>NC_091860.1:12165395-13415395 GCF_037783145.1 Equus przewalskii
GACTTTGATAGACTGGGCTGCTGAAAAGCTCAGAGCCCAACTTCTGGCCACATCTCCAATTTTGGAAATTGCATAGGACCTTCTGGTCATATCTTCCCATTCCACCCATATCATACCTCATCCTGACTGTTTTATTCCCATTTTCTTATTTTAAAGCGGCATGCATATTATAAACTTCTTCAAATTACTTGTGGAACAAGATAGGATATAAATATATAAATTGAAAAAGCAAATATGTGACATTTGACAGGTTTAGGTTTCTGGAGGCAGAGCTGTCATTCTGAGTCATAGAAAACAACATCTAACTATCCATCTTTTTACCTGTGCTTGGATGAATGACAGGCTATATATAGTGATGTTGCAAAGCATTCAAGCATCAGTCCCTGACAAATATTTCATTAACACAACTGCTTTTTATCAAATGCTGTGAGCACAGAGCTGCTGTGGGTGCCAAGAGCTGGGCTCCTGTTCTCCAGGCTTGGATAGGAAGCATGGTTCTCTTCCATACTGAGGAAACTTCCCCTGGGAAGAGGTGTAAGTCTGGACTGTCCATATAATCACCCTATGGGGGGAAGGGACACCCTGGTCATACAGAGCTGTCCCGTCTGTGGATTCTCATACCCTCCCAGACTTCTGCTCCCAGTTCCTGCCCAGTTTTCCCTCATGTCAATGCCCAGCTCAGAGCTCCCTTCTCTTCCTTCCTGGAATCTTAAGCTTTCTTTTTTCCTCTTCTTCCTCTCAGTTCTGAAGAGCCAGGACCCCATACTTCACAATCTCATTAGACCACACATATAACAGTCTCAAAACTCCAGGACAACATGGCCATTATTCACTAAAACCCCAATCTCACCATAACGTATAGAGCACATGACATGATTAAATATGTTGAATGGCATAGGTTTAAATGTGAAATAGTGTGATGGAATTTTTAACAGACACAGAACTTATGCCTACAACTGAGTTGATGTGTTCATTCCGTCATTTTTTTTAAGCAATCCAATCACTAAGAGTCCCACCTAGGCAGTTATAGAGGTGGTCCTTGGGATCCAGTCGCCATCATTAACTATGACAATGGAAAGTAATCATCAAAGGAACATGGATAGGGGCTAAGCTTTTTGCTGAGGGTGTCAAACCTTCAAGACCGTAACTGTGGAGCTCATGGCTGAAGGCATCTTCCTGGTACAAAGGACTCAGCAAAAGCTGCACCCTGCGCATATAACTACACATTCATTACCCACACACATTAGCCCATTTGTGTCATCAATCCACAGATCTGCAGGGCTGGGGGCCAGTGAGTGACTGGAGAGTCATTTTGATACAGATATACATGGATTTTGCTATTTCTTTTCCAATTTAAAAATCCTGGGCTAAAATGGGCAATTTAGTATAATAAAGCTATCATGTGCTTCTGAATCTCTTTCCTTGCTTTTAAATTGTTGCATTTAGATAATAACTCTTTACTTTCATCCTTTGTCCCAGACATCTTAAAGATTCTGCTGACTTTTAATATATTCTGTGTACAGAATAAGAGACAAAATAGCCGAGCGTACGTTTATTTGGCTCAATTGCCCTCAACGTGGTGGCAGCTGCCATTGGAAGGTGACCCATTGCTGAATTCAGTGTTTTCCTTGTTCCTGGTGATCATCTCTCCAGGGCATGAAGAAAGCTAGAATGGAAATTTCATAGGTTGTCAATGAAGAGACTTTAATTTAGAAATTCTCAAACGTGCATAACTCCCTCCGTTGTGAGTCAAGATGGCGGTTAACTTTTCAGGAGTGAGTAGTGTCTCCTGTGTTTCTTGGTACACAAATATTGGGAAAGAGTTAGGCTAGCTTAAGTGGGTGATTTCTTCAGATTATACGTCAGTGGTTCTCAAAGGGTGGTCACGGACCAGCAGAGTCAGTACAAAACGTGAGAAGTTGTTACAAATGCAGACACTTGGGTCTTACCCCAGATCTACTGAATCTGGAACTCTGAGATTGGTGCCCAGTAATCACCAGAAGACAGGTGACTCTGACGCCCGTTGGAGTTAGGAAACCACAGCTCTATCAGTCTAGTGTGAGAACAAATGCCTTGAATCAGATTATGTTATGAGAGTAGTGGACACACTCCAGCTTCTTGAACTAGAGTCTATCCAGGTTTAGCTAATGCAAGGTAGTAGTCAATGGATGGAACATTAAGGATTGCTTTTCTTTTAAAATGGCTTGTGGTTTTAGGGGCACAACTCCTTGGCCTTAGTTAATGGGTGTCAGTAATTACATAACTGTTTACAATTAGACAATGATGTCAACAAATTGGGTGGTTAGTAGCCAATCTTCTGGAGAGATGCCTGAATGTGGGCACAGCCCACAGCAGATTACTCAAGCATGATCAAGGGCATATTGGGGACAAACAACCAGATCTCATAGGACATATTAATTTTTTGAGCTGCAGTGAACTCAATACTGCAGACAGCGTATTTTAGCACTTGAGGCACCCAATTCCTGTCTATTTTTCCATGTGCTTTAGATACAGCCTTTGTGGCCCTCGTTTTACATGATGGCCATGTTTGAATTTTACAATGGTTCTTATAAAATGGTGACAAGAACTTTATATCACAATGTGCAAATAAAAGGTAAGTGTTGGCATCAGCATTCTGAATAGATCTTTCTGGCCTTGACCTCCAGGAATAGCCAGAAGAGCGTGCGTGCCCAACTTGACCAGGAAAGAGTCTCTCGCCCTCCTTGAGCTTTCTTTGATTAATGAGATGGGCACTTGCCAAGGGGAAGGGTGGTATCACGATATTGCAGCCCTTGCCCACCTGGCCTCGGTTTCTCCCTGTGCCTGGAACAGCCGCCACCATCCTGTCCCACCGATGGCCTGTTCTTCCTCTGGAACATGTGTGGGAATTGTTGTTCCTTCTTGGGAAATGTCATCTTTTCTCTTAGTTTCCCTGTTGTCACTAGGAGACCCAGGGACCTCAAATCAAATCAATTTGTACAAGGTAGGAATCAGCATGGATCAAATAAGACCGAGGAGTAATTAGTGCCTGCGTGAACCCGTTACAAAGCAGTCACACTGGTCGCATATTTATGTTCTGCCATTTGTCAGGAACTTTCAAGACTCTACTAACGTTACTTTAAAAATGTCTAAGTGGAAATACTATTCCCAGCCTACCCTGAACTTGAGCCGGTGCTGAGGAGCGGTCTCCCCAGTCTCCCAGAACAAGCAGACAGTTATTAATGGAGATGCTCCACTGGCTCATGTATGTACTAACATCTGTTAAAATCGCATTTGTTCAGGATTGCATGGATGATTGATACAGGAACATATCACTTTGGCCAAACACAAGCTTTTATGATTTCATGATGATGTTTCCCAGAGTACTAGGTTATGATGACCTGACTTTAAAAGTTAAAAGTCAAAGCAATCTGCTTTCATCCTAGGCTGACTGTACAGGAGAGATTTTCCGTTGGAACAACCTGCCATTTAAAGGGAATGGGGTCTCTGGCAGCGGGGGGAGCTGGAATCTGTGGCTGGGACTCCTTTGGGTCCTCTGGAGGCAGCCACATAGCCTGGCACAGTGTGGCTCTTCAGAGGGAGGGTGTTATGCTCGGAATAGAGAAATTTTCTCTCCCAGTCTGGGGGTTCATAGCCTGACTGCCTGGGGAGGTGACTGCAGAAGCAGGGTGTGGAGTGGACACTGACTGTTTTGCTTGTAAATCCCTCCAAAGAGCATTCTGCATGCCCTTGAACTTAATATTCATTGCTTTTGAACTTGCATATACTTGCACTTACATTCAAGTATAAACTAGGAGGCTCAAAGCGTCAGAGCTGGGTCAGTCCTTAGCTATTGACGGATGCACATCTCTCCTGCCTTTTGCTTCTTCCAGTCGCATCTCTGCATCACCATTTACTCCTCACTCAGTTTTGCTCTGTGTTGGGGAATCTCACTAGGAGCTCTAGACAAATTAGACATTCTTGTAAAATGCAGTGGCTCTTTGTTAGCTTTCTTTTTCCTTTGCCTTCTTAGAAAAATATTTTTGCAAGTGAAGGAGCAGGAAGTTTGGAAGTTTTACGGTTTTTTGTGTTATTAGGACAGAATCATTGTTTTGTCAACTTGCTTTCCGCTAACTGATGCATCTTCCCCTGTGGACAAAAGGTTTTTGGGTCTGTGGGATTTGGGATAAGGAAGGGCCCACTAGGGGGCGCCAAGCGCCGCAGAATATTCAACTCCGCGCAAAGATGAGGCAGGCTGCCAGCCTTGGTGTCGGGAGGCCTGCGGCTCTGGGAGGCTCTGGAAGTGCTCTTGGAAGGCCTTCATCTGTCTATTAATGGGTTTGACAGAGAGAAGCACTGCCAAGACCCAGATGGGAGGGTGAAGAGGCAGAGTAGGGAGGAGGGATGGGATTGAGAAAATTGGTGAAAGGAAGGAGGGAGGGAGAAGAGAATTGGAGGAGGGGGGAAAAGATAGGAGGGAAGAGAAGGAAATGCTGCTTTTTGTAGGACTGGGGGCTCCAGAGACATTGGAATATGGTGTTTTTGTGGACCATATGGTGTGGCGGGGGCACAGGGAAGGAGCCAGGTTTGTGCTTAATTAGGGGACTTGATGTGTCCCGGGTCTGCAAGGTCTTAGCCATCCTGTGGGCCTGGATCTCCCCAGGGTCCTCTCAGGCCCCTGTGTCAACCTCCAACCTCCCTAATTTAGAGTCACAACTTACCTGGCTTATGTCCTCCTTCTGGAAAAGAACAACGATCCATTTTGACTTCAGTACCTGCCCGATGGAAGTGGGAAGTGAAGGTGGAGGTCAATTTCGTTATACCTTCCAGCCCTTTAGAATCACACATGATTATGATCAACAATTTTGAACCTCAAGGATGATGGGAAAAGAAGGGACTTTTTCCTATTTAAAAATGTTTCCGGCTAATAATAGTTGCTAGCTTTTCCTGAGCTCTTCCTAGGCTCTAGGAAGAATTGTAAGCATTAGAAAGGATAAAGCCATTTAATCGTCACAGCAATCTGAGGAAGTCAGTACTATAGTTCCCCCTGTTTACAAAGGGGAAATGGCTCACCCAAGGTCATACCACCATCAGGCAGTGGAGCCAAAATTATGACCCCAGACAGTCTGACTTCAGAGTGTGCGCTTAAGTAATTTACCTAAAATGACAGTCAGTTGAGTGATGGAATGAACTTGAACTTAGGATTTCCATCTTCAATGGCATCTACACCTCCGCTGTATCCTCCTCATCACTGTTCTCATCACTGTGTTGGTCTCAGGACCCCATATACTCTAATTATTGAGGACCCTGAAGAGCATTGTTTGTAGGTTGCACCTATCGCTATTTACCAGACTGGAAATTAAAGCTGAGCAATTCAAATATTTATTAGTTCATTAAAAAATAACAGTAATAACCCATTCCATGTTTATAAGTAGCAAATTTTTATGAAAAAGAACTAGTTTCCAAAATAATAAAAAATTAGTAAGAATTTTAAATAGTAAAGAAATTTGTAAGTATGTGAGGTGATGGATGTTAACTAAGCTTAATTCTGGTAATCATTTTGCAATATATACATAATCAAATCATTACGTTATATACCTGGAATTAATACAATGTTATATGTCAATTATATCTCAACAGAAAATTAGTGAGAAGAAGAAAGTTTCGATTTTCTGCTAAATGTAAATGTAATTTTGATACAGAAAACTTAATACGGAAAAGCACAAAGAAAAGTGTAAACAAAAATCATCTGAAATCCTACTGCCTAGGAACCACTAGGAATATGTTTTGTATATTGTTCTATCCTCCTGGGAAGACTATGAATTCTAGACACTAAAATAGTAACCTTAAATTGTAGCAATTTAAACATTCCTACAAATCAGAGAGGAGGTCTCAAGGTTCTGCTAAGACCTGGAGGGGAAAATAAGTGACTTTTGACACACATTTCTAGATTTATGGGTGGGAATTCCCCAGGCCCCACCATTCATTATCTGAGTGATGCTGGGTTTGGGCAAGTTACCTAACTTTCCAGCCTCAGGTTTCCTCTCTAAAGGGGAGATAATAACATAAACCTTCAAAGGATTATGGAGATAATTGAATGAAAAATGTATGTAAATGCTTAGAAGGGGACCTGAAATGTAAGTATTCAAAATGTTAGTATTATTACCGTTTAAGATGATTCCTGGCACCCTCTATATTCCCTGTTAAATCATATGCTCCCTTTCATTTTAATGTCTATTGTGTGTTAGTATGTTTATCCTTAAATAATCAGGCAATTCTGGAGATGGAAATACACCCATCCTGGTACAATGCTCAACCCCAGAAGATCGTGATGTTTATTCTAGGTATTATCATTCGTGATTTTCTTCCCATGCCGAGAGTTTCTGATAAAGACATAGATGTTGTAGATCCTCAAGTTGGGCAGAAAAAATCTGTATTCCTCCTATTGTAAATCTATTATATGTAGATGAGAATACAATGCATAACCTCTCTGGAAAAGAAAGTTGGCACTTGGTTGGCACTGAATGCATTCCCGTTAAATGCACAGGTTAATGGAGCCAAATCTAGGCTGTAGCTTTAAGAGCAGCCTCCTGCACAATCCAGAGGCTTGAAATCCTCTAAAGGTGGGGTACAGGAGGCAGAGGCCAGGAGAACTCTGCTGTAGAGAAGCTGTCTTCTCTTTGTAAGGTATTCATTTAACATGGACAGTGCTGGGGGAGTGGAGTACCTTTCATAAGCAATCTGTACGTTTTGGCAGGCTAGTAAGGATTCCTGCCTTTAACCTGCTGGTAAGATGAGAAAAGGGTAACATGGTCCCCAAGGATCAGTTAATCTACCTACCAGGTCAAGTAACCATGCATGTTTGGCTCCTGGGTATAGACGAATGTAATTGATCTAATATTGTTGAAAGAATTCCCAAGTTACATTCCATTGTTAGGAAGCCAGTTTCTCTCCCTGCACCACACTGTGGTAGACCATATCATTGTCCCCAAATCTTTCCCTCTCTCTGTATCACTACTTTTGCCCTGTGACTTTCCAGTTTCTCCCACCAAAGGAGCAGAGAATAGCTCCCAATCTTTCACGCTTGTGTTTGGCCATGTGACTTGCCTTGGCCAAAAGAATGAGGTGCAAGTAAGAACGTGCAAGTTCAGAACCTAGATCCTAAGAAAGAAGCCTTTTGTGTTTTCACTCGTTTTCTTGTGATTCAGCCATTTCCATGAGAAGAGCATGGCTCAGGCAGGCCCGCCGGTCCAAGGAGGAGGATGAGACACATGGAGCAGAGCCATCCCAGTGGGGCCCAGCCAGTATCAGCCAACCTCCGATAAACCCACAAACATGTGAACGAAATAAATGCTTAGGAGTTATACGCCACCAAGATATTACAGTTGTTTGTTACACAGCAATAGCTAGCTGATACATGGGCCCATCCTGAGGCCAGAGTAAGGAAGACAGCAGATATGACAGTAAAAGAAAAGCCCATTCTCTCCACTGGTAGAGTGTGAGGAGTCAGAGAAGAAGGAAGATGAAGAGGTCAAATGCCAAACTTCTTATTTCCTCCTTGTTCTTGAGTGTGATGGGTTGGAAAGGTGAGAAGCATCCTGCAGATTTTGGAAAACCTGAGAACATCAGGCATCAGTGGCCCATTTTCCTGGGAATAGCATGGGACAGGCTGTGATCCTCCAGGAAACACCTGCATTTTGCTGCACAGTGTGCCAGGGAGCTCTCCTTCAGCTTTGGGAGATAGAGGAGTCTGGGCCAGTGGCCATGGGAGCTGGTGCTCCTGCCTCTCCTCAGTCTTCACAGAGTTCGTGGGGGATCTAGAACTCACTGCATGTCCCAGCAAGAGGGGCTGAGGGGTCAGTGGACTGACATAAGCCTGGGGTTAGAACAGAGAAGCCTGAGAACATATGGAATTTGTGGCCAGAGACAAGTGACTGGGAGAGTGATGCCCCAGCATCATATTTTATCCCTCCTTAAAAAAAGGCCAGATGCCAGCATTTCTCCATCAGTGGTCTCCTCGCAGGGCCTGTGGCTCTGCAGATCAGTGACCACCAGATACCATCTTGGGGAGAAGTGAGGTGGGAGGTGACGGGGGGAGATATCTGCCACGTGATGAGCTGCCACATCAAGCATTTACCTGAACGATGCTGGGTCATCCCGAAAGAAATATCAAATGACAAGTGGCAAATTGAAGATTTTCTTTGCTTCTCTGGGTATGGTGGCCAGTGCTCTTAAGAAGTTTAAACCAATTCCTAAGAGTGGTTGATTGTTTCTTAGAATCTCATTCCGTATAATGTTTTCTCCAAATGGTAACAAATGTAAGGTTTTCGTTTACAAAGAGCGCCTAAAACGCTATAACCCGTGTAAGACTTCAGCGCACAAACATCCCACCGCTACCGGCGGAAAGCTTTTCCTTCAGCTGTCGGCTGTCAGCAACTCTTCGCAGGCTGGTTTGAGTTGGACAGGAACCATTGTACGGGAGGGCCATGTGGTATTATCCACATGCTATGTAACCAAAATTGTATTTTCACGGCAGAGAGAACAGAAGCAGGATTCCAAGCGGATTTCAGACTGGTCCCTGAATCTGCTGCCAATGTCCTATATCCAGTTTCCCGCCCCCTCGTTCTACATTTCAGCAACAGCCAGCGCCTGGCAATCCCAGAGTTTATTTGGCCCATGTCATCTGAGAATGCCACGGGGTGATTTGTGGTGGGAGAGATGTGTTAACTGGGCCTAAACTGCTATCCAATACCCAAAACGTAAACCGCTTCCTGCCAGGTTGAAAAAGGAGCCGAGCCTTTTGGAAAGTTTACCTTACATTTGCTGAGGCCTTCCAATTTCTTGGTTGCAGCTGGATGTGCTCTCAGAGCAGAGCAGATACCCTGGGAAAGAAAAGGGATGCCCGGTCATCCAGCCCAGCTGGGGACAGTGAGGGCTGGAGCCGTCCTGGGACAGTCTGCCCCTGCCTGGCTCCCGGCTCTGCGGGGCTCCCGGGGCCCAGGGGGCTCAGCCAAGGATGGAGGAATCCCCGGGCTGATTGGATTCTCCAGGAGAAGCCTCGTACAACAAAATTACCTTTCAGCTCCTATATATTGTCTCTTCCCAGCCAAGCATCCTTTCCCAGGTCCTTATTAAGCATCTACCGCGTGGCAGACACCATGCTCTGTACACAGCATCCATTTGCCAATTATTTCCTCGGAACTCGTTTTCCAGGCACAATGCGATGTTGAAGACTAGCCACAAACCTTACTTTCGACGCAGCGCTTCTTGACTTACGTTCAGCGCTTGTTTGAAGATACTTACAGTTTTGTCACTCTTAAACCGATGCCCAGGGCTTCCGTGTGATGGATAGAGTTCTTGTGACTTGTTCCAAGTAAGTTGAGAGCTGAAGGGATTAGCAAGCGGGAGCCTCTGAAAATGGGAGAGAAGTTGATGAGGGGGAGGGGGGCCCGAGGCCCTGGTGCCTGGGCTTGCTGGGAGGCATTTGGATGACTTACAGCGGGGAAAGACTGAGCAGCCGCTGCACGCCTATAAATTTATCTCCCTGAACTACGGCCTCCCCATCTGTTCTAGCCTCTAATTACAAATGCAAAAAATAGCTAATTTGCAATGGCATCATAAAACGAGGAAATATAAGTGATTTAAGAGCTGCTCTACGCTATGTTGTTCATGTTTTACACACTCCAGGCAGAGCGAAATTGCTCTCTCCCTGTGTTAAGAGAGTTCCTCACATCAGCCGGTTTCTGATTTGGCCGGACTGTGGGAGAATTCTCACCAAGTTGCAAAGGGGGAGGAGCTGGCCCCCAGGACCAGACGCTCCACGCTTGATTCTGCGGCGGAGAGGGGGCGGGCCCCTGGGGTTACTGCTCAAGGCCAGTAGTCTGCCATGATTTCTGGATTATTTGAACTCTTTGGGGAAATATATGATGTGGACACAGTACTGTGAGTCTAACTATGATCATTATAAATTATTTTCTTTTCCACGGTGCCAATGATGAAATAAGGAGGATTTATCGTGAATCATCTTAGTAAGGAGAGATTGGACTTCCTTTTCTTTCTCTCCTCCTCCTTCCCAGCCCCTCATCCTCCTCTATCTTCTGTCTCTACCTTTAGAAGACCTGAGAAATCACCTGGAGTGACAGGAGCGTGGGGTGGAGGAAAGAGGGAACCATCTGGAGTCAGGCGCTGCCTCTAGATTCCTGCTGGGCTCCTGGCACCCAGTGGTTATGCAAAAACATGGGAGGGGACAACCTCCCTGAGCCTCACTTCTCTTAGGTGTGGACCAGGATGAGCAGCCCCTGCTCTACCTCCCAGGTCTTGAGAACCGTCACATGGATCTTGATGTGACCGAGCCTGGTAGACCAGAAAGCTCTTGCAGGAGCGCGTGCTCTCTGATCAGCCATTCCGTTCCGTAGGTGAGCACCGGAGTCCGCCGCAGTGCTCAGATGGGAGCCTCATCCTTGACTTGGCCCCGGCGCTCACCTCCTCTTAATACCTCCTCCTAACACCCAGGCTGTATAGGACACTGTTGGGGCACCCGGGACTGTGCTGGCTCCTGGGGAAGCATCTGGGAGAGGGGCACAGACTCTGGTGGAGACCATAAAAAAGAAGACACTTTCTTTGCTCTTGAGGAGCTAGCTGGTCTGGTTTCACACCTCCCTAGGAGTGGAAAGAGACTTCCCTGAGACCTGCCCTCAGAGTCAGCATTGCTGGGAACTTATTACAAACTTGGGGCAACTCATTGTGTTTCTCTGGGCCTCAGTTTTTCCCTGCTATAAAATAAGAAGGTTGAACAAGATCGTCTCTAGGAATTCTTCAAGCTCTAAGACTCTGTTGTTAGAACATCGAATCTAATCTGGGCAGCAGCCTTTGTTTTATCAACTGTGGGTTTCAACACTCATTTGCTCTGCGATCTTTTGGTTGCTTTAAGCGTGTTATGACTGTCATTTCCATCTTTAGTGATGGTATATGCACAATAAGGAAAATAATACATAAAAGTTCTTTCTGAAAAAGTAAAAACAAAATTCCAATGGACAAGGGACTGGCCCCATGGCTGGGTGGTTAAGTTCACGTGCTCCGCTTTGGCAGCCCACGGTTTCGCTAGCTCGGATCCTGGGTGCCGGCATGGCACTGCTCATCAGGCCATGCTGAGGCGGCATCCCACATTATACAACCAGAGCACTCACAACTAGAATATACAACTATGTACTGGGGGGCTTTGGGGAGAAGAAGAAGAAGAAAAAGATTGGCAACAGATGTTAGCGCAGGTGCCAATCTTTAAAAAATAAAATAAAGTAAAAAAATAAAATTCCAATGGACAACTCATATATGAGAGTTCTAAATAAACTTTAAGTAATAGATCGTTTGGGAGGTGCTAGGAAAAAATTATTCTGGCATTTGTTAAAAGGGTAAAGAAGAGTTCATTTGGGACTATTGTGATAGGTGTCAAGACTGTTGCAATAGAGGAGAAAGAAACTGCACTTAGCTCCAAATACAGCAAAGACAGCTGGGGATTTATAGCCCAAGAGCAGAGTGATGGGGTCAGTGGATGGAAAATCATTGAGAGGAGACATCAAGGGTAGAGGGATTCTTGCTAAACCCACTTAACAGGATTCTTGCTGTAGGCAGGCCGGGGGGAGCAGATATCAAGGGTGAGGAATTTGATCAGATTTTGAGGGTGACCAGATATCAAGGTTGAAGGGACTCTTGCTACACTGACTTGGCAGGATTTTTGCTACAACTGGATTAGGCGGGTCAAAGACAAGGCCCAAGGATGAGGCCTCATTGAAAACAAGGCTCAGAGGAGCCTGTCTAAAGTTTGGTCAAGGAAAGAATCTTTGTCAGTGGGAGGAAATAGTCTATCTTCTAGAACAGTGTAATCTTTTGAGGTGATTTTTAGTATAATGATGGGATGGCTAGTTCTTCATAGATGTTTCGCAAATAAACAATGGAAGACAGGAGGAGGGTAGTGGAAGGATACGTTCCACTTTGGTTAATCAGACACAATCCTTGGGTCACCGACTTGGTGGGGACTCATATTTGCAGAGGAGCTCAGAATCTTGGCTTTCATGACATGGGTTGCAACTACTTCTGGGTCAACCACCAAGACTAGGCTGAACCCTATGCTTCTATGAAAAATAGCTGCCATTACATAATGTTTACAATGTAAAGATAACTGCTAGAATGTTTCTTGCATTGCTCTTAGTTCCATCATTGTGTGTAGGAAAAAAGTTTTAATAAGCCTGTGTACTATTGACAAGTGTTCAGAACGTCCTAAGTAAATATCACAGTGTAGACACATATCATATTGTCTACATGGCATGCTTCTTTACCCTGCCCTCTTTGTTACTGCTCCGTCTCCACACTCACTTAGGGTCCTTGGTTCTGTGAGTTCAATGATACTGCCTATAGAGCTGCTTAAAAAGGAGAACAATTTTTGTTGGACCCTAATCCACTATTTCAATTTAAGGTTTGAAAGTACAAACACTTGTGTGTGAGAGATTTTGAACTAAGAGGATAACGAAGTGGGTATCTGTTATTACCTGCATCTTCCATCCAGGCCTCTGGCCCCAGGGCTTGGGTAGGGCTGATGCGGCCTCAGTGAGGACGAGAAGCTAGGCAGACTGGCTCTGCCTTCCGGGAGTTTCTTGTTAATATGGGAACACTGCTCTGAGGTACACAGAATCACTGGGACCACAGGTGTGTGAGAGGACATTCAGAACAGAAGAAAGGTTGGCACAAATGGAAAAAGAAGTCAGAGCATAAAAGATCAGCAGTCAAAGTCTAAGAAACAGTAAGAAAAAGGTCCACTTCCGTTTGGCATTCTCAGGGTTTCAAAACCTTCCAGAAGCAAAACAGAAAAATGGCAAAGCAAAAGAAACAGTATCTTCCTAAGAAAAGGAAAAGGAGAAAAACTGCTGCTTGCTCACCCTTAATTACAGAGAATGGAGAAAATTAAGAAAACCAAAGAGCTTTTTGCTTTTCATTTATAAGTATGAGACAAAGTTGGTTCCCATCTTTACCTTGTTGTTTTCCGTGGAAGAAAGCAGCTTTCAAATTATATTCACAGATTGACTATGCTGAATAGATGTAGCTTCGTTTTATTCAATCAGAAAATAATTCTTTTTTGATTATTACCTTATTTGAAAACAGTGTATTTTGGGCCACAGAGCAGAACTTCGGAGCTGCGATCGAGTGGCACGTTGGAGCAGTCCATGACATTTTAAGTTTGTATTTTCATATGTTTAGGCTCCTAGAACCTGAGTGGAAGGCCAACCTAAGCCGTAAATGACACAGAAAAAAATAAGCTGTTTGCTCTGATCCACAGTCAGAGCAACTCCAGGAGTGCGTTCTCTGGTTAATCTGGACCCGACTAACTCAGCTAAAGCAAATTTCAGAAATGACTTTAAAAACAAATTGTATCCCAATTGCCCCCTTCTAAAGCATTCTCAGTTCCTCTTCTTCCACTTGGGCAGCAAAGCACGGGGCCCCCAGAATTCTGACCTAGCTTTCCATAACACCTCGGTGAATTCAAGGAGCTTTCTGGGTAATTAACATGCAAATGTGTATTTCCATGCATGATCATAGACAAGCTTTCACTCTCCTGCTGAGGGATTGATTTTGTTAGAGCGCCCGGGAAGGTGTGTTTTTCATTTAGACATGCTTGTGTGACTGTGAACACAAAGAGTAAATTCCATCCAGGCAGTAATTGATAACGAACCTTATGAGAAATGAGATCTATCCCCACAGCGAGTAAAAATATCTGCGCCCGGAATTGGTCGGCATATACTGGCTGAAAGATGAGGATGTATCAAGGAATGTTCATTTGGAGCAATTCCTGCTTTTTATGTATTTAAAATGTTCTAAAGGAATTTTTTAAAAAAGCTTCAGTGATTATCTGCAAAATAACCGTGTTAGAAGGCTTTATTAAATCATACAGTCTCACTTCATTTATTGTTTCTAAGGATGACTCCCATAGGAGTGAGGAACTTTGGCCTTTGTTCTGTCTTCTTTTCCTCCCAGGAAGGGGACCCACTGGAGAGACGTCTGTAAGGGTTTCCCCTGGTGACATTCAGAAGGATGGCTTGCCACTCTCTTGGGTAAACAGTTCTGCTTGGAGTGCCTAAAATGTATATCTTTAAGACCAGATTTCTGAGTTTTTTGTTTTCGTGGTAAAGTATTTCTCCCGTCTGGGTTGGTATTGTGTGGCTGGGATGACATGTCTTGTAGTCTTTGAATAAGACTGAGAAGGGAGGATTTAGCATCTCAGGCATCAGGGCAGCTAGAAGCTTCTGGGGCCATCTTTTGGTAAGAAAGTGGTTGCCTGAAATTTGAGCTCCCTGCCTTCTGAGTTAGAAAAAGCTGAACTGGCCCTGGGGCCGGTGTCCGGGGAGCTTTGTCCCTGAGTGGGTGGTGATGGGCAGAGGATGAAAACGTACCACTTCTTAGCATCCAGGATTATGGGTACACCATTTTTTTAAAGCCTATGAGGAGACAAAATGTTAACAGTGGTTAGTTGTGTCTGGTCAGGGGACTGTGAGTGCAATTGCTTCTTTATATGTTTGTCTACTTTTTAAAAACTCTCTACGGTGAGACTGTATTACTTTCAGAATCCTAAAATACTATTTTTTTTTTAAGATTTTATTTTTTTCCTTTTTCTCCCCAAAGCCCCCCAGTACATAGTTGTATATTCTTCGTTGTGGGTCCTTCTAGTTGTGTCATGTGGTTTGATGAGCAGTGCCATGTCCGCGCCCAGGATTCGAACCAACGAAACACTGGGCCGCCTGCAGCGGAGCGCGCCAACTTAACCACTCGGCCACGGGGCCAGCCCCCTAAAACATTGTTTTTAAAGCTGCCCATTCTGGAGAATATCTGGAGGTATCATGGAGCTGGCAGTGGAAGGAAGGCCCCAAGGGGGGAACACAGCCCCATCTTGGCTACAACCCAGTCCCAGGCTCCCCAAACCCTGACGCTGGCGGGCTCCAGCGTGGTGAGGACAGGGCCGTCTGCTCCCCAGTTGGGAAATCTCCCATGCTCAGCAAGGTGCTCCGAAGGCCCGCCTCTGCCCCCCATTCTCACCTCGAAGGGCTGCACTGGGGCCTGCGTTCCATTAGAGCTGCCCTTGACTGTGGTACCAGCTTCTAGCACGTTGATTTATGGAGCTATTTGGTGTCAGGTAATTGCCCATCAATATCCTATTTATCACCCAGCTTGTCACTGGTTGTGGCTGCTATTCCTTGAAGCCAAGGCCTTTGGGAAAGGGCCAGGGACTCAAAACACAGCAAGAGGACCTAAGAAATGTAACATGGCCCAGTTTGCTTGTCACCGCTCAGCTTTCCCTTGAACAAGGGGAGGCACAAAGGCCTGTGTCGAGGGCAGGGAGATGCTGGCTGTAACATGATCTCTGGAAGCGAGGAGGGTCCCTCTTTTCCCAGCCTTCTTCCCCAACACCTTTCCTAAGTAGATGCATTCTGTGTTGGGAATAGGAATAAAATCTGCATATTCAGTAGGTCATTAAGTTAAAAAAAAAAAGAGTCGAGATTAATAGACTGGAAGGAAATATATCAAAACCCAAACACTCTGATTGATAGAAAACTTCTTTCTTCTTTGCTATATTTTCCATCGTATCTATAATGAGCGTGTATCTCTTAAAAACAAAATCATGCATTTTGTATATGTTCACTGATACTTGAAATCCCACAATTAAAGAGACGTTCATTTGGCTTCAAGTTTTTTGTGCTTTTAAAATGCAGATTCTCTTAGGTGTCTTTTTCAGCCTCGCTGAAGCGTTCATCCATCTAGAAAGAAGGCTTTGGAATTGATGGGCCCCCAGAGAGCAGGCTGATGAGCCTGAGGGTGTATGGGGGCTGAGGGGAGCGGCTGGGAGAAAAGAGTGGAAGGTGAGTTGGGAAACCAGCTTTGCCCACCCCAGGGTTGGCTAGGGGTGCCCCTGGTGAGCCAGCACACTGGGAAACTCAGGTGCGGACGTGAGGACCCCCACCCCCCACCTTCGCAGTACCCGATTCCTGGAAAGCCCAGCTGTGGTCTGGAGCCCTAGAGATGAGGAAACGCTGGACTTCCCCAGCCCCTCCCTTGCCCTTGAGTTTCAAGGGCTCTGCCTGGTGGTGCCTCCTCCCGCTCTCGCTTTTGGGGGTGGGAGAGAAAAGGGACAAGAGACTCTGGGTGTTTTGCAACAGAAAGTCCCGGCTCCTGACACTGAGTAAATAAAAGTGATTTTTCTTTTAAGAAAAAAGAGCCTTTTATCACACTCCGAGGGCTCTCAGAAACCATTTGGGCAGATTTTCCTAGGCTTGTTTTCAAATGGAAAAGTGAGAGGGCATCCTTGTCTGCCCCCCAACTCACACTCACAAACCACAGCGTGAGGAGAGGAGGGTTTCCGGTTCGATCACCTGCAGCGCGGCCCTCACTGAATGGAAGGAGGCTGTGAATGTTTCTATCCACAGATTCCCCTGTATTTTCATTATGTCTGAAAATCTGGGTCCCAGGGCACGCCTGGGGAGAACTGCCATTCGTTGGATGCTTCTTCTGTGCCAGGCACTGTTTAAACTGCTCCACGTTTACTCATCCATTTCATTCTCACAGCAGCTCTATGAGAAGGGAGCTGTTGTCCTTACCATTTTCTGAGCAAAGAAACTGAGAGCCGGGCAATCATTCATTTAGTGAGTAGCAGAGCCAGGACACGAACCTGGATGTTCGGCGATGGCCTTCGGTTGATAACCATGACGTGACACACATTGTCTCTCACCATGGTGTTTGCA
Source organism: Equus przewalskii (assembly GCF_037783145.1). NCBI lineage: Eukaryota > Metazoa > Chordata > Mammalia > Perissodactyla > Equidae > Equus > Equus przewalskii. Next base: position 12,182,153 of record NC_091860.1, read on the forward strand.
GACGGTCATTTCAAATTTTGCTTACATCTATGCAGTAGAAGTTTTAAAAAGTAATTATAATGAAATACCTTTCCAGGCATTATGCTAATTATAATGTGCTAACAATTTACATCCGTAATTAGGAGACTGGGGAGTGAGTGATTCTGTTGCTTGAAAAGGGAGGGTACAAATATTACTCCCTGTGGAAACCACATACCCTAGCCCCAAGAATAAAAATAGCCTTCCAACGGGGACTGGTGCCCAATGGGAGCCGTCATCTAAATATTTTCAAGGCCCAAAGATTTTAGTGATTAAATATACCAGTGGCATGAATATGTACAGACAAGGAAGTGTTCAGCCTTTTCAGTGTAGAGGAGGAAAACGTCTTTTTCCTACTGCCTTCCTAGGTTCTCTGGCTGGGGCTCTGTAAATTGGACTGACAAAAATTCAGATTAACAAGAGAAAAGAATAGGAATTTACTTAACATAAGCTATAGGTGACATGGGAGCCTTCATAAGGAAATGAATTTCCCCAAAAAGGTGAAACCTAAGGATTTTTATACTAGGTTTGATGACGAGTGGAAGGTTGTGGAAAAATGTGATAAGACGAAAGAGTATGAGCTAAGGGTAGGTAAACTGGGAGAAACATAGCAAAGCATATTCATTTGGATTCCTCTTGGAGTCCCTCAGTCTTCAGAAATAGGAAGGGCATCTCTCACATGAGGGGCTCATGACCTGCTGCAGGGGAGACAGAGGAGGTCAGAGTGACCATCTTGCACCTGTCATTTCTCAAATTCCTTCACCTAAAAATATTCAATATGCCAAATTGCCTTATTTTGGAGTAGTGTGCTCTGACCACTGTCATCAGCAAACAAGAAAATTGGAATAAGGAAACTTTAAGGCTGATGGCATCTTGCAACCAAGAAATTCAGTACAACATGGGTCTCAAATTTCCTAGACAGTTTATTTCATATATTTTTAAATTTTCTTTTTATAGAAATGAATATACTAATTAAAAATAGTTTGATTCCAATTTTTTTAAAACTTTGGAGAATAATAACTTCCAAATCTCTGCTGGGATTAATATGTTATGATCCACACTTAACTTTGGATGATGGAAACCTGAGCAGAGGGAACACTCTGGAGCACTTGCCAAAGATCCACTCTGACCTTCTCTGTGGAAGTTTCTAGTCTATAACCAAACTCCATCTATGGGCTTTTCAACATGGTGTCTTTGACAGAGATGCTAACTGTACATGAAAAATGATAAAAGGACATGTCCCAGAGGGAGCCACTTTCCGTGTGTCCTCTCCCAGTCCTCTGACTGTGAGAGCTCTGCAGCTCAGCAGGTGACAGGCTGAGGGCTCTGTTTGGCTTCTCTCCTGGAGTGATTTACATTAAGTCTCTGGACTAGATTCCCAGCCGGATATCACCCTCCTCCCTTTGCCCAGCCCAGGCCTTCAGGACGATGTCCATAACAAGATGGCGAGCCTAAAACTATGCCTAAAATGAATCAAACAGTCGGCAGTAAGAGATTTACCAAAGCCTCCCTCATTTCTTCATTTCCTTTCTGAGGGATTTCACATTTGTGAGCATATTCTCTGAATGTGACGGTGTAGCCGTGCCAGGCACAGCCATCCCAAGTCTCAGGGCATTTTCGTAAAGAATGTGCATGAGAAGGGAGCATTTGAGTTATCCTGTGCATATTTTTAACTCACCAGTAACATTTATGTAGCTAACAATCATGGCTCCAGGGCGTCGAGAGGGCTTTCCCATTGCTAAACTTTGTGCTATTTCTTCAAGCCAGCTAGGATGGGTTCCATATTGGTACTTCTGAGTGGGGCTCTGAAGTTCATTTTTGGCAATTCTTAGCTCCCTTTTTATTTTTTACTATTGTCTTATTTAGCTAGGGGTAATAATAACTGCACAAGGAAAATCTCCTCAACCCTCAACAGTTGATTTGTGCCTTTTACCCTAACTCTCAAAGGAGTAAATAATTGCATACAAGGGATGCAAGCCAAGCTTTCTATCCCGTAAGAGTCTGAGAAACCAGCACGCTTATCTCTCTTTCTGTCTCTCTCTCTCTATTTGTATTAATAAAACAAGATTAAACAATTTTTTCTGCAAAACTAAATAGATGAAATCACACAGCTAGAAAATTGTGTATGCATGAGAATGACTTTCAAAGATTTAGCAGACAAGTGATAATACAGATATAAATGCATTCATCTGGGTATTTCAAAGTTTTTCGAAAAGTAAAGACTATGGAATCACAAAGAACGATAGAAGCTAACTCAGATTTTTCAAAGAAAAGAACCTATAGATAAACTAATTGGACTATCACTTGATTTGTGTGTCAGATATGTAAGTGCTTAGAGAGAACACTGTTCAGCTGTTCTCATCAGTATGATTAATGACTACTTAAAAGTGCTCGATTCCATTTGTTTGCCAGCTGTTCTTGTGTAGAGCAAACTGGGACTTTCTTAAGATACTCAGAGTTGGCCTGTCTGCAGGATTTGGGGGCTGCTACCTATGAGCTGGAAAAAGAAATCGGTAGCTCTTTGCTCATCACTCTGCGGGCAGACCCAGACACTTGTGACTGACATGTACCTACAGCAGAAGCTGACTACTGGGGACTTGTAAAAACAGGGGCCTGCTCCTTTGAGAATTCTGGTTGGTGGAAAGATCTTAGCCAATATGGAGCCATATGCATGGTTAGCAAGTTAACCTAAGTAGTCTTAACTACACAAACTAATAGTACTTTAAAAGGTAAATATTCACGATGAGTCATTTAAAATCACAGACAAGCTGGGCCCAAGCAGTAGTACAAAATCATGGAACCATGGAAATAATGCTGTATCCATTCCTAAGGAAGTGGCCACCACAGGTTACACCGTGTGGGCGGGCAAGGTGTTGGTGACGGGGGAATGACACATGCCTAATGGGGAATGATTTCAGACATAAGCTCCAAAGACAGCATTTTCATTTCCTGTTGTTCAAGTTCAAAAGAAGCTGTGCAATCTTTGTACGTGCTACACTGAAAGGCACAGGGAAGTCAGTACCTCATCAGAGATAGGAGTGCTTTTCTTTACCACCCAACCCCTTTCAAAAGTATCCAAGTGAAAATGAAAATGAATGAAAATCCCTTTAATCTTTAAGGTCACTTAGTTTAAGGCATACAGTCAGTCAACAAATATTGCTGCAGACATCCCTGTGCTAGTAACTCTGCCAGTAAGGTGTACGCCAGTCCCGCAGCATCTCTGTGTCCCGCTGGGGGAGATAAAGCATAATAGCTAACAGTTGTCAAGTGCTTGCTGTGCTTAGCGCTGTACTGAGCACATCGCGTGCACTATCTGTTTTATTCCTCCGAGCTACCTTATGAGGTCATGACTGTTATTACATGCCCATTTTAGAGACAGGAAAACTAAGACATCTGCTCAACATCCCCCAGTTAAGAATGGCAGAAGCAAGACTCAGACCCTAGTCTCTCTGACTCCGAGGAAAATGACAATGCAGGGCAGTAAACTTACGGGAAGATGCCGAAATGAGTACCAAAGATAGTGTTATAGAAGGCCAGCAGGAGAGCAAAAGGAATCTGGAGAAGCTTAGGGAAGCAGGTGAAGCTTGATTTGAACGCGCAGACAAAAGATGAGTAGGATGATATTGAGGATGACTCCCACACTTTCTCACAAATATTCCTTTAGTGTTGCCAGAGAAAGACTATTGGTGTCATGAGTCATTAAGCTGATTTACTGTGACTTTTCTTATATAATTATATATACACATAAATTTTTATAAAAATTGATATACATAAATATATGCATATTTTAAGGTATACATACAAATATAGAGATACTGGCTTGGGTAAGTTCATATAACCATATGTCAATCATCTCTATTTTATAGATGAGAAATTCCATAAACCCTTGTATACTGTGAGAATTGATGAAGATATTGGCAGACAATTTTTCATGAGTCTCCTTCATTTCTGCATGTCTTACAAACAGAAGCTGCCTGACCGCCCTTTGTTCTGGACTGTCATTTCAAGGTTGGTAGCAAACAGCCTTGCAAGATATAGTGTCTCCCATCTGGTGAAAAGGGCAGGCATGCTTACTGCCCCTTTTAACAGATTGGGTTCTCTCAGCTCAGGGTTCCTCTCTTGTAACACAACCCACCACACTCCTAGGCATCCATCTGGGTCCCTCTAGGTTGCCCCCAGGAGACTTAGGGGCAAGGGAAACTGACGCAACATGCCATCTCATGCCGCTTGCTGTGCCATGAGTAATGAAGTCCTTTGTCTCTGATCCAGGAATCTCATGTCTTCTGACAGCAGCCATGAAACTGTGGCAGTTAACTTACAAGTAGGGTAAAAAAACTTCAGACCCTTGACACTTTAGACAATAGGAAATTTTTTTCTTTTTTAGATAGGTCAAATTTGTCCTCATCGTTACTGAAAACTAAGGCATCTGCTTTGGCATCTATTGGATTAATATCAAGTAGATCCATCTTAGATCTTGGAGAAACCAAAGAAGACAAAATGCCAGCGTGAGTCTCCCCTGAGTGCTTAGCCAAGGTGCCCAGGCACTAGGTTCAGTAGGGTACAGCCCTTTCTATGTCCTTCCCCTCAAAGTGCTCGTCAGCTAAAGCAAGGGTTGACAAGCGGGCCCATGAGCCAAATCTGGCCCACACCTGTTTTCCTAAATAAAGTTGACTATCCAGGTACTGTCTATGGCTGCTTTTGTGCTATAGCAGCCTTGAGCAGTCGCCATAGAGACTGTACGGCCTGCAAAACCTAAAGTATTTACTATCTGGCCCTTTAAGGAATACATTTACTGACTCCTGATCTAAAAGAAGAGACAGACACATGAAGAATAAAGAATTCCCTCAAACACACTAAAGGCAGAGGTGTGAACAGAACATTATGGGAGCATAGAATAGAAAGCCATAAACACACACCCACATGCACGTGCATGCACACACACATGCACTCACGGACACGTGCACCTCCCCGCCCTTGTGCACACACATCTGTCATCTATATGCACGGTCTTATTTCGCCCTCACAGCAGCTTCATTAGGCATACAGATTGGGGGCATGGCCTCCGGAGACAAGCTAGCTTCAAATTCAAAGCTTTGCCACTTGCCAGCTGAGTAATTTTTGGGTAAGTTACTTAACATCTCTGTGCCTCACTTGCTAACCATGGGTAATGCTACATATACATCATAGGGCTACTGGGAGGATTAAATGAAGTCATAGAAATGCCTCTGACACATAGTAAACAATATGTAAATATTTGTTGTTATTCATCCTCATTTTCCAGAAGAGTAAACTGAGGACCAGAGAGGTTGAATAATTTCCTCAAAGTCACACAGGTAGAAGGAGGTTGATGCAGAGCTTAATATTTGCTCTGGCTCCAAAACCTAGGCTTTTTATCACTGTTATTATACTGCCTCTCAGTAATAAAAGCTTATTGAATTTCTAAGAAAAATCACCACAATAAAATTTCTTTACCTTTTCTGACAATTTTTTTTACTTTTTCAGTTGTTATTTGTGGTTTATTTATTGGCAGATCCTACAGGTACTGTGCCCGTTCTGCAAGAGTCTTATTTGAATTTGCAGTATTAACATTTTCACACCTGAACTTTGATGGCTGTCCTTTGAAGTCAAGTCCACTTTTAATACTAAAATAATTATATTCGTGGCTTTAAAAGCATAAGCCTAAGCAAAGATTTTGCTAGTGGTCTATATAATAACATTCATGTAATTTTAAATAAAGAATAGTACTTTTAAATATAAACTCTAGATAAGTGATTCGATACTATTGTATTGCTCTAAGAATATACCAAAAACAGTGATATTTTAAATATAGTTTTCATAGAGTCATTTTATCCTACCCTTAGTATTCCACTGAGTTAAAAAAAAAGAAACAGAGGCAGCCCTGATGGCCCAGTGGTTAAAGTTTGGCATTCCTACTGCTCCAGTAGCCCAGGTTCAGTTCCTGAGTTGGAACCACATCACCTATCTGTCAGTAGCCATGCTATGGTGGTGGCTCACATAGACGAACTAGAAGGTTTTACTACTAGGATATGCAACCATGCACTGGGGCTTTGGGGAGAAGAAAAAATAAATATCAACAATAAAAAACAAACAACTACTATCAGTATGTGGATTACAGCCTTTCTGTGAATGGTTCTAATGGAAAATTCACCATCTCCTAAACCCAGACCCCTGCATCTTAGCTCCAGATTACCGCCTTTGGCAATGGAGGGCTATGGTGATGTCTTGCTGAGAAACAAGTTACTATTTAAAGAATTCTGTGTCAGTAAAAAGAAAAGGTCAGTATCCATTTGGTTTTACTTATTATTTTGAGCTTCTGGAAAAGTATTTTTCATGGATGACAATGCTGCTTCTTTGACAAGGAAATAATACTTTTGAAACCTGATGTGTACTTATTAAAAGAATCTTCATTGATGATACTTACTCAAAGGCTGAAAGCCTATGAAAAGGATTCTAACTGTCCGTTTCTCCATTTAATTAATAGCTATTTTAAAAAGTTAGATATTAATTTTAATGAAATGGTTTGATTTCCAGAAGAGAAACTGTAGCTTTTGCTTCTGACAAAATAACAAGTTACTTTGTATAAATTGTTTTGAAATCTCACAACAATAGTTGCCAGAGTTCCCACAGTTTTTCAGTGACAGAGTCAGGATTCTAACTCAGACCTCCATGGTTCCAGATATTATCCAATATTTCCTGGGTCTAGTTCTGACCAAATAACATGTTAGTCCAGTCCAAAGCGTGTAATTCCTGAAGGAGATCCTTAGCACTTTCTCCTTCCTCTGGCGTGACTGAGAAGGTCATATATTCCAGAAATGCAGCTACAAAATGGAGAGGCTGCTGTCAGCATGGGTCCTTGAGTACTGTGTGAAGCAGAGACTCCTCTACTGACCTGTGTTTGACATGTAATGTGATAAAAGACTTTTATCTTAAGCTACTGAGATGTGGGGATTGTTTATTATCACTGTATAGATATCCTATTCAAATACAGTTGTCTTTGCCTATTTTCCAAGTGGATTATCTTTTTCTCATTGATTTATAGAAGCTCTTTGTTTATTAAGGATATGAACATTTTGTCTGTTACATATGCTGCAAATTTTTTTCTCCTTGCCTATAATTTTGCTTATATTTTATTTTGCTGAGCAGAAATATTTTTGCTTATGCTGTATTTTTCTGAACAGGAATTTGAAGGCTTTATGTAGCCAAACTTGTCAGATATGTTCTTCTATGGCTTCTAGTTTTTCTGTCATAAATAGACAGTTTCTCCCCTTGCCAAGATTATAATTTTCCCATTGTCATTTACTGAATAGGTTGTTGACTTCCCCACTGGGCAGAAAAGCTACTTTTATCAATACTAAATCCCCACCTATATATATATGGATCTGTGTCTGGACTCTTAATATTTTTCTGCTTTTCTGCCTGTACCATATTAATTTACTCATTATTGTTTTTAAACATATATTCTGATACATCATAGAGACAATTCCTCTTTTCCTATTTCAAAATATGATTGATATTCCTTCTTACAGATAACTTTTACTACTTGTCAAGTTCCAGAAAAGAAAATGTGTTGGGATTCTAATTGAAATTATACTAAATGTATATATTAATATGGAGAGCACTGAAATCTTTATATTGCTGAGTTTTCCATCAAGAAAACTGGTGTGTATCTTCATTTATCCAGATCTCATTAAAATTTTATAGTTTTTTTTTGTGTATTCTTTGTTAAATCTATTTGTAGGTCTTTTATAATTGTGGTTGCTATTGTAAATGTGTTTTCTTTTTATAATAGATTGGCTTATTATTAAATTTTATGGCTTTACACTTACCTGGTAACACAAAATCAACTTCAAAGACTTGTCTGAGAATATAACTTAAACTCATTCCTGTTCAATAATTACCTGGAACTTAGCTGACACAGAGGGTATGCATAATTGTCTCAAAGATGCAAAAAAAAAAAAAAGTAGTGTCTACCTAGACCATATCATAGTGGCTCTCTATGGAACTTTTGCCTCATTCCATCTTGATGTCAGGTCACTGGCCTAGGACAACTCTTCCAGAACTTACTAGGGAGTTGTTTTTCAAAGGTGTTATTTTGTATGTTACATTTGTCATCTGTATGAAGCTCCCAAAGAGGAATTCCCTTGGTCTTTGTTCCTCCTGAGAAACTGCTTTGTGCTTTTATCTAGTGGACTCTCTTGTAAACCATGTAACTGATAGCATTTCTCTCTGCGTTGACTACTGTGTTGCTTAGAGTCAAGTTTTCACCCACCTCTAACAAATAGACAGGATTTTCATGGAGGCATTTGAATTCTAAGCTTATTCTTGGCCTTGTTGAACTTTCTTTCCTACAGTTATACCTTTTTTCATTTATTTTTATCTTGCTACATCTTCTACATCTTTGTAATCCACTTTAAATGCTTTCTGGATCAAAACAGACTTGAAAATGCTTAGATGGGTTTATATCGTATAATCCATGCTCTAATTCATGAAATTGCAAGATAAATAATTACCACACCGTCTGATATAAAGAACTTTATTTTGAAATAAAGAATTGTACATTCTTTGAAATTACATACAGAATAATCTTAGCCTTAATTTCTAAAATCAAACTCACTTTTAAAAACCTTCTAGTAAAATGATTACACAAGTAAATTTTAGACTTACAGCCTGACGAGGAAATAAATACTTGATGAGATTCATCATATTACTTGTTTTTATTTCTCTTACCATTTGAAATGTATGTCTCTCCCATTTTGTGCTCAATATCGAAAACGCAATTCCTGAGTAAAGCTTTACTCTATTTCTATATTTCAAAATTTTCTAGAAAAGAAGAATTTTTAAGTGATATAAATTTAAAATAATAGTTTGTGACCCAGCATTAAAATGTGTAGAAGCAAATCAGAATTGTTTTGAATTGAAGGCATATTTCCAAGTCAACACAGACAAGACAAAGACAGTTTATAGAAATCACTTTTAGAAATATTTTTAGTTCAGTGAAGTATATTAAATAGCCTACTTAATCGTAAGTTTTAAGAAATGCGAACAAAAAATTTGTAGAAAGAATTTATAATACTAAAATAGAGCTATAATAATCAAACTATCAATAATCTTACTTTATGAAAGTGGGACAAAGTGACTGAAGACAATAAAAAAACATGGAATTTATTTAACCAAGTGTTCCTGAAGCATTCTGGGTATGAAGAATGACAGTCATGAGGCCATGGTGTTGTCTTGAGAACAGCAGCTGGATGCTTTTCCACATGATTCCTAACAGGCAGAGATGCCCCTTAGGAAATAGTGGGTTGGACTAATTTTGACAATAATAGGCTTTCCATGAGGGACAGTGCCCATAATATGATCTAATCAGACTGAACTCTTCCCAAAAGCCCGGAATCAGAAGCACAACCAAGTTTGATCCAATTCTCCTCATTTCTACACAGAGAGAGCATTTGTAATACTTCTATTTAAAGAAACAAAATCAATTGGTGAACTCCGTAGAAAATGCATATAATGAATTTCTGGCTTGAACCCTTTTTGTGTTCATTTGATGGTTTAAAGAAATCTATACAGATCTGCGTCTCTACTTCTCAACTTCATCAGTCCTCCTGGATGGAACATGAGGTCAACTATGTATACCTCGGGAGGAGGCAGACCCCCAATCGCTCCCTTACGAGATTCATTCATCAGCTTAACTTCATTCCAAGCTCTGCCATACTCCCCGCGAACCAGAGAGCAGCCGATGCCAATTTTATCAGCCAGAGCCTGTGGGAGAAAACACGAGATCAACCAAGAGTGAAGAGGGAGGGGGGTGGAGGAAAATCCTCAGTTGTAAGACCCACCTTGGCTGAAGGTGAAATATACAACTCTTGCGAAGACATGCTTAGAAAGGAGGCTGAAAAAATGCGAAATGTTGTGATAGGAGCCAATAAGATGTGATAAGTTCCCTTGTTCCTCAAGATTCTGTGCACTCAAAATCTCTGTGTAGGCCCTGCTGGGAAGTGACATTTTCCAGGCAGTTACGCTGCATTGTATCAGCACAAGATTGATGATGTCATTGCAGAAAAGCTATTCCGCGGGCTTTCAGCGCTGGTACATCTATCAATCTTCCCCTGTTTCTGGGCTGCTCTTTGGGTGTGATATGCGGTGGGATTGCATAGAGGGATAAGATTGGTGGGGACGTGTCTCTAGCCGGTTTATTCTGTGTGATGGAGATGGGTGATGGGGCGCAAGAGGAGCAGGACCGTGAGTGTCTGTCCTGGTGCTGCCTCCTGCCACCTCCTCAGGGGTTGCTTAGCTTCCTTAGAAGCTGTCTCTTCAATTTGTCCTGATTTTGAGGTTACTAAAAAAGTGCCTTTAAAATAATCTAGAAACTTCTTAGCCATATCATAGTGGATAAGAGAGCTGCCTCAGACTGCCCGGGTTTGAATTTTGGCTCAGCCACATACTAGTTGTTGTCACCTCAAGCAAATGATTCAGCCTCTCTGTGTTTCCCTCTTTTCCTCTGTGAAACCAGGCTAAGAACAGTATACCTACCTTCCTTGTAGGGTGGTTTTAAAGATGAAGAGAATTAATACGTGTCAAGTGCTGACAGCCGTGAATGCTGGCCCAGGGCAAGTACACAACTAATGTTCCTACTACAAGAAGGCAAGGACTGTGTTGTTTTAACAACCCATGTATTTATTTATGAATGTAATTTATCAATTACTTACTATGTAATGACGGTACCAGGTAGTCTTGAGTGGACCAAGATGATTAAGACCTGACTGTCATTTTTAGGGCCTCCTGTTCTATCTAGCCTGAGACTGCCTGGTAAGCAGTCAATTCTAACACAGCAGTATCTGAGCGTATGGCACGCATAGTCTAGTGGGGCAGAGAGACAAAGCTAAACATCTAATTATATGATGTTTTCCAAAGTAATAATTACCGATCTCTTATTCTACATCAAGGCACTTTAAATCATCAAAACAACCTGTGGAATAGATGCTATTGTATTCCACATTTTATAGAGAGTAAAACTGAGGTCAGATACTTTTCCCAAAGTCCCAGTAAGTGATGACCTAATGGGAAAGCCAGGGACTCTCAGAGTCTGAGTTCTTAACCTCAGGGTGATACTGCCTCCAACTAAGTTGAATGAGTTTCCATCTGAAAGTCTCTATTTCCTTTGTGAAGCGGGAAACAAGGTCATCTGCTTGGAGGAAGAGGGGGAGATGAAAAGGCTGAGGAAGAAGGGCAGATGTGGGGCACAGCTGCTGAGGAGGAAAAGCCTGAGACTGGAGCTGGAAAAGGGTGACCAGGCAACACGCATGCGCACCCTCATTGGACACCCTGAATCAGCTGGGGCATTCCCCACTGTCATGTTCTGCAGCCTGAGTATCATCATGGAAAGGGGCAGGCCAACTGGATTGGTGCAGGGTGGCTGGTAAGGCAAAGGGGTGGAAGGATGCGGCAAGAAAATGAGGGAAATGAGTGAGCCAGTTCTAAGGTCTGTGGACGAATTATCTAGGCTGCTAAACAAGAGCCAAAAACCTGGAAGAAAATGGTGGAGATGAAGAGTATATGTAGGGGGAGTGAACAATTTAGGAGGTGGAAGGATAAGAGGTTCTATCAGTGAGTATTGGTGTTCAGGATTTCAGTGGTGGGCAAGAACTCGTAATTAATTGCATGACTCAGCTGAGGGGTGAGAGTAAGGAATTCATTTTGGCATAATGCTGTGTCCTGGATGTTTGTGTCTTCCCCAAATTCGTATGTTGAAGCCCTAATCCTTAATGTGATGGTAATTCCCAGTGTGGGGTGGGTCCTTAAGGAGTTATTAGGTTTAGATGAGGTCATGAGGGTGGAGCCCTCACTGTGGGATTAATGCCCTTGTAAGAGGAGGAAGGGACCAGAGCGCCCTCTCCCTCCACATGTGAGGCTACAGTAAGAAAGTGGCCACTGTGAACTAGGAAGTGGGCCCTCACCAGACGCTGGCTCTGATGGCACCTCGATCATGGACTTCTCAGCCTCCAGCAGTGTGAGAAGCGTTTATTGTTTAAGCCATTCAGTGTACGGTGTTTTGTTACGGCAGCCCCAGCAGATGAATACAGCATCTATGAGACACTCAAGTGCAGCCGGCTACAGGGTAAACAGATACATAGATCTGGGATCAGGAGAGGTTGGTGGGACAGAGGAAAGGATCTGGAAACCTTAGGCATTTTGGTGGTATTTAACGCCACGTGAGAGGATGACGTCACCATATGAAGTACATAAAGGGAGAAAAGAGAAGAGTCCGGGTCAGAACCTTGAGGCATCCCAACATTTAAGAGAGAGGGGTGGAGGAAAAGAGGTGTCCAAAGGAGACTGAGATGAAGTGGAAAGAGAGGACAAAGTTACTGAATAGAGTGGTGTCAAAGAAAGAGAAGGACCAATGACAAATTCTTTGACATATCAAGTAAGACAGACAATAGATCACTATGCTCCTTACTGAGGGAGTAAAGGCCAGACTGCAGGGAGCTGAGAAGAAAAATGAGGTGTGCCAGAGAGGGACAAGGAACTGAGATCACTCAGAATTTTGACCAGGAATGAGAATTATCTACAGATAGAAGTGGTGTGGTAAGTTTTTTTTTTTTTAAAAAAGATTGGCACCTGAGCTAACATCTGTTGCCAATCTTTTCTTTCTTCTTCTTTTTCTTCTCCCCAAAGCCCCCCAGTACATAGTTGTATATTCTAGTTGTGGTTCCTTCTGGTTGTTGCTACGTGGAACGCCACCTTAGCATGGCCTGATGAGCAGTGCTAGGTCCGTGCCCAGGATCCGAACTGGCGGAACCCTGGGCCCCTGAAGCAAACTGCGTGAACTTAACCACTCTGCCACAGGGCTGGCCCTACAGTATGGTAAGTCTTGATTCAGATAGGAAAGGGTTCACATTCCAGCTGTATCTCTGGTTGGCCTTGGGTAAATTCCTTCTCTAAGTAACAGTTTTCTTGTCTTTAAAATAAGGGTAGTCATTTCAACTTTTGGCATTTTTGAGACCCTTCACAATTATGTTCAAGTGCCTCATTCATAGCTCAAAATGATGGTGGTCATGGTACTAGGAGCTATAGGAGTATTTGTAGATATTACGAGAAAGATTTATATTTTCTCTTTCAATATTGTAGACTTAAGTTTAGATTTTAAAGGAGAAACAGCTAATAGAGAGAAGGAGATTTGAGACAGGAAAGAAGAATTGATAGAGCAAGAAATCCAGAGAAATAGGAAAGACTGGCACTTGGATTATAAATAGAGTTAGCTTGAGACTGGAGGCAAGATATAAGTAGATGCAATGAGATTTATAGGTATCTGGGAGAGGGTAGGAGTTTTATACACTCAAACCATTCTTCCAATTCCTATTCTATTCCAGACATTGGGTATAATGGAACAACAAGAACAAAGAGATAATCTTCTCTCAAACCTGAGCCTTCTCTGATGTCCGCCATCTTGGTGAATAATGCCATCATTACCAATTGCCCTGACCACAGTCTGAAAATAATTTTACTCTTCTCGTGCAATCATACACCACACGCAGGCGGTCACCAGCTCCTTTCAGTTTCATCTCCTAAATCTCCCTCTAAATTCACCCCCTCTTTCACACGCTCACGACCATGGTTTTAGCATAGGTCACCCATACTTCTTGCTCCATTGACCTTCCAATTGGTCTTCCCATTTCCAGCCTGGCCCCTGCTCTAATTGATTCCTCATTCTGCTGCCTGAACAGTCTCTCAAAACCATGTTACCACTTTCCCCTTAACAATATTCAGTGGCTACCCACAGATTTTAGGATCAAGTGCAAACTCACACAGTGCTTTGTGATCTGGTCTTTTAGCCCCAATCAACCCCTTCTCCTTTCTTCAGACAAGCTACTCTACATTCCTCAAATGGACCATTGACTCTACACCTGTAATTTTGTATAAAATGTTTGCTTGGTTTAGAATACTCTCATCTTCCTTCTTTACCTGCTGAAATCCTATGTAGTCTCTCATACTCAGGCCACGTGCCAATTCCTCCCCAGAAACTTTCCTTGACATCACCTTGGAACCCACAAGTCTGCATGCAGGGACTGTCACCTTGGTAACTATAGATTCCCAGATCCTAGAAGAGGCCCTGGCCTATAGTAGGTGTATGATAAATGCTGAATGAATACGCTTCCAATAGTCTGGTGAATATGTATGTATGTATGTGTGTGTGTATGTATCTATATACACATACATATGTATCTCAAATATAAGTAAATCTAAATGATAGGATTACTAGTGTCTGGTTAAATGTTAGCAACTGGCTCACTCCATTATGATACAGACAAAACATTTTTACCTAATGGCAAATGAGGCAAAATATCTGAAATACCTTGAAAAGCAAGGCTCGATGGTAGAAGGTTCCTTTTTTGATCTGTCCAATTGGTACAACATTAGATTTAAGTTGATATTTTAGTTCACTTATGTGAAGCTCCCAGCCGAAATCGTGGAGTTTCTCTTTCGGAATTTTACCACCCATTTTTTCTGCCACATACCTGTGTCAATTGCATTGAGATCAAATCAGTCGAGTTTAAGATCTCATTTGGGATGCTTTGAGAGTAACTATATGTATAATTATATGTGTAAAAACTATAATCCTTCTGATTTTTATTGTTTGCTTTACTTTTAAAAATATACTTACTATACGTAGGTTAATGTTACACTTATTGTATTCAAACTATCATATATAAACTGAAATTCTAACAATTTCATTCAACACGAAGAAAGAAATGAATGCTAATTCTCCCAATATCTGTAACAAGATACAAATCAATATCACAGTAAATTTGTATCAGTATGTATGCAGTTTTAACATTTTCTTACTCTTTAAAAGTAGTTTTAAATGTTTCAATCTGAAATCCAAGACATTATACTAACATATGATCCTTCTTTTAAGGAATTTAAACTCAGAGAAGACAAACATAGAGGAATTTTCCCATTAGATTCACAAATATCTTCAAGCTTTATAATTATTTTTTCTTAAAATTTTTTTTTTAATTTAGAGAAAGACAGGGTATTTGGCTAACACTGAAGTTAGAGGAGAGAGGAAGAGGTAAAAGGAGCACTAAGTAACAGTTAGGTGGAGAGGCGGGATGCATGTGGTCTACTTTGCCTGTGGGTTTCTCCTAATACTATAGACGTCACTGAAGAAGTCAGTAAACACATCTGCAAAAATCCTCTGTCAACTAAGGCTACTACAATCTTGGAGTATAGGCAGAATTGCAAATTTTAAGGAAACAATTTCCCCTTGCTGTATGTGGAACAAATCGAAGAAGACAATGGTGAAAAACAACAGAGGAGGTTGGGGAGAAAGCCACTGAACTGACCCAGGGTTCCACTAGCCAGGTGTACTGTAAGGAATGCTAGGAACCCAAGGCATCGGCACAAATCTCTGTATCTCTAGCTTGGGGTGGGCTCGGGTTAAACCAACAGTTATTTGGAAATGATGAAAAGTATTTCTGATAGGAACAAAGCATGAGGAAATTTGGCAAATGTTGAAATGAGCTGCATCAGAATTCTGCTGGAGTCATCACTTCTCAAGGACACCAGGAAAACTTCAGTAGCCAAAAATGTTCTCTTCCAGTTTGGCTGACAAGAAGTCAGTGATCTGGCGGCTGTGCTTCTTGCAGTTGTCACATCCAGGTTTGATGACTGCAACTCACTTCTGTTTGGAGTAGATACAGGCACCTATGGAGACCGCAGCTGTTGCACACCCCAGGAGTTCACCTACTGGTTGGTGTCAGTCATGAAGCCTCTCCTCTATTTCTACTGATCTCTAATCCCTTACAGTCACCAAATCAAGTTCTCAGCTTTCTCTTAGTGGAATCACATTAAACGCTCTAATTGAAAAGGCAACTTCCCTGCTTTATATGGCGCGCAGAGCCGGCCCAAACAGCCGTCAATTAGAATATTCACACTTCCGCTTTAGGGCAATGTAATACACAAAAATCAGTCAGACAACATAAAAACAGGGGACGGTTATTCATATGAGAAAATAATTTGTGAGTTTACACTAATTCACACTAAGATTCCTTTAAATTGTGAACACCCCATATACCTAAGGAATAATTTAATTTTCAAACTTTTGACTCATTACTAACTTCTTCAGGATCACGCTGATGGATGAATGGTTTAGCTGGAGAAAACGACATAGGCATTTTTCTTTAAGCAATTTCCAGCTCCTAGCTCTGATTCTTGGTGGAAATATGACCTAAAATAGTAATTGAGAATTTTTTCAATTCATTGTGTTTCTCCTTCAGAGTCAGAGGTAGGGTGCTGTCAAATTCAATTTTATTATGGTGTAGTTATCTGAAAATTGGCTAAAACATGCAGACCACTAAAACCAAAAACTTTTTTTCAGAAAATGGAAATGCATGTGTATATATAGACAACTTACTTTGCAAGAACCTCAATCTGTTCCTTAATATTGGTTATGGGAAGAATTGATTTGGTCACTTCATACACATAAACACAGAAGTCAGAATCAGCTGGAGGGTACCACTCTTTATCATAGTTCCCTTCTCCAGGCAATTTGGGTACTGCCAACACTTCTTCTTCCTCCTTCACTTTTTCCTCTTCTTTTTTTCCTCTGCCTTTCCTTTGAGAGTAAACAATAGCAATCAAAATCACAAAATGAATAAATACTAACTGTGCTCTGAGTTAATCTGAAGCGTATGACAGAAATAGAATATTTTCTACCTCAACAACCACATCACATATAGTTCTCAAATTCTCAATGACGACAATAAAGTTTCATAGTCTCTAATTATGCAGAAGAAATTAATTTTAAAGATAACATTACATGATTGATATATATTATGAAAGTCATGCATCCGTCTTCTGCACAATTGCTTAGCAAGATGTCTGGCATATGGTAGGTATGTAATAAATATTTACTGAATTGTAAAAAAATAGGTTGCCTCCTCAGGAAGTCTAAGCCAGTCTTATCTCATCTCTTGCTTCAGTTGGGACCTTCTACAAGAAGAATGTGGATCACTATTTTTAAGAAAAATTATCCAAACCATGGAAAAACACAAACAAAATAAGGATGACACAGAATTTCTATGTCATGCAAGGGCAAATACTTAACCAAAGTTTATCTAGGGAAACGCAATTAGTTCTGTACTTAAGAAAAATGAAATATACTTAGTAAGCAGTAAAGATAGTATTAATTAAAAGTTTCAGACTTAGAGAAGTTACTAGTTAACATGTAAATTTTTATTTAGTAGAGATACAAATTATTTCTATCCAATGGAAAAGATACTCCCAAAGGTTATGGTCTATTGTCCTGTAGGATGTTAACCAGTCTTTTATGCACTCAGCAATCTTTTTCTAACACTTATTAATTAAACTGGATATAAATGCCTAACTCCTCAAATGTTCTTTGAACCAGTATTAATGTCCTACTGGTTCCATTATTAATTAATGAGTTGCACAAAAACAATGACACGGGTTCTCCCTCCAGGTAACATGGAGTCAGCACACTTCACCCTGTCTCTCCTGTTGAACGCAGTCATAAAACCCGGACAGGATGCATGCAACAGCTGTTTAAAGACTCTGAAAAGCAAATAGTAGCAGGAACGTCAGAGAAGACCCAGATGTGAATTACTGTTGAATAGATGGTGAGTTTATCTTTTTATTTTCCTCCAGTATTCTCCAAGCTGAGCTAAACATAGCCCAAAATCTAGAAGTGGGCATCGGTACAGAAAGAGAGAGAGCTCAAGGAGAAACGCTCTTGAGAAACAGGGAAGACAGAGAATGGAAGAAAGCTCTGTTTTTGTCTTCTGGTTTTTCTTATTTTTCTTTATTCTCTTGTGCCCCAGTTCCTAAGGAATACTCAGACAGTGCTGGCAGTGGTGACATCGGGGTCTCTTAAGAACCCAAAACCACTTTATACTTCTTAGTCTTCCTGGTGTTTTGGCTGTAGATACAAGTGCAGTCATGGCAAGAGTGTATCAGGGCAGGGTAAATCAAGTTTTCTGGCTTAAGGACCAAAAAGGAGACCTCAAAGAACCAGAAAAAACAAGGGAGGTCATGGAGAGTGAGGAGCTCAGGAGAGCAAGCTCATGAAATTGTTTATGAATTCCTAGGCTTCCCCCTGAACTGCACATGCATGGTTCTAACCCTAAACAGCACACCTAAACAGATTTTTGAGGATGGAACTATTGGTTAGCCAACCACCCAAGTCCCCAACTGGACGCTAGCTGGCACATATGCAGGACTGCTCCAAATAGCACTGCAAAGCCTTTGAAAACTGGACTGACAGTGGAATGATGACCCACAGAACAATGGCTAGAATTTGAAGACTGAAACCAGCTGGATCAATTGCCTGCTAAAACACACACACAAAAGGAACATTCTTCTTAGAATGTATCTAAGACCCAAAAATAAGACTTGCTGGACTCATAACATAATATAATATAATTACTCAGCATATGAAGAACGAGGAAAGCTTCAATTCATATGAGAAAAGACAATCAATAGACATCAATGCCAAGATCACACAAATGTAAAATACTTCAATAAGTAAGGTCAAACACTGTTGAAATAAGTAGTTAGAAAGTCTTAGAAAGAAATAGAATATATAAAAATGGAATTTTGGAACCGAAAATTACAATAACCAAAACTTAAAAAAAACCCCACAACTCCATGAATGGGTTTAATAGGAGAATGGAGATAACAGAGGAAAGAATCCATGAACTTGAAGATAGATTTTAAAAATTATCCAATAAGAACAATACAAAGAATGAAAGATTGAAAAAGCATTTGACAGAGTCTTTGGGACTTGTGATGCAATAAAAAAAAAAAAATCTAATATTGGTGTCATCAAAGACTTAGAAGAAGAGGAGAAAGGACGCAGTAGAAAAAATATTGAATAAATTAGGGCTGACATGGCTTCCTCAATTTGGTTAAAGACATAAATCTACATAGTCAAGAATTTCAGTGAATGTCAATAAGGTAAACCCAAAGAAATCCACTCCCAGACACATCAAATTCAAATTACTGAAAACTAAAGACAAAGCAGATGACATGATTGTCTATGTAGAAAATCCCAAGGAACCTACCAAGAATACTCCTAGACCTAACAAGTGAGTTCATCAAGGTCTCAAGATATAAGATCCACACTCAAAAATCAATTATGTTTCTATATAGTAACAATGAACATGTGGAAACCAAAAAAACTTTTGGAGCACTTACAATTGCTCCAAGAAAATTAAATCCGTAGGTATAAACTTTACAAAACTTGCACAGGGTCTGTGAGCTAAATATTAAAAAATGCTATTGAAAGCAATCAAAGAAGCCCTAAATAATGAGACATACTGGGTTCATAGATTTAAAGATACAACATATTAAAGATATCAATTCTCCCTAAGATGATCTCTAGGTTTCATGTAACTCCTATCAAAATTCAAGCAAATTTCTTTGTAGACGTAAAAAATCTTATTCTAAAACTTATATGGAAAAGCAAAGGCCCTGGAATAGCTAAATCAATCTTGACAAAGAAGAATAAAGTGGGAAGAAAAACTCTACTCGATATCAAGTTTTACCATATAGTGACAGCAATCCAGACAGAGTACTGGTAGAGGGATAGACAGATTAATGTAACAGAACAGAGAACCCAGAAATAGACTCACACAAATATGCTTAACTGATTTTTGACAAAGGTACAAAAGCAATTCAATAGTAGCAGTACAGCCTTTTCAACAAATGGTGCTGGAGTAATTAGACATGAAGGATCCTTATGGTGATGGGACTGTTCATTATCTTAGTTGTAGTCATAGATACATGAACCTACATGTGTGATAAAATTGTATAGAACTAAATTCATACACACACATCCATAGAAGTAAAACTGGGGAGAACCTGAATAAAATCATTGGATTGTAGGAGTACTACTCAGCCATAGAAAAAGACAAAATCGTGCCACTTACGACAACATGGATGGACCTTGAAGATATGAGGCTAAGTGAAATAAGCCAGACAGAGAAAGACAAACATGTGTGATTTCACTTATGTGTGGAAGATAAACAAACACATGGATAAGCAGAACGGATTAGTGGTTATCAGAGGGGAAGGGGGTGGGAAGAGAGAGAACAGGGTAAAGGGGCATGTGTGTGTGGTGATGGAAAAAAATTAGGCAATCAGTGGTGAACAGGACGCAATCTATTCAGAAACTGATAATAATGTACACCTGAAATTTACATAATGTTATAAGCCAATAAGACCTCAATAAAATAATTTTTAAAAATCATTGGATTGTATCAATCAACATCCTGGTTACGATATTGAAAATGTTTTCATTGGGGGAAACTGGGTAAAGGGTTCATGGGAGGGTTCATATTTCTTACAACACCATGTGAATTATCTCATAAAAATTTCAGTTAAAAAATATATTGGACATGTCTGTGCCATCTATTATTGGACTCCATTCTGTTCATTCATGCCTCTGTCTATCCCTTTACCACCACCATACTATCTTGGTTACTGTAGCTTTATAGTAAGTCATAAAATCAGGTAGAGTAATTCTCTCAACTTTATTCTTCTTTTTCAAAATTATTTTGGCTATTATAATTTATTTACTTTTCCATAAAAGTTTTAGAATCAGCATGTCTATAGCTACAAAAAATCCTGCTGGAATTTTGATAGAATTCTATCAAATCTATAGATCAATTTGGGCAAAACTGACATTTTTACTATGTTGAGTTTTCCAATACACAAACACAGTATATCTCCTCACTTATTTAGTGATTCTTTGATTTCCTTTATGTTTTATAGTTCTCAATATATAAGTCCTATACATGTTTTGTTTCACTCTCATTCTTATTTCACATTTAGTTTTTTAGGACTATTAAAAATGATATTCATGGGGCCAGCCTGGTGGCATAGTGATTAAGTTTGCATGCTGTACTTTGGCAGCCTGGGGTTTGCAGGTTTGGATCCCGGCTGCAGACCTACACACTGCTCATCAAGCCATGCTGTGGTGGCATCCCACATAGGAAATAGAGGCAGATTGGACACATGTTAGCTCAGCGACAATCTTCTTCAAGCAAAAAGAGGAAGATTGGCAACAGATGTTAGCTCAGGGCTAATCTTCCTCACCAAAAAAAAGAAAAATGGTTTTCAAAATTTTTTGGTTTTCAAAAAATTTTTTCTTTTTTTGCTAACATATAGAAATATGATTGATTTTTACGTGTTGGCGTTATATTCTGACATGTTGCTAAACTCACCTATTAGTTCCAGGGTTCCAGGAGGGTTTTTTTTTTTTTAAGTGGATTCCTTAAGGATTGTCTATTTAGAAAGTCATGTTGTCTGAAAATAGGAACAGTTTTTTCCCCCTCATTTTCCACTCTGTATATATTTTTAAAATTGCCCTATTGCAATGTGTAGGACTTCCAATATGATGTTGAAGAGGAGTGATAAGAACAGTTATCCTTGTCTTGTTCATGATCTTTGCAGCCTTCCACAGTTAAGTACAATGTAATCAGTAGATTTTTTTGTGGATGGCTTTGATCAGGTTGAGGCAATTCCCTTATATTCCTATTTTGCTGACAGTTTTATTTTTTATCATGAATAGAATGTTGAATTTTGTCATATGAGTTTTCTGCATTAATTAATATGATTGGGTGGTTTTTCTTCTTTACATTGTTAATATGGTGGATTACCCTGATTGATTTTCAAATATTGAACTAACCTTGCATTCCTGGGATAAGATCTTCTTGGATGAGTCATTCTCTTTATATATTGCTGGATTTGATTTGCTAATATTTCAGAAAGAATTTTTGCATTATGTTCATGAGGAATATTGAGCTGTAATTTTCTTATAACGTCCTTGTCTGGTACTGTCATTAGGATAATGCTGGTATCATAACGTGAGCTGGGAAACATTCTCTTCTATTTTCTGGAAAAGATTGTTTTGAGTTGGTGTTAATTATTGAAATGTTTGGTGGAATTCACTAATGGAACCATCTGGGTCAGATTTCTATTTTAGAAAGGTTTTATAAACTCAATTTCTTTAATGGTTATAGGACAATTTAGGTCATCTATTTCATCTTTGGTGAGTTTTGATTGTCTGCAGTTTTTGATGACTTGGTCTATTTCATCTAAGTTACTGAATTAAGGTGCTCATATTATTATCCTTTAATGTGTGTAGGGTTTGTGATGATAATTCCCTCTTCATTTCTGCTATTGATATTTATGTCTTCCCTCTCTATTGTCAGTCTTGCTAGAAGTTTATCAATGTTATCGATGTTTTAAGGAATCAGCTTTTGATTTCATTGACCTCCTCTATTGTTTTTCTGTTTTCAATTTCATTGATTTCTGCTCCTTTTCATTTTCTTCCCTCTGCTTCTATTGGGTTTATTTTGCTCTTCTTTTTCTAGTTTCTTGAGGTAAGAGCTTAGATTATTGATTTAAAGCCTCTCTTTCTTTCTATTACATTAGTGAAATAAATTCTCCTTCAGCACAGCTTTCGCTGTATCCCACAAAATTTGATATGTTGTATTTTCATTCAGGTCTCTGTATTTTTAAATGTCCTTTGAGATTTCCTTTTGTCCAATAGATTCTTCAGAAGTGTGTCCTTCAATTTCAAAATATTTAGAGATTTTCTTGTCGTCTTTCTGTTATTAATTTATAGTTTGATTCTATTTTGGTCAGAGACCATATCCTGTAGGATTTCACATATTTTAAATTGCTGATGATTTTAGATCACATGGTTCTATGAGTTGCTCAGAGGAGAGTGCTGAAGTCCTCAAGCGTAATTTTATATTTGTCTATTTCTCTTTTCTGCTCTATCAGCTTTTGCCTCTTGTATTTTGAGGCTGTCTTGTTTGGTGCATCTAACATACATTAGATCATTATGACTTCCTCATGGATTGATCCACTTTGTCATATGTAATGTTGTCCCTCTTTGTCTCTAGATATTTTCTTTGCTCTGAAGTCTACTTTATTACATATTGAAAAAGCCACTTTTGCTTTTTTTAGATTAATATTTAAGTAGTATATTTTTCCATCCTTTCACTTTCGATCTACCTATATCAATGAATTTGAAGTGAGTTTCTTTAAACAGTATACAGTTAGATCATGACTTTTTAATCCACTCTGCCAGTCTCTCCCTTTTGAGTGGTTCTTAGCCCTCTGTTTTTCTTTTCTTGTCTTCCTATGGGTTACTTGAACATTTTTTAGTTTCCCATCTTGATTTATTTATACTGGTTTTGAGTGTAGCTCTTTGTATTGGTTTGTAGTGGTTATGGTAGGTATTATAATATAAATACATAGCTTATCACAGTCTACTGGTATCCACATTTTACCACTTTGAGTGAAGTGTGGAAACCTCACATCCATTGAGTTCCATTTACCTTCTCCCCCTTTAAATATCATTTTCTTGAGTATCAGATGGTGTTATAATTTTTGGTTCAATCATCAAATATGATTCATAAAACTCATAATGAAATGGATAGTCTATTTTATATACCCATATTTCAGCTCTTGTTTGTTGTTTCTTCTTTCTTCCTGATCTTTCTAGATTCTTTCACTATTTTCTTTTTGTTTGAAGAACTTCCTTTAGTTAGCCAATCTGTAAGGCTGGGCCTGCTAGCAATAAGCACTTTGTTTTCCTTCCCCTGAGAATGTCTTTATTTCCCATTTTCATTGCTGAAGGATCTTTATTTCCCCTCTTCACGGCTGAAGGATAGTTTTACCAGATAGAGAATACAAAGTTGATTCTTTTAGCACTTGAAAAATGTTATGCCACTTCCTTCTGGCCTGAGAGAGCTGTACTGTCATCCCAATTGGTTTTTTCCTATAGGAGATTGGAGTCTGCACGTTTATGAATTCTGGAGCCCACCTGGACTCAGTGGCTTCCTCGAGTGGGGCTAGCTCACAGGAGAAAATTGCATCCTATGCTATGCTAGCAGAAAAGAAGGACCAGGAGGCCTGTGTGTGACTTCTCCAGCTTTTGTTTGCGTGTATCTTTTTCCTGCTGTCCCTGCATAGTATCTTTTGCTATAATAAATCTTAGCCATAGGGGCTGGCCCCGTGGCCGAGTGGTTAAGTTCGCGCGCTCCGCTGCAGGCGGCCCAGTGTTTCGTTGGTTCGAATCCTGGGCGCGGACATGGCACTGCTCATTAAACCATGCTGAGGCAGCGTCCCACATGCCACAACTAGAAGGACCCACAACCAAGAATATACAACTATGTACTGGGGGGCTTTGGGGAGAAAACGGAAAAAAATAAAATCTTTAAAAAAAATAAAATAAAATAAATCTTAGCCATAATTATATATATATATATAATTTCATATATATATGAAAGCTAAGAAAATGGAGCTAGGCCAGGTTAGGCAGCCAAATCTCCTAAATTATGTATTCACAAGTATTGAGCGTTCTGTTCCACTAGTAGTAAATTAGGGGTGGGAATGACCTTTAAGGATTATTGAAGTGGTTGTAAGGGAGGGGCGATTAACTGAAGTCCACATGAGTTTTCTCTTTATTTTGAGGGGTAAAAAACCCACAAAAATAATCCTATCAACTGCTATTGGAGAATTACACAAAACTCTATAATCATAACTAATACTAAAAGGTTTATATTTTCTAATTTAATATTCTATTTACTGCAGTTAAGGAGAGAGTCTAAACATGTATGAAATGCACTAACAATATATCATGATAAAATCTCTCAGCAAAAATGACTATTTCCCAGCTATATCATCTTAACCCTTTGCCTTTTTTGTAAGACAGGTAAACTGAACATCTTCATATACAAAGGAAGATTTCAGTAAACTAAGAACCAACACTCGGAAGGTCAGTTAGAATGAGAGAAAGCATAGATGAGTGTACCTATTTTCTAAAATTACAGGGTGGCTTTATAAGATTGGAGAGTTTGGCCCTGTGATTCCTCAGAACCACCTACAAAACCAAGCAGGTGTGCTTCTCACTGAGTGTGTTGCCTGAAGTAAGAAGAATCATCTGGCATGTAGAAGATGACATCCAGTACACCAGGTGAACGCATCAGGGAGGGCAATCTTATTGAGTGATGAGAAAGAGAGAATTTACTGGAACTCCTGAACTATAGTTTCCTGTCGCTATAAATAGAAGTGTTTCATTTGGACTTCTTTCTCACAAAGGCTGCCAAGTTGTGTTAATAAGTGCTTCATTACTTGAATGAATTTCTTTCTAAATAAATATGGAAACAAGCACTTGGAAATTACAAAATTAACTCCTGTAAAATTAATCCTCAGAAAGAACATCAATTTATGACTAAAGATAGCAGAACTTTTACCTTGCTTGCAGACATTAGCAAAACTACCTCAGAAAAGAGAGATTTACTGTGTGAATCCCAAACCATAGGGATATTCCATTGGTGGAGGAGTAGGTAATTAGAGGGAGAGATTTGTCTGGCTCCAAATTGAGTAATGACATTTTCAAAATTTAATCACTTGCTCCTTTTTGATACCATCAACTATTTGAATATATAAATTACAGGGCAAGGCTAGTGAGGGAAATATAAGTCATGAATCCAGCCTGCTTGGGGTTTCAATTTAAGCAGGAAGATTTTGGTATGTGAAAAATAATCACAATACCAGGTAGCATTCGATAAATTCCACGAGTGATAAACATCAGAAACTGGAGAAGCTAAATATTGAAAGAAATCTATTCCAATTGAGTGTCCTATTCCACTCAATCTATTCCAAAAGTATGAGAAGAGAGTATTGTACAAGGTGGAGATACATTTATTCTGGGTGTAGAAGGGTACGTTGTGTGTCTTCACGTGTTTGTGTGTGTGTGTGTGTGTGCACGCAGGGAGAGGAAGAGAAAAACCAGTAAGGTAAAAAGAGAGTTTGAGAAAAATTATTTTAAAAACAAAAATGTTTTAGGAAGCCATTAGGATTGGAATCAAGATCATCCAAGAAGCAGAAATGTTAAAGTATGTGCTGTAGATATCCAGAAGTCTCCAGAGATGAACAGACTAGAAGGAGACAAAACAGGAGTCAGAAAAACAATAAACTTTTAAGTGTGTATAACAGACTCAGGTGCAATCAACTTTATGAAAACTGGACCGAATACAAAAATATACTACAGATAGAACTCAAAATACATTTCACAAATAGGAATAGTAAATGTTTATTGTAAGGAGAATGGTCTTTATAATGAAAAGCTTTAGAGGGCATATTAGACGTTGGTTTCAGTGACGTCTGGGAAAGCATCAAGAAGGTGACTGAATAAATGGGAAATAAATTAATCTCCTCTCCTGTGAATGTTTTGCCGTCAAGGAGAGTGCAACGAAAACCTTCCAACACGAAAATAACATGGTGGCTGCTCACCCGGTGAGAGCTTCTTGCTGAAGGATTTTAATTTACATGGTATGTGGTAATGATATTCATCAAGAAGAGAGAAATCCATACTTTTTTTGTCCGTATTAGGCCACTGCACACATAATTGACTTGCTTGTTTCCCATCTCTTCTCTCCTCTCCTTTTCAAAAATTCAGCCCCTTCGTGGTTCCAGAGGTCTCACTATTCTTTGTCAGTATCTCTCAGTAACTTTTTGTTAACATTATACATGCTCAGTGACATTATTAGATGAGGAGATCTCAAATATTTTACTCTCTCTAGGGGTCCAAAGTTTTTATAGTCACAGGACAAGAAGAGTTGACCAAAAGATCGACAAGAGGACAACAAGATTATGACCAATCTATCCCGCTGTGGACCCAGGACTAAGAAGGGGAAAGAGACTGGACTGACATCAATCACTTAAATATGGCAAGGCAATGGTGTAGGCACTTTCCATACATCATCTCACCTACTCTCCCAGCACCTCTATGAGGAAGGAATCATCACTTCCATTTTACAGATAAAAAAGCCGTGGACCAGTTTTGTCTGAATCCAAAATTTGTGTGTCCTCCTTTATGCTAACAATCCTCTTGAATATTGGGAGCACATCAGGGTTTATCTTCAAGCAAGAAGTGAGATGCAAGAATATGCAGAGACAAGGAGGAGAATGGAAATGGTATGGAAGGAATGATTATCCTCATTTGTTTACAATTATTCTCCCTGGGCATATTGTAAGGGAGTCAAACATCTATTCCTTCCAACCACCAGCGTTCAATATTTGAAATAATTTGTGAATATTTGATCAATAAATGCTTCTTTACTGTCCCTGATGTGCCTGATATTATTCTAGGCTCTTTGAATAAAAAGATTGAAAAGGCATGGTCCCAGATCTCGAGCAGCTCATTGCCCAGTAAGAAAAATAAATAAATCAACATCAATCAGTTCAGGTTACATGTAAGAGATAGAATCAAATTCACAAATGAGTGGAAACAAAGAAAATATTTAACCTGGAGTGATCAGGGAAGGCCTCACAAAAACAAAAACATAAAGAGAACGAAGAAAGAACAGGAATTTGCCATGGCTACGAGACATGGAAGGCTCGGCCAAGGTATGCCACGGTTGGAGTCTGGACTCCATCTGGAAGATTTAAGGAGTTCTTATTTCAGGCAGAGTAATATGATCAGACTTTTATTTCCAAAAGTTAACTCTGCGGGATATTGTGGAGGATGGGTTTATGGATGGCTATTCAAAAGGCAAGATGCTCTTATAATAAGGAGATTAATGAGATTGAGATATAATATAAAGACCCAAACTGGGGAAGTAAAAGTGAAAATGAAGGAAAGAATGATGCAAGAGACATTTAAGACACAGAGTGGATAGGACTAAGAGATTCGTTCAGTGCTGGGGATAAGGGAGAAGGACTTTCAGATGACGCCTAGATTTGGGTAATTGTATGGGAAAATGGACACATTAATCGACAGAGGGAATAGAGGTGGAGGAGGAGGTTTGGGAGTTGGGGAGAACAATGACTTTAGTTTGGACGTTTTGTTTCCTGGGTAACAGGATAGAGAAGTTCAATAGGCAATGGATATACAAAAACTTATCAATATGTAAGGTCTTTGTAGAGGATGAGGAGAGAGCAAAGAGGACCAGAGAAGAAAGGACTCATCCATAGAACAAGGAGACATGGGTCAAATGAGATAACGATGTGAGCGCTTCCAAATGTTACAGCAAAACATTAATATCAAATATCACAATTAAAAACTCATGGCTGTCTGAAGATCAGCATTTTGATATTTACAAGTATATGAAATAAATTTCAACCCAGAAGGACTGCCCATTCTTTTCCAAAAGCTTTAGGATTAAGAATCAGACTGAGCTGTAAGAAAAATAAGATAAAAAGAGCCCAGGATAGGAGAACCACCCAAAATCAAAGCTGAGGTGGTATCAGAGATACCAGAGGGAAAGACGGGCTTTGATTGATGATGATACGTATAATATGTCTGTACCGGTCACTTATCAGACCAGTGGCCCATCGTTCCCTTACCAAGGTGGCAGAAGGCCGATTCTTCCCCAGGACGGCAGTTGGGTAGACCAAAGGGAGACACCTGCCTCAGAGCCGGCCAAGAGGCCACGATGGTCTCTCTCGGTTCTAAAGCCCAACAAGTAACGAGTATAATCTCTGTGAGCAAGACGGGGAGCAGATGTGGAAGCACAAGTCCCGAGAGCGAGAACCACCACACTCCAGGGTCTGGGCTCACCCCCTGCGGGGGCGGCTGTGGGGAAGGGCAGGAAAGGTCATTTTAAGTTCATTACTACACAGGGCTGGAGTTTCGAATGACCAACTGGAGTCTGCTGTTTCTGTTGTCGTTTGTGAATTAGAATGATTGTAGGATTTTACAGTGATCAAAGAGAGTTCTCATCCAGAGGCAGGAGAAGAAATTCCCTCTGGGTAAGTTTTAAAGAGACAAAAACAAAGTTACCTTTTAATTACATCTCAGGAGTCTTGCCTCGTTTATACTGATTCCATAAGAAACACTTCCCATTCAAAAACTAGCCCTTCCCTTTCCAACCAACTTTGTTGGGCAGTTACGACCTGATGGGATTCTAACGCAAAGACAGTGACACACTTCTTACCTCGATGCTTTTTCTTTAGCGGTGCCTTTGCCAAGAGCTGTGTTTCGACCGGAAGCAGGTTCTGATTTCTCTTCTGTGGGAGATCCAAATGCAGCACTAAAATGATAACTATTTTTTCTTATTTGAAAAAAACCATAACCAATTTCAATCATATGGAAAATAACAATACATTACATTTGCAAAGCTTTTCATAATCCCTAAGGCATTTTCACTCCCATTGTATGTTTTGATTCCTTTCAGTCCTGTGAAGCGGGGCTCCGGGCATTATTCCATCTCCAGAGAAGGAGATAAACGTGTGCACAGACGCTGAGTCTTGTGCTCAAGACCTCACTGTAGGTCACAGCAGACAGGAGGTAAAACCAGGTTTTCTGCCTCCTTTTCCATCAGCAATTTAAAAAAAGCAATTAGGAAATCACATTACTGTAGGAATAATACGAATTAAGTTGCCAAAGTCTAAATTTGTTTTTTTTTACTCCCAAATTAAGGGGAGAATTATTTGAGTATAGATAGAACACCATTTTCTTACTTGGTCTTTTCTTTACTTGCTCTTCTTAAGGAAGATGAAGAAGAAATACTCCGTCCATAACCAACGTCTGATGATTTATCTTCCATAGATGCAGGTGGAGAGCTAAAGTTGTACATATTTGAAATTATGCACAAATTAAAATAATTTATTTGCCAGTATTGTCTTTGTCTTACAAAACAGATTTTTTTCTGAAAATCACATTTGGAGCTGCCTTTTAACAGTGACATATTCTTTGAAAAGCATGAAGGAGAGGTCAAAATAAGACAAAAAGAATATTATAAAGCTTTTCACGAGCCAGAACAGGAAATATTTTTATAAAATGTGTCACATAAAATGTATTATATAAATATACAGGTATACATGACCATTTTAAAGAAGAATGTCCAAGCTATAATTTTTAGCTCTATTATTTCTTATTTTATTAAAAAAATTGGACAGCGTATACCTGCATACAGTTCTGGAGATGTGCAAACATAATTGATCTTGGTTTGCTCCTGTCTATTTACACTTTTTTCAGTTACTTCATGTTGCCAGAAGAGGAATAAGTCCTGACTGCAGAAATATACATGGAATTGACTGCTGAAGTGAAGTCAAAGGCAAAACTATGGTTGTGGTTATTCCACGGTCTTGACTACATCAAGCTATGAGTTTATGGACCCGTGTTTATTTTTAGGGTGGTCTAAATACAAGGGAGAAAAAGGTACTGTACGGGGAATCTTTACATATTCACGTGATGATGGACAAACAAAAAAATCATGTGTTTCCCTGGATGCCTCCTCCCCAGAAAGACTCACACTTCAGAAGATTTACTGTTAACTAAGAGTATAGCACGGAGATCACTTGGTTCTTGAAAGGCGAGATCCTTCAAAGGCGGAAGTTTGGTGCCAGGATTTATCTGTAGATAATTTAAGGGTTGAAAAATAATATCCGGATGGGGCATCTTTTAAAAAATGGCTATTGATAGAATATGTTCTCAACTGCTTGAGGGGTCTAGTTTTACACACACACACACTCACAAGCACATAAACACACACATTTAGAAATGGGAACCTGAAGTTTGTGGATAGCTCACCTTTGGGCAAGACAGTTCCCCATAATCTCTATTGCTTTGTACTCAGCTTTTTCACACCATAATTATCAGTTTGGCCTCTGAGAGTATTTGACTTTGCAAATTCATCTATATATATTAGGGAGAACTTATGGTCTGTAGAAGTAACTAGTTACTAGACAGATCACTAAAAGTGTCACGAGGATGTCTAAAAATAGGCTAGACAAAGGCTAGTCCCAGCAATTTTACCAGCCTGGTGAAGAGGGTTAGACCAGATCGCCTTCTGAGGTCTTTTTCCAGTCATGTTATAATTAGATTCCTCTCTCATCCAAGATGCTTTTCATGATCCTTGTAAAATAAGACAGATCATGTCATTCGTCCACCCAGAACCCTGCCAAGGTTTCCACTTCATTCAGACCAAAGGCCAAAATCCTTCCAGTTGTCTACACGACTTACATGCGAGGGTCTCTCTCTCCTCTCTGATATAGTCTCTACTATTCTGGCCCGTGGTTCACTCAGCCCTGGCTACACTGACTTTGCTGTGCTTTCAATATGCCAAGCCTGTTTACACCCTGTGGCTTCTGCACTGGTCTCCTCCGCCTAGAAAGCTCTCCCCCAGATATCCCCATGGTGAAGTCCCTCACCTCCGTCAAGATTTTGCTCAGGTATTACCCTCTCAGCGGGGCCTACCTGACCACAGTTTCTAAAATTACAACCATCAAGCCCACTAGTCCCCAGCACTACAGAGCCCCCTTATCCTGCCTCTGCTCCACATTCCCCCCACCCATAGCTCTTATTTCCATCCTGTGACTTCATTCATTTGTTTGTGATGCTTATTGCTTATTGTCTGTCTCCTCTCACCGCGACCGTGGGAGTAGACATCTGTGTCTCTTCTGTTCACTGACATAGTCAAAGCCTACAATATTAGAAACTTAATATTTACTGAATGAATGAATTAGAGAACTCTCCTTTATAAAGGGTATTGCCTCATTAAATTTTAAAAAAATTCACGGACAAATAGATTTTGCCACAATTTTATCTGATCCATGGCAACATTTTTCTTGTAAGCGTTCCTTGTCGGTTTTTCGTAAAGCATCTTTGTACGAATAACGTTGTACAGCTTTTTAAAAACTACTCATCATTGAAAGAGATAGGCTGTCTTGGATCAGCAACTTCTCAGCGGTTTGTAGGGGTATGTGTGTGATGGTAGCTGTGGTGGTGGTGGCCGGGGGAAGCAGAAGGAAGAGATAAAGTTTTAGGCTGGCTGGTTTTCATTATTCAAAATGTCTCAGATTTTGTTACCATGAGGGTGTTTCCTGCAAGTATGGCTCAGCTATGTGATCCTCTTACAGCCTCTTTCCTCTGCTTCTTTGAACCGGATTGGTCCAAGACGGCTTCTGCTGCCAGCCTTGCTCACCCCGATTCCTCAGGGCCTGCGCCCACCTGGCAAACGGGACATACAGCTTTTGCGCTTCTGAGTCCTCTCATCACCTCAGGAAGTATATATTTTTGATGGTGCCTGCTGAGATCTGCCACCACCAGCTCTCTTGTCCCTCTCTGTGCTGTTTTGTTTTCCTTTTCATTCTCCCTCTTGCACAGCTTCTGCCTGATTTCAGGGACTTTTAGTAACTCTTAAATCTGGGGGAAGTCTGTGGATCCTATCTGTTTCCTAGTTTTGCCTAAACTGGGATTGGTGGATTTTTGAAATTTTCCCCATTCTCCTTATTGCTTTTGGTTTCCAGAAGAAGAAGAAAATGCTGATTTAAGCAGCAATGTCAAAAAGTCCTCAAGATTCTAAATTTTAGCTTCCCATTTCTCTCAACATTAACACTGCATTACACTATATGTTGTTTTTAAAATCATAATCAGAAATGTGAAGTCAAATAATATTCTTCTACATTATATTTTAAAATTCAATATTACGATTTCATTAATTTCAATTAGATTATAATTAATAAAATGAAAACATTATACTTCAATTTTTATCACTAACATTGAGCCCTAAAAGTAACAGAACCCCTCAAATGAAATGCTCCTTCTATCTTCTCTGAAACACAAGACTAGCATTAGTCAGCTGATTTAAGCACGAGTAATCAGATTCTAGTTAAAACTGTACACAAATGCAAACTCTTATAGCCAGACAAAGCTAAGGATGAAGTCTGACCCCCCAGTTTCTGTCTATAAAAATATAAGGTCTGTTAGGTGGTTATAGAGTTGCAATGTTATGGCATCATGACTAAAGAAGAAATTATCACACAAACTAAAAGAAAAATTAGGGCTGCCACTTACCCGACCGTAATCATAGAATCCATCACTAATTATGTTACTTGATGACAAATACCCAGTCTGGCTGTATTTCAGAGACAAGTGGTTGTTGAGCAATTTGTTATGAGCTGCCTCACTGAATTTATTTTTTCGACTTACTGAGAGATTAATTTCTTCAAGGATATCTAAGGCCCTGTCAACAAAAGGAAAAAGCATTATTAGCTTTATACAGGCAATCCAACACTAAGTTCTCATTTATATACCTAGCTAAGATCTTGAAGGAAGAATTCAGACGGAAGGTTAAAGCCATTCACTCTTTGAGATAAAGTGATACTGACAGAATGATGAAGACAGAGCAGGCCTTTTTGAGAACATATATGCCACATAGTCACCCACATTCAAACAGTTAAAAAGGACGCTCAGAAAAACGGTTCTTCATTTAAAGCGAAATTAGTGTTGGACTCCAACTGTTTCAGCTCACCAGGAGATAGATACAAAGAATAAAAATGGTTAGAAATAGGGTAAACCTGTCCGTAGAATCTTAAAACCCTATTTGCTGATATGCTAAAGGCAACTAACTCATCTGCTGGTAGTGAGGAGAGCAGATTTGGGGAGGCCAGTTAACCGCATAATTCTAATGACAAGGTTTGGGTGGGGAAGAGAGAAAAATGGAGATGGTAGTTTGGGCGTGTCCATCTTATTTTAGCTTTGAAAGTTGAAAGACAAATAGGATTGTGTTTAGCAATAGTAGAAGAAAGTGAAAGAGAAGCATTTATCAAGATGAAAAAGTAGAAGAGGAAACGTGGAAGAGGATTTCGTAAAGGTGGTGAGGGAGAGCGCTAAGTGGAAGCGAGAGGAAGGGACTCAGTTTCCGCTAGGCAGTCCCTTCAGAGGTAAGGCCGGCGCTGTGACACGCAGAGCCCCTGAGCGCTCTGCAGCCTGAGGGTGGGAATGCAGACTCTGCTTGACCTTCTTTGGGCCTCAGGAGTGTGCTTCTTCATCTTCTGCTCTTCATCTCAGCCAGAAACTTGAGCCAGCTCCACTCACCCGAGCTTGCATAATTCAACGGCCATCAGCTCCTCGTTGGCGCAGACCATTACAGCCCAGCTGGCATTCTTTCTCACTTCATCATTCTTGGAGCGCAGGAGCTCGACCAGGGGCTCCAGTCCACCTGCGTTTCTTAACTAAAAGTAGAAACCAAAATTTACACATTTTAGAGTACAGGAGATAAACATTTGCACTTTAAAAGAATCTCATTATTTGATTGTTAAAAGGTTTTAACTATGGGAAAACATTTTAGGTTGTGTCTATATTTGGATTTATTAAATTCAAGGAAAACCATCTATTGCAAAACCTTACAGACAGGAGCCCAGTTTTCTGTTCAAAGTCAAGAAGAGACGACAGTAAAGCAGTCGAGGGAGGTCATCGTGATGTTCCATGGGGCGGGGACCGGACAAACAGCCTATCGTCTCACTGCCTACAAGTGGGACGTCCTGTGTTCATCCTTCTGCTCCTCAACAAAGAATGTTTGTCTGGCCCTGTGGTCAATGGAATAATGGTCCCCCAAAGATGTTCTTGTCCCCAGAAAGGATTTTGCAGGTGTGATTAAGTTAAGGATTTTGAGATGGGGAGGTTGTCCTAGATTATAGGTGGGTCTAATTTAATAACAAGAGTCCTGACAAGAGGGAGATGAGAGCGCCAGGAGCAGAGAAAGGAGATGTGTGGTAGCAGAGACTGGAGTAACGCTTTGAAGATGGAGGAAAGGGCCACAGACAAAGAAAGCAGGCAGATGGGAAAAGCTAGAAAAGGCAAGAAACAGATTTTCTCGTAAAGTTTCCAAAAGGGACACAGCTCTGCTGACACCTTGATTTTAACCTATAAGACCCATTTTCAGATTTCTGGCCTCCCAAACTGTAAGATAATAGATTTGTATGGCTTTAAGCCACTCAGTTATGGCAGTAATGGGAAACTAATACAGTCCCCAAGGCTGGGCAGCAGGAACTGATGCAGGCAAGTGCCACCCACGTCACTGGACACTATCGCCAAGTCGGCAGAGTGGCCAAAGCAACATGGAAGCAAGTGCCTAGAAAGAGACCCATTTTTGTTATCCCTGCAGTGTCTTCTCTTCACTTCTCTAAGGAGTGAAAAAGAGAAGAAAGAGAACAAGGAATTGGACAGAGTTACATTAATTACATTATTAAAAGAACTTCCTCATGTATAAAATTATTCCTATCAGATGGGGCTGGCCCCGTGGCCGAGTGGTTAAGTTCGTGCGCTCCGCTGCAGGCGGCCCAGTGTTTCGTTGGTTCGAATCCTGGGCGCAGACATGGCACTGCTCATCAAACCACGCTGAGGCAGCATCCCACATGCTACAACTAGAAGGACCCACAACGAAGAATATACAAGTATGTACCGGGGGCTTTGGGGAGAAAAAGGAAAAAATAAAATCTTTAAAAAAAAAAATACACAAAAAATTATTCCTATCAGAAAAAAAAAATATTTGACAGAGCTCTTGTCTCACTGTCCAAAATGCAATATGGTATTATCAGAACCTGGAGGACAAAAAGAATATTCTACCCATCTCTATGTGTATTATCTGAAGACAAGAGCCCTTGTGGGGTATGATCCACTCTCAGTCATTTTCTTCTCAAATATTGGGACTCTGGGAGGGATTACACATCAGCGTATGTAACTTGGACAGCTTAGAAGAGTTTTCTCGAAGCATCTTATGCTTAGCAGACCAAATTTCTGAACATCTTTAACTCTGAGTATAATACAAAGTTATTTAACCCCATGTGTTCTTTTGGCAAAGATCTGATTCATTTATTAATGCCTCCATTCATTCCTCCACTTACTCATTTACTTATTAATTTAACAACTGTTTATTAAGCACACACATATGCCAGGTATATATTAATGACACGGACACAGGGGAGAAAAACCTCAATTCTGTTCCCTGGAGCCTCAAGGAGCTTATGGTCTTTCATACAAGAACCATACAATGCAAAACGGAGGACAAGGAAGGCATGTATAGGGCGCAATGGAAGAAGGATGAAGACGCACCCAAGTTTGAGGACTGATGAAAGGCCCCATAGGGGACAGGATGGCTGAGCTGGGTTTTGACAGAGAAACAGGATTTTATCCGGTGGACAAGAGTGAGACTAGCTTTCCAAGCAGAGAAATCAAGGAGGTATAAATAAGAGAAGAGAGCATACTGACAGAATTACAGATATTTCTGGAGTGTAGTTACTCCTGGGAAGAGAATTTGGGCTCAGGCAGGTGGATGCGGATTGTCAAGAGCTCTTGCATAGCACGCTAAGCAGCTTAACTTTCACCACGAGCACTGGCACGCCACTGGGCACTTGTAATGATGCAAGGAGGGTCATACATTTGAAAGATCAGTCTGGAGGCAGTGTGGGGACGAGGAGGTGGCAGGGTAGGGAGAGCAGTAAAGTCAGTTGCAGTATTCCAGGAAATAGAGGACTACTCTGCAAGCTGCGTGGAGGTGTGATCAAGACCCTTTCATTGATCACCATGTTGCCAATGCCTGCTATAGTGCCTGGCACACAGTAGTTGGTAAATAAATATTTGGTGTCCATCTTACCACTTTAAGGACGTATTGAGTCAATAAGAACAAAGAAGGAGGATAAAATAGATATCTTAAAGACAGAGAGAAAAGATTTGTTAGTTGTCTGAGCAGACAGCATAGTGTGAGAGCATGGGCTCTGGACTCAGAAAGATGTGCTCGCCTATTCCTGACCTACCAACTTACCAGCTCTGTTTAAGCACATTATCTCTTTAAATCTCATTTTCCTCATCTCTAAAATGGGGACTACAAACATACCTATTTCAAGTGAGGTTTAAATGCATTTAAAATGCTTAGCACAGTGCCTGGTGCATGGTGAGTGCTCCATAAATGTTAGCTATTGTTATCTACATTGGGGAGAGAGGAACAAAGTCCTAGGCTGTTTGAATGAGTGCCATATGACAGATAAATATGAGAAAGGCAAGAGAAAAAGGGATGATTGTGGGTTTATATAAAGTGTCTTATAAATAGAACCAAACACTTTTATATGATGGACTTGTAAAAAGAGCAATTCTATATTTTTAAATTTTGAAATACAAAAGAAACGCAAGATTATGTATAACCCATATGTATAATTTAAAGCATCATAGTAAAAGGCACACTTGTTTGTCTACCATTCAGCTCAAGAAATGGCACATTTCAATGACCTTGAACCCCTGCCTGCTCCTCTCAATCACATCTACCCTCTTAATCCCCCAAGAGGCCACCACTTTCTTGAATTTGGGTTTAATCATTCTCCTGCTTTTTTGATAGTTTTGACTTATACGTACATATGCCTAAACAACATATTGCTTAGCTTTGCATATTTTTGAGTGTTATATAAATAGAATCATAAGTATGTACTCTTCTGCAACTTGATTTTGCTCAGCATAATGCTTGTTGAGATTCAGCTCTGTTGATGTCTGTAGCCGCCGTTCGTTCATTTTCAGGGACGTGAGATCCCATTTTATGAATATACCACAAATTTACTTATCTATTCTCTTAACAATTGGACAATCAGTTTGTTTCCAGTTGTGTAGATATTATAAACAACGCTTCCTGGTGCACAGAGACAAGAGATTGTCATAAGTACATACTTAGAAACAAATTATAGAGTACACTCATCTTTTTTGCTAGATAATGCCAATTTGTTTTCCAAAGTGTTGCACCAATTTTGAAGGACTTAAATGATGAGTAGGTTCAAACACTTGAAAATGTTTCCAATTAATCTATCAATACGGTACGGACCAGAAAAACAAGAGAACAATTGTTACTGAAACTCTCACCTCTGTCCGGGCCTCAGCATCACAGGCAGTTGCAGCCACAGTGAGGGCTGCTTTGCTCTGCACGACCGTGTTGGCAGAATGCAGCGGGCCGATGAGGGCGTGCATGATGTCGTGACTCTGTATGTTTACACGCAGGGGCTCCTGCATTGCCATGTTTGTTAACACTGTGGCCGCGTTGGCAACAGCTCCATCTCGTTTACTGGACAGGATGTTTATTAATGGTTCAATGCCATCAGCTTCGGCAGCAGCACTGGGTAAATGAAGGAGAAATGAATGTCATTCATCCGTGTTCGAGAAATTATCTTTGGAACGTACAACCAAACTGATAAAACAAATGAGTACATAAAGACAATTTTAGAAAGGAATTAATTTACAATGCGATGAGTCCAGAATTGAGGCACTAGTGATTTAAATGGAGTCTGGGAAAATGTCAGGTATAAATGAATTTAAATAATCCTTTTCCTACTTCTACAGCTTTTGGTTATAGAAAAATGTATGACTACTTCTTAGAAACCCTGCTACAGCTGTTCTTTTGTTTTTGTCTCCCCAAACCCCAGTACATGGTTGTATATCCTAATTGTAAGTCCTTCTAGTTCTTCTCTGAGGGCCACCACCACAGCATGGCAACTGACAGACAAGTGGTGTGGTTCCGCGACTGGGAACTGAACCTGGGCCCCTGAAGTGGTGACAGTGCCGAACTTTAACCACTAGGCCATCAGGGCTGGCTCTACAGCTGCTCATTTTTAACTCAGTGATACTTATAAGACCAGGAAATTCTATCGAAAGAAAGTCTATTAAAATATTCCTAGCCAGTAAGAAAACAAAGCTTTAAACAAGAGGAATGAGCAAGCATGGCAACTCTTGATTAAGTTAAAATTCTTTAGTCTATCTTCTTCTTCAAATTAGGTTGTTAATTGTAGGCAGAGGTTAACATATTTGAAGGCAGCAAATCATTTGGGAGGTGAACGTTGCTTACGCAAATTAAACATCAAAGATCAAAGTCATGATATTGACATAGATAATTTCAGTAATGTAGGCATATTCAGTTGTTAAATTTCCTATTTCTAGTGTAAAAAGACTACAGTTATCCATTATATATGAACATTTCCTCACAACGAGGAAGCCTAATCTTCCTTTTAAGAATATCATACTTTCTATAGTCCTTGCTTTGCAATCATTTAAAAAGCTCATAAAGTAGTAATAATAAAAAAGGGATCATTTTAACGAGTGGAAGACGATTTAATTATGTTCTGTAACGTTTGGAACTGCTTCAAATAAGAGATGTTCTGAGCAACAAGATACATAGAGCATCCTGCTTTTAAAGGAAGACCCCAAATTATGTGTTAAAAAGTGACTTAAATCATCATGGTAACAGAGGCAATGAAGACAATAAAAACATACTTGAGACTCCAATAACATGAATATCTCTTTATCTTTTCATTTAAGGTTATATTAATAACCAAAATTTAAAAGAACAAGTGAGGATATATGATTTAGCCCATCATCTTGTATTCTGATGAATTAAATTGAAGTTGGTACTGTCACTTAAATTTGCTGATCGGAAAGGAGAACTGACAACCTCAAGAGCAGAAGTTATTGCAATTGTCCATCAGAAAGCAGAAAACAAATAAAATGTCCATCAGGAGGCTGGTACTCTAGGTGAAAGGAAGCTGTGGTGGAGGCACAGACCAACTCTGAAGGAGACTGGACCACAGCGACTGGGCAGCAATGAAATGATGAGAGGCGGCAGCTCTGAGAATGGAGGGTTCCACTGGTGGTAACCCTGAGGGCACCTCCCAGCCCTGGCTTACAGAAACCCACGCAGAACACACACCCTACTGATACCCAGGCGAAGTCAGCGCCTACTTCCATTTCTCCCATAGTCCATCCAGTCTTTGGTGTATATTTAACCCTTCTTGTGCTATCTCCCACTCTTTCTTGGGGAAGACATCCCTTAAAAGTAAAATTTGGTTAAATGACATGTAACCAAAATTTCCTCCTATAAAAATGTTGAGAGGAAGGCCCTGCCTCTCACTTT
Organism: Equus przewalskii; assembly: GCF_037783145.1. Lineage (NCBI taxonomy): Eukaryota > Metazoa > Chordata > Mammalia > Perissodactyla > Equidae > Equus > Equus przewalskii. The sequence goes on from NC_091860.1 coordinate 12,221,905, forward strand.
GATAGCCTGAGGGCCAGCATTTAATTTCCTTTCCTAGGGGATAAAATAAACACTCAAGATATTTTCACTTTCAATTCTCCCTCCTATTATTAATTGACATGGTGGTCGTTTGATTTTATGAACAAGGGAAAATTTGGAGGCCCTACCATGTTAGTTTACCAGAAACTTCTCTTATTTTCACTTATAGTTGAAACATTGAAATTTTCTTAAACTGCCAGGAAAAATTTTAAATTATGCATATATTCTAGTGAATTAATATATACTTAGACCTTTTCAAAAATCATTTTGTTTCCTTTGACTTGTTTTTCAAGCACTTGATGCAATCAGTCCCTTAAACCAAATACTTTGTAGTTTTTAATAATTATAAACATGCACAATTCCTTTGTCTCTCAGTGGTTTTTCCTTTGATAATGTTTCCCCTCCCTTTCTTTTCTTTTTTTCTTTTGTTGAGGAAAATTGGCCCAGAGCTAACAGCTAAAATGTTAACAATTTTCCTCTTTTTGCTTGAGGAAGATTGTCACTGAGCAGAACATCTATGCTAATCTTCCTCTATTTTGTATGTGGGACACTGCCACAGCATGGGTTCATGGGTGTTGTGCAGGTCTGTGCCTGGGATCCGAACCAGCAAATGCCAGGCCACTGAAGTGGAGCACACGAACTTCACTACGCCACTGGGCCAGCCCAACATTCACTTTTTAAAATGTCTTGGAGAGTGAAAAAAGAGCACACAATGGAGGTATTTCAGTGGTATCCATGATGGAAGCCAGAAGTATTTTAGGTAAATGCATACCAGTAAATCCTCAAAGGCTTTGTCTTTTGTGATATAAGGGGGTTTTTGGAAAATTTAAGTGAGTACATAGGATCACACTCCATCAATTCAGTTTCTCTTGTTTATAAAACACGTGGGTCCTGGAGACACACGAATTCTCCTTAGGTGTACCTCTGCTCTGGGCCCTTCTGCTTGGGTTGCTTCCTCCCTTCTGTACAAAGGCGTAGTTTGCCCTGGTTCATTTGTATCTCTACCTTCTGCCTTTTCTTTGCTCCTTATGGAGGCAGTAAAGGGAAGTACATAAAAACCTAGCTATTTAAAAAACCAGAGATTCTGGTACACGGTGGAATACAGCTCTTACTAAATTGAACTTAACTGCCAGCATCGGAGAACAAATCCCACACGCACAGCTGGGAGAACAACTTGCATTATATGTACGTATCTGCCCAAATTTGCGATGTCAGCTCTGTTTAAGTGTAAAAAGCTTAACAGACTAAATTATTATGGCAGAAAAAAATCAAGCTATTATTCTTACCTTAAAAAACAAATTTCATTGATAGAAATAGAGTGCAGAATCTGTCCTTTTTTTTTTTGAGGAAGATTAGCCCTGAGCTAACATCTGCCATCAATCCTCCTCTTTTTGCTGAGGAAGACTGGCCCTGAGCTAACATCCGTGCCCATCTTCCTCTACTTTATATGTGGGACGCCTGCCACAGCATGGCTTGATAAGCGATGTGTAGGTCCAAACCTGGGATCCGAACCCACAAACCCTGAGCCGCCAAAGTAGAATGTGTGAACTTAACCACTGAGCTACAAGGCTGGCCCAGAATCTATACTTTTTTTTGAAAAAAGAATTGCATTAATTTTGTGTCTTTCAAACCCAAGACATTCTGTTTTATTTTTCCCTGTGTCTAATACACACACAAGCTGAAGCCTGTCATATTTTAGAAACACATTTCAGTTTCCTAGATAGTATAGCATTATCCAAACGAATGGGACAGAAGTCAAACTGCTTTGTTACAAAATCCAAAATTATAGGGCCATATGTCATCACAATAATCTGAAAATATTTTCTGATATTTACTATCATGAGTCTCCATCCGGTTGGAATTTAATCAAGCACAAGTTTAAAGTATAAACTGAAAAAAAACCTAAAAACCAAATATAGAAATGGATAAAAATAGCTGTTGATATCTTTTGAGATATGTAAATAGAAGTGAAGTTTGACATGTCTTGTGTATCCATTCTATTACCAGGTCCTGACTGTTGTCTTCCATATTTCTCAAGTCTCTCTCTTTTCTAATCTCCATCTCTCCCACCGAGTCCAGTCCAACATCCTCTCTTGTGGATTGATATAAACACTCTCCCGGCAGGTCCCTCCTCTCTCCCTTGAATCCTTTCTCCATCCTACATCTAAGGTGATCTTTTGAAATAATAGATTTAATCGTATTGCTCCCCTACTTAGAACTTACATGGTTTCCCATTGGTCCGCATGCAGCCCCAAATTTCTCACGCCGCTCTGAGCCCTGCATGCACAGATCCTGGCCTCCCTCACCAGCCTACGTGCTCTCCCACCCTGCCCCGCTCCTCTGTGCTCTCGGCCTCTCTGGCAACCTGCAACATGCCAGGCTCTGTCCTCCTCAGCGCGTTCCCCTGTGCCAGCCTCACTTCCCGACATACTCTTTTCCCGGATAATTCCCATTCATCTCTTAAAGTTTGGCACAAATCTGTCTTCCTCAAGGAAGCTATCTTGACCCCAAAACTGGATTAGGTCTCTCTTTTCCATGAGCTCAGAGCATTTGCTTGCTAAACATATATATAAATATATATATTTCTTTTCTTTTTGTTTAAAGAAATGACGTTTTGGCACAAATGTTCATAATCAAAGAGCAGCAACGATCTCGCAATATTATTTTATAGCACTTGTTATGGAAAGGAATTCAGCACGAAGTTTTTCATGTAAGTCCCCAAGCCCACAATGAAAAACCCCCTTACAGCACAGACACGAAGAACATTGGTAAGGAAAAATTCCATTACACAAATAGTGTCTACTTAAGGCTCACTGAAAACACTATGCTATTTCATGGCTATGTGTCTTTGCAGTCACGTTCTCTTTGCCAAAACGCCCTTCCCAACACACACACCTCTGCTTGAGGAACTCCAGTTCACCTTCAAAACCTGCTCAACCGCCCTTCCTCTGCCAACTCATCCGTGACCATTGCTGCCCCTCCTTGTTAATCGCTCCCTCCTCTCTGCTATGTCTACACCTGGCGCCTCCTTCTTAAGAGGCAGTGCGTGAGTCTTATTCATATCCCCGGTGCCAAGAAGATCAAGATGTTTTAATTGACTTGAATCAGCTCAAGGGGCGTGATGAAGAAGACCTCTGCAGGTGCGAAGGGTGGAGGGGAAAGAACTCAGCTCAGCAGTAAGTACGTTTGCGAGAAGGGACAGGACCCAACAAAATTGGGCTCTCTCCTTGCGTCACTTCCAGCTGCTCTTGAAATCAGTTTCCTTCCTCCCCACCCTCAATGGCTCTCGAATTATTCAGGGAAGTTCTTGCGGAGTTTAATAAATAAAATCTTATACTTTAGACAACTTTTTAGGGATATATCCATTTCATACGTCAAGGGATGTCTGTCTATATTTCATCTTTGCAGACGTCATTGACGGTTTACTTGGGTCGTGGCATCAGACGACGCTATTTGGTACTTCTCAGAATTTGATCCTTGCTACAGCGTGGAGGTTCCCATTTAACCCATCTGCAGAGGCTGGTTACATGAATCAAGGGTGACCTTGGGCCGTACAGAAATCTGTTTAACAGAGCCCACATACAGGGTAATATGTGGAACTCAATGGAACAGATGGTAATATTGGCAATCAGGACCTTGTTTGTTAACAGTGATTACAACCGTTCCCACCAGCATGACTTTTCACATGTCTCCCTTCCTCACCAAGGAAGATGTATCGGCGGCAGACACATTGCACGTGGTCAGGAGGGTGGAAATGCAGCAGCAACTCTGGTAGCTGCCGTTAAGCCTCGCAGGCTCCCGGTGACTGCGTCCAGGTGCGCGGGGGCTGGGACACTGGCCTCCTGCTTCTCACAGCCAGATTTGGAATGCTGCGAACAGGATTCCTGACTGTCGTTCCAGCCACATTTTCAACGAAGGTAATGATCCAAGAAGTCGAGTGTGTGGGTAAAATTGATCAATTTCTGGTCTCAAACAGCTCTCACCCCACTGCAGCCCCACCACCGCAGAAGACGGAAATATGTGTCCCCAAACTCAGGCTGAACTCCGGGATTGACAAAGGTAGCCAGGAGAATTTGCTCCTTTTAAAGAAATATTATTTAAAGAAGCTCATCAGCAGTAAAGGAGAGAGTCACAATTAATTGCAGGCAAAAGCTTAAAATAGAGGGTGTAAAGTAACATGATTATTAAAGTAAAACCCAGCCACAGAAACAAATGCGTGAAATTTTGCATCCTATAGCAAAACAAGAAAAATGCAAACAAATATTTGAAAGTATGTGAAACCATATAGTCTCTATCATATTGCTGTCCCTTAGTAGGCTTGAGTTGGAGATTGTCAGAGCATGCTTTTCTGCTACAGTTGCTGGGATAGCGTGGCTTCTCAAGTGAGAAGTGCTAGTTGCAAAGAGACTAGGATGTGCCAACCCAGCACCTTCAGGTTTTTGTTACCAATTATGAGGCAGTCACTCAAAGTCTGGAGAAATCAAATGTAATCTTCTTACAAGTGACACGGAATCCTTATTGACCTATCTGTTCCATCGCAATACTTCACTTCCACACATGCCGCCTTCTGTTTCAAAAGCTGCAAAACCTGCCAATAATTAACTAGCTGCCATCAGGAAAGAACAACTGTCTTCATTTTCCATGGCTGACTTGTCTCCTGATAAAACAGGAATAACGGTCAAGGTGTTAGAATATTCATAATAAATGGCTTGTGCGGTTACCAAGTGTTTCTCTTTCGCCTGGAAATCAGTCTATTTACATCTCTGTGGATGACGAGGGACACAATCCCAGAGTAATTAGAGATACTATGTTGCCGATTTTCTTAACTAAATAATAAGGGCGCAAAAACCCCTGGCACCTGCCAGGACTGGCTGATTCGTATCAGCTCTCATGTCACTTCTTCAGAGAGGTCTTTGATGAGCTCCAGGTCATTCCCCGCCCCCCTGACCCGTTTCGCAACCCCAGTGCCATGCATGCCCTGCTCTACGCCATTGCGCTGTTTTATTTAATCTACACTGTTATCACTTCTGAAATTACCTTTGTAAAATTATTCCTCTGCGTCTGTCTCCCTGACTAAAATGTAAGTTTCGAGAAAACAGTTTCACAGACCCTTCGTCCTGTTCCCAACAGGGTCCCTACCACCTAGAACAGCGCCTGGCGCACAAAGAACGGCCAAGGAATGATGAAATAATCACCAAAGAAACCTAATTCATAGATAATAACTTCCTTAGCCTTTGGGATAAAATGATGAAAGTGGTAAAGAGTGACCCCATCTAACTCCTAGTGCCAGTTGTGTTCCAGGCTCTCTGTGATACTGGAAGACGGGAATCACTCAGAGGCACAAAATGTAATAGATAATCTAGATTCACTTTTATTTTATAGTTAAGAAAGGTAAAATTTAGAGAGACTAAAATTTGCTGATGAAGCAATTCAATCAACAGACACAGGATGAAAACCATGGTGTTCTGACTTTTTAGTCCCTTACCTTTTTCACAAGTATCCACCTGAAGCTTTAAAAAGCACAGTATTTTCTAGAAAAAGGCCAGAATCTACTCGGTTCACTTTCTCATTCCTCAGGGAATGAGAAATGAGGCGGACTGTTGATGTATAGCATAGTAGGAAATTCTAAATGCTGGATACATTTTTTTTCCCCCTCTTTCTTATTCTCTTTATAGGAGGAGGGGAAGAGGCGGGGGAGGACGAGAGGACGGATAACGGGGTAAGGGACCTGGGAAAAAGGTGGAAGGAGGGTAGGAAGGAAGGAGGAGATGAAAGCTCCCTCCTGCAAAGCTGTCCGTAGGAGTCCAAGGAGCCCTGGCCAGTCCAGTGGGGAGAATTCAAAGCAATCAGGAAGGTGAAGGGAAACATTTTGGTGGGGAAGACCGGGAGAAGTTCAGAAAGCATTGGGCAGGAGGCAGAGAGAAAGAGAAGTCACGGGGGAGGAGACTGAGTTTCAGCTCCTGCAAGCTCCCTATGGACGTATGTAGCAGACCGCGTGAGTGTCCACCCATCTCTGGGACCTTGGGCAAAGACTGTGCTTTTGTTTCCTCATTTGCAAAGTGGGCGTGACCATAATATTCCCTACATGATAGGACCGCTTTGAGGATTTACTATCATATTCCATTTCAAGTACTTAGCTCCAGGTCTGGCCCACGTTTGCCAGCTACCATCGTCGTCATCATCCACTCATATTCAGTAAGCCACAAGGGCAGAGATTTTCCTTTGGCCTGTCTCAATTTCCTGGATCATGAGAAAATATGATCGTATTTCTAAATTTGCATGTGTGTATGAAATTTTCATTTTCAAACAACTTTTCAGCTAGACGGTCAAATTTCCAATACTCTCAGGGTTAGAGCTGGGCAGTTTCCTCAGGAATCCCACCCAAGTCTTTCCCTTTAGGTGTAATCAGTGAGCAACAAAGGCCATTTCCAGAGGGAAGAAAAATCATGGAAAATGATGAATATAAAAAGTCAAGGATGAGTAAAAATGGAATATACGTAGGTTTTTAAAGTACTGCTTCAAATTGAAAGGGAGAGTGAGAGAAAAATCGCACAATAGAAAAGTGTCCAAATTGTTTGCTAATTTCCTCTGAAAATCAGTAACACTGGAAATCAGACCTGAAAGAGGTGCCAGCAACTTTATAAGGTGACGCAAACGTCAGCCTCTGCTCTCTAGGTAATAAAAGCACACGGATAATTTTCTCACTGAAATTTCACAGGATTCACCTGGTCTTATGAAACTGGTAGCTAGTAAAATTCAAATTGTTTGTGAAGGTCGAGTAGGCATCAACTGACACAAAATGGGGATGTGCAAATCAACTTGCTTTATTGCAAAATCCAGCTTTTCATTGTATATATTTTTTCAAATCCTGTGTGATTTTCCCTATCCATGACAGCCTATGTTATAGCAATGTTCCATCAGGCAGAGAAGGAATCGAGGCTCTAACAGGTAGAGATAAAAAATAGACACTCTATAAACTTGAGTGCAAAGAACGCAGGAATAATTCTTAAGTTTACCATAATGACTCTGCCCATCTATTTTATCTATCCATTTCAGAAGCCTTTTACAGTCATAAATAACACTTTATACAACTTCTTTGAGGTATCATCCTTCATACAAGAGTTTGAGACATCCTGAATACGAAACTGAACTTGGTAAAAGGTTTTGAAACTAGCTTGAGGTATCTCGCAGGATGCTCTTACCGTGAGCCTTCTAATTCAAAGGATGGAGCATCTTACAACAAAGCGATATAAACAAGAATTTTAAAACAAAATAATCTTTTCTATTACACAAAGTCGAGAGCAAAAACTCAACTCTAGATGCACTACAATAACAATGAGATGAATTTACGTTGTCCAAGTGTATTATATTATCCTTTATGGTTACATAGCAGGGCAGATATTCAGCCACCAGAACAACGAATGTGTGGAAACATTTTGAAATGACTGCACCTTACAAAGGGACAGAGACCAACGGAAGCATCTATTGACACACATTTAGCAGTAGAATATGATCTCTCTAAAAGCCTCACAATGAAATGCTTTCCGGATCACAATCTTTTAATAACGTTTTATAATATTATTTTAGACACACTGGACAGTGTTTCAAATTAAATTAGTGTGCGTTTTGCTAAAATACAGAGCAATCCGTCTGTTACCTTTTCCCCTCCCCCATCTTCCTGCGAAACCGCCACTAGGGGTCAGTGTGAAGCCACGGTTCCCCTCACTGTTGGACGGGAAAATGGAACTGACAACATTTCCCTGCGGAAAAACCCTCGTGTAACAAAGACAATCACCGCACAACGTTAGCATTATTAACACCAACCAATACATTGAGTCTATACCGTGAGTTTGCATTTTTCATGAGACTGCATTTTAATTTTGTAAATTACCGTGGATTATTTCTACGGCCAATGTTTCTTTAATAAAAAAGTATTCTAAGTGACGAGGTTACTTATTCTAACTGAACCTGTGCGTCTTGGCCAAGAAGTATGATCAAGATCAGACGCTAAAATTTATTTTTCGAAGGGTGATAAGACACATCTCTAGCCATCTCAGAGGTGAATACCCCATCTCTTTCTATAATGGAATGGAGAGAAGGGAAAGAAACTTGCGGTATTTTGCCAACTTTGAGAGGTGGGTTTTTTTTCCTTCAAAGTGACTGTGATCATTTGCGGCGTACAGCCTTCAGTGCACAGTAAAATATAGGCAATTCTAAAGAATAGCATTAGTCCATACTTAGGTCTACAGAGTAAAAGACATGGTAAAAATAAGTATACAAATATCTTACCCTCCCCCAACTCTATTTAATGGGGTGGGAGTGGGAGGAAAAAATAGCCTTGAAAAGTGTTTTCTGTTTACACTAGAGAGATTTAACATTCTAAGAAGTCACTTACGGTCAGGCCCTCCCCTGACAGTACTGAAATGACTGACAGAGTTGTGTCACTGTGGATAAATGAAGCATTGCCTTTTCTTGAAATATTCTACAAAGTTCCCTAGGTGGCATACCTTTTAAGCATCTTCTCTACAAATTCCATGGCTTTCTTAGACATGGGCCTCCATGAATAATTCTACTAGCTATTAAAATGATTCAGTCAATGCTTTATTTCTTTGTTAGTGAAGAGAAATATTAATACTGATAATACAAAATGACAGGTCATTCATAAATAATGAGGATGTTCAAAAGTTCCCAACGTACTCAAATATACATCCATATAATCTGGGAGCATTCTGTCTCTTTTTGGAGTCCCTTTGGGGTGTACTCCTTACTCAAATCCTCATTTTCTTTGCTGTGGTCCCAACCATAGGTCACACAACAGTAGGAAAGTCCCTAGAGAAGAGCTCTTTGTCTCTGATATTGTGGAGGCCAGCAATGGCCCAGCAATCAATCAAATTTTTTCCTTAAGTAACCACTATATGTGCTGCCATTTAGAACTTTCTTGAGTTACTGCTGTTGTGAGAAGTCAAGAAAGGATATAAAAAATAAAAAGGAAATGGAGATAATAAGATTTAAGAATCAGTGTGTTTACACATAGAGATTTGAGTATGTATTTTCTATAGCAAAACCACAGTTTTTACTTCCTTATCTATAGGCATTAAAAATAATTGTAGTTACTACTCTTTGTATTTTTATTTTGTTCGTTGTGTTTTATTTCCTAAAATAATTGTACCTTTTGAAAAATATCTAGTCAACAATCGTACTATTTTCTAATCTTTTCATAGTTTACCAATAGCCAAAATTTTAGTTAATGTTGGCAAACAGAAATGAAAAACATTAAACCTTTTCATTCTTGGGATAACTTAAAAACTTTAATTCTGATCAGGTCCAACAGATGGCAGTGATGCTATAAATTAATAGCTTAATATACTCTTATAATATGTAGGATCTGCTCCACAGAAGAATGTCAGCCAAGAATAATTCTTCAGTACTGGCATAAACAGTGTAAAACTTTGAAACGACTAATTGGACAGAAGAGTACAAGGTAAATATAACAAGAAATTCTGCCAAAAATTGTATTTTCTATTTCAAAAATTAACAACTTTCTCCTTGCCAAAAAGTATTACAAAATGAGAATTGTCAAAAACATTAGTAGTGAACCAAGAAAGGATGGATAACAGTGTCCGAATTAACTAAATGGGGTACACTTTTATATAAAATTCATTATTGCTTCTTGGTTCCATTTTTATCTATTTCTTTCCATGGGGGTTGCTTTACCTTCTCACTTCTTACGTATTCACTTAAAAAATGATTTTACTTTTCTTTCTCCTATTAGCACCTTAAATAAGTGAATCTCACTGTTCTTATCCTCTTTTCCTATACCTTCAAATAGTTACTTTTATTCTTATTCACTGCCTTTTCAGGTTTTTATCCCTTTAAATCACCTTTATTCTGCAGATAATAAAGAATAAAAAGTATGAATAGAAGACTCTTACAGGTAAGTCTCCACTGTTGCTTCTGTGATCCAAATTATGCAAAAACAAACAAACAGAACAGTACAGATCACTTTCTGTTTTATGTTCTCGGCGTTGGTTGACAGACCTTCTGTTTTTCACTGTCCTCCTTTTGGTTGTATTTTTGGTCTAAGCCCATTTCCCCTGAATGCCTACTATGGGATGGGCACTATCCTGGATGCTTGGTGTGTTACCAGTGAATTACACAAACAGAGGGGCTCCCTTCACGGGTGCTAGTCAGAGGGAGGGCCAGAAAATAAATCATAAACATAATGAGTGAGTTATGTAGTATGTTCGAAAATAATAAGCGCTATGAAAAAGGGCAGCAGGGAAGGGAGAATACGTGTGGGGGCTGCAACTCTAAACTCTGCAGTCTTGCTAGGCTTCCTGGAGGTGACATTTGAGCAGACTTGAAGGGGGTGAGGGAGCCAGCAGCGGGCATTCTGGGACAGAACAACATTCCACGCAGAGAGGATGGGCAAAATACTTACTGGAAGTTGACCGAATGTACTTCCAGAACATACTCTATGACCTACTCTTCATCATTTTACTCCCCAACACTGGCTTATTTGTAAGTAAAGGGATTAGTGTTTGTTAGATTGTTTTCTAAACTACAGTCTCATTTATCCATAGCTCACATACCTGGAAACTTCATATATCCAGAATATATATGAGAACTCTCCAAAAAAGAGAAAAGAAATGGCCTCTGAGGACCAAAACACCATTTAGAGAAGGAGCCTCAGGCCCCACTTATGGCTTTTATATAAAATTTGATAAAGCTTGATTACCTGGTACCCAAGCTTTGAACTGACTGAAAGGAAGGGGTTTGAAGAGGACTTCAACAGGATGGCCCTGCCAATCCGATCTATGGCCAGCAGTGAAAATTAATACTGACAGCCTGCCAGCGAGGAGTCCATGAAATGCATCACTCCCAAAGGCACTGTGCCCTGAGGCTGTACTCGGAGCTCGGGGAGAGCACCCGCCTCCCTGCGGGGTCCTGACAGCTCCACCGTAGAGTGTATGATGCCACTCACTCCAAATGGGAACCATAATACACCCCCCCCAAAGTTCAATAACAGTATGATCGGTTTCACAAGGTTACGAGGGAAGGATTTTAGAAGATTTTAATTCAAACTCATTACAAATTTTTTTTTTTTAGGTGAGGAGGAGATTGTCACTGAGCTCACATCTGTGTCCATCTTCCTCTATTTTGGATGTGGGACACCGCCACAGCATGGCTTGATCAGCAGTATGAGGGTTCACGCCCGGGATCCCAACCTGCAAACCCCAGGCCACCAAAGTGGAGTGCGCAAACTTAACCACTATGCCACCAGGCCAATCCTCAAACTCATTACACATTTAAAAAAGCTTTGTTGATTAAAGAAGTAAATTTTCAAACATCTAGAAAACTTGAGTGTCAAGGAAGCCTTGTTCACAGAGAATACTATTAGGTAAGATCTTTTGGTACCAATTAAAGTGATATTTATAATTAAAGTTGAAAATCTTCCACAAAGGGGTATGGATGGTCTGGCTATTTATTTATCATTGCCACCAAAATTGCTCATCATCTTACTATTTTATTACATATGAGCATGTTTTCTTTTGTAAGAAAGCAAGACGTGAAAATTTGAATTCAGGTATTTTAGATTACAAATTATTTTACATGCATTATAAAATTCTATTTTTAGATTAGAAAAGTACTTAATTTTAAAAAGTATTTGTCATTTTTACAAAGAGTCACCACAAAGTATGTTTCTCCTTTTGGGTTGATTTTTTCCTTTAACTTAGAAAATTTTAATTTACCCACAACTTTCCAGGCAAAAATACGTTACATAATGGAAATTACGCTAGCATTTCATGTTATCAACACACCAATGAATACTCAGTTCATGAAACGAGCTTCCAACATCAGAAGGTACCCTGAGTTTACAAATTAGAAATCATCTGGCCACATCAAGATACGGCTATAAGAGAAAGGTTACATTTTAACAAACAGAATTAGTATTCACAGTGCTTAACTATATTTTAGCTTAATTAGGACTAGCAATTATCAAGTATCCAAACATCTACCAAATGCACCTGGAACACATTATCTCTGGGTTTTTGCCTTCTTCCTTACTACTTAGGTGTGGCGGAAAAGCAGCTTTCAACTCTTTCTAACCCCCCACTCCAGCCACCCCAGCAGCAGAGCCAGGACTCAGCCCAGGTCCTATAGCCCTTTGCTAGGAAAGGTGATGGAATGGACCACTTCCAAAAAGTGATGCTGGAAACACTCACCAATGCCGAGTTTAAGCTAATGATTTTTTAAAGACAATCTGAGTAGAAAATATTTTTTTATTAAAAATAAGCATTCACCTTTGTTTTCTCTTCTGCTGTGGTTAACTTCAGTAGTTAACACTTTAGGAGCCTTACCAGAAGGATGGACAACATGGCTTATTTGTTTTCATTCCTTTTGATTGACTATAGAATCTTTTTCAACTCCAGTCATCAGCGTTTGGCACAAACATGTCAAATCTGACTCCATTTCCTCCTTAAAAGCATTTATTTTCACATCTTTTTGCTCATAAAGTCCAAAGTAAAAACTGTATAGACCTCAAAGGACATCTATAAAACCAATTTCATTCATGTCCCATTTCCGTAACCAAACACAAATTGAAAAAAAAAAAATCAGAATGGACAGTATATAATACGCTAAAGAAATGACAGCAGTTAAAAATTTATGAAAATAAAATTAACCTACAAAAATAAAGTTGATTGTCATGGAGGAAATGTCAGGCATCATTTAGTCCTAATTGACTTTTCTGTGCTCACAAAATGAAACTGCAGAGTCAGATGACAAAAATCTGTGAAACAGATAATTGAAAGAGAAAATCTGAAGGCAGTGTTCTCTAGAACTACTTACCATCCTAATTTTCTATGTTTACTTAAAATTGTGAAATGATATAAGCCAGGTAAACTCACATCAAATCAAGACATTTATACACTCTGGAGGTCTGTTAAAGTATTCCAGATAATATGTACATCTAAAGGCACTGGGTGTGGAAGTGTTTTAGTGTCACAGATAAGATTTTTGCACTGGCATGACTATCTGGAAAAATCACCAAATATGCTATTTTCAAATTGCTACTTACTGGGACTCAATACTCTAGAAATTTGTGTGCTTCCATACCAGATGATGATGACCCCGAATTTAGGAAATTACCATGTCAAAGATCGTATCTATTAAAGGAACACAATTTGGCTTTGATGCTTATGCATCTCGGCTATATTTTTATTGGGCGTTGTTAGATTTTTAGTCACTTCATTAAAATATTTGTGTGGGAGTAGAGAAAGGGAAAGAACGGGTAAGAAATGGCTTAAGAATATGATGGGGGTGGAGGCAGATTTATTTCAAGTTAGAAAAGGGTAATTTTAGCCACAATGCCATAAAACAATAACATACCAAAGTTAATAACTAACGTATTGTGATGGTTAATTTTATGTGTCAACTTGACCGGGCTAAGGGATGCCCAGATAGCTGGCAAAATACTATTTTTGAGTGTCTGTGAGGGTGTTTCTGGAAGCAATTAGCATTTGAATCAGTAGACTGAATAAAGATCGCCCTCACAAATGTGGGTGGGCATCATCCAATCCACTGAGGGCACAAATAGAACAAAAAAGGAGCAAAAAGGGCCACTTAGCTTACAGCTGGAGCTGGGACAACCATCTTCTCTTGGACATCAGCACTCCTGGTTTTCAGGCCCTCTGACTCAGACTGAATTACAACACCATTGCTCCTGGTTCTCCAGATTGAAGATGGCAGATCATGGGACTTCTCAGCCTTCATAATCACAGGAGCCAAGTCCTCTAATAAATCTCCTCATACATTTCTCCGATTGGTTCTGTTTTTCTAGAGAACCCTGACTAATTCTCATACGAAATATAGGGAGAGTAAATAACTATTCCATTTATGAAAGTTGCCTTCAAGAAGTTCTTACTGTTTTATAAGGCAACCTTATCTTCTGTAGGGGAAATAACACAGACTTCGGAGACCAACAGACGTGGCTTTAATTTCCTAAAAGTGGCTATTTTAATAAATGTATGTTCCCACGAAAATGAAGTAACCTGGCAGAGTCTCAGTTTCCTCATTAGTTGATGGATTATCTTGATAATTAAATTTTTAAAAGAATGTAACCCACATGCCACAGTGCTTGGAATACAGAAGGCATTCCTTTTCAACCTTTCTTCAAAGTATTTACCCATGATATGTTGTTTTAAATTTATTTCTTTTTTCTTTCTTCTTTTTTTTTTTTTTTTTTGAGGAAGATTAGCCCTGAGCTAACTTCTGCCAATCCTCCTCTTTTTGCTGAGGAAGACTGGCCCTGAGCTAACATTTGTGCCCATCTTCCTCGACTTTATATTTGGGATGCCTACCACAGCATGGCTTGCCAAGTGGTGCCATGTCTGCACCCGGGATCTGAATCAGTGAACCCCGGGCCACCGAGAAGCAGAACGTGCAAACTTAACCACTGCGCCACCAGGCCAGCCCCTAAATTTATTTTTTAAATGTTTTTAGATTTACCTAATGTTTATGTCCTCTTAAAATAGAGCTTTAAAATTTTTTTCCAGATTTATCAAATGTTTCTATAATGTCATCTTTAATATTTCCATCATTATCCAGTTTGATTTGTACTGGAACCTTCCACAAGAGTTAGCCTGTTGTCTGAATCCAACGGTCCACACGTTTTCCCAAGAAGCCCAGATAGAGTCAAGATTTTGTAATATCTTTGGAAAACCGGCCTATCTGATGACTTTTATTTCCATGGAGTTCCTAAGGAATAACCTGAGCTATGGAATGAATATGTAAACTGCCTTGAAAGCCAAAAGATTAAAATGAGAGCATCTCGGACGTTAGCTCTCCCATAACAGGCCGCGCCGAGTGAGTCCTTTTGTACTTACTTTGCATTCGCAGGATTACAAGTGGTCAGATTGGCCAGGGCGAGGGCGGCAGCCTCTCTGACCTCTTCGTTGTCACTTTTTAGCAACTGAATTAACTGTGGGATCCCTACACAAAAAGGAAAGGTGAAAATGTGACTTTACAAACATCCGCGTAAACTAGAGAAGGTGGCAGGTAACCCAAAAAGGTTCAAGCCGGTTTCCCGCGCTCAGCTTACCCTGATTGTTGAAGAACTCTTTGCTGCCGGCATTCTCAGACATGGCCGAAATGGCCTGGGAGGCAGCAATTTTAGTTCCATCGCTCTCGGAACCCAAAAGGGCTACAAGGCATTTTTCAACTTCTTGTTCGTGAAAAAGTTTTCTATTTTCAGCTTTCATAAACCAAAAGGGGAAAAAAAAAATCAGAATTTGGCTGCAAAAACTGTGCAAGTATAATTACTTCCGCATCCAAAATGTGATAGGTTTTCAAACTATTTGCTAGCTTTAGTCAAGAGTCTGAACTAAACAAAAAATATACCTATTTAACCTTTAGAACACGGTGATTATGCAAAATGAATTATGGATATTGCTTTTTTTCCCTTTCCCCTTATATGATATCAACACTATGGCAAAGAAAATTCTATAACGAGAAAGAGGCAAGTTTCAGATTTAGCAGGAACTTATTTAATACCAGTCACATGCCTGGCATGGTTCTGTATTTACACATGCTATCTTCTCACTAAGGACAAAAACCTATTTATTTGATGTTTATTTTAAATACAAAACCCAATATTTAAAGAACTAAAATGTACAAACTGGTGAACTTGATGCTCAAGAGAAGAGGAGAAAGTGAAAAATGAGTAATGAAATATGCTCCCAAGTCTTAAGGAATTTATAATGGTATCCAAAAAATCATGATCATCTTTTCTCTTAAGTTATAATACATGCTGACATAGCAAAAATTAAAAGAATTATTTAATTGCTAATTCACCATAATCTAAACATACATTAATACAGTTTTCTTTATTTGAAAACATATAAAGTTATGACTCTAAGTAGCATGATATTCACCTCATTTATAAAACAGTAAATTAAAAACCAAAGTATTTTTAATGTTCTTTTTGTTCCCTATTTTTTTCTCTTGATTTCGTTTGATTTTTTTATTAAATGGCAATCTCATAGTAATACTAAAGCAAATACTACATTAAACTAAATTAGAACATTAAAACTAATTTTTTTATTTCGTATTCTATAGTTAGTTCTAAATAAGTTACTATTTACTAAAAGCATGTACTAGAAAAAAAATATATTAAACCAACCTCAGTTTTAATGCCATAAGGGGTACCAGACACTAGTTTGAACAGAAATAACTTACAAATAATTCTTTTATTTATAGTTCCTTCAAAAAACTTTGTCATAGGTTTGCTTCTCCATTAATTAACCTTTATAAAGTCAATTTACATGATTAAAATAGAAGGATGTGTGATATATGCTCTTAGGATGTTGACATATAAGAGAAGAATATTCCTTTAGAGTAAAAATCTCTGCAAAAATGATGATGTTAATTTAGATTACATCTACATGTGGAATTAATTCATTACTTGAATATATTTTAATTAACTTTTTTCCAGAAATAGCTTCAGAAATCATAGTGACTAGGGTTCCATTTTACAGTTAATATGTGATTTCTGTCTTCTTTCAACAACGATTTTTTAAAATCGCCCCCTTTCCCAGAACCAGTGTCACATTCAGGAGTCACCATGTTTGCAAATACTTCTTTGGCCTGCTACACAGATGTGTGCCAAGCAATCTGGCCATTAACTGGCACATCAAAGTTCATAACACTTCTGTTCATTCATCTCAAACCGATCATGAACCATGTCCTGTAACCCTATCATTTTAATCTCTTGCTCTTTTCATATAAAATTAGAATTCAGGCAGGCCATAAGTGTTTCATAAAAAAGCTGCAATTGATACTTAGATTTCAAGAATGTGGCTCCTAAAATATTTTAAAATATATGTAGTTTTCCCTAAATAAATAAGATCAGAAGTCATTCTAGAGTCTCTGACCTAAAAGTTTAGATGGATAAGAAAGACTTCCCTGATGGCTCTAAATGAGCTTTCCTAACACAACACTCTGAGCATGGATTCTATCAGGAAAACTGGCCAAAAGAGTTAATTTGAAGAGACTGACTTTGGAGTGTGTAATTGTGGCATTCAAAAAACAGTATACATGCCATTATTGGAAAGATTTTTAAAACTATTTAGGGACTGTGAGCAGTTGGTTTCTCAACAGAGTGTTCTGAAAATTCAGCTCTGTTCACCAAACCTCCACAGTGCTGAGCGCAGCACAGCTGTAATGGATTTCAAAGATGAATTAACACGTTCACCACGTATCTGCACCGAATTGCTACACGGAGAAGTATTTATGTTTTAATTATGCAGATAATAAAGACGGTGTGGTAATTATGCTACTAAGAGAGTAATGTCCTTTAAAAATAACGTTTGTTGAGTATCATTCAAATAAAAAGCATGAGGTTTTGTAACTGAAAATAAATCTGTAGGTAATGATGCTTTTCTTCACCATTCTCAGAAGTTGCCACTGTGCCACCCTTGCTCCTGCTGAGATGTTAATGCCAGTTCATAAACCTCATGGCAACACGGTAATTAACACCTTCCTCTTCCTGGTGCCAGGTCAAAGGCATACCGACTCAGCTTTCCATGGTAGAGATGCATGTTAACACTTCACTCAGTGAACAAAACTTAAAAACCGCGTATTATGTGTTTCTGTGATTCAACTGTGTTTTTGACATGCAATGACTATGCATTACCTAGCCTACAGAAATTTTTTTGACGATAATGGAAAGTAAAAAGAAAATGTTATAAATGAATACTAATGGTTACATTGTTCTTTATTTTTTTAAGATTTTATTTTTCCTTTTTTCTCCCCAAAGCCCCCCAGTACATAGTTGTGTATTGTTAGTAGTGGGTCCTTCTAGTTGTGGCATGTGAGCTGCCACCCCAGGGTGGCCCAATGAGCAGTGCCATGTCCATGCCCAGGATCCAAACTGGCGAAACCCCAGGCTGCCAAAGCAGAGCATGTGAGCTTAACCATTTGGCCACGGGGCCGGCCACCTACATTGTTCTTAATAACAATATAAGGAGTAATATTTGTTAAAACCTACTTATGCAGTTTTCTAATTGTGGAAAATTATTTTAAAACTTCTTCATGATTATTTACTTTCTTTCCCTTTTTTTTTTTTTTGTGAGGAGTTTGGCCCTGAGCTAACATCTGTTGCCAATCTTCCTCTTTGCCCAAGGAAGATTGTTGCTGAGCTAACATCTGTGCCAATTTTTATTTCTTGTATGTGGGACACCACCACAGCCTGGCTTGATGAGCAGTGTCTAAGTTCGTGCCCAGGATCCAAACCTGTGAACCCTGGGCTGCTGAAGCAGAGCATGCAAATCCAACCACTATGCCACCAGGCTCGCCCCATGATTATTTACTTTCAATACAGAAATATTAAGAGATAACTTTGTTAATCCTCATTAAGTTTGTAGAGTTTATAACTGTTACTAACATAAAGTCAGGCATGTCTAATGTAAAATCTGGTAGATAGAAGTCAAGGCAGGCAACAGTTGATATAGAAAGGAGTTGACAAGAAATATACATAGGATCTGAAAAGAAGGCAGAGTTTAGAATGGAGCCAGGGAGGATCTGGCTAGGCAAATAGCATTAGGAGGTAAATAAGTCACCAAAATAGAAGAGAATAATCAGGTAAATGAGGAAGATGCCAATTTATCCTCTGGCACTGGCTCTAGGGAACAGGATGTTGTTTCTGTTCTAATATTGTATTCTGGACGGAAGTGGGCGATTCCGCCCACAAATGTTGTGGCTAAGGCAGTTCAGAGTTGTTAGGGGAATTCTGCTTCTGGATGAATTTGGAATGGAGAGAGGTTCTCAAAGCCGTGTCCTTCCAATCAGGAGAGGGTTCGCTCTTGGGGATGTATTGGGATATGTAGACAGCGAGAAAGCTTGGATCTTTGTGGAATCATTTCTCTTTCTAGAGACTCCAAAGACCAAGCTTCCAGACTAGAGAGCTCCTAGGCTAAGAAAACTAAACCATCTCTGCACTCGTTGGACTTGAAGCCTCATTTGATGTACTTTTCCAGTGTTTGTTCAGTTACCAAACGTGGAAACAACTTAGAAAGGAAGGAGACTGTGCCAGAAAGGATAGAGGAAGGCTATCCTTCCTCTATCTAATTTCTTGAATTAGAAATGCAAGCTTTTACAGTAATAGCTGAAACCTGCCGGGCAATGGTGAAGGATCTCCACTGTAACACAGATGGGCAGTTGGTTGAGTTACGTTAGGGCAGATGTAAATCTCTTCCCACCTGGAAAATGGAGTTCTGCTAAGCAACGGAAGCTAACTTTTTGTGCTATGCTTGCTTGGTATTCCATAGTAGCAGGGTCAGCCTACCTTAGTCCAAGCATTAATTTAGCATAGTAGGGATAGATGAAGGCTATGGTGGGAGGAAACTGATAGCGTCTTTAAAGCAGAGCGGGCTACACTCGGTTAAAGCATGAGAAAGTACATTCTGAAATTTCTTACAGGCAGAAAGAAAAACCAGTTATTTTATTGACACCTCAAAAAGCAATAAAATTAGAAAATTTGATTTTCCCTCTACGCCCAGGTATCTGTAGAACAAAAATACCAATAGATCAAAACAGGATTTCCAAAATCAGAATCCTAAGACCTAGACTAAGAACCTAAACCAGAGCAAATGTATACAAAATTATAGCGTAAGGTATATGCTCAAGAGCACTATGGAGAGATTCTGAGCAAGATCCAGTTGACAACCAATGGCCATATGATTGTATGAAACAGAAGAATCTCTGATTCCAAGCTGGGGCATCTGGACTTGATCCTGTTCGTCCTAGTCCAAGAGATAGTAACTTGGGGTCCATGGATCCAGAAGGCATAGATGGGCTTCAGGCAGTCCAAGACTCCCTGAAATTATATGAAGAATGTTGTGCATATGCACATTTAGGAGGGGGTACTCTTTCATCAGATTTTCAAAGAAATTCAAGACTCCTCAAAACTTGAGTTTGGGCAACGTAGCTGGATGCGCTTGGAAGTGATCAGAAATACAGGCAGGAATTCAGAGACAGGTCATAGGTAGATACAGGTTTGAGATTCATAAGCAAATAAGGAGTCAGCTGAAACAGTCATAAGTGAGACCACTCAGGGAGACTGAAATAAGAACAAGACAGAAGGTGGGAAGGCGGGTTTAATATTGAAATGACAGGCAGAGGAGAGGAAGCTGGTGAAGGCAACCAAGTTGGTGTGGTGATTAAGATAATAATCAGAGGGGAGGGATGTTATGGAAATCAAGGGCTAGAAGAGTTTTAAGGAGGAGGGGGCAGTCAACAGAGTGAAAGGCACAGAGAGATCAAGTAAAGCACAGGCTGAAAATGCGTCTGTGGGAGTTAGGATCTGGGAGGTCAAAGTCAAATTCTCCAAGGACTGTTCTGGCAGAACGGTGGAAACAGAAGTCGCGTGCCGTAGGTTAAGGGATAGAGATAAGATGAAGAGGTAGGGTTATTTAAAGTTGACTAGTCTTCCAAGGAGGCTGAGTGTAAAGAAAAGGAGAAAAAGAGGGCCACGGGGCAGGGACAAGAGAGGAAGAAACAAATCCCATAAGCTACCCCGGGTGAGTGAACAACCGTGGGCTCTGCAGAATGCTCCAAACTTCTATCAGCTTCCTCCTCTATAACCAGTGGACGGGGAGGAAATAGCATGTTAGGGTTGCAACATCACATTGGAGGGAAGCCCCATCATCATCCAAAACTGGGCTGAAGGATTCCATTGCCATCTCAGTCGATGGGGAAAATAGGCAAAGGGCACCCTGTGAGCCTCATCTGTTCATTTAAACCAGGCCTAGACAGAGCACTTCTCCTTCCATGATGAACAAAACATTAAAACCAAAAGCATGAAAGAGTGTGTAACAGGTACAGAAGAAAGAGAACGGAGATGGTCTAAAAACAATAAATATTCCTGGGGAAAAATATTAAATAAAACAAAAATAATCAAAAGTATAATATAAGTTAGGAAAAATAAACAAAACATGATTCTACAGTTCAAGACTTCACTATGTTATAGGCAGAGAGAGAGTCTCAGACATTATTTTGGGAAAATTTTTGAACTCTTAGGATAAAGGATTCTACCCAAATAGAAAAAGAAACACCTTATATACAAAAGAATGGAAATCAGGCTATCCTTAGACTCAGACTCAACAAAAGCAACAATGATAGTAACTTGAGGAGAAACTGCAATGATGAGAATTCCAAACCCAGCTAAACCGTCATATACGTTTGAAGGCAACAAATATTCAAAGGTCAGGTCTTGAAAAATACACTACTATTGACTATCTCTGAATAAAAAAAAAATTTTTAACTCAAAAATATACTCTGGTTAATTAAGAAATGAATCGAAACTAAAATCTGAAGAATGGGTACGTTTTATTATGAGAAATTCACAAAGTACACTGAAACAGACCCAATATGTACATAATGCTAAAGGGCAAATGTGGATGAAATTGAATGTAATGGCAAAGTGATTCTTAACAGGGAGAGATTTATGTAGATTTCAGAGAGGAGACTCTGTAACCCCTATGAAATTTACAAACATCAGGGAGGGGAAGAGTTACGGAAGCAAAAGTGTTAAATATCTTAACTATAGTAACTTTATCTTTAAAATAACCATTTTAAACTGTTTTTCAAATCTATATAACGAAGAGAAAGAAAGAAAACAAAGAGACAGCACAGAAAAATGAAAAGTAGAAAGCATAAACATGATGTCAGAAAGAAAGTCTAATAGTGGCAAAGATAAATCTAAATATTCTGTCGCCTTGCCTTCAGATCTAGTGACAGTGAAGCTTTCACAATATTGCTCATCTGTGGGAACTTCACCACCTTGTTTGTTCCCTTTTATATTTCTGAAAGTTGTGTCTTTATTTAAATCATCTGGAATTTACAGAGCTGTTTTCTGCCAAGACCATGTTTGATAATACATGGCAATCTTAATATCAAATTAGAATTTTATAGAGTTTAAAAAATCAGAAGTGGATATAAAGCAATATTAAATAAAGCAAAGTTAGCTAATATAAAATTACAAGAGAAAATCAACAGAAATAACATAGTGGGAAACTTTTAACATACCACTCTTCATCTGTGATAGATCAAAGTAGATAAAAAATAAGGACAAAAAGAACTGTACAATATAATTTATAAAGCTGAACTAAAAGACAAATATCAAACTTTACATTCTACAGGATATATATCTTTTTGTCTGGTCAACAAATATTTATTCACTTATCTCATTCATTGTTTTTCTAGAATAATGCCTTGCATATAGCATGCATACAATAAATATTTGTTAAGCATTAAGCAAAGAGTACACCTTTTCAAGATTTCATGGAACACTTGTACACATTGATTATATACTAGGCTTTGGTGAAAATGTATTACCATCCTTGAAGCAAATTTTGCATTTTTTAAACTACAAATCAAAAATATTAGAATTAAAAACTAAAGACTTTGTGGGGCCGGCCCGGTGGCACAGTGGTTAAATTTGCATGCTCTGCTTCTGTGGCCCGGGGTTCGCTGGTTCGGATCCCGGGTGTGGACCTGTGCACCACTCGTGAAGTTGTGCTGTGGCAGGTGTCCCACATATAAAATAGAGGAAGATGGGCACAGATGTTAGCTCAGGGCTAATCTTCCTCAAAAAGAAAGAAAGAAAGAAAGAAAAACAACAAAATAAAATAAAATGAAAGACTTTGAGCTCGGAGTCCTCACTGAGAAATGGGATCTGGGATCCACTATAGGTCTTTCTCTCAGAGGGTTGGCCCAATATGCTGATATTGTCAAAAGGCTGACTAAAATACTAGATTCCTAAGACTGAAATTGAAAATATTCATAAATAAGCCATCTTTATATTATATAAAGTGATGGTGCATGTTTTCGAAATGCTGTTCATACTGCACTGCAAGGAGGGTATCATGAACAAGAGAAAGTCCAGAAAAGCTAAGAGAATGATTACAGTTTGGCCTGAGGACATGATGTATGAAGAGAGACTAAATAAGATAAGGATTCTGTCAGGAAAAGTGATGGTTGAAGGGAACGTGAAAAAAATTACAAATGATGTAGACCAAATACGTACAAATTTAGTCATTAGATTCTATAAGAAAGAGTGAGAAGACACGATTTGGAACTGGAAGGTAGTCATTTTAGAACTAACATAAGGAGGTAGATTCATAAAACATTAAGCCAGATGGGACTTAAAGACTATCTGGTTGAATTTCTTCATCTTACAAATAAAGAACAGATTTCAACAAGAGGTGCTGAGCAAATTGGATATCCACATGCAAAAGAATGACGCTGGATCCCTACCTTACACCAAAGACACAAAAACAACTCAAAATGGATCAAAGACCTAAACACAAGAGCTAAAACTATAAAACTCTTGCAAGAAAACGTAGCAGAAAATGTCATGACTTTGGATTTGTTAATGATTTCTTGGATATGACAGCAAAGCCCAGGCAACAAAAGAAAAAATAGATAAATTGGACCACAGCAAAATGAAAAACTTCTGTGCATCAAAGGACACAATCAATAGAATGGAAAGGCAACCCGCAGAATGGGAGAAAACATTTATTAATCATGTATCTGATAAGGAGTTAATATCCAGAATATATAAAGAACTCCTACAACTCAACAAGAAAAAATAAACAATCTGGTTAAAAAATGGGCAAAGGATTTGAATAGACATTTCTCCAAAGAAAATATAGAATTGGCCAATAAGCACATGAAAAAGATGCTCAATATCACTAATCATTAGGGAAATGCAAATCAAAACACAATGAGATACCACTTCACACCAATTAGGATGGCTACTATCGGAAAATAACAAGTGTTGGTGAGAAAATGGAGAAGTCAGAACCCTTGCGCCTGACTGATGGGCATATAAAATGGTGTAGCTACTATGGAAAATAGTATGACCATTCCTCAAAATATTAAACATAGAATTACTGTAGTATCCAGCAGTTCCACTTCTGGGTAGATACCTCAAAGAAGTGAAAGCAGAGACTGGAAGGGAAATTTGTACATCCATGTTCATAGCAGCATTGTTCACCATAGCCAGAAGGTGGAAGCAGCCCAGGTGTCTAATGGATGAATGGATCAACAAAATGTGGTATATACATACAGTGGAATATTACTCAGCCTTGAAAAGGAAGAAAATTCTGACACATGCTACAACATGGATAAACCTTGAGGACATCAAGTGAAATGTCAGTGACAAAAGAACAAATGTTGTATAATCCCACATATATGAGAACTTAGAGTAGTCAAAATCATAGAGACAGAAAGAATGGTGATGCCAGGGTCTGCAGGGAGGGGAAAGTGGGAGTCATTGTTTAATGGGTACAGAGTATCTGTTTTGCAAGATGAAAAGAGTCCTTGTCCTTGACATCACCTCCTTCCTCCCCAACCCACTGGTCATTCAGTAAACACTATGGACCCCCATTGTGCCAGGCAGTGTGTTGGTGGTTCTTCTGCAAATGCCTCTCAGCCATCTCAATCACCGTGTCTGTGTCAGAACCCTGTCACCCCCCACCAAGACCACCCACTGCAGCGATCCCTGTCCTGGTCTCTCCCTGTCTTTGCACACGTCTTTGCAGCAAGAGTGCTCTTTCTTTAAAAAGTGAAAATCCAGAATGTTCCTTCTCCTCTCTAAGTCACTTCAATGGTTCTTTGTTGCCATGAAAATCAAGTCCACAGTCCTTAATTTGGCTTGCAATGCCCATTAGCATTTGGCTCCTCATTACTTCCACAGCCTTAACTCTCAGTTTTCTGCTACCTTCTATTCACTAGCCATTCTGAAAACTTTCAGTTCTGGAGTTTACCACGCTCTGTCCCTCTCTGGCGTTTACACACACTGTTCCTTCTCCTTAGAGGACTGCTGGCTCCCCTCCCACCAGGACCTCCCTTGCCCAGCCGGTTTCTATTATTTACCCCAGGTCCTAGCTTGTCAATCACCTATTTCAGGAAGACTTGTCTCACCTAAGTCTGCATTAGGAGGCCCTCCTGGGGGATCCGGTTCTCCCATCATCAAGCACCTTTAACACCGCCTTGTGATTGCCTATTTACTTGGCAGCTCTGGGTTTACTAACACAAAGTGAGGACTCAATAAGTCATTAATAAATAGGTCTGGAGAGGCTGTAGTGCACTCATAGTCACATCCCCAGGCCACCGCAGTGCCAGCAGCGGAACCGCTAGTAGAACGAGAACACCAGGAGCTCTCTATCCAGTGTCCTTTCCATGACTGTGTCACATGATGGCTAAACGACTCATGAAACTCACCATCCCACGAGGGCCTGGAACAATCTTCGAATGGCCCAGCCACACTAAACCAAAGAGAAGTGGAGATCTGCAAAAATTTTAGGTTTGACATTGTCCCTGTCTTCCCACGGCCCTCTCTTTGGGCCTCAAATAGCTAAGGCGGCCTGGGATAGACAGAAAACTGAACTGACCAGGTATGATAAGGTCTCAGTTCCACTGGACAGAATACTGACTCAACCAACTTTTGCCAATATTAAAAACCTTAATTTTACAGCCTGTCTTTAGATTGGGTATTCATAACGTAACTCACAAAGCCCGTCTATATTAACCATGTCCTAGAGTGGAATTCGGCTGACTGCATTAAAACTTGGCCTTGAAGAAATCCAGTATGGGTTGAAAAGGAAATGTTTCCCATAATATACACACAGACATATATACAGATGTGAGTATATATGTTTAGAATATAAATCACTTTCACTAGTCAAAGCTGTCATCATTTATAAGAGAAGTGATGTAGAAGGGGGAAAATAAAATCACATCTTTTATTAAATAAAATACTCCCAATATACATAAATTAAAACTATAATTTCATCTTCGGTGCTTGTGATGTAATTAATCTCTCATGTTTTACAGATTTATATCAACATAGCTTGCCACTGAAATGAAAATTGTATTATGGAGATGGGAGGAACATATTATTTTTCACAGCTATATAACAGGGCACTGCTGGACTCCAGCTGAAACTTGAAATTACTATATAGATTTCACTCCAAATGTGGATTTATTGAAACAACGTTTCCAGGATCACAAACACTGCATACATTCTATATAATTCCAAAATCAGGAGAAATAAAGGCTTCAAACTTAATTTGGGAGTGAACTGTTTACAAAAGCTGGAGGTCTAAGCACACTGAGTTTATTACATCCTGGACAAAGTAATCTCTCCTTTAACTCATTGGCACTGAGATGAATTTTGGCCTTAAATAGTAGGTATAGCACTGTTCTCAAATGGTCGTTTAAAAGCAGATCAACACCCTAGTGTTTGTTAGCACTAATCAAAATTAAGAATACAAGAGGAAATATGTACGCTTAGTTTGTATAAAACGTGACATACAATCAGAAGCCGCTTTACTGATGGCTTTAGCTGCATTCTTCTGAATGTCAGGAATTGTAGAGTTTTCTGCAAATGACAGGAGCTTCTTAAGGCCCCCTGTCTGCTGAATCAGCACCATGGTATCCATATCTTCAAGGCAATTGGCTACCACTGAAAGTGTTTCTACGTGAAGGTCATTCCATTCCTAATAATAAAAGCAAATACAGCTCTAGAAAGTTCTCCTAAAAGAAATGTATACTTTCCACATTTTACAAGACAGACTAAGGTCAGTCCGAACATAATGTAATTAATTATGTTGTGACAGAGGCTCAAGCAAACAGTTCTGTTTATTCACATAACATCACTCTGCCTTCTCACTTGCCCCGTCTTTTCTCATTTCCCCTGCTCCAAAGCGTTTTATGTACAAAAAATAATGGTATCCAAGTAAAGCTGCTCACACAACTTTCTACCACCAACAATTTTAAAATTTGAGGAAAATATTTTTTGAAAAATCAGACAGAAGCTGAAGGAAAGTGTATTCCTTAAAATCTCCAACTGGTAGAGGGAAGCTTTGTGAGTGTGTCGCTTTCTTGCCTGAGGAATCTCCCGAATCCCAATCCTGGAGCAGTGGAAGACTGCAGCCTTATCTGAACAGTGAAAAATTTAAGGTGGGAATCCTTAAAGTGAGAGAAACAGAAAGGACGCGCCCCCATCATGGTGTTCCACACAGCATTGCTTCCGATCAAGGAACACGCGTCGCAGCGAAAGAAGTGCAGCAACGGGCCCAAGCTCGCGGAACTCACTGGCCTTGCCATGTTCCCCACCGTCCCGCAGCAGCTGGCGTGATACAATGGTCTTCTTAAGACTGCTTTACAAGCCCGGCTAGGTGGCAACACTTGCAGGGCCCAAGCAAGGTTCCCCAGGAGGCTGTATACGCCCTGAATCAGTGTCTAATATATGGTGTTGTTTCTCCCATAGCCAGGGTTCATGGGTCCAGGGATCAAGGGGTGGAAATGGGAGTGGCATCACTCATTATTACCTCTGGTGACCCACTAGCAAAGTTTTTGCTTCCTGTCTCCACGACCTTATTCTCTGCTGGCCTAAAGGTCTTAGTTCCAAAGGGAGGAACGTGTCCACCAGGAGACACAACAATGATTCCATTGAACTAAAAGTTAAGGCTGCTGCCCAGCCTCTTTGGGCTCTTCACGCCTCTGAATCAACAGGCAAAGAAGACAGTTATTGTGCTGACTGAGGTGAATGATCCCCACTACCAAGGGGAAAATGGAAGCCACTCTACAGTAGAGGTAAGGAAAAGCACGTCTGGAAGACAGGAGGCCCTGTAGGGCATCTCAGTACTACCATGCAGTACTACCATGTGTGATTAAGGTCGATGAACAACTACAGCAACCCAACCCAGGCAGGACTACTCACGGCCCAGACTCTTCAGGAATGAAGGTTTGGGTCACCCCACCAGGCAAAGAACCAAGACCAGCTGAGGTACTTGCTGAGGGCAAAGAGAACATGGAATGGGTATTGGAAGAAGGTAGTTATAAATACCTACTACAGCCATGTGACTAGTTATAGAAAAAAGGACTGTAATTGTCATGAGTATTTCTTTCTTATTTTGTTAAGAATGTGTGTGTGTGTGTGTGTGTATGAAATATCTTTATTTTCTTCCCTCTCTTATCCCCTTAGGTAACATAAGCTGTACTGACTTTACAAAATAGTATTCCAGTTACGGGATGTCAAGGAGAAAAGTAAACACCATCCAAGGACTTTGCATCCTCTTCTGGGCAAAGGGTCAGTGCGTTTGTGGGGGTACACAGGAAAGTTATATCATGTTAGGTGGAAATAGGACCCTGCTATTGTCTTTCTTTGGAGATTAAATATGATTTAAGGAGATACATATGGTGCCAAATTGACAAGGGATGGACCTATGATGCTTAATTGTTATGTTTTAACTTAGCGAGGTCATGGTCTCAAGATATTTGGTCAAACACTATTCTAGATGTTTCTGTGAAGGTATTTTTTAGATGAAATTAATACTTAAATCAGTAGACTGAGTAAAACAGATTACCCTTCACAGTGTGAAGTAAATTACTCTCCTTACTTTACCTCAGAGAAACCTATGGCAGACAAAGGTTAAAAGACTAATTCTAGGCATTTCAGGAAGTCTTGAAGAAGATCATAAACAAGAATTAAAAAATCTTAAATCTTGTAACCAGAAGGTTTAAAAAATTATTTTATAATGGCCTTTATCATTAGTCTGATTTAATCATGCCAATAAAGTATGGAGCAATAAGCAAATTAATCCATCATACTTACTCTCATACTTTAATAAAACTTCATTTTAAAAAAATACTCTACAATTTGTATTTTATAAGAACAGTTAGGAAAGATACATTTCCTCACAGAGAATTGAATGAAAATTAGAAATACCTTAGTTTCTAGGATCTTAATAAGCTGGTCCACGCCTTGATTCTCTCTCAGCATTGTTCGTGACTCCTTGTCATACGTAACAACACCTAAGGTTTTGAGCGCCAACAACTGAATAATTGGATATTCTGACTTCAAGAGATCTAATATAGGAGGGATTGCATTTAGTTCGTGAAGTGTAGCTCGACATTGAAAATCCTGCCATGAGATACAAATGATCAAATAAGCAATTTTTAAAGCAAAATACAGTGTCAAGAAGGGAGAAATTCTATTTTCTAACAGAGAAAGTTATAATGTTCCCATCTTTTATTCCAGATTCCCTTCCAAAATAACTCACAAACAAAAATAAGCAAACTTGAAAATTAACACCACCAAAATATTCTTTTTAACCATGCAGACATTGTCAATAACAGGAAATAGACATCATCTGTGACTTCTGCAGTACCTAGTGTTGCTTTATTATACAAGAAACTCCTATTACCATAAACAACATTACAATAAAATCGATGCATAATAAAATTCTTTTCACACTCTATATCCTGTTTCAAATAGTATTTGATAAAATGAAATGATGGCATCAATTCCTTATTATCTTCATTCAGATGGATTGCTTATGAAATGCTTATATGCACGCAGTGCTGTCGGCAGGCCCCGTGCATGCAAGCTTACATCAGGTTTAGTTCAGACACATGACCTTTATTTAAGACATTGACAATATCAAGGGGTCATTAGAGTCTAGGCGAGTTGCTCTGCTTTGTGTGTCTGTAATTCTATGTGTTGGGGGGGAGGGGTTGGTTGGGGTGAACAATGGAAAAAACAAGTCAAAAAACCATGAAAAGTCTCCAAACTCTGCCAAATCATGACATTTTAAATCAAAACATGGTAAATATAAAATAGTATTAAAGGTGGAAAAGGCCCCACTTAGAGCTTAGCTTTCCTCTATCCATCCTTCAACTGACCTCTAAAATCCAGCTTCCTTCAGACATAAAAAAACAGTGTTGCTGTTGGTCTAAGGGTTGAATTGTGTCCCTCTCCCCCACCCAACCACCAAATATATGTTGAAGTCCTAATCCTCAGTATCTCAAAACATGATCTTATTTGGGAACAGGGTCATTGCAGGTGTAACTCGTTAAGCTGGGATCACAGTGGAATAGGGTGGGTATTGAATGGTGTCCTTGTAAGACTGGTGTCTTTGTAAGAAGAGACAGAGGGAGAGACGACAGGAATGGAGCTGAAAACCAAACAATGTCAGGGATCAACAGCCACCACCAGAAGCTCAGGAGAGTCAAGGAAGGGTTCTACCCAGAGTCGAAGAGGGAGCATGGCCCCACCGACATCTTGATTTCGTCTTCCAGCCTCCAGAACCGTGCAGGAATAAATACCCATTGTTTTAAGCCACCCACTTTGGGGTACTTTGTTACAGCAGTCCTAGGAAATCAATACACTGTTATCAACTAGGACTTCTGTTGATGAAAAAGAGCGAAGGTTAAGTCTTTTCATTTCCATTTGATAAAAAATATAAGAAAATAGAGCTTTGAGGAGTCTTGGAATGAAAAACACAAACATTTATAGGACTATTCAGGCCTCCGGTGAGGTGAAGTAACCAGAGAAGGGAAGCAGCTGGACTTCCTCTTGAGGACGTCTCTTTTAGGAAGGAGTGAGGGTAACACCAGTGAGCGCCCAGCCACCAGGCGTTACATCCAAGGCCGGG
This sequence comes from Equus przewalskii, assembly GCF_037783145.1. Taxonomy (NCBI): domain Eukaryota; kingdom Metazoa; phylum Chordata; class Mammalia; order Perissodactyla; family Equidae; genus Equus; species Equus przewalskii. The sequence continues at coordinate 12,252,429 of NC_091860.1, forward strand.
AATGTATGCTTCTGCTGCCTTTTGGCATGAGCCCATTTGTCTCTTTTTTTCTATATAATTTGTCTAGATACTTTGCCTCTCAGTAAACCCTCCCTCACCTTTGCTTTGCTATGTCTTTCTTTTACACTCTACTCCTGACTGTTTAAAAAGGTGTTTTTGTATTTTCTGTTGATCTAAAGCTTATCAAATGTGTGTGGGAGTTGTTCGGGACCCTGAGCAGGTAAAGGAGGAGAGAAGGTTGTGCAAAGTGTCAGGGAGCCGACCCGCTGTGGGGGTGAGGGTGTGCGCACTGGGCTGGGGCACGGGGAAGCGGGCAGAACAAGCTGGGAGGGGGAGGTAGGCTGTTTCTTTCCACTGCAAAGGAAAACAGCACAGAGAGAAAGCATCTTGCAACTGTGAACCATGAGTTCTGTTCAGCATACTTAACTCACTAGGCTTTCAACAATAAATAAGTCTAATCCAAAATCTTGGTACACTGAAAACAGCATATATTACATCCAGTGGGCGTAGATCACCAAGGTTAGATCAATAGCAAACGGCCCAGGTCAAACCTAGTTCAACATGAGTATTAGGTTTCCTCTATCAGAAGAAATATGTTTTATCTGGTATAATCCCACCTTAATTTGCAAGCTATTCTATTCTTTAACATTTAAGTAGGCTTGTAAAATGCCCTTTCATGGGAGACAATTACTTATAAAGTGTGAATTTTATAATTACTTATAAAATGTGAATTACTTATAAAACTGAAAGTTATCCCCACTGAACTTCTACTATTTTTTCCCTGAATAGTAACTACCAAGTAGTACTGAGAAATACTGGTTAATCAAAACTGGTGAGTTTTTAAAAGTTTTTTCCTTTTTTTTTTCTTTTGAGGAAGATTAGCCCTGAGCTAACATCTGCTGCCAATCCTCCTCTTTTTTGCTGAGGAAGACTGGCCCTGAGCTAACATCCATGCCCATCTTCCTCTACTTTATATGTGGGACGCCTGCCACAGCATGGCTTGACTAGTGATGCATAGGTCTATACTCAGGATCCGAACTGGCAAACCCTGGGGCCGCCAAAGCAGAATGTGCGAACTTAACCGCTGCACCACCTGGCTGGCCCAAAAGCTTTTTCCTTTTTTTAACAGGGAAATAAATTCTATAATCAGTTTTTGTCAAAACACATTTTTAGGAATTCCTCTTACCTGGACCAAGTTGTAAATGCACTCAATAGAATTCTTCTTCACGTCAGGGTCTGGGCTGCTCAGCAGTCTGATGAGCGGCTCTAATCCACCATGTTCAAATATTTGCACTTTGCTGGTATACTCTGCAGACATGTTTGCTAGGCAAAGACTAGCAAACTCATGGATAACTACTTCTTCTGCATGTCAAAAACAAATAACACAAGTATGCTAAATGTTTATTTAACCATTCTTTTAAAACATGCTTTGAAAACCAAAGCTCTGTGAATTTCACCTTGGTTGGAGCTCATCTTAGTTTGAGAGATTTTAGTGACAATTCACAATTGGTATTTCATAAACTATTTTCAATAAGTAGTTTAATCAAATGTGAAAAATAAACCAGTCCCATTTTTTGAAATAGATGTAGGATGCAAAATTACCTTCTGGAGCAAGCTGAGCAATGACAGAATGCATGACATCTAACTCCCTTAACAATTTTTTAACATCGTCTACAAAAGAAGAAACAGAATATTAATGTTTATTAACAATAATAGTAATGTCTGTTGAGTAGTCCCTTATGAAATAGGTTCTATTATTATCTAATTTCACAGATAAGGAGATTGAAGCTCAGAATCACACAGCGAGTTAGTGGTGGGGCCAGTTTTCATGCACAGGTCTGTCTGGCTCAGAAAAGTGCAAAATGTGCCTAGAACACCTATCGGGAAAGCTGAGTTACTGTGCCCTACATTTTTTTTTATTATACAGTAGTGTTGGGGAGCTAACTTTGCTATCCCAAAATGTGTCTCTCTGGCAGGAAGATTATTTTAGGCTGATTATTTTTAAGAAACAAAAGACTCGGGAACAGCTTTTATCTCCCCCTTAACTGCCTAAAAGAATTTAGATAAAGGACCTGTTCCAAGAAGAAGGTGTATGACCAGGGATATCTACAAAGAAGATGGGTTAGGTATGGTAGACCGGGGGAAACAACATGGCCTGTTTGATCAAAGTCCTCTCTGGCTCATTTTCTCTGCATAGCATGGCAAACATTTGTTTACCAAACATTGGCTTTCCTCATCTTGTAAACTGTTTTCCTCCCGTTTGAAGTCCCAGACCCCTACCCCTTTTCTCCTTAGCTCTTGGTGGCATATAAGCTTCAACTGCCTGACTGTCAGTGGGCCTCATAGTCTCATGGAGCCCCCGTACATATGAAATTAAATTTGATTTTCTCCTACTAGTCGGTCTCATGTCTATTTAATTCTTAGCCAGAAGAACTGAGAAGGGTAGAGGAGAAATTTTTGCTCCCCTACAGTAGTAATTCTTTTTTTGTTTCATTGGTAGGGTGTTTTTAAATTTTGATTTTAATAAAGCCTGTACAGAATGTAAATAAGAATTATCCTCAGCCTTTTTGGATTAATACTTCTTGTTTCCATTCCATTTAATTATCAGAAATGCCAAAAATGCTTAAAGATAAGTATATTGATTTTTTTATGTTCACTTTTGTGTTGCTTTTATGAGCCTAATTAAGGCTAGACAGGCATGCCTCTGCTTCTTTCCTGCCGTCCTTAACCCCCTTTTGCTCAGAAATAAGTCACAGCTGCTACCTTAGTTTTACAGTTTCTCTTCTTGGTCACTTGTCTTTGTCTGATACTCTAATAGACAAAACAGCATATTTTAACTATTGTTTCACCATATTAAATGTATGAAAATATTCAAGCAAGTAATAGGTCTGACTTAAGGTGTAAATATATGTCTAAACTTACTTTTGGCAAAATATAGTTTGCAGTTTCAAAAAAATAAATATATCAAAACTCTTTACCCTGGGCTTTTTTCACTATAATATGTATGAAGGGTAACTAACAAATAGACAGATAAATTACATTATACTAACTCAAGAAAAACCTATTTTAATTTTAACAGACAATGATTGTTCTCCCAACTTTTAAGACTAGAACATACTACCTCACCAACTTGGAGAGTTTTTTGCATGTCTATATTTTTATATTTAAAAAATATCCCTTAAAAGAAGAAATCATACATTTGTTGCAATATACTTATTTAACTTTTTCATTAACATTAAAGTCAGTTTAAATAAAATTAAAATGAATCCCTTCACATTAAATATAAAAGAAGGATAATGCATTACCTGAGATTATTTGATTATTTTTAAAAGTTCATACTTACTGTTAGAAGCCAGGATCCCAAATATCATCGTAGCATTTCTTCTTACTATTTTGTCTTCATGCGTGAGCAGTTTAGTTAAAGGTTCCACAGCTCCAAGTTCAAGGAGGGTTGCTTTATTTTCCTCACCTGACATCACAGGTAAAATAAAATCATCATGGATATTATCAACCTCATGAAAACTCTTCTTTGTGTTATTCCAATGTCTTATTTGCCATCTGCCTTCCGCTTTCCTCTTTGCCTCCTCACATATGTCTCTCAGAATAAACTTTAGACACTGCGCACCCGGGACACTCCTGCTCTCCTTCCCCTGATGTGTGCAAAGCTGGCTTCCTCTCCGTCATTCAGTTCTGAGCTCACTCGGCACCTCCTCAGAGGAGTCTCTGACCTATCTGTCCAATGTCGCTACGCCCAAGTCTTTCTCTCTTTATCCTGCTCTATTTTCTTCACACTTCTCAACGACCTCCATGCATTGCTGCCTAATCCACTATAACTGAACTTTCCATGAGACCAGATAAGCTTTCTGTTCTACTCTTATATCCTCAGTGCCTAGCATGATGCCAGTCAGGTATTGGCATAATTAATTGCATAATTGCCAAATCAATTATAAAAATTAATCAACACACACAGTCCCCACTTCAAGTTAGAATGTGTGTGGTGGAGTTGGCTCATTTTTCACCCAATGGGGTTACAGCTCCCACCATGTCATGCAAGATGTGCCTGCAGCCAGCAGGGAGGTGCACATACAGAGGGGAGCCACCAGGGTCATTGGGGACTCCTTAACCGTGGCAAGAAGTGACAGAACCAGAAGGTCAAGTAAGGCCAGAGTCTCGCCTAACTGTAGAAGCAATTTACCCGCACCCTGATGAGAGGGATCTCATTCTACAAAGTCAGGAATAATGTCCAGGCCTGATTAATTTCAGCTTTTCAGTTTCATGGGCTATGAAAATATAGATTTCACTTTCAAAGTAATTTGAGAGTATAATAAAGTCACTTAGACTTTTTTTGTCTGTTTTCTCATGAAATTATTTTATAATTTATAAATTTATAAATTATTTATAATTAAATTTATATAAATTATATATTTATAAATATATATTATATATAAATATATAATTTAAATATTTTAATTTAAATATTTAAATATGAATTATAAATATATAATATATAATAATATATGTCATATATAAATATGTATATATAAAAATTATAAATTAATTTATTAATTTAAACTTTAAGTTATAGGTTCATATTCTGATAACACCGTTTCCAAAGCACAGACTGTATCTTCCTATAGCCCACGGAACTGCCCTGTTTCTAAGTGATCCAATCTGTCACATCATTAAAATATGTTGAAGTTTGCATTGTTGACTATTACAAACTTCCTTTTCAAATCTTCCATAATATTTGCATTTTGCTGAAGATCTAAAAGTTAATTTCTTAGATGAAAATATTTTGTCAAGTGAATTTTAAGATAAATTTTAAGAGACTTATGCTTAAATATAAATATATTTTATATATCAGGTTTTTATGAAAATTTTGTCTTTAAATTGTCATTCTGAGACTTTTATCACATAACTTAAATTCTTTCTTCATTAAAATACATTTATCATTATTATTTTTTAAATGATGGTATATATTCTAATTTCATGACTGGAAGAGAAGCATTTGCAAAATTAATAACTTGCATGTAATCTTTTATAGCTACCTTTATTCTTTTTTAACAGTTTTAATGAGATATGATTCACACACAATAAACTGTACATATTTAAAGAGAACAATTTCCTAAAGTTTTGACTCGTGTGTAAACCTATGAAACCAAACCACCATTAAGATAGTGAACATATCTAACACCCCCAAAAGTTTCCTCTTGACAGTTTGTAATCTCTTCTTCCTGTTACTATACATTATTTTGCATTTCCTAGAATTTGATCTAGTCTCGCAGTTTGTACTTGTTATTGTCTGGTCTTGTTCAAAGTATTTTGAGATTAATCCATGCTGTAGCATGTACCATAGTTCATTCCTTTTTACTGCAGAGTAGTATTCCATTACATGGATATACCACAATTTGGCTGGATCATATAGTAGGTGTAAATTTAACTTTTGAAGAAACTGCTGAACTGTTTTCCAAAGTGACTGTACCATTTTACATTCTCACCAGCAATGTATAAGGGTTCTAAATTTCTCCACATCCTAGCCAACACTTGTCACTGTCCATCTTTTTTACTATAGTAATCCTAGTGGGTGTGAAGTGGTATCTCATCATAGTTTTAACTTGCATTTCCCTAATGACTAATGATGTTAAACAAAATGTACCCTTTTTTTGCCATCCATATATCTCTTTGGTGGAGCATCTGTTCAAATCTCTTGCTCATATATATATTTTTAATTTGGTTTGTTTTATTATTGAGTTTTGAGAGTTCTTTGTGTATTCTGGACATAAACCCTTTATCAGATACATGATTTGAAAAAATTTTCTTGCAGTCTATAGCATTTTTTTAAAACACAGTTACTAGGTTTTTTTGGGGGGGGCAGTTTTAGGTTTATAAAAAAATGAACAAAAAGGACAGAGTTCTCATATACCGCCTCTCCTCTCCTTCCTCCATTTCCCCTGTTATCAACATGTTGCATTAGTGTGGGATGTTTGTTATAATTGATGAACCAATTGATACATTTTTATTAACTAGAGTCCATGACCTACATTAGGATTCACTCTTTAGGTTGTGTGTTCTATGGGTCTTGAGAAACGCATAATGTCATATATTCACCATTACAGTATTATACAGAATAGTTTCACTGCCTTAAAAAATCCCCTATTCTCCACTGATTCATCCTTCCTTCCCTAACCCCAAACCCCTGGCAGCCACTGATCTTTTTACTGTCTCCACAGTTTTGCTTCTTTCAGAACGTCATACAGTGCATAGTCTTTTCAGATTGACTTCTTTCAGTTAGCAATATGCACTTAAGTTCCCTCTGTTTCTTTTCATGGTTTTACAGTTCATTTCTTTTTATCACTGAACAATATTCCATTGTATGGATGTACCACAGTTTGTTTATCCATTCACCTACTGAAGGACATCTTGGTCACTTTCATGTTTGGGCAATTACGAATAAAGCTGCTATAAACTACAGGTTTTTGTGTGGACATAAGTTTTCAATGCCTTAGGGTAAATACCAAGGAGTGTGATTGCTGAATCATATGGTTAAGACTAAGTTTAGTTTTCTAAGAAACTACCAAATTGTCTTCCAAGGTGGCTATACTATTTTGGATTCCCTCCAATGAATGAGAGTTCCTGTTGCTCCACATCTTTGTCATCATCTGGTGATGTCAGGGTTTAGAATTTTAGCCATTCTAATAGGTGTGTAGTGGTATCTCATTATTGCTTTAATTTGAAATTCCCTAATGACATACAATATCTTTTCAGCTGTTTATTTGTCATCTATGTATCCTCTTTGAAGAGGTGTGTGTTCGGTGTGAATTTGATGAAATCCAATCAATTGTCCTTTTATGGATCATGTTTTAGTGTCACATCAAAGAAACTAAGGGTTAACCCAAGGTCAGAAAAGTTTTCTCACCTGTGTTCTAAAAATGTTATAGTTTTAAGTTTTATAATTTCATCTATTATATGAGTTGATTTTTGCATATAGTGCAAAGTATGAAGCGCAAATTTTTTTTGCATATGGATATCTCATTGTTCCAGAACCGCTTATTGAAAAGATTCTTTTCTCCATTGAATTGCTCTTGTATCTTTGTTGAAAAAATTGTCCATATACATGTAGGCCTATTTATGGACTCTCTATTCTGTTTCATTGGTCTATTTCTTTATCTTTGTGACAATAACACTATCTTAATTATTGTAGCTTTATAGCAATCTTAAATCAGATAGTGTAAATTCTCCAACTTTGTTACTTTTTCAAAATCGTTTCGATTATACTAGGTTCTCTGCATTTCCATATGAATTTTAGAATTAGCTTGTCAATTTCTACCCAAAAAAAACTTGCTGAGATTTTGGTAGGAATTGCATTGAATCTATAGATAAATTTGGGGAGAATTGATATCTTAACAAATGACATCTTCTACTCCATGAAAACAGTATATCTTACCATTCATTTAGAACTTTAATTTCTTCCAGAAATATTTTATAGTTTTCAGTGTATGGATCTTTCACATCTTTTGTCAGGGGTATCCCTACATATTTCATACTTTTTTGGTGCTATTGTAAATAGTAGTATAATTCATGTCAATTTCCAATTGTTCATTCCTAGTATGTAGACATGCAATTGAGTTTTGTATATTGATTTTGTATCCTGAAACTTTGCTCATTTATTAGTTCTAGCAGCTTTTTTGTACGTTTAATAGAATTTTCTATATAAAAGACCATATTATCTTCTATAAATCAAATACAGTTTTGTGTCTTCTTTTCTAATCTGGATGCCTTTAGTTTCTTTTTCTTGCCTGACTGCATCGATTAGAACCTTCCATGCAACACTGAGTGAAAGTGGTTAAGAGCAGACATCCTTCTCTTGCTCCTGATCTTAGAGGGAAAACATCCAGTCTTTCACCATTAAGTACGATATGAGTTAGCCATAGGTGTTTCATAGATACCCTTTATCAAGTGGAGGAAGTTTGCATCTACTCCTACTTTGCTGAGATATTTTATCAGGAGTGGACACTGCACTTTATAAAAATAATTTTTTCGCATTTATTGAGATGATTATATGTTTTTTCTTTTTTCTTTTAAAAATATGGTCTGTTCATTTCCTGTGGCTGCTGTAACAAATTATCACAAACTTAGTGGCTTAAAACACAAGTTTATTACCTGTGGTCTGGATGTCAGAAGTATGTGGCAGGTCTCAATGGGCTAAATTCAAGGTATTGGTAGAGTTATGCTCCTTTTTGAAGCTCTAGGCAAGAATCCTTTTTTTTTTTTTTTTCCAGTGAGCATTCCTTGGCTCATGAGCCTCTTCTATCTTCAGAGCCACTCTGCTCCCACTGTCATGTCTTTCTCTGACTCTGACTCTCCTGTTTCCTTCTTCCACCTATAAGAACCCTTGTAATTATGTTGGCCCCACCTAGATAATCCGAGATAATTTCTTCATTTCAAATTCAACTGCTCATGAACCTTAATTATATCTGCAACTTTAATTCCCTCTTGCCATGTAACATAACATATTCACAACCTCCAAGAATTAGGATGCAGACATTTGGGAGTTTATTATTCTACCTACTGCACATACCATACCTTGATTGATTTTCAAATGCTAAAGCAGCCTTACAATCTGGGAATAAATCTCATTTGGTCATGATCTATGAGTTATTTTATATATTATTGAATTGGCCAATTTTTTCTTTAGAATTTTTACATCTATGGTCTTGAGGCATATTGGCCTGTAGGTCTCTTTTCTTGTAATGTCTGTCTATTTTCACTATCAGGGTAATGGTGGCTTTTTAGAAAGACTAGGGAAATATTCCAGTTTTTTCAACTTTCTGAAATAGTTTGTGTATAATTGGTATTATTTCTTCCTTAACATTTGGTAAAATTCAGCAGTGAAAATATCTGGACCTGGAGTTTTCTTTGTGAGAAGGTTTTTAACTACAAATTTTAATTTCTGTAACAAGTATAGGGCTATTCAGGCTATTATTTTTTTTAGTGAGCTTTGAGAGTTCTGTCTTGAAATGAATCTGTCCAGTTCATCTAAGTTGTAGAATTTATTAGCATTAAATTGTTCATAATATTCATGTTATTCTTTTAATGTCTGTAGGATTTGTAGTGATGTTCCCTCTCTCATTCTTTATATTGATAATTTGTCTTCTTTCTCTTTTTACTTATCAGTCTGGCTTGAGGTTTATCATTATTACTTATCTTCTCAAAAACAAAAGCTTTTCAACTCATTGCTTTTATCTTTTGTTTTTCTGTTTCTTATTTTATTGATTTCTGCTCAGATATATATTATATCCTTCTTACTAAAGACTGGGTTTAACTTACTCTTCTTTTTCTAGTTCCTTAAACTGGAAGCTGAGGTAATTGATTTGAGAACTTCTTGTTTTCTAACAGGCATTTAGTGCAGTAAATTTATCTCTAAATACTCTTTTAGTAGCATTCTACAAGTTTTTATAGGCTGTGTTTTCATTTCCAATTCAGATTTTCCTTTTGATTTCTTCTTTCACACATAGGTTATTTAGAAGTGTGTTATTTACTTTCTCACTATTTAACGATTGTCCAGAATTCTTCGTGTTGTTGAATTTTAATTCAATTTTATTGTGGGATGACATATTTTTTTTTAAAGATTGGTACGTGGAGCTAACAACTGTTGCTAATCTTCTTTTCTTTCCCTCTGCTTTTTCTCCCCAAATCCCTCCAGTACATCGTTGTATATTTCAGTTGTGGGTACTTCTAGTTGTGGCATGTGGGACACCACTTCAGCATGGCCTGATGAGTGGTGCCATGTCCGCGCCCAGGATCTGAACCAGTGAAGCTTGGGGCCATTGAAGCACAGCACACAAATTTAACCACTTGGCCACAGGGCCGCCCCTGGGATGACATATTTTATATGACTGAAATTCTTTTAAATTTATTAAGACTTGTTTTATGGCCCAGAATATGGTCTATTTTGATAAAGGTCCTGTATGCACTGGAAAAGAATGCATACTCTGCTGTTCTTGGAGTATTCTATAAGCATCAATTAGGTTAAATTCATTTATATTGCTGTTCAAATCTTTTATATCCTTACAGAATTACCATCTACTTGTTCTTTCATTTATTGAGAGAAGAGCATCAAAACCTTCAGCTATAATCGTGGACGTCTATTTCTCCTTGCATTTCTAGCTGCATGTATGTTGAAGGTCTGACATTAAGTACATAACTGTTTAGCATTTTTCATAGCCTCTTGATTAATTGACCCCTTTATTATTATTATAAAATTACCTTTTTTTTTTTTTATCTCTGAGGCTACTCTTTTGTCTATTTTCTGATATTTATATAGCCACTTCAGCTTTCTTTTGATTAGGGCTGACATAGGATATCTTTTTTCCATCCTTTTACTTTCAAGTTATTTGTGTCATTATATTCTAAGTGCATTTCTTGAAAGCAGCATGCAGTTTGGTCTTGCTTTTTGTCCAATTTAATACTCTCCCTGTCAAATTGAGGTACTCACACCATTTACATTTAATCTGATTATTGATATGGTTAGGTTTAAATCTACCTTCTTGTTACTTGTTTTTTATGTGTCTGATTATTCTCTGTTTTCCTTTTCTTCATTTCTGCCTTCTTTGTATGAATTGCAAGTTTTTACGATTCCATTTAATTTTCTTTGTTGGCTTATGTGATATTATTCTTTGTTCTTTTAGTGGTTGTAGGATTTATAGCATACATCCTTAACTTACCACAGTCTACTTTCAAGTGGTAATATACCATTTCACGTATAGTACAAGAGCCTTACAATAGTATACTTCCATTTTTCCCCTTTCTACCTTGGTTCTGTTGTCATATATCTTACTTTTACGTATGTTTCAGAGTGCACAACATACAATTATTATTTTTGTTTAAAATAACCAATTTGCTTTTCAAGTGATTTAAATAATAAGGAAAACATCTTGTATGTTACCATTTCTAGGGTTTTATCTTTATTCTTTAGTGTAGATCCATATTTCCATCTGGTGTCATTTTCCTTCTGCCCGAAGGACCTCCTTTACCGTAATTAGTAGTGTGGGTCTGTTTGCAACGAACTACTTCAGCTTTTAAATGTCTGAAAAAAGATTTTATTTCTTTTATGTTTTTGAGAGACCTTTTTGCAGGGCACGGAATTCTGGGCTGAAGGTTTTTATTTTTCTCTTAATACTTTAAAGATGCTATTCTGCTGACTTCTTGCTTTATCATTTTTAATGATAAATCTATTGTAATCCTTATTATTGCTTCTCTAAATGTAACATTTTTTTCCTCTGGCTGCTTTTAAGATTTTCTCTTTATCACTCTTTTCAACCAATTTGATTATGATGTCCCTTGGTGTAGTTTTCTTTTTTTTTTATTTTTTGGAGGAAGATTAGTCCTGAGCAAACTGCTGCCAATCCTCCTCTTTTTTTGCTGAGGAAGACTGGCCCTGAGCTAACATCCGTGCCCATCTTCCTCTACTTTATATGTGGGATGCCTACCACAGCATGGCTCAACAAGTGGTGTATAGGTCTGCACCTGGGATCTGAACCAGTGAACCCCAGGCCGCTGAGAAGCGGAACGTGCCCACTTAACCGCTGCACCACTGGGCAGGCCCCTTTAGTTTTCTTCATATTCATTGTGCTTCAGTTTCAATGAGACTCTTGGATCTGGGGCTTAGAATTTTCATCAAATTAGGGGAACTTTTGGCCATTATTTCTTCAAATACTTTTTCTGTCCCTCTCTCCTTTTTTCAGGGACTCCAGTTACGCATACATTGGGTCAGTTTTGATTTACTGATTGATTTATAGTCTCATTATGGGTTGTATTTTCTTGCTTCTTTTCATGCCTGGTAATTTTTTATTGGATGCCAGACATTGTGAATTTTACCTGGTTGGGCAATGGATATATTTGTATTCTTGAAATTTGTTCTAGGAAACAGTTATCTGGAAACAGGTTGATCTTTTCCAGTCTTGCTTTTTAAATATTTGTTAGGTAGTCCTAGAATAGGGTTCAACATAGGGCTAATTATTTCTAACTATTGAGACAAGACCCTTCTGTGTATTCCATACTATCCTCTGTGAGGTTTTTCAGTGTGCTGATAGGAAAGGTACTACTGGCCCTGTATGAGCGCCAGGCACTGTTACCTCTGATCCTGTTGGGTACTTTGTCTGACTTCAAGTAGGCCCCACACATGGACATGCTGGTCAGTATTCAGCTCACTGAAGTGACACCCTTTACAGAACTCCTGAGTTCTCTCTCTCTACAGCTCTTTCCTCTCTGTTACTGTCTTGAAAACTCATGCTGCCTTGTCCGCCTGGACTCTCAGATCTGTCCTCTCAACTCCGAGAGTCCACCAGGCCTGCACAGGTTGCCCCTTCCTGTGCCGTGGCCCAGAAACTCTCTGAAGTCAATAAGCTGGGGCAATCATAGTGCGTATTTCCTCTGCTTCCTGTCTCTCAGTGGTCACTGTTCTGCATTTCCTGACAGTGGTTTGCCAACTATTATTTCATATATTTTTCTGTTTTCTTAGTTGTTTCAGTCAGAGGATAAACCTGGCCCCTTACTCTATCTTGGTCAGAAGGCAAAGTCCCATCATTTATCCAAAAAAATTTTTTCAGAAAATACTATTATAAAACACCAGACTTACAATAATTTCTATACTGATTTCACATAAAATACATGCCTACTTATTTCTTCTTCTATAAAAAGACGTAACAGATGATGAGTCTGGAAGGCTGAATGAGACTCACGCTGCCATGGATGCATTATCCAGTGTCCCCTGCAATTTGACCCAGAATTCTATACAATCTACTCATGTACCGTATCTTCCAGAACCACTCTGGTTTTTATCTGGATTCCCAATGATGGCTGGCGTGATATAGCAAGGCAAGTAGTTTACCATTTTCTAAGTGAATGATTTGTTGTTCTATCATACAAGCCCCAAAACAATGTTTAAGGTGTCATTTTTTAAAAGTCAAATTGCTCCTATCTTAGTTTAAAAAGTTTTGTTAAAAATACCAAGTTATACTGAACTCTTCCAATATTCCCAATTAAAATGTTATATAGTATAATAAAAGTCTAATTCTATCACCATGTGGAATGAACTAAATTATAACCATCTTTTACGTTTGTAAATCCTCTATGAATAAGCCTTTCAATAGATTTTAATCTGTAACATTTACGATGTTTTAATAAACTTTACTTTCTACAACTGTCTTAGTTTTACAGAAAAAAAATTGCAAGCATAGTACAGAGAACCCACATATCCCACATCCAGTTTCACCTGTTATTACCATTTTACTTCAGTAGGTACATTTGTTACCATTAGTGAACCAAAACTGGTACATTATTATGACTTAAAGTCCACAGTTTATTCAGATTTCCTTGCTTTTGGCCTAATGCTCTTTCTCTGTTGCAGGATCCTATCCAGGCTCCCCCATGACGGTTGGTCACCGCGTTTCCTTAGCTCCTCTTGGCTGTGAGAGGTCCTCAGACTTTCCTTGCTTTTGATGGCTGGGACAGTTTTGAGGAGTCCTGGTTAGGTATTTGTAGAAGGTCCCTGACTTGGAATTTGTCTGATTTGGGGGGTTATAGCTTTTTGGGGAAAATAGCAGAAGTAGAACGCCATTTTCATTCTATCATGTCAAAGTCACATATCGGTATGACTTCTCACTGTTGAGGTTGATTTTGACCACAGCTGAGGTAGTGTTTGTCAGGCTTCTCCGGTGTAAACTTCCTCTTTTTTCCCCGTTTCCATGTTGTGCTCTTCGGAAAGAAGTCACTACACAGCCTGCATCTAACGAGTGGGAAGTTACATTCTGCCTCCTGGAGGGCAAAGGAGCTACAGAAATTATCTGGAATTCTTCCACAAAGGGGATTTATCGGTTCGCTCCCAATTATTTAGTTATTCAATCATTTACTTGTATCAATTATTTATTTGTATCGTAGATATTTATTTTCTACTTTGGGTTATAACCCAATACTGCTTTATTTATTTCGTTCCTCAAATGGTTCCAGCTTTGACCACTGGGAGCTCTTTTAGCTCCCGTGACATTTACAATGTTTTAAATGACAATAAAACCTTCAAAATGACTATTCTACCAAATGACTGAATTTCTCCTTAACGTTAAGTTAGGCACTTAGGGAGATACATTACTTACAGGTAATGCATTAAATGAAATTCTGGTTGTCTGAAAGAATTCATCTAACAGGAAGTAAGCTAAAGACTAGGGAGAAAAGTGCCCATTATGTAGTAAATATTTTAAGAAACTAATGAAATAGAAAGATAAATGGAAAAAATCCAAACCTTTTAGAGCAAATCTATAAATGGCTTCACATGCTTTAGCCAAAATTTCTTCTTCTGGAGAATTAAGCATTAACACCACAGTTGCTGCCTTTTTGCTTTCAATTGTTAATGGATCAAACTGAAACGCAGAGAGAAAAATATCAGGTTCACATATGAGCTCTAAAGCACAGAAAAAATGAATGGTCTCTCAAAACTTAAAGAGAACATAACCTTACAAAAAGGATGCGGTCACTGCCCGCTAAATGCATTGTAAAGTTTTTATTTAAAAAACATCACGGATAGACAGTTGTGAACACTGGCGGCGTTGGAATTCCTGAGGGAGGGATGGTGGGAAAAGTAAAACGTTTTAAAACCTGACAAACCTGGTCTCTCAATTTAGCCCTGTGGAATCAAACAAGTGACTTAAGCTGCTAGAGTTTCAGTTTCATTTTCTGTATAATGGGTATAATAAGACCTATCTCCAAGCATCAGGAGAGGACTAGAGACCTTATATGTAAAGCACTTAGCGTATTGTCTGGCACATAATAGATGCTGATTAAATAAGACATATTAATACATTCTTAGTCAATACATAAGAATCCTCAAGTACCTGGATATAATAGATGCCCTGACAGTCTCAATAATCAGTACCTGCTTTCTAACCACTACACTCTTTCTGGGAAAGCAGGGAGTACATACATGAAACAACTAAAAGGCAATAGAAAACAGCATATAGCAAAATGTAAAATTGGATAAAATCTGGAATGGGGAAAATGGTACCATAGTTTAAAGAAAACACATAGAATTCTAGGAAGACCTGTATCCTGCTATGGGGTCTTGAGAATTCATGTGTTGCTAAAACGAATAATGACAAACTTATGACCCCTGGGGGTTGTCTTTGGTCAAAGAGAAAACACATTATTACACTATTTTTCTTCCATTTCCAGAGACTGGTGGTGGAGGGAGTTTTGCTCATGTTAAAGAAAAATTGAATTTCAAACCTTTAGCTGGCTCTTTATGTTGGCTCTTCCTAAATGACCATCTTACTGTGTTTTAGGATATAACAAAAATTGGTGTTCAGTTTTAGGTAGAGGATATAGAGACACATTACTCTGAATAAGGAAACATAATTGTTGAGGTTGGAAGAGTTAAAGAAGACAGAGAAGATGGCAGAAAGCAACAAGCTGAGAGGGCATGGGTGGGATAAAAATTCCCCTTGGAGGGGAACCGGCTGCTGGGTTTTAGACAGCATGATTGAACATCCAAATTAAAGCTGTTGTCTGTGTGTGTCTAACTCTATACTAGAAACTGTAAGAGTTACAAAAATCACGCTGTTTCTTCTCAAGCCTCTTTGACTCTTTTTGGGGGGACGAATCTTCAGAAAAAGCCAGCCATATGCACCAGGTTTGTGGTACTTGCGGGTTTCCAGTGACATGAATCATGGAGAAAAGATGGCCTCTAGCAGAGCCCAGAGCAATGAGTAGGATGCTGGCTGCCAGCCTGATAAGGAGAGCAGAAAGACCCGGAAATCCACAGAAATTTTAAGGGAGAACTTCTGAAAGAATTTAGGGATTGAAGCTTGAGAACCATTTTACTTAGCTACTAAAGGGAAGATTGACAGAGGACCTGGGCTCACTCACCACATTTTTTTAATCTGAAAAATTAGGGAGATGGGTTATACTTTTTTTTTTTTCAAGATTGGCACATGAGCTAACATCTATTGCCAATCTTCTTTTTTCTTCTTCTTCTCCCCGAAGCCCCCCAGTACATAGTTGTATATTCTAGTTGTGAGTGCCCCTGGTTGTGCTATGTGGGATGCCACCTCAGCCTGGCCTGATGAGCGGTGCCATGTCTGCGCCCAGGATCCGAACCAGTGAAACCCTGGACCACTGAAGGGGAGCGCGCGAACTTAACCACTCGGCCACGGGGCCAGCCCTGGATTATATCTCTTAAATCTCTTCCAGATATAAAATTCTAGGATTCCTTGAAATACAAAAACATATGACAGAGACCACAAATGTTGGGATGAGGAAGGGGAAATTAATTTGAACTGAGGTAAATGGAGAAAGGTCCATGGAGGTGGTATAATTTTAAATATGATTTGAAGAATGAATACAATGGGTAGGTTGAGATAAGGAGGAAGGCTATTCAAATGGCAAAAATAACACTAGAAAGGTTTAAAATGGGAATGAATGTTGTATTTACGGTGGATAAAATAGGAGCTTGCCTAAACTGAAAATATACAATGGGAAGCAGAAATAATATTGAATAATAAGGAAAGATGAGGCCTCAGCAAATGACCTAGGCCCTCCCTTCACCCAACTCTCTACTGAGGATAATCGACAAAGTTCAGAGGGAAAACGGTTGCGACTCTAGAAATTTATTTCTGGCTAAGCTGTCATTCATACGTGAAAGAGATATATTCAGGCATTCACAAACTCAACAAGTATATCAACTATATACTCAAACAAATTACTTGGCAAATATTCTACGCAAAATTCTGGAGGACAAAATATAAAAACAACGATAAATACAGTAAAATATATACTTAAACTGAATGATGATGTTGTGAATCATAATGTAATTCTTAAGAAAGGATTCCTGAAGTAATGATGACACATTATAAGAAAAAAGGTTAATAATGACTTGGAATTAAAATTCTAGATTTTTTTCAACAAAACTCGGGTAAAGGAATCTTTTGGTAAAGAAAACGAGATTGTTGCCTAGTTATACTTATTTTTTATATTGATAGGAAAACAGGTGTACATATGTGTTCTTAATAGGCTACAGATAGTAGTGGAAGTTCCGAATTACCAAAAGGAAAGGGTAACAATGGAAAGTTGTTTAAAAACACCTGGAATTGCTACATTCCAGTAAGAATGGAAAGCTCCTCAATTCAGAAAAAGAAAAGAAATTCAACATGAAAATGTAGCAAGGAAAACCAAAAACTTAAAATAAAATGACAGGAATAAAACCAAATGTATCACTGATCAAAATAAACCTCAGTAGGGGCTGGCCCCGTGGCCGAGTGGTTAAGTTCGCACGCTCCGCTGCAGGCAGCCCAGTGTTTCGTTGGTTCGAATCCTTGGGCATGGACATGGCACTGCTCATCAAACCACGCTGAGGCAGCGTCCCACATGCCACAACTAGAAGGACCCACAATGAAGAATATACAACTATGTACCGGGGGGCTTTGGGGAGAAAAAGGAAAAATAAATAAATAAATAAACCTCAATAGAATAAACAAATCTCATTAACCAAGATTGTCAGAATCGGTTAAAAAGCAAAATCTACTTTGTTTTTGTGTATTGATAGATATTTCTTCCGCTTGATCTTCCAGAACGTGAATTCAGATCTCTCTGACCAAGATATAGAACGTTTCTATCAACCCTCAATATTTCCCTCACACTCCTTTCCCCCCAAAAAACCCAGAAATATAAACATATAATTTTTAAAATCATGTTTTTCCTGTTCTTGAACCTCATATAAATGGAATCATATAACACGCACTCTCACATCTGCTTTCTTTAGCTCAGCACAATGTCTTTGAGATTCATCCACATTTTTGTATTACTAAGTCATACTTTTATGGCTATACAGTATTCTATTACATGAATATACTAGTTTGGGTTCTTTTAGTTGGAGCCCATCATGAATAAAGCTGCAATGAATATTGTTATACATGTCTTTTTGGGGATATATGCCTTCATTTCTCTTGGGTATAAACTGTCAGGGAGGGAGAAATTCTACCACTCTTGAGTTTTTATGGCTGGACTAATAACAACATTGATGCAAAACCAGAATAACAGGAGAAAAACTAATTTAATAGATGCACATGGAAGATCATTAAAAAATGATACTCAGAGAGGGAACAAAGCAGGCAGTTTATGTATCTTTTTACACAAAGAGACAAGAAATTTGTAAGGATATGACAAGACAAAGAAACTTAGGTTTGGGGTACATATTAGTGAGGAATTTAAGCAGAGGTTGGGTTTGAGGGAGTCAATTAGTGAAAGTAACAGGGTTTGTTTACACAGGCTTCTCAGCCTGAGTTCCCCAGCTCTGGGGATAAGGATGTCTCTATCGCCTGGGGTAGCGAAAGGTACCTTTCAAATGGGAGATTTATTTCCTGCTTTCAGCGGGAACAGAGAGAAGGAGGGTCAAAAGAAGAAATTTTAATCCAAAATAATCAATATGCCATTGTGGGATATTTTGAGGAGGCCTGCCCTGGGCCCCAACAATACCTAAAGTGGTCTTATCAGTTTACATTCCCACTAGCTATGAATAAGAGTTCCCGTTGCTCCAAATCCTCACCAACCCCTGGTATTATCAGTCTTTTTAATTCTCTTTCCACATCTCTTCGACTACATTTATTTATTATTTATTTATTTATTTATTTATTTATTTATTTAGGTGAGGAAGATTAGCCCTCAGCTAACATCTGTGCCAATCTTCCGCTACTTTGTATGTGGGATGCCACCACAGCATGGCTTGATGAGCAATGGATCCAAACCCACAACCCCAGACCACCAAAGCAGAGTGCATGAACTTAACCACTGTGCCAACGGGTCTGCCCGTCTTAGATTACATCTTTAGATCCATCTGCTCTTCGTAGTTGTTACAGCAGAAGAAATGCCCTACTGCTACCTACTACGACTACATCTTAGCCCGAAGCAGAAATGTTCTCATTACTTTTAAAAGTTCTCTTCTGTCTCTTCTACATATTCTGACTCAATAGCATCCATCTATCATTCAGCATTGTCTTCTGTCATTATGCTTGCTATCCCAGCAATTTTTCTTTGCTCACTCACAGATTGGTTTCCTTTAGCATCCACAGTGTTCAGGCTTTGAGCCTTCCTTGGTAGCCAACCAGCAAGTGGTGAAAGATACAGCTTTACCACTCAGCTACTCCCACCACAGCCATTCTTCAACTTCACTGGGATCCTCAGTACATTTATTCCCTCTACTTCCACTTCATCAGCTTTCTCATTCCTTCACTTTACTTCTTATCTTGCTTAGATTTTATGATCACTTATTTTAGTAACACTCCTGCCAAATCCTAATCCTTCCATCTTTTCATTAAATCAATTTTAGAAAACCCAAATCATGAATGCAAACTAGTATTTGCTTTCTTTGCATTTGCACCCAAGCATCCAAGCATTCTTAGAGAATGTTAAACTACAGGGAAAATCAGTATTTCTATGAATTCATAATCAATAATTCCAGAAGGGCCTCAAATCTACCCATATCTGCACATTTTCCTCTATTACATTAGAGAAATGTTTCTTCCACTATCTAAGCCCAAAGCCTAATGTGTGCTTTGGATTTTTAATCCATTCACCTTAATTCACTCATTCATTCAATAAACATTTATTCAATCCTTAATAAGTGCCAGACACTAAGAACACATTAAACAGGATAATCAAGTCCCCTGTTCTCATAGAACCTCTACATTCTCAGTTACCCCATGCTATTAATTATCCCTTCTCTCTCATGTGTGGTCAACTTCTTCCTATCAATTGAATAATTCCCATTACTTCTTTTGAATCCACTCTACAGAGGGCCAATTTAGATTCAATATAATGCACCTATTTTAAGTGTAACTAACTTAGGTGTAACTTTTTGAGTTTTGAGAAATATTTACATCCACAAAACCAACCATTCCAAACAATATGCAGAACTTTCCATTACCCCAAAACATTCTCTCCTGCCTCTTCGCAGTTGATTCCCCTTCCCAGATCGAGTCCAGGCAACCACTGATCTGCTTTCCTTCACTGTAGGTTAATTTTGACTGTATTAGAATTTCACATTAATGAAATTATTACACAGGTACCCTTTACCTATGGCTCCTTTCATTTGGCAGAATGCTTATGAGGTTCATCCACATTGTTCCATGTATCAGTAGTTCATCCCTTTTTAGCACTGAGTAGTATCTCATTGTATGAATATACCACAATTTGTTCATCCATTCCATTTGTTGATGGACCTTTGGGTTGTTTCAGTTCAGGACCATTATGAATAAAGCTGCAATGAGCATTTTCATTCAAGTCTTCTTGTAGATGTACGTTTTCATCTCTCTTGAGTAAATACCTAGGAGTGGAATTGCTGGCTTGTCTGGCAAGTATATGTTTAACTTTACAAGAAAATAAAAGTTTTTTCCAAAGTAGTTTCACTGTCGTGCTTTCCCACCAGCAACGTATCTGTCTCCAACACAGTGTATCTCTTCAGTTATTTAGATCTTTCTTAATTTATCTCAGCAATGTTTTACAGTTTTCAGCATATAGGCATTATATTTATTTTTTAAACTTATCTCTGAATATTTCACTGTTTTTGATGATATGGCAAATGATATCTTTTTTTCTTCATGTATTTTAACCAATGCTAATAGGTGAACAACATTTAGGATCATTTTTCCTCTCAAAAAATGAACATTTTTATTATGAAGATATGTACATCTTTTTCTCTGGTGTATTGTTTGTCCTGTAACATACTTTGTCCGGTATTAACACAGGCACTCCAGCTTTCTTATGATTAGGATTTATATGGGATAGCTTTTTCCATATTTTTACTTTTAGCCTATCTGTATCTTTACATTTAAAGGAGATTTCTTGTAGAGAGCTCATAGTTGGGTCTTACTTTTTTATTCAGTTTGACAACCTCTTACGTTTAATTGGAATATTAGATGGTTTACATTTAGTATAGTTATTGATATAGTTGGCCTTTAATTGACCATCTTGCTATTTGTTTTATCTCTCTCCCATTTGTTCCCTGTTTCTTTTTTCCCATCTTCTTTTGGATAAGATTTTTTTTAGTATCCAATTTTATCTCCTCTATTGGCTTATCAATTGATTTTTCCTCTGGTTATGGGTCACATTTTCCTTTGCATATATAATTTTTGATTGGCTACTGGACATGGGGAAACTTATCTTGTCAAGTGCCTGGATTCTTTGGGGAAGAGGTCTTCTCTTGAAGGATGTTGAGTTTTGTTCAGCTAGGCAGTTGCCTTACTTATAGACCAGCTGGATCTACTTAAGGCCTGTTTTAAAGCTTTATTAGGGAAGCCTTTACTCTAGAGCGGGTTTAGCCATACTACTACTAACGTAGTATGTCCTGTAACATACTTTGTCCGGTATTAACACAGGCACTCCAGCTTTCTTATGATTAGGATTTATATGGGATAGCTTTTTCCATATTTTTACTTTTAGCCTATCTGTATCTTTACATTTAAAGGAGATTTCTTGTAGAGAGCTCATAGTTGGGTCTTCTGGGGGCTCTGCGTAATGCCCCCGGAGTTCATTAGGGTCTCTCCACTCTTTATGATCAAAATTAGAATGTCTCCCAGACTCATGTGAACTCTAAAATTTATTCAGCTGACAGCTCCCTAATAGCTGTTCATGCCTGTTCTTTCTCATGTGGAGTTTTACCCTGAGCAGCTTAGAAGTCAAAGAATCAAAGACACCATTAGACAGATTTCTAGAGCTATTTGTCTACGTAGTCCCCTCCTCTCTGGCACTCTGCCTTGCAAATTCCAGCCACCGTAGCCTCCCTGAACTCTGATTTCTCAAATCTCTTATTTTAAATCAAAAACAAACTTTCCCTAGATATTAATCATCCTCCACGTGCCAACCTGGCTCTCCTTCCCTTTCACAGTCAAAAATCTTATAAACTATTTACTTTTCCATTTGCTCACTCTCACTTCCTGCTGAATAACTCCAATCTGACTTTCACGCTCATCAACTCACCAAGATATTTCTAAGGGCATCATCAGTGATCACCATGTCACCTACCACTTCTTCATAGTTTTATTTCATTTCTGGAGAATTAAAACAATAAAACAATAATTGAAACTACAGAAGCTTATGGCTTATTTAATTGTCAGGCCTCCATCTTTCTGGATAAATTTTTTATTGTGTTTTATTCATGGTAGTTTGGATACTGAAAATCCTTGGGCTTTCTTTGTCCGTGTGTGTGTGCATTTTTGTGGGGAGAGGGCCCACAGTTACCATCCTACCCTCATAAGGCCTCCTGACTCCCCACTGAGCCCTTGACTATCTTTACGACTCAAGCCTGTTTCCCTCAAATTCTGGCTGGATACTGTCTCCACCAACGTCCACTCAGAACAGATTTCCCTTCCATTTTAGAACTTCCACTTCAGAGGCTTCTGATAGTTTGTATTCTTAAAGCTGTTTTTATTTACTAAAGTGAATAAATATACTATGTTGAAACATGGGTATGTCATGATCTCCACAGAAGGACTACCATTCTCAAAGGCGTAGAGGACATGAAAATACATTTAAACAAAAACTATCGTAAATATCTTTTAATCCTTCTTCCATGGTTTAGAAAACACTTCAGTATCTTACCATATCTTCTAGTCATCATTGAGAAAGAGGCGATACGGGGCACAAGAAGCTTAAAGGGGAGGTTGAGACTGTGAGAGTTACAATCTAAAGAGCTGTCGAAGGAGGAGAAATACTGATGTTTGGCAGAGAGTGGAGAAACTTGGCATGACGTTTCTTGTTCCCACAGAGCCTACAGCATTATAGTAATTTTTTATTAAAAAAGGCGCTGAGAATAAAATGATAGCTATAACAGAATGCCACACAACTAAATAAATAATACTGTGCTGTAATTACATATCCCAGCTGCCTTCCCGTGAGGAACTCACAGTCAGTCACCAACGAGCTGGTTGTGAAATTATAATTTCATGCTCTGGACAAAATAAATGATGAATCAAAATTATTTACAAAAAGAATGAAAGGAAGGGGAAGCATTTGGGCTAAGTTCTGAATTTTAAGCCCAGTCAATTAGAGAAGCCACAGACTTATAGAAATACTTTTAGATCTCTGTTAAGGAAATAAGACAGTCAGGAATAGCACTGTCCCATAGCACTCCAACAATAAAGATGTCCTAATTTTGCACTGTCCAATACAATAGTCACAGGCCACATGTGGCTTTTGGGCACTTAAAGTGTAACTAATATGATTGAGGAACTGAATTTTTTATTTTATTTTTTAATTGTGAGTTTTAATTAATATAATTTTAATTATTATAAATTTAAATTTAAATAACCACATGTGGCTAGTGGCTACTGTATTAGGACAGTCTTAAAAGAACACAAAATTATAAAGTTAAACTCAGTGAAAATAGATGAATCGTGACAGTTGAATGATTTTTACGGTACTGATAAATGCAAATAAAAGGCTTTTTTTGACTTCTATTGGATTGTATTTACCACATCAGTGGTCTCAGCTCACGAGGAGTCAATTACACAGGAAAAGAGAGACTGATAAACAGAAAGAGGTAGACTGTACCACTCTAGTATAAACTTTTATTAAAGAATATCTAGACATCAGTTAAAATCCACTAAAAAGTATAAAGGTTCAAATGCAAACAGCTAAAATGGCCTCTAGTTTTCTTTACAACCCGAATCAAAATAAACTTTGAAAGCAAGGTAAGCAAGCTGGTAATTATACAGTTTTGTGTATATATGTTATTTATGAATTTATACTATATTTTTATTAATTCATGATATTTTGTTTATCTGTGATGAGGGAGAAAGATGGGAAAATAAGTTCCTGTGATGCTTCATTTCTAAGAAAGTTTGTGGCAGTGTTGGCAGTCGGCGACAGAGTTAAAGGTTGAGTTCTGAGGTTGATGAAGGGGGTCCGGGAAAAACAAGCCCCTGGAGTCGACATCCTACTCTTCTGAGGAACTGGGTCTGGTTGCCCAGGTGAGGGAGCAGGTTCTGCTCTTGCCCGTTGCTCTGATTCAATACTCACCAAGCTCAGCTCTCCATGTGCACTTAACTAGGGAGAGAAGGTGCTGACCCAGTAACAGAAATGTTTAGTTAACTTGATGCTTATTGAGATCCTGGAGCCAAGTCATAGCCTCTCGTGAGTCTGAATACCGTGGATTTATCCACTGAAGCTCAGTCGCCTCTGAAATATTAAGAGAGTAAAGTTCCCATGCTCATAAACTCAGAGACCTGACCACGAATCATGACGGCCAGGCAACAGGCCTCTGGGACCTTTAGTTGCCGGCTGGTCTTCCACAGCTGATATTCCCGCCTCCTTTGGCAGCTCACACAGACTTCTACAGTTTTGTAGAATGATGAGCAACACCCTCAACTACGTCATTAATGGTAACATTTACTAAGTTCTTATCTAGTGCCTGGCACTGTTCTAAGCATCTCACATTTATCTAAGCTTGCCTCATGACTGGGAGTGGAAATGAAGTGGATATCATTACACCCCCACTGGGGTGGGCAGAGGTAGGAAATTTGCCCCAGATCATAGAGATGGTGGATGATGGAGTGAAGATTCAGACTCTGGCAGTATAACTCTGGAGCCTGCACTCTTATTCAATGAATCTTGCCTTCTATTAAATACTGTCTACTAAGGTCGTTTCTGTTAGTAACTCTTTTATGCAATCATTCCACAGGAAGTTTGCCTTTTATTAAAGCGTCACAAACGACCTTTCAGCCAGACACAGGAATGATTTGGGGAGGGAGAACATAGTTGTATTGATCGCTCAAGCCATATCTTCTCCACATCTAAGGCATCTCCTTAGCTAGTATTCTCTTTTATGAGAAGGACCGGAGCTCAATAAACCATATATGTACACACTAATGGTGTTAATGTACGTTTTGATAATGAGAATATTAAGAAAAGCAAAAGGAGCTTTTGTTTCAGCCATGTCACCAACCACTCTTCTTTCAGTGCCCATTGCCCATTTTCACTGGTAGGTAGAAGACTAATAAGAACTAAGATATTTGGAAACAGTGCTTTTAGGAAATATATAAGAAGCAAATCATCATTAGTTGACATAGAAAAGGTTATTTTCTTAAGCAGTTAAATCTTTTAAATCTGGTTTTCATTTACAATTGTTACCAAACCTCTCATAGACTTTGAAGTGGTACACCTTGGGACAAGTTCCAAGTTCAGATACTTTAAATTGTGGTACACTGTTTTGAAGTATTAGAATTTACAAGATAGAAAAGCAGTTAGATATTTCAATACTAGTCTATCAGCTTTATTAAGATAAAGTCAGAGCAGGGGAAGGATGGAGGGGCCCTCAAGAAAGGCAAGAGTCAGGGACCATTGGTAACTGTTACACACGCCTTTGCCTGCCCCCAAGGCTGTTGTGAACTGAGGACACAAGAGCTAGGTTTTTGCTAACATTATGACCAGAATTATTTCTCAAGTCTTTGATTGTGCCCCCCAAGGATCAGAGTACAGAGGACAATACCAGCAAGACATTATAAAATTATAGAAGGCGTATTAGACAAATATATCTATGTTTTAATAGTCCCTTAATTCTCATTTTAATCACAAGGTGTTTGCTGTCAAGTACTGTATTCATGAGTCCACTTTCTAGTAATAACATGTCAATAATGATATTCGATGGGACTGGCCCTGTGGCCGAGTGGTTAAGTTCGCGCGCTCCGCTTTGGCAACCCAGGGTTTGGCCAATTTGGATCCTAGGCGCGGACATGGCACTACTCATCAAGCCATGTTGAGGTGGCGTCCCACATGCCACAACTAGAAGGACCCACAACTAAAGTATACAACTATCTACTGGGTGGGGGGGGGTGATTTGGGAAGGGGAAAAAAAAAGATTGGCAAGTTGTTAGCTCAGGTGCCAATCTTTAAAAAAATAAATTAAAAAAGTAATGCTATTCGGCAGCATAAAGAGGGGTAATGTCAACCTAGGATGCAATGAAGAAATAAGAGAATTTGGGACATTTTAGGAGCATGTCCAAAGGAGAGCAGCCAGGCTGATGAAACTACATCAGGAGACCACAATGACGCCCTCTGTAAAGCTTTCCTACACCTGGGCAGACAGGTGCTTCTGTCGTCTTCGTTCCCAACAATACTGAAGGATCATACAGGTAGTTACATAGGGGTATCTGTGTGTGCGTGTGTGTAGCAGAGTCTAAAGGATTCCCATACAATAGATCTTAATTCCTGAGTATTAACTGTGTGCCAGGCACTGAGAACTTTATGTGCTTTATTTCATTTTAACTCACACAACCACCAAAATGAGTTGGACATTGCAATTTCCACTTAAGAGATAAAGAAAAACTGAAATAACTTAGCCAAATTTGGCAACGTCTCCAAAATAACACAGTTGGTGAGAGGCAGAGCTGGGCCGCAACTCGCATTCATGACCACAATGCTCCCACGCTGTCGAGGAGATCGTTGCACGAAGCTCAGCTTCCTTCAAACTGTAAAATTCTGGGAATCTGTCACCTACACTCATTTTTTTTCATTCACATTTTATTTGAAGAAAATCACACCAAATGTCTGTTTCAAAATAAGTTTCTAAACTGAAAATTGCCAAGGTCATTTATTATTTTTAGCACAGTTTTTCAGTAATTCATAGACTTTAATGAGAGAAGATAAAACCACATTTTAAAAGAGAGAGAGACAGGGCCTTGTTTTGCAGTGAATAGATTACTTAAGCATTTGGAACAGAAAAAAATGACGAACCCAGACTTCTCTCTCCATAGAATTGGAAAATACAGGACCTCTGATGTTCAAATGGTCATCCTCAGACAACCTTGTATATATATGAAATAGCCGTACCATAACTTCCAGTAATTTTTGAAAATTCACTTGGATAATTAACATCAATGGCAGACTGGCAAAGTCAATGTGAAGTATTTGAAAGAACAAACTCAAATTATTTATTCATTTACTAGGCTTATAAACATGCCATCCACATACTGGAAAAGCTAATAATTACTCTCTAATTGTGCTAATTGTGTAATGACAATGTCGTAAATGTTTGTTTATATAATGTTAGATTTCTCTGACTAATCTTATCATTAGTCAGACTTTGGACTTCTGCCACTGTGTACTCATGTATATACGGGTACATGCCAAACTGTCTGAACAGTTTATTTTTAAAACTGGTCATTAATGTGCTACTAGTATTCAAATCAGAAACTTACCACATCCTTCGGAGGAGGTTCTGCTTCCTTCTTTATCTTTTTACCCATTCTGGAAAAAAGATGCAATAAATGTTTAAAGTGTCATTTGTACATCAAATATGTACAAATCTCTCAGTTACCTATGTCCTTAGGAGGAGGTTTATTTCCTTCTTTAAATTTTACCTAAAGGGAGACGACGCAACAAATGTAGAAATTATTGCACATGTACAAATATGTACCCACAGCCCTATTTCAAACTCTACAATTTGAAAGGAACTTATTGATAAGAGTGTTGAACGTTAGTTCTGGCTTCCAGTTTGGAAAGGAGAATATATTAGTGACATAACTTTAACTTACACAACAGGAAATAGTTTATCATGATTATAACTCACTTAGGCAGGGCTTGGGAGACTGAAGCCAAGTTACTTTTAAGATCTGCAAGAATGTTTTGCCACAAAGAGAGGGATTTTTGTTTGTTTCTTGCACTGATCTATCCTAAGCTCTTAGATCAGTGACTGGCACATAGTAGGCATTCGATATTTATAAAAATCATTGGCTCCATTTTTCCTGGGAGTGACGATTTTGTGAAAGGTATCCAAGATCTACCAGCTCCAAATAAACATTTATGTCATTTTCCCAGATAACAAAAAGTTTTCTCTAATATAATCCAGAGCTCAATAAAAAAGTAATTGAGGGGCTGGCTGGGTGGTGCAGCGGTTAAGTTCGCAAGTTCCGCTTCAGCGGCCCGGGGTTCGCCTGTTCGGATCCCGGGTGCAGACATGGCACCACTTGGTAAGCCATGCTGTGGTAGGCGTCCCACATATAAAGTAGAGGAACACGGGCACGGATGTTAGCTCAGGGCCAATCTTCCTCAGCAAAAAGAGGAGGATTGGTGGCAGACGTTAGCTCAGGGCTAATCTTCCTCAAACAAAAAAAATGTAATTGAGACTCTGAAGAGATGTATTCTGGGGAAACTGGGGTTACTCCTTGCAAGACTCTTCTCCACCTGCCCTCATATGTCCACGTCTGTGTGGAGAACAGTCAAAGGAACAGTATACATAGTTGCTATACCACAGGGGGGTAACTCCACCTCGGTGCAGAGAACTTTCCAAGATGTTGGTGACTGTTGGAATAACCCTAGAAATCTTTCAAATTTTCTCTAGCAAGAGTTTGTGGAGTTAAGTTGGATATTAGGACCACCTCATTTGGTATATTCTAGTCTCCAGGAAATTACTGTTGTCTCAACAGAAATCCTGGGAAGTAGAAAATCCTCGGAGAGAATCTATAATGTCAGGGTTAGTTCAGACGGCTTGTCAAGGGACAAAAGCAACTCCCAGCATTAGGGACACTGACCAGAATTTATCACATACGTTAAAAAGCCACATGGTCATAGAAACTCATAGGGACTTCTGAAAGACATCCATTCTAAGTCCCTAACTTCAGGTCACATATATTTCAAGATCTTTGAGGACAAGCTTACTCTGTGATGCACTACCTCACGCTGTATTCTATATATTAAAAGATTAAAGTGTGCCCACGTCCCACATTAAATATAATTTTCACCATAAAAAGTTATGAAATTTTGCATTTGAAATTACTCAGCAATCATTTTGCACACCTGGAAATTCTTGCAAAATGGGGAAATTGTTTTCAAATGTAATTTTAACATTAATTTTTCCGTTTTCTTTTCATATTTTAGAGCCAATTTTTTCTTTTCAAATCTCAGACATTTTTTATAGGTGCTGGACCTTGTGCCTACAACGTTTCAGGCAGACACACAGAAGCTATTCCAGAGAAATGAAAATCTATCCTATGATTAAGCTCTAGGAAAAAGAGATTTCATAGCTCTTTATAACCCATTCCAAGATATAACAGTCTTTGATTCACAAAAGAATTCTTTACGAATAACGTTCAAGAAGCAATTAAATTACACCTGCATAGAGTTACCTTCAGTCATCTGATTTTCAAAGGAATTTATTTTTTCCCGTTTCAGGATAGTGATTTTTAGCAATTGCATATTGAAGAGTACAGAGGCTGGAACAGCCTAGATATAGAGGATTACAGCGATGGAGCTGGTCCTACGCAATGCTGTGAAGTACGAAGTGTTTCATTTGTGTTATTACCATATTGGGTGTAACGGTTAATGGGGGAGACAGCATACAGCTGACATAGGCCAGGGGCAATGAGCCTCAGAGATGACCCTGCCCCAAGGGTTCTTTTTAAACTTCGTGAATTTGACATCCCACTTAAAATCAACCCGATACAACTAAATTATCTTATATTGTTTTATTCTTAAAAGATTTGTTTCCCTTTAAAGCTACAGAGATGTCAAATTATGAAAACAAATCCTCTTGACTTTTGAAGCAAAGTATACCTGTTTTCCTTGACTATTTCACCACCTGCACATTGATTTTTTAAATTGTGCTAAAATATATATAACATAAAATTTACCATTTCAACCATTTTTAAGTGTACAGTTCTGTGTCCACTGTCCCTTTATAAAGGTAACACATTTCATCATGGAAAATTTGGAAAACAGAGAAAGGCACATGGAATATAAAAAAAATCATCCAAAATAAACTCAGGGAAACCATTATTTCGATGTAGTTCCTTTTTGTGTGTGTTTCCCATAGTGACTTGACCATCCTACCTGGATTTTTCCCCCTATTCTCACTTTCCCTTCCTGGGACCATTTTCCTACTAAACTCTTCAACTAACGGACAGGTTCATGAAATCTCAGTCTCCCTTTATTGCTCCATTCATCTCCAATGGATCAGCATATCATGTCATTTAAAGTAGTATTTTAAAATCCACTATTTATCTAGCCAGTCCCCTGGTGTTGAGCATTTTTTTTCCCCAGTTTTCTGGAATTATGGACGAGGCAGCAATGAACATTCTTAGACATAAAATTTTCATCTACGTCCATTTCTTTAGGATAAATCCCTAGAGTAAAATAACTGGGTGAAAAGGTATGAACCCCACCACACTGGGTCTGAAAACCTCTGCTCGATATTTCCATCTTCTTGATTGTTGGAGAGGGGCCACATTTTTTTCACGAGTTTATCGATCATCTGTATTTCTCCTTCATAAACTTTCAGCCTATGAGCTCGGAAATATTTTCTAATGGGGAGATTTATTTTGAGAAGACTTAAAGGGGAGGAGGAGAGCTGGAGCAAGTGGGGACCCACTTTTTGAGCTGCACACAGTCAAGTAACGGAATCTTAGACTCAGATCCCCACTCGAGGCCTCGGTTTTGCTACCTGTTAAATGGGAGGTGGTGGCCAGGATGCTTATGAAACCCATCCCGACCCCGGTCTAACACTGTGGGTGTAGGACAGGTAACGATGATCCCTCACAAGGTGTTTCCTTAGCTGCCCAGACGTCCCCACCCGCGGGGAACCATCTCCTTCCCCAAGTCTTGCTGGGGCCTCTGCCCTGGGCCTCTCCAAACCGCGGAGGTGGCCGTGCCGCTGCCCGCCCGCCTTTACCTGCCGGGAGATCCCGCCGAGCAGCGGCTCCTCCGACTTGGAGAACTGCACCCGCTGCCGCCTGCGCGCGCCTCCTGCTTCACTGTTGTCCCTGGTTGCTAGGCGACACCGGGCCGCGCCTGCGCGCTCCTCCGCCGTGGAAGCACGCGCTCGGATGCCGGAGGCGCCCATTGTCCCGCCGGGGACCGCGCTCAGTAGGAGCAGAGCCCTATGCATCCTCAGTTCCCTGAGTCCCGTACTTTGGGGCAGGATGGACACGGGGAATCCTCCTCTTCTTAGTTCTTGAGGGGCAGCCCAGGAGAAAACTGTAAATTAGCAGGCAGCGCAGCCTGGCCAGAGACCGGCTGTGGATTCGCATACTCTGAGATGCTATTGCATTCTCCCAACGACAGGCCTCAACCGGGATCTCTGCGCAGAGGACTTCCAAATCGCCACTTCCTGCCCAGACTGCTAAACTGCAGACCTGCATTGCCAGCTTTCCATGCACCAGGGTGGCCAGTCTTTCCCCGCGGAACTTGCCATGTCTCTTCAAAACCTCCTCCTCCTTTCTTTCCTTTTTCTGCCATTCCTCCCAGTCGCCTAGAACCTCAGTTTCTCCTCCTCTCGCACCCCCTGCCCCCCAGCTCCAGTCAGCAGTTGAGTCAATGGGCTTTCTACATTTTGTCCACTATCCAGTCCCCCTCTTAAATCGTTGCTGTCACCCCAATCCAGGTCATCATTTTTGGCCTTCTAACTGATAACTTCAGTTTCTCTCTTCTTCCAGTCCTTTCTGCAGACCACAGACTGATCAACCTTCCAGAAATTATTGCTCTAGTCATGTCACTCCCCTACTCAGACTTCGATGGCTTCCTAAAATAAAGTCTAAACTCATTAGCCTGGCATTCAAGGCTGTCTGCCCATCCCTATTCTATCTGTGCAGACTTATTTTCCATCATTTTCCTACCACCCAAACCCCAGCCAAACTTACTGTTCCCCCCCAAATTTTCCTTATTTTTCTATATTTTGTCTCACTCTGTTCCTTCATTATTTCATCTATTCAACAAATATTTATTGAGCACCTCCAGTTTGCCAAGTCACATGCAACTCCTGGAATATTCTTTCGTTTCTACTTAATTAAGCCCAGCTCAAAGGCCACTTCATAAAATACTCTTTGACTGACTTTAGCAAAAAGTCTCTCCCTCTTCTGAGTTCCCCTCACACTTTCCAAACTCCGTCTCCCACCAGCTTCCCTGGGTCCCCCAGCCCTGAGAGTGTTAGAGACATCTTGGAATTGCTACTTTCTTGTACCTTTGTGTCGTCTCCTCACCTTTTAAATTACCCGATAACAGCTTTATACATATTTAACAATTCTTTGTATTAAATTTTCTATGGTCAAAAACATGTGATTTCTGTCTCCTGAATGGACCTTGAATATTACACTCCGGTATCTTCAGCCTCTCCCTCTCTTCCAGCATTTTCCCCTTCAGTATAGGAACACTGTGAAGTCTCTCCTTTGCCTCATACAAAAAAAACAGAAACAAAAAGAAGAAAAAACCTCCTTTGAACAGGTATCTCCTTCTAGCTATCATTCTATTTTTCTTTCTCTTCTTGACCATGACTTTCCAAAAACGTAGCCTGCATTTGATACTTCCACATTTTTAACCTCCATTCACTCTTCAAACTATAACAATCTGGTTTGGTCCTGCCGCTAAAACTAGCTAAATCCATTGACTATTTCTTGGTCTTCATTTGCCTTGACACCACTGCTGCATTGTAACCTCTTGATGATACTTCTTTCTGGAAACACCTTCCTTGGTTTCCTTGATACTTCTTGCTCTTGATCCTCCTCCTGCTGCCATAATCATTATTTATAAGGTCTTTTCTATACAACCTTAAAAGTTGGTATTTTCCAGGAATCCACCTCTGGCTCTCTGCATATTATATCCTTTCCAGGGGTCATCTTATTTATTTTTGTGACTTCAACTGCCATGTATATAGCTCCATATCAGACTCTCCAATATTTAGCTCTGGACTCAGATAGCCTTCCTCCTACTCTTATCCTGCCTCCACCTGGATGTCCACAGGCACCTCACACATCAACTCTTCTTATCTAAACTCATCATTTTCCTAATATAAACATGTTTTCTTTTTATCAAGGGTACCACCACCCACTTAGATACTCAAGCATAGACTCTGACAGTCACCCTAGACTCGTTCTCCTTGATATACAGTTATTTGGATTCCCCTAAAAGTCTCTTGAATGTATCCTCATCTTCCTATTTCCATAGTCCAAGGACAGAATGTCACCATCCTTTACCTGATTTCATCTGACAGGTCTCCTGTCATCTGGCTTCATCCATCTCCAGGATGACCAAATTAGTCTTCGTAATTTGTCTCTCTTCTTGCTGGCTCTCAATCACTCCACTACATACGTCATGGCATTCAAGACCTTGTCCTGGCTGACTCCTTCCTGCAGCAGTAGTTTCTCTAATCACTTAATAAAAAAAAAAGGTAGCAAACTGCTCATAACTCTCCAAGTACACCGTGACATTTTGTGCCCTTCACTCTCCTAATCAGCCTGAAAACCATCTATTTGTCTTTCAAAATTTATTTTAGTCAGAATTTCGTTCGAAAGTCTTCACTGGCTTCTCCAGACATAGTGAGACAGTTCTCAGTTTGCACCATCACTGTACCTTACACTTGCTCTATTCCTGCTATTTTCACATGAGACTGTAATTTGTTTGTTTATATGTCTATCTCCCCACGTCGGCTATTTCTAACGTTCTTCAAGTAACTAACATTTGTTGAACGCTCATCATGAGCCAGCAATTATGAATTGATGAAAGTGCATCATTAAATCTCCACCATAACCCTGTGAGGTACAAATGAAGTAATTGGCATGAGGTCACTCTGCTAGTAAATGATAGAGCCAGGACTTGAACCGAGGTTAGCTTGACTCTTACAGCCGTGTTCTGAACCGATACATGACAGCAGCTCATCCTGAAAATACAGTTTTGTAACAAATTGTAAAGAGTTTTCATGAAATAATTAAAACTACTATTCTGATTCTTTTTGTCACAGACTTAGTCTTTACGGCACAGGTGTATTTTGGAGGGTCCTATTTATTTTAACATACGCAGTTGGATGAGTTTTGACAAATGTTTACGGTTGTGTAATCACTACCACAATGGACATATAGAACATTTCCATCATCCCAAGTTTCCTTCATGCCCCTTTGAAATCAAGTCTTTCCCTCTACCCCGCTTCCCTGGGAACAACTGATCTGTTTTCTTCCCCTATAATTTCACATTTTCTAGAATGTCTTACAAATAGGACTATACAATCTTCTGCCTTTTGTGTCTGGCTTCTTTAATTTAGCATAATGCTTTTGAGATTTGTCCATGGTGTTGCACGAATCAGTAACTTGTCTCTCTCGATTACTGAGTGGTATTGCACTGCATGGATGTACAACATGCATTCACTGGTTGATGGACATTTGGGTTCTTTCCAGTTTT
This sequence comes from Equus przewalskii, assembly GCF_037783145.1. Taxonomy (NCBI): domain Eukaryota; kingdom Metazoa; phylum Chordata; class Mammalia; order Perissodactyla; family Equidae; genus Equus; species Equus przewalskii. The sequence goes on from NC_091860.1 coordinate 12,286,623, forward strand.
GGACTGTTATAAATCAATCTGCTCTAAACATTTATACACAGGTTTTCATGTGAACATATGTTTCTCCTTTCTTGGGAAAATACCCAAGAGTGGAATTTCTGGGTCTTATGCCATGTGCATGTTTGATGTTGTGAGAACTTGCCAAACTGTTTTCCAAAAAAGCTATAGTATATTTGCATTCCCACCAGCAATAAGTGAGAGATCCAATTGCTTCATATGCTCTACAACACTTGTTATTGTCAGGCCTTTTAATTTTAGCCATTCTATTGGGTGTGTAGTGATATCTCCTTCTAGTTTTAATTTGCATTTCTTTCACGACAAATGGTAAAGAGTTCATTCTCTGTACTTGTGAACCGTGTCTATATCTTCTTTTGTGAACTATCTGTTCAAATGTTTTTCCTACTTTTAATTGGGTGGTTTGTCTTACTACTATTGAGTTGTAAGTGCTCTCTATATTCTGCGTAGAAGTTATTTGTCATATATATAACTTGGAAATATTTTCTGCCCAGGTTCATTTTAGTGGAAAATGGGATTTAGAGACCATAATCTAAACACTAGGGTTGCTCATTGCTACTGGGTTAGTCATTGCTTCTAGGCCTTTTCAGAAGCCTAGTGATGCTATGAATTCAGCACACGTTAAAAATCAGAAATCTACAGATTCAAACCTTGGTTGCAAAAGATAAGATATCATCGTGTGGCAGTCATAGGTACTCTCTGGTTCTCTAGCCATGGCTTCTATTGGATCTTAAAACTCTAAGCCTGTCATTTTTTGTCTCAGAACTACTAAATATAATTAGAAGTAACTCATCCACCCCACATCCCTTGTAGTCCTTTTGTCCACCACATTGTGCTACAGCAGTAGCCACTTGGTCTGTCAAAACTGATTCCAACAGGGACTTCTTTCTAGGAGACCACAGGAGACTCCCAATAAGACAACCTCTCAAAGTAACCAGGTCTGCACTGTTTTCAAATTCAACCAGGTCAAACACCCAGTCCCACATTTACATCTTTGAGCTTCTAAGGTCAGTAACCACTTCTGATTCCAATTACTGTGTCATTTGAAGTTCCATTGCAGACACCAAAATCTGTTCTAGTTAACAGAGGATTCAAGATTTACAGCATTATTGTAAGGGCTGGAGGACCAGCTTCTAGGATGAGCCTTCAGAGATGACTTTAAAAACAATACTGCTGGGGCTGACTCCATGGTTGAGTGGTTAAGTTTGCACACTCTGCTGCGGCGGCCCAGGGTTCGGATCCTGGGCATGGACATGGTACCGCTCATCAGGCCACATTGAGACGGTGTCCCACATCCCACAACTAGAAGGACCTGCAACTAAGATATACAACTGTGTACAGCAGGGGGTTTGGGGAGATAAAGCAGAAGGAAAAAAAAAAAAGATTGGCAACAGTTGTTAGCCCAGGTGTCAATCTTTAAAAAAAAAACAAAAGGCTATCCATGGACCTATATTCTATGTTAAGTGGGATTCTCAAAATGGTGACTCCAAGCCACTGTAGTCATAGCTGTTTACAGTTTTATGCAAAGAATTAATATTGGAAAAATACTCTGCCGGTTCATACCAAAGGGGATGACCAACAAAAATTTCCTCTAGAGTTTCTGAGCTAAAAGAAGAATTGAAATTGTGGGTAGAAGTGTGGGTATAACTAATTCTTACTTTGCAGACTAAAAGTTGGTTTGTTGGCTTAAAAAATATGTTAACTAATATTTTGAGCTTCTTAATGAACATGATCCAAGTTTGGAAGGGCCACACAAAATATAGTAATGTGCACTGCCAACATTAATGGATGCAAAGGAAAAAAATCACTGCTGATGCTTATTAAGAGTTAGAATTTGAATAGTCAAGAATTAGTAAGACCAGTAGAGCAATATCTTTACGCTGGAAGAAAAACTTCATTAAAATTTTGAAATACTTAGTATGAAAGCATTTTAAAGGATTCAAAATCCACTCATTATCACAAAACATTTCAATGTTGTATTTTTCAAAGATAGGAGAGTTTTTATCTTAAAAAATGATAAACCTATGAAATAAGATTTTAAAAGATCAAATTATCTCATTAAGGGCAAGAAAGCGGTTTTCATTCATTGAAGCACCAGTGATAATTTGCTATTTGACACCTCTGCTTGTATAAACATAGCTTCTGACCAAGATGACTATGAAGAAGTGAAAGCTTTTGATCAGGAATTACATGTAACAGTTTCAAGCTGTACATCAGATGCGTGTAGTGGTGGGGGGGGGGGTAGGGTATGTATATGTGTGAAATATTCCCAGAAGCAAACAAATTTTTCATTTAAAAATGTAAGGCTGTTTTATTTGTAAGTTTTTTACAAACTCAATATTTAATACATCTTTACTAATTTTTATCTTAACATAAATATGTAATAGAAAGAAAATGTAATTGTTTTTTCACGGAGCCCCATATTGGCTCCTCCAAGCCTCTGCAGTCCATCTCAGCAGGACTGAGGAATATTGTCCTTTTCCCTATATGCCATGATGTGGGAAAGTGTGAGAACCTCTGATCTATGGTCTTGCTGACCACTAGAAGATCCATGTGAGATCTACAGGACTTGGTCCCCAACCGTCTTGGTCCAGTAACCTGACATCCGTACATGCAGAGATCATCCAATGTGTCCATATTAAACAATTTATAGTGAGAGCTATTCCCACTTCCACTAAATCAGTGCACTTTCTCTCCTAGTATTAAGGCCCTTGAGCAGTAAATTAGCTATCAGGACATTGTGCGTGAATATGAACTAGGACTACGAGAGCTAAGAACTCTGATGAATTTTTCTACCCCACCACAGACAACACTTATGCATCTGAATTATTACTCAAACTCAGCATCCTCCCATGGATTTTTTTTCTTTTTTTGGTGAGGAAGCCTGGCCCTGAGCTAACATCTGTTGCCAATCTTCCTCTTTTTGCTTGAGGAAGATTGTCCCTGAGTTAATATCTGTGCCAATCTACCTCTATTTTGTATGTGGGACACCACCACAGTATGGCTTGATGAGTGGTGTGTGGGTTCACACCCAGGATCCAAACCTGCAAACCTGTGCCACCAGAGCGGAGTGCAGAAATTTAACCACTACACGACTGGGCCAGCCCCCTCCCCTGGATTTTGTTACAGTCTATGTGGTTATTTCCATAGCTAAGGCAACATTTTATCTCCTCATATTATGCATGTTTTAAAATCAGTATACTTAGGTATTGTCACTCTCGTGCACCACACACAAGTAGTGTGATACTGGGAGCTGGTTAAATCACGTGATACTCTCAACTCTCCCATGTTAGCAACTTAAGAGTTTTTGCATAACAAACTTTGTTTGATTCAGTAGATATGTTCCAGAAAATACGTTTTTGAAAAGAACTTTTGAAAACTAATTATACTTCAAGAACATTGAGAGTTCACTCTTTAGAGAAATTTGAGGATGAATCATTTTACACAGAAAAACAAAAGAGCCCTTCAGTAAAAAGAAAGCAATTGTCTATTATTTATCTACTTTATAAATCTAAATTTGCTTAAAGTGAAGGAGTACCTCTGTATAATATTAGGTAATTTATCATAATATGTTCCTTTTAATGTATTCTTTGAGTTCATTCTCATTCAGATTGAATTAGTCATATGGTTGATTGTCATAAATCAATTGAAATCGGTTGAAGATAAATAATAAAAATGTAAGACTTCTGTTTGTGACATTCAGTTCAGCGTTAGCGATGTAAGGAAATCCATAAACAGCATGGTAACCTTCCATCTTTTCTAGAGCTTAAGCATCCGTAGTTTGCCAACAATTGCTGTAAATAGCTGCTCTTTTTCTCAACAGTAGATTGCCACAGAGCAGTTCCTTCCACCACATTGTGTTGTTTAAAAGTTATCTGTTTTTTTGGCTGCTGTTCAAGGGAGTTCTTCGCCTGTAAATCCTCTTTCTCTCATGCTATGGTTGAGACAAAATCTTGGCACGATTTCAGCGCATTTGTCTTGTTGTACCAGGAGAGAAAAAAATTAAGGGCCCCAGAGACCGACACTGTTGGGCAAATGGTCATGAAACAGTGGGAAGCCTGTTGGCTATTCACAAGGGTCATCTACTAAACACCCGTTGCAAAAAAATAAGATCTCTTCACACGACAGGCAGCCCCACTATAAACAAGATCATTTAAAAGCCTGAAAGATAGAGTTTCAAAGTAAACAATGTTCATTGTGTACTTGACTCCAGGCCTTTAAAATCAGCTTAACTTAGCAGACTGGGTCCGTGAGGAGCAGTCGTTTAGTTCTTAGTCTGGTTTTCACTTTCTTTTAACTCTGAACTCAGTTTCTGTAGTTTGCACTATGGAGATGTCTGCTGGGTTGCTAAATTCCAGCTTATGAGGTTTAAGAGGAAAGTGGGTACATCCCACGTAGAGAAAAAGTGTTGAGTTGTCCAAGATAATATATCTCTTTGAGATAACATCTCATTCTGTGAGGGATGCTCCAGAATGACTTCTTCCACCATTGGCTACTAGCCATTCCCTCTTCATAGACTGTGTGACCCATGCTGGCGGATAAACAGTAGGAACTACTGTCAGAGCAATCCCTTGACACGAAGAGAATCCCCTAGTTTGGCTTCTGGCATTCATCTTGTTTTAAAAAAGAAGCTGGATAATTGTGTCTGTTTAAGGATGGATCCCTTGAACTGAGAATAAGTGGGTTGATCTAAAATACAAACCAGATCAAAATCACCAGGAAAACCTTTATTGAATATAACGCAGTGGTGGGACTCCCCAAGAAAACCAGTGTGTTGGTAGTAGCGGGAATGGTTCTCTGAGCTCTTCTCTTCACCTGTTATGGTGAGTTGTAAGGTAAACCAATAGCACATGGTACTATTGAGGTCAGGCTCCTGGGTCTGCTCTCTCCTTGGCTTTTTTAACCAAATTGGGCCAGAGATTTCGGCTGGATCATGACTGATACATGATTCCTGCTAGAAAAGGAGGTCTGAGCTCAAGCCCTTCCAGTGGCATGTGGTGACTGTTATCCTGACCTATGGAGGGTCCTTTGGCCCGCATTTGGAAGGCCCGCCTTATCTGAAGAGCTGGGCCACCCTCTACGGCTCTGGTCCCAAGGCAGCATCATTTCAGGGATAGTGAGTTTGTTTCCACAAATTGTTGGAGTTTTGTGTCTAATTTGAGGCAGAATCATCAGTCTTTCAACTCAAAATTATCATATTTTCCCTGACTTGCTTCAAGAAATGCCAAGTAAAACAAGTTTAAAAAACAAAGAAATACTTACTTAAAATTAACAAAGTGCTTGTACGATAGAAAAAATAAGCAAAAAAGATGCATAACAATCAAGTGTTGTATCTTTTGAAATAAGTAGAGGGGAAAGATCCCCACTGTTTGTTTGTATTTTTAAAAATTGTAACAGATAGATACATCTACCAGTGAAAAGTCCTAATTATTAAATATTTAAGGAAATAATTTTTAGTTCCATGTAGAGTATAATCTATGATATTAACAAGTGAAATTATATACAATGATGAAAATTATAACTGACAAGAGGTCAGAGTCACCTGCAGTGTATCTTTGATTTTGACTAGACCTCAAATTTCAGGGCAGCTTAAATAATAATTATTATAGTAATAATAATTAATAATTCCTTGAACAGTTGATTTCAGGGGTGTAGGGCTTGTTTTAAATGACTCCTCTCTAAGAATCAAGAAATTAAAGAGGGCTAAAATATTGTGAAATTTCTTTATTTAATAGAAGACTGAGACCAAGTTCATACAGAGGTTAAGAGACAGAACAAAATCTTAAACACAAATGATTTTCTCTATCACATTAACCTAACTTAATTTTTTACCATGGGGCTGAGATATTGAAATAAAGAAAAAGTCCAAAAAGAAAAAAATATCGAAATAAAGAGATTTTATTCTCTTCTATTCAAAATAGGGTTCTTCACTTCAATTTTAGTCTCTATCTCTTGTAAACATATTTCTAACTTTGCAGAAAATGTAGTTCTACATATATTCCATTTATTAGCAATTTGCTTTCATTGCAGTCACAGCATACTACTTGGTCCTTATACGTGAGAAAGTAAGCAGAAACCAATGTTCCTCTACTGGTCTTACTATTTAGCATTCAAATTCTAAGAGTAATTAAACCCTGGTGACTTTTTTTTCTTTGAATCCATGAGTGTTAACTGTACACATTACTATATTTCATGTGGGCCTAGCAATTTTGGATTATGTTCATTACATTTGTTAGCATCTTGATGAATATAATCCAAGTCAAAACTACCATTCTAAGCTTGGCATTACTAATTGTAGCACTTAGAAATTAGTTAATTCAAACAGAAAGTTGATATGCTTTATACTTATTCAAAAGAATGTTGCTGAAGAATTTTACAGTCCTTGTGATGAGAAATATTTGCAATTTCTGTTCTCTAACTACAACGTTTTTTTCTTTTAATTGATTCTCCAGAGTGGACAATAGCGCATCACGCCAAGATTTCTATCATCCACTATTCCTGAGTGCTGCCATTTGTGATTTGAGAGCTCTAAGATGGTCCTCCAAGTAGCTTCAGTCAAGGTATAATTCATCTTAAGGGCTAAAGTCAGGGAAATGATTCATATCTGCTAAAATAATCAGCTGTCATTTATTACTTTGGCCTTTAAATCAAGGCCACTGAATTCCATTTCCATGACCATTTGTGCCACGACTCAAGGAAAGTTTCTAGTGTTTTGGGGGTATGTAACTGATGCAAATATTTAGAGACATACTTAAGTCTGAATGTGGAATTGCCAATATAATGACGGTTGAGAAAATTACTTGATGGTCAAAACTAATAAATGGAGCACTGTTATGTGGTACCAGCAACGTTAGTAGAGATTCCAAAATTCCTTAAAGTAATATTTATAATCTAGAATTTATAGAGATTTTCATTCCTTAAGTTTAAAAAGAACTACATTTTGAAGATTTTTTATGTATATAAGATAATAAAAATAGTATAGTAGGAATAAGAGCTGAAAATAAAGTTGCTGACCCTATTGGAGTAAAGGATATATCATAGGATGTGTGAAAAACTTTCATACAAACAAAATAATTTGCTGTGGACCAGAATTCAAGTGGCAAAAGATCACAAAGAGTAGTGCTGAGAATACACAAATTTAAAATGTTCTGCATGAGAATTTCATATGTCTCTATTAATTTCTCCAGTTTATTGGTATGTAATTCAAGAAAGATGAGTTACTGGTCCCTTTTTTCTAGCAGCCTGATGTTACTGGATCCTCAAAAAGGAAATAACACCACAAAGAGAAGAATGGGGAATTCGTTTTTTTGGTTGCTAATGATTCAGGCTCAGGGCTTAATGGTACTTCAAAGTCCACTGTAAAAAAATAAAAGGGCATACTGAGTTTTTAAGGAAGAAACAGAGGACCTCTGAAAACTACAAGGTGGGCAGGGCCTTCTCCCAGACACGAAGGAGTCTCCTCAGACTGGTGGAATGAGGTGGCCGTGGACTGCAGAACAGCGAGGCCCCAGGCTCTGCTCTCTGTCAGTGCCCCAGGAAGCTGTAAGAGCCAGAGAAGAATGGCTGTATTGCTGATTTAGGAGAAAAGACTGTAAGTGCTAGGCTTCCCGTCTTGTTAATGTCAAAACAGAATTAGATGTGCAAAAGATTTATTGGGGAAACACCTGTGAATGATAAAGCGGAGAGGAAACTGGAATAGGTGGACAGAGCCCTCAGACCTCCACGTGCGACTGAACCTGTGACGGGAGAGAGGGAAGGGGGAAATCGGGTAGGAAGAGCCTCAGGCTGCAATGCAGCTCTGAGGAAGTCTCCAGGAGGCTGATGGGGATCCCCAGAGCAGACTGCCCGTTAGAAGAGCTCCAAAGTGGGCAGTGTGGCCTGGCTCAGGATCCCCGTCATGCCCAGAGCAAAGGCTAAGAAGCAAGGATAGCCAGGAGAATTCTGAAGAAGAGAATAGTGAAGAAGGATTAGCCCTATGCCTATTCATTGAAGTACAAATTACACACAGTAAAATGCAGCAAAGTGTAACTTGGTGAATTTTTACATATATGTGCCTGTGTAACAACCACCCAGATCAAGCTATAAAACATTTCCAGCACCGTAGCAGGCTCCCTGGTACCCGCCCCAAGTCAACACATTCCAAGGGTAACTCTCGTTTTGACTTATGACATCATGAATAATTTTGCCTGCTTTTGAACTTCATATAAATGGAATCATACACCATGTACTGTTTTATGTATGACTTCTTTCTCTCAACATTACATCTGTGCGATTCATCCCTGCTGTTATCTATAGCAGTAGTTCAATCTGTTTCATTGATATGATTATTCCATTTTATGTATTCCTTCTATTGTTGATAAATATTTTGGTTGTTTCTAGTCTGGGGCCATTATGAATAAATATTTATAATATATGCATTTAGACACACTATTTTAACCATATCCTACAAATTTTGATATATCATATTTTCATTATTTAATTTCAAATATTTTCCAATTTTTCTTGTGATTTCTTCTTTAACCTATCAGTTGCTTTGGAGGGCCTTGTTTAGTTTCCAAACATTTCAAACATTTTAGATATAATATTATTGTTGATTTCTAGTTTTTTTTCACTTTGGTCAAAGATGATACTCTATAATTTCGGTCTTTTGAAATTTGATAAGACTTGTTTTATGACCTAGGTTATGTTCTATTTTGGTAAATGTCCATGTCCACTTAATATGAATGTGCATTCTGCAGCTGTTGGGTGCATTATTCTCTATATATCAATGAGGAAAAATTGGTTAATTGCATATTCGCATCTTTTATCCTTACTGATGTTTTTCCTACTTTCCCCATCAATGACTGAGAAAAGGCTGTGAAACCTCCAACTTCAACAGTGATTTGTTCCTTCCTTTAATTAGCACTTTCAAATTTTGTTGTATATATTTTCAAATTATGGTATTAGATACATCCAAATTTTGAATTTTTATGTCTTCCCCATTGAATTGATCATTTTATCATTATGAAATATCCCTTCTTATATCTAATAACACTTCTTTTATTAATAGATAATTTAGTGTCTTTTAATTGATAACTGCATGGTGTATCTTGTTTTCAACATTTTATTTACTTTCTTTTTACTTTAGTGCCCTTAAATTTGCAGTGTGATTCTTTTAAAGGGCATAGAGTTGGGCTTTCTTTGTTTTGTTTTGTTTTCTTTTTATCCAGTCTGGTAATCTTTGTCTTTTTGAATTTTTAGTTTTAAAGTAATTTTAGATTACCCAAAAATGACAAAGGCAGTTCAGAGAGTTCCCAAATACCCTTGACCCAGCTCCCTTTATGTTAACCACTTATGTACAATAAGATTATTGCAACAGGCAATTAACATTGATACAGTATTGTTAAGTAATCGCCAGACTTTATTTGATTTTTAGTAGTTTTCTCACTAATCTCCTTTTTCTGGTCCAGGTTTGCAAATTGCATTTAATTGCCAAATCTCTTTTGTCTCCTCCAATTTGGTTATTCCTCAATGGAGAAAGGATAGTCTCTTCAATGAATGGTGTTGGGAAAACTGGGTATATCACACATCATACACCATGCACAGAAATCAGCTCAAAACGGATTAAAGACTTGAACATATGATGTGAAACTGTGAAACTCTCAGAAGAAAACATAGGAGGTAAGCTCCTTGATGTTGGTCTTGGCAATGATTTTTCGAGTTTAATACCAAAAGCAAAGGCAACAAAAGCAAAAATAAACAAGTGGAACTACATCAAGCTAAAAAGCTTCTGCGCAACAGAGGAAACCGTCAACAAGATGAAAAGGCAACCTATGGAATGGGAGAAAATATTGGCAAAGCACATGTCCGCTAAGGGGTTAATATTCAAAATAATCAAGGAAGTCATACAACTCAATCGCAAAAGAGCAAATAACCCATTTTTTAAATGGGCAAAATATCTGAATAAATATTTTTTCCAAAGAAGATATACAAATAGCCAACAACTACATGAAAAGTTGCTAACATCACTAAAAATCAGGGAAATGCAAATCCAAATCACAATGAGATAGCACCTTACACTTGTTAGGATGTCTATTATCAATAAAACAGGATGTGACAAGGGTTGGCGAGGATGTGGAGAAGTGGGAACCCTGTACACTGTTGGTGGGAATGTAAATTGGTGCAGCCCCTGTGGAAAACAGTATGGAGTTTCCTCAAAAAATTAAACATAGAACTGCCACATGATCCAGCAATCCCACTTCTGGGTATATATCCAAAGGAAATGAAACCATTATGTCAAAGAGATACATGTACTCCCATGTTCATAGCAGCATTGTTCACAATAGTCAAGGTGGGAAGAACCTAAGTGATTGTGAACGGATGAATTGATCAAGAAAATGTGCTATGTATACACAATGGAATATTATTTAGCCTTAAAACGAAAAAGGAAATCCTGTCATTTGCAACAACATAGAGGGACCTTGAGGGCATTATGCTGAGTAAAATGAGAAAGACAAACACTGTATGATATCACTTACATGTGGAATCTTAAAAAAAAAAGTCAAACTCATAGAAACAAAGAGTAGAAAAGTGGTTTCCAGGAGCTGGGGGGTGGGGGAAATAGGGAAAGGTTGGTAAAAATGTACAAACTTTCAGCTATAAGGTGAATAAGTTCTGAGGATCTAATGTATAACATGGTGACCATGGTTGACAGCACTGTTTTGTATAATTGAAATTTGCTAAGAGAGTAGAACTTAAGTGCTCTCACACACACAAAAAGTAAATATGTGAGGTGATGGATGTGTTAATACCTCAATGGGAGAAATCCTTTCACAATGTATAAGTATATCAAATCATCACGTTGTACATTTTTAATACATTACGATCTTATTTTCAATTATACCTCAGTAAAGCTAAAAAAAAAAGAAAAGAATATCCATTCTAACATTGTTTGCAATTGCAAGGGATTGAAATCAACATAAATGTCCCTTAATAGGGGATTGATTAAATAAATGATGGTTTATTGACCAATAGAATAATGTGCAGTTGCAAAAAGCAGAATGATATATATGTATTGATTTGGAATAATCTCAAAAATATATTAAGTGAAAAAGTAGGATGCAAACCAGTGTGAATCTTATGCTACTATTTGTGTAGAAAAAACTCTGAAAGACACAAGCAGGTGATAACAGTTGCGGCATCTTCGGGGAGAAGTGAAGGGTCGGAGAGCTAGGGTGGGAGGGACGCTTATTCTCCGTGGTATAGCATTGGGCAGCTTTTGTGTAACGTGTGATTATATTACCCATTTAGAGATAAACAGGATAATTTATTTTTTTTTTTAATTTTTATTTTTTTATTGAGTAACATTAGATTATAACATTATATAACTTTCAGATGTACATTGTAATATATTTCAAATTCTGTATAGATTACATTGTATTCACCACCCAAGGACTAATTATAATCTATCACCACACACATGTGCCTAGTCACCCCTTTTGCCCTCCTCCCTCCCCCCTTCCCCTCTGGTAACCACCAATCCAATCTCTGTCTCTATGTGTTCGTTGTTGTTTGTATCTTCTACTTATGAGTGAGATTGTACAGTATTTGACTTTCTCCCTCTGACTTATTTCACTTAGCATAATACCCTCAAGATCCATCCATGTTGTCACAAATGGCCAGATTTCATCATTTCTTATGGCTGAGTAGTATTTCATCGTGTATATATACCACATCTTGTTTATCCATTCGTCCCTTGATGGGCACTTAGGTTGCTTCCAAGTCTTGGCTATTGTGTATAATGCTGCGATGAACATAGGGGTGCCTGTATCTTTATGCCTTGTGTTTTCAAGTTCTTTGGATAAATACCCAGCAGTAGAATAGCTGGATAATGTGGTAGATCTATTCTTAATTTTCTGAGGAATCTCCATACTGTTTTCCGTAGTGGCTGCACCAGTTTGCGCTCCCACCAGCAGTGTACGAGGGTTCCTTTCGCTCTATATCCTCTCCAAAACTTGTTGTTTCCTGTCTGTTAATTATAGCTGTTCTGGCTGGAGTGAGTGCTATCTCATTGTAGTTTTGATTTGCATTTACCTGGTACTTAAGGATATTGAACAACTTTTCACGTGCCTGTTGTCCATCCATATATCTTCTTTGGAGAAATCTCTACTCAGATCTTTGGCCCATTTTCTAATTGGATTGTTGTATTTTTTGTTGTTGAGCTGTATGAGTTCTTTGTATATTTTGGATATTAACCCCTTATCTGATATATGGTTTGCAAATATCTTCTCCGAATTGTTAGGTTGTCTTTTCGTTTGGTTGATGGTTTCCTTTGCTGTGCAGAAGCTTTTTAGTTTGATGTAGTCCCATTTGTTCATTTTTTCTATTGTTTCCCTTCCCCAGTCAGACAAGGTATTTGAAAAAGTGCTGCTAAGACCAATGTCAAGGAACGTACTGCCTATGTTTTCTTCTAGAAGTTTCATGGTTTCAGGTCTTACATTCAAGTCTTTAATCCATTTTGAGTTGATTTTTGTGCATGGTGTAAGGGAATGGTCTACTTTCACTCTTTTGCATGTGGCTGTCCTGTTTTCCCAACACCATTTATTGAAGAGACTCTCCTTTCTCCGCTGTATGCTCTTGGCTCCCTTGTCGAAAATTAGCTGTCCATGGATGTGTGAGTTTATTTCTGGGCTCTCGATTCTGTTCCATTGATCTATGTGTCTGATCTTGTGCCAGTACCATGCTGTTTTGGTTACTATAGCTTTGTAGTATATTTTGAAATCAGGGAGTGTGATACCTCCAGCTTTGGTCTTTTTCCTTCAGGATTCTTTTGGCTCTTCGGGGTCTTTTATTGTTTCATATAAATTTTAGGATTCTTTATTTTATTTCTGTGAAAAGTGTTGTTGGAACTTTGATAGGGATTGTGTTGAATCTGTGGATTGCTTTAGGGAAGTATGGACATTTTAACTATGCTAATTCTTCCAATCCAAGAGCACGGTCTATCTTTTCATTTCTTTGTGTCTTCTTCAATTTCTTTTAAACATGTTTCACAGTTTCTGGTGTACAGATCTTTCATCTCTTTGGTTGAGTTTATTCCTAGGTATTTTATTCTTTTTGTTACAGTTGTAAATGGGGTTGTATTCTTAATTTCTCTTTCTGCTACTTCGTTGTTAGTGTATAGAAACACAACCAATTTTTGTATGTTGATTTTGTATCCTGCAACTTGACTATATTCATTTATTATTTCTAAAAGTTTTTTAGTGGATTCTGTAGGATTTCCTATATATAAGATCATGCCATCTGCAAATAGTGGCAGTTTCACTTCTTCTTTTCCAATATGGATCCCTTTTATTTCTTTTTCTTGCCTGATTGCTCTAGTTGGACTTCCAACACTCTGTTAAATAAGTGTGGTGACAGTGGGCATCCTTGTCTGGTTCCTGTTCTTAGAGGGACAGCTTTCAGTTTTTCTCCACTGAGAATGATATGAGCTGTGGATTTGTCATATATGGCCTTTATTATGTTGAGGTATTTTCCTTTCTGTATGCATTTTATTTAGAGTTTTTATCATAAATGGATGCTATATCTTGTCAAATGCTTTCTCTGCATCTGTTGGGATGATCATGTGACTTTTATTCTTCATTTTGTTAATGTGGTGTATCACATTGATTGATCTGTGGATGTTGAACCATCCCTGGAATAAATCCCACTCGATCATGGTATATGATCTTTTTAACGTATTGTTGTATTCGCTTTGCTAGTGTTTTGTTGAAGACTTTTGCATTGATGTTCATCAGTGATATTTTTCTGTAATTTTCTTCTTTTGTGTTGTCTCTCTCTTGTTTTGGTATCAGGATAATGTTGGCTTCGTAGAAGGAGTTAGGAAGCTTCCCTTCCTCTTCAATTTTTTGGAAGAGTTTGAGGATGGATATTAAGTCTTACAAGATAACTTACAAATGGAAAAGTAAAGCTAAAAAGTAATGGATAACTTGTACCTGAGCAGCCCATACCCAGAATGCCCCATCAGGCTTGGAAAAACCATGAGTGTATCCAGTTGTCTCCATAAATCAGCTTTCATGGTCCTCACCTGTAGGGACAGTCTGAGGTGATGGGACGTGCAGCCAGCTCATTCCACTGCCAGTGAGAACACCAATGCCAGTGTTCTGCTCCAACCAGTGGAGGAAGAATCTAGTTCTTTAGAAACCTAAGCATTTCAGAAACAAATCTACCCCCACCTCTCTACTGAGAGTGGGCACTTACCCTATGTAAAATGGTAAGAAGTTCTAATGCTGATCTCCCTACGTCACCAAAGACCTGTCTTATATTTCCCCCAGGAGACAGGAGGGGGCAACAAAATTTACTGTGTTTTACCCGTACTCCATCTCTGGAGCTAGAAAATGAGTCCTTAATTAGACTAATAATTTCAGAAGCAAACTTTTGATAATACCAAGAAAACTCTATTGAAGAATTACATTCAATTACTTAAATTTCTACCTCACTCCTCTATTGAGATTTTGGCCCATCCAAATATTTCATGAACTAAGTATAAGGTCCCCTTTTTCAGGAATATGTACTAAAAAAAATAACAATTAGGATATTCATACTAGTGCTTTATTTTAGCAAGGTGTTTTATTTAAAATCTATTGTTGTTTCACAGATGTTTTCTACTTCCATTCATCTGAATGATATGAACAGGGTTAGAAATAGATGCACTGTATTTATAAGAACGATAATATGGCCGCAAAATCTTAGTCTTTTATATAAACTCTGTCAATAACTCACCAGTTCTCAGTCTCAATGATTAGACATAAAAAGGATCAGAAGAGAGCAAAAAGACAGGACACCTCCAGGTTCAGGAGAGAAAGAAGAGAAGTGCGAGATGGTTCCAAGGACTGGATGATACAAGCTGAATTTCAAGAAATGATTACATTTTAGCCAAATGGACCATGGGTAGATCCTATTTCAGATAGAGAAAATAATACTAACAACATGCATTTTGCAGACAGCAAGAAAGGTATGGGGACATGAGCTCACAGAGCCTGTGGGAGGGGACAGGGGACAAAGCTGGAGGTTGGGGAGGGTAGGCAGAGACCATATGCCCAAGGAGCTTATGCAAAGCATTTTGAGTTTTATCCTATAGACTTTGGGAAACCACTTTAAAAACAAGCCAACTATTGAGGGTCAACATTAAAATAGGTGAGTTTGCACAAAGGAAATTTTACATGCAGATGTCTGTATCACCTGAAGGTATGATGAGGACCCTTTCTCATCCCACCAGGGATGTCCCTTGCAACCCTCTTTGGGGAGGGATCATCAAGAGAAGTCAAAGTTGGCAAGTTGTCCTTCCTGATGGTACAAAATCTCAGACAGTGACCTACAGGGGATCAGGAACAGGAACAGTCCCTTCCTAAACATTGCTGTGACTGTTTTTTCAGATTAAACCACATCGAACTGGGATGGAGGTAAAAATAGCCTGTGCCAAAATTTTTAAAAAGTTATAACTGTTCCAGGAAGCATCCTCAAGCAGCACAGCATCACACACTGTTGGTCGGGATTTTGCAGGCTAAGATCTCTTTATAGCGCCAGTTTGGGGGCATGTTGGTCATCCCACAAGATAAACAGCCTCGTCCCCAGCTTCTTTGTGGGCTTGCAAAACCTGCCAACCCAGACCCTACTTGGGTGTAGATGGGTTTTCCTCTGTCCAGCTGTGGCTTGGCTCTGAAAGAAAGAAAAGAGGCTCTGGCTCCTTATGGGTTGGGTAAGACAGTTTGGCCTCTCTCTCTCATCCCAGTGATAGATTGCAGCTGGCTTCCCCTGACTCAACCAGCAATTAGTATTCCGGGACCACAGACAGCCTATTCCCCCTATGGCTGTGACTCAGGCCATACATCTTACAAAATGATACCTCTTACTATGCTAAAAGAACATTTTTCTTCTACCTCAGTCCATTTTCATTAAAATGTACTCTCAGTTTAGCAGAAAATATCGCTTTGTGAGCCAAACAGGGACTATTACCTTTCTTAACGTGCTTGACTTTGATTTCCAAATTCCTCCCATGCTGGTGGGGTGGAGGACGAAGGGTAGGGCCACAGGTTGGATTCTCCAGGAAGCAGTTGTGGTGATGGAGTTAGAGGGGTAGACGTTTTACTGTAGAGTAAAAGTTACAAAGGAAAAGGGAAGGAAGTAGGCTGTCAGACCACAGCGCAGACAGGGTGGAGTCTCTGTCACCAAGACAGGACTCTGGAGCAAAAATTTCCCTTTAGAGGATTCTTGCATTGGGTGGAAATGACCAGACCCGTGATCATTGCCTTGCTCATCACCGACTGGAAGCTGATGCGGGGTCGGTGAGCTGAGGAGTCGAAAGAAAGATTTCTTGGGCTCTCAAGATCTGGCAGTAGTGCTCTTTTTATTTAGAGAATAGTGTGGAATAGCACGGCGACAGGACCCATGGGCAGTCAGAGCTTCTGCTGCCCTGAGTTGAGGGTTAGGGCTAATTTTATAAGGCATGGGTACGTGACTTATTTTTACTGGAAAAAAGAAAAGATGATGTAAAAAGTCATTAAATGATTTCAGTGCAGATGGGGTCTGGTTATTGTGCGGTCATATAACTTTAGATACGAATCTGGCCCTATAGATAGGCATGTAGGTGAGGATGCCCTGGGCTTCTCTCCCTGGGGCAGTCCTAATTCATACCATAAAAAAAGTCCACTGGGTCATATAGTTTGGCATGTAGGCCAGGTCACCTTGGGCTTCTCTAGCTGGGGCAGCCTTAATCCACATCAGAAGCCATCCCAAGAACGGTGTGATGTTGGCTCAAAATCTGAGGCAGATCCTGCCAAGCCATCACCTGGACAGCAGGTGCCCTGCAGAGTCTCACAGAAACATGAAGAACTTTGTATGTGTGAGATATCTGTTGTTTTCAGCTACTGAGACTTGAGAATCTTGTATATGTGAGTTCATAGCTTTCACCAATTTTGAAACTTTTTGGCTCTTATTTCTTCAAACATTTTTCTGCTCTCCCTCCCTTTCTGGTTTCTCCTGACTGATAAAAGTACGTGGATCAGTGCCTAGTAATGTGCATCACAGTACATGTGAGCTCTGGGGATGCTTTATTCCTTCCTCTGCGCTGTTTCCTCACCATGCACTTCCACCATTGCACGTGTAAAGCTGTGTGTTCATTTCCTAAGGCTATGGTAACAAAGGACCACAAACTGGATGGCTAAAAACAAGAGAAATTTATTGTTTCACAGTTCTGGAGGCTAGGAGTCCAAAATCAAGGTGTAGGCAGGGCCGTGCTCTGTCTGAAGGCTCTCCAGTGGAGCGTCTTTTCTTTCCTGTTCCGAGCTTCTGGTGATTGCTGGCAATCCTTGGCATTTCTTGGCTTGTAGATGCATCGCTCCCATCTCTGCCTCCATCTTCACATGGCCTGCTCCTCTGTGCGTTTCTGTGTTTCTGTCTTCACATGCCATTCTCCTCTCTGTGTGTCTGTGTCCAAATTTCCTCCTTTTTATAGATCCCAGTCATTAATTAGGCCACCCTAATGCAGTATGAACTCATCTTAACTTCATTACCTCTGCAGAGACCCTATTTCCAAATGAAATCACATTCACAGATATTGGCGGTTAGGACTACTACATATGTTTTTGGGGGACACAATTCAATCCACAGCAAACTGTATTGCTCTCACTTGCGTATGTGTAAATTTCCCTTAGTAGACTTAGCTTCTTGAGAGCAGAAATTTTATCTTTACATTCTTAGTGTCTAGCATAGCATCTGAATTCTATTTAGGTATTCAATAAATGTATATAGAAGGCAACTGAACTGAGTTAGAACAATACTTGCAATGCTAAAGGTCAATTTGAGAAAAAAATGTAGGAGAAATAATAGAATACTAAATAAATATTTCAGTTTGGGGCTGTGAATCCAAATCCGTATATAGTACATCACTTAGGATACAAATTTTGGTTGTAGGCAGCAGAAAAATCCAACTCACACAGTCTCAAAATAAAAAGGAAATTTATTGGCTAATGTGTCTAAAAGATCCAGAGGTAGGTCATTTTTCATGTGATTTGTTGGCACAATGATACAACCAATAGAAAATGTAGAAGATTTCTTCTTTCTGCCATGACAGAGTAACTGGTACTGAACTAGCCATAAACAACTAAAAAATTGGACAAACTATCTGAATCAACAATTTTTTGACATTGTGTATAGTCAAAACTGTGATACTTGAGAGAAATGAAACAAATAAGGTAAAACTGATGATTACCATTGGTTTCTGCCCAGAGGCACATTCCAGATTATACCACAGAGAGGGAAAACCAAGCAGACCCCAGTAGTCTCACTGAGGGGAAGGGACAGGGGTTGAAGTTTGGGAATGCCACAGTGAATGGAATTTTCAAAGCAGAATGCTGGGAAAAAAGGGAACCGTGCAGAGCTAGAGGTCCAAAAACCTGCAAATCTGCTGAAGGGTCTGTTGAGTTTTTGGCTGAATACTAAACTGCATGTGCGCAATGCAGAACTCCACAATGCCCTGCAAAAGAGTTGTAGGCTGAAAAATTCCCAGAGCTCACACAGGGGTAGGAGATGTTTGATTTTTTTAACTAGCTAGAATGGAGAGACAATATTGAAAACCTGGAGCATTCAGTAGAGGCCAAAATGGGGTTACAACTTAGTAGGTGCTAAAGTAACCTAGAATAAAGGCTACTGTAGACTCACCTTAACAAAGCTTATAAATCAGCATCAAAAACTTCAAGCTGATCCAGTCATAACGAAATTCAACACTCTTTGAAGGAAGTTTTAAAAAAAATTCAGACACTCGACAACATAATATGCATAACATCCAGCATCCAATAAAAAGTTATCAGATATTCAAAAATGCAGAACACTATGACTCATATCCAGGAGAAGAAGAATTCATTTAATAAAAATAGACCCAGAATGACAGTGACAATGAAGTTAGTAGAAAAGGACTGTGAAATTGCTATTAAAAATATGCCAAGGAATAAAAGTAATACATGAACATAAAAAGGAGAGAAATGAAACTATATGAAAGTAACTTCTAGCACTGAATAATACAAAACCTGAAAAAAAATATTTACCAGAGGGACTTAACAGCTGATTAGATTCTGCAGAAGAAAATATCAGTGAACTTAAAGAATAGCAAATAAAAACTCTCTCCTATAAAATATATAGAGAAAAATAGCTGGACAAATAGTGAAGGATCCTTAATTATCTATAAGGCATGATTATACATGTGAAATTGGAGTCGTAGAAAGATAGGGATAACAGAAAAATATTCAAAGAAATACTGGCCAACAATTTTTCAAATTTGATGGCAGGTATAAATCCACAGATCCAAGAATCTTAACAAATCACAATCAGAATAAAAAAGAAAAAGAAAAATACACCAAGACACATCATAATCAATTTGCCAAAAACCTATGATAAAGAGAAAATTCTAAAAGCAGCTAGGAAAAAAAGGCATATTATATGCAGAGAAACAAATATAAAAATGAGACAAGCCTTCTTGTCTGAAACTATGCAAGCCAGAAGATAATATCAATATAGTCATGCTAGTTTTCTTTTGTTATGGCTTATATTTATCTTTTTCTATGCATTAACGTTCAACATTTCAGTGTCTTTTATTTAAAATGTATCTCTTTTAATAAACTTGTAGTTATCTTCTGTCTTTTTAATCTTATCTGACAGTCTTTGTCTTTTAATTGGAGTGTTTAGACCATTTACAATCAATGTAATTTCTGATATAGTCGGATTCAAATCTGTCATCTTGTTCTTTGGTTTTTATTTGTCCCATATGTTCTTTTTTCTTACTTTTTTTGGATTATTTTTTAGTATTCCACCGTATCTTTTATTTCATCTTTTCAACAGAGCTATATTTCTTTAGATTGTTTTTTTTGAGAGGACCAGGGGGTTGTTCCAGAGTTTGCAATATTCATCTTTACTTATCACATTCTACCGTCAAATAATACTGTACCAATGCATGTATAATATAATAACCTTACAACAGTAGACACTAATTCCTCATCTTCCATGTTTTCTATTATCACGTTTTACTTCTATATATGTTATAAACTCAGAAAGAATTTTTTTGCTTTAAGCAGTCAATTGTCTTTTAAAGATATTTAAAAATGAGAAATAAGTATTTTATATTTACCTACATGTTTACCTTTACCAGCACCTTGATTCAGTTGCAAAGTTTTAAGTTTCCATCTAATATCACTTTCCATCAATAGAACTTGTTTTAACAATTCTTATAGTGCATTTCTGTAAGCAATAAATTTTCTCAGCTTTTGATTGCCTGAGGTTTTTATTTCACCTTTTTGTTCGTGCTTTTGTAATTTTAAAATGCATCCTTAAACTGATTTTTTGGGGGGTTGGAATTAATCAGTAGCTGTATCTTTCCCTGAATCATAGCAGAATCTTAGCAACATTTTGCTTTTCCTTTCCCCCTACTCCCACCTGCCTTACTCCTGCTATTTCATACGTTGAATTCCTCTAAAATATTATTTCCAGTTTTTTATTGCTTTTAAATTTTAAAAAATCAACACTCACTTAAATTTGATGTTTCACTGATTTCTTTATTTTGTTTCTCTCATTCTACTTCCTCCTCTTAGATATATTTTTCTTCCTCCTGGATGTGATGCCTCTGTAATGTGCAAATTTGGCTAGGCTGAACTACATTTCTCAGAGTTCCTTCTCTTGTATGTCTCTGGTTAGTATGCTCACACGTGTGGTTACTGATCTGTTAATATATCTCACAGACATGAAGCAATTGCAGCTAGGCCTGCAATCATCCTTCTGCTTCTCTGACTCCTGAGCCAGATTTGCATGGTTACCTTTATAATACAGAGCCTGGCTTCTGCAAGATACCTTTATCACCAGTGTCAGAGGTAACAAGAATGGGCATAGGTTTCGGTCTCTCCTCATGGAGTTCCAGCTTGTGTTGGTGGGTTCCACCCTACTGGTGATCTTTCTGCCCAGACTCCCCACCCTGTGGGCTGCCAGCTCCAGCAACAAATGCAGCGACTACAGCTTCACAGAGACAGCTTACCAAGCTCCCATAATTGTGCAGGTGGGTAAGCTAATTCCCTGTAACAAATCTCTCTGTACCGTCGGAGATAGATATATAGATATATAGATATAAGATCTTTTATAGAAGTTCTTCGTACATTTCCAGCTATGGCTTTAAAAATGTGAACCTGTCTTCTTCCTATATTTTAGAAGTGCCTCTAGTTTTTGGTTCTTCAACTGCTCCCAAACTTCCAGGGTTCAGAAGGTGTAGAATCAGGATCAATATGCTGTCACGAACCAGACTCCTTCAGTTTTTTTTGTTTTTTTAACTATCTGGAACCATTCTTAAAAAGGCTTAGAAAAATATCGTGATTCCAGATAAGCCTCTTTGGTTTGATCAGTATGAATTTGTGAAAGGTTTAAATATAGAAATTTTAAAGGAACAGTGGGTGAGGGCCTGACTTTCTGCGTCTGAAAACGGCTGATAGGTAGATTGGCATAATGTCAGAAGTACTCTTTTACACATTCTCAAAAAGAGACACGATAGAATCTCTACCTATTTAGGGAAAAAAGAGCAAACATTCTGCTTAAATGGCAAATAGCTTCCTTCCGAGAAAAAAATTTTATTATCTACTTTACCTTGATTTTTTCATGTCACACTAACATAAGTTTGATTTTACAGAAAACAACTCAGAAACTCCTGCCTATCAAATTCTGAACTTTCAAATTCATAAAATATCTTGAGCTATATTAACAAAGCATTGTCACATAGAGTTCCTAGATGAATCTTAACTAGCATACCAATTGTTGCGTAGATGATGCAAGAAAAATGAATTATTTTAAGAATTAAGTTGCATAATCTTTTTGCTCTGCTAATCGTTACTCAGTTTTTTAATTCTTTATTTATGCTCTTTTTACACTATGACTAATAATCCAAGGGAGAAGGTATGTGAAGCATTTTGTAAATTATAAATCACCAGGAAAAGGTAGGGTAAAATTACTGTAGCCTTTGGCTTAACTAAACCCTACTGCAGTGGTCATTGTCTGGGAGTGTCATCTGTCACCTGCGTCTGGTAATAAATCTTCCCTGTCAATGTGCCTTTCACATTCTTAGAAGGAAATTCTGCCATGAAGGTTAAGTAATCAAAGACAAAAATAAAGTGTGTTGATGGCATTTGAAAACTGAAGTCTCCCTAATCTGCTTTTTCTTGGTCTTTGACCTGATATATACAGTTAGGGAAGGAACGTGGTCTGTCTGTCCTGGGCACCGGCCTGCCAGGTCTAAGATGCTGTACAGTAATGAATGAACTTCGCTCAGAGAGATCTGGCCTTTGTCCCTGCTCCTGGGAGTTAATCTTTACCCCCTTGGAATTTCCTGAGTAATTTCAATAGGAATGTGTTTTTATTCACAGTGGGCCCCAGACCACAGCTAATAGTTTATGCTCATGAGATGACTCATGGTGGGCACCTGATAGGCTTTGCTAAGATGTGACTCGGTGTCAGGGCCCTGTCTACACCAGTAGACTTAAAGTGAGGACTGGCCATGCCATAAAGACCAATCATGTGATTGGAGAGTTGGGACTCTGACTTGATAGCACTCTTACCTCCAAGGAGGGGAGAGGACTGGAGACTGAGTTTAACCACGTGGGCCATGATTCCATCAATCACGCCTACCAATGAAGCCTCATAAAATCTCTGGACACCGAAGTTCCAGTGAAAGAAAGGTTGACAGCACCCCATGTGTGTACTGCCAGACATAGATGCTGGGAGAGCAATACATCCCGGAGGACATGGAAGCTTTGAGACTGGAGCCCTCTCAGTCCCAGATCCTGCCCTACGCATCTCTTCCTTTGGCTGATTCTGATTGGTATCCTTTGCCACAGTAAAAGCGTAATTGTACATACAGTACCTTCCTGAGTTCTGTGAGTCATCCTCCCAAATTATCAAACCTGAGGGAGTCCGTGGGGAACCCTGCATTTGTAGCCAGCTAGTCTGAAGTGAGGATGGCTCTACGGACGCCCAGACTTGTGGCTGGTATCGGACGTCTTGGGCAGACTTGACAAGTTGGAGGACTGTGCCCTTCACCTTAAGCTGAAGTGGATGGATTTAAGATATGCAGGGGTTAGAATCCATAGGATTTAGTGACTGATTAGAAGTTGGAGGACTGATGTGGAAGGTTGTCATGAATGACTTGAGCCAGTGAGATGCCTGTATTCTTTATCTCCCCTGTGCCTCTGTTCAGTGATTTCCTTCCAGTTCTCATGGAACCAATGAGTGACTTTTTTTTCATTCATTCACAAACATTTATTGGGTGTCTATTGTATACCCAACAATGTACTAACCCTGGGCACCTGTTCTCATGAACTTTACAGACCAGAGAAGAAGATAGATATAGAATAATTACCCATGCAAACAGTGAGAACACATTACAGTGGGCCCTGACCTAGTCTTAGGGGTCAGGGATTCGTTCCTAGAAGTGAAAGAGTATTCCATGTAGAGGTACTATCATATGCAAAGGCTCTGAGGCAGGAAGAATTACATTACATTGGAAGAACTTGAAAGGGGCTACCATGGCTGGGCAGCAGAAAGTGAGGAGAGCAGAGGTAGGGGAGGGAAGAAAGAGTTGTCTGCTCATGTGGAGCCTGGTACATGCTGTTAAAGATCTTGGAGCTTTTCTTAGAGAAGCAGGAAAGCTTTGAAGAGTTTTAAGCAGTAACAATAAGATCTGTGTTTTTAACAGTTACTTGATGTACATAGAGAAACCCTACATTCACGTTAGGGATATGACTGGTACAAGATAATCCTGTTTTGATGTGCTGGTAGTACAGTCAGGGGTGGTGGAGAGAAGTGGATGGGTTTAAGATATGCAGCAGCTAGAATCAATAGGATTTGGGGGTTGATTGGAAGTTGGAGTACTGATGTGGGAGGTGTCATGGACGACTCCTAGGTGTCAGACTTGGGCAACCAGGGACGTGGTAGTGCCATTCACTGAGGCAGAGAATAATGGGAGAGGACAAGTTTGTTGGGGAAACATCCCAAACTCAACTGGACTTGCTGAATTTGACGTACCTATAGACCATGTGTTTGGAGATGTCTACACTGAAGCTCTACTTATGGGTCTGGAGCTCAGAGGAAAGGTCTGTGCCATGTGTAGATCAAGGAGTTGTTGGTATATAAAAGGCATCTGAATTCATGAGAGTGATGAGCTTACCTGGGGAGAATGTGCACAATGAGAAGCCCTAGTGCAGCTTTAGCTTTGTACTTTGCTCAAATGCATCAACCCTAAAGAGCTTTATCAGGGAGTTAAGGCTCCGTTGGGGCACAACAGAGGTGGAAGAGCCAGAGGAAGTCGAATTTCATGGTTTCTTTTACATGTAGTCACCATCTTTCCCTCCTTTTCCTCCTTCCTCCCCAAGCTTGAAGTTAGGGACTGTTGTAATGGAGAAGGGTAGGTTTTAGGCATTGTCTGGGGTTCATCCAGAGATCAAATTCCTGCTGCTCTTGAAAACTGCCTTCAGAGAGCTAGATCTCCGCTCCTTTTGCTAAATGCAAGCAGTAACTATGGAGCTAGCACTGACTTTTCCGTGGGGTGATGGATGGGTTAATTAACTAGATGCGGGGAATCTTTTCACGGTGTATACAGATGTCAAATCACCACGAGGTATACTTTAAATATCTTACAATTTTATATGTCAATTAAACCTCAATAAAGTTGAAATTTTTAAAAAATAATAAATTCAGAATTCCCATTATTTTGTTTTGTGGTTTTCCTTGGAGGGAGAGGCGAGGGATCTGTTTTGTACATACATATTTAGATTATAACTTCTTTTATTCTTGAATGTCCTAATGCCATTACGCAACTGGGCAAAGAGTTTCCCAGAGGTACTCAATCAAGCCACAACCTTTCTGGAAGTCTTGTGGGGAATCAGAGAGGTTTTACCCCATGGCTCATCTAGCTTTGCCGGCCCATTTCCCAGCCAAGCCCTGAGATCCCATGATGATACGGCTTTTCATCATGTTCAGAAACATCAAGGGTTAAATCATATTCTATGAAATAGAACAAGTGATATAACATAGAATACTCAGCCTCATTCAAGGCCAATATTATAAAATGATTTCATTCTCTTCGGAATAGGGTGTGACAAAATAGTCACTAAGCCATGGAAAGACTGGGTTTTAGCCAATATCATTTTCTATCTTTAACCGCTTAAATAGCTGTGTGGCCAACCAGCTTTCATTATGACCTTCATTTGTCAGGTGCTTGAAAATAGCCCAGACACTTTTTCCCCCAAAGAAAGGCACCCTGCTGGGAAAGATGCGCCAGAGAGAGAGAGAGCCATCAGGCTCACAGCGGGAGCCAGGCGTTCTATTTCCTGGGAGAGCCATTTTGATTTGCACTGTTGATGAAACTGCTCTTTGCTTGGGAAGGGCCTTTAAGTCGAGCAGCGCTCCCATCCCAGGCAGAGGCTCCTAAGGGGAGGGGAGAGGTGTGTAACTGAATCTCTAGCTTGGCCGTGTTTGCATCTCTGCGTTCATACTTACCTTCACTCTGACCCTTTCTATGCATCCTCCAACCCCGCCAACCTGGCTCACTTCACATCTAGAAACCTCAGAGAAAGCCTTCCAAAAATTTTTTCTGAAAAATACGT
The DNA here is from genome assembly GCF_037783145.1 of Equus przewalskii. Lineage (NCBI taxonomy): Eukaryota > Metazoa > Chordata > Mammalia > Perissodactyla > Equidae > Equus > Equus przewalskii. The sequence goes on from NC_091860.1 coordinate 12,312,296, forward strand.
AAAATGCTTGGCTGCTTGCTCTGACTCTCGTGCTCCTAGTTATTAAAATATTTCTAGAATACATGTTGTACACCCACTTCTTGTTATGCCAAAAGAAAACTTGCCTTATCAAAAATGTTTATTATCTTCACAACATCCCGTAGAAATTGAGATAACTGAGAATGATTTTCTCCTCATGAGTCTACTTTCACGTGTATTGACCACGTGAAGAAAGAAAGCAAATTAAGAAGCTATTTTGAATCTAAATCTCCTTGTATTTGAAACTAAATAAGAGCCAGGACAAATGTAGATACACTCAATTTTTCAAGAAGTCAGAGATGTCCTTTCCCAAGCCTCCTTTCCTGGCATGATCCCATGACGATTTCCTCACGTTTGTGAGAGTCCATAATCTAGGTTCTTGGCCACGGATAAAAATGCCCTGAGCACCAAAGTATTGGCTTGCAACGAGTCAGCAATATCCTCTTCCCGGTTATATAAGTAGATCCACTTCAGGGAGGGAAGACGAGGAGAGTAAGATCTCGATACCTGTGATATTAAAAGAAAATCCAAAGGGATCACGAGGGCGCTTCTGTGGTTCTGTTAATGTTCCAGCTCATGATCTGGATTCTAGTTAAATAGCTACGTTCTTCATGAGCACTCATCCCAATGCACTGATGCTCTCTGCATTTTTTTCTGTGTGTTTTATACTTCACTAAGAAGTTTACATTTAAAAAATCCATTCATCTTATTTGTCTTCTGATAGTCTGAGAAGCAGATGATATCCAACCCATGGCAAACCTACCTAGAGCTGTGCCGTCCAACATGGTATCCGCTAGGCACATGCGGCTATTGAGTGCTTGAAACGTGCCTGGTCCAAATTGAGGTTTGCTGTAAGTATAACACACAAACTGGATTTTAAAGACATAGCATGACAAAAAAAAAAAGTCAAATATATTGTTAATAATTCTTGTATTGATTACATGTTGAAATCACATATTATAGATATACTGGGCTAAATAAAATATTTTATTAAAATTCATCGAACCTGTTTCTTTTTGCCTTGTTATACGGCTACTAGAAAATTAGACATTGCCTATGTGGCTCTCACTATATTCTCTTGGACAGCGTGGCCCTGAGTCTAATTATGCCATGAGACTGGGTATGAGGTGAGGGGTTCTAGATCCTGGCTTCACATACTCACACCTATTGCATGTTTTCCAATTCCCAATGAAATATCACAGGGTATTTTACATTCTAGGGGGAAAAAAGAATAATTACCTTAATTTGTAAACTTGGGTTAAATATGTACACATTATACTTTACCTTTTTTTCGTTAACACTCAACTAAATTGTGAATAACAGTGAATAGTGTAAAATGTTTTAAAATCAAAAATAGTAAAAAGTAACGCTTCTAAAATGGACAAATCCGAAAGCTCAGGATTCAGACAATCACTAGTCCAGATCACTCCAGCCAAGGGAAATAATACATCCTTTCTTGGATTTGTAGTCTTGCCCTTTGTCTGATGTTTCTGTTTTCTGTTGGATATTTTTTCAGGATTGATATTCAAGCTGTGAAAAACATTCTTCCTTGAACAGAATCTGGCACAATAGCAGGCTCTTCAAATAGCAGGGCTGGCATCTTTAAAATTCACTCGGATTTGTTCAGTGGTTTGCAGCTGAGAAGCAAGACGGGCTGACTTTCCACTGTGTGAATTTTAAAAACGCTCAGAGGCAAGCGTCTCCTTAAGGATTATGCTATTCTGTGGGCCATGTAATCAGTACATTATCCAAATATATGGTCTTCTGATTATTATAGTAATCTAAAAACGGCTAATTATATAATAGCATGCTAACTAAAACATAATTAAAGATAATACGTTATTTGATGTTATTTGATGTGTATTCCTTTTATTGGCAAACCCTGAAACTGGTTACATATTATTCCTAAAGAAATCGAAATATGTCGCAAAAGTGTTAGACTCAGTCAAGGCTAGAAGCACTTCAGGAGGGTTAGGAATATTACAACTTTCTTCCATGACAGTCACTGGGGAAATATCTATCAATGGAAATTTGAGAAGATTGTGTACCGTGAGCAAGGATGAGGGAACAATTATTATAATTGCATTCTTCTGTTTGCAGGCGTTCTAATCCCCACTCTTAAACCGACTATTCCATTGCAAAGAACTCGTGGTTAGAATATTTATTCATTTTAGATGTAAGACTCACTATTTTAACACTTAACAGCCATTGGAAAAATCCAGGACTCAGCATCTGAAGGACAAACCTATTCTTTGAAAGCAGCAACACTATCAAACACATCTCATTTGTTATTACACTTGACTCAAAGATTACTCTACCTGTGTTACCGTAGAGAAGATATCCAGAACAAAAAGAGTGGAGACAACGAGAGAGAGAGGAAAAAGGAAAGAAAGATTGTCAGGTAGGGAGGGAGGAAGACAGAGAATGGAATGGTCCAGCTTCTGGAAGTCATGAAAATCATGGGTTTGGGTTTGAGTTTGTCTAATACTTAATGTAAATGGTATAAGTGTAGGGCCATCTAAATCCTTGGAAATTTCTCTGATTGGAAAAAGCAAGTAGACTGATGAAGCAGCTATAGTTGAGTAACGCTCAGTAATTAGTCTTTAGAGCCTCTTCGCTTAAGAATTTAAAATATATTGTCCGCACAGCAACCAGAAGCCATCTCTTCCAGGCGTTTGTTGGCTGACTCTCCATACTCGCACGTTTACTACTTCTGGTCTTCTTCATTCCTTTACGTAGATCTGCGTTTTCATCAGGTACAATCTTTCATCAGCCCAAAGAACAAACTTCCTTAAACATTTTTTATAATGTAGCTTTGCTGTCCATAAATTTTCTCTGTTTTTTCGTTTGCCTGACAGTTGCTGTATTTTTGCCTGTCTTTTTGAAGGATAATTTTGCTAGATAGAATTTTAGGTTGATATTTTTCCCCTTTCATCACTCTGGAAATGTTCAGTCTTCCAGCTTGCACTGTTTCTGATGAGAAGTCAGTCATGGGGGCCAGCTCCATGATTAAGTTCATGCGCTCCACTTTGGCGCCTGGGGTTAACTGTTTGGATCCTGGGTGTGGACCTACACATGGCTTATCAAGCCATGCTGTGGCAGTGTCCCATATAAAAGAATTAGAAGGACTTGCAACTAGGATATACAACTATGTACTGGGGTTTTGGAGAGAAAAAGAAAAAAGATGGCACCAGATGTTAGCTCAGGGCCAATCTTCCTCACCAAAAAGAAAAAAAGGAAAAAAAGTCATTTTTTTTTTCTCCCGTGCGTAATGCCTTCCCACTCCTTCCCCTTCTCCCCATAATGCTTTTTTAATATAACACATTTATCAATGTTTCTATGATTTTTTTTGTTTGATTTGGAAATTTGGGGGCCATTATTTCTTCAACTTTTTTTAAATGACTTTTTTTTCTCCTTTCTTCTCTCCAGTAACATGTATCTGAATCACCTGATTATTGCCCTCCAGGCTGTTAAAGCTCTGTCCACTTTTGTCATCCTCTTTTTGCCTCAGTTTGGGTGGTTTCTTTTTGGCAAGGAATATTGGCCCTGAGCTAACATCTGCTGCCAATCTTCCTTTTTTCATTTTTTTGCTTGAGGAAGATTGGCCCTGAGCTAACATTTGTACCAATCTTCCTCCATTTTGCATGCAGGATGCCGCCACAGCATGGCTTGATGAGCAGTGTGTAGGTCCATGCCCAGGATCTGAACTTGCAAACCCCTCGCCTCTGGAGCAGCGAGCACAAACTTAACCACTACACCACCAGGCCGGAATTTCACTGATCTTTCTTTTTCTGCACGTCTAATCTGTTCCTAGTCCCATCCAATGAAATTTTATTTCACATATCCTATTCTTCTCTAGAAAGTTCCATTTTGTTGTTTTTAAATATCTTTTCTCCTCCTCGTTATGTTCTTGCTTTGCCTTAGATGCTTGAACGTATTTATAACAGTTATTTTAAAGTCTTTTTCTGTCGGTTCCATCATTGCTGTCATTTCTGGATCTTTTTTTTCCCTTTTTTTCTACATTCACTGATTTTTTAATTAGATGCAAGACGTTCTGAATATTATGTTATTGTGTATATGAAGTTTTGTCTTCCTGTAAAGGGTGTTGAACTTTTTGGGCTGGCAGTTAAGTGACTAGCAAGCCTATTTGACCATTCTGAGGCTTGTTTATAAGCTTTTTTCAGGTGCGTCTACAGTAGTCTTTAATTAAGGGCTAATTTCATCCTACTACTAAAACGTGGCCTTTCTGGGATCTCTGTCGACAGCCCTGAGTGTTCCATAAAGGAGTCTGCATTTTGGCCAGTCAGAACCAGAAAATCTGCCAGCCCTCATGATCCCCGGCAACTGCTCAGCTTGTAATCATTGTTCTTCGTCTGTCTGTGGCATTTCAGTTCACACGTGTAGAGTTTGCTATTCAGCCACGGACTCAAAGGCACCTCTCTGCAGATTTACACAGTTCTGGAACTCTCTCTGCGGGCCCTCTGCTTGGTTTTGCCCTCCCTACACCATCCTCTGAAAGAGCCTGCTGGCTCCAAAATGTGCCACCTCGGCTGTGTCAGGGAACCTCCACCACAGCTACCAGTTTCCAAACCACACCGTCTCCACAGCCACCCTGACAGATGACGCCTCCTCAGTTTCATCAGTTCCATTTGAGTCTTGTGATGCTGGAACCTACATCCTCCCTGGGACCCCAGCTGGAAGGGAGTCGAGTTTTTAGCTTTCCAGCCTCTGAGCTCAAGGAGGCACACCAGAAGGAGATTTGTGTGGATGCTAAGCAAGCCAATACATATTTGCCTCATAAAATATTTCAAACCATCAGAAAAACACAGAGTGAAATTCGTTTAACATCCACGAGCCGTCCACCCAGCTTACCGAATGTTAAAGTTCGTCACACTTGCTTGAGATTATTTTTAAAGACATAAAATTTAACAGATACGTTTAAAAACCTATTTGTACTCCTTTGTAGATTTCATTCCCTTCCCCAGAGGCAATCCCTATTTTGAGTTTTCATTTATTTTATTGATATGTGCCAAGAAGGTATAGTGAGAATAGATAACATACAAGTGTGACTAACATCTCCAGTGTCAAATGTGCCATTATTTTTTATCAAAGAATGTTTTTAGTAAGCCCTGTGATGGACACCTTCTTCTGGTCTCCTTATGTGTAACCCTGGCTTTCCTCTGAGAAGAGGGAATTTGGAGAAAAGACCTTTGCCTTTCTCCAGCTGTAGCGTTTCTCTCAGGTGCGTGCGCTTCACTGCCCAGACCACAAGAGGCTGCTGCCTCCCCCCATCGTTGACCGAAATGAACGGGGATGTGCCTCCTCCAACTGTCTCAGATGTCGCCTCCCTGGACCTGAAGTGAATATACACAGGAATCCAGGCAAATTGAAACAGTTCTTGACTGAAGAGGTTTGAACGCCTACAGAGTTGAAATAGACTGGGACAGGGGTCTGGGAGGGTGTCTGGACACCGGGTCAATCGGTTCTCTTCTAGAAGATCTAAAATCGAAGAACTCTCACCACTCAAGACAATCCATTTCTTTCCGAACCTGCTCGACCCATAAAAAATTTATATTTTTCCATTAACATCATTTTAACTTTATTTCTCGCAAGTGAATGCCCTGACTTGCTTTGCACAGAGAGCATTCACAGCTTCCCTGACCAGAGTTACTTCACCACGGAGAGACTCAAATCCGAATTAGTCCTCCCAATTCTGAGAGAAAGAGGAAGACGCGCAAATGATCCGGGAAGGAAAGTCTCAGTGCGCAAACTTCTCACAAAACACATCAACAACCTAGACAAAAGGATGAGCTACCTGATACTTAAGATTTTTCCAATATGTGAGTAACAAGACACCCCCACCTTTAAATTCTTTTTCAATATAACTCTATAAAACATATTGTGTCAAGTGACAACCCCCAGCAGGAGGTGATAGCATATTTCTGTCAATAGGGAACTGTTATACTATGGTTGTGCTATATGAAACTGGAGATATGATTCTAATTACCCCATTTTTCTTTTACTTTCTTTTATTCAGTGACACACTTATCTCTACAGATCTGGTTTCTCTGTAGAAGAAAGTAAGAGTGATTTTCTCTCTGTTGCTTTCTACCTTTATCTTTGTAAGGGGTAATGGTTTCTCTATAAAAACGTGTTGCCCCACTATTAAATTTTAGAAACCAAGACCTCTTCGATACATCTAATATGTATCATTTATTGTCAGAGCTGCTTTATTCCTGAGGTCTAAAAAAAGAGATAGCTGACCGAGGCCCCTGGCTAGCTTGCAAAACCTTAAATGATTTTTCTTTTCTTAATTTAAAAGATGGCAAAATGATTTTTCTTTTTTTAATTTAAAGGAAGGTGATTTATCTGAGAAGAATTGTCAACAAATAAATGGTCCCAGGCCATGTACCATCAATGTCCCTGAGTCGGGGTAATGCACGGAAAAGCACACAGGCTGTATGGTGAGAAAATACTAAGGACTAAATCCTGGCTCATAAATTGCATAAACGTGTAATTTTGCACGTAGCATTTTACCTCTCTGATCCTATCTCCTTATCTGTAAAAGGGGATAACAGTGTCTAACTCACAGATTTTTCTTTTTATTGGGGTCATATTCGCTTACAACATTGTGTAAATTTCAGATGGACATCATTATATTTCAGTTTCTGTATAGACCGCCTCGTGTTCACCACCAACAGTCCAGTTTTTATCCATCGCCGTTTCTATGTGCCCCTTTATCCCTTTCACCCTCCCCCAACCCCTTCCCCTCTGGTAACCACTTATCTGTTCTCCTTATCTATGTCCTTATCTTCCACATATGAGTGAAATCATTCGGTATTTGTCCTTCTCTGTCTGACTCATTTTGCTCAGCATAATACCTTCAAAGTCCATCCATATTGTCACAAATGGCACAATTTTTTTTTTTTTTATGGCTGTAAGTCAGAGCTTTGTAAGGATCACGTGAGAGAAGTTTCAGGGGCACCTGGCATCTGGTATTCCTTCATTCTGTGCTACTTTTTGTTATTTACCTTTCCCAAAACATAAACTATTTTGAAGAATAATCTAATACTAAGCTTACAATGGTTAATTTTTATCATTTGCAGAAATAAAGTTGATTAAAAATTTTGCAATAGAAATATTTGGCATAGAATTTTTAACTAATTTTACCGTTAGTACTGAAATAGATATGTATCATATGTTGACCAGATAGACACAGAACATTCAAAATCAGAATGAGCCTGTGAAGTGTTATTTTAAATGTTTTATTACAAATTTTTGCTGCTCATAACATGGATAATAAACATGAAAAGAACAAATCTTCTCATTCATAAACACTTGCCCAGGGACTCTCAATATTTAAGGCAGCAGTAGATAACTTCATCAGAAATTTTGTGGAACACTTTTTCCCATTGACTTCAATTATAATTTCAAGGAAAAAATTTAGTATCATCTGTTAAATTTTGTTTCAGACACATTCTATTTCAAGTTCATGTCACCTTTTGTTTAAGACTGACTGAGCCAAATATCCATCAATAATGAAGCATTTAAATAAACTATGGTATCACCACACAACCAATGCCCGAAATTGAATAGGACCCCAATGCACTAACGTGGGAAAGATCGCCCTGGTGTTAAGTGAAAAAGCAAAGTGTAGCAACAGTGTGTAGTATGAACTTATTGTGCAAGAAGGAGGGGAAATAAGAATGCAAATCTATATGTGCTGTATGTACACAAAGTGATACTGGAAGGTACAGGAGGAACCCCTCACTTCTATTATGGAGATAAAAAGTGTGGATAGGCACAAAAATAGGAGTGAGATTTTTTTTTTAATTGAGTTAATGATAGGTTACAATCTTGTGAAATTTCAGTTGTACATTAATGGTTGTCATTCGTGTTGTAGGTGCACCACTTCACCCTTTGTGCCCACCCCCCACCCCACCTTTCCCCTGGTAGCCACTAATCTGTTCTCTTTGTCTACATTTTTAAATTCCTCATATGAGTGGAGTCATACAGAGATTGTCCTTCTCTATCTGGCTTATTTCGCTTAACATAATTCCCTCAAGGTCCATCCATGTTGTTGCAAATGGGACGATTTTATTCTGTTTTACGGCTGAGTAGGATTCCATTGTGTATATATACCACATCTTCTTTATCCAATCATCTGTTGCTGGGCACTTAGGTTGCTTCCATGTCTTGGCTATTGTAAATAATACTGCAATAAACATTGGGGTGCATAGGACTTTTGGAATTGCTGACTTCAAGCTCTTTGGGTAGATACCCAGTAGTGGGATAGCTGGGTCATATGATAGTTCTATTGTTAATTTTTTGAGGAATAGGAGTGAGATTTTTTAATGTATATATTTTTATAATATTTCATTTTTTAAAACATGTGATGGAGTACCTATAAGAATGTAGTTTTTTAAAAGGCCATGAAAACGACTTAAAAAATACTATTTCATAGAAAGGTAGGTTATAGAGTAGTAAAGTAGTGTATGTAACATGAACCCATTTTTTAAAAATTGCAAATATATCAGTTCATATACATAGACATATATAGTGGAATTTTCACCAAAATTGTAGTGCCTGGTAAGATTTCAGATCACTTTGACTTTCTCATTCACGTTTTTCTGAATGCAGTCATGCATCACTTACCGACGGGGACGTGTTCTGAGAAATGCATTGTCAGGTGATTTCATTGTTGTGCAAACATCTCAGAATGCGCTTAGACAAACCTAGATGGTACAGCCTACTGCACAGCTAGGCCATACGCTCCTCATCTTATGGGACCTCCGCCATATATGCAGTCCATTGTTGACCGAAATATTGTTATGCCACTCATGACTGTAGTTTGAATATCCATGTCTTAAAATCAATTAGACTATTAATATAGACTAAGAAAAATCAAGGAAGTATAGGCAAAAAAAACATAGGAGGAAGAAGAGAGGTTGGAAGAGATGAGGGAGAAAGCGCAGCTGTAAAAATTCACCTCTTCCACTCTTTCAAATCTGTGCTCACATTTCACCTTCTCTGGTCTCACCAGTCTATCAACGGCCCAATTTGTCCCCCTCCCCCACCATCTAATCCCCTTTACTCAGCCTTTCTACTCTATTTTTTCATAGCATCATCACCTTCCAACACACGGTATTTTTAATCTGTTTGTTTAAGCAAATAGAAAAAACCTTTAGTAGGTGCTAATAAATATTTGCTGAATAAATAAGTGAGGCAATTCTTGTCTCCACCAGAAGTCAGCACTCCACACAACTGAGTGATCAAACACGTTTCATTGAGTGACATCCCTGTCGCAAAAGACTGAGAATTTTTCTCACTTTGAATTTGCAATTCTGTGCACAAAAACATGGTTTTCGGAATGGTTCATCATCGCTTTTTGGAATGGTTCAACAATAGGAAAGTTTGTAAATAGATTCTGTACATTATCATATGTCACTAAGAAAATGGTTGTTGAGCTTTCAAACAAGAAAACTTAATCACCTGTTCTCTTTTTTTCAATATATTTTTTCCTACGTCTCTACCATCTTTCCCTTATTTTCTCTTTTGTCTCAACATCTATCTGTTGTAACTTACATGGATTTGTTTTTGTTGTGATTGGGACCTCAGCAACATGAGGTCGTAGGGAGGGTGAAGGGTATGGGCTCTGGATGGGTTTGGGGTTAGGAAATAACCCCTTTAGAGAGAGCAGGCCTTTTTTGCCAAGAGAAGCAGCAAAATCCAGTTTGATCCAAGCAGTGTGGCACCAAAAAAGATACAAGAACAAGAACCATGGGGATATTGCAGCAGGAGTCCAAAAAAGAGAGCCGTTCTTGAGAGGGGAGCCTAGGAAACGTTCTGAGTCACCATTTTCCAAGACGTGTTCTGCAAGATACAAATTTCCATGGTTATTAATAGATCACATGAACACAAAGGGCTCCGTATTCAAATCAGTTCAGGAAACACTGAGTTAGGTAGTGTTTCTTTAATGCAAGTCTTCCCCAAGCCTTGAAGATGCTACTATATAATGTGAATCTCCAAGAGGGAATTTTCGTTTGCAGCATTTTCCCATGTTTCTGTTCCTGGAACCCATTTCTCTGCAGATCGTCTTGCAAAACAAGTCTTCCATTAAGTACATTTTGGAAAAAGATAGAGGGGACTGATTAGAACTGGGCAGGCTCTCAAGTTTTCTGCCAAGCAGTTTGAAATTCAAGACAGGGCTCACTCCAATGCCAAAGGACCAAAGGGTGGGCCCAGTCTTCGTGGAATGACAGAAATGGGGGGGTCCAGGCTGGCCATCAGGTAGATCTGGTTTGGAATGCCACCACCACTGCTCTCCAGTTGGGTGATTTGGAGCAAGTCATTGAATCCTCTGCAATCTTGCATTTCTTCATCTACAAAATGGCGGTGATAATGCCCCTCATAAGTTGGGGGTGATGAATTGAGTGAAATATTATACATAAAGCATTTAGCATCATGCCTAACACAGAGTGAAATTTCAATCAACGATAGTAGCTGTATTTAGTATTTGGGGAGGGTTTATATTTTGTTTATTAGTGCTGGTGTTCTTAGGCTGGTCCAACTCTTCATGGAGTAGGGGAGTTTTGCAACTCAATGGGCACTCCGGTTTCCAAATTTCTCTCTAAACCTGCAGAGGTCAGTAATTGCAGAAATCATTCCAGACTCTACTGGCTTGGGCTGTTGCTTCCCTCCAGGTCTGACTGGAGAAGCTCAGGACTGGATCCTGGTGAGATTGTATGTCAAAAGAGGCAGCACCTCCTGCCAAGAGGTGTCACAGGCGGCCAGGGCTCACAATATCTTTATTTCTTCTTCCTTTATGACACATAACATGTGAAACATCAGCACAGAGGCTGATCTTTGGCTAATATAGCAAACTGCATTAAAATAGGTAGTTGAGCAGATGATTATTTTTAATATGTTGCCATTTTGTTCTCTTCAAAATGTTGAAGGTCGGGGCCAGCCCCATGGCACAGGGGTTAGGTTTGCACATTCTGCTTTGGCAGCCCGGGTTCGCCAGTTGGGATCCTGGGTGTGGACCTATGCACCGCTTATCAAGCCATGTTGTGGCATGCATCCCACATGTAAAGTAGAGGAAGACGGGCATGGATGTTAGCTCAGGGCTAATCTTCCTCAGCAAAAAGAAGAGGATTGGTGGCAACGTTAGCTCAGGGATAATCTTCCTCAAAAAAATAAAAAAGTTGAACATGCATTTTACATTAGCTAAGACTTTTTATGAATTCCGTAGAGAAAATGCCAAGCTGTAAACATGAATAGTCCTATGATGCTGCTACATCCTTTTGGGCCCGGTGCAGTAGACTGCCTGACACATAAAAGGTTATTTATTAATAGGAATTAATAGTACCTACAATAATCGTTATTGCAGATAACAGCTTTCTTAGCCTGGTCTAGATAATTCTGCATGTGTAATGACAGTATAACAAGGTATCTGATTTATATGTTTAATTCAATCTAATTTTTCCCAAACTGCCTCGTTCATTTTTAATGTATGCTTTATCCAGAAATACTTGTTTGCATATGTTTTTCTGCTCATAATCAGATTGTTTGGAGGAACCAGGATCCAGGCATATGGTTCTCACTGATTTGCTCATGTCAGGAACTGTGGGAGCCGCCTGCCGGACAGTTCCGAACATTTTGTCCAGCTTTGAGAGAGGCAGGTGAAGTCACGACCTCCTCTCAGGTTCACTTACGAAAACACGTGAGTGATTTTTAAAGAAAATCCACAAGGGTTTCCCCTCTTCTGCAAAAACATCTTTATTTCTAGATTTTATACGATTTTTTCATTCTTTTTAGCTTTTAAATCAATTAGCTAAAGTTTCTAATTGGAAAGAAGAAAGAGTTTGATTAAAATTAAATGACTGCAAAAAAAACCCAACTTGGGACTAAACTCTCGTAAATTGCACACGTCCTTTCATTGTTCACTCGGTCGGCAGGTATTTCTTGAGCGCTGACTGTTGTAAGACATTACGTAAGATACTGTGAGTGAAACAGGAGTAAACTCGTCACCAACCCCGTCCTCCGCAGGCCTATAGTTTCACAGGGGAAAGAAGCTTTAGATGCTAGCGTTGTAATAACACTTACAAAGGAATCAGGAGGATGAGAGGAAAGGAAGAGAGAGGGAAAGCGCCATCCGTCGTAAGTCACACAAGGAAGAGACTAGATCTTCCTGAGGGAGGAATTGTGAATGCCATGGTATGGGCTTTCTAGCATTCCCTGACTCTTTAATGGCTCTTTTCTTTCCATCAGTGCTTGACATGCCCTTGCTCCCTGCAATGGTTGCATTAAAAATTAGAACCATTACACAATGTTATAAACCAATGTGACCTCAATAAAGTGATTTTTTTTAAAAATTAGAACCAGATATCTCACAGGATCACACAGTCCTGGTAGGCAGAATTGGCCCTGAGACATGCAATATATACAAGAAATACTAATCAAGGTGTTGATTTTGAATCTAAAGAATCAAGTTCTTGTTGTCTGCACATATTAGCTTAGAAATAGCCCTCTGTGACATTAACATCTACAAAAGCTTGAGCTAAGCTTTGAAACATTAGGGAATTAATTCTCTTAACACTGATAAAGGCCAGAAGGAAGATGATCAAGGCATGACCTGCACAGAAAGCGTCCCCTGCGCAGAGAAGCAGCACAGGACTAGCAGAGAAGAAAGCAGGCTGAAAATGTTTGCAAACAGATGCCCTTGCACACAGCATCGGTGTGAAGGGAACTCAGATCGCATGAGTCACTTCCTCCCTGAAGGAATGGGAACGCCAGCGCCAGCCTGCTGGTGAAGAGCAAACTTTAAAATAACTTGACTAAATTGGAGAAGTGGTCAGAATGCTTTTTTAAGTTCACTGAAGATAAATGCAGGGTAGTGCCTTCAGGAGAGGGAAACGAAGGATACAAATAGAAGACGAGAAGTGACTGGCTGCAGGCGAGGATGTTTAAACTGGAGCCAGCAATGAAAATAGATAAGCTGGAGTCAGTCAGAACACCAGCTTTTTAAAACTTGCACGGGGTCAAGATGCACAAACAAGCAACTGGAGAAACAGTGAGATCATCCTCTCTTTATACTCGGTGTCAGCCAATCTTTTCCTGGAGCATGGTGTCCATTCCTGAGTTCTGTAGTTAGAAGGATACCAAGAACTTGGGGAACATTCTATCCCTAAATTCAACCAGGATTAGACAATAGGACCTATGCAAAAAGGTAAGAGACTGAGATTGTTCAGTCTATGGAAGAGAAAGGCAAGAGGTCATTAGTTTGGTGTCCTCAATTGGCAAGCTTGTATATATATATATTATTCAACTATTCTTTGTTTTCACTAGGAAGCGAACAAACTTTTTTTAGTTGCAATATGAATATTTGGAGTTAAATATTAAGAGAATTGTCTCAAATGAGGTTCAAACCCTAGTTAAACAAATTCTTCTCTAAATTGAAAGTCTCCTTTGCTTTGGGGCTCAGAGATCTCCTCGGGGGTCCTGCTCTTCTTGGTTTGAAGCGGTTTATCATTGGTAGAGATTAGTAGGTCATAGTTTCTTTTGCTTATGATTTTGAAAGCCGTTTTCCTTCTCCCGGTCTATAGTTTGCGGTATTCTGTCTCCTGTCTCTCTCCTTCCAGGTCCTCATCTACTGCTCTGCTATTTGCCCGCCTCCCAGACCCTACCCTGCTGCCGTCACAGAAAGCCTCCCAACTCCTCGGCTCTCGCTGACCTTCCTTCATTCACCTGGCCTCAGCTGAAACCCGCTTCCACCGCAGGACGCTTCTTCCTGTTGCCCTCACTTTTGTACCCTCCCCTCCCACACACCTGAGTACCAGGAGGGCGGGCTGCCATCCTCCTTGCTCCTCATTTCTGCTTCCATCCACTGCTACTGTTTCCTCCTGCAAAAAATCCCACTTTTTTGAGCTTCCTGGTTTTCAGCTCTACTTCCCCTTCTTGTCACTGTCCTCTATCAGATTCCTGGTCACTCACTTCCCTGTTACTTATCAAAGTCAGCATCTGGCCTACAAGCCCTGCCATCATGCCCCCCAGCTTCAAGGCACATGTGACAATCCATTTGACAAAACGGCCCCTCATTACTCAAGTTCTCACGTCCATTAGTTCTCTCTACCTCAAGTCATCTTCTCCAGTGCACGTGCATTGGGTCTTGCCATCACCCACAACTCCTCCACCTTCAGAATCACCAATACAAACATCCTCCACACACCACTCCTCCCTCCCCTGCCTTGCTCACTCCTCCCACTGAGACCATCCTTCAGTCTCATCAGGACCTTGGGTTGGTTGCTCCAGCGTCAGTCTCACAGTGCATCAACATCTCTTGACTTCCCTCTTTGTCCAGCAGGGCCTATGGTTCAGCAATTTTATCACACTTCCACCCACACTTCATACTCCCTGGCCCTTTTAGCATTGTTGTTTCCCTTGTCTAGTAAAATCTCATTCCTGGTGAACCCAGCGATCTACATCCAGCCCCCAGCAGCTGAACCCTTCTGAAGCAAGTCACACACCAAGCAGATCGGTTTTACAGTACATGCAGAAAATCTCATCTCAGATGAATACACTTACTACATTTCGCTGATTAACTCACCCTCCTTCCTTTTACAAAAACTTTTGCAAAGCTCCTCTCTGCCTTTGCTGACAGCTGCCCTCGCACCACATACACACACAAACACATTTGTCCCTCCCTCATTCTCAGTAGAAAACTTGCCTGCCGCAGTACAAAGAACACAGAAGCTGTGACACGAGGACTCTGTCATTGTCTAGATGCCAAACATTCAAAACTCTCCCTCCACCTGCGCTTTGGATTCCTTCCCTGCCCATCTCCTCCGGAGCCTTACCCTCTCTATAACTCTTCTCTCTCAAGGATAGTGTCTCTCAGCTGAATCCTTTTGTGCACACCTAAGGACCTCCCACGTACTGAGCCTCTTATGCCCACTCACCCACTTCTCTAGCTCTCTCATCGCAATCAAAACGCTTGAGTTTTCTATCCTCACTGTCTCCTTTCCTATCTCTCCATTTTCTACATGCTCCCTAACTTCTCATTCTGGCTTCCACTCAGTTCTCCATTAAACTAGTCTTGCTAGGGTCACGTACCTAGGTTTAATGGGCATTTCACAGTCCTCATCTCACTCCACCGCACAGCAGCAATAACGCCACTGATCACACCCTCATCGTTTCAAACACGTTCTCTCCTGGGTTTGGGTACGCAGGACTCTCCGTGTCTTCTCCTTACCTCTCTGACTGCCACCTCTCCTTCAAACATTCATTCTCCTCCACTTGGCCATTAAATATTCAACACGTGGTGCTGGGCCTTATTTTTTTTCACTCTTTGTTCTCTTCCTTCTTGTTCTTATCAATTACAAACTTGCACAGATGACTTACAAATGCACATCTCTAGACCAGACGTTCCATCAGAGCTTCAGACACATTTATCCACCTGCCAGCTTGTCATCTCCATATGGATGTCTCAAAAGTGCACCTACAGTTCCAGAATTAAATTCTTGATGTTCCCATCCACCAATCTATGATCCTTTTCTACTTCCATGATCTCGGCAAAAGACACTCCCATCTTTCCTGTTAAATAAGCCAGATATCTAGGAATCAACCGTAACTTCCTTTTCGCCCTCACTCACATATTGATTCTAACATCTGGTCCTTTCGATTTTACCTCCTAAGTATCTCTCAGATCCATTCTCCCCACAACCCAAGCCACCATCACCTCCTGTCTCTATGACTTCGGTAGTCTCTTTCTACAGCAGCCTAGATCATGCAACATTCTCCCGGGAACCACACTTTACCCCTCTCACTCAGAAGTCAAAGTAATCTTTTGGAAATAGAATTCTGAGAATGCCACTCTTCTGCTTAAAACCCCTCACCAGCTTCCACTGCTCTAAGAATGAAGATGAAACTCTATCCTGCTTCTCCAGGCAAATGCCATGATCTTTCAGGTCATGCTCCTTCCTGCCACAAGGCCTTTGCACATGTTGTTACCTCTGTTTGGCACTGCCAATTCCTTAGTTAAGATTTCTCTTGTGGCTCGAAGTCAAGTCTCCCTACTATAAAATATCCTCTGGTGTGGTTTCAATTTTACAATTATCGGTGTGATTGTTTGACTAACGTCTTTCTTCCCTAGCTGGGGGAAGCTCTGTGAGCACAGAGACCACGGTTGGCCTGGCTCACCATTGTTCTGCCCAGTGCACAGCGTAGTGTTAAGAGTAAAGTAAACAACCAACAAATATTTGTTAAAGCAATAAGTGAATGAATGATGTACGACAAGTATTCTTCTTTGTGTGGCTCTATGTGAATATAAATATATCATCTAATTCATAACTTAATTCTTGGAAGAGGATAATTTTCTTTAAAATTAGCTCTTAGAATATAGAAGTAGTATGTAGTAAATCCTCTGTAACCACATGTTCCCCTTAGATTAAAAAAAAATAGTAATCTGCTTGTCTAGCAGTTCTATTTCAGATTTCCTTAATAGAATGCAATATTATTCCAGTTACTGTGGAATTTGAAATAAAGGAAGTATTTTGCTTTTCAGTTTGAAACTCTTCGTTTCTCTTCTTTTTTTCTTTTTCACTCACTGATTTGCATTTCAGCTTCTACTTGTCCCTACTCACCAGCCTTTGCTTCCTACCAGAGGCCTTCCAGGATGAAAAGAGCTGCACTGGGGGCTTGGAGCTCAGCCACGTTGGGGCAGTCATAGTAGCTGCATTGTCCAGGGCGGCGCCTGTTACTGTCAGAGCCCTGGGCTCCTGGGCTCCAGCTCTGGTACACATTGTCTGCACTGCTGTTCCTCTGACGAGTTGTTTCTCTTGTTCAAAACTTGGCTTTGCAGTCTGCGTTATTCCTATTGTAACCTCACATGCAACACAGGATCCGTCCGTATCCGCTGAGAAGGTTTTCTCTCATGCTTCAAGCTGAGAGAGCCCTTGGTCCCTGTGTGTGGGCTACACCCTCCCACTCTGTCCTCCAGGAAAGGCAGGAGGTACTCCTTGCGGAGGTCACTTAGATGCAGATCCAAGCACATTTGTCTCCAGTTCCCCTGCCCATCCGTACACACCAGCTTATTCCTCCTCCTTCTCCTCCCCGCTTCAAAGCCTGAAGCATCAGCATCTCCTCTCTCGGTTCCGGGGCCACGCTCCACTCTGTGCTCTCCCTCTCTGCCCCGCTGTGCACAGTTTCCTTCACACACTCTTCTTTCCCCCGCCACTCAAGCACGAGTATTCCTCAGGCCACCACCTTATCATCTTCTCTTTGCACTTGGCCCACTCGCCTTGAGAAATCTTTACTCTGAACTGTGTAGTGCCAACTCAAACCTACACCCTGATTTTTTGGTGTATATATTCAACACTCACTTGCAGATATAACTATTCACCACTGTTTTCATTGAACATAAACGCATGAGAGGCAAAATAGAAAGGGTGACACTTGCACAGGAAGTCCCTACTTCTAGGGGCAGAGCCTTGCAGTGGCCTCTGGTTCCCATCACACAGGATCTACTCAGCTATAACCAAGCCCAGGTTGTGGCTTCCTCTGAGTGGGGACAGGTTGCAATAATCATCCTCCTGTGTGATAACATCTTTCTGAAGGGGCAGGGGACATTCTTGTCACATCACCAATACAGCCCAGAATATTAATATGCATGATACATTTATGAGTATACTCTCTCTTCCAAGGTTTGGAAAGATATGGGAGAAGTCATATAACTCCAGAAAAACTTCATTGATATTAGCCATGGAGAAATTGTCGTCTGAAAACCTAGTGGTAGAAATTTCAGGCCCTCGCATCAAGTACATTTGATATAGAATGTTGTTTTATAAACTTACCCTTAAAATCGGACACTATATACAACGAAATGATTGACTGTAATGTAATTATTAATTATAAAATGTCTATTTGCTTTACAAGAGAAACAGGATGCCTAGAAGTCCCTGGTTTTGTATTTAATTTAATTAGTGAATTTAATACATGCCCCTAGATTGCTCATTTTACACTTTTGCTGAAGGAAAGTGCCGAGCTTGTCAGAAAGAATTACTTACAAATTGGCTAATTAATTGCCTCAACCCTTATGCAATGAGATTCACATGGAAATAGAAAAGGACACTCTAAGGACAGACAAAAAAGTCTGCATAGGATCATACTTCTTGTCATCAGCTCTAAAGAAAGGTCTGTTTGTGGACATCTAGTCAGTAAAAGAGCTGCTTGACTAATAAAGTAGATCGGCTTCAGGGAAAACATACATATATGGAAATTTTTATTGCTTCTTATTCAATTAGAGAGTAAAGAATATAGGGTATTAAAAACTAACTTTTAAATTTTTGGTATGAAATGCATGTTCACAGATATGAACAGTGCCCACATATAACAATTGAAAAAAAACAGAACCAAATTAAAGACATTGTCTATGCAAGGTTATTTATATATTCATCAAACAAAATAATGGAAGCCTGAGGAATTTAAATCTTAATAGGCAACAGGGATTCAAAAAAGACCATACTGCTGACCCAATGTAGCATTTTACTGAATACAGGTCTTATTCTTTGGCGTTTTTTAAAAATTTTTTTGGTGAGGAAGATTGGCCCTGAGCTGACATGTGTTGCCCCAATCTTCCTCTTTTTTTATTTTTCCTTTGCAAAGCTCCAGTACATAGTTGTATATCCTAGTTGTAAGTCATTCTAGTTCTTCTCTGTGGGATGCTGCCACAGCATGGTTTGACGAGCGGTTTGTAGGTCCGTGCCCAGGATCCCAGCCCAGGCTGCTGAAGCTGAGCACAGGAACTTAACCACTCAGCCACTGCGCCAGCCCCTCATCCCTTGTTTTGAACTGTATCTAACTTAATCTGCAATGATAGATTCTAGACCTACAGGGTCACACCAGTGTTCCCAAAATCTCGAGAATGATGTCGCCACATTGCATGATACAGATCCTCAACACCTACATCCAAATTCCCTTCAATTCAGTCAAGTAGCTGAAACTGCAACATTAAAGTAAATCAAAATCATTGCTGATACGCCTCCTCACCTGTGCCGTCTTCAATTCCACCGGCATCCCATTTCTGAGGGCCCATGCCCTAGACTTCTCGAATAATACATGTTTTGTGAAAGATACCTCATTATCAGAGGGTAACGTGCAAAGTCCCTGGTTTGCCATTGGTACAAAAGCGTTCATGCTCTGAACCATACTTCTGATCCCATTTAGCGTCTCTCCTCTCTTCCCAGCGCACCCCAGATGAATGAACGGCAGAATGGATGTGGCAATCGATTCAGCAATGTGATGGAAAGCTGATCCTGCACGAGAGTCACGATAGGGCACAGTTTCACCCCAGTTTTCACCTGTGCTTTCTGGAGTCCATCTCGTTGCTTTAGACTCAAAATCTTCTGTGTCCTGTGCTGATAATCATGCTGTGGCATATTTCCGATGCATTCCCAAGGATCAAGGTGCTTTTCCCAAGATCGTCCAAGTTGGTAGAAGAATTAAACACAGAAAATGTGATGGGCGCACAGATCAAAGTGAATGTGATTCTGGTCTCTTGCCTGTTGCTGCCGTCACCCCACAGATTGGAAGAACTTAATCTACCATAGTTGTTAACTAAGTATATTGGCTAGGACCCCAAGTCATCTTCCAGTGAGACCAACAGGGGAATAATCAGGCCTCCAGAACACGAACTTCCATGATCAGATTTTTAAAATATTAACTTTGCAGTATGGATGCCAGCTGGGGACTGCCAGCTTTGGGGCTAGCAGCAAAGCAGACGTGATTCTCCTCAGCTCGCAGCCTTACGTCCATTTGTTCATTTACGTCAAGGCAGCGGAGAAAATGAATATTTAGCTTTTATGAGTTTAAGCAGTTCAATCTATGAAGATGTTGGAATGATTACAAAATGTAGTATTAATGACAAAAATAATTCTTAAAAATGAGACAAACATTGCAGACACATAACACGATATTGTTGATTACGCCCATCCAAAATGCCAGATTATATCAACCAAAACTAGGATGCGACGAAATAGAATCCTACTAAATTTTTCATCTGACCCAAAATCAAGTCAATAATTCTTTCCATTAAAATTTAATGTAATTATTGACATTAAAATGAGGAAAAAAAGTCCAGGTATTTTTAATTTACAAGTAAATGCTAGAAGGAAAATAAGAAGCTATGCATAAGGAGCACAGTGGGCACCACCCAGATGCCCTGTTAGAACTGAGGCATTCATTCCCCCAGCTGCTGGGAGCATTGCCTACTGCAGGCTCAAGGCTCGGTCTCTCCCCAGGAAGTGCCCTCAGCTGGAAGAGCTTCCTTGCCCCTAGGTCATGACCATACGACCCTTCTCCAGGGGTGGCCCACATCCATGACTGGACAATGCAGTAGAAGAAATGCCTACCCACCTGCCAACCCTCCCACTCCCACCCTCTACACTTCAATTTGGAATGTTCTACAAGGGCCATTCCAATCTCGGAGCTCCATGTAGCTTAGGCTAAGGCCTCCATTGCAGCTGCAACAGCTTCTCTCTCAGCCCAGTCCTACCTCTCTCATGCTGTTAGAGACTCTGGTTCTGAGTGCTTTTTCCTAGCAAATTTCCTGCAGGCAGATCTCCACCTATTTCCGGGGAAACCTGACCTATGACAATGCGATTTCCAAGTCACTATAGGGTATAAAGGGCAAAATAAACCTACTCCTTACAGCTAATGCAAACTTTAAAAATGAAACCAAAACAAAATTTTTGTAAGTAGTATTTTTTTTACTGAAAGCGTGAAACGAGCTAGCAGATATATGTGTATGTGTTAAAATCTCCTCTATTAGAAAACAAAGACTCCCCAACTGGTCAAAAAATAAAATCCAACTGTGTGCTTATTTTGTCAGTGTTATTTATTTCATAGATGTCAAGTGAGGTCATCTTGACCTTTTGAAATTAAAATAAAACTGGCTCGAGCCTTTAGTTCCAGTCCTTAGGGAAACACAGTGCCCTTCTCTGATGTTTCCGCAAATTCCTGGGCACTTACGTTCCCCTCCTCACTTCTGTTCACCTCTGGACACTTGATCTCATTCATGACTCATTGTGGCTGTTTTCTTCTCTCCACGCTGCACCGCCCCATCTCAAGCCCTCTCCTCGGTTCCCCCACAAACCTCTAACACAAAGCAAAGGTTTGTTGTTTCTGCTCGTGGGTTGGGGTGGGGGAGATTGTTTTAAGTCACAGCAATACGAACAACTTAAAATTGGCTTTGCTATTCCTGTTCTTAAAGTTCCTTGATGACCAGAAGCAGCACATCATGGCTCCCGTGTGAAGGCAATTCCCTCTCTAAACAGAGATCCGAGATCAACCAAGAAAATGCTTTCCAGGACCAGCTCTGCGGCTTAGTGGTTAAGTTCGAGGGCTCCCCTTTGGTGACCCAGGGTTTTGCCAGTTGGGATCCGGGGCGCAGAAATGGCACCACTCATCCAGGCTGTGTTGAGGCGGCGTCCCACACAGCACAACCAGAAGGACCTACAACTAGAATATACAACTACATACTGTGGGGGCTTTGGGGAGAAGAAGAAGGGAAAAAAAGGAGATTGGCAACAGATGTTAGCTCAGGTGCCAATCTTTATAAAAAAAAGAAAATAATTTCCATCCCAGTTTTTCTAATTAGAAAATATTTGAAAGCTACTGAAAAGTCCAACAATAGGAGAAGAGTTATTTAAATTAGGGTAGTTCCATATGGTGGGAAAGTGAAGAGCCATTTTCATATTTCATTTTCAAAGAATAACGACTTGGTAAAATGCTCTTGGCATTATGAGTAAAAATAGTCAAAAACATAATTGTCTATAGATAATTGTGTATATTTTGTGATCCAAAATAGATATAATTTCATGTATATTCACAAAAGAGATTGAAAGGAAATACACTAAATTGTTAACGGTAGTTCCTAGGAAGTGAGATTAATGATGGCATCTATTTTATTTTTTATACTTCTCTGAATTTTTTAATTTTTAAAAAATGAATACATACTACTTTTAGAATCGGGCCAAGAAAACAAAGCTATTTTGAAATATTTATTGGAGATTTACTGGGGGGATTAGAAATACCTAATTATTTTAGGGGAGGGAAAAAAACTGTCATTTATATTAATTATACCATCTCAAGCCTGTTAATTTCCATCAGGATGGGAAACCAGGGCCTTCTGAAAAGGATGGCAGTGTTTCCCACTGCTCTCCTGAGCATTTGTTGAAAGAGAGAGGAAGAGAAGCAGCAAGAAAGAGATTTATACCTGGAAAGTAATAAAAATTGATTAGTTCTATGTTCTGAAATTCACAGATGGTTGAATATTTGTATTAAATACAATTTATTTGTACTCATAATACAATTGCATTAAGTATCATTTTTTATTAAGTAGAAAGAATATTTCTATTATTACATATGCAGTTTAATTTATTTTTTTGTAAATTCTCTATCAAATGATGGCATCCATTTATGTTGTTTTTCTAAGAGAACATAAAATCTAAATTACAGAAACAAGCATACTTACAGCGTGGCAATGGCCTTTATGAAATGATCGTAGTAGTAACTATGTCACTGATAACCGTCAATATAAGACCAAGGAAGGACAGCGTTTCCCCTTTGCTGACAGGACAGGACTCTCTCTCCACATTATGCATTTCCCCCTCCTTCCCCCTCCCCCACACCCCCTCCCACCACCTTGTTCTCTGTGACATCACCCTGCCACGGTGGGCGGGACCGGCGGAGATGAGCCATCTACTGTCCTCAGAACATGAAGGCACTGATTACATCCATTGAGAAAGGACTGGTTTCTAATTAATAAGCCAGTGTTCATTAAGAAAACAAAAGATGAATAATGGGCTACAACAGCTCTTATTAAGATGTCTTATCTTTCCTACAGTCTGAGGAAATGGAAAGAAGAAAAGCATTTTTACTAATTAGCTTCAGATTCTCCTTTCATCCACTAATCAAAATCTATTAGGAAGGAGAAGAGGATTTCTTATTGTGGCACTTTTCTCATCTCAGCCAGCAACGCCCTCCTTGTCAAGGCAGAGCTTGACTGGTTGGATCCGAATGGGGCCTGTGTTCCCCAAAGTGGGGTTGGGGCCACTTCAACTCTAAAGTGTTAATTGCACATCACAGGCCTGCCCCGGAAATTCTGACTCAGCAAATCCAAAGTGAAGCCAGAGAACGCTCATATTTTACAAGCTCGACACTGATCCCCACCCACGTGAAAAGTTGAGAACCACATACAAATGCTATCTGATGGTTTTAACAAACTCCGGGCAATTTTGAAGTGTGAGGAACTGGTAACTTCCTAAGGTCCACGGTTCCCTGGACCTCTATTTTTACAGATAAAAACCTACAGAATGTTTTTAACCCTTTAACAAAACATCTTGCTTTAGGAAATACAGTCCTTAGGAAACTGGTGAGAAGGATGGAGATCTCAAGTCGTCTAACGTCTCTGTCCAGCAGGGCTGAACTGAAATTTGGCGGCATCGTGAAGACGATGTTTTTGTTCCATTTGTTCAGAATCATTAATGATAATGGCAAATATTTCCAGAACACATTGTTTAACGTCTATTTCAAAGTATCATTTAATGTGACTGAATAAATCAATATCAGGATTAGCCATAATTACTACACATCTGTACGTGTGTATGGGCACTTCAGCCCTCATGTCAATTGTAAGACCTAAACCACAGTTTTAAAAATGCTTCTAATTTTTTATGATTATAAACGTAATACAGAGTTATTCAAACACGACAGAAGTATTTAAGGTAGAAAGTGAAAATCTACTATAATTCCCAAAGCAAACAACCAATAGACAAATGGGTTAGATAGATGGATGGATAAATAGATAGGTAGAGATGTGTGTACATGTACGTGTGTATATCCAACTTTTTCTATCCATACGGAACATTCTTAACATAAATGGAATTCTATAAAACATAGTGTTCTGCAATTTGGCAATACCTGTTGGAGTTGTTTCCGTGGTAATACCTCGTTCTTTCTAACAGCTGGATGGTATTCCACTAAATGGCCATATGATGGTTTATTTACTCATCCTTGTGAGTAATTGGGTTGTTCTATGTTTTTATTTATTACAAACAATGCTGCAAGG
Source organism: Equus przewalskii (assembly GCF_037783145.1). NCBI lineage: Eukaryota > Metazoa > Chordata > Mammalia > Perissodactyla > Equidae > Equus > Equus przewalskii. The sequence continues at coordinate 12,336,441 of NC_091860.1, forward strand.
AACATTCTAGATCTTATTTAGTCTTCAGATTTCTCCTTATTTACTTCTTCCTCAACATCTCTTCCCTGACCCCTAAATTAGGTTTACTTTCCTATTACACTCATGGCACCACAAATCCCTGACCCAACTCAAATTTTACACGTACCTGTGTGATTATTTGATTCAAGTCTGAGGCCTCTACTAGCCTGAGAGCTTCGTGAGTTCAGGGCTGTGTCCGTTTTGCTTCCCGTTGCATGCCCAGGGCTCAGCACAATGTCTGGAAAATGGGTGCCTCTTACTAAGTATTTTTCAAAGGAGCTAATAAATCTCTTTGCCCATTTCAAAAGTGGTTTCAGTAGGATAAACTCCTACATAAAACTTATTGGAAAGACTGAACTGAAAGGCATGAATACTGTATTATTTTCAATGGATTTTAGTTCATATTCTTAAAGATATTTTCCATTATAGAAAAGCTTCACTTAGCTTTTCTAGATAAGGAATACAATGTATAACTATAGTAGTGTATATTAACATATGATTTTAAAATTAGTATTCATATACTGAGGTTATATACTAGAGATTTTTACTTATGGGGTGCATAATCAGAGTCCTGGGGTTGCCACAGTAGAGGAAAGAGATCCTTGAAGAAGGCAACTAGGCCCCAGAAGCAGGGCCTTCAAAGCCCTCCACCATCTCAACTCAACCTTCCCTTTCAGCCCTGCCTCCCAGTTTTGGGCTCATGTAATCTGTGTTTGAGCTTTGTCATAGATGTTTTTCTTCCCCTGCCCACCCTTATGCTTCGCCTCCATCCTACTTCTGTTCATGCCTGGAATGCACTTCTCTCCACTCCTCCTGTCTTTTCAATGCCAGATCAAATGTGATTTCTACCATAAAGCTTTCAGGATGCCCAAATCAGAATTAATTCCCTTCTCTTGTGTGCTACAGATCCCTTTCTTCCTGGCACTATTATAGCACTTACTATGTAGGGACTTACATTATAGTTATTAGTTAGCCTCTCTCAATTACATTGCAAATTCCTTTAGAGTGAGGAGACATTGTGACAGATGATAGATCAATCGATCAATTGATAGATAGATAAATAGATATAGATGACAGATATAGAGGTAGATGACAGATGAAAAATAGATATGATAGATAGATATAAATGATAGATATAGAGAGACAGAGACATAGATAGATAAATAGATAAATAGACAGATAGATTAGATAGGTAGGTAGATAGATAGAGATGGATTGATAGATAGATGTAGAGATAGATAGATAGATGATAGATTGATGATAAAGACTCTTTATGAATGAACCATTCATTTATTTATGAAACAAATACTTATAGGGTGCCTTCGAATGTGCTGGACACTATCTTTAAAGAACCTTAGTCTATGGGGCTGGCCCCGTGGCCGAGTGGTTAAGTTCGCGCGCTCCGCTGCAGGCGGCCCAGTGTTTCGTTGGTTTGAATCCTGGGCGCGGACATGGCACTGCTCATCAGACCACGCTGAGGCAGCGTCCCACATGCCACAACTAGAAGGACCCACAACAAAGAATATACAACTATGTACTGGGGGGCTTTGGGGAGATAAAGGAAATAATAAAATCTTTAAAAAAAAAAAAAAAAAAAAGAACCTTAGTCTAAAGCAGAGGGAATGGATGACAGCAAATGTCTAATGACATATTGCATTAGATATCCCAATGATTTGCAATTGAGTTTCTGACTCAATTTATGTTTCATTACACTGTCTGATACTTTCTTAATGAGGCTCTCAATGTATTCATTAATTTATAACATTATCATTTTTACATTGTAAATTCAGGTTTTAAGAAGTTCATTGACCCCTCAAAATTATATCTGCCCGTAAGGCTGGTAACTTCTCAAGTGGGAGGAAGTTTTGTTTGGAACCACTAAACGGCCAGGCTTTACCGCGAGGTCCAGTTAAGAGCAAGGTAGAGCATGATTCCTCATTGTTCTTTTTAAAATATCAGTGCAGTAACCCTCTATGAAAGCAATAGAAAATGCTACCTCTACAAATAAAATAGAGTGAGGTTTGATAAGTCTTGGCTTTCTCCTTCGCTACCAGTCAAACCACCCATCACAGTTGGGTCCATCTTTGACTTTATCTCAAAACTTGATTAGAAAGCTTACTTCTATAAAACCTCTCCTAGTTTGGGCCAAGTTTCTGGGAATTCAGACCATTTTGGCAACAAAATGATTTTGTGGTTTCTTATGGCTGCTAGTGTCCTCCCACTTCTAAAGCCAATAATCAGGCTATTTACCCTATTTAGGCTGTTTGTGGTGAGTAATCAAATATAGATTATCTTTCTAGTAATATCCCATTCTCTCTGACTCTCTTGCCTCTCCTCACCTCACACAGTCTAGAGAGACCAAATAATCACATTGTTATACTGAGTAGAGAGGACAGAACTCTTTGGTGAAATCTTTTCAAATCCTGAAGGTTTCTGTACACCAAACTTTCACTGTACTCTTAACTATTTATTCCTTCTCGTTTGAGAGAGAAAAAACGCACTTTCCTTCTCTATTAGTCAATCCCTCCTTTAGCCATTTTTTTTACAAAGTTACTTCCTTTATTCATTCCTTAATAATCTGCAATTTTTAAACTACTCGGCAGCATACTTTTCAAATAGCATGTAGTCATCACTCAAATCATTAAATAATTTTTAGATAAACAAAAATATATTTCGAACTTCTTCTGGATTTTAGATTTTCAAACAGAAATTTATCTCACTACCCTCTGGAAACGAAACGAAAATAAAAACTTATATTGTTGCTTTTCTCCATTCTTGCCATCCATTAAATATTATTAAATGTTAGATGCAGCCCTGGTTTCTAAATACTCGTTCAAAGATGCTATGCTCTTATCCATTCACCTTTCATTCATTAATCAATAAACGTTGCCATTGGCTCTGTGGCAGGCACTGAGTTAGGCACTGGAATATACCATGGAGATCCCAGAGTAGTGGAGTGATGGACCAAATGTATCACCCTAACAGCTGGGACTCTGAGCAGAACCTTAAATCCCTGAGCTAACTTTCTGCCAGACCCAACCCAAATCTGTTCCTGCCTTTTCGTCACTGGGAATCCTAACACGTGCTGGGAAAACCAGTGTCGTTACTAACATGTTTCATATACAACATATATGCAGCTGTTAATTTCTTGAAATTTTCACTTAAAACCATTTACAAAGAAAAAACTCGCCCCCCAAAACTTTATATTCTAGTATTTCCTGTTTGGAAATGTACTTCCTTAAATCCTGTGGATTGGCAAAATTCATTTGTTGGCTTGTTTAATTAGTGAGGAGTGACTCCCTTAATGTTTTTATAAAACAGGAAAATATGGCTGTACCAGTGAAATTTCTCAGATGTGTAAAGTTCTAGTGCAAAATGCCTAGAAACGTTAATATCAACAAAAAACATCAACAACAACAAAAAGTGATTATCACAGCAAGAAAGAGAGGAACCTAGTACCATATAGCTAGAGATGTAAAAACCCCTTTAATTTTTATAAATGATCCCAAAGCCCCGTTTGTAGAGTCTCCCTAGATCAGAGACTCTCATTTGAGTCCTTCTCTTAGGAGCAGTGACCCAATAAAGAGCCTCAGGAAAAATAACCCCCAAGAGATGCCAGCATGTACTTGAGAAATAAGAAGGTGACAGATATCAAGCCTTAGGCAAGAAGCATTGCCTGGAGAGCAACAATGGTAGCCAAATATTTTATTCCTGTTTCTTTGATAATAGCCAGCCCCGGCACTGGAGGACGTTCAGCCCTGATATTTGTGGTTAAATGACTACTATATTCTGCCCACTTAGTAAGGGGTTTACATTACGTATGTGGGGAAACTGCCTGACAGCAAACTAATTGAACATTCAGATGGGAGTTACGCCTAGTATATTTTAGGTATGGCCTTAAAATGACTGATTCTTCATGTGTGTTCCCATGGTATAAACATTCTATTCTTACTGCATTTATCAAATTATATTTTCAAAGAGAGAGTTGTCTACCTTACTGGACTGTAGCCTCTGTCCCCCTTATTTTTTGTATCCCCAATACCTAGCAAAGTGCCTGATATACGCTGGGTGTTTGATGTGTTGTTTGAATTAAATTTTAAAGGTGTTATTATTTGGTAATTTCCGTAAAACTTTTCCATTAGAAAGATGGAGATCTTGCAGGCAAAGAAAGATTTCATTTTTTGCTAAAGCAATAAAACCTTAAGTCTTTGACTAAGGAGAAAGCTCAAAATTACACTAAGACATACATCAAATTTCTATAGAAAGGTATCTTATTTTTCTTTTGGATTCCATTGTGAAGTTAAAGACCATAATGTATTTTCAAAAATATAGAGGGTAAGATAAAGTAGTTAGTAATGCCAATAGTTAGTTATATTTACCATAGCAGGTCCTATATGGGCTGTAGAGAGTTTGTTCTTTAGACCATTTTCAATATATATTTGGAAAGGCCTAACTATTTCTTAAACATTATAACACAGTTTAATAAAGTAAGGCCTTTAAACTTTATTCTCTTTCAATACAAAAATGGATAGTATAGTATCGACAACAGGCATGGAGAACTTCATATAAAAAGTCTTAATTCCTGTCTGAAACCAGACATATTCTGGTTTCTTTTATTCATGAATTCTATCAAGCTGGAATCACAGATGCTTTAAGGCGAGTCACAAGAAAACCTGGGTCCTCTGCTTCTTCAGAACCCTTCCACATGGTCTGATTTGGACAACGCCTTACCCTGGTTCTGAATGGAGGTGTTTAAGGTGTGGACCCCGTATCAAATGTATTGAATCCTCCATTTTATGACTCAGTCACTGCCAGGCACTGCTGTGAAGAAAAAGTAATATCAGACGCATGTATTATTTTTATCCCAGAACGTGCCCCATGGTTGTGACAGCGGATCAAGCCTGCTTTCTAACAGATAGCTGATTATTATAATCTCCTGTCACTCCTGCCTTCCACACTGTGCCTTCTCTCTGTGGGCCAAGTGGCTAGGATTTGTTCATGATGTAGCCTTCAGATTATCTGGTTTTGTGCCTCTTAGGAAATCGATACATTTCATAGAAAAGAAATTAGGCTTGTACGATAATAAACCCACCTTTATTAAATATCAAAGCTTAGAGAATTAATCTAGGATGTGAGTGTGTTATCTTGTGCCCCAACTGCCAGAGTGTACACCCAAGTCTTTTCTTTCGATCACATGTGTTTGACGAGGCGTCCACCTCATCATCCAGAAACTCATTTTGCTTCACGAGGACAGTCAACATACTGCCCCTCTTTCCCTTTGTCTTTTCCTACAATAAGTTCTTCCAGTGGAGCCAAAAAAGAAAAGCAAAGCAAACAAGAAGAAGAAAGCTCACTATAATCTTTCCAATATAATCTTTGAACCGGTCAAAGTTCAGGACAAATTAAGAGGAATATTCAGATAAGTTTGTGGCACACATACAAACATTTGCTCAACTTCCTTTAAAAATACTTTATTTCTGGGCCTGAGCTGTTTTCTATGGGTGCAGGCAAAGCGGTGTTCACGTAAGTTTGTGTGTGTATATAAAAATGAATAAACAGAAAATATTAATGAAACACCACCAAATAGACTGTGAAATACATTTTAGTTTTTCATTTAAAAAATCAACGAAGCTTCTGTTTTTATAGAAGACACTAGAACTATCAGAACGTATTTATTCTGTTTTCAGCACGTCATTTTGCCAGAGACAGTGAACAGAAAAATAAGGGCTCTTTCAGCCTAGGCTCTCACAAATCATCTGCATCCTAAAAGGCAAGATGCCTTTTGGAAACAATCATTGCATTGTCCTTTCAGCAATAATACACTATAATGCTTTTCAATTGTTTTCACAGAGTCAAAGGGATGTATACAATGGTAATAGCCACAGGCAAAGCAGGCAGCTACACCAGCGTAAACAAATCCTTTACAGCTTCTCATGGGGAAATGCAAAAATAGATAACATAAGCAGGATCAACAAATTATTCCAGGCTATTTGGACCATTCTTGAGATGTACATAGGTGGCGCTTTCCAGAAAATTAGAATCACATGAAATAGGTCCTTTCCCTTAAGAGCTAAAATCTATGCTGCTGAAGCATATATTTATTTAGTCTCTCTCTGCACTGCCTGTTTATGGTTTGTCTTTCGACACATCCAGGAACGCCAAGATCCCTCAGTCTCTGAGGGGTGACAAAGTGGCCTGTTTTGAAACTCTTTGTGGCTTGATAGCAGATCAAACACCACTTGGCTTCACACTGCTTTCTAATTCTCCTTGTCTTATCTTCTACTCTTCATCAAGAGGATGGAAGTGGGGCCACCCAACGGTGTAGTGGTTAAGTTTGAGCGCTCCACTTGGGTGGCCCAGGGTTCCCTGGTTCAGGTCCCAGGTGTAGACATACACTCCACTTATCAAGCCAGGCTGTGGCAGGCGTCCCACATATGAAGTAGAGGAAGATGGGCTCAGATGTTAGCTCAGGGCCAGTCTTCCTCAGCAAAAGGAGGAGGATTGGCAGCAGATGTTAGCTAATCTTCTTCAAAAAGAAAAAGAGGATGGAAGTGGGGTGTGACCTCTTTTCCCCTTCAGTTATGCAGTTGATTAGACCAATGGGGGAAAAGACATGCTCTGGAGGGAGAAAAGATCATACGCAGAGTTCACATCTATCTATAGTCATAGCCACTGAATCAACGAATTCTGGCTGAAAAGAAATTAGCTCTCAAGTCTTCACGAGGGCACACAATCAATGTAATTTAATGGTTGAGATCACTATCATTCTGGAGACCCAATCATAATTAGGCATCAGTTCTCTAAACCCATCCTCCACAAAAAGAAAAAGAAAAAGAAAAAGAAAACAAGGAAAAAGGATCACAGGTTGAGTTCTGACATCTCATCTTTACCTGCTGGTTGTAACCTGTTGTTGCAGCTGCCCTGCTTCCATTCGCCCACAGAGCTTGGGCGACACAATTTGACCCAATGATAAGGGCCAGGGCAAAGTCAGACTTCAGTAATGATGGTGTGGCAAAGGTAAGGATAATTGTGTTCGGTTTTGTTTTGTTTTTTCCAGTTATTTCATCATTTCTTTTCAGATTGTCAGAGCAATATATATGCTCACTTTAGAAAATCTAAAAAGTATCAATAATCATAGAGAAACAAAATAATGCTAACACCTGGAGACAAACACCTGTTTTACCTACTAGAATGGTTTTTCTGGCTCAAGGGTTTGCCAACAACGGGAATGGCCAGCAAATCTTCACAAAGCCAGACTGTTATTTCTCTGGTTTCACCTCAACGGCATTGGAATTCAGTGGTATTTCTTACACCATATTGTAGCTGCCTATTTACTTGTTTGTCATGCCTTTTCATTAACGGAGTGTCTATCATGTCATAGTTGCTCAGTAAACATCTTAATTGAAGGAAATTAAATCAATCCAATTAGCCAGCAGTGGACTTCTGGGCAGAATTAGAAGTCTAGGATCAAAAGTTTAGTTTTGATTCACAGTTGCAACCAAGAGCAAGTGAAGCTTTACCTGCTGAGGAGTATCTACTTTTCTTTCAAAGTAAAGCATCTACCATCTTACTTTAATTGACTTGATGGAATTTTCTCTCTCTAATGATTCTGACATTTCGTAAATGTCCTAAGGGAGACACAGGGGGAAAAAAGTCACAGAATAGCCAGCATTTAATAATTGCTAGTTAGAGGATTTCCCATTGTTAACAGACATCTTATTTTCAAACTTTGTTCCTAACTCCGAGAAAAAGAAACTCAAAAGACAGCACGGTATGTATTTGCGAGATCCAGATCTGAAGGCAGAGGATGTGGGTTTAAAATTTGGTTCTGACATCTTCTCCCCCTGACTTTAATCAAGTTACTAAACCACCCCAAATCAAGAAAACACCCTTAGTTTCTTCACTGGGGAAATGTAGAGGATGTCCATTTCACTGGGTTGTTTTTAGAATTAAGTGAAATAACAGACAGAAGCACCTGGTGGAGTACCTGAACGTCTTGTATGTGCTCAAAAAAGTGTTTGTTGAATCTGAGGGAATCATGCTCTCTTACCTTGTTTTTAGGTGGCAATTTTCTCCCTGGGATTATTAACAATAATTTTGATATAATGAGTAACTTAGGTAATAATTATCCTTTTCATTTTATAAGTGGAACAATATTCAGACTCAGCCATTACGGTTGTGTTTACCTGAGACAATGACGCCGATCATGCAGTGTAATTTGAGTCAGAAATTTTTCCCTTTTTGTCTGAATATATCTTTACAGAGAGTTTGCATGATTGTCCTCTTACCCAAATACCTGACTGAGTCACAGGCTCTTGCTGACATGAACCAGAGAGGACACACAATGCTCGTTCTGAGATCTGAGATATGGATGTAAAAGCTTTCAACAGAGGTTATCGTCACCTCTGGGAATCCCCTGGGGGAAGGACAGCTGGTTAACCACCCAAGTGACACTCCTTCCAATTCACCATTGTCCAGGACACAGTCCACCAACTTGCACACTCACAAACTCATTCTTGTCCCTGTCCAGGGTTGACTGGGCCCCGGGGGCTGACTCAGCCTGACAGCGTCACAAGAGATGGAGTTAACAAACCAGCAGGCCAGCTGGTTCATTTACAATGAAAGATACAGTGTACCCGCAAAACAGACACTGGCTTTCCCCTCTCCACACCTCAGCCCAGTCTCTACTCCCTAAATGTGAGCATGAGGGAAATCAATTTGTGAGCGCTTTGTTTCATAAGCCTAGAATCAGAGCAAGAGAAATTAGTTGTACAATTCAAATGTTCAAAGGCATTGAGTGTTGGGCTTCTGTCCGTTTCGCTTAATTCTTTTGTTGTCTTCCAATGTCCCAGGGCAAATGACACCCTTTGAAGGCATTGTTATTGATAACAATCTGGCCTGGGTGGACCACAGCTGAATGTTTCAGTCAGGATTTTAGTGCCTAGGAGTGGTCAGACCAGTTCAGGATACCTCTCGGAAACGTTCAGCTTCTTGGTCAGATTCCTTGAACTAAAAAAAAAAAAAAAAAAAGTTGTTTAATTAAAACAGGGTGGAAAAATGTATGTTGATCTAAGTAATGCAGCCTGATTGCTATGGTCATTAAATAGACACAATCTTAACCTGTCTGGAGCTAGGTAGGGTGAGGCGGTATCAATCACTCACCTTTAGTCTCTTGCCCCCACCTGTGGCTTGAGAGATGGGGCCTGATGAAGGAGGTGAAGGAGCAGGGGAGAAAAGGCAAGTGGCACAGACAGGGCCTGCGTGGGCTTGTGAACACTGCAAGCTGAGGTCACTGTCTCATGACTCAGTAAGGAAAGCAAATATTGCCAGTTCGGTTTCACTGAATTCATTTCAGTTTCCATCCGTCACTTGGTGGTGTACCTTCTAACGAAATCCTTGGTAGGAGCACCTTCAAGGGCTGTTTTTAAATAACATGTGAAATCTCTTAGCCTTCCAACGACTTCAAGTCAGCAAATTGTCCTGGGAAAGCATCTGCGATCTCACTGGAACTCTGCCCCCAGAAGAACAGGCAGGAGCCATGAATCCCAATTGGAAACAGATTGGAAGTCAGCAACATTAGTCTACACCATGGCTGGTTTCTCTCGACAAGCTGAGTTACCTTTAAAGTCCCACTTTCCTGAGACCAGAACTAAAATCGAGAGGGTTTGGTTTGGTTTGTTGGTCAGTCTTCAGATTAAGGCTTCCTTATTGACTTGATAAAAACACACTTCAAAGTATTTCATTCAAATAGCTCTGATGAGCTACACAGGAAATTTTATTGCAGAAATGTCATCTAATGCAAGAACTAGTCAGATATGAAACCCCTGTTGTTTGTCACCAACCCCCATAAGCTAAAAGGAGGATACAGCTACCTTAATCTAGTGGAGAAAGGTTTGTCTTTCATTAGTTCCTAGCTATTTTTAGCTCAAGTGATCATAGTAGAAACCATCTTTTTTTGTTGTGTGAGGAAGATTGGCCCTGAGGTTAACATCTGTTGCCAATCTTCCTCTTTGTGCTTGAGAGAGATTGTCGCTGAGCTAACATCTGTGCCAATCTTCCTCTATTTCATGTGGGACATCGCCACAGCGTGGCTTGATAGGGGGTGCTAGGTCCATGCCTGGGATCCGAACCTGTGAACCCCAGGGCCTCTGAAGTGGAGCGGGCAAACTTAACCACTGCACCACCAGGCCGGCCTCAAGAATCTAATACAATAACTCACATGCAAGTATTAATGACTCAAATAGCTTACTGTGTTGACCACCCAGAGTATTAGTATTTTAACTAGGGACTCTGCCTTAACATGCAGGAATAAATCTCAAGTAGTGGAATTTCAGGGATCTGAGATATAGTGAGAGATGAGATGAATCAGATCACACCACATCAGCAATATGATCTAATGGGACCAAGCACAAGCCTTGAATTCACTCAGATCCGAATCGAGTCCTGCCTCTGGATCTTTGTAGCTATGTGACCCTGGGCAGGTAAAGTACTTAACCTATTTCAGGTTCAGTTTGCTTACCAATAAAATGTGGATGATAATTGTACTTTCTTTGTAGGATTGTTATGGAAATTAAAGGAAATAACTCATGGAAAGTGCTTTGTGCCTAGCATGTGGAAAGGCACGTGAAATGGAAGCTGTTTATTACAGGTCATCCATCTATGCTAAAATCACAAAAGGCTCGTTCTACGACGAGCTTCCAAATTCCACATTCTCCACCACCTACTTACTCTAAGGAGGATTTTACAAACTTTCTAAGTGTACAAATCTGACAGCCTTGGATTTACAGAAGAAGTGGACTGTTCTTTAAAACTATTGAATAGCTAGTTAACTCTATCTACCAACCTACATATTTAGGAGATCTAGTTTCTTTTTTTTTTCTTTTTTTTTTTTTGAGGAAAATTAGCCCTAAGCTAACATCTGCTGCCAATCCTCCTCTTTTTGCTGAGGAAGTCTGGCCCTGAGCTAACATCTGTGCCCATCTTCCTCTACTTTATACGTGGGACGCCTGCCACAGCATGGCTTGCCAAGTGGTGCCATGTCCACACCCGGGATCCGAACTGGTGAACCCAGGGCCACTGAATTGGAGCGTGTGAACTTAACTGCTGCGCCAACTGGCCGGCCCCAGATCGAGTTTCTTTTTATCTAAATGTATTTATAGAGAGAGTTAGAACCATCTTACATTGAAGTCTTGGACTCTCTTCTTTGACAAAATGTAATACTCAATAGGAACTTGTAACTCAAAGGCTGGGACAAAGGAGAAGACAAAGAACTGAGATCAGAGGGAGCATCAGGGAAACGTCTTTATGGACAAAAGGAAGGGATGTGCTCGTTACACTGGATGGGGGGAATCCTTTCACAAGGCCTATCAGCTTATCATGTCGTACACTTTACATCTCTTACCATTTTATTTGTCAATTATCTCCGACAAAGCTGAAAATAAATAAATAAGGCTGTATCTTCCATCAAAAGAAAAGAGATAAAAGGAAAAAAATCTTTTCTTTTTGCCAAAAATGAGTAAATAATTAAGGCAGAGCTGAATTTACTTTTTGTTTAAAGTACATTTTTATTGGCGTTGTCTCCATTCTGTAAGTAACAGAATGGCTGCAGAAAGAGGAGGGGACTTCGTCGATTAAAAGGTGTTGAGCGGGGAGGCGGGAGAGGCTGGAAGGCATCTACAGAATGCCTTGAACCCTCCACGAGACAGTAAGAAGTGGGGTCACCTCCATAGGGTTGCAGATGCTGAAGTACGTATATGTTCTGTGATGAAAATCTGATGATCTGAGGCATGAGCTTATTATAATCAGGAGGGAGCTGCAAGGAATTTATGAAAAGGAAATTCCCTTTCACCAGGATTTATGATTGTGATCACCATCTGTTTAAACATCTTATGCTTTGCAGCAAACAATGAATGAACCCTTTTTTTCCCCACTAGTTTGTCTAAGTACTTTCTGTATATCCACATCAGCCAGGAATTGAAACCTCTCTTCTCAAGTGTCAGACTAAAATTGTCTCCTAATTGGAGGGAGGTTAGGCTCACTATAAAGAAAAGTATTAAAGATTTATCATTCAGCTAAAAAAGATGAATTAAGTGATAACCTCTTTAAACATAAAATTCTGCGAGGGATCGATTTGTCCTCAAACCTAATGAAATTTAACTCTCAGGTGATACAGCGTGAGGTGTATTATTACAGAACAATTAGTAGAATTAAATGAAGCAAAGATCCTTCAAGCTATTTCTCATTTTGATCTACTGATTAAAATGATATTAAGCATCTATAAAGGACTACAATATAGTCCTTATTGTGTTAAAACAAAAGTTATGACCTTTGCAGTTAGAGACAAATGTGTATACTTTGAAATACTCGTTCCGACCCTTATCATATTACCTTCCATCTCGTGAACATCAAACAGTTTCTGGTTTTAATTGACCATTTTAAAGTTGAAATTGATGCACTGAAGCTAAATGTATCCGATTAATGGTTTCCCTACAGATCCTCACCTGGTGTCAACGTCTGGAAATCAGAGCTTAATTGGACAAAAAAGAAGAGATTTCTGAAAGGATCCCCTGCAGCTCCTTCCTCAGGAAGCATTTGATGACAGCGGACCACCTATCACTCTGTGCTTGAGACACAAAGCCCCTAACAAATGGTCCCTGCTTCAAGAGGTCCCAAGTCCAGTGAGGCAGGCGGACTGCCCCATCTATTAGTCAAGTCCCGTGCGTACTCCTGCGATGTCTTAGCTGTGTTGGAGAAATCAAGTCCCCAGGTTCTTCCCGAGCTTGGAGAGAGTGAGAAAGGATCCTTCTCTCTGAGATCGGTGTGGCAGGGCCTGGGGAAGGAAACTGGATCTGGAATTCTGGTTCAATGTTCCTCCTCAAAGGCTATTCTCCCACCAGCCTGGACCTTGGGGACAACATGGCGTTGTCTTTTGAAAGATAGTGACAGTTTCTTATGAATGCCTCTACCTCTTTGCTTTTGGAGCTGCTGCCCTACCTTGAATATCTACCTCAGAGTAGAATCTCCTGGAAGGAATTTGTAGCCAGTTGAGAGAGAAAGACGGTAGTAGACACGTCTGAGGCCTCTGGAGTATTTCCACGTTGGAAGGTCTATATTCATTGGCTCTGTTCCTGTTGAGCTTGTTTACATGTTAACAGTAGGTTCCACACGGTGTGGACTCCACAAGATGTGTTTGCCCTCCATCTCTCCTCTTCTTTCAAAGGTCAATGAGTTCATTGAAGCACCTATTTCTGATAAGTATTATAGTTGACTTATTTCTCCCAACAGAAGAGATTCGAGGCAGAAGTGTGACAATAAAAAATAAATATTTGTTTTTGTCCCTGGTTCCTGACACAGTTTCTAAAACTCTGAGAATTTCCTGAGTGATAGGGGTGACAGGAGCATCTTTTGTTATTCACAATGAGCCTCTTTCAATCATACCTGAGTTTATGCCAGTGAGGTGACTCTTGGTGCCCATAGATAGCTTCAGGATGGGGGCTGGTTGCCAGATAAACAACCCTGTGATTGGAAGGTTGGGAGTTTTAGCCTCACCCCCAGACATCTGGAGGGGAGAGGGGCTGGAGATTGAGTTCAGTCACCACTGGCCAGCGACTTAATCAACCACGCCTACTGAATGGAACCTCCATAAAAACCCCTGCATAATGGAGAGCTTCCAAGTTGGTGGGCACATCCAGATGCTGGAAGGGTGACATACCTAGAGAAGGCAGGGAAGCTCCACTCCCCTCCCCCATACCTTGCCCTATGCACCATTTCCAGGTGGCTGTTCTTGAGTTGTATCCTTTACAATGACCCAGTAAGTGTAAGTAAGGTACTTTCCTGAGTTCTATGAGCCATTCTAGCAAATTATTGAACCTGAGGAGCGGGCCATGAGAACCCCAATAGATAGTCAATTAGTCAGAATTAGAGGTAACAACATGGACCTGCAACTGGCATCTGAAGTAGGGACAGTCTTGTGGGACTGAGCCCTTAACCTGTGGGGTCTGTGCTGACTCTGGGTAGTTCATGTCAAAATTGAATCGAATTGTAGGACACTCAGTTTGTGTGCAGATAGTTGGAGAATTAACCAGTGTAGGGGAAACCCTCATGTTTGGCGTCAGAATTGTTGTGAGTAAAAACAGCACAGGAGAAGGAACCATAAGGTCTCCTCGTGGAGGAAATAGAGCACAGTAAGGAACCTGGAAGTGAGCAGAGAGAAAGATAAACTCTTGAACTATCTGACAAGGAAGAGTTAGGGTGACCAATTAGAAGTAGAAGCTTATAGGAAAAAAACAGGTGAACTCAGCTATCAGGACAGAACAGCCTGGGGCCATTTAGTGTCATATCCATGGTTGTACGTGCCTCCTTGGTCTCTGAAGACACCATTTTATATCAGCATTCCACCTTACCTGATATTCATAATAAGGACCCTGAGATACTAAGGAAAGGTTAAACTACATGGCCTCACACATTCAAGAGATTCTCATTTTTAAACCCTTTTTGTTTTGTTTTCATTGTTATCGTTGGATGCTTAATGATAAGTTTGAGCTATCTGGAAAATTCACAAAGAACACATTATTCTCTTAGAATGCTAGATAAATTACTAATGGACCTTGTAAATTTATCAGAAAAAAAATTGGCATTTGTTCCTATATATCACCTGCAAAAATTTACAATTTGTCTAAGAAGACATTCTGTAACTCAGCTAATAAGCACGATACATAATACATCAGCACCTCGGAAACATTATTTTCTCTGCTATAAATTTGAGGAGCTTAAAACTAACCAGAATTAAGGGTCAGATACACAAAGATCAGAGGCAGAGCCGTTAAACATGCAAAAGATTTGAGAACTCTAGCAAATATGCACACGAAATTTGTTTATTGCTTTTAGTTTAATTGGTGTTTTGACTGCACTTGAATATTGACAAAGGAGACACAGCATGATGGAGCAGATTTTTCCCTCCAATTAGATTGAAGACCAGCCCATTCCAAAGTTTGTACATGGTTTCCGTGGATAGTTAAAGATTATAAGAATTTTACTTTGCTAATGGAGATGGACTTTTATCAAAAAAAAAAATTGCTTCTTTTCAGAGACTAGAACAGAGATCACGATAGTCGTTTATGCAGAAAAGTATCCATGTGTCACATTTTAAAAATCTACCTGGGTAGTATCTTTTTCTTGGTATATTTATAATAAGATATCTTAAAATTTTGCTTTATGTCTGATCTACAGGGTTTTTTTAATTTCAGTTTCATTTTGGGGAAATTTTAGATTTTTTTGAAAAAAAAAACACAACTCAGATGACAGAAAGCAAAAGTAACTGGACAGTTTAAACAAGAGGATATATTTTTGTTTTAAAAGAAATACTTCATCGAAAATGGATTCCCATAAAGCCAAAGGATTTTTCCTCTTGCCCTGGTTCAAGAAATGTATAACAAGACGTAGACATTTTATAAGAGAGGCCTCATCTGAAATGAGATTGTAGTCAGTTTTAAAGGACATCGTTTAACAGAGGTTCTTTCTTTATTTGTGAAATTCTCACTTAATACTCTGCACTGCTTAACGTGTTTGGGCTGGAAGGCAAGTCCCACAGTCAGCTATCTCGTTTCCAGCCTGCTTGTGGCACACAAGCTGTGAAAGATGACATGAGTGGCTCCATATTATTAAAACAGAACCAGAACAGCCATTTGAGAGGAATTTCCTTGCGTGTCATCTTTATCTTCCAAACTGGACCAAACGACCAACATACCAAGAAGTCAGTAAGGACAAGAATATCCTGTTTGTAAGGACTGATAAAACTGGTCTTTGCTGATGACCCAATCGATAACCAATCAACAAAGTACAAGTCTAGCCTTTGGCTTCATGACAGGATCCCAAGGCAATCTATGAAGTAAACCCTGGCCTTGCCTCATCTAGCACCAACTAACTTTTCTTTAATGCCACTCACCTCATCCTCCCCTTTTCCCATGAAAACCCTGTAATCAGAACGTGGTTTGGGTTTCTACCTGAATCTGTGTTGCCTGAATTGCAATTCTAATTGCCCAAATAGATATCTGCTGTTTAAATTGTAGTGATTTTTCCTCGATCAACAAACCCAGGGTTGAGGCTCTGACCTTGTGTGAATCATGAGAAATGCGAGAACACAGAACTTATTAATGCATTTTGTTCCCTGGTAAAAGGAAGTCATTCTCAAACCATGCTCTCAAAGAATATTGATTTTCTTGTGCGGAACAAAGATATCCTGCTCCTTAAAAATTAAACAATGATGACTCTTACACAACTCAAAGAGAAATTTAGGTTAATGGCTAGTGTTTTATCTTTTTTCTACAGTTGTTTTTTTTCTTAAATCTTTGACTCGCTAGAAATTGTATATAGTCACTATTTGTCTATAAGAGATAGTATTTGATTTGACACAAAAGTATCTATTTAGTTCCTACATATTCACTCTATCGATATTTCATGGTATTCCATAAAAAGCATCGTGACTTCTAGATACTCTGCCACATGAAAATATTTGAGAACCGCTAATATAACTGTTATTAACGTTAAAATTTTTGACCTCTGATTTCTATTTATAATAATATAGTATATATTTTAAGGCAAAGGACAAACTAATATAACACAGAAACAGCACATAAAACGTTGACCAACTTAAACCAGTTTCACTTCCTTAAACCTTGCTCAGCATCAGAGATAGCACTTCACATGTGCCAGGCGGGAACCCAAAGCCCCAGGATGACTCAGGCCTTCAATAAGAAAAACATGGCTTCCAGCCACACAAGCAGCTTGGTTACCATTTATAGACTGATTCAAGACTAGTCAATCAGCTTATATGGGCCCAGCTGCAGCGTGGCCCCTAACTCCTTAAATTTTGCCCCCATCCTAGGATTTGGGAGGCAGAGGTAAGAGCTTTGCCTCCTGTCTCCTTGCTGGTAGACCTAGAAGTAAAGCTTTTTCTTTTCTCAAAAGCCAGTGCCAGGGGCTGGCCTGGTGGTATAGTGGTTAAGTTCGTGTGCTCTGCTTCAGTTGCCCAGGGTTCACAGATTCAGATCCCAGGCACAGACCCATGCACCACTCATCAAGCCATGCTGTGGTAGCGTCCCACATACAAAATAGAGGAAGATTGGCACAGATGTTAGCCCAGTGATAATCCTCGTCAAGCAAAGAGATATTAGCTCAGGGCCAATCTTCCTCAGCAAAAAAAAAAAAAAAAAAAAGTCGGTGCCATAGTATTGGCTTCTATGCATGTCAGGCAGCAAGCCCTTGCTCAGTAACAACACCTTGATAGAAGTTTGCAGGTTTTCTCAATCTATGTCACTGTTATCTGAGAATGCTTACTAACAAATCATTAACCTCCTTTGTTTTTTTCTTATTTTTAACTACTGACTATGTAGTTTCTTTCCTGTTCAGTTGATGGATGCCTTTTACAATTTAGCTTTCAATCACTCCCTTAAGAATGTAGTTTTCATTTCTCCCAGGAAAGGCCACACTTGGGTTTTTGTTCATAATATTCTGTCTCCCAGCTCATTGGAAAGACGGCCTCGGTGGCTGGCCTTCCTTCGGAACGGGCAGTGCTCTGCGCTGGAGGTCTCACTCCAGCTCAGTGTTTTCAAACGTGGCTGCACACTAGAATCACCTGGAGGCTTTAAAAGCTCCAGGTATCCATGCAGCACCCCGACCAATGAAATCAGAATTTTGGTCTGAGACCCAGGCAGAGATGAGTTAAAAGCTCTCCAGGTGATTCTAATGTGCAGACAAGGTTATAAACCCTGCTTTAGACAGAGGTCTTGCCTCCACGTTACGACCTGGCCTCCACGGAATTCTCTGATGCACCATGATTCAAGGAGGTAAGTTTTCCTCACTCCTCCTCCTAAATAAAACCTGAATAAATAAAACAAAACAGCTATGAAGGCAAAGCTTATGTGATTTCTTCCTGCTCATCCCCCACCTTTTTAAGTCAGCTCTCCAAGCTTAGAAAAAAAGGCCAAAGCAGATTAAAAAATAGCAATGAATGCTCCCTGCTATCTCATCTCATGACTTTGCCATGATTTCCTAACGTTAGCTTTGCATAGTTGTGACCAAGAACGTTTCAAAAGTCCTAGACTTATACATAACATGCATATGAAAATAGTTAAGTAACTGTAAAAGGCCAAGAATAATATAAAGTCAAAATGAGTGATATGCATAAATTGAATTACGTAATTTCATAGGAGATGGAGATTACTGTAGCTTAAAGCCGCTGAGAAAAGCTCTATGGGCCCAAGATAAACTTTTACATACAATCTGGATTTAGAAATGGTATGAGAAGGAAGATCGCCCAAGGCAGGAAAATAGCAGAGGCAAAGGGCTGGAACTGGGAATGAATGTGGGGCATATTCAAGAGACAACACGGAGACAAGCCAAGCTGGATCAGAAGTTTCCTTGTGGGGAAAATGGAGTTTGGATTTTGTCTTATAACCTTTGGAGGGTGTGTGTCTGTGTCTGTGTACCTGTGTTTAAGCAGGGCAGTGATATACTATTTGAGTTTCAGAATAATTTATATGGTAGGAAGTATGCAGATGAAGAACCAGAAATGGGAGTCAATTTATTAGGACAATAGCCCGGGTGATGGGCATCTGGAAATAAGTGTTCATATTAAGAACTAAAAAGAAAAGGCATGACAGCAAGTGGCATTTAAGGTGAAGAAACCATGGGACTTCAGGACCAGTGTTCTCTGTGAAACAAAGGAAAGGGAACAAGCAAAGACGATGCCAAGGCTTAGAATCTAAGCGATACCCAATTAGCAAGGAGACTGAGGGACAAACAGATCTCTCCGCATTTTAAGACAGCATCTAAAATCCTCTTGTTAGGATTACAATGACAGTTTAGGTTAGCAAAGCGGAAGTAAGCTTCTGTTCACTTCAATAATCAAATCTTAAGAGGAGGTATCAATTACTAAGGTAAATTTAAGCAGCCATTTGATATAATTTATTTTCAGAGGCACGGATGTACGTTATTTTCAATGCAATTAACCTCTAACTGAAAATACCCCCTCCGATGTCTGACAAGCTTTCTAATTTTATCAGAGAAGAAAATGTTCAGGTGGGCAGTCATGTATACCACACATTCTGAAGGTTTATATCAGCCTTGAACTTATAGGCCAGAGTACATCTTTAAGTGACCCAAATAAAACCCAATCAGAAGGTGAAAGTATAGTAATACATTTTTGTATCAAAGGCACACTCTGAATAAATTTAATTTTTTTTAACTCTTTGAGATGGTAAAATGGATGGAAAGGTCTTCGGTAGTACAATCTGAAAGAAGCTATCCTTTTTAAACACTCCTGGCAATAATGTTTCCAATTACATCTCACAGCCGTCATGAACCACAACAGCTTGTGCCGTTCACAGTAAGCAATACCAGCATTCTCTGAAAAAATAGAATTAACTGGAGTCATTAGGCCAGAGTCTTCTATTTTCCCTTGTCTGGGCTCTTACTCACGGCACCATCTCACTAGTGGGCTTCTCCACATGGTTCTACCCGTACTCAAGAGTCTGCTTAAATATCATGTCTCCTTTGTTGAAATTCTATTGCACTTGCTGGCTTTACACCTTGTCTTAGTTAGTTCAGGCTACTAAAACAAAAACCACAACCTGGGTGGCTCATAAGCAACAGACATTTATTTCTCACAGTTCTGGAGGCTGGAAGCCTGAGGTCAGGGTGCCAACATGGTCAGGTGAGGCCCTCTTCCAGGTGGCAAGCTTCTCCTCATGTCCTCTCGTGGTGGATGGGGCAAAAGGGAGCTCTCTTAGGCCTCTTTTATAAGGGCTGTAATCCCATTATAGGAACCTTGTCACCTCCCAAAGGCCCCATCTTCTAAGACTGTCACCGTGGGGGTTAGGTTTCATCATATGAATTTGAGGGAACACATTCATACCTTAGCACACCTCATTTCAACTTGTCATTTTCTATGCTTATTCCTTGCTTTTTCTTCACTAGTGACTATGGAAGAGCCTTCCTGCAGGATGGAGGAATAAGCTAAATGACACCCCCTCTAGGAATTACCAGATAGATCCAGAAGGTGCGAAATTCTGCCATTCAACTGGCCTTGTCTCTTTAAGGAGACAGTACTATGAAGAAAGAAATTGTGCTCTATGAAATAACAGCTACCATATGTAACCATCAGGTGCATTTCATGGTTTGGGGTTGGAACCTGGTTTGGACAAACTAGATATAAAGGCCTTTTTGAGGACAATTGGGAAAATTGTAATACAAACAGGATGTTAGATGGGAAGAAACTCACAGACACGAAAAGTTAGAGATTGTTAACTGAAAAAATCAACTAATGAGCCAACTCAGACAGTACGATCTCCTAGAAGAAAGATTAGGAAGGTCACACACTAAGAATTTAATAGTGATAATCAATGGGTGATGGAATGGGGTCTTTTAATTGGCTTATTTGGGGCTTCTTTGCATTTTCTAATTTTCTACAATGTACATACAGCGCTTTTGTTATAGTGAAAGCTTATTTCTTTTAAGAGAGAAAAGTCTCCCTGTGTTCTCAGCTGATCTGTCCCTGCCTCATATCTGCTTCTGCTCCCATATTACATGTCAACTGTACCAAGATCCACTCAGGGGCCCAGAGTCCTGGGAGAAAGGCCGGGGAGCTCACTCTCCCTCACCCACCACAGATTGTACCTCCTAGACATTCTCCAGTCTGTCCACTTCCATCCTTCTCTTCTACTGCTGACCTCCAGCCAAGCCCGATTGTCTCCCACTGTGGGTAAAGCAATGGTTTCCCAGCCAACCTCCCTGTCTCTGGTCAGGTTCTGTTCTCCACCAGCCGCCAGAGTGAGCTATCCAAAACACCGGGCTGACAATATCATTCTCCTGCCTAATTTCCCTCACTGGTTCCTTAGCCCCTATAGGCTGTGGTCCAGGCTCTTGGTATAAGATAGAGATGTATGAAACTTGGAGATGTCCCTCTTTATCCTTTGCCTCATATGCCCTGGGCTAGCATTACCGATCTGCACACAGGTCTCTGCACACATTACCCCTTTCAGGCCTCGCTGCTTTTCCTCTCTCTCTCTTGAATGTCCTTCCCTTCTCGCCCTTACCTATGTGTGGCCAATTCCTATAATCCTTCAAGTATTATTCCTCCAGCAACACTTTCCTGACAGGCCCTGGTACTCAGGCTGAGTGTCCCTCTTTCTGCATTCAGGGTACTGTGCATACTCTGCTGTTGCACTCATCACTCACCCCGTTGTACAGAAATCATATGTCTGTATGTCTGCATCTCCCACAAAACTAGCAGCTATTCTGAGGAGGCACCGTGAAGTCTCTTGTTCACAGACATGGTAGGTGTGCGACACGCATTTCAAAGGCTGATCTGAATGGTGCAACTGGGCGGTGTCCTCCTTCAGCACTGGTTTCCTCGCTCTCCCACTATCTGTAGCCACTTCCTAGAGGGGTACAAGAAGCAATATCAGGACTGCAGGTCCGACGCCTGCCCCCAGAAAGAATAACGCCCACCAAGTGATGATAATGGCCATCTCTGAGCTTGGCTGGACTGTGAAGTTATTGGAGAGCCACCAACCTCCTGGGTAGATGCCTGCCTGAGCCAACCCTGGGAAGCCGCTTTCCCTCTGGCTTCCTGCCTTCTAGACTCTAGCTTCGTTATGGCCACAGATAAACGCAGATGCTCTGTGGCCGTCCAAAAATATCTTCTGCAGAACCTGACCCACTTTATTTAAACTTCCTAAGCTCTAGTCTAGTCCCCGAGATGGGCTCCTGGGCAGCACAGACCCTGCTACCAGTGGCTCCCTCGTCATCGCCTAAGCCTTGCAGGACAGTAAGCCTTGTCTTTCCAGCTGCGTCATAGGCTCCCCGAGAACAGAACCGATGCATGTCCTTGTGTTTCTGATCACGCCTAGCTCAGAGCTTTACATCTAGTTAGTTTCAGCCCATCTTTGTGGTTTCACTTATTTCCTGACTATTATCCTTCAAGGCACTCATAATTTCGTGCTCTATTGCTAACACTATTTTTAGCGTTTCTAGAACAGTCCTTATCTGAATCATTGGTTAGTATCTCTAACCATATCTCCATCTTCCGATGGTTTTAAAGTCTACTACTCGCCCTTTTCATCTACTCCCCATTAATTCATTTCTTCTCCGATCTGCCTTTTAAAAATTATTTTGAGCATATTTAAAAGCACCTTTTGTAGAAACCACATTGGGATCAGCTATATTCTGGAAACATGCATATTTGAATTTTTTTATTCAATTGCCTTCAACTGAATTATTAAATGCTCTTTTTTCTTCCAAGTTCTGTAGATGGTGCCCCATTATCTCCTATGTCCCACTGCTGGAGAGGAGAAGTCTCAGCCTGAGCTGGCTCTGGTTCTTTGGAAATAATATCCTTCTAAGCCTTCCCTTCTCCAGCTCCACGGAATGATGGACTGGGAACTGTCGGTCCTGAGGCCAGACTGGGGTCTTGGTTTCCCGGGCTAGAGTCCCCTGAGGCCCAGTAGACCATTCAACTGCTGAGAAGAGACAATGTGAGGGCCTGGAGGACAAAGCGGGGACCAAGGCTGGGTTCTGGGAGCCCAGTGCCTCAGGGTTCAGAACAGGAGAGGAAGTGAAAGCAGAGGAGAATGTGAGCAGGATCCAGGAAGGGTTCTAGTCCTTCGTTTTAGGAGCCAATGGTAGGTGATGTCAGAGTAGGTGAGTCAGCCTAGATTCAAGGGCTGAGGCTACAAAGATAAGATCCTTTCCCAGTTTAAACATTTCACCACAATATGCTCTTTGTTTTTGCACTGTCTTTGAAACATGCATCGTGTGTTTTCTCTCTCTCTTCCCTACCTCTACCCTACCTCACCCATCTGGAGCCTTGGTTCTTAGATTTGTTTTAGAGTTAGATGTTAAATGTTTTAGATTTTTAAGTGATGTTTTTCTCTATTCACTTTTCATTATTATTTCTGATTTCTTTTGCTCTACTTACTTTTTTCATAACAGTAGTTTATATATTAGCAGCTCTCCATATCTGCCTCCTTATTTTGATTATTTGTTTCAGACGAAGACATAGGAGAATATCTGTGTGGCTTTGAGTTAGGCAAAGATTTCTTAGAGGGGGCATAAGAAGCACAAGCTATAAAAGAATAAATTGATAAATTGAACTCCCTAAAAATTAATAATGTTTGTTTCTTGGAAAACACCGTTAAAAAAATGAAAAGGCAGAGCCAGACCCAGTGGCCTGGTGGTTAAGTTCCGTGTGCTCCACTTGAGTGAGTTGGGTTCAGTGTCCAGGTGCACACCTACACCACTCGTCTGTCAGTGGCCATGCTGTGGCAGTAGTTCACGTACAAAAAAAGGAAGTGGGCAGCGGATGTTAGCTCACAGCAAATCTTCCCCAGCAAAAGAAAAAAAAAGAATGAAAAGGCAACCCACAGATTAGAAAGGAATATTTTTTTAATCTGTAATATAAAAAGAACTCTTAAAACTTAATGATAAGAAGACAATCTGATTGGAAAAATCAGCACAAAAGTTTGACTAGACGTTTACAAAAGAAGGATAGTTGAATGGCCAACAGGCAGATAGGAAGATGTTTAACCTCATTGGTCAGTAGAGAAATCCATAATGAGATGCCACTACACATCCGCTAGAATGGCTAAAATTAAAATGACTGATAATGCCAAGTGTTGGTGAGGATGTGGTGAAACTGGAACCCTCACGTATTGTTGGTAAGAATGTAAAATGGTACAGCCCTTTGAAAACAGTTTGACAGTTTTCTTTAAAAGTTAAGCCTACATTGGGGCTGGCCCCATGGCCGAGTGGTTAAGTCTGTGCGCTCCGCTGCAGGCGGCCCAGTGTTTCGTTGGTTCGAATCCTGGACACGGACATGGCACTGCTCATCAAGCCATGCTGAGGCGGCATCCCACATGCTACAACTAGAAGGACCCACAACGAAGAATATACAACTATGTACTGGGGGGCTTTGGGGAGAAAAAGGAAAAAATAAAATCTTTAAAAAAAAAGTTAAGCCTACATTTACCATATGTGTGTACCAACTTACCAATGTACGTACCAACATTTTTATTGCTAGGTATCTACCTAAGAAAAATGAAAACATATGTCCATATGAAGACTTTTACATGAATGCTCCTAGCAGCATTATTCATAACAACTCCCAAACCACCCAAATGTTTAGCCATGGATAAGCACAATGTGGTATATCCATACAGGGGAACAACTATAAAAACAAATGAACTACTGAAATACACAACAGCGCACATGAATATCAAAAACATCGTGCCAAGTGAAAGAAGCCAGACACAAAAGAGTCTATACGCTTTTATTCCATTGGTAAACTTTTCTATAAAAGGCAAAACTAGAATGACAGAAAGTTGATTAGTGGTTTCCTGAGACTATGGGCTGAGGTGGAGGTGAGAATTGAGTGCAAAAAGGCACCAGAAAGGTCTCAGGGTGATAAGTCTTCTAAAACTTGTTTGTGGTTGTGCAACTGTGTACATTTACCAAAACCCATCAAAATGCATGCCTGCAATGGGCAATTTTATTGTGTGTAAATTATACCTCAAGGAAGCTGTAAAAAAGTATTTCCTTCACATTCTAAATCATTTCCGTAAGCCAGTCATCTACACATGATTCAATTTTCTACAGTGTTAGGTGGGATAATACTTTTTATTGCTTTCAATTAAAGTTTTATTTCAGTTCGTGTGTGTGTGTGTGTCTGTGTGTGTGTTTATTCCAAATATCCTCTTTTATTGAGAACTAAAAATATATTAACCACACTTTTCTTCTGTTTCATGAGCAAATCTCCTTCGTGGAAGTGGGGTGGGATTTTTCTCTAAGCATTTGTAAATTATAAATCACTGGTGAATTTATTCACAACTCCATTTGTTTTCTCCTTTCTCATTTTAGAGTATGATTTGTTGGTCTTTGGTGAATATGTTAGGAAGCTGTTTTCCAAGCCTGGAAGGCTGGATGGGAAGGCTCAGGGTGGGTGGAGAAGTGGGTCCGTGGGACTTGGCATCTCAGAGCACAGAACAGAAAGCAGGACCAGGCTGGAGCTCTGCACGCCACCCCCCTGCATGTGGCAGGCAGGGCTCTGAGTGTGGCTCAGGAACAGGAAAGCAGGGCAGTACTGTCCAAGTCTGATCATCAGGCATAGAAAGCAGAGACTGGAGGCTGGCTGGGGAGAGCCAGGGCCAGAGGGAGAGTGGGAAGAGGCTAGCAAGGCTGCCAGGCGGGCTGGAGTGCCTCTCAGCTTCCTGAGATGGCAGAGAACTGGAGAAATGCCTACAGAATCTGGAAGGGTTTCCGTTCTTCTGCTTCTCACAGTGGCTCCTTGAAATTCTCCTCTTTACGGATGGACACACGGGAGGCTGGGAGGCGAGGCTCAGTGCTTTCATTGCCTCACCACCCCGCTCCCGGTCCTCCCGGTTGTGGCTCCTGAAATCCCCAAGCAGCATTTGATCCTCCATGAGCTCTCAAGATGCAAATGTGCTTCAGGAGCTTCATTTTAAAAGAGAAGAAAAGTGTGAAAGCTTCCTTCCATATCTAAAGAAAACTTGCCTTTGGTTGTCTTCAGGTGGGCTCTCTATTCCTACCAGATAGATAATGAAATAATTAATTTTCCAAGTTGCACCTTAGGAGTAACTACTATTAGAAAAGGCTTGTTAGAATCCATTTCTTCTCGTCTAAATTCCCTCCTCACCCCACTCCTGCCATCTGCCTCCTTTCTCATTTCTTACCCCAAGTAATTGCTCATTGCACCCCAGTACAGTTCTGTCCATTGAGATGTTCCCTTTCTGCTGAATGGGGACAAAGTAAAGAGTATCTTTGCGTTTCCAATACCCTCTAGAAGTGCCTTGCCCTTAGTGACTGTCCATGAGTTATTAATAAGTGACATTTAATCAAGATGGGGTAACTGTTTGGGAGAGGCAGTGGGACAAGGAGAATGCCAAAGCCTCTCAATTGACCTTCCAATGTAGGTGGAAAGGGAGAAATATGAATGTATTAGAGGATAATTCCAGAAAGTAGGAGAGAACAAAGGACTTCAAGAACAAATAGGCTCTGAGAGGGTCTTCTGAATGAAGCAGCATCCGCTGATGACTTCAGAAAGGAAGAGATGGTTATTATCTGAAGACTCAGACGCTCATATTGTTCTGGCCCGGGGCCAAGCGCACGTGACGATCTGGCCAGGATTATCAGAGTTCCACTGTTAAGCATGGATCACATGTGTGCTGAAAATGTGTTCTTTCTCTGGGTTTGAGGTGACAGACAGCCACATCACACGCCATCTCTTTTTCCATCCTGGTTCCAGCAGGGCAATAAACCCACTCATCACCCAGTCTGTCTCAACCATGTGGTTTCCCTAGCCAGCTGAACAAAATATTTTCAGAATGTGGAATGTAAACAAGGTTCCCACTGTTAGCAATTCTGTGTCATTTACTTGTGGTTTATTTTATTTTATTTTAAGTCCCTTTTAAATTCAAAAGATTGCCAGCCTGCATGATGCATGTAAACAAATCAGAAATATAGATTAGAATTGCAACTGATAAGTTAGCTGTGAAAGCGTCTGTGTAAATGGAAGAAGGAGGAAGAAATCTATTAGGCTCCTGGGATATTGCTTCTCCACAGGAAATTCAATTGTGAAAAGAGCTTTAAAAGCAATGACTTTAGTCGTCTGTGTTTTCTACACACTGGTTACAGGAAATGCTAATGGAATACCTAGGCAGAACCTCTGCCAGTGTTCACGTGACACAGCCTCACAAAGAAAGACAGGGAGCGATTCCAAGATGGAAAAGAAGTCGTAAAAATATGCATTAGCAGACGGTGATCACAAGATGTGTGTCTCTCAAGCTATTGAAGATGTTTTTCAAGAAAACACGATTTTCCAAGTCTATTATTTCCTGTTGTTTGACAGTATATGTCTACAGTGTATGTTGCTAAGTGACAAAGGTTGTCTGAGCCTTCCATTACTCACTGAGAATCCAAATCAAGACTTGCCTTCGTTTATCAATTTCCTCTGAAATGTATTCCGTCTTCCAAATCGATAGGGAGCTAAATGAGGCATAACAATTTCATTATTTACCCAAGAGTCTATATGATTGATGTTTTCCTGGCACAATGCCATGAATTATACATTTTTCTAAAATTTGGTAGACACTCTATAGTTACATTACCCACCTTTTCTATATTATTTGGAAGTTTGTAAGCTAACATGAAAATTAGCTAAACTATACATTGCTTTGAATTTTTCATGATATCTTCAGAATTGTGGTTAAGTAGCAAACCTGGGGTCACAAACGAGTCAGGCAGCAGACGATGTACCCCTGTGAGTTGACAGCATTCCATCTTCACCTGTTCTGCCTCCTTCACTCCGAAGTAATTGGTTTCTAGCTCACCCAATTAGTCTCATCACACTTTCTCAAGTGACACCAGCTGGACCATGACTCGCAAAAGAATCTTCCTCAGAATAAAGCCCCATGGAATAAGGGTGTGTGCCCCACAAGATTAGGCACCTGGAGGATTGGAGGAACAATCGCCTTGAACCACAAATTATTTGGATCATTTGGCAAAAGGAAAAGCAACTTCCTCTAACAGATGAGATTTGAAAAAGTTTTCATCTCAGAGGGAGAAATGGATAGCTCAAGAATGGGAACTGAAAGCATGCTGGGAGGGATGGGAGAGGATAATCTGTGTTTTGAATCAAGTGGTTCTCCAGAAAGATTTTAGTTCCACACCTGAGCACTCTGACAAAGAAAAGTGAAATTTAATTGTTATCAAGTAAAGCCCTGAAACCAAATAAGACCTTCTCCAGCGTGACAGGCAGAAGTTTAATCTTCCCATACGTTTCTGGTTTCTTTTATAAACATAAATTTCAACTCAAGCTCTCATTAATTTGTTCTGAACATGAATCATTTTTGATCAATTATGGAAAAATTATTGTCAATTTTGTTGGATTACTGTGCCACACTTTTCTATGTTTTCTGTGTCCAGAATCTCCTATTTTTCAATTGCATTCACCTGTTTCAATTGCTTATAGTAAGTACATGCATGAACTATATGGAAATCTGACTTCAGTTAGGCATCCACTTGAAAGCCACATCTTTCGCGTTTCAGTGAGAACTGTTTTCATTGTGAATAATTCTTACTGAGAGAAGAATCTTTCTTGATCTAACTTGAATCTCCTTGATCTAAATTAAAACCATGCTTGCCCGTTTTATGAGGAGAAATGTTTATTCCTCCTACTCATAATTCCAATTTGGCTCATGAAGGATGGGGCATCTACCTAGCCCCCATGAGGCAGTCATTATGTTCAGGTCTTGCCCAAATCCTCCCTTCTTGCACGGACAAGAAGGACAGGGCTATCCTCTGCTTCCTGTCCCCTGAGTGTCCCAATGTGCTCTGAAACCCACCGCATACCACTCTCCCCAAGGGTACTCCAGAGCCTGGAATCTTCAAAGAAAGGAGCCAGGAGCCTTACTTGGGTCCCAGGGTGGAATCACATTCTCTACCACAACTATCCTGCACTGGGGGTGGGGAGGTAGGGGAGGAGAGTCATTAATCTGACCGTTTTAAAAAGTGTGCCTAATGGTCTCCATGAGATAGGTCTTAATTAGCGCATCTGCCAGAGGCTGGAGTGGTCTTAGGCCTGCTATGGTCTGAGTGTTTGTGTCCTCCCAAATTTGCATATTGAAATCCTAATGCCTGATGTGATAATATTAGGAGGTAGGGTCTTTGGGAGGTGTTAGGTCATGAGAGTGGGGCCTTCATGAGTGGGATTAGTGCTCTTATAAAAGAGACCCCACAGAGCTCCCTAGCCACTTCTGCCACATGAAGACATAATGAGAAGTCTGCAGCCCAAAAGAGGGCCCTCATCCAACCAGGCTGGGACCCTGATCTTGGACTTCCAGCCTCCAGAATTGTGAGAAATAAATTTCTGTTTATAAACCACCTAATAGGGGGCCGGCCCAGTGGCGAGTGGTTAAGTTCACGTGTTCCACTGTGGCGGCCCAGGGTTTCGCAGGTTCGGATCCTGGGCTTGGACACGGCACCGCTCATCAGGCCATGCTGAGGCGGCGTCCCACATGCCGCAACTAGAAGGACCCACAACTAAAAATACACTATGTACCAGGGGGCTTTGGGGAGAAAAAGGAATAAAATAAAATCTTTAAACCACCTAATATGTGGTATTTTTATTATCACAGCCCAAATGGACTAAGACAGACCCCAAGACCTAGCATCTGTATATTCTCTAGAGAAGTATTATTCTTATAATTGTTTTACATGTGAAATAAGGCTGTCTGTAGTTGTTAGTTAGGCACTTGAGGGACCCAAAAGAGAACAAGCCATGGTCTCTATCTTCCAGAAGTTTCAGTTTTATCTCCGTTGACTGAATGATTCAAGGAACTTACTATTTCCCTTAGGTCTTGTTTTATTAGATAGTAATAATTTTATAGCTTCCCTTCTGGATATTTCTAGTTTCTAAATGTGATTTTGAGAGTGCAGAGTGTTCTAGTAAGGCCTCATCAAAATGAAGTACTGCTTCCTGATCTTGCAGAGTCAAAGCTTTGCATTTGTGTTAAACTTTAAAAATAGCATCTTTGTCTAAACAATGGGCACCACTTCGCCTGTTCATGTAGCAGCTGCGGGTGTGTCGTGTTCTCTGCCATTCTCACACTTCTGGTGTCATCCAGCTGGGAGCAGCTCTCCCTGACTCAAACACATATGTGGCACACATTTGAGCTCTCGGCCATCTTTCTTGCTATATAGTTAAAGAATAGCACACAAGTTGCGGAGCCAAATGACTCAAGAAGTTAGATTAAATGTCATTGGCTGGTTCCAACCCTACTGCTGTACAGAATTCTGGTTATTACAACAGCTCCAGATTTTTTTCTTTCAATTTTGGGTAAAAATGGCTTGAAGTTATGTTGACAGCACATTGTGATGCTACCCTGTCTCAGCTTCCTGAAGCTTTTTTTGAAAATTTGATTCGTTGCTTCTTCTATTAGTTTATCATTGGGTAGTGTTCGCTCAGGCTGAACTAATAGAGTGTTTAGGATGGATGTAAGAAAATTATTTTTCCCTCTCAATGGCAATTGGCAATTTCCCAAAAAAGCCATCAAGGACTCATAAATAAAGCTCATGTTATGTTTTATTTGAAAAAGAACATACACTGTTTACGTGGTATTTAAATTAAGAGAATATAACATTCTATTCTATAAAAACAAGAAATAATAAAAATGTATACAGTGGTTCTATACTGTGGACTAATTAAATACACAGAGAGAAAAGACAAAAAATAGAAAAAGAAAAAATTAAGAAGGAAGACCAGATGGAGAGTGAAATAGGAAAAAAACACAGAAACACAGGTAAAGCGAGAGAGAAAAGTTCAGACGAGCCAGGAGCATAAGCTTTAAAGAGTAACAGCAAAACAATGGCTTTTTAACATGTTGCCATTAAACAATGAAACGTTTTCACAACTAGAGCATAAATGAAGAAATTATCTGAGTGGACTTTGCGCTCAGAGCAGGTACCCGAGGGAGAACTCGAGGGCCAGCGTTCTCTCACCCTGGCCTCGAAGAATGAAATATTACAAAATAGAACAGCTGAGTATTTGGTATTTAGAGATTGGGCTCATTTTAGGCAGAAGTATCCAATAGGAGTTGGAAAGAGAGAAGAGTGAGTCAGAGGAAACAAGAGTGTTGCTCTAAGCTGGTTTCCATACACCATCCAATCAGCATGCCCCAGAAACCTGGGGATCGACCATCAAAAAGTGGTAGAAAGCCCTCAATGAAAACACGACGTGATTCTGGCTGAGCCTGCGTCCTCCATCCCGCAGCCCCCCTCCCCACTTTGCTCTGCTTCCCTGGTAGAACGTTCCAGGAGCCCACATGCCATCCTCTTCGTAGACATCGGTGTAGCTGTGGTAGGATGAGACAGAGAAGGTGCTGGAACCTGTTCATACTAATTTGTAAGAACCAATTATTAAATTTGCAGGAATTCTGCAAACGGGTTGTTAAACACAAACGTTATTAAAAATTAAATAATATAAATGGACAATAAGCTGTATTAAAATCAATGAGAGTAACTGCTCAAAACTCATCATTTCCTAATTATTTTCCTACCTTTTATTTTTACCTACGCTCTGGCGGTTATTTACATTATTGTACCTGCATGGTGGGAATATAATAATGGTGTGCGCCTCTCTTCCCACCGCCTCACTGAGTGAAGTCCTGTTGGTAATTTGAAATCAGCCACGTGGGAGTATTCACACCACGGAAACCAGCGAACACTACAAATCAGGGCTGTTTTACAGAGAACTAGTTGTTGACCATTTACCAACTCACCACTGGACGGAGGGGAGAGCCGAATGCCATTGCCTGATTTCTGAGAGAAAAATAAAGTTCTCTTACTACTAGAATGCCACGGAATGGTCAATGTCTATAGTAAGGCAACTGCTAAGTTATGAACACAAATCAATTTTATTTGTCTGTCACAAACGTAAAAACTGTGATTTTGTATAAATATATAAAAGAAAGAACAAAGAGGAAAAGATGGGGGTTAGCAGCATCCCAGTGGCATTAACAGCATTCCCACTGTCTGCTGCGTTGTGTTGGCTACTCACTCACTGGTCAGAACAAGTCATATGGCCAAGCCCAGCGTGAACACGGGTTAGACGTGAACACCTTGGGACCCTTCCTGAAATCAACCCACCACCCAACCAAACCAGAAGTACTAACATCTTTATGTTTCCCATATAGCATTTCTCCAATATCCTCCATCTGTGCAATGATGCAGCTATGAACTTTGAAAAGGAAAACAACAACAAGAATCCATGCTCATACGTGCGTGTGTGCATGTGCGTGTGTTCTAGAGAGAGGGAATTTCTGAAAATAAGAAAACTACACAGAATGCTAATTAAAAATAGGAGCTACAAAATAACTAGGCACATTTTGCCAACTACATTTACCGACCAGTCTTTCTGGCTGTGTACTGTCGTATTCATTTTTCCTCCTTTCTTACTTAGCACTTAACCGCACCTCTGTCAAGCTACAGTTCCCTGGATAGACAGGTGTTTTCCTGGCATATAAAACATTTTTACTCAGTTTATCCCAACAGAATCTAAGCTCCCAAGGAGGATTTTCCTCTTTCTTAAAAATTAAAAACTTAAGGAGCCAGCCCAGTGGCACAGTAGTTAGGTTCATACATTCCACTTCGGTGGCCCGGGGTTCACTGGTTCGGATCCCAGGAGCGGGTCTATGCACTCCTTATCAAGCCATGCTGTGGCAGGCATCCCACATATAAAGTAGAGGAAGATGGGCATGGATGGTAGCTCAGGGCCAGTCTTCCTCAGCAAAAAAGAGGAGGATTGTCAGCAGATGTTAGCACAGGGCTAATCTTCCTCAAAAGAAAAAAATTAAAAATTAAAAACACTGGAACCAGTAGTTCATGTACAAATGTACCTCATAAGGGTAGGGCCTGTGAAACAGCAACCCCTCACCTATAGGATGCATTTCGATGGGTGCCAGGAAAACCCCTTTACTGCCCAAATAGTCCCTCACTTCCAGGGAGCACGGGATGCATGTTTAACAATTTCAAATGAACCTTTTATGAACAAGAGTTTTACTGGTTAATATCTGTTTGGGCTAAATTCAGGCTCAACAAAATGATATATGTGCCAGGCGCTTGGGATGGGGCAAAAAAGATGAATATCAGAAGCAAGGAGAAAACCTTTGAGAAGAGATGTGGAGAGATTTTTTTAAAGACAACCTTTGATTATTTAAAAATTTAGCTGAAGTTAATTTAGCAATGAGCTGGCTAGTCTGTCAACTGATACTGATTTTCTTGGGGTGTAACTTGAAGCTGGCAGCATCCCCAGTGTGGTCTGTGGATGACCCTAGACGAGGGCTGCCATGAAGTGTGCTTTGGTTCTCCAGGAGCTGTGGTTTTGTCCAGGTGTATTTAGGGTGTAGCAAGAAGATCTGGCATTTATCCTACGTTCAGTGGAAGTGCCCAACTGAACAGCTGCCGCTCTCATTTCTAGGACTGCCTCTTTGCAACCATCACAGCTCTCCTTTCAAAATATTTAAAAATAACAACTTGGGAACTATATCAAGTTTTCTCCTTTTTAGAATCTTTAGATTTCTGAATTCTTTTCTGATGTCTCAAAATTTGAAGTTAATGACCATACCCTAACTTTAGTCAATTTCCCAAGTATCCATCAATTAAAAGAGGTACTTCCTGGTGCCAGTCCAGTGGAGTAGTGGTTAAGTGGCCTGGGGTTTGCAGGTTCAGATCCTGGGTGTGAACCTACACACCACTCATCAAGCCATGCTGTGGTGGTGTCCCATATACAACATAGAGGAAGATTGGCACAGATATTAGCTCAGGGCCAATCTTCCTCACCAGAAAAAAAAATGGGGGGGGGGAGTACTTCCTTCCATAAACTAACCTCATTCCCTGCCCTACCATCGGAAAGAATGTAAACTCAGGTTTCTGATGCAACTGATCTTTATTTTTAAAGACTGAAGCTAGAAAGTCCTTCTCTTAATAACGTCATCTATATCTTTCCATTCCCTATAAAGAGAGAGAAAATACCTTTCTGGGTCTTTATTTTTGGTCACATTCATTCTGAATTCCTTATAATTCAGCAAGGAATAATCTGATTTTCCTTTGAACTACCCATGAAGAAAAGGGCTGAGTAAGTAAAAAATGAGCAAGATTACAAGGACAATAAATAACTGGCCTAGCTTAGATAAGAACTTTCAGCAACTTTAGGAGAATACATTTGCTTACAATTAATATAAAAATATAAATACATCGCTGATGGGAACGTAAAATGATACAGGCACTTTGGAAAACCATTTGCCAGTTTCATAAGTTAAACATACACTTACCATATGACACAGCAATTTCACTCCAAGGTAACTACCCAAGAGAAATGAAAACACGTGTCTGTCAAAAACCTGCACACCGATGTTCATAGCAGCATTATTCACAATAAACAAAAAGCTGGAAACACTCCCAACATCCATCATCTGGTCAATCGAGAAACGAATTGTGGTACATCCATACAACACACCAACGAAAAGGTGAGTACTGTGGACACCATCAACAACACAAATGAACCTCAAAAGCATGAGGCTAGTAAGAAACCAGACACATAAGACCACATACTGTGTAACTCCATTGATATGAAATTTATAGAAAGAATAAAACAATAGAAACAGAACACAGATGGGTGGTGGCTTGGGGCTGAGATGGGAGTGGGGGTTGTCTGCAAATGGGCGTGAGGGCAGCTCCTGGGAGGATGGTGGTGTTCTAAAACAGGATTGTGGTGATGGTTGCACAAATGTATAAATTCACTAAAACTTGTCTAGCTGCCCACTTAAAATGGGTGAATTTTATACCACGTAAATTATGCTCAATAAAGCTGTTTTTTAAAAAAGCATATATAGTAGCAGGAAAAATAAGAAAATCTGTGACTGTTTACCTGTACAAAAAGAAACACAAGAAGGATAAACCATGAAGCTGGTGACCTATAAGGAGACTGTGGTAGGCGAGATTTGGGAAGGAGTGGCACAAATATACCTTTCTGTTCAGCTTTTCTTTGGAAAATATGATAACCTTCTATATACTCAAAAATCAATTAAGTTAGTAAAAATGGGGTGTGGAAAGTAAAATGAGAGCAAATTGAAACCAATCAGCTTAATTAGATTTCAAATGGGTAGTATAACCACACAGGAGGGAAATAGAAACAGAAAGAACGAATCTGAGCAAGGTATTAATATTCGGCATTTGACTATCTACCCTCAGTTTGTGGCGGACTGATGGGCATGGAGGAAATTACAAACCAATCCTGAACTCTTTTCAGTGGGTTTGTTTTGCGTAGAGACAAGGATGAAGCAATTCTGAAACTATTTTCGATGTATTATGCAATTGAGCAAATAAGTGAATGTATTGTTTGAGGAATCCAAGTTCCTCACTGAAAAAAAAAAAAGTGCAAATATGGAATAGAGGAGAATGCAAGAAAAAAATCCCTGTGGGAATGGATGGAAATTAAAATTATTTCTGTGAATTCGTGATTTCTAAAGTACGTATATGTTCACATGTTTATGATTTATCTATGCATATACATATATGTCTAGGTATATTTGTATGTAAGTGTATATATGTATACATATAAATATCTGTTGATTTTCTATTCACTCAACTGAAAGATACAAGAAGTAAAGACTCCCCACAAGCAATGAGCATAGCTCACACCCACATCTTGGTTTCTAATGCCTTTCCCCATTAAAAAGAACCAAGGCTCTTCATAGAAATGGCTGACTTCAGGGCCAGGGCAGATAGGTACAAGAAAAGCCTGGAAAATCTTTTTATGCCAGATATTAGGAGTGCTCAACATGATGGGCAGAGGTGGGTCACACATCACAGGGACACAGTAGCCAGCTTGTAGGGACTCCACTAGCCAAATCTGGGACAATTTGATCAGCAAAATAATCAAATACATTAGTGAATTATAAATCATTGAAAAAAAATAGGTATTCATGAGCCCTTGCCTGTGACAAATATATAAAAAACTGAGGGGATTACAGAGGGTTCCTGCTTAAAGCAGAACACTCAGTGCCAAATGGTATATGGGGAGGGGTGCTAGCATTGGAAAATACCCATTTTGCAACCATCATAGTAAAGATCAGTTCAACAGAAATCATCCACGGATGCTGAATCCAGAAGGAAATCTTGATGAGGAGAAAGATATTTGTAAGGACTTTAAGTGTCTCCCCATAGATTGCAGAGAGAGAAAGAGAAAACGAGGGAATGATGAAGCAAATGGATAAAGTGTTAAGAGTAGTTGAATCTGGGTAAACAGTATAGAGGTATTATTGGCAATACTTTTACTCATGCAACTTTTCTATGTTTAAAATAATTTCCAAAAAAAGGTTTAAAATTGAAGGGAAAAAACCCTGAAAGTCACCCTTCTTCCCAAGAATTGGCCAATGTGAACAGTTTGTATGTATGTTTCTAGATCCATTTCTGTGCATATTTTTAACTGCGGTAAAATATACATAACATAAAGTTTGCTGTTTTAACAATTTTTACGCATACAGTTCAGTGCATGAAGAACAAAAAAGTGGGATGCTTCTTGAATTTGTGTGTCATCCTGTGCAGAGGCCATGACAACCTTCTCTTTATCTTTCCAATTTTAGTATCCACACTGCTGAGGCGAGAACTCTATGCATATTTGGAAGTACCTGTTCTGGTATCACAAATGCAATTACTGCACAAAGGAAGAAAAAGAAAAAAATAAATAAAGGTGAAAGACAGACTTTTTCAGTAAAACAAATATAAAAAATTTGTGACCAGCAAAACTGCAGGAATGTTCAAGAAAGCTCTTCCGGCAGAAGGAAAATCATAACAGACGAAAATTTTAATCCACACAAAGGAATAAAGAACACCAGAAATGGTAAATAGGTGGGTAAATATAAAAACATTCTTTCTCCTGTTTAACCTCTTTAAAAGATGTTTGGCTCTTTAAAGCAAATACAGTAAAGTGTGTGGCATTTATAACATATGTAGAAGTAAAGTGTATTTTTTACAACAATTACACAAAGGACAGGAGGAGGAAAATGGAAGCATACTGTCGTAAAATTCTTACACACCACATGAAGTCATATAATATTATTTAAGGATAGACTATGATTAGTTAAATATTTTAAACCCTAGAGCAACCATTAAAAATATTTTTTAAAAAGACATATAGCCAGTAAGCCAGTAGTGGGGATAAAATGGAATTATAAAAAGATTAGATTACTACAAATGAATAAAGGAACAAAGGAAAAAGAGAACAAAGAGTTGATGGGGACCCATGGAAAGCAAATACTAAAATGGTAAATGCAAACCCAGCTACATCAATAATTACATTGAATGGAAATGGTCTAAACACTCCATTATTATATATATCGAATCATTATGTTGCATGCCTAAAACGAATACAATGGTATCTGTCAATTACGTCTCAATTTTAAAAAAACACTCCATTAAAAGACAGAGATTGTCAGATTGGATAAGGTAAAGCAAGACTCAGTTATACGCTGTCTATAAGAAACTGACTTTAAATATAGAGACACGGGCAGGGTAAAAATAAAAGAGTGATAAATATACAAAAAACTTACCGAAAAAAGTGAAAGGATAGATAAATCTATGCCACACAAGCACTAGGCGGAAGAAAGGGAACTGACTATAAGAATATTACACAAAATAGGTTTCAGATCAAGGCATCATAATAATAAAGGAATTGATCCATCAAGACAGAATAATGCTAACAGAGCTTCAAAATACATCAACCAAAAACTGATCAAAGTAGAAGAAACAGACAAAATTATAGTTGTAGACTTCAACACTCCTCTCTCAATAATTTTTAAAATATATGGACAGAAAATCAGTAAGGATACAAAAGAATTGACTAACGTTGTCCACTAACTTAAATTAATTGGCATTTGTAAAATATTTCACATAACAATAGCAGAATAAACATGGTTTCCAAGTGTGTATGGAACATTTATCAAGACAGACCATATTTGGGGCCATAAAACAAATATCAATAAATTTTAAAGGATTGAAATCATTCATAATATTCCTAAGAAACTAGAAAAGGGGGCCAGCCTGGTGGCCAAGTGGTTAAGTTCGTGCGCTCTGCTTCGAAGGCCCAGGGTTTCGCTGGTTCGGATCCTGGGCGCGAACATGGCATGGCTCATCAGGCCACGTTGAGGTGGCGTCCCACATGCCACAACTAGAAGGACCCAAAACTAAAATATACATCTATGTACTGGGGAGATTTGGGGAGAAAAAGCAATAAAAAAAAAAAAAAAAAAGATTGGCAACAGCTGTTAGCTCAGGTGCCAATCTTTAAAAAAAAGAAAAAAGAAATAAACTAGAAAAGTAAGAGCAACTTAACCCAAAGTGGAAGGAAAAAAATAACCAGAAATCAGCCAAATAAAGAGTGGACAAACAACAGAGAAAACCAATGAAAGCAAAAGCTGATTCTCTGAAAATACAACTGGTAAATCTTTAGCCAGACTGAACAAGAAAAATGGAGAACCCAATTACCAATATCAGGAAAGAACAATTTTACATACACTAACAGGGCAATAAGGGAACATTATGAATAACTTTAAGCAAACAAACTCATCAAATTAGATAAAAAAGAAAAATTTCTTGAAAATCAGAACAACTTAAAGCTCGCTTAAGAAGAAATAATTTAAATTTCTCAGTTCATATTACAGAAATTGAAGTTCTAGTTATAAATCTTCCTATAAAGAAAATCTGTAGGTCCAGATGGCTTTACCAGTGAATTCTACCAAATATTCAAGGGTGGAATGAAACCACTCCTATCCAAATGAGTAGAGAGGAGAAGATTTTCCTATTTATTTTATGAAGCTAGCATTACCCTAATACCAACATTAAAAAAAGAAATTAAAAAGACAGGAAATTACAGACCAATACTCCTTATGGAGACAGACACAAAATCATTAACAAAACTTTAGTAAATCAAATCCACCTGTATCTAAAAAAAGAATACATCATGACCAAGTAGGGTTTATCCCAGGGATGTAAGACTGATCCAATATGCAAAAATCAATAAACACAATTCATCATATGAGACTAAAAAAGAAGTGACAAATTTCAATACTCATTTATGATTTAAAATTAAACTCTCGGCAAACTAGAAATAGAGGGAAATTTTCTCAACCTGATAGAGGAAATCCACCAATAACTTACAGCTAACACCATATTTAATCATTTAAAACTGAATTATTTTCCTCTAAGATTGAGAAGAAGGCAAAAAGTCCCCTCTTGCTATTTCTAGTCAACAGGAGTTCCTAGTCAATGTAATAAGTCAAGCAACCAAATTAAAATCCATGTAGTTTGGAAAGGAAGAAATAAAACTGTCATTATCCACCAGCTATGTGGTTGTATATGTAGAAAATCCTAAGAAACCTACCAAAAAGCAACTATAACTAAGAAGTAAATTTAACAAGGTCACAGAGTACAAGGTCAACATACAAAAATAACTGTATTTCAATCTGCCAGCAGCAAATAGTTGGAAACTGAAAAAATTTAAATGTATCATTTATAATGGCATCACAAGGCATGAAATATTTAGGGATTAATTTAACAAAATATGTGATGGCATGTACATTGAA
This sequence comes from Equus przewalskii, assembly GCF_037783145.1. Taxonomy (NCBI): domain Eukaryota; kingdom Metazoa; phylum Chordata; class Mammalia; order Perissodactyla; family Equidae; genus Equus; species Equus przewalskii. Next base: position 12,375,668 of record NC_091860.1, read on the forward strand.
AACTCCAAGACTTTGTTAAAAGAAATTAAGGAAAATCTGAACTATGATACTGGAGGAGAGCTCTATGGATACCCTGGACTGCCAGAAAGATGAACAAGTGGGTCCCACAGCAAATTAAGCCTGAACTGTCACTGGAGGCAAAAATGATAAAACTGAGGCTTTCCTGGGGCCGGCCCTGTGGCCGAGGGGTTAAGTTCGTGCGCTCCACTTTGGCGGCCCAGGGTTTCGCTGGTTCGGATCCTGGGTGTGGACCTAGCACCACTCATCAGGCCATGCTGAGGTGGCATCCCACATAGCACAACCAGAAGGACCTACAACTAGAATATACAACTATGTACTGGGGGGTCTTTGGGGAGATGAAGAAAAAAAACAAAAGATTGGCAACAAATGTGAGCTCAGGTGCCAATCTGTAAAACAAAAAACCGAGGCTGCCCTACTTTGGGAACATCATGAAAACGCAGGATTCTGGGAAAATTCTGGGAATAATGCTGGGAAAAGTAGAAGGCAGAAGGAAGGAGGAAGACCAAATATGAGATGGATTGACTCCACAAAGGAAGCCATAGGCCTGAGTCTACAGGAGCTGAATAGGGCTGCTAAGGACAGGACATTGTGAACATCACTCATTCACAGGGTCTCCAGGAGTCGGAGCCAACTTGCCAGCACATAACGACAAAAATAAATAGTGAGACATACCATGTTCATAGTTCAAGTAACTCAATATTGTTAAGATGTCAATTCTCCCTAAATTGATCTATTGGTTCAACGCAATCTCAAGCAAAATTCAAGCAGGATTTTTTTTGTAGAAATTTATATAGAAATGCAAAAAACCTAGAATAGCCAAAACAATTTTGGCAAAAAAAAACAATCACTAGCTGATTTCAAGACTTGCCATAAAGCTAAAATAATCAAGGCAGTGTAGTGTTAGCGTAAGTTTAGCCAAATACATCTATGAAACTGAATTGAGAGTCCAGAAATAGGCCCACATGTAACTGGTCAATTGGCATTCAATAAAGGTACCAAGATATCAACTAGGAAAAGATAGTCTTTCTAATAAATGGTTGGAATCATTTCAGAAAAGATAGGCTCTTCAGCAAATGGTTCTGGAAAAAATTGAATTCTCATATGCAAAACGAAAATGAAAAACCCTCAACCCTTATCTCACACAACATAGAAAATTAATTCTAAATATATTCCAGACCTAAATGGAAAATCTAAAACCATCAAATTTCTAGAACAAAACATGATAAAAATCTTTATGAGTTAGGGCTAGACAAAGATGTCTTAGGACACAAGGCACAAAGCATCAATATAAATTAATAAACTGGAGATCTCATCAAAATTTCAAACTTTTGCTCCCCAAAATGCACTGTGAAGAAAGTAAAAAGGCAAGCCACAGATTGAGAGAAAGCATTTGCAAAATACATATCTGATAAAGGACTTGTATCCAGAGTTTGTACAGAATTCACAAAACTCAGTAATAGGACAAGCAACCTGATTTTTAAAATGGGCAAAAGATTTGAACAGACACTTTACCAAAGAAGATATACTAATGGCAAGTAAGCACATGAAAAAACGCTTGACATTATTAATCATTAGGGAAATGCAAATAAAACCAAAGTGGGGGCCGGCCCACTGGTGGAGTGGTTAAGTTTGTGTGCTCTGCTTCAGCAGCCCAGGGTTCAAGGTTTCAGATCCTGGGGACGGACCTAGCACCACTCGTCAAGCCACACTGTGGTGGCATCCACATAAAATGGAGGAAGATTAGAGGGAGATTGACACAGATGTTAGCTCAGCGACAATCTTCCTCACAAGAAAAAAACAATGGGCTACCACGATACACCCTCTACAACAGCTAAAAAATTTTTAATGGGCAGTAGCAAATTTGACAAGGATGCAAAGCAACTGAGATTCTTGTACCCAGCTGATAGGAATGCAAAATGGTGCAACCGCTTTCAAAAACAGTTTTTCAATTTCTCATGAAGTTAACTATGCACTTACCATGTGACCCCACAGTTCCTCTTCTAGATATTAACCCAAGAAAAATAAAAATGTACGTCCCGGTGAGGACATGAATGTACATAACAGCTTTCCTTATAATAGTCCAAAACTTGAAACACACCGAATGTCATCAACAGGTGAACGGAAAAGCAAATTACAGACCAGTAACTGGCAATATAAAGGAGCAAACATCTGAGACATGTGACCACATGCCACATTGAAACTGCATCTTACTTGTTCTTTGGCTCCCTTAGCTGTCCCCCCACACACCTTTGCCACTAGAAACCCCTTGAGATCTGGAACTATTTCCTCTTTCCCATCATAGCCCCAGTGCCAAGCACAGAGCTGACACACAGTGTGAGTGCCCAGTAATTATTCGTTGATTGAAGGAATTTTATTGCTTTTCAATGTTCATGAAGTTCTTATTTATGCCAAGTCAGCTAGGGCATTGGGTTCTTTTCTCGTGCACTCTGTTTTGGTAAAGAACACCCTTCATTTTGAATCCTTGATGACTTGGCAGAGTTTACAGGGCGGTAATGAAAACTCTCGCACTCCTGCTCCGTTCTTCGTTCCTTTTGATCCACGAAAAGTTTGAGCCAAAGTTTCTTCCATCTCTTCTTTAGGCTCAGGCACAGTGCCAGCTCCAGCCCCAGTGTTTGAATTATATGCTCCTTTGGCCAAGCCTGAGGAGCCAACTTGCAATTTGGCTGTTGCAATATGTTCTGGCTCATTCCCTGTGTGGTTTGGGCTCATTGATATTCATGAACTTGCAAAGACGAGGCTCAGCTCACCAGGGAGGCCGGGCAGTGGAAGAAGGGCCTTTCCTCTGGCTCACTGTGGCATTGGCCGGGCTGCTGTCCCCACCAAGAACAGCCCAGATGCTTCTAGAGGAATTCTTTGTCTTCCCTTCCAGATAGAACAGACCTTTCATCCTTGACCTTTGGGTGTTTTGGCCTCCAGAGATGAGTACTCAGAAGCCCATGTCACCTTGTAAGACATTGACTAAGTTTTGACCTCTTGGGACCCCTGATGTGTTTTTCATTCAGTTAAAGATGTGTTCCCAGGTCCAGCATCCCAGAGCAGCTAAGAAGGAACACCGGAGCAGAGAGCAATGTCGGTGGTGGCAGAGGTTGCTACAGTCCTGTGGGGCCAGCAGCCAAGGAGATTGTTTGTTCTTGGAATAGATTACTACTTCTGCTTTTTTGTTCTGGTTAGGTCATGGACTCATAATACAAGAATGCCTTTGCTTTATTCAATTCAATTAATTCATTTTCCAGAATCAGCACTCCAGCTCCTTGTTTGATTTCATTAACTGGTGTGTGCCATGGGGGCATGTGTGGTTGAATGTATGTGTGTGTCACTTTCAGGGAGTATCCAGCATGAGGGCCTCTTGGTAGCTATGGTAAAATGGTAAAAAGCTGCAACATTTATATCCGTATTTATAGTACATTCTATGTGCCAGGCAGTGTGTTCAATACTGTTCAAGGTTTATCTCCTTTAATCCTTATGACAAGCATGTGAGGCAGACTAGTGTCAGTTCTGCTTCACAGGTGAGGGAACTGAGGTTTGTGAAAGTGAAATGATTTGCCCAAAATCCCACCTCTAGAAGGGAGAGAGCTGGTTTTCAGCCTCTGCAATCTGACTTCAGAACTATGCTTTTGATCTCCACCTACTGAGATTGATGGGGCAGCCATCAAACAAAGATGGAGGACCACAGCAACCTCTGATTTCACGTTGTTGGCTGCAAATGGGTTGCGTGTTCCTCAAAGGTAGAGGTCAAAGGGTCTGGGCTCTGACTTACTGGTTAATTTCTTGCAGAAGTGACTGCTTGGTGTTTCTCAAACATCCTCTAACCTAGAACCACAGAAACTTGACCGAGGTTCCTTGAGATAGGAAGGGGTTAGTGTTTATGTAGGAGCCTATGAAGAACTGTAACTCTGGTGGGAAGAGTGTCCTCTCCTACTTCTGGGAAAGCACTGGGAGGAGCCATTCCCTTCATCAAAGATTTTAAGCACCTCTTTTTTGAGGGTGAGAAAGGCAGCAATAGACCCTGCCTTCATAGAGTAGAAAAGATGACAATTCCATAAGGTGCCGAGAGAGATGCTAGTGGATGTGCTGGGTGTGATGGGAGCGTGGAGTCCTAGAAGACGCTGTCTCCCACGTCAGGGTCAGGAGCCACAAGAGGCACAGAGGCAAACCCCAGGGTCAGCCCAACAGTGAGGAGAGGTAGATGAAGACCACGCGGAAGCCTCATCTGTAGCTGTCCCAGGACGTTTTTAATGAGCGTCAAAGGAGTCGTGTGAGCTCTCTGGGACACTGCCCAAGCAAAAGACAGTGGGAGGCATTTCAGGGTTCTGGTGTTTCCGCTGGCAACCATACAGAGCCAAAACATTTCTCATTCTCATTGTTAATGTCAACCACACTGCTAACCGGCTTTGACCTACTGAAGCTTGATTACATCCAGCCATTGTTAAGAAGTTTCTTTTTTTCCCAAACATAATTTTTTTTCATATATTGGATCTGCCATCCTCCCAGGGAGCGTAATTCATTTTCCAAAGTTGATTGTTCTAAGGAATAAATTCTCATTGGTTTTGAAAGACTACCATGAAGTGACTTGGCAAAACCCGGGAACAATCGCAATAATTAAAGAGAACAGTTCAGGGCTTCTCCAGCTTTTCATCAAGAGCCCCAACGACAGAGGAGAGTAAAACCCTACCCCCAGGAAGTCTGGAACATTGTTACAAGCTCTCATAAAGTTCTTTGAAGTTTTTTGTTTTATTTTAAAACCTTATATGAACACTAATGAATTTTGTGTTAATTCTGTAACATATCAGAGATTATTTTAATATGAAAACAGTATGTTGCCTCCAAATCTTTGGGTAGTTGATGCTCCAGGAAAGTGAGCAGGCTGCATGTCCCAGAGGGAGAAAACCCTTTTCTTTTTCATTGCACATTGCCTTTTTTAAAAAAACAAAAACAAAAAAACAAAAAAACCACCAGTGAGCATACAAAATTTATAGTAAAATTTGAAAATATTCCAAAACTCTTAACAATGGTTTCCTCCTCCCTTGGGATAGTGATCCCAAACCCCAGATCTCTTTAGACCTCTATTTTTGTTTTTAATCTATAAAATGGGACAGGAACATTTGCCACATAGGGATGCTGTAAAGATTAAATTGAATTAATGTATGTAAGGTATTAGGCAATAATGGATATTCTATAAAAATTTGTTTCTTTCCCATAGGTGCATTTCAGTGCAATTTAGACAAACTACAAAGAAAACAAATCAGGCTTCTTCATGGAATTATCTGAAAGTCAAAAATACTTAAAGTTTAAAATAGATGATTGAGGAACTTTAATGTCTATTTTCAACTCCCCTGCCAACTTTAGAAATTCATTTGTTCTTTCTATGCTGTGGTCTTACTATCCAAATGTTGCAATAGTGATGCTGACTTCAGATGGAAATAGATGAGATGAAAGAAAGACACTTTAAACAGACATCAGTGACTGCTCTGTGTACCATCCTTGACTATGGCTTTCTAAGTGAATTTCAGGAGTTTTATGAGCACTTTTCTGATAGAATAAGAATTACTCTTCTAGGAACAGATGAGAAATATGAGGGAAAAGGGATGAGCAGACCCACCAAGGTGACATGGTAACCAGTGAGCTGGCCAACATGAGAATGTTCATGTCCCTGGCTTTCACACATTATAGAGGCCAGCGCATCTATAAAGTTACTATGCTAGTCCAATGTTCGGCTGACAATTTGGAACACTGATCAAAGACTCCCTAAGTGCCTTTTTAAAAATTATTGTACAAGAGACTGAAGAAAGGAAAGGGAAAAAACATCATTGGAACTCAAATCTATAACTTACGTTTTTAAAGTCACAATATGGAATTCTGTACCATCAAATGAAACAAATGGCAAATCATTGGTCATGTGCTATTAAAATAGATAAATATATATTCTATTTTTAAGAGAGCACAATGGGAACTAAAATGAGCTATGTGATATGAATTCATCAGGAATATGGATGAGATAAACCTTCAAATTAAATTTTTTTGTGTAGTAAATTATGATGTGTCATCACTTTGTTAGAAACAACAAAAGAATTTTAAAATATTTAGGTATAAGTCACTAAGAATTATTTTTATAGCCATATTCCTTTAAAAGTAAATTTGCTAACTTTAACTGTTTTAAATGAAGGAATGTTGCAAAAGATTTGTTAGACAGAATTGAAGAAAATAAAACCCTATTACAATGCAAAATTCTCCTCCTTGCCTTGGTAAAGAGAGCAAGATATTGCATAAATTACTATGATACTCTGAAGAGTTATTACATTTCTTTGATAAATATGATAGATGGAAATGGTATAGATATAAAGGGTGGCATTTTATTGTGCACGTAGGATCCTCATTAGTTATGCATTAGATGTGTTTATATCATACAACTATCGTTGGCATTTTCCTTAATCTATTTTATTCATTTACTGCCTTCATAATAACCATGGCGCCTTGCAAGTAGAGACTCACAAATTTAATATTTTCCTATTAGATTGCATTTTCGTATTTACAGGGCTCTTTGGAAAAAGGAAGAGCAGAAGAAAACTTTGATGCCAGATTGTCACATGAAATTGAATCTATGTCCTTAAAAATGAAATGGTGCACTCAGCACATGGCTGTGCTTTTGCAGAATTAGATCTAGCATTGTTTCTGGGTTTTCATGTTGCTAAGAACTATTTCTCGCTGCCTGGAAAATTCCTTTCTGAAATTGTCTGTGCAATATTTCATTTAAATTGCAAGATAGGATAATGTCCTGTATTTCACTAACACTTTTAGAACTACTATGTAAATAGAGACATCCGCCTAAAGACAGAACACTAGCTTATGTGTAATAAGAGAGACACAAACAGAAAAGCACTATATTTCTGTATAGCCGTCTATGGCTGATGCTGATTATCGAGTATAATCTTTTGCCTTGATTTGAGTTGTTAGCACATGACAATCTGTTTCCTGGAATTGGCTTCTTGTTGTGAATATCAAGGCACATGAATTTCAAATAAACGTGGAGGAATCAGAACCATGTTAATTTCCTAAGAGTTATAATCAGATTTTCTTATATACGTGTATGTTTATATCATGTTTGTTAATATTAGCAGAAAATACTATTAGTAATAAGAGTAATGACATAAATGTGTTGAGTGTCTTCTCCATGCCAGGCATCACACTCAGTACTTTACCTGAATTACCTCCTTTAATCCTCACAAAACTGCATGAAGTAAAAACTCTTATCCCCATTTCACAGATGAGGAAACAGAGGTTTCACAACTTTCAATAACTTGCCCTAGGTTGTATGGTCAGTCGGTGTTAAAACAAGGATTTGACATGACACATTTTGCTTCTTTTTTTTTTCCTTTTTCTCCCAAAGCCCCCCGGTACATAGTTGTGTGTTTTTAGTTCTGGGTCCTTCTAGTCGTGGCATGTGGGATGCCACCTCTGCATGGCTTGATGAGTGGGCCGCCAAAGCTGAGCACACGAACTTAACCACTCGGCCACAGGGCTGGCCCCCACATGTTGCTTTTAAACTACTATTATATCTGAAAAAGAATTTATGGTAGCTTTGAAAGATACATACTACATATCAAAAGAACACGAATTAGGAGCACATAAGAAAAAGAATAGAGATTAGGAATGTAAATGGGACCAGGAGTCAGACCAGTACATGGAATGTGCAATACTTGCTTAGGTTGAATCACAGACGTACTCAAAGCTTTCTAGCAGTCTTCTGCAAAGACCCAACACAATATGGTGCCTATATTATAAAATTGAACTATTTGGTCAAGAGAAGCACAACTATTCTTTATATTAAGACTATAAAGACAGTCTCCAAAGATCCTCATAACCAGAACACCATGCAATGTAATGAAGCCCATTTTCAACAGTATCCTTACAGTAAATGTGAGGATGAATTTCCCAGAGCGATTTCTCAGTGATCTGCCACCACAGGCAAATAGCACAGGTCAGTGAAAGCAGCTCTCCAGGAGGCCAGCTCAGCATGGTCCAGATATACAAGGGCCATAAGCAAGACTGAAGGCATTAATGAAACCAAGCAATTTGCTTTTGAAAGAGGAAGCTAAACCAAGACATAAATAATAAATGGCTTTCCCTCACTAATAACTGACTTCTGTCTGTAGTGATGACATAAGTACACCATTTTTCAAGAAGTAATGAAACATCAACTTTTATCTCAAGACTTTATATCTTAAGCCAGAGGAAATTCAAATATCATGTAGTTACCTTTACAGGTATCAGTGACTTAGAAACACCTGATTTTCACATCTGCTATCGCATATTCCCCTCTTGCCTTTTTCCATCTCTTCCGTGCTGCCATGACAAGGAACATTGTGGTAAAGTATGTGGAGCTTCTAGAAAACCTGGAGGTACAGAAGTAGACGCAAAAAAGGAAGTTATAAAAATCAGTACCTGCTCAAGAAACCATATCATAAGGCCGGAATTCAAGACAAAGCTGGCCTTTTTTACAACCTTTGCCCCCGAATTATCCTGCCCCACACTATCGGAATTGTTTCATTTCACTTTGTTCGACTGCATGAACCACCTAGAAGAATTGTTTTCAGGCTAGCAAGCATCCTCTTTTTAAAACTGCGGCTTCTTCTGGCAGTCAATGATCTTTGAGTCATTCACACCTGAGTATGAAGTAGTTTAATTAACTACTGTTCTATTACTTAGCTGAGGAAATTTTCCTGGGAAAATACAAAGACACAAGGTAAAGGAGGCATTCCCAAGGGGAAGAGGGCAGGTGCCAAATTATTTCAGAATTTTTCCCAAGGCAGACTTTTCTTTTACCGGAGGAAAAGAGAGAAAATAATTTCCTCTATCATCCTTTTCTTTCTCTTCTAAGCAGCAAACCTTAAAAATGAACTGAGAAAGGGGCTGGCCCCGTGGCCGAGTGGTTAAGTTTGCGCACTCCGCTGCAGGCGGCCCAGTGTTTCGTTGGTTCGAATCCTGGGCGCGGACATGGCACTGCTCATCAGACCACGCTGAGGCAGCGTCTCACATGCCACAACTAGAAGGACCCACAACGAAGAATATACAACTATGTACCGGGGGGCTTTGGGGAGAAAAAGGAAAAAATAAAAAAAATCTTTAAAAAAAAAAAAAAAATGAACTGAGAAAGGCCAGCATGAGGAATACTAACTGTTACAGAACTTTTCTATATCTCGACTGTGGTGGTGGTTACGTAAATAGATATATGTGATAAAATAGCATAAAATTAACACACACAAAAACACACACACTAGTGCAGGTAAAACTGATGAAATCTGAATACGGTGGGTAGGTTGTACCAATGTCATTTCCCTAGTTGTGACATTGTACCTAGTTGTGACAAGAAGTTACCACTGGGGAAAGCTGGGTGACAGATATGTGAGATCTCTCTGCATATTTCCTACAATTGCATGTGAATCTACAATTATCTTAGAGGAAAAGTTTTTAAGACAAAAAAAAGAGTTTATATCTTAGAAATGGATCTTTTCAAATTCTCGCTGTGGTGTTGACCAAACTCACCCTTTGATGTCACATTTACTTGCCTTTGTTTATCTATTTGGGCTCACTTCTCAAATATGCTTTTTGAATTTTTTCTCTACCTGAAAAAAAATCTTACTCATTCTTTATGATCCAGCTTCCCAGACTCCTCCACAGTTTTTCTCTACCTTTGCTCACCTAACAGAACTGATGGAGTCTTCTGCTGTATTTCCATAGCACTCTGAATAGAGTAATAGACTAGTACTACTGAGCATTTACCAGGCACTTCACCTTTAACCTTTACAACAGCTCAGTGAGGAAGATGCTATTACCATCCCCATTTTACAGATGAAAGAACTGAGGCACTGAAGGTAAACTTGCCCAGCGTCACACAGAGAGCAAGTGGCAGTCAGCTTTCACAGCCAGGCAGTCTGGGTCCAGAGCCCACAAGGGTAACTGGTGCCCATCCTGCCTCTTTTGTGCACCACTGGCTGTCACTTGGACATGGCGTTTAGTTGTTTGCATTCTTATCTCTCCCTTCTTCCAAAGGAGGAGGCACCCATACTGGCTTTCTCCACTTTTTCACTTCCCATTCACTCCCCCACCAATTGGGCTCCGGCTTCCTTGGTGCCCCCACTCACTACTCCACTGGAACTACATTCAAAATGGCACCAACGACTGAAGGTTCTCAACTCAGGTAGACACTTTTCTGTCTTTACCTGTCTCCTGAGTTGTGTCAGAAACTTCTGACCCTTCTCCCTCTGGAAACCATCTTTTCTCTTGGTTTCCCTGACACCCCTGTTTTCTGTTTCTCTTTCTATATTTTTGGCTGCTCCTTCTGTCTCTTTAGCTTCCTCTTTTTCTAACTTCTCTTAACTTTCCGTCCCTGCCACCTACCCCCAGTTCAATTCCTAGCATTCTTCTCTTTTCCCTCTACATACTTTTCCTAGGGAGCCTCATCACTCCTAAATATTTCTTTCCAGCCCAGATATTTCTCTTGAGCTCACCAACTCTATAACCAGGCATTCCTGCCCCTCTCTGTTTTGCCGTGTAGACCTTTATCATAGCACTTCTCTTTCATCTTTTTTTTCTTAGCACCTGGCATAGAGCTGGTGCTCAATAAATATATTTTTAGTGAGAGAACTTAGGTAAACCAACTTGGAGGATGTTTTGGTAAATCAGTCCAAAACAATGATGCTATAAACTGTAAAACTCCCCTTGAGAAGAATCTGGATTTAAAGACACAATAGGCGGCCCTGGGGACTGATTAGATGTGGGGTTAAGAGCAAGAGTCAACGTTAGTCCTAAGTGTCTAGCATGGGCCACTGAGTACAACATGTGCAAAGAGAGAAAGCTGGCTCTCTTCTTTGATCAACTTACCAGATAATCTTCAATATTCCATTTTATTTCTTTTCGTGCTTTATAAGATAGAACCAAGGGAGGAAGATCTTTTCTCTAAGCCATTAGTTAACTGCACCAATTGCACCAGGCTATGAGCGCCACGAGAACAGAGACTCTGTCTGTTTTGTCCTCAGTGCCTTGCCCAGTGACTGGTAAATTGCAGGCATGCAACAGATATGGATTATCTTCTATTGAGCACCTTCCATGCACCAGGCACTGCACTTGCTTTGCATATATTTTCTCCCTTAATATGGACTACGATTCTGACACCAAATTCCAATTGTGTGGGGTTCGTTCCCCTACACCAAGCATTTCTTAGAGGCCACCTGGATATCCTACAATTCAACTCAATTCTGACACTATCTACCTGGAGATAGCACCAGATCCCACAGGTTAAGGACTCAGCCCCATGAGACTGCCCTCTAGCCCCGCTTCAGACCCCAATCACAAGCCCAGGTTGTTACCTGTGCTTCTGACCAACCGGCTATAGATTTGAGGCTCCTACGACCCCCTTATTGGGTTTGAGTAATTTGCTAAAGCAGCTCACAGAACTCAGAGAATCATTTCACTTACTAGATTACCAGCTAATTATAAAAGGATATAACTCAGGAAAAGGCAGATGGAAGAGATGCATAGGGCAAGGTATAGGGAAAGGGCGCAGAGTTTCCATGTTCCCTGGGTGCACCACTCTCCCTGAATCTCCAAGTTCACAGCCCAGAAGCTCTCCAAACCCTGTCCTTTGGATTTGGATGGAGGCTTCACTACACAGGCGTGATTGATTAAAACATTAGCCGTTGGCGATGGGTCCCTCTTCCAACCCTCTCCCCTCCCCAGAAATGGGAGGGGTGGGACTGCAAGTTCCAATCCTTCTAATCTTCTAATAGTTGGTCCTCCTGGCACCCAGCCCCCATCCTTAGGTGATTCCAAAAGTCACCTCATTAACATAACAAAAGACGCCTTTATCAGTCACCTCACAGGAAATTCCAAGTGTTTTAAGAGCCCTGTGTCAGGAACTGGATGAAGACCAAATATATAATTTGTTATAAACCACATTATCACACTCACAAAAAAAAAAAAAAAAGATCCATTTTAGGAGGGAGGATGCTAAGGCTTGGAAAGGTTAAGTGGCTTGTTCAAGTTTCCGTTGTACGAAAAGTAGCTAAGGCAGGAGTTAAACTTCAAAGGGTCTGATACCAAAGGCCCCTTTAACATGAAACTATATGGCTTTCCCATATGTAGTTAAATCTTCCAGGGAGATAAATTTATATGAGTTAAGTCAGATGATAGAATGAGAGCACAAGAATATTCACATTGGAAGATACAGTTTGATGTGTTTTATTGAAAGCTATTATTTCCTTTATGAGTTTCATTTATTTATGCATACGCATAAATGTGACCATTTAAAACTGGAATGCTTTTCTGTCTGAGTTCTTTCAGCACTTCATACAATTCTGGGAATCTTATTCAATATAAAAAAAATGCACAGGTAGAGTGGGTTCTTCATGGTCTGGCGTGTGCGACTCTTGTTATTGTTTCTGTTTGTTTGTTTCTTAAGGGGAAGAGATTGATCATTTTGATCAAAACAGCCACTTCCTTTCTTTTTTTAAAAAAAGATTTTATTTTTCCTTTTTCTCCCAAAGACCCCCAGTACATAGTTGTGTATTTCTAGTGGTGGGTCCTTCTAGTTGTGGCATGTGGGATGCCGCCTCAACATGGCCTGATGAGGGGTGCCATGTCTGTGCCCAGGATTCGAACTGGTGAAACCCTGGGCTGGTGAAACGGAGCATGAGAACTTAACCACTCGGCCACAGGGCCGGCCCACAGCCACTTCCTTTCTTGAGACTCTGGAAAAAGAGGTATTTTCCACATATGTCCTCTGTCGGGAGCCCTGAGAGTAGAGAGAAATTGGAGGGACTTTGTGTAACTGAAGAAGAAGGAAAAATGAAAACAGTCGCTCTGGTAGGAAATTAAGAAATTCTCGGAAGAATACAAAGGAAACAAACCAGAGATAAGGAAAAATATTCAGTTTGCGAGATGAGAAATACAAAACCTTGGCAGGAGAGGGAAAAATTTGAGGGTAGGGACAAACAGGCGAGACTAGCCAGACTTTCTCCAGACAGAAGTGTTGCCTACTGTGGCCTAGAGGGAAGAGATGGGAGCAAACGCTTTCCCTGAGCACACTGTCAGAAGCCGCGCTGCCTTCTTAGCAAAGTTTGAGATGGTGCATTGGCTTGACATTTAAGAGCAAGATGAGAAGGTCTCGGGGGAAGAGGTGTGACCGCAAGACAGACCAAGAGAGGAGAGTCCAAGTGTGCTTGCTTCTCCCTCCGCCAACCAGAGACCCAGTTTCCACTCCTGGTCCAGCCTGGACCAGCCCAGTCCTGATCTCACCCCGACATGGACACACACACACATACACACACACACGTACAGACACACACATCCTAATGAACTGCTGAGGGAAACCCAGCCATTTGAGTCCTCCAGATTATAGCAGAGAAGCTCAGCGGAGAGATTCAGCACTCTCCTATTGGTAATTTGCATTTCTTATATATCCTGGGAGACCAACCAGAAAAATTAAGGCAGCAATGTCTAATAATGAGCACATGAGAGGAAACCTTTTTTTACCTTAATAGAGTGAAATTAGAGAGCCTATTGGGCTGTTTCCTTTTTAAATGATCTCCTCCCCTTTTTAAAAAAAGACACTGTTGTTGAATGTCCCAGAAAGTTTTTTGAAACAAGCAGTTTGTCCCCTTTTTCTAAGCACCAGGCCAAAAATAGGAATTATTTGGCTTTTTCTTGTGAGGCAGTTCTGTGGAAGCCTAGCTGGAGAAAATCCTCCTTGCCCATTAACTAAGGGAGCTGTCACGAAGGAATTCTGGAACTCACGATATGCATTTATACACAGAATGTCTAAATGAGAAACAAAGCTTGACCTGGTTTTCTTCAGAACCAGACCACACTTCTTTTTCTCTGCTCCCTTTCAAGAGGAAGAGAAGAAAACAGCTTCAAATGAACATGGCTACCTTCTCCTACATGCTCTGTCAACTTGAGTTACCCAAAGGAAGATGGACAGCTATGGTATAATCTGATTTTATAGGCATTTGGCCTCTTGGTAGAGTAAAAACACGTTGCTCATCAAAAGGACACATACTAATAATAGCTCACCTTTGCTGAATTCTTCCAACACCCCAAGGCGCACGTGCTAAGCAGTTCACACGCTATCTCATTTCATCTTCACAGCCCTAACAGGAAGTGTTTTGATGAGCCCCATTTCACAGATGGCTAAACTGAGGCTTGGAGAAGTTGCATCATGTGGTTACACACCGACAAAGCCCCATATTAAACCCAGGCAATGGGGCTGGAGCCATCACTCTTGACCACCTGGCTCTAAACTTACATCTCAGTTATGGAGACAGAACGGGAGCCTCCAAACATTTAATAACACCAGTGAGCATATGATTCATGCCGAATAAATGGAATGAACAGCTACTTACACAGAACATAGAAAAAGGATGGTTTCAGTACAGCCAAGAGCAGAGACTAGGATGGAGGACTGGCTTCCAGGAGAGCCCTCTGGACTGATGCTTCCACCATTGGCTTCCACAAAGGACCAGCATTAAAAAGGAAGTCATTTCTCACAAACGCTTTAAGTTGTCTTCTGCTGGTAGACCCACCTCTATGAGCAGGCGTTCGATCCCATGAAACGTGTGGAGAAGAGCCTGTTTGCTTGTTGGTTGAAATCTCTTTCATCCTCCCGACTCGGGGGGCAGGTTCTTGGATTTCAAGGCCCTTCCACCAGGCCATGAGCATCCTGGGCTGTCGTTTCTAGCGAAGGAGAACCCAGAATAAATTTGACTGACTGTAGGCCCTAATCTTGAACAGAAAGAGGAAAAGTCCCCCGCCCCACCCCCCTTAAAATTGTCACATCCTCTCTGCAGTTTTTGGCAGACCTTTCAGGAAATATTAAATTAGACTGAAAATTCAGACATCCTAGTAACTTTCTGGGCTACTTTAAAACACCCAGCATATAAATACAGTCTAAAACTATTGAAGCCTTGATTCTACTAATTTTAGCAAATATAGTGGCTGCCTAGAATCAGAATTGGGAACGATAATCAACTGAGAAAAAAAGGATGAATCTTTATGGGAGCTAAAATTTCTTCTGTGATAGATTTTAATAGCTGCCAAGCACCTCACCCCATGCTAATATCGACTTCAAAGAAGAGCCACAACATTAAAATGTGTTATTACTTCCTCTTTGGCGTCCTACACGGAATGCAGGACTCCACTCCAGGACTGTTGGACCAAAAGTGTTTACCACTTAACACAGCGACTGCTGCGGCCTGGGCTTCAAACATGCATTTCCTCATGGGGTGCACAGTTAGCCTCCTTTCAGAGGACAGATTTGGAACAAAAAAAAAGAAAGTGGGGAAGGCAACTTCATCTTTAGCTGTGTGTAACCAAAATGGGAATTTGAGGGGGTCTTGTATTTTACACAACATGTCGCCCATTGCATTTTTGGTCCTCAGTTACCTTCATGCAAATAGAGTAAGACGTCAGAACTACAGACATTTTACAAGCAAGGAGAAACTTCTCGTACCTAAATTCATGCCTATGCAAACTGTACCCTTCTCCTTAATCTTGCCATTGATTGGACTCTTTGCAAGCCACTAAACTGTGACAACATGTGTACTTGACTGAAATAACATGTAAGCGTTTCATAAATGAGTCCCCAAATATTCGTGAACTATTTTCAGACACAGTATTTATGAAACTATTAAAAGCTCATTACTTTCGCCATCTCCTTCATGAGTTGAAAAGTAAGCACAGGTTATTTATATCTTTGCCCTAGAGACACTAGTCATTTTGGTCTGGAAGACATTTGCATTTAAGATACATCATGCAACTGGCATCAGTTTATTTTTTTAACATTATGTTTACACACTCATCTATTGGTAGCAATTCTAGTTGGTTCTTTTAAAGGGCCACGTAGAGGAAACAGATCAGATCTTTATTTGATTAATATCATTGATGAATCTTATGCTTTGAAGCGAGAGGGAAGCAGTCTCTGGAGAAATCTGAGTGGACATTTACTGTTTCTCCATTAAACTGGACCAGAAGAAAAACAGGACTCCAGGAAAAAATTGTCCAGAGTTCTTCCCCTTCTGTAAAAAGAGTCTCAGGCTTCCTTCCTGTTCCATGAGGAATAGACGGAGAACACGTTAGAAGTGACAGAAGCATGTCAGAGAGAAAGACATCCTTGTGCATCAGGAGACCCCTGAGTGTGAGAACATCAACGTTTAGTAACAAGTGTTGTAGACACTTTGTTTTCTACGAGTTAACTTCAAATAAAGCACCCTTCAGTGTGTGCGTGTCGGGGGGTTGGGGGGTGTGTTCTGAGCACGGCTGGTCCGGCTCGTTCTTTAGACGGATTGAATGACCCTGCTTTCCTTCTCCATAGGTTTACTGTTCTTTTTCATAAGCTCTGGCCTGAGGAGAGGTTTGGGCAGACCCCAAGGATGTGCAGGGCTCACACACCGATGGGAGCAGAGCCATCCTGAAAACAGCCCAGGGCGAGGCGGAAGGTGTCCGGCAGAATTGGTCAGAGCCCCAGTCTTGGAAGCCTGAGTCCGTCCGTGTTCTGGGTGTCCTAGTCGTTTTTCTTGATTCCTGACCCTCAGAACCCAGCTCCGGCCTGTCCTGCATCATTGACTGAACCCATCGCTTTGGACTTCTTTGTTTACTTGTCCATCTTATTGTTTTGATTGCTAAGTAGGTCAAAACTGGCAATAACAGAGCGAATCCTAAATGCCAAAACTTAATTATACAAATGACCGTAGATCTCTTTTTTCCCCTGCCTGTCACATTCAATTCATCACCATGTCCTCTCGATTCCACTTCCTAAGTGCCTGTGGAATCTGTGCTCAGGGCTCCAAGCCCACCATCACCTCACCTGAGGACCTAATGACCCCTCACCTGGATAACTGCAATGGGGTCCTCTCTGGCTGTGCTCCCCTCCCCAGAAAGCAGGGCAATGCTCTAAAACAAACCTGCAATCACAGCTGTCCCCGTGGACAGGGTACAGAAGGAGCCCTTCCTTGGTTCCCCCTGGCATTGGCAAGGAAGTTAAAGCAGTTTGCTATGCACAAAAGGCCTCTCCCGGCTCAGCCTCTTTCCGGTCTCCCAGGCCCTCCCAGCCATGTCACCCACCTGCTGCACGCCCAGCCCCCCTGCCACACCCACGCCAAGCCCTTCATGCCCCATGCCTCTGCTCACCCGGCTGTGAATTCACCGTTCTCCGTCAGATGCTTACTGTTTTGTTGTTGGGAACTTTGTCCCTTCCCTCAGTCAGCTCACCTCCTCAGGGAAGCCTCTCAGGCCACATCCATCATGCAACTACCAGAGCGGGTACCGCACTGTGGAATCTCTGAGAAGTGGCAAAACCAGGGGTCTGTGCTAGCTGATATAACGGTCAGAAATTCTGAGGAAGACAAACACGCCACCATCAAAATCTAATCTGCAAGAGATGCTATTATTATTTAAAGCAAGTAAAAGAATAAAAATAAGGATTTCAAAGAATAGGAACTTTTGAATTCTACCCTCCAGGATACTTTTTCTGCTCAAACTGTAAGATCTTTCTAGCTATTTCTCTCTTCTGAAGGCACCTCTCTAGGCCCTTCATAACTACAAGATCGCAATATGTAAGAATGTTTTTATCTCGTCCTCAGTCAACTTGGGGTTATGCATACAGCTAGGCCACCACCACAGCTTTTATGTGGCAGACGGACAGACCTTCTCCCCCAGACATACAAGCAACTGATATCCCCACAATCAATCAGATTAAAAGGCACAAGAAGGAAAAAAAAAGACGTGCACAGTTAGGAGGCATTTTGAGGAAACGTCTACTTGACAAGCGTAGGGGAGTCAGAGAGATACTCCAGCATTGGCGTGTCTTACCCTCTGAAGGTTTGGTTTCAGTTCCTCCTCTGCCTTCATCCCTGGCTCTCAGTTTAGACTGAAACAATGAAGAGATGGAAAGATCAAACAAACAGATCTTTGTGGAACAACAAAGAGGTACAGTGGGGCTCTGGAGTGGGAGGAGGGGCGGAGACCGCCTCTGGCTTGCATTCCAGGCTCAGGGGCCGCACAGAGAAGAGGTGTGGCCGCTCACAGGTGTTGGAGCAGGGCAGCCTCCCGCTCCCCGTCATCTCCTAATTTCAGCCCATGGTGATGGGCTGCTCTTTAAGTACAAGGGTTCAATTTAGAGAACCTTCCACTGATACTGCAGTGACCCTGGAGCCAGATTGCCCAGCATGAATCCTGGCACCTCCACCTCCCACCTACCAGCTAAGTGATCCTGGGCAAGTTTCTTAACCTCTCTGGGCCTCAGTCTCCTTGTCTTTAAAATGGACATGATATCACACTGCCCTCCCAGGCCCACTCTGAGGATCATACAAGTCAAGATAAATATAAAGCATTCAGAAGATTGTCTCCATAACTGTCAGCTATTATTATGTTAAGCACGTAACAATTATTTTGTGCCTAGGTTTTTCAATCTGTAAACCTGAATTTGTTTTTACCAACCAGTCATTAGAAAAATTAGGAGGATATTATGAAAAAGCTTAGAAAATATGAGTTAGCACGTGACTTGGGAGGCACATTTAGAAAGACTTCGTACAAGACGCGCTTAACAAACAAGAAAGAAATAACCCCGTCCACATTTAATCTTACTCCTTTCAAACACACCCCCTGGAGATATCATTAATTCTGGCTGCTCTTCGTATCAGCAGGCAAAGAGAACAATCATCTGCTTTGAGGAGATAAAAATGGAGTTCCCTCACCAGCCCTCTAAGTTCCTGTGAAAACCCAGTCCAGTCGAGAGGCTGAATTCATGTTCTTTGGGACATGCTGCCTGAAAATTTAGAAGTTAATAATTAGCTAGAATTTGTGAAGTCCATACCATGTGCCAGATAATGCGTTAGATACATTACATGCCTCCTGACGAGAACCTTATGAGTAGAACTATTTTTATCCCATTTTACAGACGAGAACACGGAGGTGCAGAAAGGTTGAGTCAGTGGTCAGATCTGCCTGGCTCCAGACCCTGTTGGCCCAACCATCATATGATGCTGCCTCTTTTAATCCTAAGTATACTGGATGATGTAATTTTTCACTGTATGAGTGCAACATTTGATATTGCCACTTTTGAACTATTTTTCAGTCTTCAACTCCGTATTCTGAGGAATGTTTACCAATTTATTGAATGTCGTTTCCTGGGAAGGCCTGTCATTCTGAGATGACATCTTTGCTACTTTTGTGGATTAAATGCCCTTCTGAAAAAATGAAATGATGGTCTCAGGCTGTGCTACAGTCTGAATGTTTCCCCACAAAATTTATAAGTTGAAATCCTACCCCCCAAGGTGATGGCATTAGGAGGTGGGGCTTTTGGGAACTGAGGCCTTTGGGAGGTGTTTAGGTCCTGAGGGTGGAGCCTTCTTGAGTGGGTTTAGAGTCTTTATAAAAGAAGCCTCACCTTCTAATATGGGCACATTAGGGGTTAGGTTTCAATATACAAATTTCGAGAGGAAGCAAACATTCAGTTCACAGCATGATGTTGGTAGATGGTAAATTTCCCTTGTTTTTAAAGAACAAAACAAATTCAAAAAACAACTTTTTGTGGATCTTGCCAATTACTGCTTTTAATTGATGGACCATGATATTCAGACTAAGAACATGGCAGTATACTTTGCAGAATCTTCACGAGTTATTTCAACCGAAGACCTCATCTCTCTACCATTGCTCTATTTTCTGGAATGACAAGAAATTGCTCAGCCATCTTGTTAAAATGTATGCTCATAATTTGATTTGAATAAACCAAATGAAAAAAAAATTTTTTTTTACTGTAAGTTTCATTTACTCTCTCTCTCTCTTTTTTTTCTGTAAGTGAGGAAGATTGGTCCTGAGCTAACATCTGTCGCCAATCATCCTCCTTTTGTTTTCTCCCCAAAGCCCCAGTGCCTAGTGGTGTATCCTAGTTGTGGGTCATCCTAGTTCTTCCATGTGGGGTGCCACCACAGCATGGCTTGATGAGTGGTATATATGTCCATGCCCAGGATTCAAACTGGTGAACCCTGGGCTGCCGAAGTAGAGCGCACAAACTTAACCACTCAACCACAGGGCTGGGCCCCAAAAAACATTCTTAAGGCTATTAGAGAAATCAATTATGCACTGACTCATATGATACCAAGGAATTATTGTTACTTTATAAGATATGATAATGGTATTGTTATTTTTTAAAGTCCATCTTTTTTAGGGACAGATCCTGACATATGTAGGTGTAAAATAACTTCGAAATACTTCAGCAAATTGCAAAAGGAAAAGGAAAAAGAGAAAGAGGAAGCAAATATGTCAGTCCTGATAATTTTTTAATCTGAGTGATAAAGAGATGGGTACACTATATTTGTAATTATTTGAAAATTTTTCATAATAAACATATATATCATCATACATAGTATTCAAATCCTGTCATCAAATGCTGATACTTTTTTCCCTTTTTTTTTTTTTTTTGAGGAGGATTAGCCCTGAGCTAACATCTGCTGCCAATCCTCCTCTTTTTGCTGAGGAAGACTGGCCCTGAGCTAATATCCATGCCCATCTTCCTCTACTCTATATGTGGGACACATGCCACGTCTTGGCTTGTCAAGCGATGCCATGTCCACACCCGGGATCCGAACCGGTGAACTTTTGTGTAGCCAAAAAAAAAAATAGGTCTCTTTATTATATAAATAATTATTAGTAATTTTCATAGGTATATTCACTTTTAATTGGTATACTATGTTAAGGGTCTTAATGAAATAATAAAGTGTATCTAACGTAGAGAAAAAAATCTTTGAAAGGTCTGACAGATCAAAGCTGCAAGGGACACTTTTAGAAGAACACTGATCCAGAAGGCACGTTCTTTCCCACCTTATTTCTCAGATCATCCGATTACTGATTATTGACTGTGAATGTGGCCCTAAGGAGGTACTCATTTTTGAAACTTTTACAAAAAAGCAAATGCGTTTCCTATGCTTTGCCACATGGATAGTTTAAAATTTTCAATTAAGAACTAACATTCATCATTTTCACTAGCACCCTCATGTGCCCAGACCCTTTTAAAGGGCATTGGAACAATTTCCTAAGTTAAATTGTGTCAAAAATAACATATCAAGCAGATGACAAAAGGAACCCTTGCTTTGAAGCTTGAAAAAAAATTGCCTTTCACTGTGAACAATCGTCTGACTTCAGGATCTGTTTCATGTTTCTTCAAACGTTTCACGTCAACCTTTCCCCAGAGCAAAATTTGAGATGAAATTGTGTAATTTATTATCGTCTTTTAACATATTATATTTTTTCTTCCCTTTGATACCTTTTTTTCTCTGAGGTCCTTGGAAACGTTGAGATCACAATGAATTGACTCTTCCTGTGGATACTGGGAAAGGGGACAGGGTTAGCAGACAGGGAGAAGGTGACAAGAACACAACAGAGGAGAACAAGAATGCAGAAGGAGAAAAGTGAAGTTTTGCTGGTTTGGAAGCTGTAGTCCAAAGGATTTGCCTGCTGGGCCTAAAAAGAGAAGGTCAACCCACAGGTAAATGTCGCTGGGGCTATGGTCCTTGCATGGAGCGTAACTTCACGAAATCAAACCAAGTCCAATAGTCTCTTTCATACAAGAGAAGGGAAGAGAAATCACAATAAATCTGGGTCCCTTAGGTGTCATGAACTGTGGTGGGTGGGGTCTTTACATGTTAATCTCATGTCATCCTCATGACAACCTCATAAAATAGATGCCCCTTTCCACTATACAGATCAGAGACTGAGTGACCTTTGTGGCACAGCTGAACTCCAGTCTGTTAATTCAAAAGCTCATGATTCTCCCACAGCAGAAATCATCTTGCTATAATATCAAAGTTCTTTTCTCTCTATGGCCTGCTTTTTACTCAATTATGGTCCCAAATCAATCAACGGCATATAAAGGAACCTGATGTAAGAAAATCCTGTGAATTTGTCTTTTAAGACATAAATTGAAGAAAATCAATGAGGAAATGCATCTAAATGGGACAGAGATAAAAATCGGTAAATTTGATGAGATGGTTTAAATGACCCAATTATCATCGGAATTCATGGTTTTTTATTTTTGTTTGGATCATGGGACCCTTTGAGATTCTGATGACAGCTATGAAGCTGCACATTCACATAAACTTTCAGAGGGCTTAAGGACCACCACTTAAATTTATTTGGGTTTATAAACCCTATCTGTATTATTCAGAGTGTAAAATGCATTTAAATATGAAAATGCTTATACATATAAATGAAGGACCTTTCAGGTACCTTTATGCATTCTGCGACATGGATTGCCTAAATCTTGCCCATTGGTGATTGCATGACTTTTGAATAGACCATTGGTGATTTGCATAATTTTTGACCCATCAATATCAAGGGTTCCTGGGGCCTTGCACCATAAATCTGTCCATGTAAAGGAAACCATATTAGAAGAGGACCACCTAAGAAGACTGTCAATGGCATGTAAAAACCATAAAAGTATCACACCCCGCAAAGTTCTGGGGGAGTATACCCAAGGGTGAATGCAAATTCAGTTCTTAATTTCATTTTCACCTGTTAGACAAAATGACATCCTAATTATTTCATGTAAATTGGTGCATGACAGGGCAGGCCTGGCCCAAAGGGCCAAAGCTTGACAGCCCCTGGGCATTGAACGCACTAGCGGGTATCCTCCCAGAGGAGAAGGAAGTTGTAAGAGGAACAGGAACTTTACCACCCACCACCTCCTCTCTTCCCTGAAAAGTGAGAAGCAGCACAGGAGCAAAGAGAGGCAGCAGACTGAGACAGCAAGGCAGCCACCACAAGAATTAAAAAAAGCGGATGGTGGCGAATAAGGCGCGTGTGAACCAGCTCAACAGGCACTCTACACATGCTTAAGTTCGAAAACCTTTGCAAAAAATTTGTTTGAAAACACAACACTTTAGGAAAGTGAAACTGGTGAGTTAAATTAGTTCACTTTTGCCCATTGTTATTACTTAGCTTTCCATATTTTTGTACAAAGCATTGATTATTTAATATTACAGACCCAGCAAGATGGCGTCTATCCTTGGCTCTGCCACCAGTTTGCTCTGAAAACTCAAGAACTTCTCTCTGGGACATGGCTCACACATGAAGGGAGCTAACGGGACTCTTCCAGTTTTTCTCATGTTTTAAGAGTCTGTAATGTACTGCAGATACGTATGGAAAATTTTCCCGTGGTACAACAAAAACAGGAAATAGGAAACTTCTGCACCAATTAAGATGAGGATTATTCTCCCTCCCTGCCTGAAGTAAGAGGATAACTAGAAGTTTGTCTGCCAGGGGGAAAAGAATTAGATGTTTGAATGGATCATTTTTTCCCCTTCTAAACTGAAAATTAAAGCCTTGAGACATGGCCAGATGTAGACAGATTCTCAAAGTGGGCAGTTTATTCTGGCACCACGCTACTCTCTTTCTGCCTTTCTGTCCCAACTTTGGAGCCTCGTGGCTGTATCCTGTCTCCCACCCTCCTTGCCCCCCATGAAAGTATGGCTGAAACTGCAGACTCAGCATCCCCAGTCCTCTGAACTGCTTCACCTCTCGAAATTCTTCCCTAACCCCAGCAAACTTGGTATCCTTTATTTCTTTTAGGTGCTTTAAGAAAAGCAACCTTTTCGAGCCAATTTACACTAAGATGTGAATGACTAAGAATCTTTAACATCCCTAAGGCATTTGCATTTTTTAACAGCATCCTGCAGAGAGAGAAGGAACGAGCAAGAGAGCTTTCTAACTGGTAGGATGTTGGGGAAAGTAAAACAAGACTTAAAAAGAAAAAAAAAAAGCCTTTAGCTTGAAAGATATCTGATCCGCGCACACGGACGCACCAAATCTGCCGACGTCAGATTCCTGTACCTGATCCACACAGCGCCTCCCTCCCTCCTTTCTTGAATCTGGAGAAGCTTTAAATGCTCGTTCCTGACTCCTTTGCCCACAGCGTGACAGCTTTTATGGGAATAGCTGAGGCTCCAGCCCTGCAGATAAGGGATAAACATTTGTAACTGTCTGTTATTTATAAGCCAGGAACTGTTTAAATTTAGAAGAGTTCTAAAATTCCACTTCTAAAATTGTGACTGATAACTCCTTTCTCAAGTATCAAGTTCGTGTTTACAAAGCAAATCAAGAAATGGAAAGCATCACTCTCGGAACTATTTTGCTCTTCCGTTGTCTCTGCTCTTCTGAAAAAGTCAAAGGGGGAGGGAAGGAAACAGAAATTGAAAGAGAATCATAACACCTGATTCGTTAAGAATTGACAAGCATACGATTGGGGAAATTACCCCTGTTGCTGTTTCTACGTCCCTTTGAGCTTTTTAAAAAGTGATTTGGAAGTCATGAAAACAGGATCTCCAATTAACTAAAAAGTGCTCAATATTGAAAAAAATTGTATATATTCTCACACATGCACATTTGTATATGGAAAGTATATGTGTGTGAATACATACATGTATGTGTATATGCATACATACGTATGTATTTTGTGTACTGACATATACATATATAGTTGGATTTTATTCTAAATCTGTATACTTTATCACCCAACTTACCCCACTTTCATATAAATTGATAAGATCATTTTGTCATCCTTCACATTGGAATACTAACATTTGTATACTATTGGTCCCAGGAGATCAACAGCAGCAAATATGGTTAAGCATGTACTGAAACTGAAAGTTACAGCTTTCATCCGGTAAATCCAGTTCTCTCAACACCAAAACTTGTAACTAGTATTTTGTAAATAACTGTCAACAAGTAAGATATGCAATTGCAGTGTCTCATGACCTGATTTGAGATCTTATTCAGTCTGTGCTCTAACAAAGATTATTTCTATTACAGGCCATACGAGCAATAACCAGAGCACCAACACATATACTGTGTTTCCAAATATTTGGAATCATCCTAATCTGAACTATTAAAGGGTCCTTCTCTAGTTGCCAGACAGGAAACTGTTCAGATGGTAGAGACCTCATCAAAAACTTAAGAGAAGACAATATAGTTTTTTCCTGATTGACTATTTTTCTTTTTTGGAGGACCTCATTCTCAATGATAGAAGCTACATTAAGGAGATTTAGGAAATTATTAATTGTAAAGCAAAAATGTACAAAAGGGGAAAGGAAAATTGAAAAGGCCCCAAGGCTTCCCTTTGTCTATGAAAAGCTGTTTTTCTCTAGTGATGTAACTTTCCCCTTGGCAATGGGCTAGATCACCATTTAATGAACACACAGTCTTCTCTCCAACAGAACCCGGTGCTCTGAAACTCACACTGTTAGCACCAGAAAGACACATATTTTCTCTGCACGATCCAAGTGTACATTGAGTCGAGGAAGGCAGAACTGGGTAGTAGAAAGAGCGTGGAGTCAGAGTTGAATTCCAACTCCACTTTTGCCATTCATTAGTTATGTGACCAATGGTGCTTTTCAGATCCTCAGTTTTCTCATCTGTCTAATGGGGAGAATTGAGCCTATCTCACAGCTTGTTGGTGTGCTAATGTAAGGGATGCACCCAGCAAATATAGCAGTAAAGGTGGCTGCGGTTGTTCTTAGAATGGCCATGATGTAATGACACAACAGCTCTAATCTACCCTAGTCTACTCTTTATAACCTGTGAGCATTTCACGGCTTTTGTGCATAGGCTGGTTCTTCTAGATAAAGCGTCATACGATGGATTAACTGAGGTGACCTTAACAGGCTCTTCGGACAAGTAGCTTTCTAAATAGGAATGGGGCATGGGGCAATGTAAGATTAGGTTTGAACTTTTACCTAGGTGGACATTTTTAAATGTTTTCAAAGTGGTGTGGTGAAGAGTATGGGATCTGCCCCCTCTTGATTGTCCTCCATTAGAAGCCCTGGGTTTAAGGCCAATTCCACTGGCTCTCAGCTGGGTGACCCTGATTCATTTATGTTTTGAATCTTCAGTTTCCTCATATGTAAAAATACCTTATTCATATTCCAAGGCTGTTAGGAGCATGAAAATAAGATAGTGTATATAGAAGAACGGTGTAAACTGCACAGTTCTAGACAAGTATGACTATATTTGTTACAAAAATCAGTCATTCAGCAATGATATTCAAACCTTGCTATAAAATTACTCCCTAATAACAGAATTTAATATAAGCCGGATCTTTCTCAGAGCTCATCAAAGATAATTCGTGTAAAGAAATATATCTCATTGACCTCATTTTAAGGGGATGTGGAATATCGATAAGGACCATGATGTAGGAAGACTCCCAGCGTTTGTTCTTAGCATGTCATGAGACAGAAGTCTTCTTCATATTTGTACTTCCAAAATCATGAATGCAAACCCAATAATGAACTCACTGAATACTAGTGTCAGTTAAAATGATTGTCTTTTTTAAAGCACTTTTTTCTTATTTCAAAAAACATATAGGGGTTGGCCCGGTGGCGCAGCAGTTAAGTTCGCACGTTCCACTTCGGCGGCCTGGGTCTCACCAGTTTGGATCTCAGGTGCAGACTTAGCACTGCTTGGCAAGCCATGCTGTGGTAGGCGTCCCACATATAAAGTAGAGGAAGATAGGCACGGATGTTAGCTCAGGGCCAGTCTTCCTCAGCAAAAAAGAGGAGGATTGGCAGCAGATGTTAGCTCAGAGCTCATATTCCTCAAAAAAAAAAAAAATATATATATATATGTTTATGGAAGAAACTTTAAAAAATACAAATAAGCAAAAATAAAATTAAAAATCACCTGGAATCTCATTACTCAGAGGTAACCACTATTATTTTAGATAACAGCTTTCACATGTTTTTAATATATATAAATAGAGTGAAAGTAGAAATATAGATATCAACTATAGAGTTTATAAAAATGTTATCTGAATTGTTTTTCATAATATGACTTTTTTTGTTCGAAAATACATCCCAAATATTTCCACGCCATTGCAATAACAATTTAATGGTTTCGTAATATTCCGTTGAGGACACTTTCCACATTTATTTGGCCTGGACTTTACTGCGAAATGTTCTGTTTGTCTTCATTTCTTTTTCTTTTGAACAGCAATGTTAGGAATATTCTTGCAGCTACATTTTTCTTACACATTCCTGATTATTTCCTCAGATTAAATTGCTAGAAAAAGAATTACTCATGCAAAGGGTATGTGAAATAGTAAGGCTTCTGATAAATATTGCTAAACACCCTCAGAGGGGATATGCCAAATTGATGCTTACATTAGTATTTTCTTAGAGTGCCTATTATTTTTCTTTTACTATTATTGTATGTTTTTCTTATAACATATTCATTGAAGAATGCTTAGAAAACATGAGCAAACAGAAAAAAATTACAATTCTCATAATCTCACTATATGCTTAACCATTGTCAAAGCTTTGCTGTATATCTTTTCAGTCTTTATA
This sequence comes from Equus przewalskii, assembly GCF_037783145.1. Classification (NCBI taxonomy): domain Eukaryota; kingdom Metazoa; phylum Chordata; class Mammalia; order Perissodactyla; family Equidae; genus Equus; species Equus przewalskii. The sequence continues at coordinate 12,403,090 of NC_091860.1, forward strand.
AATATTTATATTTACATTTATGTTTTAATGTGTATATGCATTTTTTAAAAATCTTCGGTGTATTTATTTTTTTAATGAGTAAAGCCCTTTTAAGAAATACATGTTGCAAATTGTTCCGTTTTTTTGTCCTTTAAATTTTTTCATGATGTCCATTAAGTTTTTATTTTCATTACTCAAATCTATCTTTTTAGACTTTCACATTTTGTGTCATGCTTGAAAAGTCCTTCCATATCTGATAAAATTTCCTTTTTTTCTATTTTTTTTATTTTACAGTTAGCTCCTAACCCACCTGCAATCAGTTTGGCATCTAGTGTGAGGCTGAGAATTCTTTTCTTCGTAAATAGCTAGCCAGTTGCTATAACACATTGATTTCTAAAAATCATCCTTTTGTGATCAATGGGACAGTCTTCACTTTCCTTAAGCTTTTATGCAATCCGCCTCTAACTTAGCTTTTCGGCTAGAACTGTACCAGTACTACACTGGGTAGATTATTTTAGCTGCGTCGTAAAATTGCATATGGGAGCACGGCAAATTCTGCCTGGTTATGCCTCCGTGGGAAGTTTTCTTGGCTTTGCTAGAATGCTTATGTTACCCAAATAATGATTGCCTTTAAAAATATTTGACAGCTTGTTTAGACCCCTATTATGTCATGTGAAGAGAGATCTTTTTTCTCATTAGAAATAAGTAGGCAATTGCTCCCTCCCTGTACTCTCTTTGGGACCTGCGCACCGCCCCATGGAGCACCTCACTCTTTGTTTTATAGCAGTTTCTTGCTGCCTGTGTCTTCACCATACTGACCCTCTTGGGGGAAGAAATTTTGCTTTGTTTCTTATCATGATTTCTCTACCACCTGGCATGTCTCACATTGTAGGCAGTTAAAAAAATGTTAAAGCTTGTTCAGTAAATAAATTAATGTCTAATTATAATACATAACTTTAAATATTTAATTAGTCTCTAAAAGAACTAACTTTTTCTTGTAAACTGCTTCTGTTTCCTTCTTTCTATTTTTATTTATTTATTTTTTGGAGGAAGATTAGCCCTGAGCTAACTACTGCCAGTCCTCCTCTTTTTTGCTGAGGAAGCCTGGCCCTGAGCTAACATCCATGCCCATCTTCCTCTACTTTATATGTGGGACACCTACCACAGCATGGCGTGCCAAGCGGTGCCATGTCTGCACCCGGGATCTGAACCAGCGAACCCCGGGCCGCGGAGAAGCGGAATGTGCGAACTTAACTACTTCGCCACCGGGCAGGCCCCATATTTCCTTCCTTTTAAAGAATACATGTAAACACACACACACACACACACACACACACACACTCACTCTAGTGGAGTACACACAAACACAGAATGAGGAGCTTCAATGAGTGGGGCATGAGTCACTCCAACTTCCCAAACGGGAAAAAAGTGGTAGATGGAAACAGAGGACTTCCAAAAGTATGTGAGAAATAACTATATATGAAAAACGAGGCAAATTTCTCTATTTTCTGTGATAATTCACAACACTCATTTTCATCAAGATAGAGAACAAAAGCCAGGAAAAACTCAGATCCCTTTGTTGTAACTGACCTGCCGATGACATTGCCGTTGCATCAGCTCCGTCCAGTGGGGATGCTGCCAACCCAAAGACGCACACTCGGTGATTCATGTTGGCACACGCAGCGCTTGGTACCATTTGGCTAACAGATTTCTTACTCTTCTTCACTTGTTCTTATGGCTTCTTTATGGGTAACTCTAATTTTTGAAAATTATTTTTAAAACAAATCATTCTACCCATTTTCCACAAAAAAAATTCCAGACATTTCTTCTCTTTCCCATCCCCCTGTCCATCCGGTGGAGTCCCAAGTTTCAGAAGCATAGAATAATCTAGCCTTTCATTTTCTTCAATAACTAATCATTGTACATCTACTATCAATAGTTATTAGAGAATTATGCAATTTGATGCCAGGATCCTGTCCGTGGTTTGAAATTCATTAAAGTAAGTGATGGATAATATCAAACAAAAAATTACCTTCAACGTAAAAAGGGTTTCTGCAACTCAAAAAGTTTTAAGAATCTTTGGTATTTCTATTTTTATGCTTGAAATACAAGATTATAAGTAAAGCCAGCACTTGTATACTATTTACCACAGGCCAAGAACTCTTCTAATTGCTTTTCTCATTTTATCCTCAACATGAATGCTAAGAATGAGTCCTAAAATTCATGCATTGTTATTATCTCCATTTTACAGATGAGGAAATTGAAGCACAGAGAGGTCAAATGACTTGCCCAAGGGCACACAGCCAGTAAACATAAAGCTGGGGTTCAAACATAGGCAGCCGGGTCCAACATCCGTGCACTTAACCATTACACTGATTACCAATTCTGGCTTTAAAAGAGACAAAAATTCAGAGACCATGAAAGCACTGAATTTTATTTGAAATTACCCCAAAGTTGGCCTGAAGATGGTGATGAAATATGACTGATACATTTGGATATTAGAGTCCCTGAAACTCAGAGCTGAAAGTTTTTATATTTTAAAACAGTGTGTTGCTGTGAATAAAGCTAACAGTTTGGAGATTAGAAAATAATTAAGAAAGTAAAAAATATATACATGTTGAAATGTATGAATTTTTGAAATAAAATATTTGGAATAATGAAGACAGCAACATTGCGGGGCATCGTCAATGAATTCAGTGCCCTCCAGCTTACTCAGAAATGTGATGAGACAATGAATGGAGGAATGGAAGAACAGCTGTCAATATGTGTAATACACACCCAGAAAATCTCCCAGGCCACATTCAATAAAGCGCAGCCCTTCAGTGCATCACAATGTGACTCCCTAGCAGGGTTTTAACTCATTTGCAGCAAATCAGGCTTGATTTGAATTACAACAGATGGCCAGCCTAATGAAGGCAGTGCCAACAGGAGGGAACATTGTAAGAATTAAGTGGAAGGAAGAAGAGCCAAGAATTTTAAATGAACATTGTCAAGCACATACTTTGGATCTAATGATGACAAGGATTTGTGAGACTATTTCTAAAACAAAAATACTTTCAACACTACTGATTCTATATACAACAGTATTTTCCCATCTGCAAAGACATTACCAAGTTTTTAAGATAATTACATTTGGAATATAGGTATAAAATGCCATATACTTTAGTAAAAACATATTGGATGCTAGACCATTGTGTTTTATTAGCTGTGATCGAGAAGTTTCTGGAGATTATTAAAACACTGGGAGTTGTGTCATGCAGTCCTTTACACAGGTATGCAGTGAATCCCGTGGTTTGCTGGTAATTGCCTTCCAGATTTGGGGTTATCCTCTGTTTCCAAATTTTTATTATGTGCTAACTTTACAGAAATTCTTTCTAAAGGCCTTAAATGAAACCAAAGACATTTTTCTTTGTCTTTTAAACCTAAAGCAGTATTTTGTTGTTTACTGTCGGACAGAAATGATGAATGTTTTTAAACCATTTGGAACAGAACAGATGAATAATGCCAAAATAATCTTGAGAAGTTTCAAAGTAAAAGAAGCCTTCCTTTCAAAGGAAAAGAGGAATTCCAAGAAAAATAGATAATGGCTCTTTGTATAAAATATTTGCTCTACTTCATGAGAAGAATGGAATAAAATGAGTAGTCGTGACTAAGAACTGAGTACTATGGTACGGAATTTAAATATTTTTAAAGAGTAATTATAGCAACACGAAATAAATTCTAGGTTCACTATTGAAATGGAATGAGCCATGAAATACAGCAATAACCAAATATGTATGAATAACAATTTTATAAGCACGAAGCAAACGTGATCCTGAAACTCCAATTTGATTGCAGCTACCAAAAGCTCAATTTCAGCTACCATTATATCAACCTAAGCAACTTGGCTATTTGTTTAACATGATCTTTCTAATGGTGCCTTTGTGCGTGCTCAGAGCTATTACTCATGGCTTTGATTTGGCCAATCACTAAGCAAGTGCAGGCTGTTTTGTATGCTTTTCTCCCTAGAAACCTATTTTAAAGCATCACGGAACTACAGTCAAGGAAACGAAAGCAGTCCTATAAGGCCAGTAGATTTGGGCAGGGGTGGAGAAATCAGTGGCAAGACATTAGATTGGAAAAGTCCATAGCTGTAGGTCAGAAAGCTTTAGAAAGCTGTCCCCAGGAGCTGACACTTTATCCCGAGAGAACTTCAGGATAGTGATATAGTCAGACTGGCGTTTTAGAAAAAGCGCTCTGGCAGCTGTCTAAAAGATGTATTGGGGAAAAATGAAACTAGAGGCAAATGAAGGGCCAAGAAATAGACCAAGAAATAGACCAAAAAAGATCCGAGGAGTGAATGGGATATATTCAGAAGTGCAAGTGTTAGGATCTATCACACACTAGATTAGAGAAATAAGCTGAAGAAGAAATGATTCCTGAATTTTAAGTTTATTGTTGTAATGAAAAATACAAAAGTGATCATTTTCATGTAGCCCAGAATTCCACTTAGATAAATGGCGTTCAGTCCAGTGGTTTCAAAAAATAGCACTTGTTTTTATTGTTTCTTTGGGATTAAATAATATGCAAAGGAGATAGTAGCCCACTGTTAGCCAGAAAGAAGAGATGATGTGTGAGTCTCAGATTCAGAAATAATTTCTGGGAACAAAAGTCTGGAGAGCTCAGTGACCATCTCTGAAGGCATCAGGAACTCTGAACCAGTAGCCTAAAACCTGGGGAGATTCTCTCTTTGAAGATAGATCTTTCAAGCCTTTGGACCCCATACACACAAATGACTCAAAAACATGTTTCCAACCAGACCTCGCCCCATCTACCTAACTGCCGACTGGATATCTTCTTGGGAATCTCAAAGGCCTTTTGAAATCAGCATGTCTAAATCCAAACTTATGACCATTCTCTCCAAATTTGATCTTTCATTGTTCTCTAGCTCAACAATGGGTATCATCCACCAGAAAAGAAACCTAGAAGTCAACCTTAATATGTCCCTAGAAAACCACCGTTTGCAATATCCCATCACCGACACCTGATACCTTACTTCCTAACCATGTCTCAAATCCTCCCATTTCTCTCCACGTCCAGATCCCAAGGATACACTGCACGAATCCAGTGACAGCCACTCTGATGAACCACAGAATGAACAGTGGAGTCTCCTGGACTTGGGCAAGGTTGTGGCCATGTCCCCATCACCAACTTAGTGCACACTACTATGGTCTCTTGCCTGACAACTGCAACATTTGCCCTGTTTCTATGCTGGCCCCATGGAATTCGTTCTTCATACTTCAGACATGTTTCAAAACTCAAGTCTAGGTATGCAGCCTTCCTGCTTAAAATCCTCGTGTGGTCTCCCAATGCTCTTAGAAACAAGACAAGTCTTTAACGTGTTCTACAAGTCTCTGCATAGTCCTGGCCCTACCCGCTCAGAACCAGCTCACGTCGTTTCCCCAGGCTGTTATGATCCATCCACATGGGTCTTCTTTCATTCCCGGGACCTGCTGTGTTTGCTCCTCACACACAGATTTTCACACACTGTCCTCTGTCTATAAAGCTCTTTTCCTAGTTAATGCCTTCTCATCTATACTAGTTAGCTGTTATGGCTAATAAATATTTCAAAACTCAGTCTCTTAAAACAACAAACACTGATTATGGCTTCGAGATCTAAGGGTCAGCCTGCTCTGGGCCAGGTCAGCTGATCTCAGCAGGCTCACTCTTGGGTCTGTGCTTGCTTAACAGGTCAGCTGGGGCCTGGCTAGTCTTGGATGACCTCTCTCACGTATCTGGCAATTAGCTAGTTGTTAGTTAAGGTGTCAGGGGACACTGGGCCATGTGTCTTTTATCTTCCAACAGCGTAGCCCAGCGTATTCAAAGCAGCGTCAGGATTTTCCGAGGGTGAATAGTCATGCACAAGGCCCCTTAAAGCCTAAGTTCAGAATTGACTCAACATCACTTCCTCCACATTCTATTAGCTACGGTAAGTCACAAAGTCAGCCCAGACAAAAAGAATCATGAAATAGATTCTCCTGGTGGGAGGGGTTGCAAAGTCACCTTGTAAAGGGACAGAAATAATTGGGACAATTTTGCAATCAATCTACCACATTATCTTCTGGATACTGGCTCCAGATAAGCTTCCTCAGGGGAAGTCTTTCTCACAGGCTCCCTGCCTAGATTAAACCACAGTATTATAGACTTGCTCTAGGAACCACTTCTGCATCGCACTTGTCACAGCTGGTGTTTCACATGTATTTGTGTGATTATTTGCTTAAAGTCTATTTCTTGCCTTCTGCACATCACTTCTCCCCAGACTTAGTGGTCAATAAAAAGCCAATGTCCGTTTGTGCTCACCATGGTATTTCCAGCACCTGGCACAGAGTAGGTACTCAATAAATATTTGGTTAGTGAATTATTTTACTTCCTATTGTGTTATTTTCAGAATATACTCCCTGTCTCCCAATAAAATGCTTTAAAAAAAAAAAGTAAGCTTTTGCTTATTTGGGAGAGGCAGCCAGAGGTTATTGAGTCCTGCCCACAGCAAAACCTCCAAGCTTGCTATTATCACCTCTTTGGGACATGTGGCAAAGAAAGAACTGCACAAGGAGCCACAGGGGCTGGGAAGTAACTTTAGAACTTAATATATAAAGACTCATAGGGGTCTTCTCATTAACTGAGGCAAAACACAAACACATGCACAGAGGAAAAACAGTAGTTTTTTGTTTTGTTTTGTTTCTTGGTGAGGAAGATTGGCCCTGAGCTAACATCTGTTGCCAATCTTCCTCTTTTTTTTTTCCTCCCCAGTGTCTCAGTCCATAGCTGTATATTCTAGCTGTAAGTCATTCTATTCTTCCATGTGGGATGCCACCACAGCATGGCTTGATGAGTAGTGTGTAGGTCCACACCCAGAATCAGAACTGTGAACTCGGGGCCACTGAAGTGGAGTACACAAACTTAACTACTTGGCCATGGGGCCAGGCCCCAGAAGAATAACTTTTTAAACAAAAAAAGATTTTACAATGTTAACATTTTGTAAGTCATGTTGAGGTGGTTGTGATTTGTTTCAACAAGGTACATGAGTAAAAGATTGCACAGTGTTTGTATTTCAAAGAAGTTCATTAGAAAACATTTCAATATTTACACTCAATCAGAGATTCCGATAACATAATTTAACAATGAAAATGTCAATGAGAACTTGGTGTTACATTGTGGTAAATAATATTTCATATCAGTGTAAAGTTATTCCTTAAAGGAATGGATAGATTGTGAAAATAGTCACAAATTCTTCCCCTGCTTGCATGCATGCTTTTGTGAAGTGACTGCAGATTCTCCCATGAAGGGGTGGGGTCTGTTTCTCCACTCCTTGAATCTGGGCTTAGTCATGTGACTTGCTTTGGCCACGGTAACATCAGCAAATGTGACACAAGTGGAGACTTGCCAAGCACTTGTACATCAGGGTCTGCTCTCCTGCAGCTCCTGGAAAAGTCTGGAATATTCTACTGAATAATAAGAAACTAGGTGATGTGGTCCCGGGTAAGAGATGAGCCATCCCAGCTGAGCCTCTGAGACCTACTAGCTCCCAGTGTACCTGGACGCTGACCACAGACCCATGAGTGAGCCCAGCCAAGACCAGGAGAACTGCCCAGCTGAGCTCAGTCCAAGCTGCTGATCGACAGACTCACGAGCAAAAGAAACGAATGCTTTTTGAAGCCACTTAGTCATGGGGTGGTTTGTAACACAGCAAGAGCTAACTGATACAAGGACAGAGAACAAAAAAGCATCAAAGACATATTAATGTTTGGTAAACAAGGCTCAACTGGAAAGAAAAGAATATTATCTGTCTTATGTAAGATAAGAAACTGAAGCACGGTGAAGTCTCACAACTTTCTCAAAGGTCACATTTTTAATCTAATAAAGATTTTGGGGGCCGGCCCTGTGGCCGTGTGGTTAAGTTCATGCACTGTGCTTCGGCGGCCTCGAGTTTCTCTGATTCGGATGCTCGGCGCGGACATGGCATTGCTTGCCAGGCTGTGCTGAGGCGGCGTCCCACATAGCACAACCAGAAGGGCTTACAACCAGAGTATACAATTTGTACTGGGGGTGCTTTGGGGAGAAGAAGAAGAAGAAGAAGAAGAAAAAGAGTTTGGACAAAAAGATTTAAATGGTTTATATACCAGCTGTGTTCTAATTCCTACTCTCTGACTGTTCCAGATGACCGAAAATACTGTAGCTCTATCAGAGTATTAAAAGCTCATTTGGATTTTGGTATGTTGATTGCTGTTGTCACTAAAAATTCTAAATTATCTAGGCTACAGTTGGGTTGTGAAATCGTCAAAGGAAATGTTTCCTCCGTCGTAGGAGGATACGTTACTACATTTAGAGTGACTAAACTTTAGGTTTCGTTGTTCTAAAATTAAAATGGGAAGATGGAGGTTTTTAATTACTGATACTTTGAGTTTTCTAGAATCTATATATATTCCATTTATCTTTTTATAGAGCTTTGTTCAGGAAACAAATCAGTATTCCTCCTGTGTTTTTCCTTTACCCTCACACTATAACCACACTCACAACACTTCTGACACCAGATGTGGAGGAGTTTTCCTCGCCCAAGTAATTCTGTGACACAGCTGGGTGTCCTACAGTTTGACTCAATTCTGACACTCTCTACCTGGAGGCAGCATCAGATCCCACAGGTTAAGGGCTCAGTCCCCAGCCTACCCACAACTTCTGTCCGACTTGGCTACAAATCCGAGGTTCCCATGGTCAACCATGGATTCAATTATTTGCTAGATAATCACATAACTCAAAGAAACACTTACTTGCATTTACCAGTTTGTTAAAGAATATGATAAAGGATATGGATGAACAGCCAGACGAAGAGATACATAGGGCGAGGTCTGGGAGGGTCCCAAGCGTAACAGCATCTGTCCCTGTGGAGATGGGGTGCACCCTCCCAGTACATGGATGTGTCCACCAACCCAGAAGCTCTCCCAACCCCACAATGTTGAGATTTTAGAGAGGTTTCCTCACATAGGCATGATCAATTGTTAACTCCATTTCCAGCCCTTTTCCCCTCTCTAGAGAACAAGGGTGGGGCCGAAAATTCCAAGCTTCTAATCATGGCTTGGCCTTTCCGGTGACCAGCCCTCACCTAGAAGCCCACCCAGCGTCACCTCATTAGAGCAAAAGACACTCCTATCGCCCAGGAAATTCCAAGGCACTTAGGAGCCCTGTGTCAGGAACCAGGGTCAAAGACCACATATTAGAACAAAAGACGCTCCTAGTGCACGTATCACTTAGGAAATTACCAGGGTTTGAGGAGCTCTATGCTGGGAACTGGAGTCTAAGACTAAATATTAGAACAACAGATGCTCCTAGCACCCCCGCTTACAAGGGTTTTAGGAGGCCTGTGTCAAGAACCAGGGGCAGAGACCAACGTATCTGTTTTTATTATTTCACAGGCTTACTTTTGAGGAAAGCACGAAAGTCTAAACGTCACTGGTTTTTTTTTTAAACAGCGTAAATGTTATGGAGGTAGTGGAAAATGTAAATTAACAGGAATTTAACTGTAGGATATCAATCTGTAGCAATCACACCTTCCATTAGGAACGATTTTGCGTATCGAATTCCCATTCCCTATTTATGGCTGAGGGCCATACGTCTGTCTGTTTGAGTCACAAAAGCAACAATGCAAAATTCCTGGCTATCTCTGCAATTTAGTTGAGCAATTGTCTAATTCTTACCCAGAATCATCACTTTACTGGACAAGCAGATATCGTGGCACTGCACCCTCCCATTTGAGGAAAATATCCACATTTGTAATAAAATGTTTAAGGCTGGCGTTCTTGCACAGTTTCCCAAAATATTCAGCAAAGCAATAAAATTTATGGATATAAACAAACAGCACTGGGTGAATATCAGCTTTGAGAGTGAATTAATTTTTTTTCCAAAGTGTCCTATGTTAACCGACAAGGTTCACTACAGTGGTCCCTGGATGAGAAGTCAGACCTTTCAAGGTGAGAGGTCGCATTGCCCTAGATGGGAGAGGTTCCAGAGGTACACCACGCTCACAGGAAATGAGCACAAAGAGCAAAGGAATGGGAGTCCTGAGTTGACCATGACGGTGATTATTTGGGGAACTACATTAGAAAAATTCCTCACAATTAAGCTCCTCCCTTGTCCTCTTTTTGTTTTGCTTAGCAATGGGCAACATCGTCTTAAAGTCAGCTTAGCGCAGAGAATGCGTGTGTTGGGCCTGAGAGAAAAGTAGCACCCCAAGATAAGTGGTACCCCTCAAAAGGACCAGGGAAACCCCACACCCATACAGCAAGCTGCTGGCGCACTTCACACAGCATCATATTGTGCCTTTCCACAGTCACCGGAGATAAGCTCCTACAAGTAGAACTGGCATCTACAGATGACCATGAACGACAAAAGGAAGGAGTTGAGGAAATCAGTACTCAGATCTCATGTCTTCCTTCCCTCTGAGCGCCAGCTGAGGCTCCCCACTTGCCAAACGCAATCACAAATCAGAGGGCAAGGAGGCCCACTGGTGGGGTCCATACAGATGAGCCTCGCAGGGAAGAGCCAAGTGGATGGGGTGAAGCGAGGATGTGGACAGAGTAAATGGATCAAATATATAGGTTATAGTTTTAATTGTGACGCTATAATAATAGAAATAATTTTCAAACCACTAGATCCAAAAAAATACAATAAAGCGAACACTTGATCAGTCCAACATTATGGTAGATTACCTGCGGTGAGGGTGAAATAGTTCTTCACATCCTGTACACACGATCCTTTACAATGATACTTTGCCATTCCTTCCATCAAGCTATGGAGTTCCCTTCTCTACCCTCCAAATCCAGGCTGGCCTCGTGACTGGCTTTGACCAGCAGAATGACGAAGTGATGTTACGGGTCTTCTGAGCTTAGGCCTCAAGATGCTTTGTAGCTTCCTCTCTCTCTCTCTTGAACTGCGGCTGCAGGTGAAGAGGCCCAGACCAGCCTCCTTGGGGATGAGAGACCATGTGGAGAGAAAGGTCCAGCTGAGAGTCAGCACCAACAGCCAGACATGTGAGCCCAGTGGGGCCACCAGGTGACTGCACCTGCGTGAGTGGTCCCAGACAGGACCAGCAGAAGACACCTCCAGTTGACTCATTGAAATATTAAGCAAATAAAATGGTAGTTGTTTTGAGTTTTGGAGTGGTTTCTTACGTAGCAATATATAACCAAGGAGTAAAATGAAACTACATATGACTGGCAAGTGGAAAACAGATCCAGTATTGCTGTTTGCAAGAGTTACACAAACCAGACTCACACAGATAGTTTGAACATAAAGGGACAAGAAACAACCTGCTAACCAAAAGGTAATATTAAGATCAGAAAAAATAGAAAAGGTAAAAACTATTTTAAAAATAAAGATATTTCATATTGATAAATGTAATTTTACCAGAAATATGCAGGTCATGAATCTTTACACACCTACTGATGTAACTTCAAAACATACAAAATAAAAATGGTTTTAATATAAAGGAAAATTTGGGGCTGGCCCCATGGCCGAGTGGTTAAATTCACGTGCTCCACTTCAGGGGCCCAGGGTTTCGCCAGTTCAGATCCTGGGCATGGACATGGCACTGCTTGTCAAGCCACGCTGAGGCAGCGTCCCACACGCCACACACAACTAGAAGGACCCACAACTAAAAAAACGAAAAAAATGCAGCTATGTACCGGGGGGCTTTGGGGAGAAAAAGGAAAAGTAAAAATCTTTAAAAAATTTTGACAAAACACCTTAGAAGTAAATAGATTAAAAAATTAGTAAAAATATAGAGGATCAAACTTATAAAATTAATAAACTTAATTGAAGAGTTATATTTTAAGAAAAGCTGTGCCAAACACATGGAAAAATACATTAGATAGTCTTTTTTATCTTCATTTTTATGTATTATACATAAACTTAAAAAGTACAGAGAATAATATAACAGGATGTAGCTGCCAATGAGATTTTTTAAAGGTTAACTTTTTAAAAATTTGCTTAGATCTTTCTATTTTTAAGAAATAAAATGTTACAGGCACTGCAGCCCTTTCTTATCCCATTTCCCTTTGTCCCTCCCTGGAGGTAACAAGTATCCTTACTAACATGGTGAATTTTCTACCCTGTTTTTATACTTTTATTGTCTATATATGTCTCCGTAAATAACATATGGGTTTGTTTTATGTATTTTAAATATATATACTGTTTGTTATTGTTAGAGCTGTGAGTTTTTTCTGACTCCTAGTGACCCTGTGGACAGCAGAGCAGAGCCCTGATCAGGCTTGCTGAGCCATCCTCTCACCTTCTGATGCTCTATCAGACAAGCTCCCTTGCTATTCACAGGGTTTCATGGCAGTTCTTTCAGAAGCAGGTGGCCGGGTCCTTCTTCCTAGTCTGTCTTAGTCTGGAAGCTCCGCTGAAACCTGTCCAGTATTTGAAACACTGGTGACAGAGCTTTCAGCATCACAGCAACACACAGCTGCACAGCATGAGAATCAACAGATGGTGTGGTTTCCTGACCAGAAAACGAACGCAGGGCAGTGTAGTAAAAGTTCCTTTTTTTTTTTTTTTGATGAGGAAGATTGGCCCTGAGCTAATATCTGTTGCCAATCTTCCTCTTTTTGCTTGAGGAAGACTGTCCCTGAGCTAACATCTGTGCCGATCTTCCTCTATTTTGTACATGGGACATTACCACAGCATGGTTTGATGAGCAATGTGTAGGTCTGCGACCGGGATCTGAACCTGTAAATCCAGGGCCTCTGAAGCGGACCACACAAACTTAACCGCTACACTGCCAGGCCAACCCCAAAAGCGCCAAATCTTAATCACTAGACAGCCACAGCTGGCTGTATACACTGTAGGGGAGGGAGAAGAATACTTTTTCTCTATCCTCCTAGATTCTATGTCTGGGGCCCTAGAAATTTAACTGACAAAAGACAGATTAACAAAAGGAAAACAGAGTTTATTAACATACATGGTAGAAACTCAGTGATGAGTAACTCAAAAGAGGATTAGAACTTTGGGTTTATATAGCATCTTAACAGAGAACAATAGATTTGTAGAGAAGTGTCAAGACACAGGAAAGGAGTCTCGGCTTTTAGAGTGGCAAACTGTGGGAAGGTAAATATATGTGGAAGCTAATGGACAATAAGGGCTGTTTAGCAAGACTTGTCTTGCAGAATCCGCTCTGAGCTGATAAGGGTCTAGAGTCATCGCTGGTGATGAGTTCAGTGATCAGATGATTAAGAGTCATTCTTCTCTGATGCACAGCATGGTGACTAGAGTTAACAATACTATATTGTATATTTGAAAGTTGCTAAAAGAGTAGACCTCAGAAGCTCTCATCACAAGAAAAGAAATTTTGTAACTATATGAGGGGATGGATATTAACTAAACTTATTGTGGTAATCATTTTGCAATATATACATATATCAAATCTTTGTTATACGCCTTAAACTAAAACAATGTTATATGTCAATTACATCTAAATAAAACTGGAAAAAAATTTTTAAAAATAAATCAACAGCAACAGAAAAGAATTGTTCTTCTCTGCCTGGTGTGGGAGAGAGGCAATTTACAAATGCAAATCTATGTCCTGCTTTTGGTCAGACGGGGAAGGACAGAGAGCTTTTTTTCTATGTCTGCTGTTTCTTAATTTATACAAATGTGTATCTTTCTGTGATATTATTTTTTTAATTCAAAATAAAGTAGCCAAGCTATATCCATTTATTTTTTCCAGCTTTATTGAGATTTGACATATAACATCTCCATTTAAATACGTAAGATCAAATTCATTCACCTTAGCTGCTGTGACATCTTCAATCCAGTGATTGACTCTCCTACTGATAAATATTTAAGTTGCTTCTAATTTTTTGCCATTACAATAATTCTGCTGTGGACACCTTTGTAAGCTTTCTTGTAGATTTATGGAAAAACATTTCCCGGAGATGTGGGATTACTGAGTCGTAGGGAATACACATCTTGAGCTTCACTAGGTATTTCCAACTTGTGCTAAGAAGTTGTACCAGTTTACACTCCCCCAGCGGTGGCTGAGGTTTCTGATTTCCCCACATCTTGACTAATACTTTGTATAGTTAGATTTTTTAAAATCTGTGCCAATCTGCTGGAAGAGATACTGTATAGTTTAGTTCAGAATAAATTCCTGAATTGATAGTTACTTTCCCTTAATAATCCATTATCATATGACATTTAATGCTGCAAATGAGAGGTATACTATCTGTTGAACTGTCGTACTTTTTAGGTGACTTATTTCTCTATCTATCTTTAATATTTTTTCCTTTGTCTTTGATATTTTACAGTTTACTAATACATGTTTAGTTATTAATATTTGAATTCATCTCTAGTCTAGACTATAGGTATCTTCTTAGTGCCTTTATAACTTTCTGAAAAATTTTCAATAATTATCTTTTAAAATATTGTCTCCTGACCTCTGTTTCCAGCAATTTGGCAAATTTGATGAACCATCCAGGTACAGAACCATTTTTTTTGTTGTTTCTGAGCAAGATTTGCCCTGAGCTAATATCTGTGCCAATCTTCCTCTACTTTTATATGGGTCATTGCCACAGCATGGCTCATAAATGGTGTAGGTCTGGGCCTGGATCCAAACCTGTGAACTGGGGCCACTGAAGCAGAGCATGCTGAACTTAACTACTACACCTTGGGGTAGCCCACAGAACCATTTTTAAACGATGGATAAAAATAGGAAAATATATGTTTCAAAAGGATGCTTCTCTGCCGTCAAGAAAGCAAGAGAAAGCAATCAGAGGCCAGAAAGCATGATTTCATGATCATTCAAACCAACATTTAACCTGAGGGCATCTGCAGATCTCTGATGGCCCAGAAGCTGAAGGCCAAGCAGAGTAAAAGTTCAGACTAGAGGATGCCCACAAAAGCCAGGACCTTCCCCTGAAGATGAAGTCATAAGTGGGTGAACTAGAAAAGATAAACCTTGAAAAAGAATACTTGCCTGTTTTGGCCTTGGCTCTGGGTAGAGTAACAAGAGAGGGTCAAAATCTCTTGAACATTGTAGCCCCAGCACTCACCCAGCGTGAGGAGCCAGATTCACTGTCTTTATGGCAAAAAGGCCCCAGCCGGAACCCTCTCCAGAGGAGCATACGTTAAGCAGAGGCCTCCAAGAATGCCAGAAGACAAAGTTCCAAGCACACAGCTCTGTTAACACCTCGAGCATAGCCAGTGGAATCCATTTCAGACTTCTGATCCCCAGACTGTAAGATAATAAATTTTGTTGTTTTAAGACACTAATTTGTTACATCCTCCGTACTCCCATGCCAAGCTCTCTTGGAGGAACTCGTTGCTTGATCTAATATGAGGAGCAAGCAGCCCCCTGACATGCCACAGTGTTCTGTCAGATTTACTGTAAGTTGTTAAGCACCAACAGGAAACTAAGAGTCTGGCAAAAAATGCTTGTGTTTTCCCACGGACTTAGTACATTTGCAGGAAGTAGCCTGTCCAACCACTTCCCCAGGTGAATAGCAAACTTCTTTGCCCCTTTACCAGCCCAGTGGGCAGAGTTCTTTCTATTACCGTTTGCCTGGGTGGGGCAGACTTTTGAGGTCAGGCTTCAAGCACAGAGCTCAGTTCCAGCTTGAAAACCTGTGCAGAGGCAAGGTCATGACTCCTAGGCTTTAAAACCTTAGCAGTCTGCCCCTCGGCCTTCTTCCTATCAGCTGTACAAAACATGGCAAACATAACATCAGTCTCACTTAAATCATTTCATTCTTTACTTCCGGCTTCTAGAGATTTCTTTTCCCTTCAGCTGAGCTATTTACTAAAAATATTTTTTGTTATATTTTGTCCCTCATTTCCAGGTAACTGTTAGGTTCAAAAGGACCTTCAAAATAAAATTACAGGGGCCGGCCCTGTGGCCAAGTGGTCAAATTCGCGTGCTCCGCTTCAGCAGCCCAAGGTTTTGCAGGTTCGGATCCTGGGCACAGACCTAGTACCGCTCATCAAGCCATGCTGAGACACAGCAGATCTAGAAGGACCTACGACTAGAATATACAACTATATACTGGGGGCTTTGGGGAGAAGAAGAAGAAGAAGAAGAAAAAAAAGAAGATTGGCAACAGATATTAGCTCAGGGCCAATCTTAAAAAAATAAAATAAAATTACAAACTATTTAGAAACGAGCGAAAATGAGAAAACATTAAAGCTGTGAGAGTTAGGCAGATTTGGTAATCAGAGAAACATTTATAGACTTAAAGGTACATATCAGAAAAAAAGATTAAAAATAAGTAAATAAAACATCTAATCATTCAACTTAAGAATCTAGAAAAAGACTAAAATAATCCAAGGAAAGGAACTAAGAAATTTAAAAGCTGAAATTAAAGTTATAAAAGAAAAAAATAAACCAGAACTAATTTAATCAATGAAATTTTTTCTGAAAGGAAGAATAGGACAGCTAGAACTTTGTCAAATAGGATCAAGAAAAAAAACAAAGAAAATACAACTTGAAATTGTACACAGTTACAGGTATAAAAGATATTAATCTACAGAATACTATGTAGAAATGTATACTAATAAAATATAAAACCTAAGTGGTTAATTTTCTAGAGACATGTATATTATTAAAATTGAGTCAAGAAGATAAAAAATTGAACAGATAAATAACCACCAAGAAAACCCTGAAATAGACGCTATGCCAAGAGGGCTTTATGAATGGGTTCTGCTGTACCCCTAATGAACAGATGAATCATGTTTTATTTGAATGATAGGAAAAAACATGTGAAGTTTCCTAACTTATCTGCTACCAAAACCATTTAAGATTTATTAATAAAAATGTCATTATAAACCAATTTCATTTATGAACAGACACAATAAAATGCTATTAATCAAACCAGCAGATTGTTACATATGTAACATATTACATCATTGGAAGAAAACAAAAGATTTCATTGACAAAAGGCGGCGGGGGTGAAGGTAGCAAAATACTTAGAAGTAAACCTAACAAGAAATGTACAAGGCCTATGTGAGGGAAATTACAAAGCTTCACTGAAGGTAATAAAAAAAATCCTTTAAAATAAAGTAGATGTACATGTTCTTAGATGAGAAGTCTCAACATTATAGGTTGTAATGTTTCAGTTTGATCTGTAAATGTAATGCAATCTCGATAAAATAAGTCCATTCTCAAGTTCATAACAGAGAGAAAATGCATAGGTATAGCCAAAAATTTTTGAAAAAAATTAAGTCATGATGGAAGATTTGACCAACCAGGCACCAAAATATAAAAATACAGTGATTTTAAAATGAGATATTAACAAAAGAATAGATAACACATCACTGCAATTGGAGGGCCAAATTCTCATCGAAATGGAAACTTAACAGTATATTTTCCATTTTACATCAGTCTGTAGAGAATAATCTATTAACTATATGGTCCTGGGACCTTACCTCTTACCACGAACAAAAAATAAACTCAAGAAGAATTAAACAGCTAGACACTTTTTAAAAAGCATAGAAGTATACAGAGAAAATATAAAATACTTTTATAATCTTGGAGAGGGGAAATGGAAAATTTGACTATCTAAAAATGTAACAGGTCTTTAAAAGAAATGACCTCAATGTTGAAGACCAGCAATAGACTAAGATAAAATATTTGCAACACATATAATATACAAGGGATTAATATCCAGAATACAGCACCACTACAAATCAACAAAGAAACAGAAAGAAGACTATGAACAGGCAGTTCACAAATTAATAAATACAGTTAGTGTAATGCTGGCTATGCCGTGCTCCAGTTCTGAAGGATTTATTCCTCCAGCTACTGAGAGGGTTGCTGGCTGACTGCCCTCGCCTGTCAGCCCTCGCTGGGAATGACCCTCAGTGGAAAGAGTTGCCTCACCCAAGCGCATGCACCTTCCCATGGCAGCCCTTGTCCAATGACTGGGAGACCCAGGGAGATAAACGCTTGGCCACCGTGCTCTAAGGCAGGATGACTCCAAGGGCCATCATAGCTTCAGAGATCACCAGCAGGTCAGCTGAACCCTTAATTGTGCAGCCCAACTTATCCCTCTGCCCGTCCTGCTTCCTTCCCTGCCCCCATGGCTGTTAATCAAAAGAGCCCTCCCTAATAACTTCCTGCACCCTAATCTCCATCTCAGCACCTGCTTCCCAGGACCTGACCTGCAAGTCAGTGAACATGAAAAGATGCCTTGCCCCAGTTCTAATCAGGGAATTTTTTTTAAAGAAATCAAAGGTCTTATTTTGCTCATTAGATTGGCAACATTTTCAAAGACTGATGGCATCCAAGGTTGGAGAGGGTATGGAAAAAAAGCATTTCATGTGCTGTCAGAAAGTAAATTGGCAAATCATTTTTGGAAAGCAATTTGCCATAAGCTAGGTACCTATCTTAGAGAAATACCAGTACAGTTGTATAAAAAGATATATGAAGCAGTTCATTGAAACGTTTTTCACACAGTGGTGAAAAATTGCCAGCAGGACCTGTGCTGTTTTGTAATCTGGTCAGCTTTCCTTCCTTGGGGGAACCACTTCTTTCCATTTCACTTAGTGCAGTTGGGGCTGTCAATCACAATAACCCCGTGATGGTTAATTTAATGTGTCAACTTGACTGTGCTAAGGGATGCCCAGATAGCTGGTGAAACATTATTTCTAGGAGTGTCTGTGAGGGTGTTTCTGTAAGAGATTAGCATTTGAATAGGTAGACTGAATGAAAAAGATTGCACTAGCCAATGTGGGTGGGTGTCTTCCAATCTGTTGAGGGCCTGAATAGAACAAAAGATGGAGGAAGGGCTAATTTGCTCTCTGCCTGAGTTGGGATAACCTTCTTCTCCTGGCTTGGGACATCAGTGCTCCTGGTTCTTGGGCCTTTGAACTTGGGCTTACATCATTGTCCTCCTGTTCTCAGGCCTTCTGGTTTAGACTGGAACTACACCACCAACTTTTTTGGGCCAGTCATGGGACTTCTCAGCCTCCATAATTTCATGAGCCAATCCCTCATGGTAAATCTCTTTCTCCATCTCTATAAATATTGGTTCTGTTTCTCTGGAGAATCCTGATTAACACAAGCCCCTTCCTCCATCTGGGCACACTGGCGAGCACTGGACTGAATCCTGGCCAACCACGGCATCTCATTTTCCTGGACCCAGTGCTAGATCCAGAGGTGTGTGGTGATTCCAACAGGGCCAACCTGAGACCTGCCAGAGAAGTGATAGACAGACACTGGTAAAGAGAAGCTCTCTTTGCAGAGCCGTTGTTAAGCTAGGGGCTGTCAGGGGCCATCTTCTCTGGCACATGAAGAGAGCCGGCTGGTGGTATGAAACTAACACACACACACACAGAGGCCGCCAAGAGATGGAAACATTAATCTTTGAAGCAATCACTCAGTCTCTACATCCAGCTATGCCTGAATCTTCCTTTCAATAAGCCAGTAATTTCCCTAATTTTGCCAAAACTAGTTTAAAACAAATTTGCAAATCTTGCAACTGTAAGAATATTAAGATAATTTGTTGAGCATAGGGGATTAGTTAAATAAGTGCCAATACCTGCATACCATGAGTCGACAAAATTTTTTCAGTAAAGAGCCAAATAGTAATTATTTTAAGCTCTGCAGGTCATATGGTCTGGTTATCCACCTCTGCTGTCATGGCACGAAGCAGCCACAGACAATATGTAAACAACAAGAGAGGCTGTGTTTCCATAAAACTTTATGTACAAAATCAGGTGGTGGCCAGATTTGGCTTTCAGGAAATAGTCTGCCAACTCCTGTCATATCAGGGAGCCATGAAGTAGTTAAAAAGTGATGTCCTTCTGGGCCAGCCCTGATGGCTGAGTGTTTAAAGTTTGGCTTGCTCCACTTCAGTGGCCTTGGCCGGGTTCCCGGGCATGGAACCACACCACTCGTCCATCAGTAGCCATGCTGTGGTGGTGGCTCACATAGAAGAACCAGAAGGACCTACAACTAGAATATACAACTATGTACTGGGGCTTTGAGGAGGAGAAAAAAAGAGAGGAAGGTTGGCAACAGATGTTAGCTCAGGGTGAATCTTTCCCAGCAAAAAAAAAGAAAAAGTGATGTCCTGCTATAGATGCTAACGTGGTAGGATACTATTTTGCAACGTAAACCCATGGCTTTCCATCCTCAGTAACTCCTTTTACCCTTTCTGCCCAGGAGCCTTGGCACTGAAGGTGCTCTGCCTGGAACGCTCCTCCCACAGGTACTGCCTGGCCTGCTCCCTTCCTCCTTCAGGAGTTACTGAAACGTCTCCTTAGTGAGGTTCCCCCAAGGCTGTGCTGTCTAAACTTACAAGCCCTCTCCAACACTAACTTTCTTCCTCCTCTTCTTTATGTTTCTCCTTAGTTATTTTCCCAACGAACATCCTCTATATTTTTCTACTCTGAAAGCTCCATGAGTTCAGGTATCTTAATCTGTTTTATTCACCTTCCCAGGCCTTGAAACATTGCCTAGCACATAGCAGATGCTCAATATTTGTTGAATGAATGAATAATAATGGAAACATTTATTGACCACTTTCCACATGCCAGGTACTGTGAAAAGTGCTTTACGTTAATTTACTTAAATTATATCAAATTATTTAACATAAACAGTTACTTAATTTATGTTAATTACATGGTCATATTATATCATCTATTACTATATCATTTAGTTTATATTAGTCCTCACAACAACCATTTACAGTATGTACCACTGTTATCTCTATTTGATACGTATCCAGGCAGCGATGATGCTAATGCCTAGGGCCTCAGAGAAGGGCTAAAGGGCAGGAAATATAAAGCCAAAATCCTTGACTTTTCCTTCCAAAACAGGTCCTTGAAACCCACAGGGAAAGTAATAGTCTTGAAAGCCAAGGTGTTTGCTTGCAAGAGCTGAACCTTTAAAAATAAAAAATGCAGGAAGGTTTTTGTGTGGCCAAAAGCCAAGTAGCCAAAGGATTTGAGCATGACGTTTATTCTTGAATAATGGTTTGGGATGAACACATGCCTTTTAGAAGGAGGTGGAAAAAAAGACTCTTGGTGTAGCTGGGAGATTTTTCTCAGAGTAGGAGAGCAGCAGAATGGGCCCTCGTGTGGGTTGGAAGGCACCCCAGATCAGAAAGATCTAGGCCTTGGTTATCAGGGGTGTCTCAGGACATGGAAAGCCTCGTAGAGAAGAAGCAGGGCATGGAGTAGTGCTGCCTGACTGAGGTTCCAGGTGGAAGGGCAAGGGCAGCCCAAAGCCCCGGGGATCCTCTTAGAGGGGCAGAGGTGGCTGAGGGGGGAAGGGTGGGCCTGAAGGGAACTGGAGACTGGCTGAGAAGTTTCCAGAGCATGGGGGCCTGAGTAGAAGAGATCATAGTGTGATGGAGGTCATCTCAGTGGATGCCAGGAGATGAGGATGCCCACAATCCGTCAGTGGTCTCCATCCCCAAGCCACAAGGCATAAGCCTCCTGCCTCCATCCTGGGTCACTCCTGGGGGAAGGGAAGCTGACTTTCACTGAGTTTTTACCTATTAGAGACTGAGAAAAACTCAGAATTGACCACTTTTATCGGAAGGGACTTGATCACGTTCTCTGCTATTCAGCTAACAACTAAATGAAGTACAGGATGGATTAAGAAAACGGCAATTTTGTATACATGAGATTTGTGACAGTGAGATCCTGCTACTCCAGTATGGAAAGCTCTCCAATGCATGGCGTTAAGTAGAAAGGAAGCAAGTTCATGAAACAATCTGTACAGCACTTTCCCATTTATACAAATGGGCGTAGAGGGGAAGTGGGAGGCGGGACCTTCCCTTTTCAGTCCCTGTCCTTCTTCCTGTGTGAACTTTTTGCAGAAATGTATTCCACTACTTTTTGTATAGCTACAGCAACAAAATAAAAAGATGCTGTGATTATGCTGCATAAACTCTTTTTTTAACTCAAGCACCATCATTTCAGGATCACCTTCTCTGGCTCTGAGCATCCGCTTTCTCTCCCTTCCTCCACTCCCACAGGCTAATCCAGCTGTCTTCCTCCATGTTCCCCATAGCCTTGCTAGAGCCTATATACCACAGAGTATGGAAAACGATTGGCTCATGGGTTTATCTTCTCCACTAATCTATGGTTCTTCAAGGGCAGGGAATGTGTCTTATTCATCTTTGTGCCCAGAACCTTCTAGAACTTCAGGACATAGGTAATGAATGAATCAGGAAAAATGAATATAAACCTATCTCTGACTTCAGATGAGTCCCGGAGTTCTACTTTACCAAGTTTTAAAACACTACTATTATGACGTACTTAAAATGTGAATATAAAGCTAAAAGAGAAAAAGCCCAAATTAACAAAGGAAGCGCAAGATTCTTTATTGAAAGTTTTCTGCCAACTCTCTAAGGAAGAACTGTGCCATATTTATGATGAAAGCACAAACAAAGGGGACAAATAACATGAGTGAGTAACAGTTTCCTATGTTTAAAATTCAGGCCTAGAATTTTATGTAACAACTATTTCATCTATGGCTTCCTTTTAGTACAACAATTGAATGTTAGCTGGTACTAAAAGTATATAAAGGATTTAAATGGTTCTCTTCTGAGTCTAAGCTACCTGCAAAGCCCACCTCCATCCCTTTCAAGTTTAAGAGACTTGAGAAAGTGACTAAGGCATGTCTGGGGGTGACAGGATGGACACCAGACCGCTACGGCTGGAAGTAACCTGCACTTTACACACTAGGTCCCCAAACCCAAAACCATGAGAAAAGGCAGGCATCAAATTCTGAGGTCATTGAACAGATGACAGAGAAAGTTCAGTGGATTTGCAGGCTTCTATATAACCCTCCGGGGTAAAACGAGTGTGCTAAAATGGAGGCCTCCAGGATTGGGAGAAGGGGTGTGAGGGACACAGATGCGTCTAAGGGACACCTCACAGTGCGCCTCCTGACTGATTGCTCCAATGCTGCTTCTGCTTCCGCAGGATGCCAAAAAAGCTGATTTCAGGAACTGAGAGCAGGGAGGGGGAAGAGGCTGGAATGGGAATCTCTCTGAGACTGCTTGTTCCTCTTTCCCCCTTCAGTTCTTCCCCCTGGGTTGTAGGACTGGACCTGCACAGAGTTAACCAACTCAGACAGTCGGCTCTGCCAGGATAGCAAGGCTTTTGTTCTTTGCCAACTCTTCAAGGCTATGGTTTGTGTCTTCCATTTGGTTCTCAAGGGCAGCAAAGACCGTGGGAACCATCCCATCTCTGACTACCGGATACAGCAGCAAGAAGATCGCTGTGAGCATTTTCGTTATGCTGATCTTAAGTTACATTTCTTTGGCTGTGTTTCAATTATATGCACCAATTATTTCTCTAGGTTTTCTTTAGTGTAGCATCCATATAGCCTATACTATATTTTAGAATTAAAAATACCTCCATTAAAGCAGACGTTGGGTGAGATTTCTCTCTAGATGCCTTCTCATTAACAGCAACAGGTGCTTACACCAGGTGCCCCTTGACTGCAGGAATGTTAAAAGCACAGATGGACTGACTGAGATCTCAACTATGCGCCCCTTTCGGCAGTGAGGCCAGGTTCGCACTTTCTCTGCCCCCATCCACACTAAAATACTACTGCCTTTTGTAGATGAATTTTATTGTCAAGACTTTAGTCCAAGCCATCAGCACCTCTTATCTGGATTCCAGTAATGGTTTACTTACTTGTCTTTCTACTTTGACATTTCCATTCCTTCAATCTCTTCTCCACACAGGAGCCACTATCTTCTTATAAACACATCCTCAGCTTCTCAAGGGCTCCAGTTGCCCTTGGAAGAAATTCAAATCCTTGCCAGGGTCTGACCTGACCCCTGCCTGCCTTGCCAATGCAGGCTTCCTTTGGGTTCTAGAACAGAAGTTTTCCGCAATGGTGCCTCTGTCCTGTCACTCTTCACCCCATTCCTTATGATGACTGCTTCTCATCTTTCAGGCTTACATATCTCTTCCTTCGAGAGGGTCTCCCTGACACTCTGCCTATTTTCTGTCACTACACTGGGTATATTACCTTTAAAAGCCATGTCACAATCTGTAATTATAGGATTAGATATTTGTTTCTACTCTGTATCCTCTCAGACTGTACTCTATGAGGGAAGAAATCATACGCAGCACCTAGCATGTTACCTGGCACATAGTAGGTACAATTAAAAAATGCTAGCTGCATGAATGCATTCTTCCGAAGTGTCAATGAAAAAATAAATAATGGAGGAAAATACCAGCTGCCTTAACGATACTCAGACTTAACTCGTGCCACAGGCATAAGGGGTTGGGACAAACTCACAGGCAGCTTACAGGGCTTCCTCTCGCCACCAGCCTCCACCCAGCCGGAGTCCCCTTGCCTCCTGCTTCTGGATAGCATGGCCTTCTCCCTTAGGCAAGACAAAAGGCTCAGGCTAAAATCTTCTGATTCCTCTGGTCTTTCCAGTCAGCCTTGCCTTCAAGGTCACAGCAATTTGTATGGACGTTGTTGATCAATGAGGTGAAAACCCTCTTCTTCCCAGAGCATTTAGAAGACTCTCTTAAGTGCTGGGCATTCCTATTTCTGGAGGTTCCACCCCCTCATATCAAACAGATTAAAACGAGTTCATATCCCACATTTAGCACAATACACTTGCTGTAAAATATATTAGAAAAGATTTTTGTATTTTTGCTCTTGGAATTTTTGGCTATGACTAATGTTTAATTTTTGTTTTTTTTTAGATTTTCTTTTTTCTCCCCAAAGCCCCCCTGGTACACAGTTGTGTATTTTTAGTTGTGGGTCCTTCTAGTTGTGGCATGTGGGATGCCGCCTCAGCATGGCTTGACGAGAGTGCCATGTCCGTGCCCAGGACTCGAATTGGCGAAACTCTGGGCCACTGAAGCAGAGGGCATGAACTTGACCACTCAGCCATGGGGCTGGCCCCTAATGTTTAATTTTTGATTGGCTGTTTATCTTTTTTATCAATTGTTATATATCCTTATAAAATAAGGCTAACTCACAAAATGCTTGTAAATATAATGCATTTTTGATACTAAATTTAATAAACTTGATAGTATTATGTTATGTGCTGTAGACAGTTAATAAAATTTGTATTATTAATATTGTTTGCAGTTTTCTTTTGGAGTCAGTTTTTTTTTTTCTGATCTCAAGGTTTTTCTTAAAAAAAAAAAAGAAAATGAAAAAGTCACAAGCCCTAAGCATTGGGAATATGTTGCCTAGTAGATAAAACAGCACTACTGCTGTTTTCCTCGTATTTGTAGACTTCCTTTCTCTTAAGGACTCTTTGGGGTCTCAAGAGAACTTCCTCTCCCCCTATGTATAGGAAAATGGTCTGTTCCACTACAGACTTAGTTCAAAAATAACTATAATAAATAGCAAGGAGTAACTTAAAAGGCTGTTCTCTTATAGGAATTGGGCTACTATGTTAAATGCCATTACTCTGTTATTTATTTAAGCAGAGAAGATAGTTGCATTTTTAAAAATTACTATCGAAGTAATATATATGAATTTTAGAGAATTTGGAAAATGCAGAAACACATTTTTTAAATTATCCATAATTCAAACCACATTCCTTACGTATCACTGTCGACAGTAGGACATAGTTTATTTTAGTCTTTTACACAGGGACATACACATACACATACACATTTTATAATATTAAAACCATATCTATACACAATTGCGTATCCTGTTTTTTCACTTAGATTAATATCACAGTTATTTTATGTCATTACATTTTTCTGTGAAAATAGCATTTTTTTTTTTTTAAAGATTTTATTTTTTCCGTTTTCTCCCCAAAGCCCCCCGGTACATAGTTGTGTATTCTTCGTTGTGGGTTCTTCTAGTTGTGGCATGTGGGACGCTGCCTCAGCATGGTCTGATGAGCGGTGCCATGTCCACGCCCAGGATTCGAACCAACGAAACACTGGGCCGCCTGCAGCGGAGCGCGCAAACTTAACCACTCGGCCACGGGGCCAGCCCCTGAAAATAGCATTTTTATCGGTTGCATTAGAGTCTGCCATATGGATCTACTGTCATTCAATTGCTCTCCAATGTTGGAAATTTCTATTTCTATTATAAAGGTATACATAATAAAGATATAATGCTGTTGGAGATTGACTCTTGTCCTCCACACAGCTTCCTGTCTTCTAAAGAGGCTGTTGGCATTCTCATCCTCTGCTTGGGGAGTGGACAGGAAGTGGGGGCAGGATGGAAGTGGTTACTCTATGTGTTGGCTCCTTTCACCCAGTCTTCTTACAGTCCAATCTCCCCAAGTCAGGCCAAGAAAACAGCTGCCAACTGAGTGGTAGATTCCTGGAATTGCTGCCACTGTCCTGGAAGTCCCAGCCAGCTGCAGAAGCCAGGAGAATCACCATCAATATTTCGGTTGAGTGGACAACCCCTACCAGCTGGTGCCAAACCAGAGCCATCCCATGAGGGGTTTGGACAGCACAGCTAGACCCTCAGAACTCCCAGATGGCAAGCTGTACTGCATCATGTCAACAGCTTCCCTCCCAAAAGTAACTCACATGTCCCAATTGAATTCTTGGATCCCATTTATTGCATTTTGCCTGGGTTTGACTGAATATACACTTTAATAGTGGTCTTCCAAAATCACCCCATTTTGAACGGCAAGGCTCTGGATGACACTACAAAAGATTGAATGGAATTGTCCCAAATCATGCTCTGATCTCCTCAGAGAACAATGAAAAGCATAATAGCTTCCAAAAGCACTAAGGAAGTTATTGAATTCCTCTTCTCAAGGAAGAATTCTTCTTGGAATCATTCAATTGAGGAAGTTCTTTTTTGATGAAAATGGTAATAAAATAAAGAATCAGAGCATCCACCCTATTTCAACCCCCATGTCTGGTATTGTATACCTCAGTCAACATAACACGTTTACCATGCTCTTCTAGAATAGTAAATAATGTTGGTTACAATAAAAGAAAGTAAGAAACAACAGAACAGCATCAGAAACAAGTCAGTATTGGGAGCCTTTCAATCTTCCTGACATTTCCTTCTCTCTTCGTAGTTAACTTGGCTGCTGGAGCCTTTCTTGCAGCTGTGATGGCCTTGGCACCTGGATGAACAGCCCAACAGGCCAAATGCAAAGGGGTAGGAGCAGCGTTCTCCTTGATTGACACGACCACATGCCCATCCTGAGATCGAACTTCCTTGCTCTTCTTTCTCAGGCCATGCCTCTGGTTAAGATCATTGTTGAATGCTGGTGGTTGGGAAGCTTCAATCCTGGACAACATGAGCAGCCTGAATAAGGTGCTGAACCAAGGACATATGCATTGTTCCCTTATCACACAAACTCCAAAGGAAAACAGTGATCAAATTGCTAGGTTGCTAAATCCACGTAGTATCTAACTCTCAAGTTTCAACGCTATGTCTAACCTAACCTAATTTCTCAGTAAATATATCTGAATGGAACATTGCACAAACATTTCCTGGGGGTGGAATTTTTACATGTAACTTTGCTGTGAGAGATGAAAATTTCCTTTTCATTTATTCACCAAAACTTTGCCATAGTGCTACGGAAAGGGAATATGTTAGGTTCACAGGGAGGATACAGAGTGAGCACCACATGGACTCTGGCTTCAAAGAATTTATTGTCTCTCAACAAGTCAGGAAATCACATTTCTCTTGATCTCAGTTGTCTAGTGGATATAATTTGAGAACTGGATTAGGTACTTTCTGAGGTCATTTCTGTGACTCTCAAATTCCTGTATCACACACCCCCTCTGCAGAGTACAAAGTTAATGTGAAAGGTCATTGGCAAAATCAATAAATGACCTATTTATGAATGGCGTGATATTAAATGCCATTCAAAGCAAGTTAAATCACCGAAAATCCTGTCCCTTTACAATACTGTATTATATATTGGAAAGTTGCTAAGAAAGTAAATCTTAGATGTTCTTATCACACACACAGTAATTATGTGTGATGGAGATGTTAACTAACCTTACTGTGGTAATCATTTCACAACATACACATGTATCAAATCCTCAAATTGTACACCTTAAAGTTACCCAATGTTACAAGTCAATTATATCTTAATAAAGCTGGAAAAAAATTTCTGTCTTTTAAAAGTTACAAGTCTCCTCACTACTCTCTGAAAATACCACATGATTTTTCCTTTCCATGCCTATGCCCCTATCTGCCCCTAACAGGGGTGACACCTTGTGTACCCAACCATAGCTTGCCACCCTTTCACTTAAAACCTCACCTGACAGTGCCCACAGGTAGCCATCTCCCTTTCCTGTAGGCTCATTCAACACTTTGTGGTCACTAAATTCAGTTTTTTAGCAGTCAGAGCAAGACCATTGTCTTGCATTATTAATATACAATTAAGTACAATAGAGCTGTTATGAAACAAAAGTGCTATGGAAGCACTGAGGTGAGTGGATTCATTTCAACTAGGAGGATGGTGAAAGCAACAGAGAAGAGACAATATTTGAGCACAATGGTTTTCAAGGGCTTGATAAAGGGGTTTATGTGGAGTGGTGCTGAGACGCAATAATCAATGATGATTCTAAGCTTTCAAGCTTGGATCAATGAAAATTTGTTAAATAAATGAACTTCTAGCCGGGGTAGCTGACTGATATGAATGCCATTCCCAATAGAATAGAAAAATGAAGCAACACGTGGGATGGAGGAAGATGCTGAACTTGGTTGTAGACACCTTTTGAGATCCCTGTGGACAACTGAAGTCAAAATGTTCCACCAGGCCCTTCTCTGGAATTAGGGGAGAATTTACGGGCTATCTGCAAATATTTACATTTTATCTTGTATGTGTTTAGTGCTGTATGATTACAAAGGGCTTTTCATAGCCATTGTCCAGTGTTGATTTTGATTCCAATAAACATCCTATAAAGTAGGTAGGGCAGAATTATCTAACCAGGCCCAGAGTAATCCCTAAAGTGACATCTGTGTCTGATTATCCCCAGTGTTAACGCGAAGAACCTGAGGCTCAGAGACGTTCACTGATTTGCTGGAATAAGTGGGGGAACTGCACTGGCCCATGTCTTCTTACTACAAATTTGGGTGGTTTTTTTTAACCACTAAGAGTGGTGATGGTTGACGCTGGGGGAACACACATCATTTTGGACAATAGTATGAAGCAAGAGGGAAAGGACTACAAGAGGACTTTGGGGCAACTCCCTATGTTTAAAGAACAGTTAAAGAAAAAGGAGGAGCTAATGAAGGCGACCACATGACCCATCACTCCCCACCCCCATGAGACTCGAGCTCCTGAAGGGAAAGGGTCTGTCACGCTTTGTCTCCCTGACAGAACCATGCAGATGACCAAGCACGTAGTAGGTATCCACACAGTAGGTATTTGAGTGGAGTAATAAAGACAATAGATAGCGTGCTTGCCCAGTGGGCTGGCTCAGGGTATGTACCTAGAACGGGCTGATGATTACTGAGGAAGAAATAGCCACAGCAGGTATTTAGACCTACGTGGAAGGGTAGCTGACTGAGGTGCGTCAGGTATTCCCAGCGTTAAGAAGGGCTGATTTAGGGATGTAAAGAACAACTTGGAGGATTTGAAGTAGAAGGTGCAATTTTGGGCATGATCGTCCTGGCCAAACCAAGGGCTCTCGATGAGGAACGCAGGGTCCTGTCCGGGGAGGGTTTTGGTGGTGTTAGCAATAGACAGCCCAGGCGTTAGGTGGGAGTGTCCCTTCTGCATGACTCCGAGAGTGTGGGGAGGCCCAAATCCAGGGTCCGAAGGGCCCGATGGTTAAAGGCACAAAGGGATTAAGGAGTTCATTTCAGCGCCACTTCGGGGGGCGGCCAACGATGCGCCCAGGTCCCTTCCCTCGGTGCCAGGGAAGCCCCGGTCTCCATGTGGCATTTCAGGTCTCCTGACTTTGGCAGGGCAAGCGGCCCCTCTCCTCCGATCTCCCCACTCCCCCCATCCTTCCCTCTTTTCTTCCTGGGGAGCAGGAGGGGCTGCCTCGCGGGCGTCCTCCGCGGGCCGGGAGCGGACGGCCGGAGCTCGCCCGCGCACACAGGGGGCGGCCGGGCCGCCGCGGAGACCGCGCGGGAGCCGAAGCGCAAGGGCGCAGCTTAACGGTCCCGCGGCCGCGGCCGCGCCCCGCGCCCCGCCTGGCGGCGCCGCAGCTGCCCGCCCGCCCCCTGCGTCATGACGCCGGCGCCCAACGCGGAAGCCGCTCGCGGCCGCCCGGTCCAGCCGCGGGCTGAGCGCCGAGCCGCGGAGGCGCGGGATCCGGCCGGGGCGCGAGCCGAGCGCAGCTTCCCTCCCCTGCCAGCCGGCCGGGCGAAGCGGGCCGAGCGGGGCCGAGCGGGGCCGAGCGCGCCGGGGGTCGGAGGAGGGCACGGCGCGCCGGGGCTGCCGCCGGGGGGATGCGGCTGCCTCCCCGGGCCGGCGTGTAGAGAGGGCGGGTCCCCGGCCTCGGGAGCGCGGCGGTGGAGGGGACAGGCGGCGGCCATGGCGACCCCCAGCAACCTGGGGTCTTCCGTCCTGGCGAGCAAGACGAAGACCAAGAAGAAGCACTTCGTAGCGCAGAAAGTGAAGCTCTTTCGGGCCAGCGATCCGCTGCTCAGCGTCCTGATGTGGGGGGTAAACCACTCGGTAAGGGCTCGGGCTGCGGCGCGCAGTCCCTTTCCTCCTCCTCCTCCTCTTCCTCCTCGCTCCCCTCCTCCTCCTGCTGCAGCTGCTGCGGGGCGGGGAGCGCGAGCGGGGCCCCAGCTCTCCGGCTGCTCCCCCTCCAGGGCTGCCCGTCCGCCGCGGCGTCTCCGTGCCCCCAGCCCCGCGGCGCGCGCCAGCCCCTCCGGGCCACCCGGGCGCCACTTAGACCCCCTTGGGATCTAGGACCGCGTGCAGGACGAAGGGTTCCATCTGCATTTGAGCCCTGCGGCCAGTGCCGCCCCCCGGCCGGCCGCCCGCGGTCTGTCCCCGCAGCCCCGGAACTGGGAAGTTTGTGCGGGGCGCGGCTACGCCTGGGCTGTCAGCCCTGGTGGGGGCTGCTGGGGTCAGTGTCCTGGCGATCGCTCCGTTCTGCTGGGGGCGGCTGGGCGGCCCGGTCCTCCGCCGACGGGCAGGTGTACCTGTCCGAGGCTAGGAGGGTCCGGAGCCTCCCCGAGGGGGAACGGATGAGAATAGTGGAGATCGGGGAGATTGGGGCAGCAGCTTTGGTGCTTAGGTCCTTTTTTCCTTTAAAGGCGATATTATTGGACACAAGGAATCTTTTTGGCAAAGAAAAAGCCAGTGTAAACATGGCACTGGTGTTCAGCATCTTCCTCTGCTCCTCTCCCGCATCACCCTGCCGCTGTGCCGGCTGAGGAGCCGCTTGGCGGGGAGTCTTCCTCCCCACACCACCTCCCCCACCCTGGGGAGCCAGGCCGAAGTCACCGACTGCGGAAGGGCGGCCGGGGGGATGATAGCAGGAGGAGGGTCTCAGCTGGCGCGCATAGGAGGGTCTTGAGTTGGCTGCACCCGTTTGGGGAGTTTGTTGTAAAGGCTGGAGGAGAACGCTTGGAAAGGTTAGCTTAACGCCCAGCCAGAGGTGGTGGAAGATGCGCCGCTGCGGGCTCTGCGGACTGCGGTTTGAGGGTCTGAAAAAGCCTCCTGCTGATCTTACAGCGAGAAACTCCTGCAGTTTTAATCTCCTTGGGATCAGGAAACATGATAGGAGCTCTTGGCTGAGCCATGAAAGTTTAAATGAGCCTGTGAATTTTGACCATGACCTTACCCACTGCAGTCAGTTGGCATCTGAGGAAAAGTGTAAGCTTACTTTCCCTACTGTCGATTTCAGTGCATGTCTGTGTTCTTTGGAGCATAATAGAAGTGACAGAAAACCATGCTGGCTTCTTAAAGAACAGTCTCAGTTTAATGAAGGTATTTAAAATGGCTCAAAAGCATCGTATTTGTGTTTTTCTTCCCCTGGCTGAGCTGGGGAAAAAGATGAAACAGTACCAGGGTTGACTGTGTTTGTATGCAGGGACTGTTTTTAAGCAGGTTGAGAAACGATTATTTCTATCAGCCTAATGCCTGATCTGTTTAAGTTCATTTTAACTTCCTGACAACTTCTTTAGCCAATTAGGAATGTAAGTTTTTATAACAGCATACATTACTGCACCAAAACTGTCATAGGTTTTATTATAGTAAATAAAATGAATTTTTTCCTATGTAGTAAGTTGACAGTTTAGAGTTATGTCTATTTCTGTTAAGCTTTTTTATTATTTATGTTGTTAGTTTCCTTTTTTAAAAAAATTTATGTTCCGTGTTTGTGGGTGCTTTTATCTCCTTTGGAGTTCTGGTGTTTTGGTCAGGAGAATGTGTCTGAGTTTAATCTAGTAAAGTGGCATCAACAATATGCTGCTGAAAAAGTGTGCCCTCTGGGAATGAGTCAGAATTCCAAAGAAAATTTTGTAATTGTGGGTGTTTTACTGTAACCACCTAAGTTGCTACATTATATTTGAATTGCTACATTTGCTTAGACTTCCTTGCTAATTGGAAATATTTTAAAACTGCTTAAGGCTTGTAAAAATAATGTATAATTTGTAGATAGTGAATTTCATGTTATTTTCTTTTGCCTTCAAGAAAAGTTAGCAATTCTAAATATCGTCATCATCTAGAGGAGTCAAGTTTCCATAGTATGTAATGTAGCCATGTTATTCATTCCTGAAATATATATTGGGGACATAGTGCCAGCCACTGTGCAAAAGATTCCTAAAAATGCCCCTTATATTTTCGTCCCAGATATCTTTATTTTGAGGGCTCTGAGTTGACATAACAAAGCGATTTCACAGCCGCCTTTTTCAAAATGTTTATTTTCTTTCTTATTTTTGACAAAAAGAAAGGGAAGTGTATATAAAGATGAAATCTAAGCACTTAGTGCCGTGTATTTCTGATTGATTTCATTTTAGGTGACAAAGTCTGATATTAGATAAATGTTTTTATACGACCTGTGTGCACCAAAGTTTATAGTATAATGAGAATAAATATGTCAGCATTGTTAAGAAGGAGCAAGCATAGTGTTGTATATGAATGGGGACATTTGAGAGAACATAGCAGAGAAGGAACAGGTCATTCAAATCCGAGTCTTTCTCTACATTTCTAATGTGATCAAAATTAACAGGAAAAGATTTGTCATAAATAAAGCGATTTCATGCTTTTAAAATTCATTTGGGTTTGTCTTAAGGACAATTAGAAATAACCATACATTTGGAACACTAAGGGGAACTGCGTATTTATTTTACCACGTAGGCATCTTAAAAGGGGATTGGGGATTTTCTGCATACTATGGTCAAAAGCTCATTGGATCTGTGTTCTAATTCTTTCTCTAATTTTGTTGACCTTAGGCATGTTAACTAGTTTTTGCATCAGTGTTTGCATCTGTGAAAGAAAATAATTGGACTGGATGTTTTCCAAGTTTTTTTCTACCTTCAAGATTCAACTATTTTTATAGTCTTCCGGGTTCATAGCATTATATTAGGATCCATAGACTAGGAATAGTAATAGTATAGAACAAACGTTACATATATATATAATAGTATACAACAATAATAGTATTACAATAGTATAAACAATAGTCTATAACAATAAAATAGTATATAACAAAAGTTGCACCTTGCAAATGCATCAGCGTTCAGGGAATTTCATGGCCGTGACCAGAAGGAAGGAAATCTGATTTTAAGGGCTGTGTGAACTAAGAGTTTGTCGGATTGATTGTAGTTGGGCTGCATTGCAGTGTATTAAGTCAAAGTCTTTTTGATTAAAATGTAAAAATTGCTATTAAGGTGGAAATTTTCAAGTCCATTGTGGTGATAATTCTCAAAGACAAGAGTAAGCCTGACTTCGTGTGGTTAATTTGCTGTCGCTGCTTTCTAACTTAAAATACCCACCAGTGAATGGATCACTGCCAATTTTTATTTTAAGTATTTTAAGCAGAGAATCTAATTGAATACATAAAGGGAAAGACGACTTAAGAAGGCAATTTTGTCTTGTTGCATTTGGAATTACACTAAAAATGATCAGGCAGCTAGCTTCTTAAAATTGTATTTTAATAGTGTGTGGCGCATGTAGAATGATAGGAGCCAAGACTTGTTTTAAATAGCGATTTAGAAGATCTTTATGCAGAGTGAAATGTGAGCCTTCTAGAAATTAGTGTTTAAAAACCTCTTTAAGTATCTAGAGGAAGACATCATCTGTATAGAAAAAATTTAAAGAACATAAAACTTGTTTAAAGTAAATATAGTATTTAAGAGTAGCCATTATTAATGTTAAAGTCTTTTGGTCGCAAGCCGTAGAAACACAGATAAGCTGAGGCAAAAATTTAAAATAGCAGGAGGGTTCTGGAGGTCCATCACTGTGGAAGGAAGAATTAGTAACCAAACCAGGAGAAGACCAGGAATAGGGCTGGGCTTCCAGAACAATTGGAAGCAGGTGATTGGGTGCTGTTGGGATTTTTCTGTCTGCTTTGGCTTTCTTCTTGTTCATAGCTGACTGGTTTCCTGCACAGGCCAGGGAACTAATAGTTTCTGAATTTCACATTTTGTAATTTCTGCCCCCTAAAAGGGACTTTGTGTCTTCGATTCAGTTGTTAAATTCCCGTGGAGGGATTCCTCTGGGTCTGGCTCCGGTGCATCATGGCCTCCCCTTGGACTAAGCAGTTATCGAAAGGTGGCAGCTCCTACCTGTTGGAGTTGGGGGAGGAACAGTCCCCCAAAGAAGGGAGAGGGCCCTGCCAGGCTGTCAGGCGGGCATCTGTCTTGGTAATGGAGCTGGGATGTGTATTTTGGTGTCTGCCAGCCGAGTTTTGACGAATATGCGGTTTTCTGGGTAGAGCACCCATAGCTTTTGTTACATTCTTGGCAAGGTCCGGGAAATGAAATAAGCAAATTGTATACTGGGCAAATAATGATGTCTTTTAGGTTTGTGGGTTTACATTTGGGCTCTGAAAAAGATAAGGAAACTAGGTTTAAAAATGAAATGAATGACCATGAAATATTGACCGAATGGAATATAATGAGGCAGTTAAATTAAAATAATAATTAGCTAGACATTGAATGGAACCCAACTAATCATTCACTCCAGAGCTAGTCTCACACTATTTTTTTTCTTCCTTTTACTTTTTAGTGGAAAGAAGAATGCCAAGCAGACATACACGAAGTTTATTAGAGAAAGCATTGTATACCCCCTCGAATTTGGGATGATCCTGAGAACAGAATACGCTTTCTTGTCCATGTCTTCTCAGATACCTTAGAGTGGATTGAGTGTTCAGAATGACACACAGGGCAGGGCAACGATTCCCCTTTTTACGGCAGGATTGTCTGCTATGCCTTTCGAAAGATTTTCAGCAAGAATTGTAATAAACAAGCAAAATCTACGTTAATTGATTAGAAAATGCAGTCAACCAGAGTAGTTAATTCTGCCCAACATACCCTTTGAAATAGAAATTTGGGGATGTAAGGAGATTTGTGCAATTTGGCAGAATGGTTTGTGGTCAGATTAGGTGTAAATCCTGCCTCCATCCTTGATTGGCTCTAAGAGCCACTGACAACTACTTGAGCCTCAATTTACACATTCTTAAATGGAGATGATGATGATTACCTCACAGGATTATTTTGAGGGTTAAGTAAGATAATGTATTTACAGCCTAGCACTGTAATTAGCATATAATAAGGATTCAGTAGTTGATGCCTAAAAATGATCAAATTCAGATGTAATTAGGCTAGTAGCATATTAATAAGCACTAGACAACTGCTTCTCAAAATTTAGTGTGTATATGAATCACTTGGGGACATTTAAAAAATGCAGATTCTGGCTCAGCAGGTCTGGGCTGAGTCCTGAGATTCTGCATTTATCACGCTCTTAGCTGATGTTGACACTGCTGGTCCATGGGCTACACTTTGAGTAGCAAAAAAGTAGAAGGAACATCGTTAAAAATAAAGAGAAATGTTCAGGATCTGTCCCCTGACTGTGTATGATGAATCCTGGGAAGAATAGTGACCTGTGATAGAGTTAGAAAAGTTAGGAGAAGGAACTGTGTGTTGGAAACCAGTAAATTTTTTTAAATTTAAGAAATGTTGAATTGTGAGTAATGGTGATGGATAGTTTAGTGACAGTGCCCACCTGTGGGGTGTTGGAAGGCGGGATTAGAGCTCAGGAGCAAGTTTAGGGCTGGGACGGAGAATCGAGAATTGTCCACGCAGGACTGGTAGGTGAAGCCATGGGGGTAAAATAGGTCTCTGAGGGAAAAGTTGAAACGTTGGGGACACTTACTTGGTTTTGAGGAAAGGACAGAGGTAGAAGAAACAGGAAGCAAGAGAAAACTCAACAAGAAGGCCAGCAGAATTAGGTGCCCCAGAGATTATGACGTTCGTGGATGTACTTTTCAAGAGTGGTTGATTGAGGGGTGTGTGTGTGTGTGTGTGTGTGTGTGTGTGTGTGCGCGCGCGCGCGCGCATGCATGTACGCGTGCGCTTAAAGATTGAAGGAGCTAATGAGCGGAAGTAGAGGCAGCGTCTCTTTTTAGAAGGTTAGAAGTAGAAGGAAGATGAAAGATGCCGTTTTATTTAGGAATACCTAGCTATTTTCCTTGACTCCATCTCTTCCTTATCATTCTCACCTCTGCCAATCCTAACCAGATTTATTTCTCTCTTTCTTGGGCTGTTAAAAAAAAAAAAAATACCTCCCAGCTTATTTCACTGTATCTTCTTTTATTCACATTTCCTTTTTGTCGTGGACCTCTATGACAGTCCGTTGATATTGCTCTTGAAGGAATAAATGAAAATACGTAGGCTACATCCTACCAAGTTCCCAGATGCCCTGAATTCTATCCAGGGACCAGTTAGGGGTTTGCGGAACCTAGTTAAGAACCCTTGCAAGAGTAAATTGGGGGTGGTATAGGGTGGGAAATGGGGGAGAGCGGCAGCAGCCAGGAATAGTAGTACATAGGCGCGTGTGTAGGTTGAATGAATTACCTAGTGAGATCGCAGTAGCTGGCACTGGTTGTCTAGTGGTTAAGATTCCAGCTCTCACCCTTGCAGCCCAGGTTTCTTTCCATGTCAGGGAACCACACCACCAGTCTCTCCGTGTCATACTGTGGTGGCTGCATGTCGCTGTGATGCGGAAGGCTCTGCCGCCAGTATATCAGATACCAGCAGGTTCAACCATGTGGACAGGTTTCAGCGGAGCTGACAGACTAGGAAGAAGGACATGGCCACCCACTTCTGAAAAAATTGGCCATGAAAACCAAATAGCCCCGGAGCATTGTCTGATACAGGGCGGGACGCTGAGAGCATGGGGCAAGACTGGGCAGAGCGGTCTGGGCCAGGCCTGGGAGTTATTCCTTTCTTTCCGTCATCCCTTTCCTTAGTCTTAAAAGCTATACTTTGGCAGAGTATTAATGTTGAGAGAAAACTATTTTCCCTTTACAGAAAGAAAATCAGTGCTTATATTCAAAGCATGTAGGAAAAGGGTATGAAATTTATTCATAAAAAGTGTTGCAGGGAGTTTTAAAACAGTAACCTACCTAAAAATAAGCCTTTACATTCAAAGTAAGCCTCTCTTGTTTTTCACCCGGCCACAGTGGTTAAGAGCTTGGGGTCTGGTGCCACACTGGTTGGTTGGCTGTATGACCTTGAGCAACCCATGTAACTTCTCTTTCTCAGTTCCTTCTTTATAAAAGGAGGTAATAATAGTACCTATTACAGAGGTTTGGTATGTGGATTAAATAAATTGGTACTTGTAAGATGCCCAAAGAATTACTGGCATGTAGTAAGTTCTTCATAAATATTAGCTGTCATTATTATTTTGAAAAAAGTATTTTAAATGATAAAACAAGAAAAATTATTAGAGTGCATGTTAAATTAATTGTTGCATTATCCTGGTTCATAGATGTAAAGTCACCATTGCACTTGACATCCTTGTGCATCTTTGAGTTATGAATTAGTCATTTTAGAGTTATCTTTGTGCCCTTGCTGTAATTTCTATATCTATTTTGTCATCATGTTCTCTCTTGTGTCTCTAACGCATCCACTACTAATCAGGTTGTTTGAGGTATCAAAACTTAATTCAGATTTATTGGTTGCAAGTTATGTCAGCTGTCGATTTGATATTTTACCTTTTTTTTTTTTTTAAAAAAGTAACAGACACTGTGCAAGATGCTTGGCATGCAAAATAAGTATATGGTGGACCCTGCCCTCAAATTGCTTTTAGTGCAGGAGAAACAGATATATGCATAAACATATATATATATATAAAACTATATATATATAAGTAGAGTATCAGGAATGGTGGGAGTGGAGGGTCTTAAATAGGGTGTAAACCTTATGAAGAAGACCTTTGAGTAGGGGGGTGAAGGAGATGAAGGGGTTGGACATGAGGATATGTGGAGGAAGCACATTTTAGGCAGAAGGAACAGCTGGTGCAAAGTCCCTGAGGCTGGTGCTGGCTTCGCATGCTTAGGAAATTGCAAGAAAGCCTGTGTGGCTGGAGCAGAGTGAGAAAGGGGGAAAGTGGCAGGAGATGGGGGCAGGGATGGGCTCATGATTACTTCTGCCCAGGACTCTTGGAGAAGAGTTAAAGAGGCACTGACATTGAGAGGGCTTTGAAGATGGAGTAGAATCTCCTGGCTGGAGAAGGCAAGGAAAGGCATATGTGGCCAGGGGGACCACACTGGGAAAAGAAAGCAGACCAAGTGGAGGATGGTGAGTGGTCCGGGATGGCTGTAGCCTAGCCTAGAGCCCTGCCACTCATTCAAGGTGTAATCCACAGAACAGTGGCATCAGTCATCACCCAGGAGCCTGTTAGAAATGCGGAGTCGTGGGCTTCTCTGCACCCCTTGTGGAGCAGAATGTGCGTTTTAACAGGCCAGGTGATTTGTAAGCACATTGCAGTTTGAGCAGCATTGGCTGGGCTAAATCTTTGGTTTCAAACCCTGGGCTTCCCTTGGCTTCATCCAGAGGAGCTGTAGTTCTTCTCGTCTTCCTTTTTTCTTTTTTTAAATTGGGAGCACTGAATACATACTGTGTATATAAAAGGGAAAATATGTACAGGGGAAAAAAGGTTGTAAACCAAGAAGATTGAAAACCACAGAGGTAAATGACGGGCAATGTTAGGAGGTCGTTGAAAAAGTAGTTTGAGGCCAGATTTTAAAGGGCTGAGTAGCTAATGTTTGCCAAAGAAAAACTTAGCAACAGCCCTGACAAGGGCCACTTTAAAATTTACCATAATTCTCATGGGATATTCAACCCTGAAATTTTACTGTTCCCCCGTTCTTTGAAACTATTTACCTTTTCTCTCTCCTTAAACTTCCCTCTTGTGTTTTGTCCCTTTGCCTTCCCCCACCTGATAACCTTTCATGCTTTAGAAAACATTGAACTAAGAGAAGCCATCAGCTTCCATTCTTCCCACCACCCAATCTCCTGACTTTTGGACAGCTGAATCCGTTCGCTGACGAACATGCTGGGGGGCTGTGTTGTCGTTTGGTGGCTACTAGTCACACATGGCTATGTAAATTTCATTTAATTAAAATTAAATCTTAAGAGTGAGTGGCTCACATCAGGTGCTCAGCAGCCACATGTGGGTAGTGGCTAGTGAATCAGAGAAGGTGGCTGTGGACTGTGGCCATCATCACGACACTTTTCTACTGGATGGCACTCGCTGTTCTGGGACCTCCCATCTTGAAAACAAACAGCCACAGCAACAAAAATCTCCTTTGGCATGACATCTCTCACCGTGGCGTCCACTGTTTCTCTATTCCTTTTTAGAGCAAAAGTTGACAAGCCTTGTCTATAGTCCTGTCTCCTGTGGTCCATAATTGCTGTCCCCTTCCTTACGTGCCACTCTCTCCATAGCTTACTCCCATCCAGCTTTCATCCTCGGCCCTCTGAGGAAGCTCGGAGCATCACCAGCGATGGTCATGTTTTCAAATCCAGGGGCTCTTTTTGGTCATTTCTCGTTTTCTTTCTGCCTCACGAACCACTCTTTACATACCTTATCAGGTTTCTCCTTTATCCAGTCTCTAAGTGTTGGAATGCTCCAGAACTCCGTCCCCGGTCTTCTATAACTCTGTGTATTTTATCTCCATGATCTTATTTAGTGTCATGGCTTTTGATACCATTTCATGCTGAGGATTGAGAAATTTCTGTCTTTAGCTCTGACTTCCCTGCCAGGCTCCATATTCAGTTTCTTACCAGATATCTTCACTTGAATACGTAATAGGCATCTCAGATGCGTCCCAAAGAGACCTCTTGCTTTCTTCCCCCCGCCTACTGTACCACCTCCTGTCATGCCCTAAACCAGTTTCTTCCTCATTTCGGTAAACGGACCACCATCTACCTGGGTGCGCAAGCCAAAAATCTAGAAACCAGCCTTGATTCCTCTCTTTTCACCACCACTCCCATTTCTGAGTCCTGAATCTGCATATTTCTCTCTTTCCATATAAATTCTCTTTCTCTAGAACACTGCAGTAGTCTCCAGATCTGCTTGTACTTACCCTTGCCCTGTTTCAATCCAAATTCTCTACAGCAGTGGCAGAATGATCTTTCTGAAATGTAAATGATGTCTTGTCACTTTTTCAGTGAAAACCTTCCAGAGGCTTCCTATGGCATTGCAGAATAAACCCAGACTCTTTTCTATGGCTTGCAAGGTGTTACTGTTTTGGCCCTGCTTCTCTCTTTGCCCTCATCCCTCGCTACTCTCTTCGTGACTTCTTCATTCCAGCCACGATGGTCTTTTCTGTTCCTTAAACAAGCCAAGCCCAGAGCAGCCACAGAGCTTCTGCATTTACTGTCCTCTTTGTCTGAAATATTCTTCTCTCAGGTCTTTGAATGGCTGGCCCTTGCTTGTCATTTTAGTCTCTCAGCTTGAAGGGTTGACTTCTACATGGCCTTGCTGACTTGCTCATCTAAAGGAGCCCCTCACTCTTGTATTACTTTTTTTCCTCTCTGTGACACTTAACACTATCCATAACCAAGTTGTTTACATGTTTGTTATTTGTCCCCCCAATCAGGATAAGTTCCACAGCAGCTGGGACTTATTTACTGCTTTATCCCCATGCCTAGAACAGTGCTTGTATGCAGTAGGCACCTAATAAATATTACTGAATGAATCTGGGACTCTAAACTGTGGGCCATTAGTGCTCAACTGGTGTACCGGGCAGGAGCTCTTCCGCATTGTGTTTTCATCAATGTGTAAAATTTATTTTTGCTATGATTGCGCACAGTACTTAGAGCATTTTGCTGAGCAAGTTGTGCAATGCATGTGAGAGTGGGGGAAAGCTTGCTGCGAGCTGGTGATAAGAGGTGTGGGGTAACCGCGTTAGCTCATGCCAGAGAGAGAGTGTATGTTTACAGCAGCCGACAAGAGCTTTGCCTTGTGAACAGAGCCG
This sequence comes from Equus przewalskii, assembly GCF_037783145.1. Taxonomy (NCBI): domain Eukaryota; kingdom Metazoa; phylum Chordata; class Mammalia; order Perissodactyla; family Equidae; genus Equus; species Equus przewalskii. The sequence goes on from NC_091860.1 coordinate 12,444,436, forward strand.
AGAAGGTTCAAAGAGTAAGCAGCGTCTCTCATAGAACGTCAGAATGTTGAAGGACCACCAAAGGATTTGTGTGAGGACCCTGAATGCATTTCTAAACAATCCGAGACATTGTCACATGGACGAGTGTGCTGCAGTGGTATTTCGGATTTATTCCATGTAGTTTGGGTCTTTTAATGTCTTCAGGTGTGCCTCTGAAAATTCCAGTATTCAGAAGTGTGCCATAAGTTCAATTTAAGATTCTTTAAACATTATGAGAATAGTCATAATCCCAATCTCCCACGTCTTTGTGGATATCTTTCTACTGTGTGATGTTTCAGCTGTTCTTATTCATGGTGCCTCGTTCCCATGTTTGCTTGGTTATTTTTGGCTGTGAGCGCTCATTTCTCTTGGACAATTATTTGGGGAGGATTCTTTAAGTCTTAAGGTGAAAGTATGTCCCTCCAGAGAGGGTTGTTTGTTTTGGTCAGGTGGCTAAGGGTGCTCCACACCCAAGCCCATCTTAAGCTAAACTCATAGCTTGGAGTTTGTTGGACCACATGGTGATAGAAATTTGGGCTGTGGTTCCCTGGGGGTCAAATGGGTTTATTTTTGGTTCGCTCTTACCTTGAGGGTGTGATCCTTTGGGGCCTCGCCTTAAAGAGAAGGGGTTTCCTATTGGATCCCCCCACCTTGGGTGGGCTCTGGGCTCTGACTTCTGTTCCTCTCAACCTGTGCGACCGTCAGAGCCCAAGTGGCTTCCATGGTTAGCTGACTGCTCTTCCATCCAGCTTTCACTTAGATTTTGGCAAGGTAACTCCTGCCTCTTCAACACTTTGATGCCTTTAAGATGTTTAAAAAATATTTTATTCAGGAGTTAGTTCTTTGCAGGGGCAGAGTTGATCTGAGCAACCTAGTAACAGAAATGGGAAATCAGCATCAAAGTTTCCTAAGAAAGAGAATGACGGGCAGTAAGCAAGGGAGTGACAAGTCAGAGTCCTGGGGTGTTGGGTGGTTCTGTGGCCACCCCAGGGATGGACCAGTGAGGGGCCTCGGTGAGACAGGAGGAGAGACTCTCAGGAAGCCTTTGCCGTCCCCTAGCTAAGAGGTGACCGGAGCCTAAACCAGGGCAGTGCAGTGAGATGAAGAGAAAGGGCGTGCCCGAGGAGTCGGGCAGGAGAGTCAGCTGGATTTGCTAACTGCGTGAGGGAATGGACAGCAAGGAGTGGAGAGTGACTGCAGGTTTTCTAGTTGGGGTACCTAAATGGCTTTCTCACCATCCATACTCTCCATTACATTATTGTTATCTTTTGGGCTATGAGCCAAAAAGGAGTCTGTGTTATCTGCACTTAACGTTACTAAGATGTGGAAATGATTATATTTCCACTTTCGAAGTTTTCACAAATGTTACAGTTTATAGATAAATCGAGCATTTGGTGGATAACTCAGCGTTTGATGTCCCAGATTGAAGTAGATTCCTGAGATGTGGTTTAATGGTCCAGCTGTAACTAGTACTTCATTTTGTAGAAAGTGTCATTTTCATATCTAAAGTTCTACCAATAGCCTATAATTGGTTTGGGTTTTTTAAGGTATTTTCTCTAAGGCCTTAGAGAAAGAAATATGAAAAAGAGTTTTTTTGCTTGTAAGGAATTTGCAGTCTTACAGGGAAGATAGGCATATAACTTTGTAAACGAGGTGGTAGATTGGTGAATTAACAGAAGTGCCTAGTTCAAGGTTTATTTGGTTGTAAATGACAGTCACACAGTTTGGATTAGCTAAAGGGGAAAATGGGGCGGGCAAGGAGCGTTATTGGGTAACTCATGGAACAGAAGGGCAGAAGCTCAGCTGAGCCACACATAGACCAGGATCCAGAGCAGCCCCTTCCTCACTTTCTCTCTAATCTTTGCATCACTTTTCATGAACCTTTTCTCTAAGAATATTGCCTTTTCTGCACTGTGCAAGTAGACCCCACACAGCTCCTAAGCTTATTTGCCCGCAGGTCCAGGTGCTTTCAGGTGGCAATTAACCACACAGCATCCTAATTTCAGATTTCTTAAGATTGAGAGAAAGGGGGAGACACAAAAAGAGTTGGCGACCCTCTGATCCAGCCACAGGAGCAGGGTCTCCTGTAGTGCAGGTTGGCTGCTGGGCGGCGCCTGAGTGGAGGGACAGTGACAGTTCGCAAGCCTTGGAGTCCTCCTGGGTGGGCACCCCTCCCCCCGGGTAGTATGCGCTGATACTATAGCAACAGAGGATTAATAAACTGCCCCGGGGGGGGGGGGGGGGAGTTAGTGCGATTTGAGTTAGATCCTGAAGATTGAATTGTAATTAACCTGGTGAAGACACTGGAGAAAACAGGCTGTAGGCTGAGTAAGGAGCATGCCCAGAAGCACAAAGGGTGGGTGGCAATTTCAGGGAACTACTGGACCTTTCTTCAGGTACCGTTGTTATCCGTACCATCTTCTGTTTTTATGGTTTTATTCGTTTCCATTACTTTTCACGTATTTTCATTGAGATTTCTTCTGTTTACATTAATTTCTTTAGGTTTGGTTGTTTAGGATTAGAATCGTATCTGCAAGTTGCTAGACACTTTAACATTCAGAGCTTAGTGTTATTTGTAATTGTAATAACCATCCTTTGCTTTTGTTTCTTCAACGTGGACTTCGAGGAAAGTCTTCCATATTAATCCCCCCAAGAATGACCTCTGTGGCCTGGCTTACCATATCACCTGCCCAAAGGTGTCCAGGAGGGCGGGGCATGGCGGCTGAAATCAGTCATGCCACCTGCACCACGGCAGGGGCTGCAGTGGCCAAAGACAGGCGTCCTTTTTGTAATTTGCCTGCACAGAGGAGGCTCATTTTCTGACGGGCACAGAGGTGCTCTGTGCACCAGCAGCTGCCCTACTTCGCCCTGCTTTTTCTCGGGTCGTGTGTCCGAAATTTCTCATGTCAAATCCCTAAGCGTTGGTCTCCTGGAGGAAGCTCTCAGGTGCTGTTGAGGCTGGCCAATAGGAAAGAAAGCAGGGTTTATAAAGTCCTCTTACAGATTTGAATCTGCTTTAGAAGATGAATCATTATGTGGTCTTTTCTGCTATATGCATGTTTCTATCGTGCAAATTAGCTTCTACAAGATTGGTAAATAGGAATGATGGCGTATGATGCAGACTAGTTTATACACAATTTTCCTTGAGCACATCACTGTTTGGCATATCCAGGTAACAGCAACTGGATGCAGATTACACTAACGCAGCGAAGGCAGCAGACCAGGTAGGACAACAGGAGCATGCATCTTGCCCACGCATCCTTGTTCTTCCTCCTGACTCAGGTGGCCAGGTGGTCTGTCTTCATGGTTCTCTCCAATCTTTGTGCATTTTGTTCTAGTCTGTATCTCTTGGAAGCTTCATTGTTCCTTACATTCTTTCCATTGAGTGATCTTCACAGTTGCATTTTTAAAGATAAAGTCCATTCTGTATTTAATTGGAATGAAACAATTTGGAAGACTGTTAGGTATATTTTTAGCATTTTATTTTTTCAGCGTTCTGGTGATTGAGTTCTGTGGGTTTTGAGTAGTCTGCCTAAAATCTGTTTTCGTCTGTATACAGAACTTAAAGTTTTTCAACAACGCATATATTGCATTAAAACAGAAACATTTGTATTTACGATTTATTTTGCATGACTGTATGCCCAGGCTGGGATTCTCCCACTCCTAAACAAATGTACCATCGTTGTCGTCGTTTTGTTTCCAGGAGTCACCAGGTGTAAATGTGATAGAAGGCTTGCTGACTGAGTCATCCACAGTCTTAAAAGTTTGAAGACACTGATCTGAACAAGCAGAAACTTCCTTTCTTTATGGGCGCTCTTGAGTTTGCTTAGTAACCTCCTCCTGCCTGACTGTGTTGCCCTCCACTCTCTCAGACTCCCAGGTGTCGGGTGTATTCCTGTATCTTTCACAAGTCAGCCCTGACTCCTTCTGTTTCCATGCTCCACATCCCGTCCCTCTGCTGCACATCAACTTCACCCTCTTGAAAATGTGCTCTAGCTTTCTTCTCTGCCCAGAAACCTGAGAAGGAACTTTTTTAACTGACCCCTCCCTCATAGAACCAGGACCTCAGCTTTTATTTCATTGGCACTTGGACCGTGTTTCTGCGTAGAAACAAGCAGCCAATTTACAAAAGAATGTTTGGAACACAACCCATTCATAAATTAGAATCTGCCTGCACGCAGATGAAAAGTTCAAAGGCTTTGTCCTAGAAAGAACTGTTCAGAAACAATTATGATAAATCCATGAGGTACTTATTATTATTATTATTATTATTTTTGGCACATTGAGCCAAACCAGGAGTACAGGAGTGAATTTAAGAGACGTTTTAAATGAGAAAAAAAAAAAGGTTAGGAGAAGCTAGTGTGTCCCTTTGCTTATTCCCTTTTCTTTTGCAGTTTTGGCAACAGATAATCACAAATTTAAAATACACTGATGAAGATTTGACCCAGGTTTGATCCAATTCCAGTAAAAGAAGAATCGATCCAGCCGATAGTGAATATTTTTATTTAGTGTTATAGAAAACTTCTTTCTTCTTAGCTTTATTTAGATGAACTGGAAACATTTATGGTTTTAGTGGAATTTAAGTTCTAAGTACTTATATATAATAAAATATGGTATATTTTCTGTATGAAAAACTTAAAAAGTATGGACAAATATAGTGAAGAATTACCATAATCATTCTATCCAGAAGCAACCAGTGTTAACGTTTTGCTGTGTATCTTTCCAGTATCTTTTTTTTTTAATCTCTTTGAGATTATATTGCCTGTATATTTCCTCATATCATTATGTATTTTTCACAGTGATGATTTTCAATGACTGCCTAATAGTCTGATGAAGTTTTACTACTCTGTGCATTGATTCCACTTTTTTGCTACCATTAAATAATGCTGTAATCAACATCTCCCTGTGCAAACTTTTCCCCATTTTGGATGATTTTCTTAGAATAGATTCCCCTGTCGGAGACTTACTTGGTCATAGGGTATGAATATGTTAAGACTCTTTGTACATGTTGCCAAGTTGATTTCAGAGAAGGCTGTACCAGTTTATAATCCCAGCAATGTGGGTGAGAGCTTCTTTACCACGTCTCCTTGCTTTGAGTATTTCTAAGCTGAACAGCAAAGATTGGAATAAAAAGATATGCTTTTCTTTACGTATATTTTTTACAGGATGCTTTTAACCCATTTAAAGCTCTGTTTAGAGGGATTTTAGGCAGTTCAACAAAAGAGGGGCGCATGTGGGCAGTGTGGGGGCATCCTGTCTCGGGAGTGGGACCAGCGCCATGCAGGCTCTCTGAGGACTCTGCCCTCTAAGGAAAGCTGCTTTCACCCAACCCACTTCTCGCAAAATTCTTCTTCCTTCTGAATCCTCAGGTTCTCTGAAACATAAAGCTTGGTAATTTTCTTTCTTTCTTTCTTTTAAAATAAAAGCAGCAAGGAGTTTTCCCTAAGTCTAGAGTCTGGAAGTTGGGGCTGAGATAGAGTTGGACAGTTGTGGTGTGGCTCAGTGGAAGGTGGTCATTTGTCAGGCAGAGAATACGTGGATCCCAGGAGCAGTGCAGTGTCCACGGTTGGTGCCTGGCTCCCTGCCACAGGCCATACCTTGTGTAACTTACATTACACCCAAGCCAATAGCACTTAGCGGCGGGCAGAGTTCTTCAAATAGGAGTAAACTGGTCAGGAATTTGTAGGTGGTGATCCAGTCTCGCTGCTTCACCTTAGTCTTGACCTACAGAGGATTCAGATGAAACTGTTCAGAAAATGTGCTGTGACATCCAGTGGAGTCCGTGTGTGTATTTGCTTTTGAAAGGTTGAGTGTCATCACCCCTCTGTAGTGCTGTCGCTTGGCTTGGAGCCGGGTTCTGTGTGCAGTCCACTCGGCTCAGCGTTATCTGGTGTAAATATGTCAGTCACCTGTGCTGACTTCACATTCTGCGGCCTGTCCAGGCCAGGTAGGGGAGGTTGAAGCTTTGCCAGATAGCTGTGAGTGCCTTGCTCTTTTCTATTAGGTAACTGATGTTCAGAAAGGAGAAGGCAATGTAATTTTTCCTTTTAGTAGAAGTGAATGAGTATATTGTGTATTTTCGTAATATAATAAAATTCCCTATTTTAATATTTAAATCTTTGAAATAGTATTAAAAGTAACATTTCACTTTAACTGAAGAAAAAGAACACCTGAGAACATTGAAGAAAATTGAGGAACAACGGCAGAGCTCTCTTGTAAAGAAAGGACGGTCATGCAAAGCCGTCCAGATAAACTGTTATTTCCACTTTATGTGCATGTGCTTTATTGTGACAGTGGTAACTACAGTTGCCAGTTTTCAGGAGGCCTAAATTACCGTCTATTTCAGATGGATGCCAGCTTTAAAATTAGCCCCTGGGTAATACATTTCTTTGAAAATTGAACCTTAATTGATTTTTATTTTTTAAAGCTTGAATTAAATAGAAAATTAAGGGCCTTTTATAAAAGATGGTAATATATATTTAACTTGGGTGATTACCTAATAGAGAATCATTCCTATCCCATCATTATTTTAAAATATTAAATGTTTGGCACAAAAAGCAGAAAATATTCTATCTTGTTAAAGAAATCTCTTTAATTCACGTTTTATAAGTCCCAGAATTATGAATATGAATCCTTTATGCTTTCTGTTTTTAAGAAAGTACATTATTTCCTTGTGTGAAAACTTTCTGCAGGAGTTCAAAAAAACTCAAGTCCAAAGTAATATTTTGAATGGAATGAATTGTTTTTTACTTAACCAGAGTGGTCAAATCATATTTCAGAATAAATTTATTCCCATTCTGAATCTCAAAAACGAGAGAGTATTTAAGAATTCACTTCAATTTGCTTATTTATAAGAAGAAAAGACTGGTTCTTGTGACATGTGGAGCAGTCTTAAATAATAAGTTAAGCTAGAAACATTTACTTGTAACTGTTGGATACACCAACTGAAGAGAAACTGTTTAATCCTGTGTTTCCTTAAAAAACAAAAATCAAAACACTGATCTTTTATAAGAATAAACAAATTGGAAATAATATAAATACCCTTTAATGTGATATTTGGGCCAAATAAAATGTGATGCATCTATGTGTTGAATTACTTTGTAGCCATTACACATGTCTATGGAGGTCAGTGTACCGCTGTGAAGTGTGATGTGTTGAATGAGGGCATAGACGGTGAGTTTTGAAAATATTGCGTATCTCTCTGAGGAGCAGAGCGATTATAGATGATTTTTCACCTTCTGCTTGTATTTTTTTATAGTTTGACTTTTTTTTTAATATTGAGCATGCAGTACTTTTATAATTAGGAAAACAAGAGATGTTCATAGCTATGGTGGGTAGGAAGAAATCTTGTATATATTGAATTTGGTGGGGCAGAAATAACTTGTAAATTTCTGTTTGTGAAATAGATTTGTTTGCTTGATATAAGGGATTTTTTTCTTTGGGTAGGCATCCCAGGAAATCCCTTCATTAAAAAGCATTATTGATTGTATTGGGAGAAACGATTAAGTAATAAATGATTCTAAAAGTTGTTACTTTTTATGAGCTTGGAAAAAACAGATAAACTGGAGTGATTATCACCGATTTGCCTCTAGACATCCAAGTTTTTGTACATCTCATCCGTGAAAAATTTGAGCAAATGCCCTCAATATATGAATTTTTATTTATATGTTTCATGTGTGTGCTACTGCCTTGTCTTATGTTTGTTTTGTAATACACAGATTTTAAAAAGATACACTAAAGATGAAATATTAGCAGCTAAAAACTCCTGTTAAAAATTATTATTACTGTGTTGTGTTTTTTTTTTAGGTGAAGGCTATGTGGGTGAATTTGTAATATTGTTTTTAAAAATCTTGGTGAACGCTTTGTGATAAAGCAATTTGAACCTCTGGTCCTACATTCAATTTATTTTTGCTATTTGGTTGTAAAACTTACAATAGCTAAAAAAAGTTAGCTCACAAAGACATGCTGATCCAAGTGGATACAATGCATTATTGACTACATTTACTAACTAGCGATTCTCATTTTCACACCATCTACCAGTTATGCAGAAGTTTGGTGAAAATTTGGTAAATTTCTATTTTCCTTGATAGCAGTTTCTCACAAAATGTATTGCAGTTTTTATTCATAAGGATGGGGATTCAAAAGAAGACACTTCTACATTTGCTGAAATTTTAAAGTAGATAAGAAGCGTATTCCTAAGTTCTCTATAGATACAAAAGCTCGTCTCTTTTCAACATGCTTGGTCCACATTATAAGTTTCTTTCCAAAAGGCAGATATTTTCTTGCACTTGTTAAAATCTCTTTACCTTGAAGGGACTGATTAAGTAAGCTCATTAAAAAAAAAAAGTCTAGGGGCTGGCCCCGTGGCCGAGTGGTTAAGTTCGTGCGCTCCGCTGCAGGCGGCCCAGTGTTTCGTTGGTTCGAATCCTGGGCGCGGACATGGCACTGCTCATCAAACCACGCTGAGGCAGCGTCCCACATGCCACAACTAGAAGGACCCACAACGAAGAATATACAACTATGTACCGGGGGGCTTCGGGGAGAAAAAGGAAAAAAATAAAATCTTTAAAAAAAAAAAAAAAGTCTGCCCAGTAACATATTACTGACAGCCACTTGTGGTCATAGAGTAAGTAGGTCAGGAAATTTAGGGCAAATTCTATTTATGTAAAAAAAAAAAAAAAAATGTTAATCATCCGTAAGACAGTTCTTTTATGTATTTTGCCATGAGATAGCTATAATGCCCCTGTATGATGCAGAATATTTTTGTGGCCACTCCCCGCTCTTACTTAAAGGTTTTGTTGTTTGTACTACGTAGATGACATCTTGCCATAAATAAACTAGAATGAAGGACAGAGGGGCCATCTAACATGTGAACTCAAATGAGGTGCCAGTGTTGACATAAGCTGCACTGCTTACGTTTTAAGGTGAAAATAACTCTCAATGGAAGTTCTGGTAGTTTCTCCGTGCACCCAGCAGCTTGTTCGCTTACCCTTCCCCCACACAGCCCTTATGCGATGCTGCAAGTGCAGTGTGTCAATGAAGGAGTGACTCCAGATTCATGCCTCGTTCATCAGGTTCTCTGCATTTCTTACATTCCATCTCAGCAATCATAAAATGTTAGAACCAGATGGTCCATGCAATTTTTTTTAATCCCTTTATTTTATAGATGAGAGAACAGACACAGAAATAAAGAGACAGCGCTCAGTGGTAGAGCCAGGGCTAGAATTACGTTTCCCGACTCAGCATCAGGCTCGTTGTCTGTATTAAGTTCGTCTCTGGATAGCGTGTGGATGACCAACAGCTCCCCAGGTGTGAAGGTGTGGAGATCTGTTGACATCTGACGTCCTCGAGACCAATTTCCTTCTCAAATCTCTCTGCTCTGTTTTTTTGCTTCCCAGCCATATGGCCTTGAAATTATCTTTATTTTTTTCTTTTTCCTTCCTTTTTATCTTAGACACATGCTTCATCTAGATATTATTGAAATGTGAAGAATACTCATAAATAGAGTCTCATTTCCTGAGAAGTAGCCTGCTAAGTGAATCAAGATGCAATGGAACATCACTCTTTGATTCTTGTTAGTGATGAAGAGGAAGTCCTTATAACCCGTCTACTCTGCAAAAGCTTTTGAGACTTTGAACAATGAAAGCATAGGTCAAAGAAAATGAAACGAAAACAGGGTAAAAATATCCAGTTGTAAGGGAGGCGAGGGAAATATATATTTCTCAAAGAAGTTTGCACAGCCTAGTTAAGGACACTATGATATTTGAGCTCAAAACTTAGGTCTGAATTTCTTAACTGCCAGGAGAAAGCAAAGCTCTGATATAACTTTCCTTGTCTAAAGGGAGGACAAATACTGGCTTATTTCACTTCCTGGTTCTGAGGGAAATTTGCTCTGAAGGGGATTAAACAACCAAATGAACGACCCAGACAGATTAGAAGAGGATTAAAATTATTGGATATGCATTAACTATTTATTATTGAATTCTGTGAAAGCCAAGGGCAAGATGTGACACAGAAGTGGGGACTCAGAGGTAAGTAGCCGAAGTGGATGGCCTTCTCCTAATCTGGCTTTATACTGCGATAAAGCTTGAATAAATGATTGCTTCTGGAATCCATTTTTCCAGTCTGGCTTGGTGACAAATTGAGGTCATTATTGAGTGCCTGAAGGCATCATTGACTAAAGGAAGGTTAGTGTACCGTAGGTACTTTGGAACGTAGGTAGCACAGATCATGTTTTATTAGGTAAAATAAGAAGCTGACTTGTGGACTCACCCTGCTGAAGGGCCGTCTGTCACAGGCAGGCCCGGGGTGTTCCTCAGAAGCGTTCAGCAGTCATATGCAGTGGAAGCCCCCAGATTCTGAGCTACAGAGCACGGAAGACAGCATTTAGGATAAGAGAGCAAGTGCTTACTCTTATGTTGGAAGAATCTTAATACGGCTTCCATAATAGCCTACCCTATGGTGTTCCTCAGACAACCTGGTATAGATTTTAGAATATTTTCTATTGTCTGAGACACTGACAGGTTTCTGATATGTGGCCCAGATTGACAATGACAAGGAATTTAGTCTTGATTCTAGTTCTGAGTTGCTTTCAGCAGCTCTTCCTGTTCAGTGATTATTAGAAATGTTATCAAGAAAGCTCGTTTTTGAGAAGTTAGCGCAGCTTTGAAGTGTGTTCTTGAGAGTCACTTGCTAAGGCCCGTGGGTCAAGCGAGTGTCGAGAGCAGGGTCTCCCCTTCTGTGAGGAGCTTACAATTCAAAACACAGGGAGTGACATCCAGACGTGGCAGTCATGGATGAGCCGCCTTGTCATTGGTGGAGTCGGGTCAGGCAGACATAGATAATGAACAACTTTAAGTGGTAAAGTAGTTCTGTTTTACACAAATGATGGTGTAAGGACTTACCTTGTATGATGAAAAGTAATGAGTCAAGTTTTAAAAACTCAGTAACTGAAAGTTTTCTAAGCACTTCTGGAGGGAAAAAACCACCTCTCTCTTCCTGTATGAGGATGCCTATGCAAAGAAATACACTTCAATATGTAAGTCGCAGATAGACGTCAACACTCCTGAGTGGAAGAGAGGGAGCGAGAGAATAAGGATAGTCTGGGACTCCATCATACACAGATCTGAAGAAATAAGGAATGGTGTCTGGAAAAGCATTCCAGGGTTTTGACCTGTGAGGTCCTGGGAGACAGTGCAGATACTCAGGAGCTATGACGAGAGGGACACAGAAGGGCAGGAGGGACACAGAAGGGCAGGAGGGACACAGAAGGGCAGAAGCCCAAGGAGAGTCAGCCAGGGGAAGCGCTGTGGGCTCGGTGAATCACAGCCGCCATCCTGAACGCTCCCTGCGTGAAATGGAGTGTCGTGGCCCCTGCGCACACTTACTGTTGTTTGGCACGGATGCACAACAGAGTTGCCAAGCCTCCAGCATTCCTTCAGGCTTTACCAAAGCTATTCAGTTGTCTTATTTGTAAAATGGGGATAGCGCCACCTCTTCTGCTTTCCTCGGGTTACGAGGGGACCACTTAGGAGAATGTGTGCTTTTCGTCCTATGGTCTAGATGGAGCATGTGCCGGGACAAGGCAGGGGTAAAAATATTTGCTGTTCGACTGCCCCCAGTGCATTTATACCCACTGGTCTTGGGTTTGCGTTGAATCCCTCTGTTAAGGTTCTTCTTGTTCAGAGGAAGTAGACAAGGATTTCACAATCAAGGCAGCATTGCATAATAAAAAAAGGATTGGCGTTGGAACCCGACAGTTTGAAACTCTAGCCCTTCCATTTGCCTTGGATAAGTTATTTATCCTTTCAAGCGCAGTTTTTCTCATCTGTAAAATGGCGTGGATATTTATTGCTGTGTTATTAATGAGGACAAGATGAGAGAAGGAATACAAAAGCGCCTGGCGGTATTAACAGTTGTAGTACACTGAGTAAATGTTGGTTTTTTCCCCCCGCTTCTTCCATATTTGTGCTCTTTGAAGAAAAATTCTCTCGAAAGGAGATACGTGAGCTTTCTATCACTCTTCCACAAGGGGAGAAATGAAAATCGTTCAAAATTTTATGTAAAATCTTTCAATTCATGGAAAACACGTTAAGATGGTAAATAATCCTAAAGAAATCAGTGGAGTTGATTGATTTCCGAGGAGGGGGACCCTTAATGATTTAAATGTGACCTGATGCTCTCCTGAAGGCATATAGAAGGCGGTCAGCATGGTGCCCGAGAGTTCAGACTTGGGTGCCGAACTGGCTGGGTTCAAATCCTGGCCCCATCACTTATTAGCTCTGTGATCTTGGGCAAGTTAATTAACCTCTCTGTGCCTCAGTGTTCTCATTTATACAATGGGGATAGTGCCAGTACTTAGCTCATAGGGTTGTTCTCCCCTCTCCTCCCAAAATTGGGTAGTTTTGAGGATTAAATATGTTAATACACATAAAACTCCTAAAACAGTGCCTGGCACTGTTAACTACTATTTTTTATTATTATTAGGGTTTGACTGCTACTGTTGATGTAATGCTAATCTGGTCAAGATTAATGCAAATTCAAAGAAATAATTAGAATAAAATATTTGCTTGGGATGAGCAATCACAAGGCTTTTTTCTTTCTGCAGGGCTCAAGGTTTGGAAAGAGTAATAAGCAAATTCTGGCCTGACTCAGTGATGTACTTAGAGTGATCTGTCTTATTTGATGTGAAAGCATTACTGAAGGAAAGCTTGGGCAGTCGGTGAAGACCCTGGGGTATGGTAGTGACACCATCCCTTTGCGATGGGTAGGCTTTGTTAGGTTGCTCTCGTGTGTGGTTCCGCTTTTTCCGAGGTAATACCTTCGTGCGTTATTTACATTTCCAAGTTGAAGCCATACATTATCCTTCAGTGTTGTTCACAGAGAAAGGTATGTATCTGTTTCATCTAAGGAGTTAGTGACACGGCAGAGCAGTTGGTTGGTTTGTCAACATTTTTAGACACAGGAGCCATTGTTAACTGAGGCTCAGGAGGCAGCTCAGTATGTATGTTACATGCTGGTGAAATGGACGTTGCTCTGGGTGGGCCGCCGGAGAAAGAGGAGGAGAGGGGGAAAGGACAGACAGGGAGCTCTAGGGCTGCGTCCAGCCCCAGAAGCCCCTGGAGGCTGCCAGCAAACCCAGTTTTGTGAAACTAAGAAGAAAAACTTGCCAAGAAGGAAGAAAAGGATGGATCAGTATCTTTAAAGTTCTAGACAGACAAAGGAATCTTTACATGATTCCTTTCTTGAATCTGGTTCTTGATTATAGTCAATTGTTTTGAGATATGTGATAAGTTATAATAAGCCGAGATCTTTTGCTCTTGGTCCTGGGTATGCATATGTGTAAGGAATTTGGTGGGAATAGGAATGCCTCAACTTTCATGAGTGAAGCATTTCATGCTTTTAGAGACTAGGCAGTTTTCCCACCATATGCTGTCACTACTACTGCAGAAATACATACGTCCATTCCATAAGGAGGTTCATAACATTGTGCCTGAGATCTGAGACTGCACAGGTTGATTAGATGTAATCCTTTTTTTTTAAAGATTGGCACCTGAGCTAACAACTGTTGCCAATCTTCTTTTTTTTTTCTGCTTTTTCTCCCCAAATGCCCCCAGTACGTAGTTGTATGTTTTAGTTGTGGGTCCTTCTAGTTGTGGCATGTGGGATGCCACCTCAGCGTGGCCTGATGAACGGTGCCATGTCCGTGCCCAAGATCTGAACTGGCGAAACCCTGGGCCACCAAAGCAGAGAGCGTGAACTTAACCACTCGGCCCCAGGCCCCAGATTTGATCCTTCATTTTAAGTCTGTATAGATCCTGTTTTCTATTGACACTGTATTTTAACTATTTTGTGTTATGTTATCCATTTCAAATTTCTCTATCTTTGCTTTCTTAATGTATTCAGAAAATTTTCTCTTTAAAAATGTTTCACATTATTCTCATTTTGGTAGACCCTTTACTCATCTCTAATAAAACATGATCTGTATTCATTTTCAAATGTAAAACATGGAAATATACTAACCTCCTTGTTACCACGTTGTCCTTTATCCATAGACGAAAACAAAAAGAAGAGCTTGCCTTCTTCAATTATTGATTGGCTCCTCAATCTAGAATAACTGTCAGGAAGAAAATCGTCTTTTTGACACCTACTGATACCACTTTTCAGATCTCTGAAAGGAACCCAGGGGTTCCAAGTCCTCTCCCTCAATTCATTTGCGAGGTTTAATGAAAATGTAATATGTGGAAACGATTGAGAGATTAGATTTCCTTCAGCAGATAAGAACAGCTGTCCAGGAGTTCACGTTGTCCAAGGATGCTGTCAGCTGCCCTTGGGAATAATGAGTTTCCTGTTCCTGAAACTATCCGAATATGTGCTGGGTCAGCATGTTTCAAAGGTTTCCCCCCGCAGTGGTAGACAAGATGGATAAACATTCACAAGTAGAGCATGCTCCCGTGGGTGGAGCTGGGTTTGCGCAGCATTTCTGACCCACCAGCTGTAAGTCCACCCCTCCTCCTCGCTCAAGAATTAATATTGAAACCAGAGGGGATGGGGTACTGTGGTGTGGAATCTGCTTACCTGCATATCTCAAAAGTAAATTACTGCGGAACTATAATAATTACTGGTATCAAATGACCAAGAACCCCAAAATTGCACAAGGAAAATTTTCTTTTTATGGATTAATCAATTTTTTCTGAAATCGATTACAGTTGATATTATGGTTCAGAGAAGTAGACTTTGATTCTCATGTCCTAGCCCATTCTGCCTATTTAGCAGTAGGTAATCGACCTCATACTAAATATGAAAAACATGGGGTAAAAAAAAGAAAATCAGTTGAAGAGTATGCATAGGTACTTTGTTAAGAAACTCCTCTTAAAAGTTATATGCATATAATCTCTTATACGATGTAATTATATATTATAATTTCCGTTCCATCATTTTAAACACTGTCAAAGCAGAACCGTTTTAAGAATCCAAATCCTACTGAAAATGTAAACCTTAGAATTCTTGAGAAAATACACATAGCCTACCTGCCATAGTTGACATTAAATGACAAGACTGCCACCAATAATGAGGGTTTTTTTTTCTTTGCATCTGTTCCACAAACCTGAAAATAATGCTTACTCACTCACGGCTTTACTAGGCTGGACACTTGCTGAAACAGCCAACAATACAAAAAGCTCAGCAGCTGTGCATGGCGAGCTGAAGTGGGACAGCTACCAGCAAGATGGGCGGAAGAAATACTGGAAGGACACATAACTTGAAATGATTTGGCAGGGCAGCGAAATGCTAGGAAGCTGCGGCCATAGACTGGACTTCTCCCAGACGTTTTCAAAGAACTCAAGGGTACTTTACAAGTGGTCGCTTTGCCATGTGCCTGAGACATCATTATGGTTTTCAGCAGGTGACTCTGTGTACGAGGATGGCGCCGGAGCAGGCTCTGGTGCCCTGTGGACCAGGGATCCTTTCGATAACAGGGAGCGAGAGCTGATGTTGTATACTGGGAGGGAACTTCAGGTTTTCCGGTAGACATAAATTATGTTTCATTAATATAGCTTTTTTTTTGAGGTAGGAAATATGTTTAAGAGCACGAGGAGAGCCAGTGGGTATAATTTTTTAAAATATGAATATGTCATATGTACATAACAGATTATAGTGACACAAACAAGTACAGTTCAAAGAATAATAAAACACGTTGAACATAAGCTTTTGGCAGGGGCACAGAGAGATAAGCTTTAAATGTTTTTTGACAATTTCCTTTGGGAAAAGAAGTAGGGTACTGGCTATGAGAGAAAAGACAAGAGATAGGGTCGAAGGATGCTTGCTGTTGACTGTCTGTTAGTACCATAGATGTTTTTTGTTGGTTTTTAATTTAAAAAGACCCGGTAACAGCTTTGAGATTGTCTAAATTTACGTTTTGATATTAAGTATTTATAGTTAGTAAACCAGCAAATGAATGGGGAAAATAAACTGAAAGATGACTTGTCACAGATCGGAAACAAGGAGTGAGGGAGTCAGCACACTAAACTGTGTACAGAAGAATGTAAGGTAATGCATTTAGAACAACAACAAGAGAGTCCGCATGGTACGTAAGAAATATCGGGCCCCAGACTTCTTGTTAGTATTTCAGAACGGGATCATTCAGGCTGTTTCTGGTAGGTATTTGGCTGATGTGTGTCTCTTGTAGGCAATGACGAGGAGATGCTGGCCAGTTCCTGGACAGGCATAAAGAGAATATTTCAAGATCTCACACTGAATCGTGTGTGCGCGCGCATGTGCACTTGTGTTCATTCGCAGTTAGGTAGGAAAGCTGTAAGAGAGCTGGGAAGGGCTAAGAAGGACCACTAAAAGAGGTCCCAAACCAAGAGGAGAAACTAAAATCATAAAGGACCCTTCAGTCTTGAAAGATGAAACTGTGATCCAAAAACGGGACAATACATGGGCGAAACAGACTTCTCTACCAGATCCTATAGAATGGAACAAAAGATAGCTGTTGATGCTCAAGGAGGAAAGTTTATGATAAAAGAAGGTAACTTCTGTTTTAATGTTTACAAAACGATCGTTGCCATTTGCCTGACCCTTACACAACACCGAGAGGGGAGAGGGCACTGTTATTATGCACAGTTGACAGATGAGAAAACAGCTCAGAGAGAGTGACTTGGCTAAAGTGACACTCAAAGGAGTGGGGTCAGGATCAAAGCCAGCTCTGACTCAGATCCTGGGCGCTTGTCCCACCTCCGTGTTTGGAAAACTCTGGATCGATATGCACCACGTGTCGTCTGCCTCTATGGTGGCTTAAAATGTGACCGCAAGCTATACATAATGAAGTAAGAATGTAAAATATGAATGCTATTAAGATCTTAAAGGAAGTCTTGACTTTTTGTGCTATTAGCATAACTTTGAAGAGTTGAGATCATAGAGAGTCACCTGTCATCTCATAGCTCCCCTTGTTGGAGGCTGAGGGGTGAATAGTCTAAGTTTGTTGACTTGCTCCAATATGATGTTTCCTCAGTTTTATTTGTATTGTACTAATGTAAAATAAGCTTTTTTTTTTTTTTTTTTTTTGGTATCTGAGATGGCCTCTGCTAGGCAAAAAAGTAGAGGCTTCCAAAAGCTCAGTCTTGTGTGAATAAAGGACTGCAGGTAATGTGGTAAGTGACCGCACATTGTTGGTTTCCTGGGTCTTCGGTAATGCCAGAATTTTCAGACACAGATGATGCATATTTAAAGATTATCAGACCATCTGTGTCTCTGCAGATGCCTGGTGAGAATACCAATTGTTCCAAACGGGGGTTAATGTGGTATGTTGACCCTAGTTAATGTCAGGCTTTATCCCTCCCGGAACAGAGGCTCTAGGAGCCAAACTCAAGTACGGAGGAACTCACAAATTAGGCAAATTTAATATGAGAACAGCTACTCTTAGTATTTTAGAGGACCTATAGTGGGATCTGTGCTTACCAGCTTGTTCCTGCCGCCACCACCACGAGTCGTGTTGTCTGTTCCTTTGTTTTTAGCTAATCTGACAAGTATCCAGTTGTTAGCACGTTTTTTTAGGTTTGTGGACACGGCTCACAATGTGGTCACCAATAATTTGCTTCATCAGTTAAATAAAACGCTAGATTAGGAATAAAATGATCAGAATAGGGTAGTTTCCTAATTTGTAGGTTGCTGGCATTTTCTAGTAAAAAAGGCTAACTGTGCATCCTTGAGGTTTGAGGGCTGTTATTGTCTCCTGGCACAAAGGAAATGAACAGGCCTTACAGTTCTCTGTCACAAAACAAGTTAAAAGAAACCAAAGTTGCTGTAAGGAGAAAAGTTGAATGACAGGTAAAATTGGCTCTTAAGTAGAACAGTTTGAGGAGAGTGAAAAATTTAGTAGCTAAAGGTTGAGTATTCTATACCAATCATATATGTGGATGTGTCTATAAGGTACTCAGAGAGTATATTTCCTCTTTTGGCATTCTTATTATATCTTTTTTAATATAAAAACATTTATTATATGTTAACTATAGCACAGGGATTGGCAAACTATGGCCCATGGGCCCAATTTGGCCTACTGCCTGTTTTTGTGTGGCCCTTCAGCTAAGAGTGGTTTTTGCATACATACATAAGAATGGTTAAAACAAAAATTAAAAGAATATTTCCTGACACATGAAAATTACGTGAAATTCAAATTTCAGTGTCCATAAATAAGTTTATTGGAAGACTGCCACCCTCCCTTGTTTGCATGCTGCCTATAGCTGCTTTTGGACTCCCGTCAAGCAGAGTTGACTAGTTAAGACGGAGACCATATGGCCCAGAAAGCCTAGAATATTTACTATATATTCCTTCTATGGCAAAATATTGCTAATATCTGAAATTAGGAGTTGTCCCCTTTTTTCTGTGATTTTTTTTTTTTTAATGGTAGAGTTTTAGCAAACAGTGTTTTTTTAATCAAACAAAAGGGCCAACATTTTTTCTGTGGAGTGAATCTCTTATTTTGTAAGGACAGTAGAAAATACAGGCCATACAGCACCCTTTCATCAAACATAAAGGTTTTCTATAATGTATTTATCCCAACAGCCAAGGGCTCACTCTATTGGAAATTGTTTTCATCTAGGTATGTGTCTCTAAATGGTCTACAAATAGGTTCCCCGACAGTCCCTCCCATTCTTGTTTGCACATGGCTCTTCTCCTCACGAGGCAGAGTCTTTTTCTCTTCTCCTGGAATCTGGGCTGGCCCTCTGACTGGCTTTGACCAATAGAGTATGGGAATTGTGATGCTGTATAACTTTAGGCCTTTAGAGGCCTTACAGCTTCAGTTCTGCCCTCTTGACAACCAGCCACCAAGTAAAAAGGGGCTGGACTACAAGAAGGGATGTGGTGGAGAAGGAAGGCGCTCCAACTGCCAGCCATCACGAAGACCCAGACCCAAGAGTGGGGTCATCTTGGATAGCTGAGCTGACACAGGAAAACCACATGGCTGAGCCCTACACGAATTCTTGACCCTTGTAATTGGGAGCCAATAAAATGGTGGTGGTTTTAAGCCACTAAGTTTTGAAGTGCTTTGTTATGCACTATTATCTAACTGAAAAAGTTTGGAAATATATGTGACTTTTTATGATGAAAGATGAAAGGGAAGAAATATTCTCTAATATAAGATGTTAATAAACTGTAGTTAAATGATACTACAGTTGCATGCTTGAGTTCCTGGTGTATGTGGTTCATCTGGGAAATTAAATAGTTATTTTTATCATTATAGCAGTAATATATGCTTATTGGAGAAAATTTAGAAAAGAATAGAAAACTCTAAAGCACTATACGTAAATTATTCATGTTCTGCCATCACAAGAGAATCACTGTTCCAGTCTTTACAAACATATTCTTATTTTATAAAATTATAAACATGTATAGTTTTGTCCTCTGCTTTGTGTAGTATTATACCATCATTAAATATATTTCAAAAACATTTTTAATGACCACAGTTGCCTAAAAGTGGATTATAAAAAATTCACATAATTCAAAGGTATTACATGGTCTTCATTTTCTATTTCCAGGTTTGCAAGTTAAAGAAATTTTTTTTAAACCAAATTTTTTTTGAAAACAGCTTTATTGAGCTATAATTCATATACCATACAAATGTACACTTTAAATAGTATTTACATAGTATTTAAAGTGTACTATAGTATTTGAATAGTGTTTAAAGTGTACAATTCAGTTTTTTAGTATATTCACAGAATTCTATAACCATCATCACAATCTAATTTGAGAACATTTTTGTCCCCTCTAAAAGAAACCAAACCCCATCTCCCTCCCAGTCTGTACCCCCAGCCCTAGTCAACCACAAATCTACTTCCTGTCTCTATAGAGTTAGGTGTTTTTTTGTGACTGACTTTTTTCACTTAGCATAATGTTTTCAAGGTTCATCTATTTTTGTAGCATGTGGCAATACTTCATTCCTTTTTATGGTCATATACTATTACATTGTATGGATAGACCACATTTTATTTATCCATTCATCAATTGATGGACATTTGGGTTGTTTCCACTTTTGGCTATTATGAATAATGTGCTATGAACATTCATGTACAAGTTTTCGTGTGGACATATGTTTTCATTTTTCTCGGGTATATACCTAGGAGGGAAAATCTTGGGTCATGTGGTAACTCTATGTCTCACTTTCTAAGGAATTGCCAAACTGTTTGGCAAAGGAATTGTATCATTTTGCATTCCTACCTCTGATGTATGAGGTTTCTAATTTCGCTACATCCTTGGCAACACTTGATGTTGTCTTTTTGATTATAGCTATCCCAGTGAGCATGCAGTGGTATCTCATTGTGGTTTTGATTCACATTTCCCTCATGGCTCATGATGTTGAGCATCTTTTCATAGCCTATTGGCCATTCTATGTCTTCTTTGGAGAATACCTATTCAAATATTTTGCCCATTATAAATTAACTTATTTGTCTTTTTATTATTGAGTTGTGAGAATTCTTCTGGATACAAGTCCCTTGTCAGAGATGTAATTTGCAAATCTTGTCTCCCGTTTTGTAGGTTCGTGTTCATTTTCTTGATAGGATTGTTCGCAGCATTAACATTTGCAGTGTTGATGTGGTCTGGTTTATCTATTTCTTTGTAGTTGCTTCTGCTTTTCATGTCATATCTAAGAAATGATTGCCTAAACCAAGGTCACAACGATTTTATAGAATTTTTAAATATGTTATTTTATTCCTTTATTTTTAACTGTATAGCTAGTACTGCCAGGCTTTTTTAAAAAATAGAGACCCCTCCAGGACAATACTTGTGGAACACATTCTTTTGAATAGCTGCATAATATTCTATGGCATAAATTTACCCTAATGTATTCAACCATAACCTATTGATGGGCATAAAGGCTTATTTCCAGTTTTTTGGGTTTTGCCACAAATAAGACTGCCAAAGTCCTTGTACATTTGTTACTTTGTTCTGGTGCCTTTATTCCTGCAGGATACGTTACCCAAGATAGAATGAGAAGCTTCCACTCACCTAAATCTAAGTTAAGATTTATCCTACATTGGCATTTGAACACTCTCATCAACTGGGTAGGAAAAAGGCTTCTGAAACCTCTATGAAAGAGATTTTCGCCACAGCAGATTCGTTTCAGAGAGCTGAGTTGCTCTGTGATCTGTTACTCTTTCATCAGCTTGTTCATTTTACCTTCTTTAAGGTGAGAGAATGGACTGCTTTCCACAGAGCAACAGAGTGGCAGAAATGCAGAAAAGCTTGGAAATAGCCACAAGAAATGTCTGCCCTTGTGCCCTGTTGCCATTCTGCCATTGAGATTTATTGTTTGTGTTTTCTTTGCCAAGCACTGCTAAAACAGAATTTAGGGGCCACAGAAAGCTACTGACTCAGCCAGAGTCTGTTGGTGTATAAACTGATAGGGTCTCTCTGGGGAAAGTGGAGCCTGTGCTCCCTCTTTGCTGAGGTCCCGTACAGGTTTTTAATTGTATCGTTGAAAGGGGGATTGGCAGGGCTAAGATGGATTCACCTGATGTTTTTCGGATACTCGTGACAGAATAAAGACGTTTTAAAAATAAAAGTCAAACAATTGAATATAATTTTTATATCATTTATAACTATTTGTTTAAAAGGAGTGAAAAACTTCTAGGAGCTTTAACTGATATCCCGGCCCTGTGAAATCTGTGTTAACAGAATTAATGTTTACCTTTTCATTTAGAAGAGGCAGAGTGGCAGACGAGTGTTTTAGTATTTTTAGATTCTTTTAAGAGCCCTTAGTGGCCTATCATATGGACTCTTTGTTGAAACACACTTGGCCTTGTTTTAATAAACCTTCAAATTGTTGCCATTGTTTACCCTTTAGCTGGAAGGCCACTTGAGTGCCTTAGTGACTGATTGAGGTTCTCAGTTACCTTTAGCTTCATTTAAGAATTTTTTTCTGATGGCTTTAGGATCTGTCATTGCTTCCTATGAGTTAAACTAAGCAAATAATTTGTAGGAAATTGACAACCAGAAGTGCTCTTGAGGGCATTTTTTAAAACTTTCTATCAAATGGAAACTTTAAAACATTTCAAAAGTAGAGAGGGTAGTGTACCAAACCCCCAGGCGCCTGTGACTCATCTTCACCGTTTATCATCTCAGAGCCACTTCTGTCCCATGGTTCTGTGGGGTCCCGCATGGCGGCCACTAGGGCTGCGGCTGTTGAGCACTTGACCTGTGACTCGTTGCAGTGAGATGTGGCCCAAGTGTAAACGCTGCTCCCAGCACGTTTGGATGTTGTGCGCTCCCCAGTGGGGGCCCCTCAGAGAATTCCTCCCTGATCCTCAGAGCTCAGCAAACCTGCCCCTCAACCCTATTCTCTAAGCCTCCTGTTTATTTCCTTTATAACACTCTTACAACTTGTAGTTATTTAATTATTTGACTTGCCTGGCAAGTTTCCGGTCTGACTCGCTACAAAAACGTCCCCTCCAGGATGGGTGGGGCCCGACATGGCCTCCCAGGTGACTTCCCAGGTGACACCCCTGTGACTCCTCGGTGACTCCCCAGTGACGCCCTGGTGAGTGAACACATCACAGCAGGAATGCTCAACTCAGGCACGTCCAACACCTCCTCCATCTCCTTTACCAGCTTGATGGGAAACTCGTAGATTACAGATATTATCCACCCACATAAGTAAAAATAAATAAATACAATGCCCTAATTATAACATCGAAGAGAAACATAAGGAATTTGCAATAAAATAATGTGCTTTTTTTCCTGTTTCTAGTATTGGCAATGTGGCTTATATCAGACTAACCCTCTGCCAGATATAGTCCTAAACTCTGGTTAATGTCTGTATAATGCAGACTCTCTCTCTCTTTCTCTCTCTCTTTGTCACACACACACACACGGCAGTGACAGTCCTGAACTGCTTGGTCCCTCGGTTACTTCACGTCTCCCCTAAAGAATTTCCAGGGAGGCCTGACCTGCCTCAGTCCCTTATACAAAACCACAAACCCATCTCTCATCGCTCTTCCCTCTGCCTTTCCCCCATAGCACATGGTACCACCTGACGTTCCCTGTGGGTTTTTTTATTGCCTGTCTCCTCGCACTAAGAAGCTCCATGGGGGGTTTTTCTCTTTTGTTCCCCACGGTACCCTCAGCACCTAGATTAGTGCCTGGGATGCAGTCGCTGCTCAGGAAATTTTCATGGCGCTAATGAATCCTTTATTTCCTGCTCTCTCTTGCTGTATGATTCTTCAGCAAGAAGGGCCTGTGAATAGCTGGGTCATGGGCGACTTAAAAAATGTCTGCCTCATAGCCCATCATTGAGTCCAACATTCCCTTTGGTTAGTCTCTTACCTTTGTTCCTCCATGTCGGGAAGTCTCTTTGAAAGTGAATGATGTGTCGGATGAAGAGACTCCCCACCTATGACTTCTTCCTGTCACATTCAGGTTTTTATAGAATATCTGTCTTGATCGGGCAGTACGTACCTTAAATGCCATTTTGTTCAGGTAGCGAGGCAGAAAGCCGAGAGGTGATGATCAATTTGAAGGTTGAACTATGCATTCTGACTCAGGACTAACTGGTAATTGACGTTTTGGGGTGGTCACATTGCCATTTGGGAGTGATGTGGCATACGTGGAGAGTTCTGTTGGTGCTAGTTCCTAAAAGAAGGGACTATGTTTTGATTAATTTAGATGCAGTCTTAACCTTATATGCCATTTAATGCAACTTGGTAAAGAGTTTTATCGAGTGGAAGAAACTTCTGTGAAATGAAAACACGTCTTATCTGGACCGTAGTCTTTGAGCCTATGCTGTCAATGGGATAATACATTTGAAAAATGCTCTCCATCGAACCTTAGGAGGAGACCGGCAGAGGAGAGGCATGAGGAAGAGAAGGAGCTGAGTGGCAGACTGCCCTAGCACAGAGATGGAGTGGCATCTGGGGTGGCTGTGAGGTGGCAACGGTTTGTCCCTTTGCCTGTGAATGATAGTTGGGAAATACTAACCAGCATCCCCAAAGTATTTAAGTAATTGGTTATGTACAATAAATTACATTTTTTTACCAAAATGTGTATCAGTTTCCTTCTTCCAAGTCAGGAAATGTCAAAGAAATGGCATTCAAGGATGATGGCCATGGATTAGTAAGGCTGTAACACTTCCTGGCCTTGTTTCTCTTCTCTGGACACCGTGTAGAGTGGACGTGACAGCCCATTTGTGGAGCTGTGGTTCTCGTGTCGTAAGAAATGTGCTACAGTGATCATTTAAGGGAACCCTCCTGCTTGTAAAGGAGACTTTTCCTTACTTATAGTGGCTTGTTTACTGACCTTTCTTTTTTTTTTTTTTTTAAAGATTGGCACCTGAGCTAACAACTGTTGCCAGTCTTCTTTTTTTTTTTTTTCTGCTTTTTCTCCCCAAATGCCCCCAGTACGTAGTTGTGTATTATCTAGTTGTGGGTCCTTCTAGTTGTGGCATGTGGGACGCCGCCTCAGCATGGCCTGACCAGCAGTGCCATGCTGGGCCCAGGATCCGAACTAGCAAAACCCTGGGCTGCCTAAGCAGAGCATGCGAGCTTAACCACTCGGCCACAGGGCTGGCCCCTGACCTTTCTTATTGACTGTTTTTTCTAAAAGTTAAGGCAAAGGTGTCAGGTAGTGTATTGGTGGCTATGATAGAAGAATTTTATTTGCATGCTACTTTCTCTACTCTTGTTGTAATACAGATGTTTCCATTAATCAATGTACCAATCAACATTGTATGAATAATAAACAATGTAAATTGTATAAATGAAGGACCAGAAAGATATCACGTACCAATGATGACCACCCTGAACTATGTTCTCTTAAGGCAATTAAATAAGTTCCCTTTGATAAATGGTTACGTTGGCTATCTTTTAACTGCCCAAGGAAAACATAGTTGGAAATTTCTTAATAAAACAAAACTGGTTCGTAGCCTAAAATATTTTTAAAATGCTATAAGGAATCGATAGTTATGAAATTCCATTTTCAGAAAATATTTCCATCTGTGGCCAGCTGAGGCTAAGAGTAAAGAGCTGCACCTAGCTTCATAACTGGCACAAAGTAGATGCACAGTAAATATTTGTTGCCTGTGTAACTGGACGTTGAAGGAACAAGATTGGAGCAGTAAAAGCAGCCAGCCTGCTCTCCCCTTCTTTGCTCTCAAGTCTCTTCCATCTTCTCTCTCTCTCTGGTCACTGTCACATGATTCTCAGGAGCACAGGTGTTTGATAAGCACGGAAACAGTGCTTTTGAAGGGAAGATTGACTGAAAGAAAGTGATATAAGACGGAAAGGATTATTAGTGGAGCCTAGTGTCAATACAGATGTCAAGGCTAGTTAGTGTTTTGTAAATACCCACCACGTACGAGGCAGCGTCTGCTAGTTGCTCTACAATCTAAGATGTTAAGGAAAGTGAAAGTCTGTGTCCCTGTGGTTAAATGTTTGGTTGTCAGCATGCACGAAATAGATCTGACACCATATTAGAAACAGGAAGAAGCAGAAGAAAAGCCAAGGTTCTGTGTGGAACCCAGAGGGCAGACTAAAGAAGCCTTGCTTGCACAGCATATTTCTGCAGAAAATAAGTTGGTCTTTCAGTTGGTGAAATGACTTCTCATTTGGCTGTAATATTCCTCTGGGATGTCTCTCTGAATTCAATAAAACAAAGCTAAAGAAAAACCTATTCTGTTGGAGGGAATATGTAATTAACCCATAGAAATTAGTGCCATCCAGTATATTACTGAGGAAAAAGGATTAAATACTGGTATGAGTAAAAATAGTATCTATTATTGTTCTCCCTGGGATAAAATTATAAGGACTGTCAATCATCCAGCTTGAGGGTCTCGTTTATTATTGGCTGGGTTGGGAACAGTGCTGTCTGTCTCCCTATTACATAATGGTCCACAATTAGAAGAATAGTGGGATTTTTTTTTTGCCCCTTTTCTCAGAAGGGTCTGGTGTGAGATGCTACATGAACAGAAAAGGTAGTTATGGTTGTTTTGGAATTGTGTTTGGTATATATTTAAATGCCGTTAGAGTGATTTGTATACCTTTTAGAATTTCTTCCTGGAAATTGCATGCTACTTTGAGTTTAATATGCCCTTGGCTTGCAGCTAGACCCCTGGACCAGAACTGGGACACTGGTTCTAGTCCTCGGTCTGCCTTTGACTGTTGTGGTCATTTTAATGACTTCATTCATAAGTATTGACTGCATTTTCCTGCATTAAGTTCCAGCAAGACAAAAAGGAATAAACACTGGTTCCTGTCCTTAAGGAATCAATTTAGTTGGAGGATCATCCATAGAAGTATAATGATAATGTGTATGGACCATTTTGTGACATAGGGAAGGAACCCAAACCATCCTTGGCGGGAGCAGTGGGGAAGACTTCCTGGAGGAGGCGATGTCTGAACTCTGTAGAAGTTGCCACCCTGGGGGATCAGGGGCTTTGTGGGGTGTTTGGACCAGAGGCAGTGCACAGTGAGTCAGATGGTACTCAGGTATGTTCAGAGGCGTTCCCGGTCCAGGAGGTGGCCCTGGACGGGGAGGCAGGAGATGAAGCTGCAAGAAGGAGATCTCTAGATCTGTTTCTGTGCCTGAAAATGAGGCAGTGTTACTATTAGAAGACTTCTAAGAAACTCACATTTTGTTGGAAGGTTTCACGTTGCTGCCGGAGGAGAGGAAAAACTTGTCTTTTTCTCCTTTAGCCAGCTTAGGTTCAGTGGCTGGGCCCCGTAAATTACACTGACAAAAGACAGATTAACAAGGGAACAGTAAATACAAGTTTATTAACATGTACAGCTCACCCAGTGATGAGTAAATCAAAGGAGTGGTTAGGATTTGTGGTCTGTATACCTAATTTAGTAGGGGAAAGGGAGGCGGAGAAAGGATACTTTTGGGAGAGTAAGTGACTTTCTGGAAAGATAAATGGGCCCTTAGGAGAATAGAAGGGGGAGGTGTGATAGTTTGGGACAAAGTCTGTCCCGGTGTGGTGCTGACCTCTCCTCTCCAAGAGAAGTTCACTCGCTCCCAGGGGTGGGGTTGATGACAGTTGAGTTCTTTTGAGAGGTTCTCCTTTTAGGCAGATACAGAATTTCAGGATGCCTTCCACTCAAGATAATTCTGATGTCAAAGTGGCGTATTTTGGAGTGTCGTATCCTGATCCCCTTTGCCACTTCTTGGTTAATAACATATTAACCTGCCAGTCCACCTTTTTAGGACCTTGAGGGCTGGGTATTTATTGTCTGGAGTTTGGCAGCATTTTGAACAAGGACGTCTTAAATTAGGCTTGGTATGACTCATGTTTGAGTTCTCAGACTCTTCCCTGTGTCTTCCTTTCTGTATCTGCCGGTCTTAGTCTCTGTGTCTGTCTTATTGCGAAAGCTTCCATGTGGCTCTTTCTGCCCCTTCTTAATCTGTCTTCTGGAATTTATCTCTGCGTCTGTCTCCTTTGGACTTAAATGTGCATTTCTATTTTCTCTGATCCTTCCCCTGTTCTCGTCCCCCTTATTTGTAGATGTCCCACACTTTTGGCTGGATTTGTCCCTGTACATATTCTCAGGTGCACCTTGACGGACATGGTTTGTATTTTCATCATTTTGCCTTAGTGAGAAATATGCATATATAAGAAATAGAAGTGAGCATGTTTTTAAGGTTAAATCACCTGGATAAGGAATCTCTATCCGTTTTTGTAATTCTCTGGAAGCAGATGCGAAGGTGTAAATAGATTCGCTGTTGAAGGGCAGTACGTTGGATTCTGACTGTATTTAGCCCCATCCCTCCCCCAAGAGTTGGTGGGGCAGCCAGGGGAGCTTTGTCCCGGCGCTCGAGCTGACAGATGATTCGTGGTATAATGGAATTAAACGTGTTGGATGGCTAGGCTCCTCTTTTTGTTTTTTACAATAATTGCATACTGTTGCTTGGTCTTTATCCTTAATAGACTAAGAATTATACGAAGTCTTTTTGAGGAAGAACTTTTTCTGTATGTTGAGATATCCCTTCTCTGGTTTTTGTTGTTACGGAATATATGTAAGGCATAGCTGCGTATTTTCATAGTAATTTTGATCTACGTTAAGACGTTGGTTACCAAAAGGAAATAGGTCACGTTAACGCGTTATTAGTTATTTTGATAATTTCTTCTTCCCAGTGGGTGCTAGTCCAAACATTTTGATGTTTCTTCCTGGTCATGGCCCTGCCTACTCCATGAAAGAAGAGCTTCTCTACATTTAGCTAGAAAAAATATTCTTGGAGGAGAGGCCTGGACTGCTGGTTTGTGTGCATGTGTGTGTGTACGTGTGTATATGTGTAGATTCTAACCGAATCTGGAAATTAAAGCAATTGAAAGTGAGAACTGTCTCTTCTCAGTAAACATTTTTTATCTCAGCTTAAAGGCCTGTCCTGGCCCCGTAGATCTGGTTGCACCCCCGGGCCCCCCAGCACACTGTGTGTAATTACTCACACAGCGTTGGGCGCCCTGTGGCGAGACCGTGGCAGTCTTGTTTATTGTTGTGTCTCTCGCCGTGCTGGACACCCAGACTGCCCCCTGCAGCTACACGCCCTGATCGTGTGGTCGTGAGGATTAAATGAGATGGTAAACACCTCAGAGTAGCGACTGACCATGGTAATCAGCGAATATCGAGCTCTTATTAAAAATTCATCAGTGTGTGGTCTTAATCCAGAAGAGACCAGTAGTTAAGATTCACTAGGTCTTTCTTCTCCCTTCTTTCTCAGCATTTTTATTTATTCATATTTCTACAATTGTTCATCGCCAGGGACATTAAATAAATGGTTTATTGAATCAGCTGTTTTGATACTTTAGACTCATATTTGTGTGTGTATATAAAAATATATATATGCCTATTATATACAGTCATGTGCCAAATAATGATTTTTTTTTTTAAGTGAGGAAGATTGGCTCTGAGCTAACATCTCTTGCCAACTTCCTCTCTTTCTTTTTTCTTTTCTGCCCACAGTGCCAGTATATAGATGTATATCCTAGTTGTAGGTGATTCTAGTTCTTCTTTGTGGGATGCTGCTACAGCGTGGCTTGGTGAGCGATGTGTAGGTCTGCGCCCAGGATCCCATCTGGCAAACCCTGGGCCACCAAAGTGAAACATGCGAACTTAACCACTCGGCCACAGGGCTGGCCCCCATAATGATGTTTTGATTAACGATGGACCACATATACCATGGTGGTCCCATGAGATTAGTACCATGTGTCCTAGGTGTGCAGTAGGCTGTACCATCTAGGTTTGTGTAAGTGCATTCCATGATGTTTGCACAATGACAAAATCACCTCACAGTGCATTTCTCAGAACGTATCCCCGTCGTTAAGTGACTCATGACTGTATACATATGTATCTCTCTATATAATGCTTTCCCCATTTCTTCTCTAAGAAATTGCTGTCAGCACTAGTACTCACCACAGTGCCTGGAGGTACTCAATGAACGGAAAGGCATTCACGTCCAGTCATTAGTTACTGGATGCCCAGGCTGGTGATGTTCTCCAGATGCCCGTAGGATGTTTTCCTCTCAGCTCCCTGTCACTCTGAGTCCATTCATTTCAGGAACTTTGTGCTCACTGCAGCTATGACTGTAATTGCAATCAAATAATAGTTTCCAGTGTCACACTTAAAAGTGAGTTCTTACTAATTTAGCTTTACAAATTATGTAAACAATATATTCTCATTATGGAAAAAGCAGAAAGTATGAATGAGCAAAAAAAATGTAAAAATTACAGTCTTCATTAGTTGCGCTATTAGCTCCTAGAATAGCTCCTGGTACACAGTACCCATGGCGATAAATAATTGTTGAATGAGGGGATGAATAAATGAACCCGGGGCCTTGTAGTGGGTAGCCTGCAGAGGACGTAGGGGCACAGCTGTTTACATCTGGGAGAAATTAATCAGGTAAAACTTAAAGAACAGGTGTGCAATCTTACTTTTTAGTTGTTAAAATGAGTTTTAAATAATGTGTGTTATGATTACTCTGCTAAAAAACTTCAGTTGATGGAAGCACCAAGAAACAGTATAGATCGTTGTAATGTTGGACAGTACTTTATGTCTGGATAAGTGCTGAGACCCGGTAAACACCACTGAGATGAAGCGCTCTGCTTCTGGTGGCTGGTGGCGCCTCCGTTTCTGTAACCGTGGGCAGTATGCCAGCAAACAGATCACATTCATTTACACTGTGCTTCTGCAAAAATCAACTGCAGATTAGCAATCAGAACACCATATTTTTTGCTAGTGATGATTATTTGATAAAAATTTTAAAAGGAAATGTGCTGAGTTTTCCAGGTCTCCCATACCTGCACCTGGAACTTCGTAAGTTGAAAACCATCTGTGTCTTTGGCATTCTCCGAGTGTGAGCTGCCAGTCCAGCAGGCACACCAGGTCTGGACTGCTGCATCCACAGCTCTGGCCTCTTTCCACCCCAAGCCTTGCTCTCTCTTAACTCAGTGGAGATGAATGATGTAGCCAGAGTTGTCCATCCTCCTTCTCTCTCTTTCTTTCATAGCTTAGTTTCCACTTCAGACAAGTTTTGGGGGGTTTTTTCTCATTTATACATACTGTTAAAAAACAAAATTCACTGGAGCAAATTTGCAGATCTTATTGGCTTTATTCAGTGCTTCATGAATCGGGCAGCATCCCATCTAGCAAACAGAAAGGAGCTCTGAAGAGCTGTACAGAAGGGGAGACTTTGAAAGGCAGAAGGGGGCAGGGACCAGGAAAGAGCAGATGGGCTCATCTTTCCTTGGGGGATGGAAGGGGTCTGTCAGGTGGATTACCTCACTACCGCTGACCAGGAACTTCCAGATTGACAGGTTTCAGATTAATCCCTGGGAGAGGTTGAAACGACATCTGGGTTAGGTCTTCAGTCTTGGTTTGCTGACATGGGGCTTAGCACAGACTCCATGTGGGGCCTGTTGTTTCTTTTTCACAATACGTGTCTCTTCCTTCCTTCTTTTTTGATCTTCAGCCTCTCCTGTTTTCCTTTTTACTCTTTCTCTTTGTGTACCAAAAAATCTCCCCTGATTATAGTTGAAAAACATGGTTAGAACTTGTGACTCTTACCTATCAAGGAATTTCAGAACTATAAATTTTGAAGTAAAGTGAGACTTACGTGCAGCGTCCTCGATGTGCAGAGCTCTTGCACGCTCTGTAGAAATGTTCAAATGGTCTTTCTCTCCAATTGAACATGCTTTTCCTAAACAAATTTAAACTGATAGTTCTCTACATAATAATAGTTAGTGTATTATTATCAGCTGGCAGCAAAAGAGTGGGTATTGAAACCAGGATATTTTATTAAAAATGAAACATATTATAACAGATAATTGAGTTAACAGAAGCCAGACGTGAAAATAATCCCCAAAGTTTGCTATTAAATGATCCTTTTTTTTTTTACTCAAACCTCCCAAACCATGTTTTGCTTCAAACACCAGACTTAAAGAGAAGTAAATATTTCTTACATAATTTCCATTAGTGTTTTGTTTTTGTTTAATGTCTAATATTGGTGATAGAATGGATATTGCAAAGGAAAACATTTTCTGCATTGAAACACATGTATAGTATTTTATTCACATATGGGTCATATAGAATTTTGTGGACTAGTTTAGAAACCCAAGTTTTCTTTATAACATTGAATATTAGGGGAAATGCCTTCTCAGTTGGGAGCTGCCTAATTTGCAAGCCGACAAGGGGCTTTTACTTTGTACTGTGTTGAAATGTGATCCAGAAGCATCTAGATCATCTAACATACAGTAAAGAAGAAAAGATTTTTGCTGATTAGCCAGGAAAGCTCTTAGTTTTGCTTTGAAATCACCCCATTTTCTTATAGTTAGTGATGGTGATATAAACGCCTACTGAGAAACTTTTAGAGAATCTTTAAAAATTTTAACTCAGATTTTTAAAGACCAATTAAAAAATATTACTTATAAGTCCATCAAAAACTTCAGGATTTTCCATGATTAAGAGTCATATCGATCATGAAATCATGACCTACTTCTAAAATATTTTGGAGGGGTTTTAAAAATGCTGTTCAAAGTTTTTTTTAAATGTTCTTTTTATAGGTTATTAGTCCCTGGGGAAAGCTGTCTGAAATGCACACATATTTTCTAGTTAGGAAGAAATACAAGTAAAGGATTCACTTTCCAAGAGAATTTCAATTTTACAACCTCCATATTAACATGTGGGTGTGAGAATGTGTCCATGGAATGTAAAATGAGAAATACTTCTTTTGTGAGGTGTTAATTGTTTTATGACCATTAGTTTTATAAACGATCCTTCATTTGTTGAAGAATGATTAGAATCACATAGCTGTGACTTGCCCAATTTAAACTTTTGGATGAAAGCCATCACATTCAAAGGCAAGGAGTTAATAGTGCGATCTTTGCGTATTTGCTACCGTAATTTAATTTGGTATTCTATGAAATAATCATGCAGTATTTCAAGGGTAGTATACTGTATTTGAATATACACATCAAAATTTGCTTGTTACTTTCTTTTTTCTGTATGAGAAATTAAGGCTATTTAACGAAATGTAATTGGATGCTAGTTTTTTAAATTTTCTTGCTACTTGTTCAAGATCTTGCTCTTTGAAGCATCATATGAAGCCATTAGGACGCACTCTTACGTGGTAAAATAGGTGTTTTACATGATGTGGAAAATACTCTGAATCTGATGAAGGATTTCTGTGCCAGTCAACAAATTATAGTTTTTACAAAGTTACAGTCTGTGGATTAGAAACATGAGTATTTTTTCTTTCCATTTTATTTGGTATAATTATTAATATTGTCAATGTATTTTACTTAAAAGTAAGTTTCACGAAAGCAAATAGCGAATGGATTCACCGGCCCTTGTTACATACGACCCGTAGAATGGCATCTGCCAACGATTTCTTTCCGAGATGCGAACATTGGTGATTCTGATGCTATACTGGCACATTACTCCTACTTTTTTTTTTTTTTTAACATGGCACATTACTCTTATCAGCACAGAACTATTAAAAACTTTCTACAAATGTAATGGGAAAATGTGTATTTGGGGAGCAAAGGAGTATGGTTTATCAAATGCCGGTGACTACCTGAAAAGCTCTGTTTCAGGCGGGCCTGTAGAAAAGCCGGTGCCCGGAAACAGTGCAGTGGGTGCTTAGGCGCTTAAGAAGAACCACACTTGGGGTTTGTGCGGCACAAGCCAGCGTCTGATGGTGCACCAGCTGCAGGATGTTGACAGAGCGGCTGTGTTCCCCTTTGGGTGTGCAGTTGCCTTCTGAGTAGAATTTTAGAGCTGCTCCTCGTATCTGATTATGTCGTTTTGGATGGATAAATTTTCAAAACAGACTTCCTAAATTAATGCCTTCCTGCAGCGTAAAAAGCTGTTCTTCGGTAAATTGGCGAAGGGGGCGTTGAAAGGGCCTGGTTTCTCTTGTGACTTTTGAACGTACCTAGTTTTTCTCCCCACCGTAGTTAAAATGGCCAACCTAAAAACTGTGGTTGATGATCAGTAAGTTATTCAGTATATTTTAAAGTCGTCATAGCTCTCAAGATTTTTCAGATGTCTGTTTTGAAGTTCATGATGGAAAAATTTGTATAATATAATCTTTTCTATGTTTTCTTATGTAGGATTAATAACTAGATTAGTGTTATTGAGGAACAAAGAGGATAGTAAAAGTGGCAGAAACCATATCATTAGAATTTGGGGGGAATAATTAAAATGTGTTCAGTGGGTATTTAATATTTTCCTCAGGATATGGGTGATGTCAACTTTTATTTGGTCAAGTTTATTAGAAACCTATCTCAAACATTGTAGAGAATGTTATATGTTTATAATTTTTCTGGAAAGCCATCTAGAAATATCTATCAAAATGAAAACTATGTATTGCCTTTGATCCTGCAGTCCTACACCTCATAATCTATCCCCTAGGAATCAAAGCACTGGTTAGCAAGGTTATGTGTGTACAAGTACATTTATTGCATCATTGTGTGTTGCATCAAAACATTGGAAACAAAGTGAAGGACCTTCAGTAGTAGAATGGCCAAGTAAATGGTAGGACATTCACAGTCTGGAATATTAAGTAGCTATTGAAAGTGAGTTAGGCCAACTGAGTAGGAGTCACACCAATTGAGTGAACTCCACCCTTTAGGGAAAGGAAGGCTCAGAGAAGTATGTGTAATATGATTCCTTATTTTAAAAAAACAAAGCATTTCTCTGTGTTGCTTTCATCATCGTACATATCAACCAACTGTCCACTGCTGTGAGGTTTGGGAGTGGCAGGAAGGTTAGGGGAAAAAGTGAAGAGATAAGACAGATAGAGAGCCAGTTGTTTATGTAAAAGTATATATATGTATGCGTATGTGTGTCTATAGGAGTGTATCGAATATATGCATAAAGGTATGTATATAAAATGTTCAAAATATTAATGGTGACTAACTTAGGTATTAGTATTACAGTAATGTTTATATGTTTTTTCCTAATCTTTCTCTATTTGAATTTTTTTCAAGAACCCCATGTCTATATTCTGTGAACAAAAATAAAATTCATGTGTTGGGGAAAAGAACAATGATGTCTAATATTCAGTTTCGTGTTTTTAGTATTATGATATAAACCTCAAGCCTTTAATGAAATGTGCTACCTACATACAAATACATTTCTTAGTTTATGAATGAAAATATTTGTGGCTCTGGGCTCGTAATTTGTATTAATACCATAAAGCTGTTTGTTTTGTGTTAGATCTGTAAAACATTTATTAGTATTAAAGATTAAGTAAAATATTTCAAAATTGTAGCATTTTTGTTTAAAAACACATGGATACCAAACTGAAAACATAAAGGGAAAGATTAATAGGTTTAACCACATAAAAATGAAAACTTATCATGAAGGCTTATCATAAGTAAAATCAAAAGAAAAAGTGGAGAAAAATTGGCATCCATAAAGGCAGACTGTTTTGTGTGTTTATTATCAAGGAAAAACAATTCAGTAGAAAATGGGTAAAAAACATGAACAAGAAAAACTACAGATAAAGAAACATGAATAACCTGTAAACATGAAAATGTTCAACCATGGTAGTAATTAATATAAATTAAAACAACATTTATACATTACTGGTAAGAATATAATAAGATCTTTCTGGACAACAGTTTAATTGTATGTATGTGTGTATATATATATTTTATATATATAATATATATATAATATATAATATATAATAATAAAATACATATTCCATGCCTTAAATAAATGGCACTGAACATATATATATGTGCATAAATATGCATACCTCTGACACAGTAAATTCACTCCTGGAATTTATCATGATTTAGCTAATTAGAAACACCTTCAGAAAATGTATGTACAGTGATGTTTATTATGCACCTGTGTTTATAATGGCCAAAAATGAGGGGAAAATTATAAATGCACAATAGTGAGAGGGCGGTTAAATTACAACATGGCCATACAGTTGAGTCCTATTAATACTGATCATGATGAAACTGTGTATTTATACAGAAAATTGGTAAAGAATTAATTTGCAAAATAGTATGATTTCCATTTTTGTAAAAGAAGAATTTGTAGAGCATTGCATGGAAAAAGTCTGGAGGAATATATATCAAAACATAGTGCTATTCCTGGATGATGGAGAAGTCATCTTTATTTTCTTCTCTTTGCATTTTTTTTTAGCATTCTGATATAAACCTCATCTCTTTAATGAAATATAGTGCCTGCATACAGATACATTTCTCAATTTACAAATGTATTTTTTTTCTCAGTTTAAGTTTAATAAAACTACAAAAGATCAAAAGTGATGCCCCACTGCTGTACACGTCAGTTGGCCTGCCCCACAGCACGGCTCAGGCCATTCCCTCCAGAGGAAGGAAGGCTGGCCTCCCCAACCCCTGCAGGAAAGGCCTGTCCTGTCCCATACCACATCTCGGCAGAGCCCAAGGCCTTGTAGAACATGGATTACTCTTAAAATTAGAAAAGTAATGACTTTATTCACTGGATACATTAACAAAACGCCAAACAGAAAACCACATGGAAAATAGACATGAAGCGTTGCTTCAGAGTTAGAGAGGAAGAGGAGGATCAAAGTAGTGAATATTGAGTAAGCGTCAGTTGTGTGCCGGTTCTTTGCATAAATTATTTCGATTAAGTTCTCCTTTATTTACTAATTTAGCAAATATATATTAAACCCCTATGACTGTGTTAGAGTCACAAGAAACAGGCCTTTTTACAGAAAAGGAAATAGGCTCAGAAATATGTCCTGTGAGATCACAGGGCTAGTTAATTGGAAGGCCAAGGATTTAAATCTGGCTAGAAGTGTCAGGTTTCTCTCAAATTACTGCTGACGTGAAGCTCAAATGGTTGATCTGTCAGTGGTCACTGGATTGTCAGTAGCTATAGCAGGTGTGTGTATATATCCTAATTCTAGGCTGAGCCCAGAAGTTTGGGGTTTACCAACTGCCTCCCCTCCTTCCTCATCCTGGGCCAACCATATCCTGAATGTTGCAGAAGCCCGTGGGCTGCGTTGCTTGTCCCAGACCCACCAAAATGTGTGCATTGCACTTGAAGCCCAGGCTTGCAGGTTCCAGCTTTCTCCTGGCTGGTCAGGTGGCCAAATTTTATGGGGACAATGTGTAACATAGTCTTTGGATGTCCCCACCATTGGCTTTTAGCCATTTCCCCACCTCCCAAAATTATACCAGGTACACTCTGCTGGTATAATTTTTCCATTTCCTGGCGGGAGCCTGTGAGTTTCAAAGCCATTCGAGTGGTCATCAGGCTGAAGGTTCCTTTTACATTACTTGACTTCACACCTTGTCAAATGAGCTTTTCATCTAGCTCAGAAGTGTGTTTCCCCCCAGAAGAAAAATGATGTGCCCTGCCTATTAAAGGGCAAAGCTGAAGGCAAGAATCCTTAATTATGTGCAGAGTGTTTTCAATCGCATCTGTTGGCATGCTCACAAATATCAAATTGAGGGTGCCTTTTGGAAACCTCACAGCATAACGTTTCAGAAATCCTCTTCAGCATTCAGCAGAATCTCGCTGAAATGTTGGACCCAAACCAGAGAGAAAACTCTTCTGATCTTACAAAAGGCTCTTGGTTCTTTGAATTATATTCAGGAAAGGGGAAAAGGAAAGGATTTGGAGTGTGCGAGGATAGGAGATGTAGCCAATGGAAGAATGCAGTCTGATAGAAAAATGTAGATGCCTAGGTGAAATGATTTTAATCTGTTTTAAAAAATGAAAATGTGTGCAGTAGGAAAGCGGAGAATGTAGTAAATAGGGAGTGTTGCAAAACCCAGCACTGAAGGGACAGATTTTCCTTTCTGCTTCCTCCAGCCTAAGTGGTGGGTCTTGTGTTTTCCTCTTGTCCTGTCTTGCACTCAGCTTTTCACAGCTGGATTCGTAATAAACTGTCAAGGCTGTCGTTTCTACTGTTCTGGAATTTTTATTCTCACAAATTGTGAGGTCCATTTTGGCCTCTGAATTTTCATAGGATTCTTTCCATGTCCCATTCTCTCTCCTCATTTTTCCTGGTGTCGTCTGTGCTTTTCCTTCTGTGACTAGTTTTCTCATTTTCAACCTCTTCTCTCTGTTCTTCAACCCAGAATCTGCGTCCAGGATCTGTAACTCCCTGCTCAGAAACACTGAAAATAACGTATTTGTCTATTGACTCCTTTACTCTAACTGCATTTGTTGGGTACCTACTCCATATACCAGGTATCAAGGCAAGGGGAAGGATATCAGTGAAAAGCAAGTTCCTTGTCCGCAGGGAGCTTATGGTTTAATTTAAAAGTACACACCGAGTTAGACTGTGCAATTAGGTGCGAAGAAAGTGCTGCAGAATATGCAGAATAGTGGGCTAGCTGCTTGCACGCCACCGCTGAGGGAGCAGCTGGGAGAGGGAAGGGACTGAGTGGCTCGAGGGCATGCGCTGAGCCTTGAGCTTCTGTCCACCCTGTTGGGAGGATTTCCCATGTCTGGCGAGGATCCCTTTGCTGTCCAAGCACATTGCTTTTCTGCTTCCTTCTTTATTATTTCCAGTCCCGCTCTTCCATTATTAGGAAACATTGCCCCCATAGTCTGCTCCCTCTTTCCTGCCCCTTCAAACTTGGGTTAAAATGGCCCCCGCCTTTGAAGCCTTCCTGATTGGCCCCACCTTGGGGACAGGGCGTTGAGGGAAGAGGGTGTCCTTGATTGACAGGGTTCTGCAGCCTGATTTCAGAACATGTTTCCTGTCTTTGTTCTCATATATTAAAAGCCTTCATACAGATAGGATAGCCTAACATACATAAGTCTGAATTTAAAACAAGATGAATTTGGAGGATAAACAGGTATCTTGTGTGGGAAAGCTCCATCTGATTCATCTTAGGCGCTGGCAGATAACAAATGATTTTGTCGTGTTGTGGTTTGCAACTGTAAGGATAAATAAATGGTCTAAGTTAAAAGACTCAAGTCTTTAACAATGTAGATTAACTGAGGTGGTGTCCAGGTTCCATGACACATTTCTTTGCTTTAAAAACATCCTGCAAATTTTCTTGAGTTACAGAGGCTCTCTGGTGGATGTAAGTATTTATTGTTGTCAGGAGATGGAGAACGTACAGATTATTGAAGAAAAATGTAAGAAAATGCTACCTTTGAAATTAAAGTTCTTGGAAATTATTAGCAAGGTGGATCAGTTTATACGTCTCCTTACCTTTCAGGAACAGATCTTTTGTGCAAAAGGAGACAGGCCTGCACTTGGTCTGTTTCATGGGATCCTGTGGGTCATAAAGCACATAGATCATCAGCCTTTAAAAAA
Organism: Equus przewalskii; assembly: GCF_037783145.1. Lineage (NCBI taxonomy): Eukaryota > Metazoa > Chordata > Mammalia > Perissodactyla > Equidae > Equus > Equus przewalskii. The sequence continues at coordinate 12,483,223 of NC_091860.1, forward strand.
ACAGAAAATTCAATATTCAAGTAAACGCTGATGGAACATTGGTTATGTGCTTGGCATTGTAGTAAGGACGGGGTGCGTGAGATGGTGTTCATGCCCTCGAGGAGCTGACATCTAGCAGGGCAGAAAGTTGTAGAAACAACTTTCTATTAAATTAAACTTTCTATTCAATTAAAGCTTGTGTGGTGCCTTAAGGACACAGTGTCTGTGCCTTGCAGCTGGGAGGGACTGAGAGTACTGTGGGTGGGAGGTGTGTGGGCTGGCAGGGCAAGCTTCATGGGCCTGGTGACGTTGAAGCTACACTGAAGATAACCAACTCTACCACAGTCTTATCACCCTGAAAACAGCCTCTAGAAAGAGATCCCCAAGAGATCTCTCCTTTATGGCTGTTCAGCGAAGACCTTTTGTCCAGTTAGTCCTCATGGAAAGTGAATCATTTATTATGAGGATATTGGGTAGTATATGCTTAGGAAAAGAAAAAGAAAATCCTTGAAGCCTGGTTAAACTAGATTTTTCAAATCGAATTCAACTATTAGAACCAGGAACCAGGACCCAGCCGGTCCAACTTCCTCCTGAGCTGAGGCCAGAAGGGTGGTGGTTTGTCTGGCCAGTGGGGAGCCAGGGCCGACTACAGGTCTCCTGGATTCTGGTCGGTGCACATTCCACAGTGCTGAGCTGCCCCAGGCAGCCTCAGGGAGCCTGGAGATCTGCTTAGGGGCATTATGGAGTCTTTATCAGAAGGACCTAAAAAGCTATGCGTTTTGTTGTGGGGTTAAGTATGACCTTGTGATGTTCGGTGAGTGACTTAACTTTTCTGAACTCAGTTTTCTCTTCTTTAAAATAGAGATAAAACTTCACAGCTAATGGAGTTGTTCTGCAGACTTTTTGAGATGGTATATGTAAAATGCCTAGCGTATTAGTGGGTTTGGGATAGCAACTTAGGGTTAATTAAAAAGGAAGATGTCTTCATTCCCATTCCTGTGGAGTCTTTTGCTACATAGCAACTATATAACCCCAGGGAGTTGAAGAGAGAGGAGATTTGGTAAAAATCTAGTCAAAGAAGCTTCTAATTTATTTGTTTTTTTCCCCCAAACAAAAAGGTATGGAATTTCTTCTAATTGTGGTTTTTCGTTTTTTGTTTTGTTTTCTGTGTGTGGGAAGATTGTTTCTATCTAACATCTGTTGCCAACCTTCCTCTTTTTGCTTGAGGAAGATTGTCCCTGAGCTAGCATCCGTGCCAATCTTCCTCTACTTTGTGTATGGGATGCGGCCACAGAATGGCCTGATGATCAGTGTGTAGGTCCACGCCCAGGACCTGAACCCGCAAACCCCAGGCCGCCGAAGCAGAGCACGCAAACTTAACCACTGTGCCACCAGGCCGACTCCTTATTGTGGTTCTTGAATTTGAGTTATTTTCACTGTGTCAGTGTATTTTGGTAGCTTAAACCTGTTATCCTTCTTGTTTTTCTTTTTAATATATTTGCATCAGTTTAACATGTATTTTTTAAAAGTTCCTAAATTCTTGTGAGTGTATAAAACATTCATGTCATGGTCAATTTCTCCACCAATGCGTGTGGTTCAAGTGTTGAAGATGGTATTATGTTGCAAAGTGTTGCAATTCTTTCCAGGAATAAATCTCTTTCCTTGCAGTTTATGTCACATGCAACACTTTGAGTCTTTTTTTATAACTGTTACATTTTCTAATTGGCAATGTTTTTCTAAAATGATTTATGTTGTGGCATAACATTTTGTTGCCACATATTCAAAGCAGAGCAAACCCTTGAAAGTCTAATTCTGAAAAGATCAACTAAAGAAGTTTATAGAAAACAATTTCCCTCTGGGGTGAGTAAAGTATTTTTGCGTTTTATTCATAGCTGATTGCTTGGAAAAAATTACACGTTTCTTTTCCTGTTTGTACTTCTGGCGCCACGTATTTCTGTCGTGGTGACCTCAGGAGGGTTTATAGCCCAAAAAATAGGTAGATTCCATTTGAAAATGATTTCGCAGTAGCGCTAGTTTATATCCATCAAAAAAAAAAAAGACAAGATACTGGATCCCAAATTTAGCATGGTTGCACCCATTTAAAAACCATAGTATTAATAACAATATTCCCATCTACTCTCTCTCATCCCGTGCCTGGGCTTTTAAGCTTTTCAGGTAGACAGGCCAGCTGTATGTACTTCTTGCTTTTCAGAGAGTCCCATGAGATAGAGAACACTTTTCCAAAATTCAAGTTGTGTCATCAGGTCCTCGTTTTCTTTGGTGGGCAGATTCTTTTAAAAGACATTTATATTAAGAACAAAGAGCAAGATGATTAAGTTCTAGAGATCTCTTGTACAACATTGTGCCTGTAGTTAACAGGACTGTACTGTACACTTAAAAATTTGTTGAGAGTAGATCTTATGTTAAGTGTTCTTACCACAATTAAAAAATAAAAGGAATAAAGACACAATGATTACTAGTGTAGAATCGAAATTAGTTTTTTGCGGAGCTTTTTGGGCAAAATATTCTTTCTTTCAACAACATGGGTCATTTTCTTTGCTTCAGAGTATGGAAATTAAAGGCATTTTCTTTTTTGGAGATCCTTCAGGTGAAGAAAAAAATCTGATATTGCTCTTAGAGGAATTGTTGTAGACCAGTGAAAGTAAAAAATAAAATTTAAGAAGTTGCTGAAAAGGCAAATATTAGTTCCTTGAAATTTGGAGGTATGGACACAAGATTGGTGCTGTGTTCCTAAAAATCACGCATTGCCCTGAGTCATTTGGGATTATTCCCAGCTACTGTTCCTGGACATCTGGAGGGACATGAAGAGGGCAGGAAACTGCACTGCCAACAGTGTTGTCTCCACCAGCAGCCGTGATGGGGTTGATGCTTATGAGAGGGTTTTATTCCACCTGGAGGGCTGATTTCTGAGAAGTAATGGATGTTTGATGTGTCCATCACTGTATTAGGTTTTGGGACAGAACAGAGCGAAATAAAACATGGCCCCGGACCCAAGGTGTACATTAAACATTGAACACTGTCCTTGATACAGTTGGGAACCAGAGGACGCTTAAGCTCAGCGAGTTTAAAATCTAATTGGCGAATGATTTAGGACTTGTTTTTAATTGATTTGGCAAGTAAGAGAAAATAACTCAAGCTCGTTTAATCAAGAAAGGAGCTAACTGACCCATGTGTACAAAAATCCAGTTGCCGGAGGCTCACAGAATTTTCCACTGCCCGGTTCATTCTTTTTATCTCAACTCCACTTTCTTTGTGTTTGCTTTATCTTCACCCTTGTGGTAGCAAGAAGCCTCAATAGCCCCAGCCCTACATTTTACATCATTGAGTCCAGCAGGAAAGTCTCTTCCTCTAATGAATAAGAGTCTTGGGGCTGACTGTCACTGTGCACATTGGGTCATGTGTCTGTCCCTGATGCAGTCGCCACGTGCAGGGACTGGACATAAGGAAAGTGCTTGTTTCTGGGTGCAGTTCACATGTTCGACCTCTGGAGTTGGGCTGAAAGTCAGAGAAGGGCTGGTGGGGCTGGTAAGAACACAGGACACTGTCACCAGAAGGAAGTGAACAGATGCTGAGCAGTAAGAACAGGTGGCCGTCACAGAGAGACAGAACTATTCCAAGAGAACAAAAGTAACATAGCATTAAATAATTAACGAATGATTACTTAATAATGTCATTAAATGTGCTGTAGGAGTTGAGAGAAGGACATAGTGAGAGCTGGAGTGATTGGGGCATTAAGGCTTCCTGGAGCAGATGGATGTGAACCTGACCCTTAAGGAGGTGGAATTCTTGGTTTGACTCTCCCAAGATGCTAGTGAGACTGATGGCAGTGATGCTAGTGTTGTCAGAATTGGTGGTGTCTATTCCAGCCCTTTGTGAGTCTCCACTGGAACAATGTGACCCTACACAGTAGACCCAGCCTTCAGCCTGAGAAAGGAACTGAGAAACTAAACTCTCGACCTGAACAAATCATGGATGTGGCAAAATACCAGGGAGTAGTTCAACACTATTAAAAAAAGAAAAGGTGAATTGTGGTAAGACGCATGTTGGAATGATTTCTAGTCATTTAGTCATGTTTACATTTCAATCAATAGTTACTGAGCTTATTAAAATATTTTGAAGAATTTTTAAATGAAAAAAACTAGGCTACAGAATGGTTTACTGTATGAGCTCAGCCATCTGCAAACTACTTAGAACCCAAAAGCCTAGAAAGAAATACATCAAAATGATATGTGGTTGCCTCTGTTCTTTAGACTTAGCTGTATTTTCAAAACAAAAAAGACCGCCCAGCTGTGAACTGGCTAAATCAAGAGAGACAGCATTTGAAACATGGGGCATCGGGCTTCTGCAAAGGCAGAACATGAATTACCACAGTTCTGAAAGTCGAGACAGTGGTCACAAAGGCCTTCAACTCCTGCAAAGGGCTCCAGCCCAGAAGATACTGTCTGTGTCTGCAGACACAGGAGCGGTGATGGCAGACAGCAGGTGTAGTCTAAGTTATAATCACTGTGTCCAGCATGGGGGGACTTGTTTCCAGACACTGCTTAAGAGATCTTCCTAACAAGCTACTTGCTAGCGTCTCTCAGCACAGTCTTTATTGAGTGAAAGAAAGCAATACCCACTCTCTAATGCATATGGTCAAGTTATTTCCACATTGCCTATTGCATTGGTTTAAGAACTCATCTTTCCTTAAAAAAACTACAGGGGGGCCAGCCTCATGGCCTAGTGGTTAAGTTCAGCATGCTCTGCTTCAGCAGGTTGGTTTCCGTTCCTGGGCACGGACCTACACCGCTCATCAAGCCGTGCTGTGGTGGCGACCCACATATAAGATATCGGGAGATTGGCACAGATGTTAGCTCAGGGCGAATCTTCCTCAAGCAAAAAAAGAGGAAGATTGGCAACAGATGTTAGCTCAGGGCCAATCTTCCTCACCAAAAAAACCCAAACAAACAAGAACAAAACAAAACAAACTACAGAGCTCTGCCCCCTTGCTGTTGGGTCAAATCATTATTTTCCACCTGGTGGTTCTCCATGACTTCCATCAGCTTCTCTTGTGTACAGCACCACCCTCCCAGACCCTCCTGCCCGAATTTGCTCTCCTCCCTCTCAGGAAGCACTCTTTCCTTAGTCCACTCATTTCTTTCTCCTGCATTCTCCTCGGGCGAAGCCATGGCCTGCTTTTGCAACAGCCTTCCACTTTGGTATTCTTTAATTTGAAATGTCACAGGCATAACCTTCACGGTTTTGAGAGCACTCACATATCTCATCTGGTACCTTGTGTTGTAGCCAGATGCATTAGAATCCCTGCTTCAGAGGCAGAGGGCTCAGGGAGTCTGGCTTGCCTGGGATGACATAGCCAGATCAGTCTGCTGTCTGTGGGATGGTGTTGCTGCGAACATTTAGGAGAACTTGACCCCAACCAGCAATAGGACCAGATCCTTTGTTGGGAATTACATGGATGACCACCTTCGCATTTTTTTTTAAATTTACCTTTCTTTGAAGACTTTGCTTCCTTCCAGAGACAACTAAACTGGTACTGTTCAGTCCACTTAACCACCTTCCCTCCCACCACCTTGTTTTCAATTCTGAAATCTTAGCCCATGTTAAGAACACCTTTCACAGGTGGAGCTGTTAATAGGATTCTCTAATTTGTAATTTTTGATACTTTGTGATTTGAATCATTTGTCTACTGTAAGTACCTATTTTTCTACAATATTTTTTCTCCTCACATGATAAATTCTTGGAAAGTGAGAGCCATGTTTTCCATTTCCTTAGTAGTTAACTTTTCTCCTAGGGGGAAGTTCAGTTAGTCCTGAATGACCGACCGACCGACCTCGAGGAAATAAAGTAATTCATCCTTCAGGAACGTTTTCATAGCGTTTCTGGAAATAATTATGAGATTAAATTTTCTCGAAAAATTTACAGAAACATCTGTTTTCCAAAATTAAACTGGAAATATGAAGGCCTTGGGCATCTGTACCCAGCAGAAAGTCATTTCCCCTTCCAGAGCTCCTAGCTGGAGGTGGCAGGGGTCCTGTCGTCCACATTATTACATCTCTGCTGTGTAGCAAGCAGGGATATTGCTGTACTCACCAAAAGCCACACCATTTACAGAATGGACAGTTCCTTCAGCGGCTACAGCTGTTCGGTCTCGGTGTTAATACTGAGCTACAGACTGTCAGTTATTCGGGTTGCAGACCTTTTCCAGCGTCTCCACCAGCTTTCAGAGCAGCAGAGCAGCAGAGCAGTCACGGAACTCCCAGAGCACCATCTTAACTCTTCAGGCCACCTGGAGAGGTGTCCCCTGCTCTGTGCGGCGGTTGAACCAGCAAGTTCGAAGCTGCTTATGGGCAGCAACTGTCTTCCTCTTTTCCATTTGTCTCACACGCTGCCAGCATGCAGAGTGTGGATCTGCTAAACTGAGTCGTTAAGAGAAGGATGAAGATGGGTGGATGGAACCTATTCGCCTGTTGATGCTAACAGTTCACTTCCTCAGTGACACTGGCCTGTGCAGAGAAGACAAAAAGATTTAGAAGTTTGAGAGTAAACTGTTCTCATCAGCGTGGCCCAGAGTCTTAAGGGATCCCTCAACTGGGCGGGGAGAGAGGAAGTGGCTTTATTTGCAGAACATATTCTGCTTCACTTCATTTCCTTATCTCCCACGCCACCCATATCTGAGGCAGGGGGGAGGACTTGCCTCCTTTTCTGTACGTTCTTCCTTGTCTGTTCTTTAAAATGGTCCTTTCCTTCTCAGAGTTGTCCTTGGAGTGGCCCTGAACTTAACTTACACACAGGATGATTCATGCCCCCTGGGATGCCGCTTTCTCATAAACATTTTAAAGCAGTCTTGAAGTAAAACAAGGAGCAGCATTTTCAGTTGAGAATTATTTGTATATTGCTCATTGAACAAATATTTTCCATTTCCCTGTGCTGTATGCATTAAATATAACCTGAGTTATAAGACTGAATTTATCACAGCGATAGACTTTGTTGATTTTTTAGTTTTCATACACATTTGACTATTTTAAAAACAAACGTAACCTTCAACTCATGAAATAATATGCTTGGCGTCTTTTATCATAGCTATTTAAACTTTTTGATTTTAGTTATTACGTGAAATAGAACCAAAGTGTTGATCACTCTGAAGACATTGCAGAGAGTCACCCCACAAAACGTCGCAATTCGGTGATCTGTAAGACAGTTGCTAAAGTGGATAGTTAAAAATTGTCATGTGTGTAGTTTATGAATTCGTTCATGAATATTCAGTGCTTTTTCAGCCCGTACTGAGCACTGCATGAATCAGGGTTCAGAGATGGAAAACAGAATCTACTGAAGCTGATTTAGATAATAAGGGATTAAGTGTATTAGTGGGTATTAATAGTGGCTCGAACAATCTTTGCAAATGCTGAAGAAGCGGCTCTAGGTTGAGGCAGGGGTTGGGAAGTGCAATTTTATATCCTGATGGCTACTGGCAAGGAAGTTTGAGAAATGTCGTGTTTAGCCCCCGAGCCTGAGCAGTAGAGGAAGGCGCGCAAGAAGGCAGGAATTGGGAATGAGTCTGCACTGCACTGCTCCTGGCTGAGCTGACTCCTGGGGTAGCACTAACCAGCAGGCCTGGTCTGCTCTCAGGGGGTTTGCTGTCAAGAGGAGAAAAGCATTAAACACAACACACAAGTAGCAATAATGACAGTCGTGATGAGGCTGGAAAGACATGTACATGATGCTTAGAATAAAAAATAAGGGACTTAATCTAAACTGGAGGGGGGATGGGGTGCTGGAAGGCCTCTCAAGGAAGATGCATTTAAGCAGGGGGCTGAAGGTGGGGTTCGGTGTGCCAGGTGAGGCAGGAAGTGGGGTGGGTCAGAGAATTCCAGGCCCAGGAAGCACAGGTGAGGCCTGAGGCTTATTGGAAGGAGACAGAAGGCCAGTGTGAAGGAGTGAGAGGTGATGAGGCTGCAGAATTGGGTACAATCAGATCAGGCAGGGCTTTGAGGTCACTAGAAGGATTTCTCCTAAAAGTAGTTGGAAGCCATCATTTGAGTATGGGAGCGACAGCAGATGAGTGTCTTTAAATGATCCCAGCATTTTGGGGAGTGGCTTGGAAGAGGGAGGGAGCCAAAGCCAGGAGGCCAGAGATAAGCCGTGTGGTAGACAGGCCAGGTACGAAGTGGGAGAGACTTGGATTACGGTGGTGGCAGCAAAAAGGGAGAGAAACAGAGGTCTGGACCCATAATTAGAGAGACAGACTCTCCACGACTCAGAGTGATTGGGTGTGGGGAGTAAGATGAAAGAAGTGTCCAGAATAAAATTCCTTGGTTTCTGGCATAATTAACTGGGTACTGAGTGCTTTTGAGCCATCTGAGGGGAGATGTGGAGGAAGCCGTTGGCTGTAGAAGTCTGGAGCTCAGAGGGAGGATACGAGCTGAGTCACAACTCAGGGAGCCATCACATCTAGATGAGATAAGGAGCCATGGGGCGGAAGAGGGAGCCCTGAGAGAGGATGCTGCAGGAGAAGGCGAGCCCAGACATCTGTAACTTGTCGCAGGCGGCTAGAGCAGCAATAGCCAGTAATAGATAGGAAAGAAAATTCAAGTAAAATCAGTGTATTCCCAAAAAGAAGAAGCTCTTCATTGAGTTTACGGGGAATATTTTTATTTTTTAGAATAAACTACTTTTAAAAACTACAGAGATTGGTTCATGTGTCCATTTCTACTGACGGCTAGACTGTGCCTGGAAAAGCTAATTTAAAATAAAGAATGAATTTATTTCTGTTATATTACTATCTTGACATGCCATGAGTGATACGTAAATGAGAGACTATACTTTTGAGACCAGAAGAAATCCATGTTACTAACAAAATCTAGCTAAAATATGACCTCACATTTCTGCAGTGCTATTGTAGTGTACCCTGATATTTCACGGTGAAGGATGGAGGGCAGTGTTCCTATTTCCATTTTATAGTTGAGAAAACTGAGGCTAAGAAAGAGTTAGTGACCTGACGGCAAAACATTTATGCCCACTAGTACATTCCTCCCATGGCTGGTCAGATCAGCTGTCACCTGAGAAGACCCCGATGGATTGGGGTACAGAACAGAACAGTTTTGGTGGGGGAGAAGTTTGGGGCATGGTTTGGTGGCACGTTAGTTCAGTTGAATAAAGGTTTATTGAGCCAAATCCCATGGGTGGGTTCTGGGGTGAAAAGTAGCATCTGTCCCCAAGGAGGTTGGGGACTATGGGGGTCGGAGGGTGAACAAGAACAGATAATGTATAAACGGTGAGACGATGGGTGTTCCTGAGGGTCTCCTGCAGCAGGAACAGGGGACCTTTTGTGACTGCGTGAGAGGGGAGGGTGGTGTGCAAGGTCTTGAGAAAAATGCAGAGAAGGCTGGTGGTGGTTTGCTGGAGAATGAATCTGCTTAAGCATTTTGCCCAGGGCCGGCCTTCCTTCATGCACCGTGCCCCTCACCAGGGCTCTGCTGCGGTCATGTTTCATTCCTCCCACCGAGTGAGTCCATTCATTATGTAGCCATGGACCCTGTTCCTGATGTTACTGCTTATGTGCATGCTCACTCTGTGGAGGGGGGCAGGTCAGTGTGTTCAGAGTACATGTGAGCCCTGTGTACATTCTTTATGTTCCATTCCCCATGCTCTCAAACTGCTTGCTTCCTTGTGTGGGCCGTGTCAACTCTCCAGTGACTTTGCTCTCTCCTGGAGGACAGGGAGTGTGTTTATAATGCTGTGACCAGACATGTTGCCCTGTGCCAGACACAACATGGCTCTTACATAGAAAAGAAATGGCAATTCCACATGTATTTTGGCTCAGGGTCCTCTCTCAAATTCAACAGTGATTCCAGTCACTCTGCCCTTTTTATGTGGAAGATGATTCATTTGATAGCCAAGTTAAAATTTTAAAAATGTGAACTTAATGAAGAAACTTCCTTTTTTGAATAGAAAAATTGTGGTCAAAAGACGAAGAAACTTAGAGACATTATAGACCCATCTGATAGTCAGTGGAATACGGGAAAATGTTAAATTATTCATCAGTTGCTTGATAACTGGTGAATAAATGCATGATGGAATGTTTAGAATTTGGCAAAGCCTTCCAGAGAATCCATTAAACAAATGCACGCCCAATCTTACATCTGCAAGAATTTCTGGTGAAATTTTTATTGTGAAAAATTGAATGATAAAACTTAAACTCCAGTTAGAACCATGAATGAAAATATTACAATACCAGTATTAGTGAATTATTTTTTATCAGGGCTCTCTGACTTGTAAAAATGAGATTTTGAGGGAAGTCAGAGGATAAATTCTTGAAGGTAAGATTGATAGGTGCTTGCTGCCCCCAAGCAAATATCTTTGCGCTATGTCCTGGTGATCACAAATATCTCTGCTTTCTTATTTCTGGAACGTTTCTAGTCTCTAGCCTTTATTGGCTAAATTGATCTCTCAGAGACTTTGTGGTCTCGCAAAGCAACTTCTTGCTCCTTAGGCTTGGAGTGTGTTTTAAATAGTTACATTCAATTCTATTCGTTGCCTTGAAACATGTGAAGAAAATGCGCCTGTTTCAGACCACAAGAGCAAGGGAATTTTTTTTATCTTTGCTTGTGGTTAATCAGTTTTCTGTTCTTCCTGGAGATAGACTGCATAAAAAAAGATCAAGTGTTTGAGGGTCCCGCCCATAAAATCAGAGAGATGTATGAAGTGACAGGAAAGAGTCAAATATTAATGAGTGTTTTTCATTCTGAAGGAAAATACTTAGAAGAGGTGGGACGTTCATTGTCTGGAACAAGTGGTTAAAGATTTTCAAAGGTATTCATAAAAATTTGAATAAGAGGAATAATGCAAAGAAGCTGTTCCATGGAAGAAATTTCCTTTCCATTACTTTCCTCTTCTTTGATACAGTAATGACCTGAGGGTCATTTAATGTCAGCTAACAGAGTATTAACAGAGTGACTGTATTACACCGATGTCCCCCTCTTTTTAAACAAGTGCTAGTTTTTTTGTTGTCTGAATATTTTCTATACATAATATCACTCATTATTTGGTACCTGATTTTTTTTTTGACTTATTATATTTTAAGATACAACCTTTGCAGAAAAAGAGAGAGAAAACGCTATGTATAAACACACTGACTGGTCTGTTAAATGTCCTCCAGAGGCCAGAGACTGGAAGGAAAATGAGTCAGAGGTGGAATATCCCAGGACGGCTTTGAGGAAGAAAGAGATCCAATTGGATCAGCCTTGAAGGATGGGTAGATACAGGAAAGGATTCAGCAGCATTTTGAGATAAGGATATGAAGATATGGCTGAGATGTTCTCCTTGATATTTTTATCTTCTCAGTGCTTTTCTTGGAACATAATTCTTCTTTTTTTTCACACGTTGTTTTGTTGATCTCAGCCCTCTGCTTCCAGGGCTAAAGCTGAATTCTGCTGTGACTCACTGGGGATTTTGTTTCATAAATCGTGGCATAGCCTTGTTGTCAGTAGTGTATCTTCATTGGGCCATTTGCTGTGGCTTAGTGTGCCAGCTTCATCAGTGGACCCAATGTGCCCAGAGTCCTCTGTGACCTTTCAGGGGCAATTCCCTTGTTCCTGGGAACAAAGATGAGATGACAGGTTGTGGGAAGAAGCATTCCCTGTCGGCCATTATACCAGTCACTTTGTTCTTTCCGTAGAAGTGAAGGCACACTGAATCATGGTCAGTGTTTTCTAAATGATTGGGTCTCAGATGGGGCTTAAAAGTCAAATCCCAGGAATGCATGTTTATCTCTTAACTCGTTTCATTTTCTTATCTGTGTCCCCCCCACCCCGCCCCCGTCTCTGCCTCTATCCCAAATTTCACAAAATAGTGACACACTACTTTAAGACAAAGCAGGAAAACACACACATACACACAGTATTTAGATAGCAAATTATCTGGAAAGACAGGATGTGATTCTCCGTCCCTGAGCTGTGCTACAGACAGTGGCCTGTGGGCACATAGACACATTCTTCACAGGCTTCTTCCAGCCCAGGAACGGTGAGGACAGTAATGGTCACAGGAGTTATGAGGCCATGGGTTTCCTAGTCTGCTTTTGCCAGAGAGCAATAAGGCCTCTTTTTAGAAAGTGGGTCTCAATCCTTGTTTGAAAAAACTTTGTAGTTTAAGTAAACAATATTGTTTATTTTAGGGAGAGAAAACATCCGTGGGTCAGCCGAGTTTCTAGGCTAGTCAGCTTTCATCCTGGGTTTTTTTTCTTTCCTGCTGATTCTTTTCTGTAAGAAGAGTGGGAGTTCTACACAGTCTACATACATAGAAGGCAGTGATTAAAGAAAAGAATATATCAGCCGACTTAACTCGAGAATGATCTAATTAGATAATCTTCGTCTTTCTTTTTTGGATCAGTCTTAATTCTCATACTCAGCAGGTGAGTGTAAAGAGAGCATGCATCTCTCTGGGGATCCCAGGAGGACCACCTAGGTGCCAACCCCTGCTTGGGTTCAAAAGGGGAAGAAAAACTGTCCCTCGTAAGTTAGAAACTCGGTGTATATACTGTAGCTTTTACTCTCTGATAAACAGATGGCATTCCAAACAATTATTCTCGGCAGAAGTAAGGGTGGTCTTGATTTTCTGCCATCCAAACGAGTCTGCTTTCTGTCTCTCAGAGCTCCAGGCTGTTGGTAAGAAAAATATGTGTGGGACTTAAAATCCTTAAAACCGCCACCTATTAGAGGAGTACAAGATAACTAGAAGCAAAAGGCAAGCAAAATATGAGTTGTTTGCACTGGTGTAAGTTCTTTTGTGTGAGATGGAAGACGATCTGAATTCTTTTTTAAAGTAAGAATATAAACAGAAGTCCAAGCAAATCTTAATCTTCCCCTCCCTTCTGCCTCTCCTCTTGGCGTTTTCTCCAGCCGCATTTGGGGGACAAGCACTGTCTTCATGGAGAGGGACGTCACCTCCCTAGGGGTGGGTCCTTCAGGACCAAAGAGCCACCCTGCAGAAAACAGAGAAGTTGTTTCTTCCTTATGTCTGCTGGGAAGTTGGTGTTCAGAGGTGGTCCTCTTTGTTGATGTGTTATTGTGCACTGCCTGGATCCTCGATTTTCTCAGGGAAGTTGATCATGAAATTAAAAATGTTTTACCTGCATTAATTATATAATTAAATATTATACCCAAGTCTAGCTGAGCAAAAAGAGGGCTTTGTCTCCAGGATACTAAGTGCATTCTGGAGGCCAAAGCCTGCAGCATGGTGGGAACCAGGCCTGAAGATGCTGCCAGGACCTCTGACTCTCATCTCTGCTTCCATCAGCCCCTCTGCCTCCTCCAGGCCAAATCGTGGAGGATGCTGACAGCCTCCATGCTTTATATCTCATCATTCGACTGTGGGCAGAGGCCACTGTGTGCAGGTCCCAAGTCCAACCCTGGGAAGAAGACTTATTGCACTTGCTTTGGGGCTGGGGTCAGCCTTGGATAGGGCCATTATGGTGGGAGTAGGGAATTCTGACAGCCAGGAAATAGGGTCACAGTGTATCAAATCCTTACTCCTGGTGGTAACCAGGTGGGTGTGGGGAGGGGTGTGAGTGGTGAGCTGAGCACTCAAAAGAGAGAGTCAAATATGCATTAAGTGAGTAAATATGAGGTCTCTTGCAGAGAACAAAAATTCACCTCTTATGTCAAAGTCAGCGCCTTAATGTGATCTACCAAGGATCCATTTTCGGAGACAGTGTTTGTAGTGGCAGAGAGCATAAGCTCAGGACCATTTCACATGGGCTGTGGGCAAAAGCAGAGGCCTCTGGCTGGGCATTTGGAGTCCAGGGATTTTGCCCAGCTTTTCCATGAACAGCCTTTGGCCTCAGTCTCTTCATTTATAAAATGAGACGGTTAGATTAGATGGTCTGTGGAGTACCATCCAAATCTAAAACTGCTGTTTCTGTCTGCAGCATCATTTGTCATTGAGAATAATAACCTTATAATAGGATTTATGATGATAAATTTAAAAACACTGCTGTTCCACAAGCGTATATTGCCATTTGTCTGTTGATAAGGCCTGGTAGCTATACAGATGTCTATCTGTAAGATAGAGGCATTAAAATATTTTTGCAAAGTGGAATGGGAATAAAATTATGTATATTTTTCCAAATCTTTCTCTTGGTTTGTGGAACTGTTTATTGTTTTTTTCCTTGATAATTTTCCCCTAGATCTCATTAGGCTCCACATCCTTGCTGTATGTTTATATAGAATATTAAATAGTGTTCTCTTGCATCTAACTACAACTGCTTCCCCGCTATCTCAGCTGTGCACTTATTTCCATGTTGCATTAGGGAATATAAAACTGAGCCATGTTTAAGCAACTTAGTGTCAATCATTGGAGTCTAGATTCCATTTTCCCACAGGATGAGAAAGAAGGTAAATAATTGGATCTAGCAAGAAGCCTGAATATTAGGATGTGCCCGTAATTGTCTCTTTCAGCACAACTCCATGAAGAGGGCAGGCAAATCCCCAAGGCGGTGCCCAGGTCACTGGGAGGGCTGCCTTATTACACAGCATCAGCATAATCCACTCCCTGAGCCCTTTGTGGGGCAGTGGCTCTCCACCATCCTGTCTTCCTGCCACAGCTGCTTCCTTCCAGCCAATTCTGCGGCCCCTTAAATGCTTTCATGTACTGCGTCATTCCCATGAAAAAGACCTTGTGTTGGTAAAAAAGGTGACACTTCTAGGGTATGAATCTCATTTCTCATTTCACTGTGCCCCATAACTGGAGGTGCTTGTCTGTCTATAGAAAAAGATCTTGGTCGTTGCCAAGATTTCTTTTGGTACTAAAATACCTGGTGCTCCCAAGGGGGATGCTGAAGGAGTGAATTTCCCGGATGTAATACCATCCTCATTCTTCCGTGATTTATGAGTCCCTATTATGTTAAGCCAAACAAACATTTTCTTTCAATATTCTAGAACTAATAAAAAATCCAGTGAGCTTCATGTAAAGGATTGTGTTTTAATAAAAGTGGTAATTCAGAACACCTGTTTAACTCGTGGCTTTCAATTCTAATCAAAGCTCTGTTAATCCTTTGCTTGGGACATCCTGATTTTTCTTTTACTTTTTCTTAAAAAAAAAAAAAAGACACACCCATTTGATTGAAATGCGATTCTTCTCAGTAAAACTGCCAGTTTTAATTAAGTTTGAAAATTGAAATACGACTGGAAGTTGGATGAAATTCAGCATAGTAATTTCCTTCACGTGATTGGCGTGTTCTGAAGAAGGCACTGTGAATTTGTGCAGAGGGGGACATTACGTAACTAATTGTTCCCGCTTCTGTGAATTACATGCACCTTTTTAGCTTTGTTGGTGTTCATAAAAATCCTTTTATGCTTATTGAAGGGAAGAGATCGCTAAAAAAGATGTTCAGTTTTAAGCTATAGCTCCTTCTTTTTATTAGCTGTGGCAAATCGTCCCTTCAGGTGTTAATTTTAATCAGGAAAATTAGAGGCATTTTGTGTTGTGAAAAATTGTGGTCTAATTTTAAAGAAATTTTAGAGTAGAGTATCCTTCTGTGATGGTGCACGCTCTGTGTTTTTATCAGTTTGTATTCCTGGGTATATTATCCACTTTTTTTCTGCTCAGGTCCAAGTCAATTTGGACCTGATAAAAGTTGGGGATAGACATACTTTTTGTCTTCTCAAAAAGCTCTTAATCTTGACTCTTGAATGGAGAAATTAAAAGAAATGCATTTATTTTGTGTCTCTAAATTAATTAAAATGTAAATTCTTTTTAAATTTCCTTTGATTTCTCTTAAGTAGAGTCCACAGGGGAGCCGTGGGGGCTGTTTTAGGCTGTGGTTTCTCTGAGCACTTTTTGCTGACTTTCATGGTAAAGATTAACAACTACCTAAACGTGCTCCTGGTATTCTCTTTTGGCTCCGGTTGGATTATCTATGTTTGCCTTTTATTGCCTAATTTACATGCTTCATACTTGTTCTCTGATGTCTTTGATTTGGTGGGTGCCCTGTATTGAGGATTCTTTTTGCCCTCTTTCTTGACCATGAGTAACAGTCATGCTTCGCTTAATGACGGGGTTAGGGTTAGCTTGGGGTTAGGGTTAAGCAATTTCATTGGGCGAACATCATAGAGTGCACTTATACAAACCTAGGTGGCATAGCCGCCTACACAGCTAAGCTGTATGGTGCTGATCTTAGGGGACTACCATCGTATATGCCATCTGTCATCGACTGAAACATTATTATGCCGTGCATGACGGTAATTGTTTTTCCTATCAGTATAATCAAACTAATTTGATTTTGCTGCCACGGGTTGAAGGTAAAGGCTGGTGCTTCTGTTTATGGCCTTGAGAATATACCTTCCAGCTTAACTACCCTGTTAGTCACAGCACACCCTCAGGGTGGTGTTAACAAACATACTTTTATTTATTTTTAAACAAGTGCTGGAGATCGGTGAAGATTAAAAAATGTGGATAGTTACAAGAAAGATTCTTACTTGGGTACAATACTTTTAATCTTTGAAGAAAACTGTAATAAATATCCCCAGCCACCCTGATTTTTAGACTTTCTCCTTCCTTCAACTTCAAGGTCTCACATAATTCTTTTAAAACAAAAGCCAAAAAAGCATGTCAGAGAATTTCTTGTGATTGAACATAGAATAACAATAGAAAAGTGAGTTTTTTCCGCTGCCTTTTAAAAATTGATCCCTGTTCACTAGGGGAATAGTAATAGTCAACTTCTACTTAAAATGTTTATTTTGAAAAATGTTTAGTTGGGATCAAGAGAAAGTAGGAAAAACGAAGAGGGAAGGAGGAACGTGAGGAGTTGTGCTGGATTTCATACTTAATTTAAGTATGGAATACTTTAAGACATCCTTTAAGGATAATTGAAGACAGGAAGTCAGGAAAATTGATTCTGCGGGGAGGGGAGGAGAGGCGTTATTGAGAGATGCTGTAAGTTTCTGTCAAATTAACCAAAGAGTGTGGCCATATAGAAACTTAATAGGGAGATATAAAGAGATTATTCAGAGAAAAGGGACAGTGTGGTAGAGATGAATGGAGTTCATTTAATATGATGTGCTTTTAATGTCCCTACCCCTAAGTTCATGTCATGTAGGAGTATTTTAAAAATCAAAATCTAATGCCTTTTATTTTAATTATATTTGTTCTGAGCAAGTACAGTCAACCAGGAAGATGAAACCTGCTTCAAAGTGCAGATTATTATCTAAAATACAACCCTTGTGGAGCCCTTCTGGGATCATTAGTGCAAATTCCATGGTAGGCCTTGGTCCCAGGGGACCTTTCAGGAAGAGGGGTGATGGGGGAACAAGCCAACTAAGTTGCAGAGTGCAGGATCTCCAAAGGGCAAATTTTCCAGAGTTGGTGTTCATTTATAGATCCATTGCAGAACTGTCTTCGCACTTATTTTCAGACTATTCATTCGAATCATCCTGTGAATCAGAAATGTCTGTTTCAAAGTGTTCTTGTGAGACCCTTCTGGTAAACAAGTACTGTACATCCTGAGACTTGATGTGCCCCAAGGCTGTGTTTAATAAACGTGTTGTGGGATGTTATGGCAGCACGCTCTTTGTTCCTGAGGTTGCTTAGGTGACAATGGCCTGAGTTCTGTCATGGTAACTGTGACCTTTTCGCCAGTGCACTTCATGCTCCTTGCCGTGCTCAGTGTTGCTTCTCTGAGCACCACCTCGGTGATGCCATCCAACAGTTGAGGCTGAGTGCACAAAGAAGGGACCACATGTCCTGTGTGTACTGGGGCATGAGAAAGACTTGAGGACAGCCAATCTGTGAATAGAATCCAGAAAGGCTCAAATATGCAGAGTGTGTGGTTATGACTGGGCAGGTTTGTAGAGCCCGCAGCACATCGGGCTGAGCGGTAGCAGCTCCGATTCTGGTTTTGACACTAAAAATAATTAGTTGTGTGCGTTAGGAATGAGTCACTTCTTTGGTTTTAATTTCCTCATTTGTTGGTCATCTCTAGGCCCTTTCTGCTCTTCAATTCTAGAATCTATATTTGTAGATTATTATGGGAAGAATTGACAGGTGAAAATATAAGAGTTTAAAAAGAACCAATTGGAAAAGGTGCTTAATGCCAGGGGACCAATCCAGGATTCCAGTTATGGGCCCATTTTCAACCTTCTGTGGGATAGATAGATATAGATATAACCTTCCATTCTGAACCTTAAACTCCTTCCATGTTTGTTCTTCCTTGTCTCCCTACGTAGATGTGCTTGGTCCCCACCTTTAAAATGTTCTATCACAGTTATTTATTACTCTACAGTAAGTCACCCCAAAAGCTAGTGGCTTAAAACAACTCTATTTGCTCAGGATTCTGTATTTCAAGCTAGGCTCAGCTGGGCGGTTCTTCTGGTTTCACTCCTGTGGCTGCAGTCGCCTGGGGAATCCACTGGAGCTGGATGGCCCCCCAAAGCCCTGCTTGCAGGTCTGGTCACCTGGGGCTGTTACAGCTGCAGCATCTCAGCATTGCAGAGGACAAGCCCAGGGCACGGGCACTTGTCAGGCTTCTGCTTATGGTCTCATCTGCTGATGTCCCACTGGCCAAAACAAACCTCATGGCCAAGAGCAGAGTCCCTGTGGGAGAGGGCTACCTAAGGGTGTGGCTACAGGGAGACGTGATTCACTGGGGCTGATTAATATGCAATCTACCACATACTTAGACCCCCAACTTGTATTTTGGAAATCTGTACTTCACGTGTAAAGTACATGTCTGTACTCCCTGTGCTAGACTGTAAACTTTCACAAAGTAACAGTAGTTTTTGCTTAACAGTGTTGCTGCCCTGCAGTGAAGGGGGAGGGGGCATACCAGATTATTCATGATCATAGAGGTGGGTGTCTGTACTTCCCCCAGTGTGGCCAGGAGGGAGCATTGCCTGTTCCTTTCTGGTTCTTCATCTCCCATCGCTCCTCTTCAGACTCCTTTGCTGAGTCCTCTTCCTGAAGATTCTGGCCGTTTTCTTTTTCACTCTGAATGAATGCCTTTGTGACATTATCCATTCCTATAGCTGCAGCTCCTCCTGAAGCTTTACTAAATATCTCTTTGCCGATGACTTCTAAATATTTTTGGCCTCAGCCCACATTTGCAACTGCATGTCAGACATCTCCGCATGAATAATCTGTGCACAACCAAAATAATTCATCTTCTACATACCCTAAATGTACTTCTCTTTCTGTATTTCCTATTTTGGGTAATGGCTTCACTGTTCTGTCTCAAGGGCTCAAAGCCTCTTAAGCATTCTCAGCCCCTCCCCACCTCCCCTTCAGTGTCCCAACCACCACATCCTGTGCCCCTGCCCATTGTCACCCCAGGCCCGCACTGTGATTCCTGCCTCCAGGCTTCATCCTTGCTCCAAATTCCATTCCAGGAAGTAAGGAGCTAAATCCTTAGCCGGTCCTTATCTTCTAACCCCCTGGCTCAAAACCGTCCATGACTCCTCCCTGCCGCAGAACAGAAACCAGCCTTCTCACCTGGCACTTCAAGTCCTGTCCGTTGAGTCCCTCGAAGTCCCTCTCTGTCGTTTCCCGTGTTAATGACTTATCCAAACCCGAGTGCTCTCCCTCCTTCAAGGTCTGGCTCCTCCATCCCCTCAAACTCAGTGAATAGCAGTCTCTGCCTTCTCGATGCTGTTTCATGGATTCCATTTCGTGCTGCCAGCACTTTTCTTTTTTTTTTTAATTCATGGACTTTATTTTTTAGAGAAGCTTTAGGTTCAGAACAAAATTGAAGGAAAAGCACTGAGAGTTCCCATATACCCCCTCCCCGCCAGCCTCCCCCACCGTCAGCATCCTGCACCAGGTGGTACATTTGTTAAAATTGGTGGCCCAGCATTGACACATCATTATCCCTGAGAGTTCATAGTTTACATTGGGTTCAGCCTGTGTTGTACATGCTCTGGGCTTTGACAAGTGTATACTGATACGTATCCACGGTTATGGTATCGTACTGAGTATTTCCACTGCCCTGAAAATCCGGTGTGCCCCACTTGTTCGTCCCTCCCTCCTCCCAAAGCTGCTGGCACTTTTCAGTCATCTTACATATGTCTGTTTCCATCGCTTGGTTTTGTAAACCCCCTCAACTTAGTCTCCCTTCACTTCATATATCTCTAAAACATATGAATACATAGATTACATCTTTAAAATCTCAATTAAAGAGCAGTAATTATCTCCTATTGGAAGGCCTGGATTTTACACAAATTGGAAATTTTCCGGGGGTCACACACCACCAGGTTTAGAGGTTGCTTTTGGAAGAGAGCAATGAAACTTGACAGTTAAGGGAAACACTCTTCAGCTTAGTAAGGTCCATAAGTATCTGGTAATATTAGAGATGATTTTTGCTTTCTGTGGTAGCTACGTGTGCTCCTTCCTAAATGGTTTCTCCACAGTTTAAAAAATCTATGCTTCGTAAAAAACTTTGCACTCTGCTGCGTTGAGAGACAGAGACCAGAGAGAGAATTGGGCCTCAGAAAAGAATACCTCAGTGCATCCTTCTTTAAAGCAATGTCCTTTTATAATGTGGACCACCACCTCTTAATTAGTTTTCTAAATTCGGACTTTTTAAAGATGCTATTTAATTATAATAAACAAGCGAGTAACTGCCAAACAGGTTAGCAGTGATGTATGCAGAATATGATGCTGCTGCGAAGAGCTAAAGAAAAAAGGAATAGAGTTCTAAAGCTGTTTGAACAGCACTGTCAGCAAGGTCTGAATGTTCCCCAGGTCTGCAGGCACTAGGGAAATGAACGCGAGCAGTAAACAAGAAGTGCTATCTGAGAGGAAGGTGGTACACCAGGGAAAAACGTTACAGTTTCTGGTGGAAAGGTGTTATGCATAGGTGTCGTAGATTTGCTAATGGTAATGAAGGAAAACAGGCAGTGCCACTTCTGGAACGACATCCTCTTTTGCTCAAGCCTGCTTCTCCCCATCCTCTTTGGCTGAGCTCTTCGGTCTGGGCTGTCATTTGTGGACGGACTTTTTACAGGTGCTCAGGGTTGCGCGGACTCTCAGCTGCTGTGGATTGTCAGCTGCAGCTTCTCACTTTAGGTTTGGGGTCATCATGGCTCTAAGTCAAATGTCATATTTTGGTTTAACCACCTTTTGTTTTAAGTGAAAATCAGCAAAGATTTCCTAAGGGTCTACTCTGGAGCAGCACTCCGGGGCTATTGACGACAGTGACGTAAGGTGGGCTCACCAAGTGCCAGACTCTGTTGTAGGACCCAGCAACTGCAGGCACATGGCTCGAAATCCATGCTCCAAACCTGCATCAGAGATGCCTTGAAAAGACTGACACTCCTTTTTCTGCATGCTCTCACTTCCTTATGCTCAATTGTCCCCATCCTGGGGCAAGGCTTTGAGAAAACAAAACTCCAGTAATGTGTTTAGTGTGTGTTGGCTCACTTCCTCAGTTAAGAGTTTTATGAAGTGTTTTTAGGGCATAAAATTATGAACAGCTTTTGGGTGTGGTGTCAAGGAATGACAGCCCAGTTGAGAAGGAATGAGCACCCGCCGTGTCTCTGACCCCTTCCTTCCTGGGGTTCTCACCCGTGTCCCTCTCCCCTCACCCACCACCTTGCTCCTTCTCCCTGCACACTTTGCCCCAGGCTTCGAGAAGCATCCAGAGCCCCAACTTATGCTCAATGATGAGGATAGCATTATTCTTTCCCTTCTTTACTGGCAGATGAGGCAAAGCTGTGATTTTTTCATGAGGAATTTTTACTGTAAGTGACTGGGTATAACAAAAAGAACAGAAAGTTGTGTACACTTAAAAAAAGTGGATAAGGTATTTTACATAGAGGCTTTGTGTGTGTTTTATTTAGTTGCCGTCTGCCCCTTAAGCAGTTTTCCTCCAGTTACTTTAAGTGATTGAACTGGATTTTTTTTGCTTTTTACAGTTTATGTCCTTTTCATTTATTGATGTGTGTATAAGATAAGAGCCATTTGAGTGCCATGGCTGGGAGCCCAGGTTCAGGAGTTGCACTGACCAGGTGAACAGAATCAGAGGCACTGTGTAGAGGTCGTTGTGACCTTGAGTCAGCCACTTAACCACTCTTAGCCCCAGTTCCTTATCTGTAAGGGGATGGGGGGTATAACAGTCCTGTCCGTTTCACAGGGTTGTTGAGATGATTCCATGAGAAAGACTGTAAAACAGTTAGCAGATGCCAGACACAGAGTAAGGCCCTAAATAAATGTTAGCCTTGTTGTTGTTGTTGTTGTTAACTTTTAGAAAGGATGAATGTTGAGGATGAAAGGTGCTGTACAAAAAGGAAACTCAAGAATATGAAACAGAAAAATAAAACTCAACTGCTTTCCAAAAGTAAAGCTTATTTTTTTTTCCTTGACTGGGTATTATTCACAAAACTTGATAATGTAACAGAGTCAAGAAGGTTTTATGTCCTATTCCCCTTGTCTTTTTTCCCATAATTTTTATTTTTAAAAAGTACGCCTTAAGGGGGCTGGCCCCGTGGCCGAGTGGTTAAGTTCGCGCGCTCCGCTGCAGGCGGCCCAGTGTTTCGTTAGTTCGAATCCTGGGCGCGGACATGGCACTGCTCATCAGACCACGCTGAGGCAGCGTCCCACATGCCACAACTAGAAGAACCCACAACGAAGAATACACAACTATGTACCGGGGGGCTTTGGGGAGAAAAAGGAAAAAATAAAATCTTTAAAAAAAAAAAAAAAAGTACGCCTTAAGGAATCATTTATTCATTCAACACTGAGCTTGCCTGGGATGTAAGTGTAAATCTTACCTGAGGAAAATGCTTCTTACTCATGGAATAGAACAGATGATACTCTTATCCCGATGAGGCATGAAAGGAATATTCCACTTACGATTATGTAAGATGCATATGTGACATAAGAATTGCAAATTGAGGTGAGACCAAGTTGTGAGCTTCAGCAAGTGGGGTAGAGATTATTAGGGAGAGAAACAATGGGGAATGGACTAAAAACACGATTTTAATTGTCTTTTTTTAGTTTTCATTTTGAAATAATTTGATGTATAAAAATATTGCAAAAATCAATGCAAAGAATTCCCATACACCCTTCATCCAGGTGTTAATGAGTACAGCTAATGAAGATCAGAATATTAACACTGATACAATATTATCGTGTCGTCTATAGATCTCATTCACATTTGCACCGTTGTCCCATCTTTGTTTCCTTTCTGGTCCAGGATTGTATGTTGCATTTGACTATCATGTCTCCTTAGTCTCCAATCTGGACCGGTTTCTGAGTCTTCACATGTCTCTCTGGATCTTTTATACTTTTCGTGAAGAATGCTGACTAGTTATTTTGTAGCATGGCTCTCAGTTAGGGTTTGTTTCCTAATGATTGGATTCAGATTATGCCTTTTTCATCAGAACACCCAGAATGTTGGTGCCATGTCCATCTCAGTCCATCAAGTCAGAAGACACGTGATGTTGATTTATTCCATCTCTTGGTTATAGTGGTATCAGCTTTCTCCATTGTAAGGTTACTATTTTTTCCCTTTGTTCTTAGTAAGTATTTTATGGGGAGATCCTTGGAGACTATGTAAATATCCTGTTTCTCACCATACTTTTGCATCTATTAATGATTCCTGCCTGAAACAGTTATTACTATAGTATTTGCCAATTGGTGATTTTTTGATTTCCATCTTTCCTTCTACATTTATTAGTTGGAATTCTACTGTAAGGAATAGTTTCCTCTTCTCTGTCTAGCTATCTTAGCATGAACTCATAGGTTCTTATTCTTTGAGTTGCAAACTATTATCATTATTTACAAAAAGGTTATTTTTTAAAAAAATATTTGGAAGAGGAATTATTTATTTTTAAACAGGTTCTTTTTGTTTGGTGAGGAAGATTGGCCCTGAGCTAACATCTGTTGCCAGTCTTCCTCTTTTTTTTTTTCCCCTCCCCAAATCCCCAGTACGTAGTTATATATCCTAGTTGCAAGTCATTCTAGTTCTTCTATGTGGGACGCCACCACAGCATGGCTTAATGAGTGGTGCTAGGTCCGTGTGCAGGATCCGAACCTGTGAACCCCGGGCCACTGAAGCAGAGCATGTGAATTCACCCACTCGGCTCCAGGGCCAGCCCCTGGAAGAGGAATTATTACTAAAGCAAAGAAACTTTTTATTGACTGTCAACACCAAGTGCAAGTACACCTCATTTGGTGTGGTGGTGTACTGTGGTCTCACCATGCTGCTTTCTGGGCAGCGTACACCACTTGGCTCCTGAGCTGTGAGAAATTGTCATCTTAGTTCCTGCCAGCCTCCCTCACCCCTCTTTCCATCTTCCTATTCGTTAGTATTTACTCTTGTAAAAAGAATAAGAGGACTGATGTGTCAAATTTTGCCTGAGTCTGCTGGCTTTCATTGGGATGGCTGACAAAGGTGAGAGGACTCAGCACCCAGGTACAATGCAGTAATTGATAGATGATGAGTCAGACCTCAAATTTGCACATCCTTTCTGAGCTTGAGGTGGGTGTTGTCGTTCCCGAAACCAAAACTTGGAGAATAAGAGTTTTTTGTTGTTGTTTTCGAGTTTTTTGTTATCCTCTGTGGCTCATGTTAATATTTTGCTGATAATCATCCATTTGCTCAGTCTAAAAACAGAACAGTAGGGTCATTTCTGTAAAGTGAGCAAATACAACAGTTCTAGAAACTGCTGACTCAGTGGACTCGCATTGGGAAGGTAGAAGAGTTTTCATTGCCAAATCTCTATTTCATGTGTTATAAAGATCAAGTCTTTCCAGTTATATTTTTAACAATCGTTTAGTAATTCTGTACTTTAATATCTAAGTAGCACATGTAGTATATTCTGAATGGCTACAAAGAAGGGCGTTTGAAACAATCTTTATAACATCACAATATATCATAAACACCATCAGGACTCTGAATTTTAGTGTTCTGTATCATAGGGTTAGCAGAGAGTATAAACCACATAAACTGTTATCGTGATCATCAGGGGCATTGTAAGTCTTTAAAATTAGCAATTGGATGCAGGAGATGGCATGGTATCATTAGCAGCTTCATATCAAACAAGAAGGCTGTTTGTCTTATATACTCTCTTCATGCTGTGGCCTGTGGTTGGAAACCTACTCTAGTGGGCAAGCTTCTGTAGTCAGATGGAAGCTGCCTCCCAAGTCCCGAGCATCATATATATGGTCCAGTCAACTGGTCCAGTCAACTGAAGGGTCAGACTTTCGGGGAGAACATCTGTTTTACTCCGTTTGGGCTGTTATATCAAAATACCACAGATTGGGTGGCTTATAAACAACAGAAATGTATTTCTCACAGTGTTAGAGTCCGGCAAGTCCAAGAGCAAGGCACCAGCCAGGTCACGTGTTAGGGAGGACCCTCTTCCTGGTTCATAGGTGGCTCCTTCCCTCTGTCCTCACGTGGTGGAATGGTCTAGGGATCTCTGTGGGGTCTCTTGAAGGGCACTAATCCAGTTTGTGAGGGCTCCACCCTCATGACTTAAGCACCTCCCAAAGGTCCCACCACCTAATACCATCATCTTGGGGTTTAAGATTTCAACATAGGAATTTTAGGGGGACACAGACATTCCGACTATAGCAATGTCTAATACGTTTTCCTTTTTTTTTAACATTTAGTGAAAGTAAAATATCTTTTTTTCTTAATCCCATTTTGAAAGAAATCTTTTAGGAAGGAAGAACAGTTTTCCCCCTTTACAATTGAACACATTTATTGCCGTCAGTAATTACAAGCTCTGTCATCTTTGTTGTGAAGTAGTACTTTACATGAGAAGTAGATTCCCTCTAGAGTGTTAAAAAAAAAATAAAAGGTGAGATTGGGTTAACAAATCAACAAATTAGGAAAATGACATTTCCTAAAGCTTTGGTGCGGTTAGGCTTGTCTCCTTAGTGAAAATGGCAAACCACTCGAAACTTTATAGTCAGATATGTTATTATTTGTAATTTAAATTTATCTTCAGTGTTGTTTATATATTACCTAAAAGTCACTGTTGCTTTTTGAAATGTAAAATAGAATGTTTTTTTAAGAGGACAGCTTATTTTATAGTTAACTCAGATGATATATTGCTTTCCTTGAAATAGAAATTGTCATCCGCCTCCTGCTTCCTGTGTCAGTGGAGATATTACTGCCCTTGTCTTAGCATAATCCTAGGTCCAGGGAGCTCTTTGTGCATGCACATTTTTGAAGCGTGCAAGTCGGTAAACATTTAACCACATGTAAATAAAGTATTAAATAAAGCATGCTTATAATAGCTAGTTTCTTTTTTTTCTTTCTCATTTTTCAGGCTTTCAATAGTGTTTATTTAGAGGCGGTGAGTTTAAGGTTGTTTGTGTATTAAAACTGAATACATCCTTAAGCATTATGACCTAAGTCTCTGGTGGATGTTCTGTTCTGTTTGATTGGGTGTCGACAAATTGTATGGGAATGAGCAGTAACTTGTTTATTGTTGTTTCATTTTGTTTTGTATGAGGAGTTACTGTTTCCTCAGTATACAGGAACACTGCAGCATTTAGGGTACCATTTTTTCTGTCATGACAGAATCATGACAGGATGGATCATGACAGAGGTTCATAGGTTATAAAGATGATTTAAATAATGGACACAAACGTTCTTTATAAATTTAAAATGCTATGCAGATCTACAAAAACAAACATTGTCTTCCTCAAGGGTTGCTTAGCTGGTAGAATTAGATAGAGTTTAGAGAATATTCTATTTCGTTTATTTTATGCCAGTTAAGTAATCTTTTAGTAAGTCACCTTGCATTCTATCAGTCCAAACTTCAGTAACCTGGAAATAGGAATTTAATAACTGGCATTGTAGCTTTCGCTTTCCTGAGAGATAAACGTGACTATCAGGATTTGTCTTTGCTAGATAGAATAGTAAAGTCGCTTTTAAAGTTCATCAGTGAAGGAGTTAGTTTAAAATTTGTTCAACAACAATTTCTTGTAGTGGGTCCCTGGGGCAGGCATGAATGTACAAAGTTGAATGAAATCTAGTTTCCACCCTTTATGTGCTTATCAGTAAGGAAGAAAGATGACTATAGGCCAAGTTTTCTCTCATTATGAGAAATTTTGGGGCCGGCCCGGTGATGCAGTGGTTAAGTTTGCATGTTCTGCTTCGGCAGCCTGGGGTTCGCCGGTTCGGATCCTGGGTGCGGACATGGCACTGCTTGGCAAACCATGCTGTGGCGGGCGTCCCACATGTAAAGGAGAGGAAGATCGGCACAGATGTTAGCTCAGGGCCAGTCTTCCTCAGCAAAAAGAGGAGGATTGGCAGCAGATGTTAGCTCAGGGCTAATGTTTCTCAAAAAAAAAAAAAAAATTAGGTTCAAGGAGAAATTTTATTTTATCCTGCCATTACAGCACATGCTTAAAATCTCATACTCTCCTTAGATTGTCTTTAGATAAGGAATCATTTGGCTCCTCAAATAATTGCTGTCACTGAATATCATGGGGATTCTTAAATTCGACAATGAAAATGCTTGCTTGCAGGCTAAGCCTTGTGTAGTTAGATGGCAGCAATGAAAAGCATCATTTGTCATGTACCACAGCAAGGTTTTAAGTGGCTCTCCGTACTTTTCTTTACATATTAGATTTTGGTTTCACAAATGCAGGTTTATTTCAAATCTTTCTTAGATTTCACATCCTTGATGAGCAGGAAATGCAATGCGGTCGCATTTGGTCGCCTTCCTGTTTGTGTTCTCCCCTAGTTTTGTTTCTGTTTTAGTTTTTATCTTGACGTGGTACCAGTGAGCATCCGTGAAGCCCTCCTTCTGCGCTTTAAAGGCCTAAGTGCTTCCTGCTTGTCGTCATTGAACATTTCCTCAGGCAGCAGTGACTTGTGCATGGCCTCAAGTGTCATTCCCTGCTGCCGAGGGACCCAGGTGAATTCCAGTCCTCAGGCCTTTCCTGAGATACATGTGATGACATGTGACAGAAGGGGGAAAAAAGAGAGCATGAGGGAAAAATGATAGTTAACAATGAAACAAGAAAATTTTGATTTTCCTTTGCTAGGATTTTAAAAATTGGTGATTTCCATGGAATTTCATACAATATCGCCTTGATTTTACCTTAAATAGGTTTGGAGGTAGAAAAAATAAATGATCAGGAATTAAATTATTCAGACTTGACAAAACATGAATTTGGGGTTATCTAAATCACGTTTCTCACTCTTAAGTATGCCTTCTAATTTGACTGATAAACTTTGTTAGGTTCTTTAAATCGTGTTTTCCATAGGCAAGCATGCTCAAGACTCTGAACTTTTAGCCTTTAAGATCAAGGAGGAAAATAAATCTGAATGCAGAAGTTGCCGCCTGGAGTTAACCTGAAAAAGACATTCATGTGAAGATGTTAAAGAAACTAATGCACTATTTAAGCTCTGTGTCATCTTCCTCATACCTTCCCTTGGAGTGACTGTTGTTGCTGGGAATCTGTGTATAATGTTAGTTGGGGCCGGGGTGGAACAGGTTAAATGCCCTCCTGCAGTCTGCTCTTAATGAAAACTATTAGCCTCAAATGATTCAGAAAAAAGATGATTGGGTTGATGACAAAAGAAAAACTTTGGATCTTTTTAACAGCTAGGAGTATAGTTCCCTGTCCAACCCTGTTAGAAGTTTCCAGGTTTAAAATCCAGTGAGAACCGCCTGGATTAAACCGAGTGTGTTTCGTCCTTAATTCATGGTCATAGCGTTTGGAGGAGAAATTAATGTCAGTTGATCTAATTAGGAATTAAGATTCTCTGTCATCTAATTCTCAGGGGGTTTTTTGCTTGTCTATTTTTATAGCTGGTAGAATCCGTAGACTATAGTGGGAGGAGGTGGGGAAAGGAGAGAATTATTTATGCAAAACTCATGTGATGGCAAGTGCTGTTTTCCCTAAAATAATGACAACAGACTAGCAATTTTGTTCTTTTGAGAGTTTGTGAATTTGGAGTATTTGTGGATAGGATATGTATATTAATTGGTATCATGTTTTTGAAAATTGAGTTATGAAATGGTGACAGTCTTTTTTTACCAGGTTAAAAAAAGTAGCTGCTATTTTATTCTTTGTAAAACACTTCAATACATCTGTTTGTGAGTATATATTACATCTAAGGGTTAAAAATATCCTTTTTTCAGCTATGAAAAAGAAATTAGTTGAGCTAAAGATTATTTTTCAAACGATACCCCTCTGGTTTACATCAAAATATAAAGTAAGTTTGTAACTGTATGAAAAAGTGATTTTCTGCAGTTCAGTGTGATGGAAGTGTAAGTTTGCTAAAACCTAAACTGAAACCTAAATTGAGCTTATCCTCAACTTTCGGATACATTTTCAGTGACAAAAGTAAATTCTGTAAGAAATGTAGTCTAGTATGTCTTAGAAACAATATCCTCTTGTTCTGAATAAAATAGCTTTGGACTATTGTTTGCTAAACAATTATTTCTTTTTCAGACAGAACTTGAGTTGCCTGTTGGCTTTCAGTTTTTAGAAAAATGCATTTACACATGCACGAAAAAGTCTTTTAGGCTAAAGAATGTAGCTCACCAGGAAAACATGACTTATTCAGCATATCAGATCAAAAAGCTCTGAGCTCAGAAACAAGTTATTCTGAAATTTTTGTACTGAATATATTTTAGAAATGGGGTGGAGGAGAAATTAACCCAGAAGGTTGAGATTAACATACCAAAAATGCTATTAATGCCATGTAATCGTTTGATGCAAATTGGTATCCCAAACTTTCAAAGTGTTTGCAAATTCCTCAAATGCTATCTCTCCCCTGTGGTTCCTGGGCTCATCCTCCCACGAGCCCACAGGAAGGACCCCTGCTTTCCCGGGAAATACGGGGCCACAGCAGGCTGGACCCATCTCTGTCCATGGGGCACCCCCTTGAGGACTTACAGGGTCCAGTGTCAGGAGTCTAACTGTCTTTTCTTCTAACGATCCAAGGGAGGCCAGTTACCTTCTCTGCTGAGTTATTAAACTTTATTTCTTGTTTGTTCAGTGAGAATAATCCTACCTCAGTTGTTAGGAAGGAAAAATCAGGTATATGTGGAGGTTTTTTTACAAGTTTTTAAAATGTGCTGTGGCTGTGGCTATGCCCAAATGTGAATGCTGTCGTATGTGCCTGTGTCTGCCAGCAAGAATATGATGCTTCTTTAATAATAATAAATAAATAAATCTTTTTTTTTTTTTAAAGATGGGCACCTGGGCTAACAACTGTTGCCAATCTTCTTTTTTTCTGCTTTATTTCCCCAACCCCGCCCCCGTACTTAGTTGTATATCTTAGTTGCAGGTCCTTCTAGTTGTGGGATGTGGGACACCGCCTCAACATGGCCTGATGAGCAGTGCTTGATGTAGGTGTGGACCTACACACCGCTCATCAAGCCACGCTGTGGTGGTGCCCCACAAACAAAATAGAGGAAGACTGGCACAGGTGTTGGCTCAGGGGCTGTCTTCCTCAAGCAAAAGGAGGAAGATTGGCAACAGATGTTAGCTCAAGGCCAATCTCCCTTACAAAAGAAATTAAAATAAATAAAATCAATATTAAAAGAAAATTTTCAAAAAATACGCAAATTAATTATACTGCTCTCACTAAAAAATGAATCAGTAGGTGTACGCCCAGGATCCGAACCTGTGAACCCTAGGCTGCCGAAGCAGAGCGTGCAGACTTAAGCACTATGCCACCAGGATGGCCCCTTGATTTTCTTTTTAAACCTTCCTCTAACGTTCTGTATATTTTGATTCTTGGTTTTAATAGCTTCCATTGCTGAAAAAATATACTCACAAAGATTTGTAAATACAAATGGAAGGAGCGTATCGCTGGCCATTTTTACTTAATCACCATACTCTTTGTTTTAGCCCAGCTACCAGTTTTAGTTGACAAAAGTTTTAGTTGACTTTCAAATGTTAAATTACATTTTCCCTGAAGACTTCAAAACTTTTTGAAAGGCATTATGTTTTTAATTTTTAACAAATGGGCTTGAAACTCTTTGGCAAGATTTCTAATAGGCTAGAATATTCTATTTCCCAGTTTTGGAGTGTGCTGATATGAGTTTTCATAGGTGACACAGTCACGTTGTTTTTGGCAACAAGATCACAAAACAGTGGAAACATTTCCAAACATCTGTTTTTAGAATCCTCTCTTTTCAAAGCATTAGCTTCTCTTGAAAAGCAGTTATTCTCTTACTCGATGTCGAGTCTCACCTTTACTTTGAAAGGAGGCTTTGGGTCGTGTTTATTTCTTTGCTGCTAGGTAGCGTGCTACCCTCTGACCCCCGCAAAGGTCCACGAATTTGGAACACTTGTCTTTTTTATAAAGGAAAAAGGCATGACTCACCTCTTAAATTCCACCACTTCTGGAAGTACTTGGGCTCTGCTTCCCTCTCCACCACACGCACTAGTTCTTTGAATATATGGAGTAAGTTAGTGAATATCAGAGGCAGAAAAATGTTAGAATCATCTTCACTTCGATGCAGCGATGAAGCAAACCTCTCAGGCTGTGTAATTTATTCTAATCCTCGAGTCTGCAAATATTGACCAATATTTTCTGTGTATCTGCCAACAGTGTTTGCTGACAAAGGAATGCATTTGAATTTGGTGCCATATTGGTTTTCACATACTTTTGGCCATTTTTATCTTGGTAGGAATAAATAATGGAATGTGGTTGTCTTTTGCTAGTAAAGGAACCTAGAAAGAAGCTTCTGTACATTTATGATTAATTTAGCAAAATTTTGTGGAATTGATAAATTTGTTAGTTTAGTATTACATGATGTTAAACATCATTGAAAAACCGTAGATGCTTGTGTTCAGGTCGAGCGCTTAGTTTTTAAATGACTTGTCCATTTTGATAGCTCCATACTGTCATCAGCTAATGTCTCAAGGACACCGCACACTTAGGAAAGTCCACTTCTACCAGTTAACCCAAATGGATGGGAGCCCACATTGTAAATAGTCTCCTCAATAATTTCAGTTGTGTTTGAACTATTGTCAGATCCGATTAAATCATCAATGCCTTGACCTCATAATTTGGTCAATAGAGAAAACGCACTAGGGGCTCGGTTCTCTGTTAGCTCTGATATTCTTGGTAACTGGTGCCTGTGTTTTTAGTATTAGCTTCAGTTACCTTCTTTTCAGGCATCTTTTTAAGCATGTGTCTGTTTTGTGAGGGTTAATTTAGCTTAGTTAAAACCAGATAGGATGTTCTGTAAATCCACTCGGCTGGGCGCGTGTAAACTGCGATCTGGTGCAATACGCTGCAGCGGAGCCCGCTGCCAACCCCTCCAAGTTGTGGGGTTCCTACAATTTCTTCAGGTTATCTCCCCTGCAATATACAGCTCATGACTGACATGGGGACTGATGAGGCCATATACCAAACTGTGTAATACATTTTGCAAAGGTTCATTTTCTTTAGTTATAAAATAAATAGAAGCAGAAATTCTCCTATCTCCTTGCTGGGGAGCAGGCACCCTTTGTTGGGACCATTGCCTTGGGGTTCTGTGATATGCCGCCAGTTAGATGCTGCACAGTGCTTCTGTCTCTCCCTCCATCGTTATTATGAAAATTACATGCGAGGAATTTCACCCCCACCCCAGATTCCCAAACCCACTCCTCCAGCTTTTATGTACTTTCTGTAAGTTTCATATACAAGTATATGAATGTATAACCTTTCTCAAAAACCTAAATGGGAGCGTAGTAAACACATCTTGCTTTTTCCACTTCATGCTATTTCTTAGAGAACTTTCCATGTTAGCACACACAGATGTACATAATAATAATTTCTCCTGTATTTACCCCTGTATTTCTGGGTAATAGGGTTATACTGTTGTTTATGAATTTGTCAACCGCAGATGTCATCTGTTGACTCTCTGCCATTGTAGACGATGCCCTAGCTCATTTCTCCTCTCATCTCTCCTTTTGGTTAAAAGAATACACAGCTTTTGGTTAAAGTAATGGTCAGTATTCACCTTACTATGTCTCAATTATTTTGAGTACTTTGAGAAGTACTGAATTTAGTGACTTAGTCTTGTGTGATGTTAAAAATCACTGACAAAATTGTAGGTTTGTTTCAGTCCTTCTCTTTCATGTTAGAGGCTTTTTCCTCACCAGTCTGGTGGTTCACTGCTCTCCACATTCAGATTTCAGAATGAGACACTGGAAACAGCTCGCACACTCTGGGTACCTGGAATGGCGATGTTTGTTGGCCGGTGGACTTTCAGGTGAAGGTGGTTGGGGAGTGGCCCAGCCTTTATGTTGTTGCCCACTGTGGAATTTTCTCCGGGCCTTTTCTCCTGAGGGGAATCCTCCAGGGTCCCCTCAGGGAGTGGCCACAGGCCGCAGGTGTGATAGGGTAGGGGCAGAGGTCCCTGAGGTGAGAGTGGAGATTTCCACTCCTCCTATGCCCCAGCCCAGCCTGCTCTGTGCATGCTGTTGCCAACTCGGAAGACCTTTGGGTTCAGTTCTCTGAGGAGTCAGTCCTGTCGCCCATGGGCTGTGGTGGTTGGCAACATGCAGCGCACTTTCTGCTGCCTGAACTCCAGGTGCTTGGCTTGGTCCATCGGCCTCAGTGAGAGCAGAGTGGCCGTGGGCATCGAGGTGGCAGCTTTCTCTCTCATCAGTTAACAACCCTCTCTTTATTTTTTTGTCTTTTAAAATTGTTTGACATTTCTCCTCTCCTGTTGTCTGCTCTCCAATTTTCCTCGTCATGGTTGTTTTTCCACCTTTGCCTTCCTTTATTGTCATTTTAGCAGAATTTCTGGAAGGGAAGGAGCTAAAAATGCATGGTCAATTCATCTCTTAAAACGGGAATCCGGGAAAGCTATATAAACCACCTAGTGGTAACCTTCCTCATATTGTTCTTTCTTGTGCGGTAAAACAGGCTGCCCGTCTGTTCTGTTCATGGAAAGAAAAACAAAAGTCCAACCCTAAGCCAGTCAGGAATGCAGTGCTTCCCTTCTGGGATCTTAATATAGGTCCCAACTCTGAAGTTTGCTGAAGACATCATTTTTAAGAGAAAAAATGCTGAACTATACGACGTGCCCATCCCTTCCTCCATCGTCTTGTAGGTTTTATCAATTATGCGTGAGTGATTGGGTTTCTAAATGTGTGGCGGTCTCTCATAGCTTCTTCAGCAGATGTGGTCCTCTCTGGGCGAGCTGGTGGGGTGGCTGTCTGACATACCCAACTCCTGCCCATCTTCTCCATAGCCAGCCAGGCCCCACTTCCAGAGGGGTGTGGGAGTTAGGGCCTCCTGCCAGAATTGCTGTCAGCATTGCATCTTCCCGTGCCTTCTGGAAGCTTCTCTTTCTCAGTCCACTTGGGGCACTGCTCTTTTGTGGTGTCCTCACCACAGGATGAATATACAGAAAGACATCAGGAGGTACTAAATTATTTTGATGTGTTAGATTCCTGACTTTCAAGAGTAAAATATGTGCATTTGAAACTTTTCAAGATCAGTTTCTTGGAGTATTGTGTCATTGCTAGTATTCCTGCCTCCCAGGTGAAGGATGTTCAGGTTCATTCGACCTCCACTCAGTATTTGAGTGTTGTATTTGTTTGTTTTCATTCTCAAGTAGCATGATTGGTTTGTGTATCTGGGAAGGATGGCAGTGGGTAGGCTGGCCCCAAGATCCAAGATCCACAGGGATTCAAGTCACTTCCCTGTGGCTCTTGTCTCTCCTATCCCAGCTTTCCCGTGTGTCAGCTCGATGCCCTTCTGGAGACAGGCTGAAGATATGGCTCCAGGCAGCTGCAGGCATATTCTCTGAGTTTCACATCCCTTCCGTGTCTTTATGTTGATTGTAATGAAGGATCAGGATCATGCAGGGTCCTCACTCATAATATTGGAGCTGTGGCTTCTCCTTCTACCTTTGTTCCCGCCCTCCTACACTCATAGAAACAAAACACTTCATGAAGTCGTCTGCTTCTTCTAGAAATTAAGAGAATCTCTGTGGAACGTTGTCTTGTGATTCATTTGTATTTGCAGGACTGCCTCCTCCATGCGGGCACTGGAGCCCAGGGGTGGCTGAAACCCTGGAATGAGCCAAGTCTTCTAGGCTGAAGATTATAGGGAGTGGTGGGGCCTGTGCCCAGCTGAGGGTGAATCCCCGCTGCTACTCAGCACCAGATGAGTGATGCCAGGCAGGATGCCAGGTCTTCCTGTTTTGCAAAGAAGCCAGAAATCCAAATCCGTGTGTAAATTTTCTCAAGTCTGAAAAATGTTGGTAATTAATTCAGACATTTCCTAAGTCACTGTCTGGGCCAAACAGTACATCATTTGCAATCTCTTATCTTCTTGAATCCATTTTTAAAAGTTTGAAGCAGGATCAGGAGTGCTGGAGCACTTTGTTTAAGGTTAGGCAGTGTTGAGGTGGTACCAGGGCTCTGTGCTAGGTCTCCTGACTTCCAGCCTGGGGTCCTTGGGAACAGACCATGCTCGCATTGTAAGATCTTGTTTTCATTGGCAACATTTTCCTTGAGTTTTTAAAAGCCAGTATTACCTCTGTAATAGCCTGTGATTTTTTGGCCTCAATGCCGTAGTTTCATGTCAGATTCTTTGGTTCATTGGAGGTAAAATTTTAACATGACTTCATGCTTTGGGATGGAGTTGGCAGTGGGCCAAGCAGCAAGGCCCGCCCCTCAGAAGCCTCTGATTGAGTTTGCAGATACCAAGTTGACAGATGGTCTATGGTAGAGTGTGGGTCTGTGTTATAAATTAAAGGAAAATCCTAAGCAAGAGTTTAAATATGTCTGATGACATTTTAATTTTAGTCAAGCAGCTATTAATCAAAAGGTTGACTTAATGATCCTTGTTCAACAGAAACATCCCCTTAAGTGTATTAATTTGGGCTTTTGAGTATATAGATGCTGGAATGGCAGACCCTTGTGCCTTGGTTCACATCTCTACTCAGCTTTGCTATCCGAGTAGTTTTATTTGGCTCATCGAAGTAAAGCATTTATGTTCGAGACATTTGAAGGTAGCCCACGTTTCAGAAGGAGGCCTTAATTAAAATAGTCCTCCGTCTTTGCTTTTGTCTTTTCTGCAGATACAAAGATACTAACTTCTTGAAAATGGTCTTAGGAAATAAATAGTGATGGAGCAGCAGTAGGAAATTGACCTCTTGCCTCAAGACAAATAAAAATACGTTTCACAAACATTTTCAGCTGCCTGTTTTTTCCTGCTTCTATAATTGACTCTCATTTGCTCTGCCTGCCCCTCTGAAACCTCAGAACTTTCAAATTGCTATTCAGTTTGCAGTGTAAGTTGTAATGAGAGCCACACCATACCAAGAGCGGGCTATGTGAGACTTCGATTTTAAAAATCCTTAGTTATTTCAACCTATATTCATTACAAGATTATAAAATTATTTCCAAATGAGAGCTGATGCACAGCTTATTATTTTTTTTCTAATATTGAACGAGAAACTACAAATAGGTAGTAAAAATCAGATTAAAACTTTTAGGAAATCTCCCTCCCTCAAACTTGCTGAGAGAGTAGGATAAAGTAAGAGAAAATAGTGCCTTTACAATATTCTTTGTTCTAAGGATGTTACGATTGCTACCACAAGCAGAAAATAGGAACTTTGGTGTGTAAGTTGGTGGTGGTATTCCCATTTTACAAACAAATATGTATGTATATGTATATAAGAATGTTTTAGAAGTCTATACCCGGGTATTTGAAAGGGGTGGTCATAGGTATTGCTCCTAATTTGGACAATTTTATGTAAACCAGGCAGTCTACCTAATTTCTTAAAGTCTGTTTTCATAACCCTTAAAGGCCTGCCGTGTCTTTGCTTCCCTGGTCTTCATCAAGCCCCCTCTCTAGAATTAGCGAGTGCAGATGGCTCTGGAGAAGAGCGTGTGGAGGAACGCAATCTTGATGACCTTCTGTAGGTCCCACAAAGGAAAATAGTCTCTTAGAACTGCTCCCAGGGTCATTTTCTCTACCTTCGGGGAGAACCAGTGAAAGCTGAGGTTCACATTTCACCGGCCCTGCTCTTTGTGGATTGGGGGCCCTACTGTCAGAACCTCCCGCTGGGCTTCATTCCAGCACCCTGGGAATACCCTCAGCTCTTATCTCCTCGGAGTGGTAATTTTAGTTTTCTACCCATTCATTTCCTAAAGCCAGTGAACCTGAGGGCAGAAAATGTTCAAAGTAAATTATTTGGTGGGAGGAATCTTTCTATGCTTATCAACCAGAGAGTCACAAAGGAATTTTGTTTTGTTTAGGAGAGTCCAGTAAGGGGAAAGAATCTATTTTCAGACACTAGTATGAAGGGATACAGAGGGGGAAAAAGTGGTTTTTAACATTAATGTGAGCTTGTGTCACTTTTTTATTGTGAAGTCAGGATCCCTTTGTAGAAGCCAGAAGCAAATGAAAAACTTGTCAGATCTGGGGAATCTGGTAGCACATATTTATTATTTGATTTCCCTAAGAAGTTAATTACAGTTAAAATAGTATCCAAAATAATAGTCACGTCGAATTATTCATTACAATTCTTTTTCCCATGGGGTCCTTACTGATCTTGAATCCTTTGTGCTTATTCTTTCTCAGATTTATCACCTTGCACTCTATCCATTTTATTTTATTATTGAATTATGTTTTATAATATGCACTCCTATTGAAGTGGTAGGAATGTTGTTTGGGTGATAAAGTAAGCCCTCTTTGATTTACGTCTTGAGATTTTGCAGAGGGGTGAACGGGCCTTCACAGTAATTCCCACCCGTGCCATCTCCTGTCCTGCCCCCATCTCAGATGGACACGCTGCCATGAGAACAGCCCGCCACACAGCTCACATCCACGAGCTCTTAGACCCAGCAGTGGAGCCTGAGGCTTCCCGAGCTGGGTGCCTCCTATTTCATCTCCATATGGCATAATTTGTAGTGAATTGTCTATTATAATCAGATTAAATATCTCAGTGTCTACTCTGCATGTGAGAGGTTTTCTTTTTTTTTTAATCCTTTTTGTGTATTCTTGGCTGAATGAAAACCAATGACTAATTATGTATTAGTCTGGGAACATAGCATTTAGAGTGACTATGTCTGAATTAATTAAGTGTCGTTAATAATGCCTCACAATTTTTGAACATATTCTTTGCTCGACTTAAAAAGCATATAAATTAGTGAAGTTTATTTTTTAAATGTCGCAGTGTGAAATGGCTTTGTGGGGACACCTCTGTATGCCTTAATTTCAGAGCCATTGCCAGCTGAATCTCATTTGTTTATCCCTCGTCCAGCAGCTATTTATTATTCCCGTTTTTGCAGCTTAATTACAAACCCTGTTTTCTTGCCAGTGTAAATTCAGTTTTACATCTGCAAGAGTGGCCCTCATTGCAATCAGCGGATCTAACCCACAAAAAAACAAACCTATGTTTTATAGTGTTGGAGGTAACTTGAATGGGACAGAAATTGGAGTGTCTTGCTCAGGAGAGGAGTTGAGATACTTTCTGAGTTGTCCATCTAGTATTTTTTTTTTTTTTTAAGATTTTATTTTTTTCCTGTTTCTCCCCAAAGCCCTCCAGTACATAGTTGTATATTCTTTGTTGTGGGTCCTAGTTGTGGCATGTGGGACGCTGCCCCAGTGTGGTTTGATGAGCAGTGCCACGTCTGCGCCCAGGATTCGAACCAACGAAAACACTGGGCCGCCTGCAGTGGAGTGCGTGAACTTAACCACTCGGCCACGGGGCCAGCCCCTCCATCTAGTATTTTAAAAGGAAAAGTCCACATAAATTTTACTGTGCAGTGTGTTCATCATACTTTTCGATAATATGAAATAAATAATTTCATAATAGATAAATAATTGCTTTGGAAAGCAATTTTGTATCCTTCAAGGATACTGTTTATGACTGGTTAAGATTTAATGGAGCCTTGAGGAATATTTGTTGTCCCTTTTTTGCAAAGACAAGGAATGTCAGAGAAATCATAACTTTCCGGTGAGGCAGGTGCTTCCAAATTTAGATGGCTCTCCCGAAATCACAGCTGATAGAATTATAGCAGACCATGGTGCATGTTCAGTTAAATATGCATTTAATCATTTATTCTAAATATCTATTTAATTATCCTTTCCAAAAAAAAGAATCCTTTAGAAGTTTTTAACACAATGAAAACTTAAATTTCAGGTGGATGTCATATGAAGTTGCTGTGAATCTTACCTCATAGGGTGTCAGGAGCTCAAAGGGATGCTGGGGTCAGCCTGCCCCGCTCCCTGAATTTTGTATTTGAGGTCACTCAAGTGGGTTGCCTGACTGAGGAAGACTCAGGCTGGGTTAGTTTACCTAATCTCACTAGGCCTCAGTTTTCTTATCTGGAAAATGGGGTAATGATAGTAGCTACTCCATTGGGTTGTAAAGATCAGGTAAGATACTGTGTCTGAGGTGTTTAATGGGATGCTTGGCAGGTGTCCACTAAGGCTTAGCAGCAAGGTTCATGCCCAGTGTTAAAGTGAGTTAAGGCCGAGCCCAGCCTGGACCTCCGTGGCTCTCCCCATCCCCCGCCTTCTCCCCCACCCCCCACGTCAACCAGTATCCTCTCTACACCACTCTCTTCCCTCTCCCTTCCCCCTCTCTTGAGTTACAATAGAATCAGGAACATTTGGGCGCTTTGTACTAAACCTTTTACTTACCCTCCCCACCCTCTTTGCCCTGTGTCTATTCATGTTGACAACAAAGCTGCTTTATCTTATGTCTGTGTTGGCTCCAGCACTGTCCACATTGATGCCCAGAGGCTAAGCAGAAAGGCAGAGCTGGTCCGCACCTGTCTGTTTTGGGGGTGACTGGCACAGTATAAACAGGAACAAGAGGCCCTTCCCAGGGCACCCAGAGACCCAGACTCTCTGCAGGGGGCTATTTACAATACACTTTCATGCTCATGAGCTTTATAGGACTGTGAGTGTGGCTGTCAGCACAAACAGGAAATGGAAACAATATTTGCCAACGTGGCTTACAATTAAGGACTTTGCAAGTATAAAGTGGAATTGCACTTTTGTTGTGAGAGTTTGTTAAGTATTTGCCACCTGAAGGAACCTTAAACGTGGCCTTAATAATAGAACTAGCGCTTTCAATTTATTGTTCAACTGGCCTAATAAAATTTTAATAAACTCCGAAAGCACTTTTATCTCCATAAATTAAAACTATTTGGATTTCATGATAAATGCTTATTCCTATGGGGAGGGTATTATTCTTTCCTTCAAAATAATAATGGTTAAGGGGGCGGCCCTGTGGCACAGCCGTTAAGTTCGCACATTCCGCTTCAGTGGCCCCAGGTTCGCCGGTTCAGATCCTGGGTGCAGACCTATGTACCATTTATCAAGCCATGCTGTGGCAGGTGTCCCACAAATAAAGTAGAGGAAGATGGGCACAGATGTTAGCTCAGGGCTAATCTTCCTCAAAAAAATAAAATGGTTAACATAAATCATTTTTTTCCTCTTATATTATGTAACATATATAAATATAACTATATATAATATGTTCCCTATGTACGTATCTATAAAGAAAGAGGAAGAAAAGTGTAAATGCTTTGTTAGAATACTGATAATAGCAGATATAAACTAATGATGATAAACCATTTTAGTTTTGCTGCCCATTTGGAGGTGGGCCGTACAAAATGGTTGGGCTAGGTAGAATGCCAAACTAACAAATTAAAGTTTTCTCAAACTGAAGACTTTGAAATCTAAGAATTTTGTCCTGAAATCTGAACGTTCACAACCCATCGCCCTATGTGGAATATAGAAGCTAACAAATAGCATCAACTCAACCTTATTCAAGAGGATAGTTCATTGTCGTTACCTGCATCAGCTCATGAATGTGAACTAGAGACAAGAATATATTTTAGTTTGTATGAAGTCAAAGTAATAGGCTAAAGGAGAGGGTTATCCGGGAATTTAAATGGCCTTTCAATTATCAGGCAGCGCTGTAATTAGTACATTTGGTAAAACTGATGAATTCCTGGTGAACCCATATACAACAAAATACAATATGATTATAGAAAAAATAATATAAGGGC
Organism: Equus przewalskii; assembly: GCF_037783145.1. Lineage (NCBI taxonomy): Eukaryota > Metazoa > Chordata > Mammalia > Perissodactyla > Equidae > Equus > Equus przewalskii. Next base: position 12,524,176 of record NC_091860.1, read on the forward strand.
ACCTAGGTACACTATTGAAAAATATTGTTTACTCATTAAAAGCTTCTTTTAAGTGGTGTATCCTCTGGTTCATGAAGCATTTGATCACAAGTCATTAAATCTGGCTACTCACCTGACCAAGAGGTTTGGGGGGAGAACTTTTTGGGAAAAGAGAAACCCAAAGGAAATGTGAAGCCATTGTGAATGAAAGGCAAGTTGGAAGAAAGATAAAATGCCCATGAAGCTGCTGTCTAATAAAACGCAGTATCAAGCTACTACTCCACTGTAAAGAAATAGCTATACCAGGATGCACTATAATCTGCAGAATGAGAGATTAGACTTTAGGATCTCCAAGATTCTCTTTTAATTTCACCATCTTTTGATTCTTTGTAAATGCAGGTGTAAGTGTAATCCTCTTTGATTTCTTATCTGTCTTCTCCTCTAATAACAGGGGCCAAATATTCCCTAATTCCTGGGTATTCTGATATGTGAAGATTTCATTTAATTGGAGCAGTAGTGCCATCTCTCCGTCTGTCAGGAGCCACACCGGGCTTCACCCCTCCCAGCAGCCCTGCCCCAGGCCTGTTGCCGTGGGATCCCTGCCCTGCGTTCCTGTGGCCCTGATGTCTAGACTCCAGCCTTTCTTCTCTGCTGCTCTGTGTTCATTCTCTTTGTGTATGTGTTGCCCCGTCAACTACAGTGGAAACTCTTCATGGTCCTTTGTACTGAGTTCTTATTTCCAAGGGATTATCCTGGAAGTCTGTTGCTCTTTACGTCACACCTTGTGTCGTCTTGATGGCACACCCGACTAGCAAAAACCTCAAACCTGAAGGACCCCAACTATCCTCCCTCTCGGCAGGCGGCTGGGCCCTGCTGGAATGTCACTCCGAGAGTTCCTCGGTTCCCTGTAAATCAGCCATTGAGGACTGCAAGTGGACTCACCTCTGCCCCCAAGCCCAGCCATGTTTCTCCCTCCAAACTTGTTTTCCCACATTCTGCAAATGCTTTTTCAAGTTCCCTCTAAGCCTCTGAACCCTCAGCCTGCCTCTCAACGCTCAGCACATGGCCGCAGCTCCTCCTTCCCAGAGAATGTGGGAGCCAGCGGACGGAACTAGCCTGTCTTCCCCTGCTCAGATTCTGCCACAACTCCTGTCCCTTTTCCCTCTTGTCATTGGAGGAGCTGCCTCCCCAGAACCATTTCCTTCATGCATGCTTTGGACCCCATCCCCTCCCACCGTCTCAGGAAGTTCTCTGGAAGGAATATCCCTTCTCTCTCAGGCCCTTTATCTCTCTCCTCTCCTTCACTTCCTGACTTCTTACAAACTAGCCAGGTTCAGTGTCTGCATTCTCTCACCTCACCTGCTCTCCTCAGCGTCCTCCAGTCTGGTTTCTGTTGCTGTGATCCATCAAAACCCCTCACGCTAAGGTCCCCAAAGACCTCCATGTTGCACAGTCTCGCTGACATTTTCCAATTGTCATCCCATTGACTTCTCAGAAGGCTTCAACACTCTTCGTCCCATTTTGTTCTTGACTCATTCTTTCCTTCATGTCCATGAGGTGACACTGAGCTTTCCATTTCCCACCTCACACTTCTTGTCTTTCACCAGTGCAGGTTCGTCCTCCTCTTCAGGCTGTTAACCATCGGTGTTCTTCGAGACTGCCTCTAGGCTCTCCCTTCCTCTCATTCTGTCCACTCTCCAGGTTCCCTCACTCCTGAGGAGAAACCATTGTCTTACACATAGATACACATATTTTTATCTCCCACTCCTGCCTCCACTGGGAACTTCAGATCTGCTTGTCAACCTCCCTTCCTAACATCCACACTTAAGATGTCTTAAGAGCACATTAATTTAATGAGTTCAAAAATGAACTCTTCTCTTGAAATGCTCTATCTCAGTCAAAGAAATCACAGTCTGTCCTGTCAGGAAAGCCCATGTTTTTACCACCTCAGTATTGCTGGAATCTACTTCCCTCATCTCTGCTGCCTCCGCCCTATGCCAGGCTAGCATCCTCTCATGGAGTTCCATAATAGCCTCTTACGGTCCTCTTAGGCTTGCTGTTCAGCCCCATCCTATCACATGCCCTCTTGATTTCTGACCTCCTACATTAGCCTTTCATTTCTTCAGTTAACTATGCCTCCTCCTGCCACAGGGCCTTTGTACCTGCCTCCCTACTTCCTGGAACCCCTCTCCACCTGCCTTCTCCTGTGTGAATCTAGCCCCTCCTTCAGTCATCACCGCCCCCGTCCTGGTCCCTGCCTCTGTCATGCTTGCTCAGAGCCTGATGTCCTTCTCCTTCCCGACACTTGTCATTGCTGGGACTTTACATCTGTGCAGTTCTTCTTCATTTAATGCGTGTGCCCCTCTCGACTGTAAACACTGTGAGGGTGAACACTGGGGTTTGAACAGTGCCCAGCCCAGAGTTGGACGCTCACCTATTGGACTCATGAAAGGATGGGTGGTGAATGAATATCCATAAGGGAAATTCTCACATGGCACATTCCGTTTGGGCTACAAGCTTTTCATATTTTTTCCACGAGAGGTTTTTCAGAGCAGGAATGATAAAGCAAAAAGGATTCAAGAAGTTTCTGCTCTGCTTACTTTCTAAAGAAGATGCTATGACTAATACAGATTTCAATAGCATGAGGGAGGAATCGAGGCATTTGGGCTCCTGCTTCCAAACTGGGCTTTGCTTTCTCGGTGAGCTCTTGAAGCGTAGATGTGATGGGAGTCCTTATTTTGTTCTCTCCAACTTTTTTCTGTATAATTTGGGGAAGGCGATATGAAGTTGATTGCTCCTTTCTTGCCACCCTGTACGCATTCTTTGTTTTTATTTACCCTCTAATATTTCCACAAGATACAGAAAAATTGATCTAATTGTCATCCAGCTTTGTTCTAGTTGTGCTTATCACAAGACTTGGCTTTCTCTTCTGATTCTCTTTTTTTCAAACTTTGGTATTCCAGTGCTAGCACAAAGATATGTAATTTTTAATTTTTGCAAATACACTCTGAGAATTATTTAATATTGTAAGATACTTTGACTAAACTGAATGGGAGACATTATATGATTTTAAATTAGTCTAGCATTTTTGTTAAGTGGCAGTTTCATACATGTTTATGGACCATAACGTGAAGGAGATTTTAATAATATCGTATAGAATAAGCTGAAAGTGATGTCTGATTAAGTTATTGCAGTCATTTGATAGAAACAGAATTGTAACTTGGCCTTGCACGAATGCAGCTGAAAGAGAGTTATCCCAAGAAAACTACTTGCTGGAAAATTTATATAGATCATCAGTTGATACGAGTTGGGGATTAATTGGTGGTTGTAATTAAGGTTGTTTGGGATGAATATAAAGTGGTTATAGGTTATAATCCATCATAGTGCATTTTAAGGAGGATTCTGATTCTCTTATTCTATAATTAGATTACATCGTCTGCTGTTTTAAGCATCTGCTGCTGTTTGTATCTGTACTTCTCAAACTATGCCAAGATGCCCTCGGGCTTTGCAGCAAATTCTCCAGGAGTGCCACGGATAGTTTACAATTGCAAGGGAATCGTGGCGATACTCAAAATCTATAAGACACCCTACAAACTGTTAGCTTGAGGGAGTTCACAGTTTCAGCTTAGATTGTACTGCATTCCTTTCCATGACATTCTATCTTTGGGAAGCTGGGTTCTCAGCACTTGGTGTGTAAGTACTCAGCAAGTGCCATACAGAAACCAGAGCGGATCGGAAGATGAGGGGGTTGCATCCAATCTGATCATCAGGTTTGAGAATCTCTGCAGTGCCAACACAGTATATATATGTTTGCATATATGTTTTTCTTTTTGTCATAGTTTTAAAAAAATTATTAGAGTACCTAATTTTTACAATAGACCTTTAACCTGATGCAAACAGCATATCAAGGAACACACTGAGAAGTCTTGGCCATCTTGTTGATGGCAGCTCTGTCCTCATAATTGCTCAGGCCAAGGCCTCGGAGTTGTGGCTTCTCTCTCACATCCCACATTGAGAACTGCAGGAAGTTATATTGGCTCTACTTTCAAAATATCTCCAGAATCTGACTCCTTTTCCCTCGCTACACTGCTGCCACCCTGGTCAAAACAGGCTGTTACTACAGTTCCTTGTAACTGGTCTCCCTACTTCTACACCTGTGCCCTCCCCCTACCCCCAATAATCTTTTTAAACCCTAAGTTAGGTGATACCATCACTCTAGCACCCAGAACCCTGCCACAGCTCCCATGTCACTGGGAGTAAAAGTGAGTCTTTCCAGGGACCTGCAAGGCCCTGAGGGACCGCCCCCCTCCTCCTTACCTCTCTGAGCTCAGCTCTTAGCTATCTCTCTCCTCACCTAATGTGCTCCAGCCACACTGCTCTCCTAGTCCCAAGCATGCCAGGCCTGCCCCTACCCCAGGGCTTTTGCACTGGAATCTAAATCTCTTATCTCTTTCAAACTTTGGCCTACCCTGACCACCCCCATTTTAAATACTCAGGGACCCCCAGCCTTGCACTGAGGGACATCCCTACCTCTTCTACCCTGTTCTTTTCCTTTTTTCCACAGTTTTCTAACATAGTAGACAATTTACTTCTAATATAATAATTTACTAAGTTTATTGTTTTATTTTCTGACTCTTCCCACTAGAATATAAGCTTTAGGAGGGCAGGTGTCTTCATCTGTTTTGTTCAACAGTGTATCGAAAGCACCTGGAAGAGTACTTGGCAATAATAGGTGTGCAGCAAATATTGAATGAATGATGTTCAGTATGTTGTTTAAAAATCTGTATCTTAGTTTTTTGTCTGTTTGAACTGTCAATAAAAGCGTATTCAAATCTTCCTCTATGATGATGGATTGTCCATTTTCCTGAGGTCCTAACAATTTTTGCTCTATACTTGCAGGCTAGTTAGATACTTAGAAGCTATGAATCCTGTCTATCTTCCTGGCTAATTGAACTTTTTATCATCACGTACAGACCTTCTTATCCTTAATAATGCTTTTGTCTTAAAGTTATTAGTTTATCTGATATTACTAAAGGTAAGCTAGCTTTTCAATGAACTTTGAGTGCTATTTAATGTTTTTTCTGTTCTTTAACTTTCAACCTTTTTGAGTTCTTACGTTTTAGGTGTTTCTCTTGCATATAGTGTATAGTTTTTAATTCATTTTGGCGCTCTTTGTTTTTAACGAGGAGTCCATTTGTGCCAAGTATGATTATGTATATACCCAGATTTATTTCTATCATTCACTTTCAATTTGTCCCACTTTTGCGAGGCTGGTTTTTTTCTTCTTTCTCACTTTCTTTTTTTAAAAAAAAATAAGTTTTGTTTTCTTACTCTGTTTTTTCCCTTCTAGTAGTTCAGAAGTTATATATTATTTCTAGTCTTTTAATGTTTGCCCTTGACATTTTCCCCTCGTGCTTAACTCTAAAGTTAACATCTTAACCCTCCTCCTGAACAATACATGAACACCATAACTTTTACCGTCTGTCTCCCAACCCACATCCTGTTGCTATTCAGTGTTTATTTTTGTCCTTTTTAGTCCCATAAATTGTGTTATTACTTTATATAGGTGATGTTTACTTATATTTATCCTCCTATTTACTAATTTATTTGCTTACTAATTCTTTTTGTATCTCAGACCTTCCACACACATTTACCTTCTTTCTGAAGTGTATCCTTAGACTCTAAATAATATGCTTCTAAAGCTTACAGTTTCTTTTAGTGAGGTCTGTTGTAGGTGCATTCTCAATTTTTGTTTATATGAAAAAGCCTTTATTTTGTTCTCATTTTTGAAAGACAGTGTTGATACGTGCGCGCATGTGCGCGCACGCACACACACGTATTTGATGTGTGTTTTCTTAACCAGCACCAAACAGTTAACTCAATTCTGACACTACCTACCTGGAGATAGCGTAAAATCCCACAGATGAAGTGCTCAGTCCCACAAGACTGCCCCCATTTCAGATGCCAGTCGCAAGGCCAGGTTGTCACTCTGCTTCTCACTGCCGGGCTATAAACTGAAGGTTCCCTTGACCTTCTCCTCGGGTTCAGTTAATTTGCTAGAGCGGCTCAGAGAGAGACATTTATTTACATTTGCTAGTTTATCATACAGGATGTTATAAAGAATATGGATGAAGAGGTATATAGGGCAAGACCCAGAAGAGTCTGGAGCACAGGAGCTTCTGTCCCTATGGAACTGGGGTGCACCATGTGGATGGCTTTACCAACCCAGAAGCTCGTCAACTGATGTTGTTCAAGAGTTTATATGGCGCTTAATCTTCTCCAGCATCCCCCTTCCCCATCCCTGAGGTCAGTGGGTGGGGCTGAAAGTTCCAAAGCTCTAGTCACTTGGTTTTTCTGGTGACCAGCTCCATCCTGTGGCTGTCTAGGGGCTCCACCCTAAGTCACCTCATTAACATAAATTCAGATGTGCTAAAAAAGGGCTCCTGGGGCCTGCCCGCTGGCACAGCGGTTAAGTGCACACATTCCGCTTCAGCAGCCCCGGGTTCACGGGTTCGGATCCCGGGTGCGGACACGGCATTGGTTGGCAAGCCATGCTGTGGTAGGCATCCCACATATAAAGTAGAGGAAGATGGGCACAGATGTTAGCTCAGGGCCAGTCTTCCTCAGCAGAAAGAGGAGGATTGGCTGCAGATGTTAGCTCAGGGATAATCTTCCTCAAAAAAAAAAAAAAATTGATCAAAAATAAGATTTCCGGGGCTGGTCCCATGGCCGAGTGGTTGAGTTTGCACGCTCTGCTTCGGCGGCTCAGGGCTTTGCCTGTTGGCATCCTGGGCGCGGACATGGTACGGCTCATCAAGCCATGCTGGGGTGGCATCCCACATGCCACAACTAGAAGGACCCACAACTAAAAATACACAACTATGTATTGGGGGGCTTTGGGAGAAAAAGGAAAACTAAAAATCTTTAAAAAAAAAAGGGGGGGGCTCCTTATGAATGACAAAAGACACTCCTATCACTCAGGAAATTTCAAAGATTTTAGGATATTTGTGCCAGGAACCTGAATAATGACCAAATATATGTCTTATTGTACCACTGAATACAATTTTATGTTGTCAGTAATTTTCCATTTTGAAGATGTACCACCACTGTCTTTGGGCTTCCAGTTTTGCTGTTGAGAAGTTAGCTGGCAATGCCATTCCTCTGTTGTGTTCTGTCTTTCCTCTCTGACCACTTTTCTTCTCTTTGCTTTTGGTATCCTTTAGTTTAACTGCAGTATATCTAGGTGTGGATTTTTCCTTAGATTGCTTTGTGTACATTAGGTATTACGTATCCATAGAATTATAACTTTCATGAGTTGTAGAAAATTCTCAGCCATTAGATCTTCAAATATTGTCTCTTCTTCATATTCTCCATTCTCTTCCTTTGAGATTCCATTTAAATTCACTCCAAACTCCCTGCCTTGACCACTTTTTTTTCTTAACCATTCTTTTGTATGTTCTGTTTCTGTTGTCGCTCTCTCTGGTATTCTAGGTAACTTCCTCAGATCGACCCCCCAGAATACCAGTTATCCAGTCTGCTGCGTAAGCCCTGGGTTAGAGGCTTTTTGCTTGTTTTCAGTTCAACAATTATAGTTTTCATTTTGTAAGATTTACTTGATTCTTTTCCAAATCTGATTGGTCATTTTGAAAGTCTCCTAGTTTACTCATTTTTGCCAGTCCATCTTTGACTTTGTACATTTTACACCTAGTTTTTGTTTTCTGTTCTTTATCTTATCATTCTAATAGCTGAAGTCTTGAAAATAATCCTCCATTTTTGTTTCTGCTGACTCCCACTCCTGTGATCTTTGTGAGCTCATATTTGGTTGATCTTCATCTGTGGGAATCCAGAGGCCTGTGCTGGGGATGCTTTACTACAGACGCATCTACGTTTACTTTCACCAGGTGTTGGGACCACTTTTGCCTCCATCAAGGGTCCTAGTTTAATGTTGAAGCCTTCTGTTGAGCTCCCCAACTTTCCTTTGGCTCAACTAAGTGTTGAAATTGCCAACTGTCTTTAGAGAAACCCCTCCTTTCTCTCTGGCTTGATGGTCACCACATTCCCGATGGATTAAACTCACTTTGGGGAAGGAAGGCATCTTGAAGATTTTCCCTACTTTCTGTGAACCCAGCAATGTGTTAACAACTTGCTTTATCAAGGAACTCATTTGTGTGTTTGTTTGTTTTGCTTTTGTGGCTGAGAACCCTTCCAAGTAGCTTCCATTTTACTGGAAGTATAAATCTTTAATGTGGTTTTTATTACAAGCAACAAGGGAGAAATAGCTTGGGAACCAAGATGCAAAAAATAATTAACCAAGAGAAAGTTCAGCTTTTTCAAAGTGGTGTGTCCAAAGCTGTCCCTGCCATTCACCAGCAAATAAACGGAACGTGATTCAACCTTTTGTCCTCTGTAACCACATCTTTGCTTTTGTCCTTGACCTCTATCCAACCCGTCTCCTTCTTCTTTAGTCCCAGAGCCATATGTCTTCTTCCTTTTCTTCCTTTAAGGTTCCTCTTCTGGTAAATTCATGCCTTACCCCAAAACTTATTTTTAAATTAAGTTCCTATAAGAAAAATAAAGACCACAAGAATAAGTGTTGCTTTTTGAGTACCCAAAAGAGTAAAGGAATAGTCAGATGCATTTATTCAACAAACACTTGCATCAGAAATTTGAAAGCCCTCTTTCTCAGATAACATTTTCTTTATAGGGGGAAGCTGTCCTGGACGTGTGATCAGAGTGCTGCGTTGAGACTCTGCAGGGGAAGTGGGAGGATAGGGATTGGGGGAAGCAGGACAGTTGGCCATGAGGGTTCACCCTCTAGAATTGCTCCCTTGCCACTGCTGTCCTGGAGGCCCCCACAGGCCCAGCAGCAGACAGAGACGAGCGGTGGGAGTTGGAGACGGATGTGAGGTGGGAGGCAGTGGTGAAGTCTGATGGGGGAGTGAGGAAAACAAGAGAGATGACTTAGATGGGAATAGGAAGGAAGGTGGCCCAGGACGTTCTTGTGTCTCAAAGTTTTCTTCACAAGATACGCGTTCAAGTCAAGCACTTCCCACCTAGATGGTAATAACCTGTGCCATTTATTTTGTATTTTTCCAGATCAATGAACTGAGCCATGTTCAAATCCCTGTTATGTTGATGCCAGATGACTTCAAAGCCTATTCGAAGATAAAGGTGGACAATCACCTTTTTAACAAGTAAGTACAAGTAATGACGACTTTTTCTAGAACTGATGTGGCTGCCAGAAGTATGATTTTTGTGAATTTCTGTAACCCATTATTTTTCAATGGGTGGGAGTAAAGTTTTGCTGATGAAGTTAATCCTGTGATAAACATAACCATCTGTCATTTTTCAGAAAAGAAACAGCAGGCCCTCGTGGGTAATATCCTTTTGCCATATGGCATATCATTCTCTATGAATATCTTATATGTTAAAAGTGATATTCTCATTACAATTTAAATGTTTGAAGCTGTAAATTGCTTGGATTTTTGAGCAGCTATGGACCTCAGCTGTATTACCCAAAACTCTGATATGATTACTTTATCAACAGGAATGACTACTTCATAGAATAATAAAGAACTAAGGTACATTTTTGTAAAACATAAATGGATGCCATCTTGGACATTGAGAATATTTCTCTTTCATTTGAATGTCATTGTGTGTTAGGCAGTGCACTGAGAGCCAGAGATACAAGGAGGTATGAGACGTGGCCCTGCCCTCAGGGAGCTCACAGTCAGGCGAGTGGTTGAAAACTGACACATATACAAATCACTGTAATTTGGTGTGCAGAGTACCACAATAGAGGGGGGTGTGTGTGTGTATGAACACAAAAGAGGAAGCAATTCCGAATGAGTGGGATGAGCCTCAAAGAACTCCCTCCCCCATGAGGATCAATTATGAAGTTTCTTAATGGACCATTGTTCTAATATGAAGCTGATGTGTTCATTCTTATCATAATACTGTTTAGAGGTTGGCCTTTTGAGGGGATCTTTTCTATGTGAATTTAGAACATGGTAATTTATATAAAACATGAAATAGGTCATTCAAGGAATGAGACCAGTCTTGTTTTGTAAGCTCTAATCAGCAAGGAACTGAGGACAAGTGTGGGGAGCGCTGTTTGTGGCTCGCTCTTCTGCCCTTCCCTGCCAAGCTCTCGGCTTTCCCTTCACTGTTCTCTCTGCGTGGCCTCTTCCCTCTCCGCCTCTTCCTCCTTGGGGAAGTGGCTGTAACATGTGGTCAGGATGAAAAGGTCCTGGAGTCCCAGTGCTCCTAGGCGGTGAGAGGAGACAAATGTTATCAGTCTGTCCCTCTGTCCCCCATATCGTGCTGTTTGTGGCAGTTGGTTCTATGAAGCACACCTGTACCTTCTGCGGGTCAGGAACTCCAAACACTTGTTTGGCGACACATAGAACTAGACGGTGGTGTTACCGCCCAAGGAGGGGTCATCTGCCCACTGCAAGATATACCAATAGTTGAGAGACAAGGTGGTAGGAGAGAAAGGGTTTTATTACGGCTTGCTAGCAAGGAAGAAAATGGCTGACTAATGTCCGAATGAAACATCTTTCAGAACAAAGACTGCTCGCCAGTTATATACAAGGCTGGTCTCCGGGTCAAGGAGGCATCTTGTCTTAGTTCCCGATAATCTTTTGTCTTATTGGATGTGCATCAGAGACCAGAGCAACACACTATACCCTGATCTTTCACTTGTCATTGATGATGGCTATCAGCATAGACCCTCTGCCCGGGGGTCATCACATTCCTAAGGAACTCACAAGAACAAAGTTATCAACTTGTTACAGCTGGGAGGGGCCATAAACTCTACAGAGCGTGTATATCTCCTGGAGGGTGCATATCCAGCTGGGTCAGTTAATCAGAGGTCATTCAAAGTTACAAAATGGTCTCTTTTCTACAATATGGCTTTCCTTATGTCAACCTTATGTTGAACCGGTTTCAGTGTCAGATTCGAATCTGGTTAACTCTTTGTCTATCTGAGCTTTATTCCACAATATGACTGTTTCAGAGAGAACATGCCGAGCCATTTCAAGTTTAAGGAGTACTGCCCGATGGTTTTCCGGAATCTGCGGGAGAGGTTTGGAATTGACGATCAAGATTTCCAGGTGAGTTGCTTTCGTTGACGTTCGCTTCAGATGAGTTTCATCGTGCCTTTTGCTTTGTGGGAAAGGAATTTACATTTTTGTCATGACAAGTAATTATATAATAGTAATTTTCATTTTATATAAGGAATTTTCAATGTTCTTTCTGAAATAAAGGATTCTTTTCATTTAGGAACTTCGATGCAATATGATTTCAGTAGTCGGTAGGAAAAGAAATTGTCCTTTGGGAAGAGAGCAAGTATGTGAGAGTTTATATAATAGGTCCACAGCCTGTGCAACTGTGCATGTGTGTGTTGAATTTGCATTTCCTGTACTTATAGAGGCCACTTTGGAATCCTAGAAATTTATTTTTGTTCTTGCTGATTTGCTGCTTTTCAAATTGGCCAACCCCGCCTCTTGCCCACAGCGTTTTTGTCAGAGGCCTCGCTCTGTGCACTGTGACATGGTGTGGCCTAGTGACCGCAGTGCTCTTGTCATCATCAGGAGCCCGCTGTCCTGGGAGCAGTTCTGTGGAGCGCCTTCCTTTGCTCTTGGTCCTCACCACATAAAAATGTGCCCCATTGCCTTGCTCCCCATATTTGCCTGGTTCTCAGTTTTAACTTTTAGAATCGAGATCATAGTGCTGTCCTTTCTGTTGGGCCCTGCTCATTTTTCCTAAGAAGGGGCTTGCCCTCAGTTACCTGATTTCACGCAGCCAGCCAGGTTCGTAAAAGCCACGAAAGAAATCTCCCTTCGGAGATGCAAGGGCTGCCTTCTGGTCTTTTACGACAGTCTAATTGTTTCACTGTCAGAGTACTGACTTACTTTAAATCCTTTCAAATCTAGTAAACACTTTCTCTCCTTTGCTCTCAATGGGAAATCCTAATTTATCCTGCATTAAGTGCCATATTGCCATCCTGGGTGACCTTGCAAGTTGAATATTGGCACAGCTTACCCTCTATTTTTCCTTAATGAAAGGGTCCCTGAGGCAAATGGAGCTTAGTGAGTACACTTTCCTAAAGATTTGTGGGCCTCCCTGCCCTGCCCTGCCCTGTTCCATTGTTGAAAGTTTCCAGGAATTTCTCACATGCTCATTCAGGCATGAGAAACCTTCAGGCTGCCGCGTTCTGAAAAAGCGATGCTGGTCAGGCTGCTGGTGACGTTCCCTCCTTGGTGGACCAGGGCCCAGGTTTCCACGGAGGTCTGTGCTCTGAGCAGCAGCTCGGGCACACCCTGCAGAGGGCTGAGGGGAAGTGGGACCAGGAGCATGTGGGCTCAGGGTTTACTTTTAAAGCTGCGGTGGAGTCCACGCTCAGGTTTGGGTTCCATGTGTAGGAGAGAAAACTCAGATCAAGCCAGACTTGAAATTTACCACTGAAAAAATAAGTCCGTTTTGAAGAATAAATTTTGGAATAATAAAAAGGAGTAATTCTACATTATTTGAGCACTGTTACTACATTTAAAGAGGCCAAATGAAAATAAACTGAGTACTTTAAAAGGAATGAACAGCTGAGAACTTGTCTGAGTCCTAAGAAGGTGTCTGCCGGACTCTCTCATGCTCAACTCAGGTGTGTTTCTTCCTTCATCCCCTCTTTTTTTTTTAAATAAAACAGCTCCTCCGGCATTTCATAGAAATTGACTTTTGGGGGCCTTGCTACAAGATCTTATTAGCTTCCTCAATTCGTTACCAAAAAGAAGTCCTTGTATTTCTTCTCATAATCAGCCCTGGGAAGTGAGATCTAAAATGGACCCACTGCATCCTGCATTCTGTGCTGCAGCAGATAAAAGTAGTTTTTTAAATTTCCTAAAATGACCCATTTAGTTGCTGAAATACTACCACCTTTTTTCCCCCAAAAACAAAACCATGGAAGGTGATATTTAAGTAAGTGCCAATTGCTGAGTACAAAGTTTGCAGGCAAATTAGGCAAGTGGAAGATGATTCACGCCTGCACTAACTGGCAAGTCTGTTAAGCTCTGTGAGATCAGTATAGAGGAGAGCCAGTGTGGGTATAATTAATATTTGAACACCGCTCCTTTGCTCAGTTATGCCTGGTGCTTTGTGCATTTAAATTGTTGCTTTCTCTTTGGCAACTGTGTTTCTATTTAAAAAAAAAAAAAGGCGGGTGTTTAGAGATACACCAGTTTCCCTCCTCGATCCCATGTTCCTTTCCCAATATCCATACCTCTTAAAAAATTTCCAGCAGGGGCAGGGCCCCTGAGTTTAAACCAAAGATAAGATTATACATGTGGGGCTCCACCCTGTTTCTTGGCTACCTGGAAAAAAGGAGGAAGTTGTGCCAACTCTGGCTCTGGGTCCTTGCCTCGAGGGCCCCTGCGCACTGCAGGGGTGAAGGCCCTGGCCGGCAGTGGAATAGGCCTGGACCAGCGGGGCCTGTCATCTCAGCTGCTGGGCACGTGGATGCACCACTGCCCAGATGTTTCATTCATTGTGGCCAGAACAAGGAATAGGTATCTGTTGACACATGTAGAACCAAATTGAATACTCTTTCCCACTCTGATCTGAAAAGTAGGATCAGTGACCTGGGGTCTTGTCATCTTTTGGGGACACTGCATTGCCAAAGGGGACCAGGCCTCATGCTACTTTGCTTTGCCTTTTTGCGTTTATTTTTCTTAGGTGCTTGCTTGTTGGACGAGTGGCCTTTAAATCAGCGAGGTGATAAGGAGCTCTGCTGTCTGGTTCATTTAGTATTCAAACCTTCAGATTAAATCAAATGGATGAATGGTCTCCACCCACCGTGTGTGTGTGTGTGTGTGTGTGTGTGTGTGTGAACGCCATTTAGCTGCACCTGAAAAAAGTCAGCATTGATCACTCTGATCAAAGAGCACAGTAGTTAGCCTACCTAACTGACTTCTACTAGCGAACTTAAACTTCTTGAAAGGAACTGAGAAGCCTTCTTGCAGTCCCCGTAAACATTTGTATCTTTCCTTTGGTTTTGATTTCTTGAATGTCTTTTAAAAATAAAACTTAATGGGGCTGTCCCAGTGGCGGAGTGGGTAAGTTCATATGCTCCACTTCAGCAGCCCAGGGTTCCCAAGTTCGGATCCTGGGCGCAGACCTACACACCACTCAGCAAGCCATGCTGTGGCAGCATCCCACGTCTAAAGTAGAGGAAGATTGGCACAGATGTTAGCTCAGGGCCAAGCTTCCTCACAAAAAAAAAAATCAAATAAATAAATAAAAATAAAACTTTTTCTTGCTCTTAAAGAAAGATTCAAGCAACAGTTCTGGAATAGTCATCATCAATAACAGTATCACCTAACATACAGCTGTAAACCTGTTTGTGTGTCTGCATGCCTAGTGCTTCGAGATTCAGAACTGTCTTCAGTTCTTTGGTGCTTCTCAAAATTACTTCATTGGTTTGTCATATGCTCAGAGTTGAACTATGCTCTCCTGATCCTTGTTGGGCCAGTGTGACTCCCCGTTACCGTACTTTTAAGGTGAGATGTCTTTCCTGGTGAATGCTCCCATGGAGGCCTCACTGTTGCTGTTCCTGTAGTTCTGTTTCTGCCATCACTACCGCCACCTTCAACTCTGGTTCCCCTTAGGTCAGAGATTTCACGCACAATTATCAACTCACTGTGTGTTTATTTGCACCTTCCAAGTGTCAGGCTCTGTACTAGCCGTTCTAGGGGACGCAGAAGAAAAGAAAGAGTGAAGGAATTCCTTTTTTTTTCACGATTGCATGCCAGTTTCAATGCAATTTACAGACACCCAGACATCTTGACTTTGAATGTCCTTCAAGAATATCTGCATCCCCCCTTCCAGCCTCTCCGAGTATCAGAACCTCTCATAACAGGCCTGGAAAGTCAAAGGTAGGCTTCTGTTGAAGTTCTGAGCTGCAGACAGGACTGCCCAGCAGAAACCAAAAAGTTATGCAGGATGGAGATACACCCAGATTCACCACATAATCGAAACCGAGGCCTCTTGTTCTTCATGGGGGATAATACCAGGTTTACTTCTCCGCCACTGCGCCTCCTGAATTAGAATCCCTCATTATTCGCATCTGATGCATTTTCTTCTTTGTATTTGTAGCAGAGAATTCTAATTTTAAAGTAATTAATTTTAAAAGCTAACTTTTTAAACTTTGGATGTTCTTGTTTCAAGTTTAAAAATACAATTCCAAAGTGTTAAGACCTTCAGAGAATACTAAACTTTGCAAAAAACTTCTGCCAGTATCTCTAGAATATGAAGCCTGTCACCATGTTTTCATATGTAGATTTCCCAAATACGATTTAAACTGTCTGGGGGCAGGAACTGAGTCTAGCGTGTTTCCCGGGCTGCAGGCCCAGCGTTTAGCACCCTCCTGGCTCTGGGCAGGCACTTCAGAAATATTTGTGGAAGAAGGAAAGGGAGGGAGGGCTGAGGGGGGCATAGCAAGAGAAGTGAGCCTTCTGGCCTAAGCATTGGGCCCGAGAGCTCAGGAAGTGTGTGACTGGATGGTTGGGGACTGCCGGAGATGAAGATGGGAGGCGGAGAATGTGGGAACTGGGCTGCAGGCCTTGACCAGATTTTTCAGTCTGAGAGCAGCCCTGCAGATTGTGCACGGGAGAGTGATGTGATGACATGTGGATTCGCTAAAGATCATTGAGCTGGTTATGTAGAGAATGCATCCAAGGAAGATAAAGAAATTAGGAGGCTGTGAAATATCTCAGGTGAAGCAGAGGTGTGAACAGGGCACTTGGCAATGATAGAATCAAGCAGAGAGCAGCTTCACAAGGCAGGGAGAAGAGAAAACTGATAGGAGCGGTGGCTGACCGTCCCCAGGAGCCAAGGACAGGAGCTGGAGGTGTCGGGGCCTGAGACACTGGGAGGGCAAGGGGGGCGCGCACTGCGGGAGGTAAGTTTGCAGATGGGGAAGGAGAGAGAGGAAGATGAAGTTGAGCTTTTAGCCTATTGAATGTGGAGGTGACCTGGAGGTGCCTGTGTGTGGCTGGTCGTCACGCAGTTGGGCATCCTGGGTGGTGCTCAGGATGGGGACCCGGAGCAGAACCCCGGATCTGGGCGTGCTCGGCATAGAGGTGCTAGCCTCTTGACAGGCCTTGTGCTGTCGCCACCCTGGATTTGCTTACTCCGCAAACGCTGTGAGCTTCTCTTTTCCTCATTAACAGTTTGTTGTCTCTTGGGTTTGCTCAGCCCAGTCTTTCACTGTTTCTCCTCACACTTGCTGGCCTCACAGTTGAGGCACCATGAACCTCACAGCAGATATCAGACAGAAACTCCGCCTGGCTGTAAACCCAAGGCGCTCCCCTCAGATTGGACAAGTCTCATGATAGACTTTTGGGGAAACTCCTTCACCACCCATCAGCATCATCAGATTTTTTTTCTTGTGCTTTTGCTGCTCCTTCTGATGAGTTGAACCCATTACTGTCCCCACCACAAACAGCCCCCAGCTGATGACTCAGGCTTCCTGTTGGCCTGCGTTTCTTGCCCCTGAACCCACTTTGGGTTATGACTCATGATTTTCAACAAGAGCTGACGGTCAGTCATCCCTGCCACAGGGAGCCCTGTCCAGGGTACAGGCGGGACCCTGTACTGGTTTCTCGTGAGCCTTGGGCCCAGGTCTCTGGTATTTTAATCTCAGTCAAGTACCAGCCTGAAACTTTTAAAGGAGGTCTCATGGCGTGCCATGAAGTTCCCGCACCTCTGCTTCTTTCTCTGCTGGTCATTCCTGTTCATTTTGTGTTCTTTTCTGAAAAGTTGTTTCATTATTGATAAGTGTGAAATTGCACTGTGTCTTGCTTCCCTTGATAATGAAAGCCACTCTACACCTGGGATCACAGCTCAAACTTCCTTTGAAATCCCCCAAGACCTTCACACAGGGCTTTGAACACAGTGGGCCTGTAATAAATCCTTGATGATGATGTTGGAGTTAGCATGTTGGTCTTTGCCTCTCTGACGAGGTCCGAGGACCATCTGTCAAATGCAAACCCAGAAAGCAGCCTCATCTGGGCGGTCGTCCCCAGCTCCTGGGCTGTGTGATTTGAAGCATGTAATCACAATCCTGAGTTGTCAGCAGGGCGGCCCTTGGCTTCGAGGTTTCAAAGTCCATGAAACAGGTAGTCTAGGTTAGGAGAAAGAGCATCTTCCTGGTAGTTAGGAGGCTGGTTTGAGTCTTGGATCTTTAGTGACTAATGCTATGACTTAATCCAGTCACTTCATCCTGGTAGGTCTCAATTTTCTTATCTGTGAAATGGGAGAGAAGGATGCTTATGCTCTCTGAGGCCCTCCCAGCTGCCAAATCTCTGACTCTATTATGAAGTCACCGTGAGTGGATGGCTGTCACTTAGATTCTTGTACACGCTATCGACATGTTCCCTTCGTAAGGTGGTGGCTTTTTTGACTGAGCATGGCAGAATTGATTTAAAGTGGCCTTTCTGTTCACAGAAAATAAAAACTTTTCATACATGATATTTAGCAGAAATACAAACATATCAAAATGGAAAAAGACCAAAAATATATGTAAGACTGTATGAGTAGTTCAAGAGAATTAAGTGTTCAAAATGCTTGGGTATTTAAAAAATATACAGGGGACTGTAATGGTTAGTAAAGTGTGACATTTTGATGAGAAGTACAGGAGATTGGTGGAGGAATGAGCTAATTAAATTGACCTTTACGTTCCCTGCACCTTCTGGAGGCCCCGCTAATCCTGGACCTCCCGCCTCGGAAATAAATGTCTTCAGTGCAGACTTTGAGGGGGTGGGGAGGAAGGATAGCACCATTAATCCCTTTCTTAGGGGAAATAACAATAAATTTCCGATTACAGTTGTAAGAAGGCCATTGAAGAGAGAGCTTCATCTCTCATTATCTTCCTTTATTTCCTGTTGAGGGCTGACATGGCACCACAGCTGTTGAGGTTTGAGACAGTGTATTGTAAGATCAGAAATGTATTTGGCTATGGAAAATGGAAATGGTGAAACATAAGTTCACTTACCAAGTGGCAAGATAGCCAGGCAAGAATGGACTCCATTGTCATATTCTTACCTGCCCTGCGCCTAATAGTTTTGCCCTAGAACTTCAATTTTTGTCAGACAGTTCATTTTATCCCCAACTCCCCAGCAAGCCTAGGAGCATCCTAAGAAGTAGCATTTGCTGGCTAGAACGTGTCCACTGCACTGAACTGAGAGCACCCACAATGTTACCTCACTCACCCAGAGACGGCGCAGGGTCTGCACCTGGCACAGTGGGTCCCCTCAGGGTGGTGAGTGTG
Organism: Equus przewalskii; assembly: GCF_037783145.1. NCBI lineage: Eukaryota > Metazoa > Chordata > Mammalia > Perissodactyla > Equidae > Equus > Equus przewalskii. The sequence goes on from NC_091860.1 coordinate 12,542,474, forward strand.
CTCTGGGGACTTGCAAACAGAATGTTTGGGCCACTCCTAAACGCCTGTGTACTGTATGATTGCGTGTAGATGAAATGTCCAGAATAGGCAAATCTGTAAGACAGGAAGTAGATTAGTGGTCTCCTGTTGGGGGAGTGGGGAGAGGGATGGGAGTAACTGCTAACGGGTGTGAGGTTTCCTTTTGAGGAGATGAAAATGTTCTAACATTCATTGTGGGAATGGTTGTTTAACTTTGTAAATGTACTAAGACCATTGATTTGTACACTTTAAATAGGTGAATTGTATGGTGTGTGAATTACCTCTCAGTAAAGCCGTTAAGAAAGAAGAATGTTTGGGTTTCAGATCAGTTTATATTCAATATGAGACTTTTGTTTCCCTCCACCACTGGTTTTGGCTGCCTTTTTCTTGAGGGTAGGAGTTATGATAACAGTATTTCCATTTAGAACAAATGAATTTAAGGAATTACATAGTTTATCATATGAAACTGTTAAATGTGTGGAAGAAAAGGGTAGCGATGAATAGAGCATGTTTTTTGCTGTTTGTTTACAATTGTCATTGGATTTTTCCCCCCTAAACTAATAGCAAGTCTTTGTCTATTTCCCATGTCTCTACCAACTGAATATTACAGTTACTGAGCTGTTACTATTACTGAATAGTAACTATCTTAAAATTCAAAATCTGGGATTCTGAACCTCTCAGTTCAAAAGTGTGAGTGTGCAAAACATGGTACTCTGTGGGTATTTGGGGTCAAAGTAGTAATTACTGAATAATTGGGAGAGCAAGAAGGAAACCTCGAGACCATGAAGTCCAACTGTCCTTCTTTGCAGATAATCAGATAACAGAGTAAGGGGCGGGCTCTCCTCGCCTTCTAACTCATTCTGTTTCCACCACCCATGCTGAGACCCGACAGCCTGAACAGGATAGAAAAGGTGGTAAAGGAGCCCATGAGTGACTGCTGTGGGCAGGGGAGGGAACAGGACGCCGGATCAGATTTCTGTTACATCTCTATTTTAAATGTGGCAAACGCCTTGGAAGGCTCCGCATTGAGTGGGATTGTGGATTTCGTGGTATCCCAGCATGTTACACAGATGACTTCCACGACTGTCAGTTCCAGGCTTGTTTTGCCAAACCTGCCTCTCTCCTCAGGCCCCACCCACCCACCCCCCCTGGTTCTTGCTGCTGCCTCAAGGTAGCAGAGGCCCCACTTCCGGCTCCCTGGGCCTTCCCTCTCCTGTACCTTCAAATTTGTTCGCATCTTTGGCCGGCCAGCCTGCTTTCCTTCCTCCTCCCTCTCGGGAAGGAGTTGCCCCAGCTTCTCCCCCCGACCCCCCCATCCTTTTTACTTCCTTTGGAGAGCTGTCCTACCCTCTGTCATCCCTCCCTCTCTTTGGCTGGAGAGGATGCTGGGAGGTGAGCAGGGGACAAGGATAGAAGGAAGCCCTTGTGGGTTAGGAAGTTTCAACTTGAAACTTCTTTGTATAAAGTTTCAAACCATCTTTTAAAAATACAAGTGGTTATTATTGAAGCCTGTAGAAAGTAACCTGTAAAAGTGAAGGGAGGGTGTGTAGCTCTCCATTTTCACTGGGTACAAACCAGAGGCTTGGCCAGGGTGGGGGAAAACAAATCAAGAGCAAATTGGAAGAAGTTATTCTATAAGACATTCTTCATTTTTATCTTACCAGCTTACAGAATAATTTGTTAATATTGGGCTGTACTTCTCATCTTCCAATTTGAAATTTATTAATAAGAGCTACCATTTATTGTGTTACTATATCCCAGGCACTATCACTAAAACTGTATTATCTAATTAAACCCCCAAACAAACTTATTCTTATTATCATCATCATCATTATCACCTTTCTACAGATATGGGAACTGAGGCACAAAATGCTTAAATAACTACCCCAAATCACCCAGTCTGGACTTCTTAAGCTTCCATGTCTGACGCCATGCTCTCCTGCCTTCTAGCTTCGTCATCAGCACTGTTTGGAACTTGAAAGGCTGTTGGGCCTCTGCTCACGGCAATATGAACCTGAGGAAATATGAATAAACTAAATAAAGGATGAAGAAACTAGACTTCACATGGAGAGATGGTTATGATGTTCAGAACATTCTGTGAATGTATACCTAATGGGTTTGTGAATGTGTTCTCTTCTGATGGTTTCTAGACTTGGGGAGGTGTATTAGGACATTTCAGAAGACCAGCAGACGATTTCACACATTGAATAAGCCCTTGATTGCCTTTGTCTTGTGTTGTGACTTTGACCCAAAATGTCCATGTTCACACTTTTGAACTGAGAGGTTCAGAATCCCAGATTCTGAACATGGAACTGTCTCAGCTTTGTCTTGGATAAGGAATTTGTTTTCTAATGAAAGTAGATCTCTCCAAACCCTGGGTGGATTTCATCCGGTAATTTTATCTGAGAGCTTGCTAATAAAGACAGGCAGGTAAAGGTAAGCATTCCTGAAAGTGAATATTTTGCTTTGGAAATGGGGGCTATCTTGAAGATGACTATACCAACCCTACAAATGGTGCTTTTTCGGCCGTTGGTTGGATCAAGTCTTCATCTCAGACTTGCCCTTTTACATTAAGTGGTTAAGATGAGAAAGAATTTTTTTAAATGATGCCTTCAGCAAGACCTTCTTTTTTCCATGCAATCTTGTTCTAACTTGCAAATTTTGTCTTAACTTCTTTTTCTCTGCCCCTCGCACCTTTCCCCACACATTTAATGTTATAGAAGTAACCCAGAATTCAGCATCCGCAGTGTAAAAGGTTACTCCTTTCAGCCTTGGCATTCTTTGCTAAGAAAACTCATACAGTTGTAAGCAGGGAAAGACAGAGGATGGAACAGTCTTCTGAAGATAAAAGCCAGTGAGCAAAAGAGAATGAACACCTCCAGCTATTCTTAGAACACGTGAGTTAATTAAAACAGACATGATGAACTGTGCCACGTGGTCAGAAATGTGAAGAATTCTCAGGATTGACATTCCCACGGGATTGTAGGAAATGGTAGGTGCTGGGCATCTTTCAGCCCTGTCTTTGCGCCGCATGGATTGTCTGACTCTATTTGGCCACACATAGTGTTCCTGTCCCAAAGCCTTGTTGCCTTGAGAGAAGACAGCTCCAACTCCTACCCACCCCAGTTAAAATGGAGTAATGAACAGCCCTAGAATGAGTCAAGATAGATTTGCACACATGTTAATAAAGGCGTAAATTAAAGACTCTGGGCTGTGTTCGCATTGAGGCTGTTATTGATATTTTTACATGTCTTACTTGGCAAAATGGAAAACATAAAGACAGGTTTGGTTTTGTGCCAGCTGGCTCATGCTGTAGCTTGTGATTAGAAGGTGTTTGTCACGACGGAAGAATCTTTCTCAGTGATCCCATTGTAACGCCCACCAGACTGGAGTCCAGGCAGGGAGGCAGCAATGGCGGGAGGGATGGAGGCTCTGGGCAAGGCCCAGCAGGACCTCCCTCCATGTACTCCATCCCGCTCAGATGTTGAAGAACTGAGACGGGCAAGTCATTTCCGCTCTCTAGGTCCCTGTTTTCTTATCTGTAAATTGAGTGGTTTGGAATAATCTCCAAGGTTGCTTCCGACTGTAGTGCTCTTTGATTATGAGATTTATTTACTTATTTAATCTTGGCCCCAATGTCCTAAACCATCATTATGCCCCTCCTGAGATGATGGTTGGACTCTCTTCTGACTGCTCTTTTGTTGGGAGACACATTGACTCACCTTCTGACGTCTATACTCTCCAGCGGTTGCTGGGGCAGTGTGCCCTGCCTTCAGGTAAACACATTTTTGGAGTTACAGAAAGTCTGAGGTAGAGATGTAATTCAGCTCACACTCTCCCCTGGGCTTCTTCATCGCTTTACAGACCTGGAAACTGAGGCTCAAAGAGGCTAACTGACGTATCCAGGGGTTGATGAGTCACAGATGTTCTAGGTCCCAGACCAACACATTACACAGTACCGCCTTCACACACACACGAACAAGCAATTCTGCTTTATTTCAAAGGCCACAAAAAGTCTGTGATTACAGTGTTAAGTAATGGCAAAAGTTTCGTCTTGTCTTTGTAAACTGCCCTTTTTGGTTACCTCAGAGAAAGTTTTAGGCAGCGCCTGTGGGCATATTGCTTGACTCCACTGTACTCCAGTTTCGTTATCTTCAAATGGGAAAATGCACCCAGCTTTTCCTCTCCCAGGGATGTCGTGAAAATAAATATGAAATAGTGAGTTGGATTTTTCCAGGCCTTAGAATCATTCCAAGGATCATGTATTTTGTGTAAAATTGCCTTTACCTCCCTGATTTTCTGCTTGTCTAAGGCTTTCAATAAATTTGATTCATATATTTTATGTTCATAGTGATTGTAAAAGGTACATTCTAAATTTGGACAAATGTTTGTTCTTGACTTCAGTTTATTTGACAACTAAGAGCCTTAAAAAAATTTTTCCACACACTGGAAGTAGGTATTATGGGTTGAGACTACTCATGAGATTATTGAAGAATTGAGTTGGGGCAGAATCAAGATTCGAATTTGTAGGGTTTTCTATCACAGGGCAATATAGGATGGCCCGTATCCTAGTGCCAAGTCTGTAAGAAATGATTCTCGGTGTCTTCAAAACTGAAGGGAAAGGCAAAGAATTTGGAAAGCGGCCACATCTGAGCTAAGGAGTTACTACGTTATTTGACTATGCATTTCTAGCCCTTTACTTCATAAGTCCATATGTTGCCTTGAACATAGTATCATCAAACATCTCTTTAAAGAATTAATACAGTGAATGCAGTGAATTATTATTCTTTGCTGTAAAGTTTCTCATGTTAACCAAACAGAGTTGGACAGAATATAATGGGAAATGTGTTCATGCAGGTCAGTCTGTAATTATAACACACTTACTGCGCTTACAACACACAATAATAGACTCCGCACCTGAAAAAACACATCACAGCCACAAATCAGTAAACTCTTGGTTCTCCCCTGTGGTCTGCAGACCCGCGGTGTCAGCATCATCTGCTGCTTCTAGTGCCCCGCCCCACACCTGCTGGGTCAGAATCTGCATTTTAACGTGATTCCCAGGTGATTCGGTTGCTCATTAAAGTCTGAGAAGCACTGACGATGCAGCTTTCAATTTTACTCTGTCCCATTGGCCCGGGATAGAACATTACTTTCCTATCTAATATGCCGAAGACAATGATCCGTGAAACTGGTGCGGCTGTAATTCTGGCCTTTGCCGAATACCGTTGTCCTTCACTATTTCCCACTCCCCCCAGAAATTACTTTACTCGTATTGTCAATTTTACAAAGTTTATCACCTGTTCTGCCTGGCTGTCGTAAAGTTGATTGTTCCTGCTTTGATTTTATGCCTGAAAGTAGTTTGTAATCTTACGATTCCTAGTGTTCTTGTTTTCTTTGGAATAACGTTTTGCAAATTAATGTTTAGGATGAAAAAGTAAGACTGTTATCCAAAAGCAATGATAGCTTTTTGGTAGGGTTTAAAACCCCAAAAGGGGTCATTCATTTTGATTTTCTTCCTTTTTATTCTTAGTAGGAAATAGTGTAAAGGAGAATTTTTTTTTTTTCCTTTTTCTCCCCAAAGCCCTCTAGTACGTAGTTGTGTATTTTAGTTGTGGGTCCTTCTAGCTGTGGCATTGGGAATGCTGCCTCAGCATGGCCTGATGAGTGGTGCCATGTCCGCGCCCAGGCTCCGAACTGGCGAAACCCTGGGCCACGGCAGCGGAGCAGGCGCGAACTTAACCGCTTGGCCACGGGGCCGGCACCAGGAGAAATTTTTTTGAGAATATTGTCATTTTCTTGTTCTCTTGTTAAGATAGCCATTTTCATCCTGAGAATCATTTTCATCATTCTCAATCCATCTAATGAATTTCAAGTGTCTTGAGAATAATTTAACACTCCCAAATCTTGCTATTTAAAGTCATTGGGAGTTACAGTGATTTTTTTTTTTCCTTCTCTCTAGTTTTCTAATACACTAAGGAAAGCAGGTTCAGTTAATTGGCAGTGTTGGCTCTGCACTGGCCAGGTGCACCTGCTTGCATTCAGATCAAGGTGGACTAGCTCAGAAAGTCATAATACACTGCAGCGGTGCCAGGGCCCATTTTCAATGCCTCGGAAATGAGAGTGAGCTCATAGGCCACTTCCCTCAGCACGCGAAGGACCTCCATGAGCCACTCTGCCTCTGCAATGCAGTTATACTTCCTATGACTAGATGGTGTTGGATTTCATCCAGAAAGGAAGGAAAGGGTTAAGAGCCTTGAGTGTACTAGAAGGAAAGGGAACTCTTTCCTTGAAAATCCGTAACGCCCGATATCACCTACCTCTCTAATGATATCTGTGTCCCTCTGCTAGACAGCATTTGGCTCACGGGGGCTTTGAATGCCCACGTTTAGGGAGGAAGTTGAGAGCAAGTGCCTTGCCTTTGACTCCCTTGTACGCAATCCAGTGGGGCCAGGCAGGAAAGGAAAGCCAGTACTGAAGAACACAGGTGGCAGAGGGGAAGAGCAGGCTTCTTAGACGCTAGGTGTTTGCTTGTCCCAGTCATCTGGGTGACCAGGAAAGAAGGTTGGGGGACAAGGGAGGGGCTTCCTGGAGGCTCTAAGAAAACAGGAATTTCAGAGTCATGTGTGAGAAAAGGGTAGACTTACCTAGCAAGAATGTCAACAGCGTGAGCCGGATACTGGAAGGAAATGGTGCGGGAAGAGCCCCTGCTCAGAGCCCCTCCTGTCCACCCTCCAGGATATTAGTCATTCTCAAAAATGACTGATGGGGGCATGGAGAGTGGACCAAGCAGAATCTTCTGAGGAGCTGTTCTAGAATTCACCCGCTCAGGCTCCTCCCAGGGCACACTATAGGCAGCGTAGGTGACTTATCCAGTCGTTTACTAGTTGAGAACTGGGGTTCTGAGCCAGCCACACTGGAGATGGAATTCTAGCTCTTCGAATTCCTAGCTGTGTGACCTTTGCCCAAGTATTAAACCTTTCTGATCCCCATCTCCTCATCTGTAAAATGATGATGCTATTAATAGTAACCGTTTCATGGGGAGGTGGTCAGAACTGGGAGAAATACTTTCTGCCTAATGCTTGGCGGAATACCTGTCATATGAGGAAAGAGTCAGTGAATATAAAATTTTCTTTCATGATTGGAACCTAATTTCATTCAGAGGAAAATTTGAGCTCTTGTCCAACTCAGAAGAGACCAAGGTGAACAAAACAATTTTGATTGTAATTCTAGACGTCAGCCTACTTTAAGGACATTAAGAATCACAGTACCTACCCAAGCTGTTTTCATTTCATTTGAAAGACTAGCAGTTTGCGTTATGATGAATATAAAATGTTGTCACTCTGCTTACCAATTTCTTCCAAACACAAATGTTTTCGAAAACTTGTGAGGACAACAAATTACCCAGAAATCAGAAAGCCATGTCTTTAACCAGTTCTCTTCCCTCCTCCCATCTCATCCCAACGGGAAGAACTCCTTGACCAGGAGCGCGCCGCTTCCCAACGACTCCCAGGCGCGGAGCGGAGCTCGCTTCCACACTTCCTGCGACAAGAGATACGTCATCAAGACCATCACGAGTGAAGATGTGGCCGAAATGCACAACATCCTGAAGAAATACCACCAGGTAATCTTTCTTTATCTTTATTTGAAACTCTGAGAAAGTCAGCATTCATGACTAATTACTATCAAGGCCAAAGATTTAAATATGTAGTTAGGCAATGATGAGAACGCATTTGACATCTCCTCTAGCTGGGTTTTTTTAAATTACTGTGGCCCGATGACTGACAGTTCGCGTTTAGGGATGCTTATACGATGAAGGTCACTAGTTATATTTATATAACACTTTTAATCTAAATGCTCCTGAAATAATAGTTTCAATGATTACCCTTCTAATTTCAAAATCACTCAGCTTAAGATCTGGCACCGTTTCAGAAGTGCTGCCCGTGCCAGAAGTTGGGTGTTGATCTCTGAGTATTTCTCCATTGGACACCTCCAAATCCTATCCTGCTTTCGCTGGTCTCTTCCTATCCTGGCCCCAGAAAGGCCCACCCCCACTCACAGTCTACTGCGAGAAAGTTCTCTGATTTTAGGAAGTGGGTGTTTGTCTGCTTCCTGCCTCCCTTTACCCCTCAGCACCGCCTTTTCATGATCGCCTGGGGATAAAATGAAAGAGCCCTTGGGAGCCGTGCGCTCTCTCTCTAATGGAATAAAGGCTAGCACAGGTTTGCTGGTGGAGCACCTGTTTGCAGGCCCTGGCGCTGAGCTGTGAGGGGCCCTTCTTACTGTGGACTCGTAAGAGCGTGAAGTCCAGTGTGCGACAATCCTAGCTTCAAACCCCAGCCCTCTCACCTGCTCACCGTGCGACTCCGAGACTTTGAAGCCTCAGTGTCTTCATTTATGCCATGGAGAGAATAACACCACCCAGCTATGGAGTCCTGAAGATTAATCGGGAGATGGTAGCCGGGTACTTACTTTAGCACAGTTTCTGCCACACATGGAGGCGGTCAGTATGTGGTGGTGGTCGTCGTCATCGTCAAGTTGTACAAATAATCAGTAACAACGGGTCATCTTGAGACATTGTAGTCTTATGGCATGAATAGGACCATTGCTTGCAACGTCGCAGGAATCGTCTTATGGACTGATGTTTAAACCACATGCGCTAACACGCACATGCGCGCACATGCTTTTCAAGTCCTGCTTCGTTTTTTTACCTAAATAGCTCTGAATCCCCCTCAGAGGTGAAGATTGACTGTCGCAGAGGATATTCAAAATAAAGTGCTGAGGACCCGGACTGCCTTCACCAAAGGTTAACTAAAGGGTTCTCAGAGTGTTTAAACAAGCGCATTATTAAGTATCGGCCTCTCAAAGTGGTGCTTTGAAGGCACCGCCCGTTTGGGTTTGTGAGCTCGGAGATGTCTAACAGTCAGCTTCCTTCTTCGCGGTCATGATTTATGCTCTAACATCCTGGATTATTTCTTGGCAGTTACTTATTCCTCTAGATTTTGCAAGGTGATCAATTGCGTTTTTGCCTGCAGCGAAGTCTATAAAGGTCTTTGAGCTATATTCTGTTTCTGGAAACTCGGGACTTCCCCTAATTTGTTTTCTAAAAACATCAGTCAGCCTCTAAATTCGTTTAACATCGAATAAATCTTTCATAACATCTCTTCCTTTTGCGATTTGTACTGCAGGACTTACGCTATCGTGTCTTACAAAGGAAATGTTACTGTGCCGGTTGGTGCCTGTGAGGGTGAGCACCCCAAGGCACCAGCTTCTGAATGAATTCAATTACAGGATGCAGCTTTTAACCACGTGCCTTTTGGACTGTCTGCTGTTTCATTCTTTCCCTCTGGCACTTAATGTCATACTTACGCATTCTTTTTATACTTTCTTTAAATTGTTTCAGAACTTGCAAAGCAAAGTGATACCTCAGTGACTGATGAAGACATGTTATTCTGATAAATGGCTATCATACCATTCTAATACAATGTGACTGTATTCATATGTCAGCTTCTTGATGACAGCTTTGCGTTCAGAATTTTTTGACTTTGCGGAAGTCACCGTTTGAGATGTTTTCTCTGGGGTAGTTACTGTAACCTAACATGCAGATGTGATGTAACATCAGTATTACATGAAGTACATTGGGGATCAAAATAAGCCTGTTGACATGCTTCAGGGCTTTCTTAGTACTAAAGAGCTCCTTTCTTTTCAACTACACAAAATAGTGATTTTCTTGGTGTTCTTTATCCAGAGATGTGTCATTTGACCAACATCTGTGTTTTTCTTTCTTTTTAGAAATATTATTTTAAATACAATTTAAAGGGTCTTTCTGATTGAGAATCACCATTATCAATACAATTTATTTAAAGGACACTAAGTCGGAAGTCAGGAGACAGATTCTAGCTTGTTATGAGCTGGTTCCTCTGAACCTCACTTTCCCCATCTGCATCTCCTTCATTCATTCATCTCTTGATGTATGTCCTCTTGGTCTAATTCCAGAAAGGATGTAAGGTGGTCTTCAAAGTCTGAAATATGAGATAGAATAAATGGAAGAAAAGGGAGGCAGGGATGATGACACAAAATGGAGCCTGGAATGAGCCTAAAACTTCCTGTCCTGGTGATGGGCATGCTGGCTACGTGGAGGGCCACTTGTTCGACCCCCGTGTCCTAGTAGCCAAACTGGAAAGGGAAACTTTTTTTTGTTTTGAGGAAGATTAACCCAGAGCTAACATCTGCTGGCAATCCTCCTCTTTTTGCTGAGGAGGACTGACCCTGAGCTAACATCCGTGCCCATCTTCCTCCACTTTTTATATGTGGGACACCTGCCACTGCATGGCTTGCCGAAGCATAACGTGCACACTTAAGCACTGTTCCACCAGGCTGGCCCCTGGAAAAGGAAACTTGAATAAGCCAGTTACACAGCTCCTTGCCTGAAGAGCCAAATGAGCCAGCTGTTAAGGAGGAATGTTACTGTTCTTGGTGCTAAGATCAGACGGGGTGCCTCTCTGGCCTGCTCCACAGAGAGGACATGTGACAGATAAACATCATCCTTGCAGCCAGCCGTGTAACACCCAAGAATCTCATAGAACTTTGACAGAAAATCATGACTATGGGCTGCTGAAACCACACTAACATATCATTTGCGTTGAGTCAATGCAGTTGCACCCAGGGAGGCTGCCCGGCGCCCCGGCTCCCCTGTGCTCCGCCAGTCTGGTTTCTACCAGGCGGGTTTTGAATGTTCTGCAAGCTTCTCTTCTCATAGGGCTGCTTTCAAACAAGGTGTTGATGGGTGTTACACAGCGGTGTGCTCAGCCTTGTGCATCCTCGGGTGTAGCTATTCCATGCGATCAGACGCAGGCCTCGCCGTCTGTAATCAGGAGTGGTCCTTCCCAGCTTTGTCATACTCTGTTGCAGTCAGTGATGCTCAGAGGCATTGAGGTGGATATTAGACCTTTTCTTCCTATTTTCAATAGGCCTGATTACTTTTAGGATTTATTTCTTGTCTTATAAGTTTTCAGTCTCCTGCTTTGGTGGTGGCTGTCAGTTTTGCTCTTTGTTGCTTTGGCCTTCTGATTTCCTGTGCTTCTGAACTGCCCCGTCTGCACAGGTAATCAGTCTTGTTCCAATCGCGTATCAAAGGATGGGACAGGCCCTCAGGGCGTCTCCTATGGAGTCAACTGGTTGGACTTTCTGGCAGCTTTGGTTACCCGATGGCCCTTTGACTTCTCTGTTTCCTTCTCTTTCCTTGTTTTTTGTTTTAATGAAATATATCCAGCTGCCGGTATATTCTGGAAGGTTAAAATTACCACAGTCCCAGCCTCTGGGGAAGTGGCACATTGCTAGATATTTGAATAAATTCTCCCTGTGGTTAGTTTTCTGAGAGCCAACCTCACCCGCGGTGCGGTGTGGGAGGTGGTTCCTAGCATGGATGCTGGAGCTGGCTGAGGCCTTCAAATCTCAGTGCCCCTGACCAGCTGTGTGACCTTGGGCAGGCTACCTAAGCTCTCTACACCTGCTTCTCCATCTATAAAAGTTGGATGCTGGTCCCTCCTTCATTCGATGTTGTGCTAATTAAGTGAACTGACATTTATAATCTGCTCAGAACAGTGTCGGGCTATGATAAGTGCTGTATAAATGATTGAATAAGATCATTAAATACTGTTCTACTCCGTTTCCTGCCTCCCAGTGTTGAAATCGTGAACTCTTTCAATCCACTAGGGGGCCTGGTTTCTGGGTGCGTGGCACTGACGCAGAATTAGGAAGATTCGAACCGTAAGGGGTTAGATTTTTGTCCCAAGCCCCAGCATCTTGCCTTAGTCTGTATGTGCTGCCCAAATCCTACCCTTATTTCCATTCTGTACCAAAAAAGGATGACATCATCTCTCAGACCAACGGAAAATTCATATGAAGCAGAGCAAACGTTTATAAGTCTCATTTCCTTTATTTGGTTTTTTTCTTTCTTATAGTTGGGACAGTAACTTAATGTTTTGGTGTAAATACCCTTTTCTTTAAATTTCTGCTAGGCTAGAACAAACTCAGGTCTTATAAATGATGGTTATCAACTGATTAGCTAGACAATGTCAGAAGAGCATTCACAAAAGAAAAAATGAGCAAGACACTACATAAATTTCTTATTTCTCCTCAATTGACTGATTTTTTTCCCACTGACCTGAATTCCTTGGGTGTGTGGGTATCATGTAGCTTCAGGCTTAATTAAAATTAAGAGTCAACATCAGTAAAATTTTAGAAGTTTCAGGAGTGAGAACAAGTTACAATGTAGATGATGAAGAAATGCCTTCAGAAAGTGACATTAAGAATATTTTTGAGGTATTTGAAATACAGGGTTTAAATTTATTTGTTCTTTTATTTCAAAGTGCCTGAATTGATAAATCAATAAAATGATAAAGTAACTTAAAAATCCTTTCTTATCCTTTGTATTTGGGAGACAATGAGTTAACTTTAGCTGAATCTAGAAATTATGGCTAAAATTCTGAACTCCTTATTGAATAAGCTAGCTGGTACCTCAAATTTCAGTAAACGATTTTAGGGTGAACACTTGACTTTTTTGGACCCTCCTTGGAGTACACCTTTTTATCCTCCCATGAAGGACTGTGGGTTGGCGTTATCATTTGAAGAATGAGCCACGAATAGAGGAAAACTTGAGAAAATAGGAACCATAAAAGCCGAAAATTAAAATTAAAAAATTGGGAGTGTAGGGGGCCAGCCCTGTGGCTGAGTTGTTACAGTTCCATGCGCTCTGCTTCAGTGGCCCGAGTTTGCAGGTTTTGATCCCAGGTGCAGACCTACTCCACTCATCAGCCACGCTGTGGAGACATCCCACATACAAAGTAGAAGAAGACCGGCACAGATGTTAGCTCAGGGATAATCCTCCTCAAGCAAAAAAAAAAAAAATTGGGAGTGTGGTGCTGAAAGAGGAAAAAATTACACCGTCCATCAGTGCTTCTCAAACTTTGATTATAGACAGAACACCCAAGCATCTTGTGAAAACGCAGATTCTGACTCGGTAGATCCGGGGTGCATGTGAGATGCTGCATTTCTCTCATGCTCCCAGGTGATGCTGATGAAGTCCTGTAAGAAGCAGGGCAGTCCCTGTGTTCTAGAACAGGAGAAACATTTGGCTTTTTTGTTCCCTATCTGGAGGAGAGGTCAACTGAAATTTGACAAGTACGTTCAAGTTTTAAGTCTCTAAGTACCATAGGACTATGTGACTACAGGTGAGGTCCCCACAGAGACTCTCTGCTGTCAGAAGCTGGAGACACATTTCTTGCTTTTCTCTTAGAAATGTCGGGAAGGTGTTTGCCATCTCCAGGGTCCACTTTGCAGACAGGGAGTCACCGCTTGCTAAGGGCACTTTTGGAGCCCTCTGTCCCAGCGTCCTTGTCATTTGTTCCCCAGGTTTCCAGGGGGGTCCCCAGCCGCCTCACCAGCACACATTTTCTGCTACAGTTTTTCTCCAGTTTCTGGAAATTCTGTCGTCCTTTTGTCAGTATACCTCGCCTGTGTCCTCCGATCTCTCCTTCTGCTTCTCCAGCAGCTATATATTTGACGTTCTGTTTCTGGCCTCCATGTCACTTAACTTTTCTTTGCCGTTTTCCGTCTCCAAACATCTCTGCTCGATTCTGCGTCATTTCCTCATTAGTCGCAGTCCTGATTCTCTCTTCAACTATTCTAATCTGTTGGCTCACCTATTCAATGATTTTTTTATTTTATTAATCATATTTTTCCTTCTAGAAGATCCATTTTTAAAAACCTGCCAATTCCTTCCTCAGAGTTTCTTGTTATGTGCTCATCTCTGAAATCGCATCCTTTATTTCTTTAAGCGTTTTTGCATTAAAGTTTTGTGTTTAAATTCTACTTCCAGTAGCCCTAAGCTCTACAGTTCCTGGCCGGAGCTTGTTGCCTCTTGTGTCTGCTGACTCGCAGCAGAGTGACTTGTACAAGCAGAAGCCCATGCACAGTTTGGGCTTGATTAGAGACCAAAGCCTATGTAGGGAAGAGGAAAGAAGTAGCATTGGACAGAGGGAGAAGTCGAACTGCCAACCAGGCCCCACCAGGCCACAGCCAACCTGGTGGGGCACACTGGAGTCCTCGCCCGGAAGCTCCCGTGTTGGGCCAAAGGGACAGAAAGGCAGACCCAGAAGGAGGTCCCCACTGAAGGCTGTGGACCGCACGCCACAGCTGGGCGGCAGAGCCTCTCAAAGGTCATCACGCCGTTCTGCACATTTATTGTAGTCAATGAGTAAACGCCACATGTACTTATGATAGAGTATGTTTTACAGAGTCATTTCATCTTTGATGACACTGTTACTTCTGGGTCTTTATTATAGTGTAACAAACAGGATTAGGGACATCAGTGTTTGCATTCGGGTATATCTTTGTTATCTCAGTACTAAGAATGTTTATAAACAGTCCAGAGGAGTGTTTGTTCCTTTTAAATCTGGTTTTATTAAGTTTAAGAAAAGCAGTAAAGTTTTGTATTTACATTAGCTTCAATGTAGTCACCCTTACATTCTTTTTTGACTTAAAAACTATTCGAAACCAAAATAAATTATATTAGCTGACACTTGTAGACCATTCTCCCAAAACATCAAGTCAGGGAACGTTTGAATTATTTATTTATTTGGTCAGTGTACAACAAAGCAGTCCTTAATTTCAGGCTGGCTGGCTTTCTTCCTCTCTCTCTCTCTTTCTTTCTTTTATGTCAAGTATGTTGTTGGAATGATCTGTAAACATAGCCAGAGGCACAAATAAGGATCACGGATAATTTAACCTTTCAAAAACATTAACTGAAACAAGACTTTACACTGCAGTATTAATTCGGTGCTATATTAAATTGTCACTTCAAGCCTCTAAAAAAAGGGGAGAAACATGATAATAACAGCAATTTCCAAAAGCCAGCGCCCAGGTTCACACCATCCTGTGGAGACATAAATATTTATCTGCTGCGGTGCGTCACTTAGAGTCCTCTCGGCTGAAACCTTCAGTCAGCTGTGAATCTGTTAATGGCATTTCATTTTGCATGAGAAAAGCAACAAATTGGGGACTCATAATACTTGTTATTCTTGTTGAGCGTCTGACAGCAAAGCAAACTGAGGTCTTGTGGCTGTTGGATTTCATAAGTTTTTAAAATTCTGATCTCACCACATCAATTTATCATTGCATTACCGTTCTAACAAGCCCACGATTATAGAGGAAAAAGCTCTAAGGGAGACTTATGAAGAGGGAGCATTTGGTTTTGCTGATGACACCATGGAATCATTGACAAGTAGCTTTTTGAAAAAAACACAGAAAAAAGTAAAATCTGGGGGCCGGCCCGGTGGAGCAGCAGTTAAGTTCGCGTGCTCTACTTCAGGGCCCGGGGTTCGCTGGTTCTGATCCCGGGTGCAGACCATTGGACCGCTTGTCAAGCCACGCTGTGGCAGGCGTCCCACATATAAAGTAGAGGAAGATGGGCACGGATGTTAGCTCAGGGCTAATCTTCCTCAACAAAAAGAGGAGGATTGGTGGTGGTTGTTAGCTCAGGGCTAATCTTCCTTAAAAAAACAAAAAGGTAAAATCTCTTAGTGTTGGAAACACAGGGTACAGACAAAACATTGTGAGCAAATATAAGCCTCTGAGAACATGCTTGAGAAAAACAGAAGCTGCTGCATGATAAATAGCAGAGCGAGGTGACATGAGGTGTCCAGCTATGAAAATGCAAAAGTGCAAAATACTTAATAAAAGCAGCATTTTAAAATGCAAACGTAGATGATGCAGTGAGTTTAACACTGAGAATCTGGACACTGACCCTAAGAATAACTGTGACTGAATCGCTCTGTATAGTAAGCATAATGAGAATTGATGGTTACCAAGTTCACTTTTTTTTTTTTTTTTTTTTTTAATGTTCTTATTTTTTTTTTTTTTTTTTTTTTTTATTTTTTTATTTTTTTATTAATGTTATGATAGATTACAACCTTGTGAGATTTCAGTTGTACATTTTTGTTAGTCATGTTGTGGGTACACCACTTCCCCCTCCGTACCCTCCCCCCACCCCCCCTTTTCCCTGGTAACCACCAATCAGATCTCCTTCTCAATATACTAATTTCCACCTATGAGTGGAGTCATATAGAGTTCGTCTTTCTCTGACTGACTTATTTCGCTTAACATAATACCCTCGAGGTCCATCCACATTGTTGTGAATGGGCCAATTTCGTCTTTTTTTATGGCTGAGTAGTATTCCATTGTGTATATATACCACATCTTCTTTATCCAATCATTAGTTTCTGGGCATGTAGGCTGGTTCCACGTCTTGGCTATTGTAAATAATGCTGCAATGAACATAGGGGTGCAACGGACTCTTGAGATATCTGATATCAGGTTCTTAGGATAGATACCCAGTAATGGGATGGCTGGGTCATAGGGTATTTCTATTTTTAGCTTTTTGAGAAATCTCCATACTGTTTTCCATAGTGGCTGTACCAGTTTGCATTCCCACCAACAGTGTATGAGGGTTCCTCTTTCTCCACAACCCCTCCAACATTTGTCGTTCTTGGTTTTGGATGTTTTTGCCAATCTAACGGGGGTAAGGTGATATCTTAGTGTAGTTTTGATTTGCATTTCCCTGATGATTAGCGATGATGAACATCTTTTCATGTGTCTATTGGCCATATTCATATCTTCTTTTGAGAAATGTCTGTTCATGTCCTCTGCCCATTTTTTGATCGGGTTGTTTGTTTTTTTGTTGTTAAGCAGTGTGAGTTCTTTGTATATTATGGAGATTAACCCTTTGTCGGATAAGTGGCTTGTAAATATTTTTTCCCAATTAGTGAGCTGTTTTTTTGTTTCAATCCTGTTTTCCCTTGCCTTGAAGAAGCTCTTTAGTCTGATGAAGTCCCATTTGTTTATTCTTTCTATTGTTTCCCTCAACTGAGGAGTTACAGTGTCCGAAAAGATTCTTTTGAAACTGATGTCAAAGAGTGTACTGCCTATATTCTCTTCCAAAAGACTTATTGTCTCAGGCCTAATCTTTAGGTCTTTGATCCATTTTGAGTTTATTTTGGTGTGTGGAGAAAAAGAATGGTCAATTTTCAATCTTTTGCATGTGGCTGTCCAGTTTTCCCAGCACCATTTGTTGAAGAGACTTTCTTTTCTCCATTGTAGGCCCTCTGCTCCTTTGTCGAAGATTAGCTGTCCATAGATGTGTGGTTTTATCTCTGGGCTTTCAATTCTGTTCCATTGATCTGTGGACCTGTTTTTGTACCAGTACCATGCTGTTTTGATCACTGTAGCTTTGTAGTATGTTTTGAAATCGGGGATTGTGATTCCGCCGGCTTTGTTTTTCTTGCTCAGGATTGCTTTAGCAATTCGCGGTCTTTTGTTGCCCCATATGAATTTTAGGATTGTTTGTTCAATTTCTGTGAAGAATGTTCTTGGGATTCTGATTGGGATAGCATTGAATCTGTATATTCCCTCTGCGTTTAGGAGTAATTGCGGGGGGTTTAAGTAGGGTTCTGGTCACCTGTTTCCACCGTCGCTCCTCTGTTGTGTTCTCGCTCCTGCCCTAGATGTGTGTGGATCCTCTGGGGGCGTCCGTTGGAAGAAAGCCGCCTGCGGGTACCAGGCTGCCCGTCGGGGTCGGAGAGTTTTCACCTATTTCCACATCCTCCCGGAGGAAAGTCCGTCCGCCTTCCGATGTATAGTCGCGTGGGTGTCTCAGACGTCCTGAGATGCTGTCTGAATATCCTTTGTCAAGCGATAAGTGTCCAAATAATTGTAGACTCGAAGGGCGAGAGACAAAGAGGACTACTCACGGCGCCATCTTGGAAGAATCACCAAGTTCACTTTTTAAAAACTTGGGAGTAAATAGTCAGTGCCTATTCAGATGAACGCTGAGTGTCGTCCTGAGCTGCCACGCCAGGTGCCAGACAGAGCTTCTGTGTTGATGTGAGGGAAGAGCGTGTCTGCAGGTGATGGAGGGAAGTCAGCAGACTCGTCTGACTTCTAGAAGGGAATCTCCCAGGCTGCCCCAGGGCACTGCAGCTGTTGAGTCTGTAAACAGAGACATTAACATGGCAGACAGGGAACACCAGTGTTGATTCTGTCCTTCTCACGGGCACGTAGATAGCCTGGTAGCCACATCAAGGCAGTGGTTGAAAGTGAAAGAAATCTTGGTCCCTTTCTTAAAGAGTGACCCTCGGGATTAAATTGATATTTCTCCATTCCTGCAATCTAGAAATTAAACATGTAGAAGGGAGGAAGCAGAGATTGCTTAGATTGCCTTACGATCAAATCAACAATGTTAAAAAGAAATTAACTGATGCTGAGGATGTTTTCAAAAAAGGAAGGTGCTTATGCCAAATAATTGATTATTAAAGAAAGACATGCTATTGTAGTGCCCCCAATACATCTTCTCTTATTTTTGAAGCATTTATTTACGTTATTTTGTTAATTTGTCGATGATGTTTAAGTTCTTGAAGGAAGAATTCTCAGAGTTCTGATCCTAAAATCAAGACATGTGAGAAATGTAATTTTTTAGTGTTTCTTTTATATTTACAAAAGTATTTGCTCACTTTATAAACAAATACGTACACACATACAAAAATATGTGTATGCAACCGTATTCATTTTCGGGAAGTCTTTATTCTATGGAGAGTATTTCTCAGAGGGCATTTTAGGAACATATCAGGTGCTCTTGGAAGTTTCCCTCCCTTACCCTTTCCTTCTGTCCTTATCCACCCGTTGCCCCAGGGCCTTGGTTTCTTCTTGCTCCTGCTGGAGTCACCAGCAGTCCCTTCTTTCCCATGTCCCTGATCTTCATGGTCTTTGCAAAACCCTATGTGCTAAGTGCTATTGTTACCCCCTTCTCCAAATGCAGAGACACAGAGAGGTTGAGTAATTCCCCCAAGGTCACACAGCTAGTGAATGTGGAGCTGGACTAAGAGGGCTCCCAGCGGCGTGATGTGGCTGAGTCGTGTTGAAAGCCCAGCCAGAGCTGTGGCCATCTCCCTGGTCGTGGGATTACCTCTAGCAGTATGTGCGGGTCGGAGTCCTTGTAGATGTGCCCACTGGTGTTAGAGTCTGTGCACAGCGTTCCCCAGGTCAGCTGGGGAAGAATTGAAAGGATTAGCATTCAGGCCTCTTTGTGTCACCTCCCACCTGCAGTGACACATATGCTACAGTACAGAGGTCCCTCACCCCTGGTGTTCAGAGACCCAGTGAAATGTTCCTCTACTAAAATGAAACAGTGTATTCTTTTCCCAGTGTTCCCACGTAGAAATTCAATGAATGGGTAGAATTTTCTTTTCTGCAAACTTTTGACACTTGAATGCTTTCTAAACCTTTGTCACCCACTGCTGCTTGTCAGTACTGGAATCTAATGTGAGAGATTTTAATAGGTTTGTGGATTTGTACATATTTCTATACTCAGGGTTTTGTTTTGTTTTGGTGAGGAAGATTGGCCCTGAGCTAACATCTGTGCCAATCTTTCTCTTTTTGCTTGAGGAAGATTGGCCCTGAGCTAACATCTGTGCCAATCTTTCTCTATTTTGTATGTGGGACACTGCCACAGCATGGCTTGACGAGCGGTGTGTAGGTCCACACCTGGGATCTGAACCCACAAACCCTGGGCTGCCAAAGCAGAGTGCACGAACTTAACCACTACGTCACCGGGCCAGCCCCAAATACTCAGGAGTTTTCTGTTTATTCAATCTCTGTTTTTCAAGATGTTCATCCAAGAGCCTCCGAGTTGAGCCGTGCCTTTGAGGACGCGTGCGTGTAGAAACTTGCTGATGAAGGAGACCTGATTTGTTATATTTTTTCTATGTAATAATTTATTTAATCTTAAAGATAGAGGAATGTAGAATGTTATCTGTATGGGTATTTTTCCTTGGGGAAAAAAAAGCTTGTCAGCCATTTCCTGTGTAGTATTCAGAAGGTTTCTTTAACATGTTCATCAACGTGAATAATGATTAGTATCCGGTCTGTTCCACGGTACCCTGTGGCCTCTACACAGGCTTTCATCAAAGAGACTTCTTCTACTGGCAGGACTTTGAAAAGATAGGCCACGATGAGAATCATCTGAGCAGACCAGCTCAAAGCGGGGTTGAATGGCCAAACTGAAACTGGTGTGTCCCCCCCAGGGCAGGGGGCACGTCCTGTGAGCCACCAAAATACTTGGAGAGCCTCCCTCAGCATAGACACCAGAACACGTCTGAGAGTTGGTTTGCAGCACAAAGCAGATAGGTGTAGCAGTAACGTTTCTTATCAGAGTTTTGAATGAAAATAATTATTATTACTGTCATCTGCAGTAGGAGGAAGAGTATAGTACAGTACACAGATATTGTGTAATTCTGATGTCTTTTATTGTAATCCTCACAATAACCTTCATAGTACAAACTATGGTGCTCATTTTCCAGAAAATGGAAGTAAAATGATGAGTGATTTAGTAAGTTGCCCAAGATCCCACAGCTGGTAAATCGAGGCACCGGGATATATACGCACATCTTTCTGGCTCACAAACCTACGTTCTGTCTACTGTGCTTACGCAGTGTAGACTCCCGTAGCCTCTGTGTTTTTAAGGCCCACCCAACCATCTTTCTTCAGAGGTGAGGGACAATAACACTTTTTATTTCTTTAGATCAGTTGTGAGACATTTTATTTTTAACCAAGGACTTTTTACCACCTGTTTTCCATTAGCAAAACTCAAGTTAATTTACTGTTTTTCAAAAGGAGAGAAATAGAAAATGTTTCACTGATCTGACCTCAAATTAAGAACAAGTTGAGGTGAAACTCTACTCAGAAAATATACCAAATTCAAATATATAGCTTAAGTATGGGCAGTATGATAAAAAAAAAAAAAGGGTGGAAGTGTCTTTAAAATCTGCCAAAATTCTGGGTGGCAAAAATGAAACTCATACAGATGCTTTTCATCTTTTTTTTAGTGATAAAAGCTAAAGGCTTTTTAACTCCTAAGATGGACAAATATTATGAGAGTTGTTTATTGACGGTGTTTACCACTAAAGATTTTGAAAGTGCATTCTAATTACTTTCTTATTTTTATAAAGTGCTCATTGTAAAACAGAAAAATTCAAACAGTATAATTTTTTAAAAAAGGAAGAAGGCAAAGTTCCCCCAAATTCCACCATTACCATTTTGGTCACCATTCTTCCAGGCACCTCTCTTTTGTAAATATGCATAATGCATACAATTTTTACAATTTTGGATTCATACTATTCATGCTGTTCCATAGCTTAGACATTTCACACACATATCGTGGACATAAAAGAGGTTTTTTTGAAATCTTCTTTCTCCCTCATTGGAAAGAAAGGAAAATCTAACTTTGCTTTGTAGAGTGCAGGGGGACCCATTTTATAAAGATAGGTTTTTAAGGAGAAGTGTCTCCATCTTGTGGCCTTTTAGAGTATGGTCTTTAAAGACCTATAGACTCATGTTGCATTTTTGCAACGCTAATTGGCAGTGGAGTCAAAGCTGGGACTTGTCTAGTGGACTTGATGAAATCCAGCATGGGGCCAGAGAATCCCATCTGTCTGGCGAGGAGCGAGCCTTCCGTGGTAGGGCACCTGCCCTTCAGCCGTTTCTCTGGTGGGCATCTTGGCTCAAGACATCCCCGTCTCAGTGAGAAATAGAAAAGCTAGAACTAGAGTTCAACCCTTGCAGCTTCTAACACTGGGCTCTCTCCATAATTAATTATATCCCAGTTTTGACTTTACAAATTAGTTGAGAAGCTTACGAAAAAATATCTCTTTGGAGATAAAGGTGAATTTTCTTATCTGTGTATATATGGTCAATGCGGATGCTTGTTAGATAATACAAACATGGTCATTTTCTGCAAAAAGGACCTTGATGGTTAGAGAGTTTCACTTTATATGAACACCAGAGGCAGAAGAGTTATATTTTGCATGTGAATGAGCACCTTTTGGTTGGATAACATTGTTTTTCCTCTTTCTTTCTCTCTTATGCAGTACATAGTGGAATGTCACGGGATCACCCTCCTCCCCCAGTTCTTGGGCATGTACCGGCTTAATGTTGATGGAGTTGAAATCTATGTGATTGTTACAAGAAATGTGTTCAGCCACCGTTTGTCTGTATATAGGAAATACGATTTAAAGGTGAGAGTGATTTTGTTAATTTGTATTAAATAATTAAGCTTGTTCATCCACATTGTAAATATTGTGATTGTGCTGAATGCTCAGGAGGTGCCCAGAGCTTAAAGCCACCAGGCGACTAGCCGCACACTCCTTCGTGTTAAGCAAGGATTACTTGCTGGTTTTACTAGAACACCCTTGAATGTTTCACAGATATCATGTCTGATTTATTCAACGAGTATTTATTAAACAGCAACTGCGTACCAGGCACTGTTTTAGGTGCTGGGAATAGTGTGATAAGCAAAACAGACCAAACCTAGGCTCAAGGAGCTGACATTCTGGTAGGAAAAGACAGACAATAAGTAACAGTGGTAAGTGAGTCCTATAGCATAGTAGGAAGTGATAAGTGCCATGGATAGAAGTGAAGGCGGGAAAGAATGGGGAGGGATACCGTTTCAAAGAAGGTGTCAGGTAAGGTTTCACTGGAAAGATGGCACTGAAGCAGACCTGAAGGAGGTGAGGGAATGAGCTGAGAGAAGAACATTTCTAGAAGAGGGAACAGGCCCTGAGACAGGCTGTTTCAATGGCGTTGAGTAAGAAGCATTCCACTGGAAATTGTGAGAGTGTAATGAAATGGTCAGCCTTCTAGGATCCCTGACTTAGATGGAGAATGTCCGAGTTAGGAGTTGGCACGCTATGACCTGCCTGCATGACAAATCCAGCTTGGCCATATTCGTAAATAAAGTTTTATTGGAATACGGCCATGACCTTGTTTCTGTGTTGCATATGCTGCTTTCATGTTATAATGGCAGAGTTGAGTAGTTACTACAGAGACCCTTGTGGACCACAAGGCTTAAAACATTTACCCTCTTGACTCTTTTCAGAAAAAGTTTGCCAACCACTTTGGTCTTCATCAGTGGATCACAAATTTTTTGATCTGACTCCTTCACACTCTTAAAAGAAGACCCCCAAAAGCTTTTGCTTATCTAGGTTGTGTCTACTGATATTTACAATGTTAGAAATTAACATGAGAAATTTTTAAATACTTATTTTAATTTAAAATAATAAAATTATTATATATTACTATTATGTTAGCATACTTTTATGAAAAATAGAGTATCTTCCAAATGAAAAAATTTAGTGACAGGTGACAATGTTTTGCATTTTGCTGATCTCTTTAATGTCTGACTTAAAATGAGATAGTTGGAATATCCTGTCTGGTTCTGCTGTCAGTCGGTTGCAATTGTTATTTGATTGAAGTGTATGGAGAAAATCAGACCTTACACAAATATATAATTAGAAAAGGAGAGGAGGATGTTTTAACTCTTTCAGAAATTTGTGGATATTCTTAGATATTATACCAAAACCTGACAACTGGTAATTCCTCAAAGCTTAGTTTCCATGCAGCATCATTAAAATCTGCTAGTCTCTTTGCATGCATTTGTCTGAATGCATCATGCTTTGGTCATTTGGAACGGATGGGTTCACTGAGTTATGTGCTCTTCCAAATAACTGACACATTTCTTTATACAGTTATTCCCACATAACGACATTTTGGTCAATGATGGACTCACATGTATGATGGTAGTTCCATAAGATTAGCACCATACAGGCTAGATGTACAGTAGGCTATACCATCTAGGTCAATACACTCTGTGATGTTCATACGATGACGAAATCGCTTAATGACGCATTTCTCAGTCAGAACGTATTCCCCATCATCAAGCGACGCATGAGTGTACTATGTCAAGAAGTCACATTAATATCATCACCAGTCTTATCAGAAAAGTCTCTGAGTATTGAGAAGCTGTCAAGCTCAAGGTGATGGATACAGGTTTTTTAAAATTCTAATTTTCACTCGAAAGCTCAAATTTTACCATTGGCAACAAGTCCTGTCAGTTGTTTTCTCTGAAGTGACAGCATGCAGCCCCCTGCACATAGCCGAGCCCAGCAGCTTTCTTCATCTTTGAGCAAATATTTTCCAAATGCCCAGATCTGAATAAACATAGATTGCCAGTTATTCTTGCAAGTAAAAATGTTATTTCATAAAAAAGCAGCTAGTTTAGCTCATAACTCAAACCATCACAAAAATGACTGTTCTTTAGCCATTCCTTTTTTATAAACAGAAGTGTGTTGTGCATAATTCCATACAGAATATTGACACGATGTGTACTCCAGGGTCAAGATTTAATAATTTCATTGCTTCATCAAGGACATTCATATACATATATTTCATATATATTTGACGGTAGTAGTATCATTTGGTGCCCTGCTGGATTTGTGGTAAGCTGCCAACAGTTTTACCCATCATTGCTTTTGCAGTAGCCATGCGAGTATCAAGACAGTGAAAAAGGCAAATGATGTGTCATCATTACTATAAAGATAAGTTTCACTTTGCAGACCCCTGAAAGGGTCTTAGGGCCCCAGGGTGCTAAACCACGCTTTGAGAAAAGCTAGTCTAAGGAAAGGAAAATGGTCTAGGCTCATCTCCTACCCTCTGGAGTTCAGATAAACCGTATAAGCTTCCCAAATACAGCTGTGCTCTATCTGCCTCCGAGTCGTAGCCATTTTGTTCCCTGGTGGAAATCCCCGCCCCCGTATGTACCTCTTTTCCAGCACCATCTCTCTCACAAAGCCTCTGCAGTGTTACTCAGTGTCCTCTGCTGAGGATCACAGGACTCTGGTCCCTGGTCTGACTCCCCCATGTAAGAAGCCAGAGCAACCTCAACTCTGAAGCCACGTGTCCTGGTTTTCTTACTAGTTAGGAGTCTGTGAGTTGCTGAACCTAGTGAGTTTCTTCATCTGTAAAACACGGATAATTTTACCTGCCTTTGTTGGGTCATTGTGAGGGTTAAACGACATATGTAGAGGTCATGTCCAGCCTAATGCGTAGCATATGGAAATTGGTCAATGAAATGTGGTTGTCTCATCCATTCTACTAGTGAGGAAGTGACTTAAAGGCACATTTTTTGTCTTACTTTCTTGTTTATCCCCCTGAAATGCCTAAGATAGTGCCTCGTTCAAGTAGGCATCTGGTAAACATATCTTGATGTAAATTATACTTACAGACTGGACACTATACTTTGAATTTGCCTTGAACTTCATAATTTCATCTCCCTTTTTAGCTGGTAGAATAAATAAATTCTGTTCTTGCCAGAACTTTCCATTGTGATGGAACCTGGACATCTGGCATCATTTCATGGCTCAAACTCTTGGCCTTGACTTACTAATCTTACTTTCCTATTTTTGTTTTAATTTTTTATTCTGAATTAATTTGAACTTTGGTGAGTTTTTTCCAGGCTAATGATCTGCATTCACATAGAGATGAAGCTTCGCTGAGAATCAGAAGCAGGGTAAATTATACTGTAGGAGGGAAAGAACACACACAGACCAAAAACTTGGTTAAAGATACAAAGAGGAATAAATGGTTTCTTCCTCTGCCTGGTAGGATAGGCAGTGCTCAAGTATTACAGATGTCCCCAGTTTGGTGTTTCGTTTTTTTTTAATTTGGGAACATTCCTCGTTAGAAATCAGTGTGTAAAGGAAAATATTTTTGGCCTGTATTCAAGAATTCCTAAAGGGAGGAACAGGCCATTGCAAGTGATAGTTGTGTGCTGTGGTTGTGGAACGGGCCACAGGTCTTCCTTCATGAACAATTCACATCATCCGTGTTTATTTGGTGGGTCATCTTTGTGCTCCTCCAACACGTCCCCAAGAAACTGAACATTTTCCCGGGGCTGGCAGCAGTGCCTCTTGGATCCACCAGAGCTGGGAATACTGAGCGCCAGGGGGATGGAGAATTGACCCGAGGGAGACCCTGGCCTGGTCTTGGCTCTCTTCCCCAATACGAGCAGACACCTTAGTCGAGTCACCTCATCTATGAATTACAGGTTCCACACATCCTAATCAATGCCTGAACTGCTTGAATGGAAGACGGTCATAGAATAAAATTTTGATTTAAGAATGGCCATCCTAGAAGCTACTTTGACCTTTCTCCGTCACATGCAAGTTCTGTTAATGATCGGTATCCAGGGCAATAAATGTCTGTTTAAGACGGGTCAGGTAGACGAATCTCTGTGCTGACCTAGTCGTGGTTTGGGTGTCCAGTGCTGGAGGGGAAGGGAGAGCAGTAAATTGGTCTGTGATCCTTCTCCAACCATTTATTCAGCAAACGCCAAGCATTGCTGTGCGAGACACCACGATGGTCACTGAGGAGCACAAAGAATAAATAGTCATTGTTGTATTGACATAGTTAGGAATTCACTGGCCTTTGTTTTTCAGCATTTCTTTTGCATTAAAATCTTCCCCAAACAAAGGAAGGTTTCTCTTCTTGAACTCCACCCAAAGGCCGCCTGTCGGAGGCGGACTCGGGTCTCCTCAGACAACCCCAGAGCTCTGAGGCAGGGTTTCAAAAACCAGTGCAGTAGAGTAGAAGTCGCCGAGATCAAGAACTGTGTTTTCTTCCACTCTGTGCTCAGCCTAGGGCCTGGCACAGGGGAGGCAAGTGAACATGCGTGTTTGAAGGGATCTCCACAGCGAAGCACCCCCAGGGTCTGACTCATAGTAAGTGAGGAAGATATGGTCCTCACTAGCCCAAAACAGGAGAGAGAGGCCATCAAAGGGCTAGGACATGCCCCCATCTGGAGGACCTAATGTGGGAAAAGAGGCATTTAATACCCCAGCGGTCACTGCGGCCAGCTGACCGCCCACTTCACACTCGAAGACCCCAAGACCAACCGTTTCTGGCAATTGAGTCAAGGAGCGTGTGGTTTTGATCCCGTATTTAGTAAGTGATGGTTCAATGATTGTCAAGTTGTCTGATTTCCAGCTGGGGGACAAGAACCAGGGAAAAGACACACAGGTGACATGACAGGGAGAGGGTGGTTGACAAGTGGACAGGACACCTGCAGAGGAGCAGCTCTCGCGCGGGCGGAGGCTAGTGACTGGGGAGGGGACAGCGCTCACTCAGAATGTGGCTCCAGAGCAGAGCAGTTATTTCTGCGCTCTGCCCTGGAATGTCTGCCTATTTTAAATGTGTGAAACCCGATGCCTGGCGTGTGCATGTTTTTATTATTTTTTCTGTGTGTTTCAGGGCTCCACAGTGGCTAGAGAAGCTAGTGACAAAGAAAAGGTAAGTCCCCTGACACATTCCTCACCGCGGTCCTGCCAGCCTGTGTGACCTCTTATTTTCATTTGTTCTTTTTTTTTTTTAAGGAGGTTTTTTTCCCTCCCCAAAGCCCCAGTCCATAGTTGTATATCCTGGTTGTAAGTCCCTCTAGTGCTTCCATGTGGGACACCGCCATGGCCTGGCTTGATGAGTGGTGCCATGTCCGTGCCCAGGATCCGAACTGGCAAAACCCTGGGCCGCCAAAGCAGAGCGTGTGAACTTGACCGCTCGGCCATGGGGCCGCCCCCTCATTCATTCTTTCTTGACTTCCACCCCTGGGTTCTTCCCGTTTCTCCTGCTGGCGCACCCGTGAAAAACACATTATTGGACTGAGAAGTGTTCCACCTTAGTTCTCTTCCTTGGAGTACCTGGCCCATCCCTCTTTGTCGAATAACGACATCGTTCTTAGTTTTAAGTGTGGTTGAAAGAAATTCTTCACATGCAACACGGTCTTGAAAACATCGCTGCCTGTGTAGCAACTTAGGATGCAGACAGGCAGGTACAGCTCAGCCACAGGGTCCCAGCCCTGCCGTATCGCTAATTAGCCAGGCGTGGCCTGAATACGTATTATTTCTTGCCTCTCTGAGCCCCGGTTTTCTCACCTGTAAAAGGAGGCTGCTGAGCTTCAACTTCACCTGTAAAATGCTGGCTGAGATGAGCTTCAGACTCCTTTCCAACTATAAAATGTTAAGATACGATTAGAGTGTTTTTTTGCTTAAAGAATTAGAGATGAGGAGACCACATCTTTTTATCTTTTCCTGAGTCACTGGACATTAGGTAATATTTGAACCACATTTAGTTTTTTATGCAAGATTATAAACAGATTCAACTTGAAGGATCACTTTGAATAAGTTTGGGAAGTAGCTTTGTGGATATAAACATAAATTGACCAAAACTGACGTTTGCTTGTCTGGAAGGCACCTCTGTACTCAGGGTTATTCCTCCTCATCGCCTTGGGAAGTGCCTTCTTTTGACTATTTAAAGCTAGGCTCAACGTTTTGTTTTTGTTTTTTAAATTAAATTCTTTTAGAATGATATCATTCAGTTTTGATTGGAATTTTACACAGTTGGAAATCTGCTTTTATTTATCCATTCAGAAGTGTTTGTCAGCATCTTTATGGTTACTGTCCTAGCGTGAGGGGCTGAAATAGTGAACCACACAGACACATCTAGCAGCATAGACAGACGTTAAATAGGGAATGACAGCATCATGTGATAAGTATTTTCACAGGGAGCACGTAACGAGGGCACCTAACTCCGGCTTGGTGGGGTCAGGGTAAGACTTCCTGGAAGAGGTGTTTGGAAACCTGAAGGATAAGTAGGAGTTAGCCAGGGGAAGAGGCGAGAAAGAGCAGCATGTGCAAGGGCCCAGAGCGGGCCGTGCTTGGTGCTGTAGCTGGAGGGTGAGATGAAGCCGCAGAGGTCAGCAGAACCAGTTGGAAGTGCTGTTGAAATAACCCAGATGAGATGGTGGCCTGAGTTGGGATAATGGAAGAGGATGGATCATAGGGAGATTTGGGAAGAAGAATTCACAGAACTCGGAGATTGAGTGTGGGAGGTGAGTGGTTCCAGGGAGTGTGTGTGGAGGGAGGGCAGGGTTAAGGATGACTCCCAGGTTTCTGGTTTGGACAGTTGGGTAGGTGTTGATTCCACTGGCTGAAAATGGGAGCAGAGTGGGAGGAGTACTTTGAATGTCAATGTGGCATCAGAACAGAGATGTCCAATAGGCAGGAGAGGCTGTAGAGAGTGTTTCAGCTGGAAAAAAGGGCGTGGAAACCTCATGGGAAGGATGCTCAGCAAAGACAGGGAAGTAGATGAGGTCACCCGGAAAGGGTGTATGGAGTAGAAGAGAAGCATGTCCAGAACCAGCCCAGAAGAACATCATCATTTAAGGAGTGGGTCAAGGAAGAGAGTCCTGCAAAGGATCTGCTGAAGAGACAGGAGATGAGCCAGGAAAGTCTGGATCATTTGGTCTAATATTTATTGAGCATCTGTTATGAGCAGGCGTTTTGCCACCCATTAATGAGAAACGCCTCAGCAAACAATGTTCCTACTCTTATGAAAGTTGCATTCTAGAAGTATCCCAGAAACCAGAGGAAGAGAGCTTTCCCAGAATTGGATGCTTCTGCAAGGTCAGGGAGCATGAAGACTGAGAATTATCCATTGTACTTGTCAGCAGGGAAATCACTGGTGACCTTGTCAGTGATGATGGACGGAGCAGAAGCCCAGACAATGGTGGGTTAAGAAGTAGGAGGAGAAAAGGACACAGTGGATCCTTCTCTGACAGTTTGTCTTTTCACTGTGCATTAGTGAATATATTTTTACACTTCCAACCTCCACATACATCCCCCTGAAGGCACCCACTTTGGCCAAAAGAAGCAGAAACGATGGACAGTCCACTTTCATGTTGCTGTGACTAAACATTTCTTCCAGGTGCCAAAGACTCAAGTGGGTATTTAAGTTTTAGTCCCTGAGAAGCTCAGAGCTTTAGTATTATTTTCTCCTAGGAGAAAATCCCACTGTGGATATTTAAAGAGCCAACACAGACTTTTCAGCATCATAACAAGAAGCCAGCCCCCGAGTGAGAACTGTGGACATGATCCACCACTACTCCATGTTGGCGCGTCTGTTTTTGGTTCATTCCCAAGTCCCTTGAGACTACCGCCGGTGGCCTTTTTTCCCCCCTCTGTTTATTTTGATTTCTTCAGGTTACATCACCAAGGGCTTGGTCTGCTCTGACAGTAACCAATGCCAAGAAAGACAGTTACAGCCAAAGGGGTGGTTGCTGCTGAAGCAGAATTCATCAAACAAGGACACGTATGAAGGAAAGCCACGAGTATTTGATGTCCTTGTAGCTGTCATATTTCATCAGAAGCAGACCATTCAGTTCCTTATCTTTCCCTCCATTGCTCTGCCTCTAGGACCACACACTTTCCAGAAACCAACCCATGGCAATCGCCACAGTTCCACCGCCCACCTCTCCAAAAATGTTTCGCCCTGTAGTGGTGTAGGTTTCTGTGAAAAGACATAGAATTATAGAATTTGTTTAACGGAAACCCACTTTTCTGAGGATGCTGCTAGGATGCTTCTATCCTGTATTGAATATGTGCCTATTGTTCCTCAAAACATCTCCCTTTGGGGGTGGGCTTAGAGAAGCCAGAAATGGGAGGGACCTTGAGAGGTCAGAGTTCAGTTTCCCTTCCTGACACGTGACAGATTGAGACCCAGAAGCTTAAGTTCCCATGCTGCATCTCAGTCAGCGGCAGAGGTAAAACCTCACCCTATTCAGGGGGTTATTTTTTTTTACTGTTAATTTCGATGTATTGGGATTTAGAAAGGTAAGTATAATAGCTGGCCTTTGTTGAGTGTATTCTATATGGCAGCCACTGTTTTCAGTTTTACGTGGATTTGGCCGTGTAAGCTTTACAACCACCCTATGAGGTAGCTGCTGTGGCGGCTTCCTTTGAGTACATGAAGTTACATAATAGACAGGTTCAGTAACTTGTCCACGGGGCCACAATTAGGATGTGACGGGGCCAGGGTTCCAGCCCAGAGCTCACATTTCTAACTACTGTGTGGTTCTGCCTTCTAAATGTTTGGGAGTTCTCTCTCTCCTTTTTTTAAAGGACATATCATCAAAAATTTATGTTAATCCCATGAATCATGAAGAGGAACAAGGAAACTTTCACTACACTGACAAAACAGTGTTCCTGTGTCTTGCACTATGTAAACAGTAAAACTCTCTCCACGATTGCCCTGCGGACGGGTTCAGTGCTCTCTGCTTCTTCCTGGGCTGGGCGTGCAGGACAGCTCTTCTTCCAGAAGGAGCAGGGCCAAAGGCCACCCCACCTGGCCCTCTGCATTACAAATGCTCACTGGGAAGGGCAAGAGGAGATAGCCTGAAGATATGGAATGTAAAAGTAATGAAAATTGGTCATTGCTGGAGCTGTGCCTGCCTTGGTAATGGGGCATTATGTCTCCCTGATAGGGCAATTTGATTGTAACCTGGCAACAACTGAGGTGCCATTTACTAAACTGTAATACGTAAAAATAAGTGGAATGTATTAATGGAACTGAACTCTTAAAAACATTGGGTTTTTAAGTTCTGAAAAATTTCTTTGGGGGCCACCCGGTGGAGCAGTGTTAAGTTCACGCTCTGCTTCGGTGGCCCGGGGTTCACCAGTTTGAATGCTGGGCATGGACCTGTGCACCACTTGTAAAGCCATGCTGTGGCAGGCGTCCCACATATAAAATAGAGGGAGATGGGCACAGATGTTAGCTCAGGGCCAGTCGCCCGCAGCAAAAAGAGGAGGATTGGTGGCGGATGTTAGCTCACACCTAATCTTCCTCAAAAAAAAAAAAAAAATTTCCTTTTTATGTCCATTTTCGGGTTTTCTTTCCATGATCAGTTAATATTTTTGACTCTTCCAAAAAACATGCTATTCTTTGTCTTTACAAATAAAACCACAAACATTATCAAAACAATCATGTTACCTCTGGTTAGAAATATTTGCAGAAGGTTAAAAATATATACTTTCTACATTTTAGCCTTTTGTAAATGAAACCAAATGATTTGCAAGAATGTTATTTTCATTGCTATCCTTGCATAACCATATTTTCTACAAAATGATTGTCACAGTGCAAAGAACAATTTTCTCAGAGAATCTCCATTGACATGGCTTAATTAGTAATCTGAATTCTTAGTTCTTCTTTCGAGTCATTATAACTGTTTTAATTTCCCATACTTTTAACTTGTTGATGACAAGTTTTAAAACTGTCATTTCAAATATCTAGTGATATAGGTGCAGACAAGTCCCATCCCTTCGATTTCAGCTTGACACATAATTAGTGTGATTTGTATTAGCATGATAATGAAGCTGGAACTGAAGGGAATAAAGAAGTTCTATTCCAACAATGATGGAATCACTTTCATGGCAACAAGTATCAGAACATGCACATACGGATGTCTTGAATTTCTAAAAAAAAGAGCAGAACGGTGCTTTTTTTTCTTAAACCGTTGTCAAATTCTGAC
Source organism: Equus przewalskii (assembly GCF_037783145.1). Taxonomy (NCBI): domain Eukaryota; kingdom Metazoa; phylum Chordata; class Mammalia; order Perissodactyla; family Equidae; genus Equus; species Equus przewalskii. The sequence goes on from NC_091860.1 coordinate 12,574,791, forward strand.
AGCTGCTATGACTTGTTTTAGTCTTTAATTCTTTCCTTTTTAATGGAAGGGCATCTTCCATTCATGGCTCCAGCAGTTTAGCCCCCTCTAAATGAGACAGAGAAATGCGAATCTCCCTGGTGGTCGATCTCTTCACAGCTGCGCTGCGATTCCAGTGTGACATCAAATTAGTAATTATCGCTGAGCAGACTGCTTTTTACAAATGACAGTCTTAGCATGCTGCCAGCAAGCAAGCCACTCAGCGGGGAAGCCGGGCGAGTAAAAGAAAACATAACTGGACTCACTTGATTTCCGGGGGATTGGACCTGACTCTTGAGAAAGCCCGTGTTCTTGAGAGAGAGAGTCCTGGGGATTTGCACAGATATGCATTTCGTTCATCGTCCTGCACAGTTCTCCAAACTCACGTCTGATTTTATTAGGTAAAGTAAAGCCTGGGTAATGGAGTCGTAGGGTCACAAGAAGAAGATTCCTTTTAACATATTACCTTCTCCCTGGAACCCATTGGAGAGCAAACAGCTGCCCTGCCATTGGCATTTGTATGACTATATTGGCAATAATCATTGTTGACACTTTGATAATGGGCTACAAAAGCCGCCTTGTCAATTCTTAGGCATTGTGAATCGTGCTAGCAATTAACTGACTGTCACCGTCTCTGACATTTTGCCTATTACCGACTGAAGGCTCAGGAGAATTCATCATTAATACCCTCACACTGAAAAATGCTTTCCTAAGCCAGTTTTCAGCATTTCTTTTGTGATCTTTAAATTGTAACAAATTATAATTAATTACTACCTCTCTCGGGTTCTTTGCGCTGCAGCTCAAGGCAAGGTAACTCAGATGGCAGGCTGGGAGCATAAGGTACAAATGCACAGCAGTGTGTCGTTCAGTTCAAAAGCACTTCCTTTTCCGCTGTCGGCGGATGATCAGTTAAAGGGCGATCGTCAAGGTTCTTAGGCCCTAAACTCAGCTAAGGCTTGAAGCTTCTTCCGTAGAAGTTCCCTTCTCCCCAGACGGAGGGGCATCCTTTCCCTTGGCCAGCCACTGTTAGGATCACCGAGCCTGGCACCCAAAGTTAGCGCGTCTGAGTCCCAGCCGCTGCTCTGGCATCAGTGGAAGTTTGGGGTTTGGGGATAAACCGTTTGACTCTCTCCTCATTTGTAGAATTAAAAGATGCACTGTATCATTGGTCCCCATTCTTTAGTGTTTGTAAGAGTCTCTTGTTTCCAATGATGCTTTCCTTTCCTGCAGAGCTGCAGGTTGGCAGCACACTTGACTTTAAATCCGGACTTGACAGGCACTAAAATCCTGTCTGTTCTAGGTATGGGTTAAGGTGATGGCTGTTATTAATGAGAAGAATGTTCTGAGCCATTGTATAATATCAGCAGATGTCTGAGCAAGCCTTAAGACCCTATGATGTAGACCCTGGGGGTTATTCTGGAAAGTGGGGTTTTTATGATTCAGTTCATTTGGAATTTGGTAAGAGTTGTGAGAAAGAACATACAATGACTCTTGTGAGCATCTCCCAGACGCCAGCATTAAAGACCTCAAGCCAGTTGGCCTGTGGTGGGGTATAAACTCCCAGTTGCCTTACAGTCTTTTTTTTCTTTTTGAGGAAGATTAGCCCCTAGCTAACATCCACTGCCAATCCTCTTTTTGCTGAAGAAGATTGGCCCTGAGCTAACATCTCTCCCCATCTTCCTCTATTTTATATGTGGGATGCCTGCCACAGCGTGGCTTGATAAGTGGTGTGTAGGTCCGTGCCCAGGATCTGAACCAGTGAACCCCAGGCCACCACCTTGGAGTGTGCAAACTTAACCACTGCACCATCGAGCCAGCCCCTTACATGCATTTTTATTTCACTGGACTGAACTCAGCTCAGAGTACCCCATCTGGAGCAGTGCTATGAGGTGTGGGAATTTTTTGAAGCTGACAACTCTTATGCAGTTGGTTCCAGAAAGACTTGGGGTGGAGAGAAGACTTCCAAAATTTCGTCTGTGGCCTGAATTTAAGCCAAGCTGCTGCAGATGTATAATTATTAAAATAATAAAATTACGGGCTTCACTAGCTTAGTATTAAACCGGAAACAATAGGACTTAGCAGAGTTCTTGGGTTTGCAGACTTCTGGAGTTTGACATTTCTTAGCTTCCCACCGCTGACATCCCTGCAGCTCACCTTCAGCTCAGATTGTAACAGACCTATTTGTAGGTCTTGCGTGCAGCTTCACTGTCACGTCACAGCCTGGGGAGGAAAGCCAAACCATCACCATCAACATCCTCACCAAGAGATGAAGGGCCGTTACACTCTGAAAAGCATGACAAGACTAGAAAAGGAATAAATTCCACTTTTTAAAGAGTAGCTTGAAAATTTTAGGAAAAAATAAATAACCAACAGCTGGGTTCCACCAGCCTTAACAGTTCTAAATTGCGAAATCAAGAGAGGGCTTATCCAGGTTTGTGCTGCTTAGTTGCAGCTCGGTTTCCCGAGTACATTGAGGTATATTCTTTCTACATTTACACACAGACGAACCGTCCAAAGTAACAGGACCACGTCCAGGTGCTGGTCACAAATGTACACATTCTCCTTGTGGAAATTACAGGTTATTAATGACCTGTTAGGTCATTCCCCAGCCATGAACTTGTGTAAACATTCCACTTCTGTTAAAGAAGGTTGTTATATGTGCTTTTTGTGAGAAAACATCTGTTATCTTTACTACTTCTGTATGAATTTTACCCATATTTACTAATTTGCCTTTTTGTATATCAAATTTGTGGCTTGGATGTTTTGAGAAACAGAACTGATTTTATTATCAATCTGCACCATCTCTTATTACCGCCAAATTGATATCACATATATGATGTTATTCAATCAAATTATCTTTATCCTAGCTCCAACGTAAGGATCACCTGAAATTCTCTCTCTTTCAGCAATATTTCTGGGTGATATTTTCAACCCCATGGACTCTCATATTATGAAGCAAGCTTGGTGAAAGGGGATTATTCTTTTTTATACAAATTTATTTTCATTTAGGTGAGCTTGGAATAACAAGTGAATCAGGAACAGAAGCAGTCCCAACATAAGACAATAATTAGTACATATTTTTTATGTTGTGTATTCAGCCCCAGGTGTCACAATATGGCCCATCAAAGGGACACCAGGCGGCAGTCTTTGACATCAAGGCTTACAATTAGACGTTTTTAAAACGAGTTGCCAACCAAATGAGCACATTGAACAAAAATTCATTTCTTTCTGAAATGTAAGTCCTTTAATCACTGAGTACTATGCTATATGTTACCCTTTGCATTGAAACCTTCTGGTGCCAAAATCCTGTTTGCATTAAACACTCAACTGTGACAGGAGCACATTTCATCTTCCTATTTAGGTTTTCATCTAGGCTAAAAGAAAAACATGGCTCTGTATTATATAGATTTTGGCTTTGTGCATTTTAAATACATATATTTTTAATTTCCCGATTGTTAGTGGCAATTTAAAATACAATAGACTCTTTTTGCGTAATTTCATATAATTATAGAATGATGATAAAATCCAGTATCATTTTAGTTTGAATTCCATGTATTTGAAGTTATTTTTAGACTGTAAATACAGATTTAAGGTATTTATGATTTTGAAAAACCATTTTTTGAGTCGTCTAAAAGATTAGATTTTTCAAATCTCACTAAAATAAGAATTCTAAATAATTTCTGGTTTTATTAACCCTCAAAATATCCGATATTACTAAACTCCCTGCAGATGACAGTAATTGTACATCAAATCAGGAAGAGGGTATTTTCAGCAAGGTTTCCCAACTAGGAATAGCTTTTACAGGTGACCGCAGGTTTTCTAGCCGGAATTTACAATAGAGGTTTGGAGAGCAGGGCATGGAGCTGTCACGGCAGGGGTAGGAGTCTGTGGCCAGTGTCGCCTTTACCGCTTGTGTACTCTCCGCGTTCCCTCGTGTGTCTGATGCAGTGACGTGAAATAGTAACCTTGCGCTTGGGTATGCCAGGTTTGTGTGCAGTAAGTAAGGGAAGTGTCTTCCAGACGCAAAGACAATTTGTAGAGAAGCCATGGGAGACATTTGTGACTAAGGATAAAGCCCCAAAACAAAGGAAATTTCAAACATGGTTGTAGATTACTGATATCTCAAGTTTAAAGAGCCTGTTGCTTTAAAAAGTCAGGAAGGGGGATGGGGCTGGCCCCGTGGCCGAGTGGTTAAGTTCGCACGCTCCGCTGCAGGCGGCCCAGTGTTTCGTTGGTTCGAATCCTGGGCGCGGACATGGCACTGCTCATCAGACCACGCTGAGGCAGCGTCCCACATGCCACAACTAGAAGAACCCACAACAAAGAATACACAACTATGTACCGGGGGGCTTTGGGGAGAAAAAGGAAAAAATAAAATCTTTAAAAAAAAAAAAAGTCAGGAAGGGGGAGAAAAAAGAAGAGAAACAAACTAATGTGTAGCCAGTTCTTATTGCCAAGCCCCGTGTGTTCTGTGTCATTTCGTTCACACCCTCACGCTGTGACGTAGGTATCATTGATTTCCCATTATACACATAAGCAAAGGAGGTTTGGGCAGATTAAGCAGCTGGTCCAGAACATCACAGCTAGTACAAAAATGTTAAATATGCCAACATAATTTTTTTTAAATCTTGCTTTTGATGTATTAGTGATGAGCTTTTCTCTAGATACACCAGCCATGCTTGAGAACATGACCAGCGAATAACAGGAGCCATGTTTGTATATAACTCTCCAGGTGGCAAGCACTGCCCTGAGCTTTGTACATGTATGATTGAACTAGTGTAATCCTCACAACAATGCTGTTTGCTAATCCCCATTTAAAGATGAGGAAACCAAGTCACAGAGAGGTTAAGTCACTAGCCCAAAGTCACACAGCTAATAATTGGAGAAGCTAAGATATAACCCGGGCAGCCCGGATCCAGTCTGTGCTCATAACCACAGGCTTCAATTTGTGTCATAAATAGAAAGCTGGGCCATACTGAATCAATTTGGGGCCTGGCATTACACAGCAGGAAAGTGTGAGGGATGTTCAGCCTGCTTATTTTATCCGAACAGCGGAAGCAGGGGAGCTGGGTTGCAGAGGGAACGGTGTCGCTCTGCATATGCCTTTAGCTGTGTTTGTGCACATACATGTCACATTAGTAGAGATGAATGCCACTTTGAGTCCAGCCCACCCCAGTAGAATTACCTCAGGCAAAAGAGAAAATTCCCCCGCCTCCTTTGGCAGTGCTGGACTCGGTGCTGAGTTGGGTGGTACACAGCCTCCCCCCTGGGAGCAGCTGCTGGAGGCCGCCAGGCAGGACACCCTGTCCAGGCCTGGGCAGACTGGGGAGGGTGACGTGGGAAAAGCAGCTCCCTCTCGTGCCTTGTCCTTGGCGTCACCTCCCAGCAGCTACTTTGTGTGGTACCACAATTCCCCCATCACACTTGGAGGCTCCCAGTCTACACAAAGTGGCCGGGAGAACTTAATTCAGAGCGAAGAAATAAAGACTTAACCTACTACCCCTTCAGACAGCTTGCTGACCGCTGGCTGGAAGCCGGCCTCGGAGAGTCCGCAGCTAAGCAGCCTTTCTGAGCCGATGCCTTGAGCCCTGGCCGTTTCCTCCACCCTCTGGCTGGTTCCACATTGAACTCGAAAGGGTGTGAAAGATACCCATTAGAGAACCAGACCCAGTGACTATGAGGCCTTCAGAACTCCCCTAAGTGCAAATAATCCAGTGTTGCAAAGCAAAAGGTAGACTCCTGGCTGCCCACAATAATTTCTCTGCAGACACACCTCTGTGGGCAGTGGCACGCCAAGAGTTCATGAAGCTCATGAACTCATAGTAAAATGAATTCACTTTAAAACAATGATGTGTTTTTAATACAAACACTGCTTATTATCAGAGAGATCTATTGAAATTTTTTAAAAGCTAAGCAGTAAGGTTTTCTTGAGGATGAATCATTATCAGGCGACCTCATCTTTGTCATCTAGTTCTTAGTAGAAAAGAAGTTAAAGGTTTTTTTAAAGAAAATATTGTGTTTGCAGTTTTTCAACCTGTAATGCCAGCTGTAAATCCATACAGTTCGCTGAATGCTCACAGTGGTGATGATGATAACAAGAACAAGTGACATTCACTCTCTAAATGTGTCGCACAGGCTTCAGTCGAATTCTCAGAACAGAATGATGAGGAGTCGGGCAGCCTGGCGTCCCATCTCAGCATGAGAACTGGCCAACCAGTTTCACGTGCAAGGCTGCAAGACCTTAGTTAAGTTGCATAATCTCTATAGACTCAGTTTCCTTGTCTGTAAAATGAGTTCAAGAATAATCATTAGGATTGTTGCAAAGTAAATGGGACGATGCACTTAAATAAATTAACCCGAGGCTGCTGCTGGTGCTGGTGCCGTTTTCCTGTTTTACCCCTTCTACACCTAAGCAGACAACCGGGAGAGGTTCAGGAACCGGGCCTTGTCCCTGGAAAGTAAGGAGTGGAACCGGGATTGGAGCCTCCAACCCTGGGGCTCCCGAGCGCCCTCCCCTCCCACGGACATGGGGATGGGTATTTGTCAACCACGGCTGGATTCCTCTAGCAGCTGCCCTGCGAAGGATCCACCTTTGCCTCTTGAGCCTTTCAATAAGCCTTTAAGTCTTTTAAACAACCTGGTTGGCCTTTTTTGAACTGGCTCCAATCTAAATACATCCCTCGTGCCTGTGAAACTCACAAGGACGCTGAGGAATATCGTGCAGGGTGTGCGGAGTTTTATGAGGCAGATTATGCCGTCCCGGTCACACGAGGTGATGCTGCTGGGGTGACCCTGAAATGGCACTCACCTGTGTTCACATGCCTGATCTCACAAACACATAGCTGCCTTGTCATGGTCTGTCATCCCTGCCTTCAGGTTTCAGCTCACACAAAAACAGAAGACCCCTTTCCCCTTCTTTTCTTCCATGTATGAAATGAGTTGTGGAGTTGAGGCAGACATCTTAATCCTTAACACCGCCATCCACACACACACCCATCTCCAAAACGTAGTTAGACAGAAATGCCACGTGGTCTCCTTGGAGCCTCATGGTCCCTCCTCCATCTCCGTTTCTGTCTGTAGATCTGGCTTCCACCCTTTTTTCTCAGGCACTTCCAGTTTTGTATTTTTTTGGCCATATTGCTCGCTGTCCTCTGAATGGGTTTGTTAAATTTCAGATCCTCGCTTTCATTCACTGTGAAACCTCATCAGGTTTATAATCCTGATAGAAGAACTGATGCTGGTCTAGTGTGACTGCCTCAGACATCTAACATTAATGTGCTGTCTTCACATCCAGGGTTTCCTTTTACATGTATTACATTATTTTTAACTTATTAATGACGAATTTGGGGGGTTAGTCTACCAGGCCCCTCCTTAGTTTTTATAAAGAATGGCATTGCGTTTTCATTTCCTCAACTCTATGACTCAGCATAAAAGTATCTGACGGTAGGTCAGTCTTCCCCCAGGACCGTGTTATTTATCACTACATCGTACGTATCCGGGCAGCCTTGTTTCATGTCTTTCGTACTAGATTACAAACGCCTTTAGAATAGAAATGCTGACGTACTCATTTTTGCATCCCTGTGCATGACGGTCTTTCAGTAACTGCTTATTGAATTGAATCTTTGGGTTTCTGAGCTCCGCTCCACCCGCTTTGTAAGGGTAATTATTTTGGCAGTCACTATATCAAATTTAAAGTCACGCAACTGTTCAAATCTTCTCAAAGTTAAAGTAGCTTTGCTACTAATTGGGAATTGCGTAGTGTATGTGCATGTATAGATAGATGAGTAGTTTACATACGTGTGTACACTTTATAAAATAAGAAGAAAAAGTAAGCAGTTCAGGCATGAAAGATGGTTCGGTAGTTTTCTTTTATCAGAGGAGAGAGGCAGGTGGGGACCAGGAAGGAGGATATGTTCTTTCCTTGGATCTTTTTTTTTTTTCACTTGGTTCATATTTTTGGAAAAGGGAACCATTCAGATGTTCGTTAATATACTAAGAAAGGCAATTTAGTATGTTGGATTAACTGGAAGAAATAAGCTGTGGTTAGCCGAAAGGAGGCAAGCGGGGGTTGAGGTCTTGAACTCACCCAGAATGCAGGCTGCATGACGTTAAATAGAATAATGCACACTATTTTAAAATTATATGCCTATATTATCCCGTATGCTGCAGCACAAGCTGAAGTTTTTTCTTGCGACCCATGTCCTGATAGTTGCTCATTACTTTGTGTTGATTAGCATTAAGTACAGTTTAGTTACAAGCCCACCACCTTCTTTATTTGTAATGGATAGAACTTCTCGTCTTAATGTTTTATATTAAAAGAAGACATTGTCCCTTGACATTGTCCAAATGAAAACAGAATTTCCTTCTCAGTGGGGTGGTGAGCAGGAAAGCCTGGAAGGGCAGGTGGCTAACTCTGGCTGCATGTTCTCCCTGACTCAGAAATTAGATGCGATTATGGATGGGGCTTTTATGAGACAAGACAACATGTTATTGGTAACATGAACCCAGCAAAGGCTGCCCCAAAAGTGTGGGGGAGTGTGGAGTTGGATGGTACGAGTAAGAGAATTGAGGGTTCCTGGCGAAGAATTCCAAGAGTACAAATTCTATCCTTAGAAGACCTCTTGTAGGAAAGTGAATCTAAGAAAGCAGTCGGGTTCGTGCCTATGAAAACCATGCAATGTGTTAGCGAAGCCTCATAAGATGGGGTGTGTCTAACCCTCCATTCCTGGTGGGAATGCTTCCAGTGCTCGTAGCTCACTGGTGCCCCCTTGCGGTACTCAAGCCACCTCACATTTCCTTGTCTTGAGCGAGACCCCTGCAGTGAACAGGGCGAACTCAATTTCCAGGGGTGGACACCTAACCTCCAGGATTGGAAGGAGTATGTTGTTTTCAGCTTTTTTTCAACCTTCTTTTCTCTCATTTGTTTTAGGCCAAAGAACTGCCAACTTTAAAGGATAATGATTTCATTAATGAGGGCCAAAAGATTTATATTGATGACAACAACAAAAAGGTGTTCCTGGAAAAACTGAAAAAGGATGTTGAGGTAAGAGAAATCGATATAAAGGACAACCCCATTGTATAAATTTCAACACTGTTGGTTTTTAGGAGCTTTTTAAACCACCTATTTACATCTGCAATCAAGGCAAAAATATATATTGTACATTATTAAGATCGGATCTGGTTTAAAGAAGAAGTGTACTCATTCAGCATCTCTCTCCTTTAGATGACAGGCCAGAGAAAGCTCCTGCTGTCTCTGTGGGGTGTCCCCACCCTCAGGTTCCCGTGTTCTGTGTCGTGGGGGTAGCCTGTGTGTAGTCACAGCCCGTTCAGACTGACTGTCCCCAGCAAGCGGAGTTGGCTGGAGGGGAAGATTGTGTCCCGTCAAACAACGGAGCATTTCAAGAACAAATGTTTAGTAACTGTTTGAATTGGGGGCTTTTTCCCTCTAAACCACATCTTGATGTTGGTAAACACAGCCTCAGTCACTTGATGCTTTAATATTTCTACCAGCCGCCATGACATCAGTGTCAGTAGATCCATCACGCCAGCCTTCCACATCATGGGAACAGCACGGTTTGGGACTCCGGGGTCACGGGGGAGGGTTATGAGAAATAAAATACTATGTGGAAATGGGCTTTTAGTCTGGAATGAAGGCATTTTCTTTTTAAGTATCATTTTAAGAATTAAAAATAGACCTTTTCCTATCCTTTCGTTTATCGTAAAGGCATTGCAACTCTCCTGTTGGACTTCCTTATATAATTCTTTTAGAAATAAATTCAGCAAAAAAGTGATTTTCTTGAAATTCCTTAGGTTACAAGGCAGTGCAAAGAGAATTCCAATTTAGATAGTTACTAAACTAAGTTTTTCTTAGCTGGTGCTTTCATTCATATGAATGTGTGTATGCCTATGTACTTCTTTTTTCCTTGAAAGACGGTTTCCGCATACCGGTACAGATCTGCTGCTGAGAGAGAGGCTTTGTGGAATGATTTTCTTTTCCATGTCATTAAACAAAAACAATTAAATGACTTGAGCCAAAGAATGAATGTTGTGTGTTAGATCATATTCCCCACGAGGGCAGAAGAGTGTTACAATTTCCTTGTTAATCATCCAACAGCTCTTTCGTTGAAAGACACTCAGACTGACCAAGTTAGTTAGTTATTTTTAGGACATAAACTATTTTAATAAGAACATTTTTGCTTTATTTTAACCTACATGATGTATATGCTTCAATTAGAACCTAAAGATTGGTTATTAGTAAAGGATCTAAGTGTCTACTTTAAAAAAAAGTAGATAAAAGTGTTTGCTTTCATCGTGGAACATTCTTCTCCAGTCTTTCATTAATAAGCATTTATTTTCCTCAGTTGTCAGTGGTTATTATTACAATGCGTATTTGTTAAGCATTTATCTTACTGTGGGTTAACTTGGTCTGATAACTAAGTACCGTAGGTAGACATACTGTCTTTGGATTTTTATTCATTAATCAGCAAACCTTTGATCCTGAGAATAATATAATTTTAGCAATTACAGTAACTAGCCCTTAGGGTTATCTGTGATCTGCCAAAAATATTGTTTTCATCTTTTTTTCAGTTGGCTGAATATCACTGTGATATTTGGACTCCAGAAATAACGTAACTGAAGCAGTTCAGATTTACAGTCGAATTGCATAAGGATCCTCTTGGCCCTTTGTTGTCTGTAATAATGGTGTTGATTAGAGGATTTGGGAGTTTAATCCCATACGTGGCTCTCACACTTGGATGTCTTGTTGAAATAGAAGCAGGGCATAAAGCCTTCTTTCATTGAAAAAAATTCTCAATGGTTGATAAAAGTGTCTTTAGTTTTGAAATTCATGCAGAAGCATCATTAAATTTTTAAGCAGGTAATTATGGTGAAGTAGCTTGACATCTGATCTTGATAATGAGGCTAGAATTTAATCTAGTTTAGGTTTTTCATCAATTCCCCGCTTTCTAATTTAGCTGGCTGGCCTGTTAGTGTGAGTACAATTTGGCGGGGGGGGGGGGGGGGGGCAGGTTGAGGGGTTTGTTGTTTCCTTAATGCTTAAAGTAAAAGATGAGTTTATTATAGCTCAATAAATAATCACTTTTTGGAGAAGAAAGAATTGTCACTGGAGAATCCAGCTGCTGTTTTTCTGCAGTTGTAATCCTTTTCTTTTCATATGCCACGAAAAGAGCTTTTGTTCAGATAGCTTTGCACATAACTAAATATTTGTGAGCTCTTTTCTCTGAGAGAAAGTGCTCTACAGAGAGTGAAAGTCACTTTTGCTTTGTGACCTGCTTGTTATTAACTCTGGTCCCGGAGAGCCGACTCTGATTTCTCCTCTCATTGGCTCACACTGGGGACCACATCACACGATGCAAAACTGCATTCTCCCTGTGGCTATCTGGGAGCGCCCTTGTCACAGGGCATCTCAACTCTCATGTTGATGGTCCCACAGCCTTGGAAATGGTTGGAGAGGGTGTTGGGGGGTGGGGGGTGGTTGGCAGCCAGAATTTACAGAGCACGTAGGGTCTGAGTCCCTCCTAGGCATCACTATCTCTTTTCATTCTTATAACAACTCTTTGAGGATGAGTGCTGTTATTATCCCAGTTTATGGATGAGAAAACTGAGTCCAGAGACACTACATAATTTGCTCAAAGACACAGAGCTATTAAATTCAGACTGAGATTTGAGGCCGTCAGAGGCCACACGCCTAACTGCTCTGATATAAAATGCAAATTAAAAATGTTTATGAGAGCACAGTTGAGACTTTGTTTTCTGATAAATGCCCCAAAGGAGGATTATTATAACTTTCAACAAGCAATAAAATATAACTGTTAAATAGAGCTGGTTGGAATTTTAATTCTGCCTCACAGATGTGCTAGGAGGTGGTAATCCAGTAGAACGAATGTGTTAATAAAGTTAGCAAATAAAGTGAACTTAAATCTGTTGTGGAGAGCTTATTAACGGCTCTTTTGCCACAGAGGTTTCTAGAAGAGTTTGTGACAGGCCTCATAAAGGTCAGGAGGAAGATACTAGCGCGAGGATTTGGCGTAACAAGGAATTAATTATGGGGAAATCAGATTAGATGGGATATTCTGAGGGAAAAATAGGCTGATCAAAGGTCTGGCAGATAATTATTAAGAGGTTGGAAAGGAGGGGACCTAAAGATGACAAAGATTTTAAAATCTCCATACTTTGAAATCTGATGCACTTAAAAAAATCAATAAATTTGAGTCAGAAGCTCAAAGGGATGAACAGAAAGCAGAGCGAATATATATTAAGTTGCTGATGTTAGCTGGAGGCAAAGCCCAACAGCGGAACCTTGACCCTTGCTCTCCTCTGAGCCTGTCATTTTCCAGTCCACAGTAGTTGTGTGATACCCAAAAGGAATTTTCTCTAACAAGAATCTGGGATTTACTGCCACGCTTCATTTTACTCGACTGCAGAAGAGATTTTAAGTAAATTTTGTGAAGATAAGAGCTAGTGAATCAACGGGCTTTTCCACATGTTTCTCCTCTGGGCCCACCTAACTTGATCCCATCTCTCAAGTTTGAATTGCATACTTGTTGAGAAAAGGTCCCTTCCATGGTCATAACAACGCTGACTGTTCTAAGAGCAGCGTCCCTCGGTACATTCGAGGCACTGTTGCTGTAGTCCTGGCTGCATTCTCTGTTTTCATCCTTCCACACCCGTGCGAGGTTAGTGGCATTGTCCCATTTCACAGTTAGAACAACCGAGGCTCAGAGAGGTGAACTCATTGTCAAGGCACAGAGCTTGGAAGCGAGAGAAATAAGATTTAATCTCCCATCTGACTCGAAAACTTATACTCTTTTGTTGTTTTTATGATTATCTGATACTTTAATTAAAGAAGAATAAATGAGTCGCTCTTATCAGCAAAACCTATGCTCTTTTTTACCTTTTCTTTTTTTATTGAAGTATGGTTGACATACAATATTATGTTAGTTTCAGGTGTACAACATAGATATTTGACATTTATGTATATTATGAAATGATCATCATGATTTGTCTAGTAACCATCTGTCCCTGTACAAAGTTATTACAATGTTGTTGACTATATTCCCCATGCTGTGTGTTACATCCCCGTGCCTTAGTTGTTTTATAACTGGAAGTTTGTACCCCTGCATCCCCTGCACCTATTTCAGCCAACCCCTCAACCTCTTCCCCCTCTGGTAACCACCAGTTTGTTCTCTGTATCTGTGAATCTGTTTCTGTTTTGTTTTTTAGATTCCACATATAAATGACATCATATGATATTAGTCTTTCTCTGTCTGACTTAGCATAATACCCTCCATGTCCATCCATGTTCTTGCAAAAGGCAAGATTTCATTCTTTTTTATTGCTGAGTAATATTCCAGTGTGTGTGTTACCACATCTTCTTTATCCATTCATCTATTGATGGACGCTTAGGTTGCTCCCATGTCTTGGCTATTGTGAATAATGCTGCACTGAACATAAGGGTGCAGATATCTTTTCAAATTAGTATTTTTGTTTTCTTTGAGTAAAAACCCAAAATTGGAATTGATGGATCATATGGTAGTTATACTGGTAATTTTTAAAGGAACCTCCATATTGTTTTCCATAGTGGCTGCACCAATTTACATTCCCACCAACAGTGGGAATATTGGTGGCAATGTAAGGGTTCCCTTTTTTTCACATCCTCACCAACACTTACTTGTTGTCTTTTTGATGACAGCCATTCTGACAGGTGTGAGGTGATAGCCATTGTGGTTTGATTTGCATTTCTCTGATGATTAGTGATGTTGAGCATCTTTTCATATGCCTGTTGGCCATCTGTGTATCTTCTTTGGAAAAATGTCTATTCAGCTCTTCTGCCTATTTTTTAATCAGATTGTTTGCAAAACCTCTGCTCTTCACCACCATGCTGTGCTTGGTCTTTCCATTTCTATCTTGGTCTCATAGACTGGGAAATGTATATAATAACCCATTTGGAACTGTAATTGGTTTCCTTGATCTTCTTGGGTATGTCAGATGGCTCCTTACCTAGAGGTGCCTTTGTCATTTCACTAGGGTTTAGTGGGCAGTGCTGGGAGCTAACTTCACTTTCATTTATTGGATACAAATGTTTCCTCCTGGAAGAGGAGACTCAACAGTGGTGTGACCACAGACGGAAGCCCAGGAAGGGGTCTCTGGGCCTGCCCGCCATTGTGAGCAGCACAGATATAAGGGGAACAGAGACCCACCCTACTCAGGGCAGCAGCCCCACCCTGTTGTCACCCCTTCTGTGTCTGACCTTTGGCAGGTTGATTAAAGGCAGCCCCTTCCTTCTGTACGTAAAGCACTCTTGAACGTATCTTGGAAGGTCACCCGTCTCAAGGTCAAACAGTAGACCTACACATTAAAGAGAGATTCTGTTCCACAGAGCAAAGCTGTGTTGTAAACGGTCTCATTTTGCTTCTGACAGGTGCTGCCTCTTGCAGTCTCAGACAAAGCATTTTTGTTGTTCTTCGTTTTTATTTGGTTTGGATGGTTATTTCTTGGAGGAAGGGGCTGAGGGAAATAAAGGAGAGTTGGGGGGACTGGGGAAGAAGCAGCAGGCACTCCATACATTTGTTCAATAAATATTGAGTATCTCGCTTGAGCCCCGCTCCTGCAGTGACAGAAACAGCCAGAGCTCCTGCCCCACACAGCTGCCGTGTTTGGGGAAGACAGAAGCTACTCAGATAGTCTAACAAACTGAATGTGCAGCTAAGCCAAGCACCATTAGGGAGAAGTGTGCAGTGCTGTCCACGCCCGTACTTTGGGGATGTGGCCTGGACAGCATCTGGAAAGACTTCCGTGAGCAGGTGCCCCTGCAGCTGGGGTCTGCAGGTTGAGTGAGAGGTAACTGGGTGCAGGTGAGAGGGCCACAACGGGGTGAGAACAGGGTTCAAGACGGCCCCAGGGGTGATGGGGCCCAACCATCCAGGCCCCCTGGGCCATGTTAGCGTTTGCCACTGCCTGTTGGGAAATGGGACACCACTGAAAGGTCTTAAGCAGGAGCATGACAGGATCAAATTTACATTTTGAAAAGATCTTCCCTTTCCAGAGGGCTAGAGGGGAAAATTCGAGTAGCGTCTGATCTTTACTATTTCCCAGGGACCTTTCAAGGGTCCAGAGGGAGCAGGAATGGGGTAAAGGGGCCTTTGCCCTGCCACCATACAAGCTGAGCAGGACCCAGCCCGGCTGAGCTCCCACCCACCCTGCATGCACCACACACAGGTGGACTCTTTTGGGAGATGTTGCCACCTGGCAATCCAGTGTCTCCACCTGTGCCAGGACCTCCAGAGGCTTCCAGGATGAGCAGTGGGAGCGGGGGGAGCGGGCCAGAGAGGCCCTAGATAAAGGGGTGGGGGCCAGGCACCATGCTAGGCGTGGGAGGGGGCAATGGAGGCGAGCAGGAGGCACTGACCTTGTTCTCTAGGAGCCCAGAGGCTGAGCTCAGCCTGAGGCACATCCTCCTGGGAACCTTGGCAGCAGATGAGACAAAGTGGGGCCACTAGTGAGCATCCTGCCCGGGATGCCTCTTAGGGTCAGAGGATATGACTGGGTGCATCTAATGCACTATTTCCCAAATGTCTTGTTTCCAAAACACTAGGCCTACACGGTGGTCGAGAAAAGGTTCCCTGATAATTCAGTGTGAGGCCTGCTCTGGCGGGTGCCCCTCCTGGAGACTCACGGGACTCAGGAGCTCTGGGAGGGCCTCCTCCTCGCAGACCAGTTGATTCGTGTAACTCATTATTTCCCTACTAGTGTTGTAAAGAACAAGATTTGGGAAAAGCTGCCGCGTGATACAGCAAAGAGAATAAGAGCTTTGAACACGGGTCCTGAATTCACTACTTCTTTGCTTTGAATCCTTGCGCAAGTTCTTTTTAATCATTCCGAGCCTATTTGCCCTCTCGCACGGGGATCCGAATGCCTGCCTCGTGCCAGCCCAGCTGTCTCTGTGCCCCGTAGAGCCTAGTTCTCTGCCACCTCCATGGGCCCATGTGGAGCAGAACAGGTGACCGAGGGCTGGGTGACTGGCTCTGTGTTGGTTCAGGGTTCAAGTGTTTTATGGTGTTATTATTCTCTCGAGATGGGGAAGGCCACCCACATAAACAGGTTCCTAGCCGGATGCACCCTGAAGCCTGACAGCTCTGGGAGGATGGACAGCCTCTGACCACAAGGGAGAAAGTCTGGTGGAGGCAGGTGGAGGTGGCAAGTTGGTTCTGTGATTACTTTAATGGGGGAGTCTGGGGCAAGCCATGGGGAGGAGCAGAGGCTGCTTCTCTCTCTGCGGCTCAGAAAACTGATCCAAGGCTTGAGAATAGGCACTCTGTTTTGTTTGTTTGTTTAATAGAGTAAGTAACACATTTATTTTTGTCCAGCTTGATGGAGTTATAATTGACAAAATTGTAAGCTATTTAAAGTGTACAATGTGATGATTTGATATACATATCTGTTGTGAAAAGATTCCCCCCATCGAGGTAACACATCCATCACCTCACATATTTACCTTTGTTTTGAGAACATTTAAGTTTGCTTTCCTAGCAAATTTCAATTATACAATGCAGTGTTGCCAACATTGGTTACCATGTTATACGTCAGATACTCAGACTGTGTTCATCTTATAACTGAAAGTTTGTATGTACCCTTTCACCAACCGCTCCCAATTTCCCCCACCCCCAGCCCCTGGCAACCGCTTTCCCACTCTCTATGATTTAGACTTTTTTTAATTCCATATATAAGTGATACCATGCAGTATTTGTCCTTCTGTGACTGCCTTATTTCACTTAGCATAATGCCCTCAAAGTCCATCCATGTTGTCACAAATTTTCTTCTTTTTTAAGGCTGAATAATATTCTAATGTGTTTGTGTGTGTGTGGATGTATATGCATATGTATATAGCACATTTTCTTGATCCATTCATCCATTGATGACACTTGGGTTGTTTCCCTCTTTTGGCTATTGTGAATAATGCTGCCATGAACTTAGGGGTGCAGATAGCTCTTCAAGATCATGGTTGCAGCTCCTTTGGATATAAATCCAGAAGGGAATTGCTGGATCATATGGTAGTTCTATTTTTAATTTTTTGAAGAACCTCTATACTGTTTTCCATAGCAGCTGCACCAGTTTACATTCCCACCAACAGTGCACAGAGTTCCCTTTTCTCCACAGCCTCGCCAACACTTGTTCTTTCTTGACTTTCTGACAGGAGCCATTCTAACAGGCGGGAGGTGCTAGCTCACTGTGGTTTTGATTTGAATTTCCCTGATGCTTAGTGATACTGAACACCTTTTCCGGTCGCCTTTGGCCATTAAGCACCCTTTTTTGATAAAGGCTTTGCTTCTATCTATTTTTAAGTATTAGGTTTCTCCTACTTTGCTTAAATATGTAAACACAACGATTGTGTAATTTCTTTTTTCTGAGCTCCAAACAAATGTGGGAGATTAAGCCTGGCCCCCGGGGACTCATGGTGGGCAGGCAGACAGATGGGAGCTGAGGAAGGGGTCGCCAGGAGGAGGCCTCGGCCGGTGAGGAACTGAAGGCCTTAGGAGACAGTTCGGGCCTGAGGTCCTCTCTGCCTTGTCTTCAAGGGAGCATGGCTTTTCTTTCAGCTCAGAGACAAGCTACTTCCCAGCAGGCTTGGGAGAAGAAAGGGCTCTGTAGGTCTCATCAATCAATTTCATGTCATTTTCAGCCAGTACTTCAAGACCCATAATTTCATATGCTTACCCTTTGTGTAAGGAAGTTTATTTCCTACATTCCACCAGGGTAACCCCAAGGCCATCAGCTGCTCTGCATCACTGAGCGGGGGTGGCACCAAGTCCTCCAAGAGTCAGGGTCACCTTCTCAGACCCCCAGGACCAGAGTAGAATTGGCCCCTGTGCAGAGCCAGCCAACTGGGGAGCAGGGAGTTCTTCATTCCAGCCAGCAGATGGGCTGCCACATTTGCCCTCAGTAATACCACCCACATTTTAATTGATCAGTTAGAACATTGGGCTTAAGGTCATGTGTCTGGATGCATCTGCTAAAAAGGAAGAGAAGAAGAGAAAAATCATGACATGAAAAGTCAAAAAAGCACTTGGCAGACAGGAGTAGCCAAACCCACAGAGTTAGGTCTTGCCCCACATTACCCTCTAGCCACGGCCGGACCAGGAGAGGGAGGGAGAACAGGAATCTGGGTCTGCGCTGCCTCGTGGAAAGCAAACCCCCTTCAGCGTCTCAGCAGAAGGAACCGGCCAGGACGGACGGCCTGGGTTACTCACCAGAGCGTTGACACAGGCATTTGCTGGTTGATGGGGACATTTGGGCTTTTGCTTGTTTGTGACAGACAGCATAATAATCTCCTCAGCAGAGTGGGCTGCATTTCAAAGTGCTTCCACAAACCGTTCTGAGACTCTGCTGGAAGCTGCTTGGGAGGTCCTGGGTTTTCTTCCCATTAGCCGGTCTGAATTGTTGGGAGCAATGGTCTCTTCCCTCCCTCGGTGTCTCCTTCTTGCCAGTCATGCCCTCTGCTCTGTGCTGTGATCCAGCCTCCGTGTAATAAACAAATGCCTCTCAGCATCCAGCTCTGCACTTCAGGAAAACACTAGCTCGGAGCCAGCCCCGAGTGGGAGGCTACATTTGGGGCTGGGGCAGCTGCCTGGGGCTGTGGGAGATCATAAAGGGGCTCCTGGCCACCTCTTAGGGGGGGTCCTCTTCTCACTCTGCTGCCCCTTCCTCACAGCCTTCCCCTGTGGGCACTTTTCTGAGCTTATTTTCTATAAATCTGGGGTTTTGTTTGAGGCATAACTGACCATGTGACCTCCCACCCTCCAGTTTCTTGCCCAGTTAAAGCTCATGGACTACAGCCTTCTGGTGGGAATCCACGACGTGGAGCGAGCCGAACAGGAAGAGGTGGAGTGTGAAGAGAATGAAGGGGAGGAGGAGGGGGAGAGTGATGGCACCCACCCCGTGGGAACCCCTCCGGACAGCCCCGGAAATACACTCAACAGCTCCCCGCCCTTGGCTCCCGGGGAGTTTGATCCAAACATCGATGTTTATGGAATTAAATGCCATGAAAGTAAGCTGAGTTACTATCAGTTCTTTCTACCTATGAAGTGGTTTGATTTCTGCACTGCCATCTACCCGTAATCGTAACCCCAGTTAAAAGCATGCTGCCCTTAAGACTCATTCTCCAGAGTCCCAATAAATTGGTTTGGGGACAAGAGTCCGTTAAAGGTAACTGTAATCTCTGGTTTTTGAAGTGTAATGTGAAGAGGTCCTTCAGTTTCATGATGTTGAGAGAATAGAGCAAAACCACAAACTATTTTCTATATACAACACACTTATATACATATAGATAACATATGTCAAAAGCATTTTTGTTTCTTAGCTCTCTCGCTTTTTTGTGGATCTAAAGTGTCACGGATCTGTCCTGAGCCAGCTGTACATGGTCCCCTGCAAACCCCCGTGGACCTCCTGTGGGGCAGGCATCTCATCTACAGTCCTTTCTTCCCAAGAGCACTGAAGGCGGCCCGGGGTGGGGATGACACTCTCTGCTGTGCCGCTCTGGCTGTCCTCTGCTGTTCCCCTCATTAAGGGGTCTGTGGCCCCCTTCTCTAGGGTGGGACCCATCTTAATCCTCAATATCTGGGCAGTTGCATATTTGAAGGAATATTACATTCTGCCATAGCTACTTACACATGAAAAAAAGCAAAATATTTTAGAGATATGATCAAAGCAGTTGGGTTTTTTGAGTAATAAAAACTGTAGTTTATCATTATTTAAAAAAATCTGATATATCAGCCAAGTGAGCTTGAGTTGTGCTTTTTATTTTACTCACCAAAATTGTTTCTTCAACTGTTATAACAGTTTATAACAATGAGTCAAATGTGCCTTGCTTATTGTTCATAATTGAAACAGCATCATTGTTGTGGAAATATTTAGAAAATAGATATTGTAGATGATATCTGCCTTATCCACTTCTGATATGATAATATCCTATGAGAATCCAGTGAACAGTGGCATTTAATAGTAGAAAAGGATTAAGGAGCATAATTACTTCTACTTGTTTTATGGAATATTTTTTAAATAGCATTTTTCTTTACATCCAAGCAATACACAGTCATTAAAGAAAATGCAGATTAACAAAAAATAAAAAGTGTCACCCTTAGACCTCCACTGTGAATGTCCTGGGGTTCTGTTCTTTTTCTCTTACTTTTAAAGTTGAGAGGGAGCTGGTCACGGGACGGAAGCTGTTTGATAGGGAAATGCAGGAGCTCTGTGGCTTTCTGTTTCCCACTCCCTCAGTCCCCATCCTACTGAAGCCTGCCCCGCCCCCCCACCATGTCCGGTCCCCTCTTCCTTCCTCGGGCAGCAGCGTGTGCCCTCCCAGGTCTTGCCACGTGTGCCACAATCGTTGCTCTCATCCCTCTACAGACTCGCCGAGGAAAGAGGTGTACTTCATGGCAATTATCGACATCCTGACTCATTATGATGCGAAAAAGAAAGCGGCCCACGCAGCCAAGACTGTTAAACACGGCGTAAGTATCTGCCGGCTCGTCCCCTCTGCTCCTGGGCCCTCGACCGGGTCTGCGGTGCCGGGGCCAGCGCAGGTCTGCCTTTCCCGCAGCCGCTCAGAGTCCTGCAGTGGCTCTTGTTCCTGCGGGGCCCATGTTCTGAGTGCGAGGTTCAGGGCCACGAATGCCAACACCAGCCTGCTCCCACCGCGCACCCCAGGCTTTTGGCAAGTCACTGGAACTCACACACTGGGGACAGGAATAGACACGTGCATCCCTAGAATATCATACATGTTCTTTTTTGAAAACTATTACAAAGATAAAAGTGCTGAAGATAGTTAAGTGTTTAAGATGAACTATTCAGAAGTGAAGCACTGTTCTCTGCTTCAGGCACTTCCGAAATCTGCAGTATTACATTTCTTTTCACACAATGAATTATATTCTTCCTATTGCAGAAATCTTTTGAGTGCAAGGTCACAGTTTAATAGTATGAATTCCTCGCCTTTGTTGTGCTTGCTCGGAACTGTCGCTGCTCCAGGCATCTGTTAACCAGTCAACTCCCTATGACAAGCCTGTGAGGGACACAAGTGTTGCCCTGTTTATCAGTTGAAGAAGCTAAGGAGAGGAGCTGCAGTGGTCACTTGCGGGGGTCGCATCACTAGGAAGTGGTAGAGATGGGATCACTCCCCGGAACCAGGCCCGGCCCCCTGCCCAACTGACCTTCACAAGGCATGGGGTACCCATTATGCTTATATCATAGGGCTCCCTTTAGGCTTTCCCGATGCGCTGGACAAGCCACAGAGCCCATCCTACAGAGATGGACCTGGTCCCTGGTTTGTTCACACTGGAAGGAGAGGTACCTCCCAGCAGAGTGTAGAGCTAACCAAGATACACCAGAACATCCACCTCTGTTACAGGCTCTTTTGCTCTATTTTAAAATCAAACAGGCTGTCATCCCAGCAGTGGAACCATCCAAAACCATATTCCATTTGCCACAGAAATACTTCAGGCACATCCTCCACCGTGACTTAGGGCGTCCCTGCTGTGTGCAGAGCACCGCCCGAGACCTTGCCTGGCCGCAGACGCTGTTGAGAGGGGCGTCCACAGGAGCTCTCGCCCGGCAGCTGGTGTCGCCACCTTCTGGGTACCATTCATAAACTGTGTGCGTGCCAGCTGCACCGTCCCCTTTCGCTGATCTGGAGTCCAGTCCAGGGACTTGGGGAGGGGCTCTAAAAGGCCCTGTGGTCATTCTGATGCTCACCTCAGCTTGGAAATGTGCATATACCGCAAAGACAGAGCTGGGTGGGAAGCCCTGTTTCATCTCTCCCAGCTGTGTGACCTTGAGGGGACATTTTGGAGCCTCAGTTACCCCAGCTGATAAAGGGGTCCTAAAGCCTTGCTGATAGGGTTTGTAGGGGGATACATGAGGTGAACAGGCTGAACACGGGGGAGACCCCTTGTGTTTGTTCCCATCCCCCTTCGAACCTGCTGTAATATTCCATACCGTAGGGAGCTGGAATGTACCATGCCAAACATGGCTCCACCTTAGTCTCCTGTGAGCTGCTCGCTCAGCTCTATATTGTGCCGCCTGGGCCCAGATCATGGGGCCGTTTGCAAGAACAAGACATCACTCTTGGCGAAGGCAGGCTGTGTTGAGCTGCTGCTGGGAACCATTCTCTGTCTTCGAGGCCTGGGCTCCTCCATGGAGACCCCAGTGGCCCAGGCCAGGCATGGAAATTACAGGATCCCTGGTGGGCACGGTTGTCTAAAAATAACACCTGGTGACTTAGTACAACGCTGGGCTTGCCCTTTGCAGCTCAGGAAGCTGGCCAGTAACGACGCGGAGTCTGCTTGCCAGCGCTGTGCCTCTCTAATAGGAAATCCCCCGCTGGGCCTCTGCGAGGGGCCCGGCTTCCTGGCTGCAAGCAGGTCTCTGTGAAGGGGAACAATGGCCCCCTGTGCCCTGTGCTGAGGGAAGCCCGCCCCGGCCCCTCTGGGGAGAGGCACGCAGCTGTGTTGTGTCTCACCCAGTTACGGTGCCAGGAGAGAGCCCAGGCAGCTGACATGGAACTCACTGCTGCTCTTGTCACCCCTCATTTCTGAGCACGCAAGTGCTTACCCCAGTCCTGAAGAATGAACACGATCCTTATGTTATCGTCATCAGGGTTTCCCTTTAGCCAGATGCCACGTCTGTACATTTCCAAGGTATCCCCAATCTGCTTCCTTGAAAAACAGTATTGTCCCCATGGCTTCGACTGTGGGCTACACAGGTGTCACCGTTGGACAGGAACGTCCCAAACATGGCTGGTTGGATTTTGGTTTTAAAGGTGCAGCAGGCTCAGTGTGTGGTAACAGCGTCTGTTGCTCCTACGGCTCGGCCTCATTTCCACACACAGACTCCTAAGAACCTTGGTTATTCAGACACAATATCCAAGATGCTTTGAGTTATATTTTAAGAGCAGAGGCTGCACAGATTTGAAATTATTAGCTTTACATTCAGCTGTAATCAGAAACTGCTGTACATCTCGCGTAGTAATTATATCAATCTTCTTCTCCTTTAAAACTGCCCAGGCTGGTGCGGAGATCTCGACCGTGAACCCGGAACAGTATTCAAAGCGCTTTTTGGACTTTATTGGCCACATCTTGACGTAACCTCCTGCACGGCCTTGGACAGACACGAGTATGGGAAGGACAGAGGTGGCTTCGGTGTGGGACAAACGAGAACCACACTCAGTGAAGCCCCTCCTTGTGTACATCTGCAGGCCACGATGACTGATCCGGGGGCTACTTGCTTTAACAGCTACCTGATATTTCCCAGCATTGTTCTAGCTATTTCTGACTTGTGTGTGTATGTGTGTGTGTGAGAGAGAAAGCGAGCGAGCGTGCGCATCTTTAAAATTAATTAATTAATTAATGAAAACGGATCAGCTTCAGTCAGAGTGGGTTTGGGCAACAATCCTCTGATTCCAGCTGTGGACAAATGAATGAGTGAATGAGTGAGCACATGCAAGGGGGAGGGGGAGAAGGAAATGCATGTCAGCCCAACCATGTTGGCATCATCACACGATAAACTGTGGATCAGTTTATTTTCTGGAGTTGAAAGATGTGAGACAGTATTCATAATAATAATGAAGATAATAATAATGATGATAATAATAATGATGGTGATTAAAAGAAAAAAAACTTACCGCGAATGTTACACTTCCATCACGCACGCTGACACTCCTTACTAGTTGTACCCCAAGACCTGGCACTGGACCGCAGAGCGCTGTTCTCTCCAGCGTGTCCTGCTTCAGGGGTCTGCCTCCGCTCTGTGTCAGGACTCCTGGTGTCCGGGGACAAACGCCCCTCCTCCAGCAAGAAGCTGATGCCCCTGGTGACCTTCTCTGTACATTTTCACCTCAGTAAATATGTCCAGGAAAACTGCTTACTTCTCTTTTCTTGCCTGGAGCTTCTTCACTGTTACACTCTTATGTTGCAATATAGGAATTAATGCTACAAAATAAAAATAAAGCTTACCCGAAAAGTGCATAGTTTTGGGCAATGGTATCTACATCTCCCATGGTGGGAAGGTGAGCAGAGCATTAGAACTCTCGATTCTCCTGTTACTGATTGCAAATCTGACTTAGAAGACGTTGATGTTAACCATTGTTTCAACAGTGGTATTCTGTTATGAATTATCCCTTAACTGAAGCCCTCAATTTTACTGTTTACATTATTAGGAAAACAGGGATATTTTTGAATCTAAAAATTTAATGTACAGCATGTGATTTTTGAAGTTTACATGTAAAGTCATTTTACAGTGTAGGTGAAATAATGTTTGTCATATTTTGAAATGTATCCGCAGTCATGTTTTGGGGTGAATGTTTTATTCAGAGTCCATGGTAGGCAGTCTTTTACAATAAAAGGAAAAGGGTTTTGTTTCCTCCAGATGTACATTTATCAACCTAATGATTTTTTTAAAAAAATGTTTAACCCAAATCTGGTTATGTAAGTTCATTGCCCTAAACTGTGCTGATTGTGTTTAATCAAGTTATAAATTTCCCACATCGATCATGTATTTACCAACTTTCCGGCATTTTCTGAAAGGCGTCGAGCTAAAATGTTAGACTTGCTTAGAGTAGGTTATCAACTTATACACTGTGCTAAAGCTGTGCCTTTGAAATTCTTTGTTTAAAACACGAGATGATTTTTGTAGGCAGTTTCAGAAAAGAAAAAAAATCCACCCTTCAATAATTACTTATAACTCAACCGATTCCCCCGCCATACTGCCTCTTCCAGCAGCTTTCCTTCAGGGCTGTCAAGACTGCCGTGTGCCCGAGGTATGCAGGTTTACTTCAGAAAACACGAGATGGTACCCAACGCATCACCTTTGGAAGCCAGCGGCAATGCCATTCTGCTACTATCCACTGACTTCCCACAGATTTGTTATCCTCAACAGAGGATGTAACACCACCTTGCCATGGTTGTCCAAATCTGGATTTTAGACATTTCAATTAATTGAGACTGTGATTTGGTTCTTCCTTCCCATCATGCATTCTGGCATCAAGTCCCTTTCAGTGTTCTGAAGTTAGACTGAAGTTTCTTTGACCCAAGACTACAAAGGTGAGACCCTGAAGTAAAGACAAGGTACACGTACATTATCTGAGTAACCATTTCCTTTGTGGCCAATCTGTGTATGCTTTTAGAAGTTTACAAGATGCTTTATTTTTGTCTGTAACAGTCTCTGTCATTCATTTCTGTCGATAAAGTATTGGGACAGAATGAGGAAGTTTGCCTTGTATCTCCTAGTGCTAACAACACACTCCAGTCACGAGCCGGGCTTTACAAAATAAAGCACTTTGACGACTCACAAGTGGATCCTTTGTTCCTCTCTCTCAATTGTGCTTCTCTCTGTTACGATAATAAGAGTATCTATTAATATAAGAGCATCTTTAGCTGAGCCTTGAAGAAGTAAAAGTAAAATTCAGTCTTTTCACTAACTAGAGCTTTGCCTTCAACCTGTGAACTATGTTATTAGTAAATACAGTCATGTGCCACCCAATGACATTTCAGTCAAGGACGGACCACGTATACAATGGTGGTCCCATAAGATTAGTACCATACAGCCTGGGTGTGTAGTAGGCTATACCATCTAGGTTTGTGTAAGTGTTGGAGGGGAGGAAGAAATCTTCCTCCACCCTTCTAGGTTCTTCTGGTTGGTCTCAGAATTAAATTGACGTGACACAGATTAAGAGGAGAAAAACAAACAAAAGTTTAATAATGTATACATCAGGGAAACCCAGGAAAACTGACTAACTCACCAAAACAGCCAAAGCCCTCACCTTAAATACCATCCTCAGCTAAAGACAAGCAAGATGTCAGGGGTGAGGCGAGTCAGGGACTTCAAAGGGAAGGAAGGCAGTTCACAGGTGAGGGAAAAGGAGCAAATGTTTGGAAAACAAGTGTTTGGTCACACAGAAACACAAGAACGCAGAGGGAACCCGACAAGCAAGCTTTTCTAGGTTGCCCCCTGTCTGCCACCTAGTTCATGTGATGCCAAGGTGATAGTTCGCTTCCTGAGACAGATTTTTTTAAATCTAAATTCTTCTAAATTCTTTCAGACAGTCAAAGGGGAGGTAACAAAAACTTTGAGCCTTTTGTTTCTTTTTTTTTTAAATTTAATTTTGAGTCTTTTTCTTAAAAGTAATCAGCCTAAATAATCCTCATGTTAAAGAGACACATTTTGGGGTGGCAAATTCTGTGTCCCTTCAGTATGCTCCTTGACGTTCACACAATAGCGAAATCACCTAAGGACGCGTTTTTACGAACGTATCCCCATCGTTAGGCAACACATGACTGTAATAGAAACTTCCGTGACAAAACTGACTTATTGCAAGATGGGCGGACAGAGAAAAGACGTCTCTTCAATGAATAAAGTTATATAATTTCATTTTAAATTTTTACTAGCCATTCTGTGTTCTGTCAGCATTTTTTGAAACTACTGAGATACCACTGATGGATAGAAGGCTTTTTTATAGCCTTTCATTGTCATTGGTGCCAGGTTAGCAAACACAGTTCAGCTGTAACACTTGTTTTGAAAATGCGTATTTGTTCTAATGCAATTGCTATAGTAAGGGAATAATTTGAGAATAAAGCACTTTTCACATTTGCTGTATGCACTTTCGTCCTCAAGGAACATTAGATGAACACAGAAAACTGCACCCAACTGAACTGTGCTGCATAGGAATACACAAGACACACATCCCTCAAACATCTACCAGCTATCTCACTTCAACACGTGTTTGGAGTCACGGAGTCACACGGGCCCACATCTGGAGTTACAACTTTCCATGCAACTTCAAATCACTCTCCTCTCCCGACTTAACAACAACCCAAAAACTGCAGCCTTTCCCACGCCCACTCCCACAGGCATCCCTCAAATCTTTTTCGAGGTATCCTGCCACATTTATTGGGGTATTTATATATTTCCTGACCATTTAGCATGTTTAAAACTGTGCTACTGTTTTTATTAGGTTCTTAGATTTTTTCTAATGTATCACTGATGACGTTTTTGGGTGGTGTTCCCCTAGTCTCATTATTCCCATAAGCTCTGTGGTTTTATTGTGTGATTTTGCGCAGAGCAGGGAATTCCAGGAACGCACGTGTTGCGTTACAGCAAAGCTGACTGTGGTCGGCCCAAGCTTAAATTCAGATTTCTCTGTGGACAGTTGGAATATAGACGTTCATTTTCATTTTGGCTATTTAATTTCCTGGATTGAATTCACATCGGTCTCAGGAAATTGGTTATTGCTAATTCACAGAAAGATAAAAGTTGGTATGAAGCATTAATCCTTTTGGAAAGAGTGGTGAAGGTTATTAAATGCAAGAGATTAGGAACTGCATATAATGGAGCGGTAACAGATATGATGTAGAAATGTATCTAGTGAAGTGGGGTAGTGAAGAGAAGGTAGGCCAACAGGTTGAATATGAAATTAAACTGGAGTTCTTAACATCAGCAGACTCTGAAGGGCTCCAGCACCACCGCACACGGCCTTCCTAGGAATTTTAAATTAGCACAAAATCAGTGGTCATAGCATGTTGTGCACATGTACGGACTTCAGCTCTCAAAATACTGCCCCCATCTCTTCCTCTCTCCCTATCTTAAATAGCATTTTTATTCAGCTCCAGTCACAGGATGTGGAGATTGCTTTGTTAAAAATATAAAAGTTACTCTCCCTGGGGCTGGCCTGGTGCGTAGTGGTTAAGTTCACAGGCTCTGCTTTGGTGGCCCGGGGTTTGCCAGTTCAGATCCCAGGCACAGACCTATGCACCGGTTATCACGCCATGCTGTGGCAGGCGTCCCACATATAAAGTGGAGGAAGATGGGCACAGATGTTAGCTCAGGGCCAATCTTCCTCAAAAAAAAAACAAAAAAAGTCATTCTCCCTAACGGGTAGAAACCTGCTGTGCCTTTCGAATTACTATGCTCAGGAGTTTCCTGAATAGCCTTGTTCAGCCTCTGGCCAGCCCTCCTTCTGTTCCTCTTCCCATCTATGGATGAACTAGTATCTTTAAACAGCATATTGAAGACGCACTTGTGGCAAAGTGACACGGAGGACCAGTGAAGTGTCTCTGGAAAAGTAGAGTTGATGAGTTACCTAGTGCGATTATTGAGACATCCTTCATAAAAGGAAACCCTGAAGAGTAGAGTGGGTACCTTTTCATCTAAACCAAAAGTCCTTCCAGAAGTTTCATTTAGTCTTGTTTTTGCAACTGAAAACCCTTCCAGAGGGCAGTTAAAATGCCATAGTCTAATTTTCTCTCACTCTTAAACACTTGTGTTTAGTTTAACGTCATAAGAAAAGGACAAAAGATTAGGATTTCTCAGAATCCACTGTGATATATCTGTGTTTTACAGAATCCCACACTTGTTGCTAGAAGAGGAGTCACAGATGAGGAAACCTTGGCCCCGAGAAGCTAAGGGACTTGCCCAAGGTCACATGACATTCACGGCAAAGCCAGGGCTGGAACTCAGCTCTCTGCCGCAACTGGAGGTTGAAAGCTCAATGCATGAGCGATGGCCCTAGTCCCCTCCCAGCGCTCCAGGACCTCCCTGCCACCCTCCCTTTGCCAAAGCTCTTCTTTTGCCAGTCCCTTCAACTGCATTTGAAGAGCCCTGCCTGGCGTCCACCGCCTGGATGTTAGAACAAATGTTCCACACGGTTCATTTTATGAGTCAATCTATATCATTTCATTTTCTTATCATTTTCCCTTGGGTCAACGGCTTTTTCTTACGGTTACTTGACTTTTTAGATAAAAAGTATCACTGAGCAATATAAAAATATTCCTAGATCTACTGAATGGCAGTCTCGGGAGGGTGGAACTTGGAAATCTATTATTACGTTTCCCAGGTGCTTCTGATGAATGGCCCAATTTGGAAACCACTATCTTTAGTGGTTAACCCCTCCCTCTGAACTGATTACTAATTTTAAATACTTTTTGTAATACGTTTCTATTCCTCTCTCTCTCTTCTCTCCTCTCTCACTTTTCTCTCTCTCCTTCTCCTCACCCCTTTTTCTGTACTCATACAAACAAGGTGACTTCTCACTGATTAAAGCAGAGGTCAGCAAACCACAGGCTGAGGGCCAAATCTAGCCCACCACATAATTTTTGTAAATAAAGTTTTATTGAAACAAGCCACGCCCATTCCTTCATATATATTCTATGGCTGCTTTCAAGCCACAGTGGCAGAGTTAGTATTTGTGACTGAGACTTGACAGCCCACAAATCCCAAACCTTTACTATTGAGCCCTTTTCAGAGAAAGTCTGTTGATCTCTGAAACAGAAGCTCCTTTTAGTATCTCAAAGTAGTTTCTGCAAAGCCAGGACATCAGCTGCAATTCCTATGTTATCCACAGAAAACTTTGACCTCCACCTGAAGACGAGATTTCTTTCATCCTTATACTAAAGTTGTTGCAACTTCATGATTTCCTCTGGGTTTTATTGAAGTTATACTGCCTTTCGAATTTGTTTTTTAGTAAATTGCTGTGGTTATCTTAAACTAACATCACAGTTACCAGTGGAGTTGACTATCCAAGAAACCCATTTATAAAAGGTTCAGAACTTTAAGTCATTTGGTCAATCAGTTTGTTGAAGTCCCATAAAAACAGATGGTTGAGTTCAACATATGTGACATTTTCTTTTCTTTCTTTTTTTTGGAGGGTGGGGAGTGCGGTGAGGAAGATTAGCCCTGTGCCAGCATCTGTTGTCAATCCTGTTCTTTTTGCTTGAGGAAGACTGCCTCTGAGCCAACATCTGTGGCAATCGTCCTCTACCTTGCATGTGGGATGCCACCACAGCATGGCTTGATGAGCCGTGTGTCGGTCCATGCCCAGGATCCACCGAAGCAGACTGCACGGACCAAACACTTAGACCACTGGGCCAACCCCTGTTTTATTTTAAGAAACAACTTTAATATCTTCATACAAGCTCTTTTGATTTTTTTGGCCTCAGGGAGTATTAGTTAAGGGTTCTGTGGCAACTACTATGTGCTATTTTTACTTAATTTTACCAAAGATGATAAAGGATTTGGTTGGACTGTGTTTACCCAGCGTTTTTTCCCCTGAAGCTTTGCTGTAGTCTGAGGATTAGTAACTCCCTAGCCTGTGGCTTCCATACCTCAGATAATTTCCCCCCGAAGTCCAGAAAAGAGCTGCTTCCTGCTTGGGTGGTACTTGCACATCTCCAAGTCAGGGTTCGGAAGGTAAAATGAGGGAGTTTTCTGGTTAAATTCTGAGAAGAGAATCCTCCTCCCATCCTTCTCCCACCCCACCCCACTCCGCTCCCATTTTGTTTTTCTAGATTGTGGAGTTGATTTACTGAAAATTAGCAGGTCTTTGTAAGTTTCTAAGACTAGGTAAATAATGACAAAGTACACAGAACATATTCTTGCAGTGAACGCAGCGGCACTGCCGGGCACGCAGGCAGAATGTCCTCACGCTGTCCAGCACGAGGCTCTAAAAAGCAAACACTGACTGTTTAATTATGAAGCCATTCATTTTTTCTTTTAATATTTTCCTACATGGACGGACTTAGCTTTTAATTAAACAAAATGCCATAAAACTGAGCATTGCCTCTTTTGACCAAAAATAAGCAGCAGCAAAAATGCTAAAAATATGCAAATGAATTGTGTGTATTGATCACAGCTCCAGTGGACCAGACCCAGGGGCACTTGGGACGTGCTGACCGGGCACACGTCCACTGTTCCCATGTGGGTAGAGGATACACACGCCATAGATGTATAGATGCTCTTGGCTTCTTGGTTATTCTAAGTAAAGTTACATAAAATGGTTTTTAAATCACTGGTGTGATGAAATTTAATTCTGACAGTCTTTACATTAGCTCAGTTGTCTGCATTGTGCTTTACAGTTTATAAAGCATTTTCCTTCGCATCCTCTCATTTAAATCTCATACCCATGGGTTGTTTTTATTATCCTCCTTTCACAGTTGAGAAGACTGAGGCTCAGACATGTTGGTAACCTCTCTGAGACATAAGTCACAGGGCCATGTCTTCAGCCAGATCATCTTAGTACAACATCACATCACCTCTCCTTTCAAGTTTCCCAAAAATATTAGACATCCTCTTCAATTTCCTTCCATTTACTGCCTGTGGCGTCAAACCGCTTCCTCTAACTCTGGACGTCATCTAACTTGGACAGTCATATTTGGCTTGCCTTGTTTAGAGCTCTTGTTGAAACCTGCTGCCTTCAGAGACTCACTCTGGGTTTCCCCAGAGACCAGATGAAAATATTCAAACACTAATCTAGGTGTTGCTGTCAAGGTATTTTGTAGACGCAATTTAAGTCTATAATCAATTTACTTTGAGGAAGATTATTATAGATGATCTGGGTGGGCCTGATTCAATTAGTTGAAAAGCCCTAAGAGCACAATGAGTTTCCCACAAGAAGACATTCTGCTTGTGGACAGAAGCTTCAGCTTGTGCCTGAGAGGTCCAGCCTGGCCTTCCTGATAGCCTGCCCTGTGGATTCTGGACTGACCCCATCAGCTCCCACACTCACATAAACCAATGCCTTGCAGTAAATCTCTTCATATATAACTCCTGTGGTTGTGTGTTTCTGATGGAGCCCTAACTGATAGAGATCTTCCAGAAATTTTTCAAGAACAAGGGGAAGAAGTTCTGGAATGGTGGGATAAAAACTTCTGAAAATCCACTCTTCCATAAAAGCAATCACAACACTAGCAAAAATTGTCGTCATCAACTTTTTCAGAACTGCGGACATTAACCAAAAGCTTGCAACAATCTGAGGGGTCCTAATTCAAGACAGCAACTGAATCTTGGAAAGAACAGTAAGCTTTCTGTGTTTTATCTTACCTTATTCTCATTCCCCTCTCCACAGTGCCACAGTAACTTTGCAAACCAACAGCCTGGCAACAACAGTAACTGTGAAAAATGGCAGCCTATCAGCCACTGGAGGGGACAGAATGGGTTTGCAGCTCCCCAAGGCTCGTGCCCAGAGAACTGTCACTATTTGACTTGTCTGGCAGTTCCCTGCAACAGCCCCATTCATACGACTTCCTTTATTTGACCTCACTGAGAGCTCACTCAGTGGAAATGGCCCTGTCCCCAGGGAGTTTGTCAGAAACAATCAGAGCTGCTTGTCTACATTTTGGCTGCCTGAGGCGGGGATACCAGGTGAATAAACAGCGGGGCTGAAAAACAGAAAAGGCCAATCTGGGGGGTGAGATGTACAAAGAGGGCTTTGAAAAGCTCCAACATATTCCTGGGGATCTAGAAGTCCACGCACAGATACAGGGCTGTGCTCATGCCCAGGAAAGTTCTGAGAAGGCCCTAATCTCTCACTTCTAGATGACCTTGAGGCTCTGCATGAGCAAGAAGTGAAGGCTAAGGCAGAGTTACAAACTGACAGTGCACTGAAGGTGTGCCCCAACAAACACACAGAGCCCCTCAGCAAAGGGGAGATTTAATGGTCCAAAGCATTTAAGAAAATCTGTCCAATTGTTAGCTGACCACTAAGCTAAATGAGCAGATCGCCAGTAGCTGCACATAACAAAGAACACAGACTCTACAGAATTAATCCAGGGAAGTCATGAAACAAACAACAACAACAAATGGTAACAACAAAAACCCTGGGTAGGTGGCAGGGAGAGGGAAATCTAATTTCCAGAGTTACCTCATCATATCTAAAATGTCCAGTTTTCAACAAGAAAATTATGAGACACTCAAAGAAAAAGGAAAGTATGTCCTATCTATGATGGGGGCTTGGCAACGAGAGGACAGCAGTTAATAGAAACAGTCCCTGAAGAAGCCTAGATGTTAGACTTTCTAAACAATGACTTTAAATCAATTATTGTAAATATGTTCAAAGTACTCAAGAAAACCATGCCTAAAGATTTAAAGGAAAGTTTGAGAACTATGGCTCAACAAATGGAGAATATCAATACAGAGCGAGAAATTACTAAATACAATAGAAATTCAGGAGTTAAAAAGTACAATAACAAATTAAAAATTTACTACAGAGGTACCAGAGCAGATTTGAACTGGCAGAAGAAAGACTCATCAAACTTAAAGATAGGCCAATTGAAATTATCCAGCCTAATGTGAGGAAAAAACAATGAAGGAAAATGAACAGAGCCTTAGAGACTGGTGGGACATCATCAAGTATACCAATATATGAATAGTGAAAATTCCAGAAGAACAGGGGAAAGAGAAAGGAGCAGGAGGAATATTTGAAGAAATAATGACCAAAAACTTCCTAAACTTGATTCAAAAACAATCTAAGAAACTGAACAAACTCCAAGTAGGACAAATTCAAAGTAATCCACATCTAGACAGATCATAGTCTAATTATAGAAAGACAAAGAAGGAATCTTGAAACATGCAAGAGAAAGGTGATCCATCATATACAAGGGATCCTCAGTATGATTTTTAGCTGACTTCTCATCAGAAACCATGGAGACCAGGAAGCAATGGGATGACACAGTGACAGTGCTGAAAGACTGTCAACCAAGAATGCTATATCCAGCAAAACTATCTTTCAGAAACAAATGAAATATTACGTCATTCCCAGATAAAGAAAAACTGAGAAAATCTGTCACTGGCACACCTTCCCTATATAAATAATAAACGAGGTCCTTCAAGCTGAAATGAGAGTGATGTCAGCAAGATGGTGGGGTAGGAAGCCCTAGACCCTCCTTCCCCCCCCCACACACATCAATTCAGCAAAAATTCACAAAGTCTCTTTCTGAGAAATCCAGAAACTAGTTGAAAGCCTCCTGCACCTGGGAGAGCAAAAACTGGACTCACCAACGCCAGTAAGGAGATTCAGGACACCCTCTGGCTGGAGTCCCTGCACCCAGCACAGCACCGTTTGATCAGGAAGAGACCTCCTAGCTCCCTGCTTAACCCAGGGGAAGGAAGGGGTTGGTTTACACATCCAGCACCCCACTCTCCCAAGGAGGCTCCCCAGAGGACTGGCTTCTGTCTTGCCAATCTTGGAGCTCTAAAAGGTCTAGCACAGTTTAGCTTCCTAGGGAAAAACGGACATGGTGGTTTGGGCTGGTAGCTGCCACAGACCCTCCCTAGCCTGGCACAGAGTCAGTGGATGAAAAATCCCAGCCATCAACTGCCCCCTAGGGAGGTAAACAGTTGATCTCTCTGTCCACTACCCCTCTCTGGGACTGCCCAAAGAACTAGCATCTGTCTTACCAGTCTTGAATCTCTGACAGGTCAGCACAGTCTAGCTGCATGGGGGAGAACAGAGACAGTGGTTTGGACCAACAGCTGCCAGGGCTTCCCCCAAACCCCAGCTCAGCACAGAGTGAGCAGATGAAAACCACAGCTACCTGCTCCTCCCTGAGGAGGAAAAGAGTTGGTAGAGGCTCCCAGAATCTCTGTCTGAACTGGGTGACCAGAGTACAACACCAGTCCATGAAGAATGGGAGAGGTACCTGCTTTGTCTGATGCACAAACACCAATACAGAGAGTCAAGGAAAATGAACAATCCGGCAAAGATGCTCCAAAGAAAAGAACAAGACTTGGATCCAGAATTCATAAAGCAAAAGAAAAGAGAGAAATTTTTAAATGATGAAAGAATTTGAACAGGTGTTTCTCCAAAGAAGATAGACAAATGGTCGCATGGAAAGATGTTCAACATCGTTAGTTATTAGGGAAATGCAAATAAAAGCTACAGATCACTTCACATCCACAAAGATGGATATAATAAAAAAAAAAAAGAGAGACAATAGAAAGTGTTAGTGAAGAAGCAGAGGGATTGGAACCTTCAGACACCGCTGGTAGAAATGTACAATGGTGCAGCCACTTTGGAAAATAGTCTGGCAGTTCCTCAAATGGTTAAACACAGGTTACCATATGACTCAGGAATTCTACTTCTAAGTACATACCCAAGAGAAGGGCTGCATTCCTTCTGGAAGCCCTGGGAAGAATCCACTCCCTTGCCTTTCCAGCACCTAGAGGCTTCCTGCATTGTGGGCTTGTGGCTCCTTCTTTCATCTTCAAAGCCATCAGTGTAGCCTCTTCAAATCTCTCTCTCTCTGACTCTGCTTCTGTCATCACATGTCCTTCTTGATTAAACTAGCTAGTGGTCTATTTTGTGCATTTTCCCCAAAGAACCAGAATTTTGATTAGTAGATTTGATTTACTATCTTTCTGTTTTCAATCTCATTAATCTCTGCATATTTATCTTTATTATCTTTTTGTGCTTTCTTTTGGTTTATTCTTTTTTCTGGATTTTTGAATTGGGAATGTAATTCATTTATTTTCATTTTAAAATTTTACTTGATGTAGGTGTTGAGGGCCATAATTTTTTTCTGACCATTGCCTCTTTTTTTCCTCTTTTTTTCGTATCTTATTGAGGTCATAATACTTTATAACATTGGGAAATTTCAGTTGTACATTATTGTGTATCAGTCAACATATATATGCTCCCCTTTGCCCCTTTCGCCCACCCCACAACCTCCTTTCCCTTTAGTAACCACTAATTTGTTCTCTTTGTCCATGTGTTTGTTTATCTTCCACATAGGAAGGAAATCATATGGTGTTTGTCTTCCTCTGTCTGGCTTATTTCACTTAGATAACACCCTCAAGGTCCATCCATGTTGTTGCAAATGGGATGATTTTGTCTTTTTTATGGCTGAGTAGTATTCCATTGTATATACATACCACATCATCTTTATCCGTTCATCAGTCGATGGGCACTTGGGTTGCTTCCACCTCTTGGCTACTGTGAATAATGCTGCATGATCATTGCTTCTTATACATAGAAGACATATATATATATAGTGACTTACAGCCTTTTCACTATCATTATTTTTCAGAAATTCTGTAATTTTTGTTCACATTTCTGTTTATAACCCAAGTTGTTTAACAGAAATTTTTCAAAATTTCCAGGTGGAAGTGTCTTTTTTGTTTTTAGTTTTGTCTTTAATTTCTAACTTTATTGTATTGTGTTCGGAAATTGTTAGTAATATTTCACTTTGATAAAACCTATCAAGGTTTCTTTGCGCCCTAAATATTATCACATTTCAGAATGTTCTCTGTATGTGCTCTATTATCAGGGAGTGGTGTTTGATATATTTCCAAAGGATCCTAAGACCCAGGGGGCAGGATGCACTCGAGGGATGGTGCTGTCTGAACTGGAGTCCACAATAACTGCACGACCCAGTCTGGGTTTCTTTGTTCAAGTTTACATACACTCTCGGGGAGCCAAAAGCCCCCACAGCCGTCACACGCCATCACTCGACTCTCAACTTCATTACCGGCTGCTCTGCTGTCAAATTCAACAGCAAGGTCTCACTCACCTCTCTCTGATGACCTAAAGATGGAATTTTCCTGCAGGCTTTAACATAAACCCGGTCAGTGTGCACGATCTTCTCCCCAGTGGGCGAAGTTCACAGCCCCA
Source organism: Equus przewalskii (assembly GCF_037783145.1). NCBI lineage: Eukaryota > Metazoa > Chordata > Mammalia > Perissodactyla > Equidae > Equus > Equus przewalskii. The sequence continues at coordinate 12,611,251 of NC_091860.1, forward strand.
AACGTCTGGTGCCCCATAGCGGGCTCCACGCCACCTGCCGCTCTGGCCCAGCAGCCACCGCGAGCCACCGCCGCCATCTTGACCCGGCGTGCCAATGCCGACGCATGCGCACTCTTAATAGCATCCTTTAGTATTATGCGTAGAGAAATGTATAATCTTATTCTTTGCACTCTCTTTCGTCTTCCCATTTTGAGATGCATTTTTTTCCTGCTTTTTCAGAACATACAATGTTTATGTATTATTCTTATACCCATAATTCCAGCCTTATTTTAGCCTGGGCTCTGCAATATAGGAAATGCTCACCGTCAGTTCCTTTGCCAATTTCTCCTATCGTCTCTTATTGGGTGAAGCCCATCGTCTGGTATGAGAGTAGGTAAACGTTTTCATTAATGAGCCTAATGGTAGATATTTTAGACTTTGTGGCAATCTGTCGAATTAGTCTGCTGCTGTAGTGTGAAAGCAGTCATAGATAATACGTAAGTGAATGGGTGGGGCTATGTTCCAGTAAAATTTTACTTACAAAAATGAGAGGCAGGCTGGATTTGGTTCACAGCCACGGTTTGCTGATCCCTGCTGTGATGGTTAATTTTATGTGTCAACTTGACTGGATCACAGGGTGTCTGGATAATTGGCTAAACATTATTTCCAGGTGTGTCTGTGAGGTGTTTCTGGATGAAAGTAGCATTTGAATTAGTGGACTGGGGAAAGCAATCTATGTTGCTCTCCCCAGTATGGGAGATCATCATCCAATCTGTTGAGGGCCCTGATTAGAGCAAAAGGCAGAGGAGGGAAGAATGGGATCATTCCTGCCGAATTGCTTGAACTGGGACCTTGATCTTCGCCTGCCCCAGGCGCTCTTGGTTCTCAGGGCTTTGGACTCAGACTGAGTTACACCACTGCCTTTCCTGGGTCTCCAGTTTGCAGGTGCCAGATCATGGGACTTCTCAGCCTCCATGATTGCGTGAGCCAATTCCTTACAATAAATCTTTTCCTATATGTTTATCCTATTGGTTCTGCTTCTCCGGAAAACCCTAATACACCTGTTTTACTAGATTTCTTATGAAAAGCACCTGTGTCTGGTATTCCCGCGTTCTTGCCCACTCCGGACCATTTTCGATAGCCTTGAGACTTTAAGGATAGCTTGGCTGAATACTTTTCCTGGTTCATAATTTCTTTCCTTAAGTTTCTTGAGAATACTGTTCTACCGTTGTCACTGAAAATTATTTCATCTTTTTGCCTGGAGGCCCTGAAGGTTTCTTCTTTGTCTTTAAAGTCTAATAATTTCACTAGGCCTAGTAGGCAGACTCCAACAATCCCCTCCTCCTAGTATTCATGCCTTTGTTTAGTCCCCTCGCCTCAAGTGTAGGCTGAAACAGTGACTCACGTCTAACAAATAGAATATGGTAAAAATGATGAGATGTCACTTCCAAGTTTGGGTTACAAAAAGATTCTGGCTTCCTTCTTCCTCACCCTCTCTCGCTCTCTCGCTTGCACACTCTGATGGAATCCAGCTGTTATGTTGTGAGCTGACCTATGTAGAGGCCCACTTTGCAAGGAACTGATATGGCTTACCAACAGCCACTGAGGATCGTAGCTGCCAGAAACCATGTGAGCTCCTCCTTTAATCGAGCCTCCAGGGGAGACCGGGGATGACAACCTAATTGCAGCTTCCATGGAGACCTTTAGGCAGAGGCACTCAGCTAAGCTGCTCCTGGATTCCTGACCCAAGGGAACTGTGACATAGTAATTGTCTGATATTTTAAGCTGCTAAATTTGGGGGTAATTTGTTATACCAAAATAGATAACAAATACACTAGGATATCTCAAAGTTGATCATCCTGGGTTCATTCTGAGGTGCCCAGTCTTTCCTTTTTTAAAAAATCATAGTAAAATACATGTAAAATCTACCATCTTAATCACTTTTAAATGTACAGTTTAGTAGTGTTAAGTATATTCACATTGTGGTGCAACCCATCCCCAGAACCTTTTCATCTTGCCAAACTGAAACTCCACACCTATGAAACAACAACTCCCATATCCCAACTTTCTGTCTCTATGAACTTGACTACTCTGGGTTCTTCTTACAAGTGGAATCATTCAGTATTTTTCTTTTCGTGACAGGCTTATTTCACCTAGCATGTCTCCAAGTTCATCCACATTGTAGCATATGTCAGGATTTCCTTCCTTTTTAGGGCTGAATAATATTCCATTGTATGTATATGCCATGTTTCATTTATCCATTCATCCACTGATGGACTTGGGTTACTTCCACTTTTTGGCTATTGTGAGTAATGCTACTATGAACATGGGTACCAGTAGGTCCTTTTAATGAATAGATTCAGGGTTTGAGTTTTTTCCTAGAAAGTTTTCTTGGATTACAGTTTTAAAATTAGCTTCTGATTCATTGCTTAAATCTTCTGCAGGTTCTCCAAGTATAAGAATACTGGACCTATTTTGCCTTCCATTCCAATCACTTTTTCTATGACCCTTTTTATATCTTTGCCTCATTTTTTGTCTCCTGATTTTTTCCTGTTTTTCTTCAATATCCTTTATGAAAACTTTATTTGAATTTATTCTCCCTTGGATAGGAATTTTCAATTCTTGTAAGAATTTCATATTTTTCTATTGTTTTCCTGAGTTTAATATTCCTTTGTTTCATTTCTTTTTCTTTTCATTTTTGTTCTCAATTTTTGTATTTCTCATTCAAGATGTTTTCTCAAATCCCTAAATGCTGCTTGAAAATATGTAATCCAGCGTGAAGTATTATGCTATGGTTTTCTTCATTTTCGTGGTCATTTTTCTGGAGAGAATTTTCACTAGCTGAAATACTTTGAGTTATGTGTTCTGACTTTACAATGTAGAGTTTTGTATGGATGTAGTCTGCTTTTTTCTGTTTTCATTCATTCCAGTAGAGTGGGGGAAGGCGCTGGCATGCTTTCTCTTTCCACAGGAGCTTTCATTTTCTCCTCGTTTCCTTCCTTTCCTTCACTGCCCTGTCTCCAGGAGGTGCCTTCCCTTTCCCACATAGCTGAGTCTCCCCCAGAGGCCATGCTTCTCCACGATGCCACTTCCTTTCCTGCACACTTTCAAGCTGCTTTCCTGCAGCTAGTGCTATAATTACCAGGCCCAGACTTGCATTCAGACCTTCTCTTTCCGGAGGTGGCGTTTTTCTGTCTTCCGTGTTCCTCCACTCTTGTTTTATTGAGTCTTTGAGCTCCCTCTCCCCTGTTCTCCACACCCACAGGCTTGTGGTGGGGAGTGGGTGGCAGGAGCTGTTGGAATTTGGTTTGTTTTCTACTTACAGGTAATTTGAGTGTCATGGTATTTTCTGTCTCCTAGTACTGCTGAAGATGTGGGTCACAAGTGGTTTTGTTTGCCCTCCTTGTTGGATTTATGGATATTTTGGAAGAGTAATTGGGAAAGTTCAGAATTAGGCAGCCAACGTTGTCCTCCAAACCTGAAAGTTGCACCTGAGCTTTAAATGCCATAGCTCCTCCAGCTGTGGGCCTGGGTCCTCTGCTCACTGTATAAAACTGTTCCCAGTCAACCTCCACCGCTTTCATGACTCCAGTTATCAATTATACATCATTACCTCCTACATATATATCTCCTACCCAGTTCTCTCCTTTAAGATCCAAAACTTTATTGCCTATTTGTCATCTTCACTTAGATGTTTCAAAGGCCCTTAATCCACAGATGCTACAAAGACCAAACTAAATTCATGGTATTATCTCCCCCAAACCTAGGCCTCCTGCAGTTTTTCCTGTCTCACTCCCATCCATTCAGGCATATACATCAAAATACTGGGAGTCGTTCCTCCCCAACCTCCATTCCATCACCCTTCCCCACATCCAACAATATCACACCCTCCTAATTCTCCCTCCTAAATATCCCTCAAATCCATTCACTCTTCTCCATGGCCACCACCTTGTTTAAGCTCCCAGGGTGCATTCAGTTTCTCAAGACAGAAACCCGAGAACTTCCATTATTCATTTCTTTCCCTCACTATCACATTCAATCAATCAGCAGATCCTGCTGCCTCTTCTTTCAAAATACCTCATTCCATCAACTTCTATTTCCACTGCCACCATCCTGGTCCAGGCCACCATCATCGCTCACCAAGCGCCCTGTTACTAAAGGGTGTATTCTCCTTTTGTAAATCAAAACATGTCACTCGCGTCTATAAAACCCTTTGATGGCTTCTAATTGTACTTAGAATAATATCCACACTGCTCACATGGCCACCTTACATCATCCTGCCCCTACCTGCTTCTTAGAGCTTATTTACCCCTCTCGCAGTGGCTCCCTGTGTTCCAGCTTAGACCTGATTTGTTTCTGTTTCTCAAGGAAGCCAAGTTCTTCCCAACATAGGGCCTTTGTCCTTGCCCTTCCCACGTCCTGGAATGCACTTCCCCGAGCTCTTCACCTGACTCATTCCCTCTCCTGCGGAACATTCCAGGAAATGAAGGTTCTTCCATCATTCTCTGTCATAATGCTCTGTTTATTTCCTTTATAATCCATTTCACGGTCTGTAATTTTTTCCTGTGTGTTGTTTGCTAATTTATTTTTGGTCTTCTGTATGTTCTCTGCCATTAGGTGAAAGCGCAGGTGCTCTGGGTGCACACGGGAAGGCGTGGACGCCATCTCTTGAGAAACCAGAAAGCTACCAAGAGGAAGTCATGCTGTCTAGTTTGAGATCCAAAGGATCATGTGCCAAAGGAGGAGGTGGGATGGGGTGTAGGAGGGCCTGTTCGGGCTGAGAGAACAGTAGACAGAGAGGATTGAGACAACACAGCACTTTCTAGTGGTTTCCTGTGGCTGGGGTGTAAGGTGGAGGCCAAGAGTAGACATGAGGCTGAAGCGAATGGGTAGCTCACAGTGTACACCTGTATCTGAGGATGGTAGTAGTTAGACCTTACTCCTTTGACACCCCAATCCCTCCAGTGGGAATTGATCCTCCTTAAACACAGAAACGTGTGAAATAATATCTGGACATTGACTGAGCACTGTTCGTACTGGCAACAATGGAAAACAATTTAAATGTCTAGAGGAAGGGACTGTTAAATAAAGTTTGTCCAAAAAAGAGAATACTACACAGCCCTTAGAAAGAATGAGGACGCTCTAAATGTGCTGATGTTGGAATGATCTGTCCAAGACACACTGACAAAGGAGAAAACAAGAAGCAGAACAAAACAGGGTGCCCAACAGTGTATACAGGATAATTCCATTTGTGTTTGAAATATATATGTACGTATATTTAAATATATTTAAATATTAAATATATATGCTTGTAGATACATCGAGTGTCTCTCAGAGAAAACCCCAGAAACCAGTTTCAGTGATTGCCCTTGGCGGGGATAGTATATGACTTGAAAACAGAGACGGGAGACAGACTTCCTCTACATTATCTACGCTTTTGTACCTTTTGCAAATAAAAAATACAAATTAAATCCTAACTCTTTAAAAGAGCAATGGTACTGAAATTGAGGGAAAGACTTTTGACTTTCAGAGTTTTCTTTGCTGTCAGTTGGAGTACTCAGCCTCTCTCTTGTTCTGGGTGTTCATTCTCATTAAAATGAAGAAGCCCGGTGGCGCAGCAGTTTAAGTGCGCACGTTCCGCTTCAGTGGCCCTGGGGTTTGCTGGTTCAGATCCCGGATGCGGACGTGGCACTGCTTGACATGTCGTGCTGTGGTAGGCGTCCCACATATAAAGTAGAGGAAGATGGGCATGGATGTTAGCTCAGGGCCAGTCTTCCTCAGCAAAAAGAGGAGGATTGGCAGCAGATGTGTTTCTCAAAAAAAAAAAAAAAAAATGAAGAAGCCAGAGTGAGGCCTGGAGGTAGGGGAGATGGAAAGTGAGCTGGCTCACTTCCTACATCCACTACAACCCCTCCAAGCGGGGAATATAGAACTTGTTCTCAGACTGTAACACGGTTGATCTGCACCTCCTCTGGAGGCATTTATGCTTCAAAGGGTACACAGAAAACAGTGGGAATGGGGATGTCCACGAAGCTGTGCAAGCACGCGGTCCATTCTCCTTTCTCATGGTGGCTGTGCTCCCAAGTGCTGCTGCCTGAGTATTAAGCAGACAGGGTAATGCATGGCCGATTTTCAAGCCCTTGTGTTTGCAGAGAAAGTTGCGGGTTCACCTTGACTTAAGTTCTCACTTCCACGTTCTCCACAGCCCTGAGCAGACTGCATAAGTCTGGGCACACCTAGGCAATGACTGGCTGGACCTTTTCATGACTAAATTGAATCACAAGGGTCAGCGAGGGTACCAGATGTAATTCACCTCCTCGTTATTCTTTGAGTGAATGTCTATTCAGCATTTATACCCTGACTTGTAAAAAAATAGGATGTGGAAGCTTTTTTCCCGCTCTCCTCTTCCTCATTTTTATTTCCTCACTTATTTTCATGTATTAGTTATTCCCCAACCAGAATTCTCACAGGGGCAAAAACAATGGAAACGTGTGAATCAGATGTCAACAGCAGCCCCGATGATGTTTGTGCAGCAGCAGCCGTAACAATCGGCAGAGGAGGAGTGAGGGCTGCGTGGGCAGGCTGTGTTGGGGCTGTCAGAGGAGGTGTCCCAGGCGCCTGTGACACCAGGCCTGAGACAGAGAAAATGCTGCCAAGAAACAAGAGCACCAGACGAATGGAAATGGCAGACCCCCTAGGATTTGATTATGCAGAATATGCATCATAATCTCTCGTTTAACGAACTGCATTGCATTCCTACTGTGCATTAAGCTTTGTCTGAGCTACTGATGGTGTAAAAGTAAATGAACTAAAGGAGATTATGGCTGGGATGAAAGATAGCTGTAATGTCATGCCTGAACTGTCGGCTAGGGATACCAGCAGGCGTGACCATCCCAGGACCATCGCGATCATGGGCGCTGTTCTCTGCTTGCTGCGCGTGGATAGATGCACATCTTCCTAACACAGTCTGCACTTCCAAGTGGAAAACCTCGAGGTTCTCCTTTCATATCCCACCATAAAAGAGCACAGACTTTAAAATCCCTCAGATTTGAGGTTGGCTCCCAGCTCTGCAGCGTGACCCTGACCAGGCTTCTGAGCTTCCGTTTCCACATTTATAGAAAGGGGATAATATTATCAGCTCACGTGGTAGTTTTAGTGATTAGCTGAGATAATTTATGTTATGCACTGGTTTTAGGACTTAGCATACAGCAGGTGCTTAGGTCCCCTAGATCACTCAGAACTGTGGCTATCCATCAGAAATTCCTAATTTATTAGTTAGAAGGAATAACTGAATCCATTTCCTAGAATCGTCTAACATGAGAGATGAGTACGAAAGCGCAGATGCTGTATAGTTATAAGAGATGTCACTGTTCTGTCTCCATCCATGGTTTCCATTCCTTTCTGTTTACGGACCCAAATTATCAGACAATTGTCCTTCTGTCTCGTTCATTCTTCCTTTCAAACTTCCTTTGTTATATGTTCACATGATGTCTCAGAGCAAGGTCAGCCATGTCTAATTTAATACGTCAGGGCAAGGTCAACGTTTTGGGGTTATGATTTGATTTGTAGGTACAAGAAGGTGGGCTCCAAGGTAGCAGGAACAAATGGGTCATCAAATGCGATCAGAGTGTGCCCTAGATGAAGTGGCGTCTCTTCAGGCCCTTCTGGAAAGCAACACAGTAAGGAGAAGGTTATAACTCCCTAGGACTGGTGGCCTGCCTCAGGAGCCCCAGGCTCTGGGGGAAAGGAAGAGGAAACAGGAGTGGGCAAGGAGTTCTGGCCAACTGCTCGCCCCACTCACCGACGTTCCAATGAGAATTTTCTCCCAGGCAGATAATGTGACAGACTCTCACCTCCAGTGACAGAAAAACAGCGTTAAAGTAGCTGGTATGCACATAGCTCTGATGGTTTTTCTGTTGGGACTAGAATTTGATCTGAAGGTGTTGTAACAACATGCTAGACATATTTTTCTTCACCTTCACCTTGTCTAATCATTACCTAGCTACTTGCTCGACATCCTCCTGAACCTATCTCTCTGGCTAATGATGACAGCAAGAATAAAAATGTAAGTGCAATAAATTCCTATTTGTTGAGAATCAAAGTTAGCTGAAAACAAGCATTTGCAGAATGCTTCTGCTGAACTGTGGCATGACAAATGATGCCGAGGCCCTGCAATATCCTAAAGGGCTTTAGGACGAATCAAAGAGTCACATGAATCATGGCTGGATTGGTCTGGGTGGTGAAAATGTTATTAAGGCCTTTGAACACTTTTTGGAAATTGAGTGGTTCATTTACGGCATATTAATCAGAAGCCCCATTTCCCAATCATCTGAGGTGGGGAGTGGAGGGGTCCTACAAGGAAAAGCATTGGCTGATCTTTCTTTGTCACTCGGTCTGTCAGGTCCTCCGTCCACACCATAAATCTGTATGGACACTTGCGTTACATACTGGGAGCCTGTGGGTGCTCAGAATTCCTCTATTCACCCAGCACCTCCTCTGGCCCGTCGATCCTGGTCGCCCCATCTGCTTGTACTCACCTTCTTGTCTAGTCATTTGTGACAGAAATGGTGAAATAAAGGCATGCCCTGTTTCCCCGAAACTTCTCATAGGTGCGCAAATTTCCTGTGAAATGCCGGGGACTGAAACATATCCTCAAACTCACAACTTCCCCTGAGGACTGCTAGAGGCTTTAATGAAACAAAGTATTCATTTATGCCCTGCTCCTAAAATGTCGTGTTTTGACGGTGATTTCATGCTCAGAACCAAAGGCAGACATCACCTCATTTGACTGTCACGTGGGTTTCACATGGTCACCCTCTGTGACCCGCTCCTCAGTCTGCTGCTGGCAACCTTGTGCTCACCGAGGCCGCCTGGATGTTACAACATCTGTCAAGTGCTTTTCCAAAAATAAACTTACCAGAGAATCTCACTTTCCCTTCATAATTCCTCAAATTAGGGGAAAAAATTCATTATGCATGAAATCTGAAATAATAGGATTACTTTCTAAGCAATTAAGTACTTAACCATTTAACCTGATGGATGGGAAACCCAGCCAAATGCCTCTTGCACAAAGAACAATACATTAACAAGCTGATGTCAATTTCTTTTGCTACATACACTTTAGTAGCGCTTTAAAATGGGCCTTTATTTGCAAACAGTAAGTGTAACCTATACAAATGTTCATGCACTTGCAAACCTTGCCTTTTTCTTTTTTTTTTTTTTTTTGACTAAAAGTGGCTAGAGTCTCCTCTTTCTAACCGCAGCTGGTGCTTTCTTCTTTTAAATAACACTACTTTTAATTTTTTTTTTCTTGCTCTGTGTCTTTAAGTTAGTCTGGCTTTCTCCACCGATTCTTACTACATGTTGACTTGGAGAAACTGGTCAGGTTATTTTAAGGCATTTAAAAAATGTAAAGTTGTTATGACAGGGCAAATAAATGATGATGATGAGTATGGAAAGGGCGATTAACTTACAGCTAAACCCATTGTCCCGAAGGGAAAGCAGGAGCTTGACCTCACTGTGCCTGCTTGGCGGGCAGCTGGAGGGAGCAGCTTGCCTGGGGAGGCCATACCACTCCTTCAGGAAGATGACCTTCTGGTGTTTTCTGTATTTAGCTGCAGCAGGACCGTTTTGCCAATAAACAATCACTTTTTTTTTGAGGAAGATTCGTCCTGAGTTAACATCTGTTGCCAATCTTACTTTTTTTTTTCTCCCCAAAGCCCCTGTACATAGTTGTCTATCCTAGCTGCGAGTCCCTCTAGTTCTTCTATGTGGGATGCCACCACAGCATGGCCTAATGAATGGTGTGTAGGTCCACACCCAGGATCTGAACCGCAAACTCCGGGCCGCCAAAGTGGAGCACGTGAACTTAACCACTACACCACTGGGCCGGCCCCTAAACAATAACTCTTAACTGCGGTTAAAAATGACTTTTATTGACATGATGTCTCTGCATCTGACCTGAATCAGCCCATGCCACTGGGGCTTAGAATAATCTGAAAAGTGTCCTGTATGGGGATCTGATATGTTGTGATATTATTTAAGGCGTCTCTTCTGACTTTTATGTGAAACTATTAAAGGCTCACAACACTCCTGGGAAAGATGGTTTCCTCTGATTTCCCAAGACAGCAAACAAGGCGCACGGAGGCGAAGGGTTTCGCCAGCATCACGTGAGATCCTGCAGCCGTGGTGAAGGCTAGAAGTTGATGTGTCTAAGTGCTAGTTTTTAAATCTTGCGAGGAGAACGTGCTCCCTCCCCGTAGGCCAGTAAGCCTTATTAACCCAGGAACTGATGTTGCTATTCCAATCTAATCATAAAGGTCACTTTCAGTAATGGGAAAAGGACACATTTGCATATATCACTTGAAGTCCGTTGTCCTGCGAACACTGCCACCAGCTAAACAAAGGCCTCCTCATACAGTGTAATCACAGGGGACTTCAGAATTCTTATCTGTCTCGGTGGTCCTCAATATATGGCCCGTGTCACAGTGTAAAAATATGACTGTCAGCTCAAGGCAGGTTTGTGTTACTCTAAATGCCGCAGGAAGTGGGGGGCGGGGGTTGTGTGTGTTTCATCAAAGCCATTACTTACTACAGACCATCACTTTTTTTCTATGACCCTCTATAATTCCTAATTTTAAAAGGGGGAGGGGAAACGGGATGACTCGTGTTGTCGTAAATTTGTGTAAAAGAATGCAAATGTGCATATTGATGATTGTGAACTGCAGGGTTTGGTTTGGGTTTTTTTTTAGCAGCTTATCTATGTTGGCAGAAAACAACTCCTGACAGATGAGAAAATAAACGTCACCGAAAAACACCACCAACTTCTGTCTCTTTTCAGCTTTAGCCGTGATGAAGCGTCGGCATCCCTCCCCCGAGGCTGGGACCACTGGACGCTGAATGCATCCATCTTCCTTCGCGTGTCTCTCACTCAGCATCTTTTCTAACGTCTACTTCCCACCAGGCTGCAGGCCCGTGTTAACCTTCAGATTTGGGAAAGAACTGGATTGGCTGCTGGCGCTGGAAACTTTTCTTCACGAACGCCTTTTATACGGTTTTGGCAGGCACATATAATACCAGCAGAGAGAGAAATCCCGCTGGCGAGAGAAAATAAAACCTTAACATAACTGTAATGGCCCTGAGTGGTGTTTTACATGTTATGCTTGCTCAAGATTTATGTTAAAATCAACCTTGCAAAAGAGGTTTTAAAAAAGTCTATCAAACTGCCAAAATTTAAATAGCTCTTTCTTTACTATCCAATGACAGCTGCTCTAACAACCTAAATGACCGGGTACAAACTCACATTTCCCAGCAGTCAAAGACCTTGCAGGCCTGGTCCAATTTCACCAAGTAATTTTTCATTGACTTTACAAATGTCTGAGTCCCTTTTTCCCTCTCTCTCCTCCTCTCTCATCACAGCCCCTCACTTTTCCTTTCTTCTCCTTTCTCTCTTATTCTATATTCTGTCCAAATTTGGGAGGAACCTAAGGGAAGTGATACTCATTAATCCAAAGTCATTGAAATTAACGTTATAATTTGGAGACCACATTTGGAAACTTTCTTTCTCTGCCAGGCCCTCACACGGCTGACGACCACTCTCTCACTACTAATTGCTGACGGTTTTTTCTGAGTTAGCAAGCTGTCCCTCTTCCACACGCAGCCCCTCTCCAGATCAGCTCACCACTGACAGGCCAGTTCCGCCCCAGAGGGAGGGGCACGTCTCTTAAACGCAGCTCTTTGTGTCCCTACCTCCACCATCCAGGACTTCTTCCACGCCTGGAAGAGGAAACATCTTTGCATATGCATAACTAAGCAACGTTTATATCTCCCGTAGCTGGCTAATTCATTTACCCAGCAACTTGCACTTTTTCAATCACTGCCTCTGACAATTGCTGAAGAAAAATTACTTTCCACACAGGAAGCTCCTTCATGTGGTTTGGAATATACTTAACTGGAACGAGGACTGTCTCTAATAAGGAGCCGGTCTAACAACAAACCACGAGTGTTTTCTTTTTGATGGAGAATTCCATCATGGAGAATTCCACCTGCTTCCAAGAAGGAGCTGAGGCGGCGGAACAAGGCAGGCAGGTAATGAGTTTCATGCAGTACCTCAGATGCCCAGTGAGTGACAAAGGGCTACAAGCTACCGAGGAAAATGCTAAAGGGCAGAACTCAAAAATCACTCTCAAGGATGAGGAGGTTGGCCAGATGCTTTCCATTCTGAGCAAGGACAGAAGAGAGAAATCAGCTGAGGTAGTGACGTGGAGAGAGCAGACAGACTTGCCAAGAAACACGGATCCAGGACTGAGGCTGCACCGCCTCCCTGGGGAGCCTCACCAGGGACTGAGCCATCCCCATCAGAAGGACCAGATGAGGATCCTGCAGACGCAGTGTTCTATGCAGGGACTTGGACGCCCCTCGTGAACTAAGCATCCTCTTGAGGTTATCTGAATTTACAGCATTTTATATTTGCTCTAACAGTTTATAAACAAAAGGTGATGGGGATGACCATCAACACAAGAGAACCACAGCGCAGCCCTGGACGACAGCTCTGCTTCCCTCACGCACACCAGCTGCGCGCTGTTTCCAGCTCTCTAAAGAGGCAATCAAGCCCACACTACTTTAAGCCGGGGGGTATCTTCACAGAATCTTCTGCATGTGGGATCCCCGAATGGGGATTTCCTAGTGTGAAAGATGAAGGTGCTTATTCCGTGAGAACATGGCAGGTTCAGCAAGGAAGCCTGTGCCCTTTGAGGACAGATCAAAAGTGCGATGGTGGAGAAGGCACCACCTGTCTTCTTAGTTGCAGTGACCACCCCCCCCCCCAGTACCCCTGCCTAGCCCCAGGGGGCTCGCCCCACTTCTCCCAAGGAGTCTGTGAGCTGCTGAGCAGAACTTTGTGCAAGGCCTCCCCTCAAGGCCTGGTGATCTGCCCACAGAGAAGAGTCCTGGGTGGTCATACGCATAATTGTACAAGAAGCCCACTGACAGTCACATTTCCCAGGAATGCAGGGGCTCCTGGGTGCCCGGTACACTCGAAGTCACTGTGCCGATGTTCATTTTTCTTATCTGATGGATGATTAGTACAGTCGAATAAAACTAGACGTCACCCAGTAGCTTTGCTCCATTGGTGATGGGGCCAGGACAGAAGGAAAGCCATCCAATCTGGAAGACCACATAGCATCAGAAATCGTCTTATGGGATCAGCAACTGTCCTGAAGAAATAGACCTGGGGAGTGGAGGCTAGGTGGGAAACATTGCCGGGAGGCCTAGGAGCCCAGAGGATAAGCGCTGGTTAGTGGAAACATTGAAGATGGTTTCTGGGCCGCTCAGGCTCCCATTCCTTTCCCTCACACGGTTATCAGAATCTTTTCCTGAAATACTGACCTCATCACTTTGCTACCCTGTTATAAATAAAATAAGACTGCTCCAGCTCCCCTCCAGCCCATTGCCTGTAAGACACAATTCAGTCCCCTCCACCAAGCATTCCAGAGCCTCCCCAACTGGCCGTGGACGCCTCTGATCACAGGTGCCGCCGTTCTCCACAGGGACCCTCTGTTCTAACCAGGCTCTGACTTGGACCTCACTGGGTGAGCAGGCCAGACTTAGGGCCGTCCTCCAGCTCTGTGAGCAGGAACTCGCAAAGAAGGAACACCTTTCCTTGGTCTCTCACACGGCTCCAGCTGTGTCTAAGTGCTCACCCATGTTCCCCCCTTCCCTGGAGCCCTTCTGGATGGCACCCTCAGAACCTAGCACAGTACTTGCACATGGTGTCTGATAGACACTTTTGAATGTGTGAATGGCTTCGATGGGCACAGAGTGGGTAAAGTCAGAGCGCCAGTCCCACTAAGGCCTACTCAGTTTTGTGTCTCATCGACTGGAGCTGGATGCATCATTGGCTTTCTTGCAAATGGCGGCCAAGGTGCCCATGGGGAGATGTGCAGGAATCCATTCTTTGAAGAATGGCTGAATGCACGTTTTCATGGAGGGTGAGTCCTGGTGATTAGAAAATATATTAAAGCCTTAAGATTTGTTTGTTCATTCTTTCACTCAACAAATAATTCTTTATGCTCTGGTGGACACTGGGATGCAAAGATGTGGAAACTTCTTCTCGTTCTTTAGTCCTGCCCCTCAGCTTGGAGAGGAGAAGGCAGAAGAAAGCCAGCAAACACAGTGAGGGTGGATGTGCAGCGGATACTGAGGTGGCCAGAGCAAGGAGCCCAGATCAGCCTTGAGAAAGGCAGGGGGCTCCCTTAGGAAAGCTAGGCACTTGAGAAGCAGCTTGACAGCAGCTGCGTCCAGAATTGAGTGTGACCCCACAGGACTGGAGCCGGAGGGGGCCCCTTGAAGGCCTGCAAGATGGGCTTAAAAAGCCTCGTGTAACCCACTATATGACTAAAATTTAAAAAATGGGTGATACCAGATGTTGGTGAGGATGTGGAACGACTGGAGCTCTCAAATGCTCGCGGAGGGACTGTAAAGTGGTCCGGCCACTGTGCAGTTGGTGAGATTCTTATAAGTTAAAAACATACTCACCATGCAATGCAGCAGTGCCACTCCCAGGAATTTACCTGAGAGAAATTAAAACACATGCTCACACAAAGACAAGCACACAAATGTTCCTAATAGATTTATTCAGAATCGTGAAAAACTAGAAATAACCCAAATGCCCCTCAACTGGTGCATGGATAAACTGATTATGATATGTCCACACAATGGAATATAGTCAACCATTAAAAAGAACAAACATCTGACACACACGACATCATGGATAAATATAAAAAGCGTGATGATAAGTGAAGGGTCAGATACAAAATACTACATCCTCTGTGATTCCTTGTATATGAAATTCTTTCAAAAGGCAAAGCTACAATGACATGAAGCCGATCAATAGTTTCCAGGGAGTGGAGACAAGGGGAGGGGTGGTACCCAAAGGACACCAGCAAATTGTTCTGTATCCTAATTGTCATGGTGATAGATCAATGGATAAACACATTTGTCAAAACTCATTGAGCTATACAGGTAACATCAGTGAATTTTATTGTATGTAAATTATACCTCAATAAAGCTGATTACAAAAAAAAGAAGAAGAAGAAAGAAAGGCCTGTGTGTCAGGCGAAGGGGAGAGACTTTATCCGGAAGGTGCAGGGAGTCAATGGAAAACAGCCTAAGTGGGGGAGTGACAAGATGAGATTCCTGCTCTAGGAAGATGCTCTGACAGCAGCAGGGAAGACAGCTTAGAAACTGGACTGTCACAGCTGGCCGTGGGGCTGTTGAAGGAGACAAGATGGATAATCCCCTAGATTAAGAAGGAAGTGCTCCCTGTGGCTTATACGACATATATACCACAAGCCATGGTTCCCGTCTTGTGGCATCTAAACAGGGTCTAAGTATTCATAGCGATTCTCTCTGAATAGTAAGTCACGGATAATGTGCCTTCTTTATAATGTCTTATGTTTTCCAAATTATCTATAATGAGCATATTTTTCTCTTACAGTCAGAAAAGCTCACTCTTTTTTTTTAAGCAAAGCTATTACCAAAAAAATTAAACTAGCATCTAATTTCAAGAGAATTTTAAGAAATAGGAGTAGCGCCTTCAGTCTGCAGCTAATCAATGTAACTCCGAGAAATCAGCCTTGGGATGTCTATGATGGCACATTCGGCAGCACCTATGATGCTGGTGGCTGCCTTGTGGGCGTCAGGTAACTCGCCCATGCGTTGTTTCAGCCTGTGGTCCTCAGCTGGCATGCTGGCCTTCGCATGCTGGAGGTTTGACAACTGTAGATCATGTGGGAAATGGGCAGCAGGAAGAAGATCAGAAATAGAACAAAGATCCAAGAAACAGAAGCCGAATCTCTATAAACTGAGTGTCAGGGCAAACCAAAGAGACAAACTGGGTTTGGGGAATACAGGAGTCAGAGGTGGTGACTGAGGGGTGAGCCTACAGTGGACAACTGCCTCCACCCATGTATGGAGAGCCCAAAGGTCACTCCAGAGCTGAGGGTCAAAGCCAAGTGAGCAGTCAGGACAATGGCAGACCCCAGATACAGGAAGACCTTGATTTGGACAAATCCTGACTCTAGTGTGAAACCTTTTATCTTTCCTGCTGTTGAAACAAAAGGAAACATTTGCTATGATAGAGCAACTTAACATATGAGGCAGATCTTGGCATCCAACCAGTCATTTGGAGGGATTTGGAGGGATTCCTTCATTCAGCTAATACTACCCTGGACTGACTGTTTGTGTCTCCCCAAAATTCATATGTTGAAAACTAATCCTCAGTGGGATGGTGGGGACTTTGAGAGGGTCCTGAGGGTGGAGCCCTCATGAATGGGATTAGTGCCCTTATAAAACAGGCCCCAGGGAGCTCCGTCATCCCCTCCACCATGTGAGGTTACAGTGAGAGGACAGCCATCTGTGAACCAGGAAGTGGGCTCTCACCAGACCCCAAATCTGCCAGTCCCTTGATCTTGGGCTTGCCAGCCTCCAGAACCATGGGAAATAAATTTCTGCTGTTTATAAGCCACTCTGTCTAGTATTTTGTCATAGCAGCTCAAGCTGACCTGGGACATGTACTGAGCACCTACCACACGGCGGGGACTATGCCAGGTGCTGCAGACAGGGAACAAGAAAAACAAGTTCCTGTCTTTGTGTAGCACGCATTGTGTCAGTATTTGTACGCCACTTTGGAAAAAGCAGTTCATTTACAAAAAGTTGGAGCATATTTAAATTGTCCGTTCAGCAACTGAGATGCCACGTTTGTACAGTAATCTGAGTTGTACCAGGTCTTACAGTTCAAAATTGATTCAATCAATGGGATGTCCTGTTGGGACGTTGGGTAAGTAACACGGGTGTTGCTGCTTGAACTTTCCATTCCCATCCCCTTCCCTGTGACTCAGCACTTTTGTGGGTACATGAACGGGAATTGCCTGAAGAGTTAACTTGTCAGATAACAACAAAACTACAAGAAATCTCTCCAGATCTTGATATAATCGTCAGCTCTCATTCTGGTCCACCATGACAGTTGTGTATCAGTGATGATAGTGGTCTGAGACTGACCTTAGGAGTCAATGAGAATCGATAGCATTCTCAGTGATTCTAGATAAATCTGGAGTCTTTAGAGAAGTGAAACTTTATCGAGTTTCAGGTGTTTTTATTAGATTAGGTGAACTCCTCCTTTGGTGCATTCTCAAGAGGACCATGTACCCTCTGCCTCATGGCACTAACCATAGCTGAAATTTCACATTTATGCATCTGGTTATTTAACTAATGTCTCCCCCTGCCCCCCATTAGACCTGAAGAGTCATGAGGGAAGGGGGACTGAGTGAGGGGGACAGGAACCCAGAGAGGTGAAGAGGCTGGCTCCGCAGCTGCGCAGCAATGCAAGCTTCCCCTCTGTGGCAGTTTGCTCTGTGTCAACTTCGCTAAGCTGAAACTCTTCCCCAGATCCCTTCCCAGAAGGTTCCAGTGAGATTTGGCCAGGAGAAATCTGCACTGGATTGGAAGGCAGAAGCCAAGTGGCCAGCATGATGTTCTGAAGGTCCATGGAGGACGCCAGGAGCCAGCGCGGCACATGCCCGTGATCTGCTGGCTCACCTGTGGGTGAGGAGCAGCCCCTGGCGAGGCTCCTTCAGCTGCCACTGGATCTCCTGCCTCAGCTTCTCCGAGGCCTGGACCCGGTGTGCACGCAGCTCCAAGGTAAAGGGTGCCAACACGTTCTGTAGTTGTGCTGATCACTCAAGGTTGGGGTTAGTGAGAGAAAATGCAGGCTCCAGTTCGTCCCTGATGGTTCCGGTTTATTCTCACTCTCCCCTATTTGCATGCAGATTTTCCTCCCAACTGCCAGCCCTGCCAACCTAAAGTGACTTCAGGGTGGCCCCAGGCTCAGAGGCAGCAGTGACACGGAATCATGTAATCCCTACAAGAAATCCTTTATTCCAGATCACTCCTAGCATTGCCCCAGACCTGCCGTCAGAGCAGTCGAGTCTCTACCTTGTCAGGGCAGTTGCTCTATGAATTAACGGCTCCCGTCACTGATATTATAATCATCAATAGCTACCAATTACCATGTGCCAAGCTGAGAAAGCCACCTATGTCACACAGCTGAGGTAAGGATTTGAGCCTAGATCTGTGTGCCTCTAATACCTTTACTATTATTACCTATTTTTCCTTTTATTATGCCATGCTTTCTTTTGTATTAGTAAGGTCTTATTTTAAAGTTGGAGCTTTGTCCTGCTTAAGTTTCATCCATGAGCCTTTTGAGCAAGCAAAACAAAATTTAGGGCTATGTTTAGTAACAGGGCTGCTCAGAGACACCAGGGGCCATTTCTTCAGCAGTAAAAGCATCCATATTCTCTTTGTATATGATTTTTAAGTGTGAGATGTCATAAATGGAGGACCCAGTGAAGGTGATTTTCCAGAAGCGAATACATGGAACTCTTCAAGGACCACAGGGCACCTAAGTCCATCACAGCTCATCTCACGACACGGCGTGTGACCTGCTCCATGGCTGCCTTCTGGGGAACAGCAGCTATGTCGACTCCATCTTGTCTCTCCAGCACCTCACACAGCATCCGGCAAACAGCAGATGCCCAATAAATGTCTGCAGTTGAACAGGTGGGCTGTAAACGAGATCATTGATCCCACTCAGTGTTTCATTCTCCAACCATATTATGGGAGAATTTGTCCTCATCTCATCACTGACGATGAGACTCTCATCATCATCTCCACCAGCCCCTCGGAATACTTTGGCATATTTTTAGTGTGGCAATTCTTACTTCCCCATTACATTGATCAAACAGTGATACACTTAGCAGCCAGGGCCAGATTTGGGAAGTCTTTATGACAAAGAAATGAGTTGGGTCTGCCCTCTCTGACTCATAACATGTCTGCCATGAGCAAAACCCCAAATTACATGAAATGATGTAACCGGAGTGAATTTTCAAATATTTTTTACTTCCCATAAAAGACTCCCATGACCGTACTCCTCTTCATAGGTGGGAATCTACACGGCTTCAAAATACCCTCAAAATTGAAGGGAAACTTTGGTACAGTCAAATGACAAATGGTTTTGTGAGATTTCACTCTTCTTCTAGTCTTCAGGGATGGGCCCAGGAATGAATGCTGCGTGTCAGACAGCAATCTGTTCCCAGAGTGACACATGGTTCCTCTGACAGGCTCTGTCATCTGGCTGTCGGTGACAGGATGGCTAAGGACTTAAACTGACTTTCCATGCTTCCTTGCCATTTGGAATTTGACAGGGAATTTGCTAATTTATTTCCCGTATAAAACATTTATCTGTCTTTATGAACCGTGGACCTCGTGGCTTTCAGGCTAGCCTCTTCGGGGAGTAACAAACTGACAGTGATTTTCGGTGGAGCCTTACCACCTGCCGAGGTTTTGCTATTCTCAGAGAACCTAACACATCATGAAACTATCCAGCCTTATTCACCTCTGTGATCACTCGAAAACAATAAGTGGTGTTCCTACACTTAGCAAATATTTAGAAGGAACATATCACGTGTGAGGCACCAGGAAGGATTCAAGAGAAGTGCACGAGAGAGGTCTTGCCCTGGTGGCAAAGAGGCAAAGCATTCAGCAGCAGCACGCAGTGAAAGGGGTAGGTGGCTGTGCGTGGAAGTCTAAGACGGGAGAGAGCAGCTTGGCCCGAGTGATCAGGGTGGGCTCCTTGGAGGAGGTGGTCAGATTTACCTAACCCCTGGGAAGCTGCAAGGTATTAGAGACCAGTAGGGACTGATGACTAGAGGCCTAGAACAATAATTCTCCTACAATTTTAAGTTAAGGAGCGATGGCTTCGTAAATAAACAGGCAACAACAGGGTCCAATAACGTGATCTAAAAATAAACCTGCAGCCATCATGAAACGGACAATAAAGGCCAGAAAGTGACTTTAGTTCACACTTTTCATGATTCCCTCAGTTTCAACCCTCTTATCTTTCTTCCATCCTCAGTATTCTTTTGAAGAACTTGTCAGGGCCCTAAAGTGATTCCAGACCCAAACCTGGAGTTAGGCCAAGTGGGGCCAGCCCCAGCTCCCCCGCCACCAGCTTGAGAAAGAGAAAGCACGTAAGGCTCGGCTTCCTGATGTTCAAAATGAGAGTAATAATGCCTACCTGGACAGACTGTTCAGAGGATTAAATAAAATGATACGTGTAGAGTCCCGAGCGCAAAATTTGCCGTGTGGCACGAGCTCACAGGAACGGCAGCCGTCAGGGCACGGTCTGACGACTCTGCTTCAGCAAGCACCCAGGGGCCGGCAGATGCTTCTTCGAGTGGGGCATGCAACAGGCACGTAATAAATGTTTACTGAACAAATGACTGAGTTAATTAAACAAAGGTCCTTCCACTTCATTTAAAAGCCACTATTAAATCAATATGGCATTCATTCTATATTCCAGCGTTCCTTGAGCTTTATTGTTGAAAAGAGCCTGTGATAGCACGTGCTCCTGTCTACTTGACCTCAAAGAAAATCAGTGAATATATTCTGATTTACAAAAATTGCCAAGAACTGCTGATGAGCTCTTCCACAAATGTGGGAAGCTAAAATGCAATCAAGACAGCCCAATAATTATTTTGATATAACAAATAGTGGCTGCTGCATTCAAACTTGAAGAGTTATGAGATGTCTCCATCTTTCCTCCAAGAGGACTTTTCTGGGTCTTTACAATAAGTGACTCCCCCTCCCCTCACGTAGAAGGAAGATCAGGTGAATTTTTAAAAATGTAAACAGGGGGCCGGCCCCGGGGTCGAGTGGTTAAGTTTGCGAGCTCCGCTTCGGTGGCCCAGGGTTTCCCCAGTTTGGATCCTGGGTGCAGACATGGCGCCACTCATCAGGCCATGCTGAGGTGGCGTCCCACATGCCACAACCAGAGGCACTCACAACTGGAATACACAACTATGTACCGGGGGGCTTTAGGGAGAAGAAGAAGGAAAAAGAAAAAAGAAGCAGAAGATTGGCAACAGAAGTTAACTCAGGTGCCAATCTTTAAAAAAAATGTAAACAAGTTTGTTTAAAATAAACTGGCATTCTTAAAAGGGACGATGCGCCACCCAGCAGGGGACACAGTTTCTGATTCTTCTTTCTCAAAAAAGGGTCTTGTAAGCTGCTTTTAAATGTGAATGTTGAGATTTTTAAAGGGACACTTCCAGCCCTGGGCATACAATCAGCTCAGGAAGAAAAGCATCTGTAAAGATCTCAGAATTGGAGAAGGGAGGCCCAAGGATAAATAGTGACACGGTGCCGCATAGCAGAACAGGAGAGAGCGCGCACATTGGCGGTAAACCTCTCTCGGGATGGATTCCTCAGTATTCTGGACGCCACATGGGTCAAATTAACTTCACGGTTCAAGGATATCCTGTTTTCTGAAGCTACTGTGCTTTGAACAATTTTGAAGCGTCCGTTGGAAGTAAAATATAACCTATTCCAACTCACTTGTATTTTTGAACTTTGCCTCAGCAAGCCTTTCAGATGTTCTGAGAGCACATAACTCATTTCTGGTGGCAGAGCTTTGCCAAAAGTTGATGGTCTCGGAGAGAAACGAGAGGGCTCTGCTTCCGGGCACTTTTCTGGAAAGGAAGAGTGGCCGGGCAAAGGCTAACGGTGGCCATTAAGACAACGGGGTGGTGACCGCTGACACCTCACAAGGGCAGGCGCTGCTCTGTAATCGTTTTATTTTCGTGACCTCTTTTTATACTTAGATTTGCTGTCTGCGTATTTGCAGCAAAGACACTTTCAAGATGGCTGAAGACACATGTTCTCAGACATTAAAAAGGAAGAAGTAGGGGATTTTCTGACTCTACGCAAAGCGCCGATTTGCCCGTGGTGCCAGCTCTGGAGAACTGAGAACAACCTAGGGGTTAACTTTTACAAACAGGGACTTTGTGTGTCGGTGGCGAGTGGGGACTCGGTTGCGGAGAGTAACACTTTCTAATCAGGTCACATCTCTCCACCTAATAGGTGTGTTCCTGGACCTTGGTTAACGATGAGCAGATTTTTAAAAAACAAAAACAAAAATTAAAAACCTCCGTGAATGAGTTTTAAAAGATTCAGTGTTTGTGTGTGTGGTGGGTGCTTGCTAAAATGCACAATTTGTTTTTAAAGATTGGCACCTGAGCTAACATCTGTTGCCAATCTTCTTTTTCCCAAAGCCTCCCACCACATAGTTGTATGTCTTTCTGGCTCTGCTATGTGGGATGCTGCCTCAGCGTGGCCTGATGAGCGGTGCTAGGTCTGTGCCCAGGATCCGAACCAGTGAAACCCTGGGCCACCCAAGCGAGGCACGTGAACTTAACCACCCGGCCATTGGGCCGGCCCCTTAAATGCACAATTTTTAAGGTGTATAGGCAGAGATTACACCTTAAATTAGGAAAGACTAACTCTGAGGTACGTGGTGTTTCCACCTCAGAAAGCCTTCACAATTAGGGGAGGACAGTCATGTGTAGTCCCCAGAGGCTGTCTCGCGGATGACCTAGTAAGATTACAGAAAATTTTTCTCT
This sequence comes from Equus przewalskii, assembly GCF_037783145.1. Lineage (NCBI taxonomy): Eukaryota > Metazoa > Chordata > Mammalia > Perissodactyla > Equidae > Equus > Equus przewalskii. Next base: position 12,633,744 of record NC_091860.1, read on the forward strand.
TCCATTTTGGGAAAGTACAGGAAGAGGAGAGTGAAAGCTAAGTCTGAATTAACAACATAGTCTATTCTTCCAGGTTACTCATGTTGACCCGAATACAACTTCGTCTCTGTTCTTTGCTTTAAAATATTTTTACGGCTATAAGCATAAAAATCAGAGATGCCTATGCCAGATTCTGTTAAAATAAATGTAAGTTATTATTTTTAAAGAGAAACATAAACGCTACATAAGCTTACTCTAATTATATGATTCTATTTAAGTGTCTCTGACTTCAATGATAGAAAATGGCAGGAATAAGTTCCCTATTCCACCCGAGCTGCAGCTTGACTTGTTCAAGTTGAGGAAATTCACCCCTGACTAACTTCTAACGATCAATTTCAATTAATTTTGATAAATAATACTGCATAATTATCATATTATCACTGAGTCATCTGGCAGTGCTGCAAAATTGATCATTTAAATCATGAAACTATTTTCTTAAATGTAGTCTACGAAGAATGACGAGGTCACCCACAGATTAGGACAATATTTAAATCTAAAGACAAGGATTATTACGTATAAAGTGCAAAGAGATCATTCGAATTCCTAAGAATAACATTGACACCAGCAGATAAAGGAGCAAAATATATTAACCACAATTCACATATAAGAAGACAAATTGCCCACAAAAAAAAAAGGGGGCCAGGCCCGGCTGAGTGGTTAAGATCGCACGCTCCACTTTGGCGGCCTAGGGTTTCGCTTGTTCAGATCCTGGGTGCAGACATGGCACCACTGTCAGGCCACGCTGAGGCGGTGTCCCACATGCCACAACTAGAAGGACTCACAACTAAAAAATATACAACTACGTACTGGGGGGAGTTGGGGAGAAAAAACAAAAAAAAGATTGGCAACAGTTGTTAAAAAAAAAGGACAAATTGGCAAACATCTAAAAAATATATCTGACCTCATTTGTAATCAAGGAAATAGACAGAACAAGCCCAAGCTGTGATTTTACACCTGCCCAGGTAGCATCTTTCTAAAGTCTGAACAACATCCAATGTCATCAAGGTAAAGGTGAGACTGGTTCTCTTCTTCATTGATGGAAGGATTATGCACTATTGCAACCCTCTCAGACAGTAAAGGGCAGGGCATAGGGAGAGCCAAAAAGATTTTTTCTCCCCTGGAAACTGATCAATAAAAGTCTAAAGGGAGGGGCACGGCAGCCTGGATTGTCACACTGTGACTGAAAGCACACGGGGGCGGGGCAGCCTGAGCTCACTCAGAATCCCAGGTCAGCCCCTTCCTGTGTCTGCCACCACCACTCCGTGCCTCGGTTTCCAATGAGATTAATAAAACCCACCTTATAGGGCTTCTGTAAGCCTTAAGTGAAATCATACATGCTTTTAAGAGCCTAGCTTAGTGCCTGGCACAAAGTAAGGCTTACTAAGTGGCAGGCTGCATCTCATTACCAATTGAAGATCAAACAATAAAATTGAGGGGCTGGCCCCGTGGCCGAGTGGTTAAGTTCGCGCGCTCCGCTGCAGGCGGCCCAGTGTTTCGTTGGTTCGAATCCTGGGCGCGGACATGGCACTGCTCATTAAACCATGCTGAGACAGCATCCCACATGCCACAACTAGAAGGACACACAACAAAGAATATACAACTATGTACTGGGGGGCTTTGGGGAGAAAAAGGAAAAAATAAAATCTTTAAAAAAAACAATAAAATTGAAACAACTTAAGTTTTCATTTTCAGAGGCATGGCTTAACACATTGTGGTAAATCAGTAAAACATTTGCATAGCCATTTTTGTAGTATGAAGACTACAGAAATCCTGAGATGTTTATACAATAATATATTAAGTAAAACATAGAGAATATGCTACTCTTACTGAAACTATTCATTATTCAAAAATAAAAACAGTTAAATAAGGGTGGGGGCAATTGTGGCTGATTAAACGTTATTTTAATACTGCTTTACTGTTATTTATAAAATTCAGTAGGGTACTAAAATCAGGCCACACAAGAATGATTCCACACTTTAGCACGTATTCATTATATTAAATAAGCCACTTGTAGAGAAGAAAAAAAAGACCAAATCACTTTCCTGACCAGTCATTTATATCTACTTGACTCCAAATATTTCCACCTTCAGAGACCCTCTACGTCTCTCAAACTCGAACTTTGGAGGTTGACTGGTTCTGCCTACTCAGCACAAGCAAAGAGAAAGTCTTGGAGTTCCTCTGACTAGATACGGAGGCAAAAAACATTTTTTGGAGCTAGAATATTCGTCTTAGTTTAATCGAGCTTTTTCTAGTTTTCCTAACAACCAAAAGCACCAGAACAATGACACAATATGTTTTTTTAGGAAATCAATATTCTGAACGTATGACCAGCTGTTTAACCCATGCCCTGTATTTCAGTTTCTGGATCGGTAAAAAGGAGCTGACCATATTTGTAACTCTAGGTTATTTGGGAAATAAATAAAACATATGGAGAGCATCGACTTCAGTGTCGGGCACTCAGGAAACATCCTTTCCTTTTGTCCCCCAAGCCCACCTACCCATTTTCTGAGAAAGGAGACCATGCCCTACCCACATCTTTCGATTCGAGTATAAGTGAAAAAATATGCAAAAAACCAAAGTTTTGAAAAATAAACAAGCACCCTAAAAAGAGAGTATTGTTATTAAAAAGTATGTTTGGAGGACCAGGGGAAATACACAAATGTCTAAAAACACTTTGAACACTTGAGCAAGGTTTTTAATAATTACTGCAAACAAGGTAACAGCTTGAGTCGAACAGTTCTCTACGACAATCTTTAATCGGCGTTGATAAAAAGCTATTTATATATTAATCTAGTCACTCCCTCTTATTCTCTCTCTTTATTTTCAAAGCTTTATTTTACTTTTGGTTTCATTTTGTTCACCTCTCGTTTCTCTGGTTTATTACCTCGATTTCGGCTCGCTTTATCCCTGCCGCCTCTCTCATTTCCTCTGATCTAAGAGAAAGATAAGGAAGAAAGCAATGCCGTGACCAGCCATACTGAAGCTTGAGTCAGTAATACTGTTTTTATTAAAAATTTTGATTATTTGTTCATCATGGACTTTTTTGTGTTACTTTAGATTTTTTTAAATATTGCATTAAAATATTGATCTTGATCTGGAGTTTTTTGGCACCAATCCCCTTAAATTTTGTGCACAAGGCAAAGAGCTCGTTCACCTCACCTGGTCCCAGCCCTATAACACAGGGGAGGAGGTCAGAGAGCTGGACGTGTTCCTGAAAGAGCCGAGAGAAGCAGACGCAACGGCAGAGGGTGTATGCACCCGGGAACCTAATTTGAATCTTCTACTTAGATGAGGAAACCTGCACGTGATCGCCCCACCTTCTGTCTTGCTGAAGACGGGGGAAAAAAGGAGGAAGAGAGAAAAGATGCCTGAAATTCTTTTAACACACATCCACTTTCTGGAGAAATCACTCTGACATCCTGGATCTTGTCTGAATGTCACCTAAGAGCAAAATGGATCTTTAGGACAGAAGAGGCGGAGAAGCAGCTCTGTGCCATGCTGTGGACCGGCCCACGGACAGCAGGGTTTCCAAGCTCTGACTGGGGAACAATTTAGGAGAAACAAGTTGAAATGTGAGCAAATACTACACGTTGTAACGAAGCGAACCCCCTGTGGGAGTGTCTGGTAAGCCAGCCTCCTTTTGATCCTGAGGGCGGCCCGTCTGCATCTTCCTCCTTCAGAGGGCACATCAAGTCACTCAGTTCCACCTGGGGCAGGCCAGCCTGGCCTGGGATCTTTTTAACCAGGGACACAGCCTTTCATTCCACAGTCAGAGATAAGGCCCCAAGTGCAAAGAGGAAACATCTAAAAGGAGAGGCCGTGAGTGCATATGCTTTGTGGACTGTACATACATGCAATCTGTGTGAAAGGCACTATTGTCACTGACCTAAGACACATCGAATGTTGAACGACTGGTCCCAGGTATTTTCTCAGCACACTTCAGCCCTGCCGGAATCGGCCTGGGGCGCTGCGGACTGAGAGCGATGTGGGACTTAGGTTACAAGGGGAACTCATGGCAACAAATCTCCCATTTTTAACACTTGCCACCTTCCTCAAGGCACGACTACAGGAATCTCAGCTCTGATGGGGAACGGGGCAGTCAGGAGGAGAAAACACCTTGAACCGTGTTCTTGCTAAAATAGGGAAGACTTACTTTCCAAATGAAGCGACTTGGCATTAATGACCACAAGTTTGGTGAAACCAGCTCCACCTGTTTGACGGATGGCTGGTGCTAACTCACGGATGAACAAAACTGAGTCAAATCCTGACTCCGCCGCTTCCAGCGCTGTTACAGAACCTCTCTCTGCCTCAGTTTCCTCACCTGTAAAATGCGTATAGTCATAGCCACGACTCCATAGGGCTATTGTGAAGGGGAACAGAGACAGCAGTGTGCCAGGCGCATAGTTGGTACTCATAAATGTTAGCTCCATGACCAACCAGCCTCACTGCTTGAGTGAACAGCAGGTGAGCAATAATTTTCATAGAGTTATAAGGAGTTTACAAAAATCTTCAAATCCTCAAATACTTGTTAGCCCCTGCCCTACTCATCAAAGGTGCCATCTCCTTTCTTCCAATACTCCTTGCTACCTCAGTCCGATATTTTCCATGCGACCAGGCTAAGGACACGAGCAACTCTCAGTAGCAAATATGAAAATCCAAGCAAAAGAAAGAAAGACTACATTCAGCTCTTGTAAATCTCAGTCTCGCTCATCGCCAGGTGGACATGACAGTTCATTGTCGCGACCGTGGATGGCGGGTGTGTCCGGGTGCCTATGCTCTATAAAATACAGGAGGCACCACATGTCTGAGATTGTCGAATGTCTAGTGCTAATAAACGTCACACCCTGCAGCTTCTGAGGAGAAAGAAACTGTCCCAGTCCACGGCTGGCTCTGCTAATCAAGGCCAGCTGCTTGGGCCTGTGTCCAGAGAGTCAGGTAAGGGTGGCGGGGAGGGAAGAGGAGAAACAGGGGCCCCATCACCGCCACGGGGGGACTCCCCTGTCCTCTGCTGTCTTTGTAAAGGGGCTTCCCCTTCCTCAGGTAATGCCCCCAGCTGGAAGGCCTTGTTTTGCCGGAAGGCCTGGCTCCACCTGTGTCTTCGGCGCTGTGGCCGGGACCGCACCCAGTTTCACCCAGACTAGGCCGCCACAAGTCTCTCCGCTGCTGAGAGATTCGTCACATCCACCTCTGGCCAAAAAGAGTGGAGACGCAATGTGAATTCAGGGTGAAACACCCAGGAGCGCTCACAGTGTTCACCGTAACTTTAAAGTGACAGGTCTGGTCGCAAGAGCCCAGGGCCAGACTCCCAAGACCCTCCTCTCTCCATGTGGCCTTGGCCTGATCACCCAACCTCTCTGCGCTTCAGGTGCTTCACCTATAAATGCAGAGAAAAAGAAGTTGTTGTAAGGAACTAGCAAGACTGTTGTCAGCCCTAAAGTCCTACAGAAATGGAAGGGGACAGTTGTGACTCCTGTCACAACTCCCGGGGCTCAGGGGAGACCAACTCAGCAGAGCTCTTGTTCGGTCCAGCCCGGCCCCTCAAGGCCAGACTCAGCCGGCTGGGGACAGACCCAGCAGCTTTCCCGGCCCTGCTCAGATTGCATCATCCGGGGAGGAGCAGGGTGAGGCTGAGCCAGCAGGATTCAGAAACAGCTTCTAGACTTTCACTGCCAGGGACTACTCGGAGTCGAGTGTAGGGTGTCGGAGAGACAAGTTGGTGCGTGACTTTGATCTCTATCAAGCTAAAAAGTTTAACACAAAATACAAAAAGGGCAGATTTGTATGTCTGCGTCTGTGTGGGTGGGTGGGTGTAAGAGAGAGAGAGAAAGACACAGAATCCCAAGACTGTCATTAGCAAAGAACAATTTCTAAACGCTCGTCTCAGCCTTGTGAAACCCTTCTTGGTCGAGATGAAAGAGTTTCCAAGACGATCGGAGAAATACTCCCACTAGCAGATTTCCAGATGCCGGCCTGAGCGCTAAGGGACAGGAGGCCTTTGTAGCTGCCCGCTCCCACCACTGCCTGCCTCCACCCACCACGGCAGAAAGCACAGTGGGACAGAGCACTGTTACTCCAGGCAGGCTTGAGGCCTGGTTTAGAATCAGGCTAGATTTCCCCTTTGGAGAAGGCCAACCCCACACTACCTTCCTGTAGCTCTGGGTCTTTCAACATTTACTCCACACGTCCTGGGTGCAGGAATACGACTAAAGAAAACCCACGCCAGTCCAGATGCCCAGTGCGACCACCTCCATTTGTCTTGTAGCTCTTGCCCTCATCACCACCTCCTCCCAGGCCACTACTGCAGCTGACTTCCCACATATGGCGACCTGGGTGCTGGATGGTGGGAGCAGAAAAGGGAAGATGCCAAACCACAGTGCTAATGGTGGTAGCACTGACCTCCCGCCCTGACCACCAAAATGGGTCCTCCCGACTCTGGGCCCCAGTTAACCATTTGCTGCCAGAGCCCTGAGCCTGTGTTAATTTTACGGGAAACTGACTTGGTCAGCAAAAAAGCTGATCCTGCCTCTGGAGTGCCTTGAAGAAACCGCCTGCATCTCACATAGCTACAGCCCAAGCATCTGACCTCCGAGGTGGATTTCTTTTTGTCATTTCAGTGGACAGTTAACATTCATGAAACTCAGGGACCACCACAGTCTGGAATTGACCTTCAAATCGTAGGGCACATAGTATCTTTTCATTGGACCTCCTGGATGGGTCTGCATTTTTAACTGAAATAAAACGGGTACTAATTTCATCGCTGTGTTTTAACCTAAATCCTTATTTTGCATTTTGATCTCTCCTCTTGATGCAGTTTAAATGGGAATGTATCGAGTAAATGGACATTAATATTTTCAAACGCTCATAATCATCCCGTAGGGAGCGGACCGCACCTCTCTGCCTTGGGCAGCTGTTTGTTAGCGCTCAACTCCGAACAGAAAGATGAGGGCAAGAAACAATTCGGCAGCTCCTCCTGGCCTGTGATGGAGCCTCAGATGTCTGAGCGCACAAAGCTGGGCCTCCTGGAGGCGCCTACGGGACATGAGTGCTCCCGATAGGACTGCTGGCCTCCGCCGCTCTCCTGCGAGGGGAGCGGCCGGGCTCCTTCCCGCGTCCGGGGCGCCTGGGCTCCGCACAGCCTCCTCCCGCTGCTGGCTCCCACGCCTGTGGAGCGAGAAGGAGGCTCCTTTCGGCTCCGCAAGCCCCAGGACACCCGGTGGAGGCGCGGGCTGGAGTGTGGGTCTGCGCTGTCGAAGCCCGCGGGGCGGGACGGAGGAGACCGCACCCCGGGCCTTGACTGGCAACCCCCAGCGCGCGCCCCCCCGCAAGCCCCCCGGCCTGGAGGCCGGGGCAATGGGCGCAGCCAGCGCGGGGCTGAGCATCCCGGGCGTCGCGCCGGAACCCCGGCTCTCAGCTTTGGTGGCGCGTGGCGACAAAGCGCGGCGAAATGCCCCAGCCCACGACCCCCGCCCCAACCTTGGCCCCGGGGAGAGCGCGCTGAGTCCAAGCAGCCCGGCGCCCCTTCCCTACCGCGCGCGGCTCCTTAGGGACACAGGGAGGAGCCCTCGGGGAAGGAGTGGGCTGGCGGGGTGCTGGAGACAGAGGGTCCGGGAAGCAGAAGGGCCCCCAGGAGGCCGGGCCTGCGGACCCAAGCGCCGCGGCCGCGGTGAGGCCGCTAGGGCTGTTCCCCTGGGCGCAGCACAGGTGACTTCGGGTCAAACATGGGCGAATCCCACCCCCTCCAGGGGCCGCCCCTGCGTGTCAACCCCTCAGATTATTGTTTTAATAGAGTGAGGTCGGGGGGAGGGGGCATAGACGCGGGGTTCCCTGGTGGCGGGGAGAGAAATTGGGGGCATGAGGCGGCCATGGATGCAGTCGACGAAATGAAAGGCGAAGGGGCGTCAGCTCGGATCTCTCGGAGGGTGATTTTAACACGCGGCGAGGCGCGGCATATGGTTTCCATGTTGGGCGGCGGATACAAAGAACGACTTTGAGCCCAGGGAGTCTCCTGAAAGCGAAACCCAGCAATTCTGATTTAGGGGGGCCTGAGTGGCAGGGGGCTGGATTTTTGGTTGAGTTGCAATTAAAGGGAGATAATTACGCCCGAACCTCTCAGCTTATCAATATTTATAGGCGGAAGCGACAAGCCCTTTGCTCCCTGGAGGCGGATTTTTCAGGCCCAGGCGCAGAGCCCGGAGCTCCGCCAGTGACCAGGAGGAGAAAGTTTGGTGGGTGAAATGGGGATCGCCAGCCTTCTGCGTTTCTCCTAATACGTGCATCGTAAAAGTCAGGCCGGGGTGTGGACTCCCTAGCGAATCACTGTCTGTGCGTCCCGAGGGCGGCCAAGCCGCGCCGAGCACCTCGCAGCGCCGCCCGCCCGGCCTGCGGCCCCGCTCCGGGCAGCCAACGTTTCGGAAGCCCCGTTATCGTCCCTTTATTAATTACCCAAACATTGCAGTCCTGCAATCTGTTTCTAGCTCCCGGGACAGACGGCGTGTTAAGGAATCGTTCCAATAACTAGGACTCGGGGTAAATGTCTTTTATGCTCCCTCCCTCCCCTTGGAGAGCCCGCGGGGCAAGGACCAGAAGGATTCTAGGTGGGCTTGTTTGGGGGCGGTCCTGCAAAAACTCAAGTCGGCCCTCTAACTTTCTCCATCTGCGGGGCTACGCTGCGGTTCCTCCCCGGGCGGGCGGAGTCCGAGGGCGTCTGCAAAGCCTGGGACGGGCGAGAACGGCTCTCTGCGTCCCGGGGCGCGCTCCGGGCCTGGGGGGCGCGCGGGAGCGGCGGGGAAGGAGGGACTGCGTGGCCGGGCCCGCACCGACCTCCACTCGCAGCGGCGCTCTCAGCCTCCGGCCAACGCTTACGAGGCATTTGCAGTTTGCACTTCGCGCCGTGGTCTGGCTCTGCTTTTCCCGCACGCGTGACGGGGGCGAGGAGCAAGCGCGGCCCTCCGCCGGGGGGTGGGGACCGCGTCCGCGCGGGTCGATTCTCCGGTAATAAACGCGGGTGCCGCGGGGGCGCCGTCGCGGTTCCCATGGCAACGCGGCGCCTCCTGGCAGCGAGCGAGTCCCGGCTGCGGGAGGCTGCGCTGCGGTTGGAGGATGGAGCTCTTCGCTGGGGCCGCCGCGGCAGCCAGCGTCTTCCTCCTCCCGGTCTTCCTCGTCTTCATCTCGGTCTACGTCAGCTTGGGGCCTCCCCACCGACCTCTGTCCCCGAACTGTTAACTGAAAAAAGAGGAGTTTGTCGTCGCAAGGGGTGTTTTCGAGGGAGCTGCGCGCCACAAAGGAAGGATCCTGCCTCATCCTGTGGGTACTCTGCTCCTGGCAGCCAGACCCAGATGTGGCGACACTGGACCAGACACTGCTTCGCGGTTGTGCTCGGCCCCTTCAAGCCCCCGAGGGCTGGTTAGCATCGACACCAATAAATGATGAGGAAGACTCCGTTTATTAAAAGGGAGATCGATATGACAATTATAATGATTATGGATGATAGCATAAAGGCGTATTAACGAAGAGACACAGATGACATTGTAAGCGAGTTTTCTTTACACATCGCTCTATACACACAATAACACCTGAGAAGAAAACATTTTGGCAGGCACGAAATGAATTTTTCTGTTTATCCATATAAAGAATGTATGTAACTCATGGGTGGTGGAGTTAAACAGGACAGAACCGTGGCACTAGATAATTTACCATGTGGAATATGCTCCGTTGAAAATAAAAACTATACTGTTTATTCAGCCCATTGCCATTTGTGTGTGTACAACCCTTTTAACTTTAAGCCCAGCTAAAAAAATGTGATAATGATGACAATCTTTTTTTATCATGGGAAAATAAGTCTCATGGAGGAGTAATCTGTTCACTGCTAATGGCCAGTAGATAAAAAACATTTGCTCTTTATGGCTAGTTTACACATATCTTGAAATAGATGATGTATACCGATATTTTCATTTTCTTGACCTTCCAGTACTGTCTGGGGTAACTGCCATGTTGTCCTCTCCTCCACCTCCCCTTATTCCGCTTTTTTCTAACTTTTAAAATAAGCCTTTTACATTTTAGAATAGTTTCAGGCTTCGGATAAGTGGCAGAGTTTTCCTACACCCAGCCGCAGTTTCCCCTGTAGTTAATATCTTACATTAATGTGGCACATTTGTCACAATATTGAACCAATACTGTTACATTGTTATTAACTAAATCCACTCTTCATTTGGATTTCATTCTTTTTTTTGTTTTCCTTTTTCTGTTCTTATATCTCATCCAGGATATCACATTACCTTTAGCCCTCAAGTCTTCTTAGGCAGCGACGGTTTCTCAGACTTTCCTTGTTTTTGCTGACCTTAAGAGTTTGAGGGTTTGTTTAAATGGAGGTAAAATTTACATATACATGGAGAAATGCAGAGACCTCAAGTTACAGCTCTATGAGTTTTGACAATTGCATATACCTAATATAATCCACTTTTTCATGGAAAACATCGAATCTTATATTTGAAGTATTGTCACACAAACATTGCAGAGGTATTTGTATAGTCTCTCCCACAATTATACACAATTTACTAAAAACTTTCCCACAACCTTCCAATTCCAACTTTATATTTAAAATTTTTCCATTTCAAAGGATGTTAAAAGCTGTTAATCTAATCTGGTCTCAATGAGTTGTTAATCATTTAGTTCCATAATCTTCTTCTGGACAGAATTTAAGCTACTGGTTGTTCTCTGTTCTAGAACATTTGCTTCTCTATGGAGAGTATAGTCTAGGCATGCTTGTTAAGAAACCAGACAAATTGGGGAATGAGTCAGTCTGGGAAGCTTACTGGGGTAGCTTAACAATTTTGAAAACAGTTTCTTCATTTTTATGTTCTTAATATTGAAGGGATAATTAATGCACGCATTTGTGCACAGCTCTTGGGAGAATTGTGTTTAACTACGTTTCAGCAATTTTTTCATAGATCACTGATTCCCCGAACTGTGCAAAAATGTGTTCCCCACGTTTCCTTAAGTCCTTGAGAATTTGGCACATGGTGTAACCCCCAAAGATGTATTTTTAAATGATGTTAACAAACTTAGAACTGGTGCTCAATAATGAGGAAAAAGGAAACAAAGGTCATACCCCAGTGTGAACACGGATCCAATAACCCAGAACTTGATGCAGACATACATTTTAAACAGATGAGTAAAGCACTCAATTCTATCAATTGTGTTTTTCTAATTTCCTCTTCATTTTTATGGTAGCAGGCTCAGTGGATCACATTTTTATGGTTGGTAGCACAGAATAGTGGACGTCAGAGAGAAAACAAAATTTAAGGTCACATTTCTCCTCTTTGCCATTCAGCAATCATGCACAACTATTTTTAAGAAACTCACAAGCCTGCCCAGTGGGGTGGAGACCTTCTGACCACGTGTAGTTGAAGCCGGTCATGGCAGAGGATACTTCTGTCGACAATTCCAGGAACTGCCGTTCAGAAGACATTTTTGGCTGCCATAGCTTTTTGAGTCAGGCCAATTTTGTGCCAACACAATTCTAGCCAGTGCTCTCTTTCCCAGTCTACAAATAAAAGCCAAGCCAACTGGGCTAGAAGACAGTTCAAAGGTTGGGTGGCAACAAGCAGATGGTTTTCATTCTTTGACCATGACAAAAGAAGATTCAAAAATCTGTGTAATAGCATAAATATATTTTCCTCCTATTCTAAAAAGAAACCCTCAAGTCCTGCAAAAAACAAGTAATATGAACAAATATATTCCAGGAAGATAATTCTGGGAGGAAGAGAATATGAATTCTTTGTGGAGAAATGCCTTTTTAATGAAGTCTACTTTAAATTCCAGCTAAGCAAAGATGTAATGTTAAATAACTTAGCATGTGTGATATTTTAAATATTTGCCTGAATTTGGGGAAGTTGTGACAATCAGAAAGGATGTCAGAAACAAAGATCTGTGTTTTCTACATGCTTACAAATCATATTTCAGCAGCCGTCACTCACAGGCTGAGAGTTCAGCTGAGGAGAGCATGACACAGAGTCCCATGAACACTGGTTCAGGCAGTAATGACTAACGAATGTGCCTCTGGAATCAGACAGCCGGGGCCATATCTGGTGCCATGACTTGCAGGTGACCTTAAGCATGTCCCTAACGCTGTGCCCTCAACTGTAAAATGGGGATAATACCAATTTTATAAAAATGTTCTGAGGATTAAATGATATATGCACGTAATGCTCCAAATAGGAAACACATCGGAAGCATTCAGTAAGTGATAAATATTATCATTATTGTTTCTATTGTTATTAATTTTTGAGTAGCTACTGTAGCCAGGTAATATATTATATGCAAGGTTTTCAGTAATGTAGAAAACAGACCTGTTAACTGCATGGAGCCTAAAAACTGAATCCCTAGGTTTGAGCCCCGTTGGACCTGTAATTTTGCTGTATTCTTGTTCATTATCACCAAAGAGATATAAACAAAAAGGAAATGTAACTCCTGGTGAGCCAGCCCAAAGGCCCAGGTGGATAAGCTGTGTAATCACACACAGATCCTGACAAGACTCCCCCAGGATGGCTGGTGACAGAGCCAACTGCAAAGTGCCATTAATGAGTAACCACCAAGGGTCAGGCCCCGTTCGGAACTGGCTATTCATAAATAAGCCACGGTCCCCACCCTCAAGAAGCTTATGGTGTGTTGGGTCAAGATACAAAAGTAAACATACAGTTAGGGTACACAGGATAAGTGTTATGATAGAGACGCACACAAGAGGCAGTGTGAACATATAGGGCATTGGGCCCAGGTGAGCGGTGTGGGTAGGCAAGAAAAACCTCCCAGAGAAGGTGCCTACCCTGGGTGTAGAGGAAGAACCGTGGCATTGATCCAGGTGAGAAATAAGGAGAGCTGAGCTGAGAATGAACTGTGGATGGAGAGAAGGAATTAAATTCCAGCGGAAGGAGAGGCAAAGCCTGGATACCAATTGGATGTGGGGAATAAGGAGAGGAGAGAGTGAAGAGGACCCCAGGTTTCTGTTTGGGGGACTGAGTGGATGGTAGAGCCATTGACCAAGGGGGAATCCTGGAGGAAGAGCACGTTTGGGGAGAAAGATGTCTTGTCTGACTTCAGATACAAGAATTTGAGGTGTCTAGGGAACAGACAAGTGGAGATGTCCCAGTCTACAGGTGGATACAAGGTTCGGAAGGAGTGAGGGCAGGTGGGAGGGGCTGCAACCTGTGCGTACAGGGCTGCTAGGAGCCCATCCCTACGGCCACACGAATGAGGGGCAAGCCACTCAAAGAAGGGCTGGAGCAGAAGGCATCCTAATGGCGGCCGCTGCGGTCCTCTGCCATTCCCAGCTCTACAAGGCTCAATACTCAATCCAAAGGAGAGCGCCAAGAATTTGTGAGATGCCAACCTCCCTCCTGGGAGAAACCTCTGTGATCCAGGAAGAGGGAAGACATAACAGTAGGAAAATGGGGGAGGGGGGAAGGGCCATACCTGACTTGGAAACGTGACGAAAGCCTGCTACAAGGTTTTCCGGGATGTCCTGTGTGATCATTCCTATAATTTTAACCCTTTTCGGTCAAGAAAATTTCCTGTGAAAAATAGGCTTATGGTTTTCATCAGTGGGAAAACCCAAAGGGAAAATAGCATTCTCTCCATAGAAAGTCACTTTATAACTAAATTGAATACGTATTCCAATCCCCCAATAAAGTATGTACAGAATTATAGTTCGTTCCCTCATTTAGCTTAAAACGTTTAACTCTTACACCACTTTCTCAGGGAGTTTTAAGAATTGTGAAAATGGATTATAATACATACATTTCACTTCTGCCGACTCCCTTGCTTGTTCTTTTGGGCACACTTGTAACCAAAATATGAAGCTCTAATAGCTATGAACAAAGAAATCACTCTTACTGACTCAGATGGCCTGACTGGGGTGGGTGTCGAGGGAGAGAGGACTCCATCGCTTGGAAGAGACCGTGTGGCCTGACAGATAGGAGCAGGGGCATTAGACGGAGCTGGGGCAGTGTGGACCCTGCCAGGCCTTACCACTTGGCAGCTGGATGACCTTGGGCAAGTTCACACTCCAAGCCTCAGTTTCCTCCTCTAGAAACTGGTTACCACACTAGTACTTTTCTCACTTGTCATGAAGATTCCATCAGGTAATCAGGTAATCCGTGTAATATCCTAGCACAGCACCTGCAACATGGTAAGTCTCAATAAATGTGGCTCTTACTGATGACCCACTTAACCATCTTGGGGCCAAGTTCCGCTTAGAGTAGGTTGGTCTCTCAGATTGTTCACTTCTCGAAGTCTTCCAGCTTTGGCTCTTCCAAGAAGCCATCCCAGGATTTGTTATTGTCCATAGAATTATGCCTGCCTTTAAAATAGATGATACCAGAATTGGCCTTGCCTATTTCAGGAACTGTAATTTTACATCAATAAAAACAAATCTCAAGCTTTAGGTGTCATTTCTTAGGTGAAATTGAGACCTTGCTCTACACTTCTCCGGAATTATAATGGCGGCGGCAACAAAAGGCTTTTTCCTTTCAGATAAAGGCAACACTGTCTGACCTTCGGTTTAGGTGAATTTCCCATCCACTGTCCAAACGATTCTGAAAGCCATTCGAAGGGTGAGCTCTGTAGACTGGAACGTGAGGCCAGCCCTCGTGTCAGTGGTTGGCACTAGCATCATGATCTTTGGTTAAACACAAGTGTGCATGCTGCTTCTCTGAGAGCTCTGGAACAGGCGCACCAAGACTCTGCTTCACAAGGAAACACAGTTTTAAATGTTGTTTCTGACAAGGGGTAGAGTTTAATTCAGCAGGAAGTTTGCATTGACAGTAATGATGTTTGGCCAACATCCCTGCCTGGTCCGTGTCCAGTGGAGAAGAGATGTGGCAAAGAGCAGTGGGAGGTTGTGTCTTGTGGGAGGGGCACCACTCTGCACTGAGCTGCCGCCTTTCCAGCATGGGACCTGCTCAGGAGAGCACCCTGGGGGCGCAGGGAATCCCGGGGGAGGGTTTTGTTCTTCAGCGCGGTGGAGTCAGCACATCCTGCAGGGCCTGTGAGGGAGCGCAGACAAGCCTCCGCTCCTGCTCACGCGTGACACCGGCATGACTTCTGCACTTCCAACCTGTTCTTGTGTGCTCAGCATACATATGGTTCAGTTGCCAGTTGATTTTTCTTCAGTTAAAAAAGAACTCCAGGGTGAATCAAGGGGTGTGGGGTTAGGCTGTACCAACACACCTTTCAGTATCAAAAGTCCCAGTTTTAGAATCTTTCTTGACAAAAATGCAGAAAATGGGTGATGAGTGACATATGTTAAATTGTTTCCTATATTTTTATATGAAGCAAAAAGGGCAGAACATATTACCAGACTTCTGATTTTTCGCATCGTGTTCACCTAGGATTATTTCTGTTTCTCAGGAAATAGTTTGAACTATATAGACTACCCAGCACATTTTTTTTAAAAAAATCGTTGTCAATATAATCCCAGCACACATCATATAAGACATTTCCATATTTGCTGCCACTTGGAATAAAATACAGAAAAAAGCACAAGCTTGTGTAAGAAGGACAAGTGTCAAGTCAATGCACAAGTTTAACATTGTTATTAGCCGATTGTGTACAGTAATATTTTCTTTTCTTTCTTTTTTTTTTGAGGAGTTGGCCTTGAGCTAACATCTGTTACCAATCTTCCTCTTTTTTTGTTTTCTCCCCAAAGCCCCAGTACACAGTTGTATATCCTAGTTCTAAGTCATCCTACTTCTTCTATGTGGGATGCTGCCATAGCATGGCTTGATGAGTGGTGTGTAGGTCTGTGCCCAGGATCCAAACCGGCAAACCCTGGGCTGCCAAAGCAGAGTGCATGAACTTAACCACTCGGCCACTGGGCCAGGCCCCTGCACAGTAATATTTTCTAAACCAAAACCTGGCATCTGCTCTGGTAAATACATGTGGGAACAACAGGGCAAATATTCAAAACCAGAAGAGTCTCAGAGAATTTCCCTGATCTTCTTAATGTATTATTAAGTGTGAGAAAAGCACTTTGAGGTAACTTGGGAATGCTTAAACATTGTATTAATACTGACCTTATTTGAACCTCTTCAGATCTTGTTCTGTATATTTGCCTATCTTTTACAAACCTAAAATAACTATTAGTAATAACAAGTCAACTTAAGAATCTTAAATATTAAAATGTTAAACTTCAGAGAAATGTTAAATGTGAACTTCAGATAAAAAACTGCTAATTTTTCCCAAGATCAACTCCAAAGACTCTGTCTATGAACGCATTGGAAAATCGTGCATTGAATAATGTCAGTGTGGGCAGACATAATGGAAAATCAGACAAGAATATCTTTCCCCTCGATTTAAAAATTAGCATTTTCTCTGAGTTACGTGGCTGCTTTTATCTATTCTGAATTTTAGTCACTGCCGGATATGTTGTTATTTGCTTGATTTGAAAGAAGAATAAGAAGAACTCAGAGAATCATAATACCTGGAGAATCTTATTTACTATGAGCCGGTTTCAGTGCTCGGACACAGAAAAAGAACAAACAGCCAAACCGACATCTCCTGTCTCAAGGAGCCTCTAAGGAAACAGACCTGTGAGGAGAGAATCACAGTGCAAAGTATCCAGGTTTTGACGGGGCCAGGGTAGGCACCAGGAGCTGAGAGACAGGTGCTTGTCCTCCGTCACACAGCAGGTGGTTGAGCAACATCATGGCTGCCTCATGGTACTTCCTCTCAGGGCTCAAACCTCCCAAATATTTCCATTGAAGGACATTGTTCAGGATTTAATCGAATAAGTATAACAGCTGAAAATATACTTGTGAGGATGAAGATAGGTGGTCATCTTGAGCATAAATCTTAAATCACCTAGCATGCTTCTTAGTTTCTGCTCAATAAGATTTTAATGGTGTCTTTTTTTTTTTTTTTTTGGTGAGGAAGATTTGCTCTGAGCTAACATCTGTTGCCAATCTTCCACTTTTTTTTTTTTTTTTTTGCTTGAGGAGGATTCACCCTGAGCTAACATCTGTGTCAATCTTTCCCTGTTTTGTATGTGGGTTGCAAGCACAGCACGGCTGATGAGTGGCATGTAGTTCCACGCCCAGGATCCAAACCCACAAACCCGGGACACCAAAGCAGAGGGCACTGGACTTAACCGCTATGTAACAGTGCCAGCCCACAAGTCTTAGGAGTGGGTACTGTAATGCAAAGCACAGGAGAGAAGGCTCTGCTTGACCAGCTGCAAGTTGTAAGCTCAATATGCAACCATTTCAATGGTAAGATTAGCCCTGACTAGCAACTAAAAACAATGTATTTGCTCATTTACACATTCTAAGTGTTTGACATTAGCCAAGGTGTTAACCTCCTTGTGCCTCATTTTCCTCGTTTGTAACACGAGATAATATTCGTATCTACTACACAGGGTGTTGGGAGGATTAAATGAGATGATTCACGTAAAGTACTCGGAACTTTGTCTGCCACGTAGCGCTGATATATTTTAAGCCAAAATGTAAGTAGTGTCTGAAGCAGAGATACTAATAAAAAGAAATGGATGCAGCTTAAATAATTTGGTTTGGAAGAAAGGCAGAATTTATGTTCTGAAATCTTCTTTTATTTTTATCTTCTGCTTACTATTCATGTGAGAATCATTTGTTAAAAATAGAGTCCTGATCTTTTAGAGATTCATACTGAAGTATTTGAGGATGAAATGATATGGCAGCTGGGATTTGTTTAAACATAATACAGTGGGTGGGGGCTGGAGAAGGAAGGAGTGTAGAAAAGAACAGGAGTGGCTATGTGTTGATAACTGTTGAAGCTGGCGACAGACACACGATGCTTCATTAGACTTGTCCCCACTTTTGCATATGTTCAAACCCATGCTAAAAAATTAAAAAATAATAATGAAGTCAGGATTTATAGCTGCTCTCTGCTCCTATGTGTAAGTTCTCTGATGGGGCTTGAATGTCCAATTTTTCTTTTCAAACCAGGCAGGCATGAATTTATGTCAACCGGATGCAGAAATCACGTTGCTACGGCAACTCTTCACCACATTAAATGATTGCGGAGTCAAAATGGCAGCAGGTTTTCTCCAGGAGATGATCTGAGTATCAGAGGGAGAAAGCCATCCCAAAGACCCCTCCCAGCCACCCCCACACCCTCAAAGAGCCTCCATCCCCTGTCTACCATAAGGGACTGAGCGGTGTAGACGCCAACACAGTTTCGAGCCCAGAAGATCAGGGAATGAGGAGGCTCTGGTGCAGAGTCCGAGAGGAAGCCACCTAAATTCAGAGTTCTCACTCTGTCAGCTGGACTTCACATGAAGTCCACATAGTCCAGGTGAGGACCACTGGTTGACAAGCAACAAGATCTCCTTAGGAAGACAGACCATCAATGAACATCCGCTTATTTTCCTTTTATGCCCTTCCCAACATGTGCAACGGATCAATGACAAGAAAGGGAGCCCAGTCCCAACTTCCAGCACATGGAACTCTGTTTCCATGGAGGCCCACTGTGCATTTTTAGAATCACAAGAAAACCATCATGTGGCTGGGGATCTCTGGGCATCATTAAGTCCATGCCCCTGTCTACAGAGAGACTTTCTCTAAATCGTTCCATATGGTAATTTCAATAGCAACACGAGGACAGGGGGACCCCAGGCAAGAGGCATGAGGGTTCATTCCACAACACAGAGCAGGCCCTCTTGGCTTTGTTTGTTAGAGGGATTGGCTGTGGTTGCCACTCCTTGACCTGTTGGCTTGATCATCCTGGGTGAGTCACTTAACCTCCGTGCGTTCATTTCCTCCCTTAAAAAATCGTTCCCTCAGGGTTGTGATGAGAATGAAACCAGATAAAATATGAGGAAATGCCTTGAAGAATGTGTGGGCAATTGCTACTCGCATGAACAGAGGGGGAAATTACAAAGCCACTTAAATCATTGCCTTTTTTCTCTTTTCCTTCCTCCCTACCTTCCTTCCTTTCTTCTCTCTTTCATCTTTTTTAAAAAAACCCCATAAACCAGCCTGAAATTTGTTTTTTTAGCATGTCTCCTGGACATAGCCTCCTTGCATTTTCAACAGTTAGTTTATTTTTAAGTTTCTGGACGTTGTCAGTAAGCACCTAGCACATTGCACACTAGTCCTGGGGTTCAATCATCCCTCAGATTCCCCGAGAGCACCCGAGTCCACTAATTCACAGGACCGTCTTTCTCCTTTGATGTCCCTCCAGCCAATCGACTCCAATACTTTATCATGCAGGCTATTATTAAGCGGGTCTGAAAATTGCCTATATATATAATGAAACCTGGAAGGCTGTCTACTTGGAATTTCATCACTCCACGAAGTTGTCCTTATTATGGGGGTACAGAAGTTGACTTATGGCTGAGTCAACACAGAGGGCTTTGTTTGGTTTTTGTTTTTTTCTGTTTTCCCAACACTTGGTGCTGGCTGCAAGAAGCCCCCAGCATCCTGCTTGGCATTAGGGATTCAAAACGTTTTTAAAGTGACAGAGCGTCTGTGCTGCTGTGTATTTTAATACATCTCAGTGGTTTTGAACAGGCTGTTTTGCACGAGGCTGCTTCTGCTCTCTGTTCTTTATTATTTCAAGTAGAAGATGTTGACAAATGTAAACAGTCCTTATTTAAAGCTTGTTTTTTCTTTCCACTCTTGAAAACAGTCATTCCAAATCCCGTCTTTGGTTTTCAGAATGCGTGATACTCGTCAGGCCATTGAATGGTATGTTAATTATAAATTGATTGAGCATATCTTCATTTGGTTACCGCGGCTTGCTGGCTCTGGGAAGTGGAGCACATTTCTCCTCGGGAGCTCCCCATGGGAGCGGAGGCCCCTGAGCACACAGGGGCTGAGGCATGACATGCGGCACACATTTGTGTGCTGCGTGAGAGGGAGGAATGAGTATGGGCTGGAGTTTTGGGTGAATGCCAAGGGCAATCGGGAGCCACTGTATGTCCTGGAGTAGTGACACAATGAGAGCCTGTTAAGAATCATCCGTCTTGTGGTCTTCTGGTTCCTTTGGAAGTCTAACAATCACATCAGATCATAAAGCAATCTACTTGATGGCTGAACAGTCAGATGACAAATAGTGGTCTAGATGGGGCTCAAAGCCTCTGATCTAAGATGTGTCAGTATCAGACAAAGGAACTAACACACAGTGAACCTACTTAACCCAGTGATTTCAAAATAGCAGTGGAACAGCTTCCTCATTTCTAAGAAAACTACACCAAGGATCTGTTAACAAAAGGGTCCTCTAGAATTAAAGAGTTTTGTGAAGAAGATGCCTATTGCCTAGTAATATTTGCCACCATCATAAAAAATAGACAAACGTTGAAATTCGTACAACACTTTGCAAAATCGTATTTGCAAAATATGAAGAAGCAGGTGAAGTCTTTGCATAAAAGAAGCTTGAACTCCACCTCAGAAAATACCTACATAGATACCAAAAAGATGTGAAATCCATCAGCCAGCCAGACTATTCACATCCGATAAATGGAAGCCATATTTCCCAGGCCCGCTAGCTGGGGCATCAAAACAGTGTCCAATCCATAGTCACCATCTGGTATTTCTCAGGACATAGTATCACTCACCCGGCAGGAGCTCCAGCCCTCCTCTCGAGTTCCCAGATTCCTCCCAAATATTCGCAGGACTTTGGGAGGAAAGGACGGGTGAGGAGAGTGGAAGTCATCTCTCTTGGTTCCTATGTCGGGGTGCAATTTTCCCTCTTTTCTGCCCCAACTCATGGCAGGCTGTCACTTACGGCCAGGAGTGGGGGAGCTGGGTACTGCAGGGCCCGCCTCAGTCTACACAGGCTCCCCCGAGGCTCCATGTTCTGCACTCTTCCACCTCCACGGCCACTGAGACGGCCTGCTTTGCTCTCTGTGTTCCGTGGAAATTTTAGTGGAGCAGGTCTTCATTTTTATCCCTTCCTCCTTACCTAGTCTAATTATTATAAGCAAGGGCTCTGAAGTCAGACAGACTTGGGATTTGGGTCCCAGCCACTCCTCTCTGGTTTTGTGGCCTGGGGAAAGTCACTGAGCCTCAGTTTTTCCAGCTATAAAATGGGGATGATCATAGCAGTACCACTGGAATTGGGATGTCCTCAGGACTAAACAAATTGATCCAGGTGAAAGGCTTATCCTGTGCCTGAATCTGGTCAGCACTCAGTAAACATGTCCATCAACGTGTCGATGTTGCTGTAGCTGAGGTTACTGTTGTTGTTCTAATTACGGTCCCCTTCACGCTGGCATCTGGCTGTGAGTCCGTGGGGACAAGGTATGAGGACAGTCTGCATGATCCTCACTGTGCTATTGCGAAAAAACCCAGCCCCTCTGACCAGGCAAGGGAAACAATAGAAAAAATAAACAAATAGGACTACATCAAACTAAAAAGCTTCTGCACAGCAAAGGAAACGAACAACAAAATGAAGAGACAACCTAACAACTGGGAGAAGATATTTACAAACCGTATATCTGATAAGGGGTTAATATCCAAAATATATAAAGAACCCATACATCTCAATAACAAAAAAACTAATAACCCAATTTAAAAATGGGCAAAAGATCTGAACAGACATTTCTCCAAAGAAGATATTCTGATGGCCAACAGGCACAGGAAAAGATGTTCAATATCACTCATTATTACGGAAATTCAAATCAAAATTACAATGAGATACTGCCTCACACCCGTCAGAATGGCTATAATTAACAAGACAGGAAATAACAAGTGCTGGAGAGGATGTGGAGAGAAGGGATCCCTCATACACTGCTGGTGGGAGTGCAAACTGGTGTATTCACTATGGAAAACAGTATGGAGAGTCCTCAAAAAATTAAGAATAGAACTACCATACGATCCAGCTATTCTGCTGCTGGGTATTTATCCAAAGAACATGAAAACACAAATGCATAAAGATATGTGCACCCCTATGTTCATCGAAGCATTATTTATAATAGTCAAGACTTGGAAACAACCTAAGTGCCCATCAAGGGACGAATGGATAAAGAAGATGTGGTATTTATACACAATGGAATACTACTCAGCCATAAGAAATGATGAAATCCAGCCATTTGTGACAACATGGATGGACCTTGAGGGTATTACTAAGCGAAATAAGTCCGAGGGAGAAAGTCAAGTACCATATGATCTCACTCATAAATAGAAGATAAAAACAACAACAAACAAACACATAGAGACAGAGATTGGATTGGTGGTTTCCAGAGGGGAGGGGTGCGGAGGGTGAAAGGGGTGATTAGGCACATGTGTGTAGTGATGGACTGTAATTGGTCTTTGGGTGGTGAACATGATGTAATTTACACCGAAATCGAAATATAATGATGTACACCCAAAACTTATATAATATTATAAGCCAATGTTACTGCAATAAAAAATAAATAAAATTAATTAAAAAGAGAGAAAACTCAACCCCGTAGCATCTCCATTAGCCTGCCCCAGCTCTCTACCACTCCAGATTCTGCTCTGCTCAGCACAACAAGTCCAGCTTGTCAAGAGTCTGCGTGACAGTGAATGCCGCCCTCAGACTATTTTAAATATTTCCAAAGTCTAACAACTATCATACACGGACCTGATGTAAGAGTCCCCATGATTGATTAAAATGCCATGGCATTTGTCTAGAACTACATCAACAATTTGGGGCAAAATTTGTCCCTTCTGCTGATCAGATGATCTGAACTTAAAGTGGAAAGTAATTAATGATTACTTTTTTTTCCATGCTGGAGAATACTAAAAAGAGTTCTTGCTGGTAAAAGGCTGCATGCCTTTGCTCTAGTCAATTCCATTTTACTATACAGATTTTCATGAAAATTCCACAAAAGGGGACTAGACAGGTTATACAATAATGTGAGGATATTATGAGCCTTTGAGGGCCAAGGCCTGGTTTGCCTGAAACCCAGAAGTCTGGTTTCTTTTAGGCCAGAGGCACCTAGGCACCCTTGGTAAGTTTCATGGCGAAACACATTATTGCTTTCCAAGAGCAACATACCTCCAAGCCCATTTGGATTTTTGACCACCTAGCTGGTGGAGGGCAGAGACACCTGGAGGAATAGTCCCATACCCTTTTTGATTGCCCTTCCAACCCAGGCCCACTCCTGCCTCACTCTTGCCTGTCAACTGGCTTCACTGTGTTTGTCCAGTTATGGCAAATAAGTGGAAATCCGCTCTTGCTCCAGAGACCTGTGGGTAACAGGTGGGGATCAGACCTCTCGTCCCTGCCTAAACCAGAGAGTAGGGCATCAGGTAAGCTATGCTGACCATACTGGAACCTTCTTTAAAAAAACTTTTGTTACATCTTTATATTTTTCCCTACGATAATTCTGCCCACATTGTTTGCCAAGCCTTTGGAATTGATACCACTTTAAAATCACAGAAGAGGTGGGTAGTTTGGAGGGGCTATTTCACAGTTTGGGCAAGGTGATGCCCAGCTCCAATTTTGTGCCCTTAGGCTGCATTAGCGCTCATTCTTATAATGTTCTATTCTGTCCTGAATTGATCATATGAACAAACAGAGCCTGTGTAGGAAGGAATCTCTCCTCACAGAGGAGTCCACTCATCCTTGAAAGTGTACAGGAGTTTTTTAAATATCTGCTTGGAGAAAATGCTATGGTAGCATTAATAGACAACAGCATTTTAATTATGAATCTAATGTGTTTGTACCACAAAACCCAGCAATTCCAACGATAAAGGGCTGTGATAACACAAAGTGTTTTCAGAAATAATAAACCTCTGCTGAATATGCTCACGAATCACATTAAGATTCAATTTCAGCTCTCGTTAGTAATATCAAATAATATGAGTGGGTTGGTTATTTTAAAATGTATTAAACGTAAATTGATTTTGTATTGTCAGAAAAATATTGAGGGACATTCTATAGTCGCCATAAAGCATCCTGGCCCCGCTCCTGATCCGTATGTTTCTAATCATGGAAGACTTATATAGCATTTTTAAACATTATATGTTATTTTGTTTTCCTGATACTTTGCTCCCACCAGCCTTGGGCTTGTCTGTTTAACAGGAGCAGGGTCTAGTCTGGGGATAAACGCTCAGCGCCAAGCTTCAGGCAGAACTCAGGGAGACCAGGGCAGCGTCCCAAGTGCGGGCTCACGAGGCAGCCGCATTGCTTCCAAGTCCTGTCTCTCACAAGATCACTGACTCTGCTGCTACCAGGGCCAGTGACCTCGCATCTAAGTCACAAATGTTAGTTTGTCATGCAACATGAGTTAAGGCTTTTTGGTCACAACTTTGTTCCACTTTCGGCTGGATCACATAGCACTGATTCCCAGTTTCCCTGGGACCTGTGGCAAGGGATCTGGGCACCTGTAACTCTTTGGTTTGTTCATGAAATACATTTCAGGGTATGTTTAGTAAATACAATAAAGTAATCACCCGCCTCCTAGGAGCTTTCATCTTCTTCGGTACCTGAAGTCTGCTTTGGACGAATATGAAAAAAATGGAAGCATGTGAAAAATTAGAGCAGAATGCAAGACCTTAAATGATCAACATATGGCACAGAAAACACTTGGCAAGGAGGACTGGGGGATGCACTGAGAAGGGGAAGAAAGAAGCACTTTCTGGGCAAGAGAACAGCGTGTGCAAAGGTCCAGAGGCAGGATACACTGGCGAGGAGGCTGGCCCAATGGAAGCAGGGCAGTGTGGGAGTAGAGGGGAGGCTGGGCTCAGCTGGGAATGACCTTCAATTTCAGGGCTTTATCTTAAGGCCCTGAGCAGCCGCTGAAGAAGACAGGTGGGGGTTGTCTCCAGAAACACACTTCATACTTTGTTTGCGTGTTTTTTTAAAACATAGTTGCAGTTGTCCACACTCTGTTATAGCCTGCTTTCTCAGCTGTATATCATAAACATTTTCAATGTTCTTCATCGGAACCATTTTTAATTGCAATATGGTGAGTCACTCAACGATTCCTTTGTAATCAAATATTTAGGTTTTTTCAACTTTTTTATTATTATAAATTAGAGTAGTGCTAAGTAACTTGTACATAAATTTTTCATCCTATTTAAAAGTAAGTCTGTGTCAGGCTATGTTCCCGGATGTCACACCAGCAATATGTGGCAATGTTAGTTTCCTTGCTAATATGGCTATGTGATGGGTGGAAAATCATTACCTTCTAGTCTCTGTTTACATTCCTTCGACGTCTAGGAAAATGTCATAGGTCCAGGTGATTATCAACAAGTATCCTTAGGGCAATGGGTAAAGTCATGAAGCAGTTTAGTGAACTGATAAAGAGGATATCAATTTGGTATTTTACACCCCAGTAAATCCGGAATGTGCAAACCAGCAAAACAATTTTAGACCAGGCTGAAGTTCTTTTATAAAGCTATGTTGTTATGTAAAAATCAATGTGTTTTCTAAAGGCGAAATAAATTATTCTTTGGAAGAAAGGGATTAAGACAAGCTAATAAGTTAGATCTATAGACTTGTGTAGATAGTGAAATCACGTATCCATATGGCTTATATCCCAGAGGAAACTCTTTCTGTGGTCTAGGCACAATTCTATGCCTAAATCAGGTCCAAGTGTCTGAGAACTTGTGTATTCTGCTATTAGAAACACAGGCTCAGCTTCTTTCTATCGATCTCAGGAGGTGTCTAGAAGAATCTCACTGGAGAGGGGCTCTGTGTGGGGCTCCAGTGCCTTCACTGAGCTACCCTACACAGGAAAGCTGCATTTTCCAGCCCTTTAGGATAAAATCGCAAAGCAATTGACAACTGTATTCATGAAAAGCTCCAAGCAAGATGGCTGCCGGAATTGACTTCAAAGCTCAAGTTCTAAGAGGTAATTTCTCCCCCTCCATCCACCTCCAGGATGGGACCCCACTGTTAAAAGAGTTGTTTGAAATTGACGTAAAGTCGGACAGGTTCCCCGTGAAATCATCACCACCACTGAGCAGAAGCCAGGCCTAAGGTCTGGCTGACTCTATCACCCAGAAAGCCAACCCTCATGGGCCAGGACAGCTCTGGAGGTGAGTAGAACTACCTTCTTCCTGGGAGTTGTTTCCCAGGGTTAAGGTGAAACATCCCAGAGGTGAGCCCTGGAGTGCCAGCACTGAAAGCCCCAGCATACCAGTGCAGAGCTGGCCCCTGGTGGGTACACCCAGTAAAACTCTGGCCTCTCAGGGACTGGGGGACTCTGCGCGGAGGCCACTGACTGAGTCGAGGACAGGGAAAGCCTTTGAAGTCCACAAATTGCCATGGCACGAAGTATCCCTTGGCCCGGATATTAGCCACGGCCACAGAGAAATCTGAGTGGGCTCTTCTCCATTGGTAAGGCGCTCCTTCAGGTGGTGTGGCCCAGAGACCACGCCCTCCGCCATCAGTGCCTCTGCCCTGCCGTCATAAGTTCAGTGCCCACTTAATACCGTGTGAAAGCCCACTATTTCAAACTGGTTTTAGAAAAGGCTGTCAGAATTCTATTTAATACTCCAAACTAAACTATGTACTGAAGATAATTACTCGTTTAAGCCCAGTCAGCGTAGAGCCACAGGAAATAAGTTTCAGCCTCTTGGCCATGGTGGTTTGTCTTATCTTGGAGCCTCCGACAAACTGTTTGGGGCAACCTCGATATGCATCAGATTGAAGAAGAGAGAGCATTTTATTGGAACCCTCCACGTGGAAAGCCAGTGCGACTAGACAGCCCCTCCTTGATTTAGTTATTGTCTTAGGCAGAGTCAACAAGTAGGGCCGTGAGCAAAGGACCTGAGTGGGGATGAAAAGTTGCTCTAATGTATTTTCTGCCTCAGGAAATAGGGACTGTTCATTTGGGGGACTTACTGTTCTCTTCCCTGGTCCTGAAACTGGACACCACTCTGGTGAGGGAAGAGTATGTGTCACTGGGACAGCACAAAGAGAAGGATAATTAATCAGGTTGTTACTTGGCATCCAGCCACAGCTTCCTTGGCAACATGGATCCTTCAGCTGTCAACAATCAGATGACAGGCCACTTTCAATTATCAACGCTATTGGAGGGGGCAGTGACGTGGACAATCCCAAACAGCAGATAATCCCTCCAAATCGTTTAGTTTATCTTCTGAATGGTTTTCACATGTACACACGCGCAAACACACATGATTCTTTCCTTCCTCATTAGGTCTGCTTAGGCCAAAAATAAAATTGATGCACATTCCTTGGGCGTACACCAATTGCTAAGAAGATTGACTGAAGGAAGCAGTCCTCAGACTAAGCGTTTTCTGTGGATCATCCACTCAAGGATAATGAAGGGTTTAATATATTGATTTCATAGACTCGTAGCACTGAAAGGAACCAGGAAATCATTCAATTCAAACCTTTTGCTTTGCAGATGAGAAAACTAAGTCCTGAGGCACTTGCCTAAGACCCTGTGGCTAGCTAAAAGCCCACGAGTTGTCATTATTTCATGAACAAGCCTTCTTCCATTGACTGTTCCTTTAACCAGTTTGTGCCCAATGGGGAAAGTCATAGGAACCAAGGTATAGCGTCCGCTTGAGCACTGGAGCACTTCCTTTTTTTTTTTTTGGCTTTATCTCCCCAAATCCCCCCAGCACATAGTTGTATGTCTTAATTGCAGGTCCTTCTAGTTGTGGCATGTGGGACGCCACCTCAACGTGGCACGACGAGCAGTGCCATGTCCGTGCCCGGGATCCGAACCGGCGAAACCCTGAGCTGCTGCAGCAGAGCGTGAGAACTTCACCACTCAGCCACAGGGCCAGCCCCTCGAGCGCTTCTAATGGACTGCATATGATGATGCCAAGATGCCAGACCCCAGACCAGAGGCCCCAAACCTGGCAGCTCATTAAAACTGCCCAAGGATCATCAAAAAAATGCCTGACCAATTAAATTAGAATCTGGAATTGGAGCTTGGGGGGTGGGCACTGCGGGTGAGACCCAGGCATCAGAGTTTTGAAAGCTGTCCAGGTGAATCCAAAGTGCAATCAAGGTTGGGAATCACCACCCAGAGCCAGAATCCCAACTCCTCCCCCTGCTGGCTGTGTCACCCCGGACAGGTCCCCTCACCTCTCTGTGCCTCAGTTTTCTCCCCTATAAAATGGAATGATGAGGATGGTAGTTTAATAGTTGCCTTACTGAGCTGTTGGCAGGATTAAATGGTTTAATGATCAAATGTTTGTGGCCTCCCTCCAATTTGTATGTTGAGATCCTAACCCCCAATGTGATGGTATGGTGGGGAGGAATCTGGGGGTGATTAGGTCAGGAGGGTGGAGCCCTCATGAATGGGATTAGCGCCCTTATAAGAAGAGACACAGAGCTTACCTTCTCTCTGCTCTCCACCATGTAAGGACACAATGAGAAGTCAGCTGGCTGCAAACCAGGAACTGGACCCTCACCAGATGCCAGATCTGCCAGAGCCTTGATCTTGGACTTCCCAAACTCCAGGACTGTGAGAAATAAATGTGTGTTGTTCAAGCCACTCAGTCTGTGGTATTCTGTTACAGCAGCCTGAACTGACTAAAACAAGTTCCTAGTACGCAGAAAATACTATACAAATGTTAGTTATTGTCATTGTTGTTGTTATTCCTACCATTGCTACTACTGCACTACTACTCTTGCGTGCGGTCCTATAGGAGAAGAAACGTGCTGAGGGTACTTCTGGAAACACTGGGCTAAGAGGGGACCCCTTTTGAAAAGCTAGGTTGGGACTTTGAGATTTGAGTTGACTTCTCTACTCAACAAAATAACCAAGGAGGGGGATGTAAGTGTAGGGGCTGGAAGGAATAAATCAGCTCCTTAAAACAGATTCACTATGCAGCTTGGTGGGAAAGGAGGAGCATTGTCATGGGTTGGATTGAGGGCTATTACCATAGCATTTGGCCACTGTTCACTTAATGCTTACCATATTGATTTTAAGCCTGTGACAGTGTATTGGCAGAGTCTGAATTTAAAGCATTACTAATCCTGTATTACATTATAGTCTCATCTCCCTTTGAGCAGCTACGATGCACCTCGCGTTGGGATGAATGCCGAAATGTGTTTTTGCTTCCATAGGCCCAGATTGGCAGATGTCAGTTTACTTGTGGTTTTAAGAAATTTTGTATTGTAATTTCACTCTGATGCCAGGAATTTTTCGATTTCTCATGTTTTATTTTACAGTCATGCATCGCATAATGACATTTCGGTCAATGATGGACCACATGTATGATGGTGGTCCCATGAAATTAATATCATACAGCCTAGATGTGTAGTAGGCTGTACCATCTAGGTTTGTGTAAGTGCGCTCTATGATGTTCGCACACAAAAAAAATGCCTAACCGCATTTCTCAGGACGTATCCCCGTCATTAATATGACTACATTAGCAAACTGATGGATTAGAAATTATCTGCCTTCAGAAATTGATTTATTTACTGTTCCTTAACAAAACGGCAAACGGTTGTTCTAAAGAAGTTTCAGGCTATAAAAACTTGCATGGTTCTCACTAAATGCTTCTTACAAAAATGCTTAGCAAATGGGTTTTTTTCTAAACAGACAACTACTGGTTTACAGAAAATTTTTGAGACTAATCATTTTGAACAACACGTAAACCATCATGAGGTCTGTATATTACAAATGCTACAAGATTTCAGAATTTAGTTTATTTCTCCTGGTAAAGAAACAACGTCAGAGTTAACTGAAAATTTTAAAGACTTTCTTTAAAAGCTTCAAAGACCTCACTGCACATTTTGTAAATTGTATTGATGTATAACGTACATACAAAAAAGCGGACCAATCACAAGTGCACAGGACTACGAATTTTCACAAAGTGAACAGACCCGTGTAACGAGCAGCTTTATCAAGAAGCAGTACGTTACCAGCACCCCAGACCCCACCACACCCAGTCACTGCCCCACAGAACTGCAATCCTAATTTCTAACACCACAGACTAGTTTATCCTTAGAAAATGTTTTTATATTTTTTTAAAGATTTTTTATTTTTTCCTTTTTCTCCCCAAAGCCCCCCAGTACATAGTTGTATATTCTTCGTTGTGGGTCCTTCTAGTTGTGGCATGTGGGATGCTGCCTCAGCGTGGTTAGATGAGCAGTGCCATGTCCGCGCCCAGGATTCGAACCAACGAAACACTGGGCCGCCTGCAGCGGAGCGCGCAAACTTAACCACTTGGCCACCGGGCCAGCCCTGAAAATGTTTTTATATTTTAATATAAACATCTTACTTTTATAGAAATGAAATCGTAGTATGGACTCTCTTGTGTCTGGCTTCTTTTGACCAACATGTGAGATGGAACAAATTTCTTATCTTCTCTGAGCCTTACTTTCCCCATCTGCAAAGTGGAACTAGTGAAGCTCTTCTTGACTACATATTAGGAGGATTAAATGAAACGACATCAGAAAAGCACTTAGCCTGTTAGCTGGCAGAGGAGACATTCGATAACGGTTGGTTCTTACCCTCCAGCCCCACTTCCCAGTTACACAGCAACACTCATACACAACTTAAAAATATAAAAACTCAAGATCCATTTAAAACTGAGAAATATGTTTAATTTCCCTGAGAAATATTTTTAATTAAACTTTTACATATAACATGGCTATGTTACGGAAACATACACATTTAGTGGCAACCATCAGTTCCAAGGACCAAGTGATTCAGTGTCCATAAGTCATTCACGGTGAGGGTTGGGGGGGCGGAGGGGCAGGGAAAATGACCCCTCATCCTCAGATTACTCTGCATAAGTCTGACAAAAGAAAATACAAGTTTTGATACATAATCGTTAAGTTTTAGAAGATATTTATCATAAAGAAACATCGAAGGCAATATTAAGTTGAAGATACAGATAATAAAATGTTCTAAGTAAGCAATATCGCGCAGACTGATTCAAAGAATATTTTTTTCAAAAGCACTGCCCGTGTGGGTATCACCACACCTTGTTTAACCACACCGATAAGCACCCTGGGAAACCCACTGCTTAACTCATAGAACTTTGGACTTGGTGGAAGTGAACAGACTTCAAAATCTTCGTATTGCTAATGTTGTTGGTGATTGTGCTTAGAGACCATTGTTCCAAATTTGCTTTGCATCTAAGAACTGTCTGCAACTCGTAACAATGTTAAAATACTATAGTTTACTAGCGGACCGGTTCAACTGGCCATCACTATAGATATCCCTTTGAAAAAAACAGGGGTGTTCCTAAAAACTAGCTGAGAAAGTGCATTTCCAAATATAAAGACTCTATTTTCTAATTGGCATTACTTGTTTTTTTTTTAAATAAAAACGTTCCTTTGGAAAATATTCTAGCACAAGTACACAATAAAACCGCAAATATGCATACATTAAACTTTAAAATTTTTTCACATTAAGGCGAGGAGGACTCATTTTAATTCTGTTATTAAACTAGTTACTGTGCCACAAATTGTGAATGTGAAATATTCAAGACTTCACATTTTAAAAATTTTTTTTAATTTTTTTATTGTTTTTAAACAATGCAATAAAAAGTTCAAGTGTACATTAAAAAATATATATGGTGATTCTTTCTGTGCCCGTCACTCAGCCTACAATCACCAACCCCATGGCCAACCCTGCCCCGTTCACACGCTCATCCACTTCCTCTGTCTTGTACTATTTTGAAGCTAATTCCAGACATAATTTTACCTATAAACACTTCAGGACTTATCTCTAAAATATAACAACTATTCTCTTTTCAAAATAAATATGATGCCATTATCACATCTAAAACAATCAGCAATCAGTCCTTAAAGTCATTAAATATCCGGTCAATCAATGTTCAAATTTCCAAAGCCTTATACATGTCAATGTAATATTTTTTAAAAATCGAAATCCAAATAAAGTCCATGCTTTGCAGTTGATTCACAGGTCTTCTGTCTCTTAAATTACTGGTCCTCCTCTATCTCTCTTTTTTCCCTCCTTGCAATTCATTTTTCAAGCAAGTGGGTTGTTTGTACTAAAGAGTTTCCTCTCCCAGGATTTTGCCGACTGTATCCTGGGGTGGTATTTAACATCTTTTTCTGTACTCTATTTTCTGTAAATTGGTAGTTGGAAGCTTGATCCATATGTATGATTTTTAAAATGCTTTCTTTGGCTTTCATCTCCTTTTATTCATTCAAGTTTTACTGAATACCTACTATGTGTCTGTTCCTGCTGGTTGCTACGGAAACAAAGATACCTCAGGAATTTAGATAAGAGTGAAGGAAATGCATGCAGACATAATTATAAGCAATGTGTTCAGTGTTTCAAAATAGTTGCTAAGGGAGGATGTAGTGACTAGCTTGCCCGACGGAGGCTTCTCAAGGTGGTGACCTTTGAACTAGGTTTTGAAAGATGAGTAAGGGTTTTCCAGATGAGAACTGAGGCAGAGAGGAAGGGGAGGCAATTTCCAACCCAAGACGTGAGCACCTGTGAAGGCAAGAATTGTATAGGAAAACAAACACAGCTCAAAGATCTATCCATCTAAGGTAGGAACATTGATGGCAGTGTTCCTGAACTAGATAAAAACATCTTCAACTCTCTCTCCCTTATTTCGACTCCAAGAAAATCAGCTGCCTAGCCTCCTCAGTGTCTAGAGAAGTTTGTGGTTTTCCCAGAGTTGATCATCTTGGCCAAGGGGAGCAGGAGCAAGGATGGAGAAGATTCCAAGAGCAGCAGAGAAGGAGTAGGAGGAGCTGAGAGGGCAAGGGATCTGAGCGCTCTTGACAAAGCTTTGGGCAGTGCCCAGCTGGCCTGGCCTGTGGCTGGGAGCTTTGGCACATTAAGAGATTGGCATAATATTTTACACATGTATTTAGAAGCAGTCTTTGGTAAGATGGTCAGGCGAGTGAAGTTTATTCTTGTCATTTCCTCAGCTCCCTTAGCAAGCTCCTCACATCTCATCTCTCCTTGCTCCCTCCCCCATCACCTCACCCCCACTTAACATAAGAACAGAATGTGATTCTGCAAAGACGAGAAGATGCCTGGGGAGAAAGAAGGACTGGAGGGAAATGTGGAGAGCAGAGGGTGAGAGAAGCAGAAAGCTCCCAGGGCAGCCCTCCTGGCACAATGTCCCTGACTATGCCAAACTGCCCTCTCCGAGACAGTGTCAACCCTGCCCCCATCCCTATGCTAACCACCTCCCTCCCCCAACCTTTGCTGGACTATTTGTCACTTACTTTTAACATTTAACTTATTTTTAACACATGATCATTTCCACCTTTGGTCACACTGGTCCCTCTGATGTGATGCTCCCATCTCTCCCTTCTCTGGTGGGCAAACTCCTACTCATCCTTCAAGGCCAGCTCAGGGGCCACTCCCTGGTCCCTGTGGAGCCTTTCATCATGCCCACTCTGGAGGAACTGTTCCCATCACTGTGCTCTCACAGCACAGGCACAAATCTTTGTTCCTGCACCTGCTTTGTATCGTGACCATCTGCTTATGTCTTCCATTCTCCTCCATTGACTCCTTCAGAATAGGGACTGTGTTCTGTTCACCGTAGTCTCCACGCCTAATCTAATG
Organism: Equus przewalskii; assembly: GCF_037783145.1. Lineage (NCBI taxonomy): Eukaryota > Metazoa > Chordata > Mammalia > Perissodactyla > Equidae > Equus > Equus przewalskii. Next base: position 12,667,225 of record NC_091860.1, read on the forward strand.
TGTGTGCTAGCACATGAAGATATTCAGTAATCATTTGCTATGTGACTAATTGTAAGTATTAACTAGAAAGGTTTGGCCTGCATCCTTTGCCTCACTCTAAGGCCCCCTAGCCAAACCACTCTCCTTATCAAATGGACCAGGTGCCACCTCTGCTTATCCCTGGGTGGGGGGTTCCAGTTCCCTGCCAGCCCTGAGAACCAAAACAAGCCAATCACACCCTCTCTTGGGAGCCAGGGGCCACCCCACCCCTTTTGATACTACAAAGAACCTGCGCCCCCACAGCTCCTGGTTGTTCATTCTGTCCCCGAGTGCAACCTCCACGTGCCCAGTATGCGGTGGTCTCCCTTCCCTGGCTGCGAGTATAGGTCAATCGCATCTGTCCAGTGTCAGGTGTTGCGCATCTGGCTATCCCCATAATTCTAGGGTGGGAATACCTCCCTTACTAATGGCATGAATCGGAGGTGATTAAAACAACCATCAATTCCAGAGGAACGGCAGTGATGGTGGGAAGTGGCAGCCGGGCTGGCAGGGAAGTAGAAGACCCAGAAGTCTTGGTGTGTCTCCCTTGTGAGTTTCACTTCATGCTGGGTTCCTGAGTTCTTAAGTCAGTACTGGTGATCCGTACATGGTTCCCAATGCTACTGAAAAAAAACCTTGCCACAACGTGTGTGTACCTGACTAAAAGCTTCAAGGGTTATGAATGATGCTACATGTTGGGTAGTCCAGATATTTCAAAACATGGCAGCCATGGAGTAGAAACGTAACCTTTTTTTTTTTTTTTTTTGAGGAAGATTAGCCCTGAGCTATCTGCTGCCAATCCTCCTCTTTTTGCTGAGAAAGACTGGCCCTGAGCTAACATCCATGCCCATCTTCCTCTACTTTATTTATGGGACGCCTGCTACAGCATGGTGTGCCAAGCGGTGCCATGTCCACACCCGGGATCCGAACCGGTGAATCCCGGCCCGCCGATGCAGAATGTGCAAACTTAACCGCGCTGCACCACCGGGCCGGCTCCAAGAAACATAACTTTTAAGAAGGTCTGAAGAGTGAGAATGCCTGGCCTAGATGAAGCTAAGTCTTGTAGGGTTGCTGAGGTTAGACTCTAAGAGAGCCTCAGGGTAATTCCCCTATATTCCATATTGTTTTCCCCTCTTTAACCCAACTTATACCAAGCGGAATCCACTCAGGACCAAAGCATTGCCCAGACGGGGTAAGCCAAATGAGAGGAGATGTCTTTGGCTTGAACTACTTCCATAAATGCATCTCTTCCCACCGGGCATTAGCGTTAGGCCGGCAGAGTTATTCTGCAACTGCATTTCAAGTTTGTGAATGAACAGGCTCCTTCCAGTCAGCAGCTTTGAGACAGAAACCACAACTTCAAGATGCAAATCAGTGTCCTCTCATTTAATACAATGTTTACTATGAATAATTTTTAAGATATAGGAACTAGAAAAAGGGAGAAATAACAACCCAAAACTAAAATGAAGAAAAACCCAAGCTTCAGAAATCTATCAGAGCGATGTTCTCTTGAAAAAACTTCCCTTGCTGAATCATTCATTTTTTAGTGTTTTGGTAACTAATTTCAAAAGTGACTTTGTGTTAGCAAAAGGTTCAGATTCTATCTACAGTTCAAGTTCGCGGTCCTCTGGGCAAGCGCCCGAGATCAGCAGCGTATTACTCTCTCTCTGATGTACCAGCCGCAAATCATTTCGGCCCACAGCATTCTGCTTTCTTTCGTAGATGTTGTTTAAAAAGATTCTTTGGGAGCCAAAGGAGTTGAATACATCTGATTAATATCTGAGACACTTTAGACAAGGTTCAAAGTCATTTTTTTCTGAGTAAAGATAGTATACTAAAGATAGAGAATGGCCTGTATGTACTTTTTCAAATTCCTCAAATATGTCCTAACATTTGCATATTACTATGAGTTGCAATACTATTTATTATTACTTCAGCTCTATCTTACTATGGAACATTTTATGAAAGCTAGCAATAATCCTCATCTTACAAGCCTGAAAGGTAGGTTTGCTAATTTAGTAAAACTTAAGTAAATAATACTGTTTTGATAGTTCCATAGCCCTCCTTGTCCTTTCCCACCAGTACCCTCCTAGGAAACCCAAAGATAGCACTGTAGACGACAGGTGGCTGTGGCATAGTTGCTCCTCTATTTTTTTCCCCACGGTGTTCAATTCTATTTAGAAATATTCTCCATTCACCTTTATTACAGACACCGACTTACGGAGTAGTTACAGGAACTCGTGCATAGTCTCGCAAAGCTAGGAACAGAGCACAGAAATCTCGTCCTGACTCTTCATATTGACTCTTGGGGACCCCTGGAAAGTTCTAGAGTGCAAAGGAATATTGACAGCTCACATGGCCCAGGCCTCATCCCCAGACATGTTCACATCTAAGTGAAGTCTCAGCGGGACACAGGTCCAGGGCATCCTTTTCCCCAATCTTCTTAGAGGCTATGAGAGAAGTGACAGGAAGACTGTGGTTAGGAGTCTGGGTTCTAGTCCTGGTTTTGTCACTACCTTGCACAGTAACCTTTGGCATTTCCTCTTACTGGGCCTCACTTCCCTTCTCTGTAAGATGAAGGCACTGGACCCAATGGTCTTCAAAGGTTCCTTCAGATCTAAATTTTTACCAATGGGAGATTATTTCTGAAGATGGTCACCACAGTCTCTCCTACCTCCCCGTCCTTTTTTTGTATAATTTACCTAATAATTATAATAAAATGCACACATTTTCACAAATGTATAACCTGTGTATACACCACCACAATCAAGGTACAGAACATTTCTATCGTTCCCAAATGTTCCCTCATGTCCTTTTGCTGTCAATCCCCACCTGCCAGCCCAAGGCAACCAGTGATCTGCTTTTCTGTCACTCTAGACTAGTTTGCCTTTTCTAGAATTTCATATAAATAGATTCATTCATAATGTACTCTTTTATGTCTGGCTTCTTTCACCTAGGATAACCACATCCCTTTTGCAATGTGCCTGTACTATTCTCCCATCAAGAGTGGAATCTGGGGCAGGCCCTGTGGCCAAGTGGTTAAGGTCATGCGCTCCGATTCAGCGGCCCAGGGGTTCGCAGGTTCTGATTCTGGGTGTGGACATGGCACTGCTCAACAAGCCATGCTGAGGCGGCATCCCACATAGCACAACCAGAAGGACCTATAACTAGAATATACAACTACATATTGGGGGGACTTTGGGGTTGGCGGAGGAGGAGAAGAAGAAGATTGGCAACAGATGTTAGCTCAGGAGCCAACCTTTAAAAAAAAAAAAAACAAAGAGTGGAATCTATTTCCCAATCTCTTGAATCCATGCTGGCCTTCTGACTTGCTTTGAACAACAGAATATGGTGAAAGAGATGCTGCATAATCCCTTTCAGCCCCTTTGAAGACACCCACCTTGTAAAAATGCTTGAGCTAGCTACTGAATTATGCGAGACCACATGGAGGGAGAGAGAAAGGTCATGTGGAGGAGAACCAAGGTACCCCACCCGACTGTCAGCACCAAGGCCCAGACATATGGACGTGGCCACATTGGATCTTCCAGCCCCAGTGGGGGCACCTCAGTCAAGATGACATGGAGGAGAGAGGAGCCATCCTCACTGAGCCCTGTCTGAACTCCTAACCCAAAGAATCGTGAGCAAATAAAACGGTCTTGGTTTCAGCCACTAAATTTGGTGGTCGCTTGTAACAGCAGTAGTTAATTGAAACAATGCATCTTTTGCCCTGTTTTCTCTTTAAAGTGCAACAGAATTCCTTTCAGGCCCCAGGACTATAAGCTAAATATACAAATATTTTACCTTAAATCTTTTCTATTTCTCTTTCCTCCCCTTTCACACTGTTGTTCCCTCAGGCATCATAAATTGCATCTAAATTCTTTCTAACTATATGATAACTCTGCTATTTACATGGACTTTAAAACTGCAGGATGTTTTCCTTAGACTTCACTTCTACAGTGTTAAAAAACATCTCAAATTCTTTCTCTCTTCCCTTCAGATCCAGTGTTACGGCATTTAAGTTACAGCATGTTCTAGAGAAAAGAATGCAGAGTTTAAGAGCCAAGAGACGTCACTTCATACCTAAAGAACTGTATGGTTCTGGGCAAGTTTGAAAGCTTCCTGCAGGGGCCAGCCCGGTGGGGCAGTGGTTAAGTGCACACCTTCCACTTCGCAGCAGCCCGGGGTTCGGCGGTTCAGATCCCAGGTGTGCTTGGCACGCCATGGTGTGGTAGGCATCCCACGTATAAATTAGAGGAAGATGGGCACGGACTTTAGCTCAGGGCCAGTCTTCCTCAGCAAAAAGACGAGGACTGGCAGTAGTTAGCTCAGGGCTAATCATCCTCAAAAAAAAAAAAAAAAAAGCTTCCTGCACCTGATTTTCGCCGTGTACAATAGAAATATCTCATAGGCTGGTAGAGAGGAGACAAACTGCAAAAACAGATGGGAAAGTTATTCAAAAGCAAAAGTACCTTTCATTTCCATAACTCTGACAGGTCATCTGCATTGATATTTGCATGCCCTCCACATGTCAAGTTCTGTGTCATAAAGTTGAATATCAAGATTCATTTGCCTATCACCTGGAAGACAAGATAAACACTATTTCTGCCTTATGGCTTTTTGTTGGGAGAAGTGTGAGATGTGCTTGTGCGTGTGTGTGTGTGTGTGTGTGTTTTACTTTGCTATTCTCCATATAGTGTTGTGTTGTGGGCTACTATAAGACTTGTTATGGTCAGGCAGAATCTGGTGAAGGAAACAGTCTCGTGGAAGAGGGAAAGCTGAGGTTTACATGACGAGATGCATTGACTTGTGGGAGACAACTACAGGGCTTAAGACTTTTAGGAGTCACCCCAGCAATGAAAGAATTATGAGAGTCCTATCTCTCTCCCCAAATACAATTCGAAATAATCATACTAAACCATAAAATAAAGGGGTACAGAAGCCCAAAAAGTTTCTGACTAGCACTATGATGGTAACTATCACACTTGTTGGAAATATCAAATACAATCTGATTCATTTCCTCTCATTTTTTTTGTGGTGCCCCTGTTTTTGCTGGTGTTCTAGAAGAGTGGTTCTCAAAGTGTGATCCCTGAACCAGCAGCATCTGCATTACCCATGAACTTGTTAGAAACGTTAATTTTTGGGCCACACCCCAAATCTACTGAATCAGGAACTAAGGGTATAGGACCTAGCAATCTGTTTTAATAAGGCCTTCAGGTGATCCCAAAGCACTAAAGTTTAAGAATCACTGCCTTAGACAGATATCGCGCTGCCCACTGCTCTGTTTCTCAAACTGGCCTTCATCACAATCTCCAGGAGAGCTTTATAAAAATACCAGTGAGGGTACCCTAACTCCACAGATTCCAATTTAATTGGTCAGGGGTAGGTCCAAGAAGCCAGTATTTTTTAAAAAATGACTCTAGGATGCCAACCAGGGTTGAGAGTCACTGGCATGCTGGGTAATCCAGCTGTAACCCCTAGGCTTGAACAACTGGGGTGAAGAGGGAGGAGGCAGGACAGAGAGGCCGTTACCTTGCTTCCTCAGTGAAGGCCGAGAATGAGCAGGAATATAGGGAGAGTTCAGAATGTTTAACCGAGTCTGAAATATAACACATCTAAATGTGAAATGGAGAAGGGGGAATATTGTAGTGAAGCCGTGGCCTTCAGGGAACATTTGGGGCCGTGAGCATTTTGGACTGAACGAAAGGGAAAAACCTTAGAGAAAACTGGTGAAAAAGAGCAGAGTTGGTACAACTAAGATAAAATAGGCTTGAAAACTCCTTCTGGTACTGTGTGTGCACTGGAACCTTATTGTACCTTTAGATTCTGAGTCTCGAAGCCAACCCTCGGTCTACTCCTTAAAAAAACAAAATCTGGGAAAGGAACATCTGTTTAAAAATTTGTTCAATTTGTTTAATATTGCCATTCTCCACATCACGTTTTTTTGTATGCTACTATGAGATTGGTATGGTCAGGCAAAGTCTGGGTGAAGGAAACACTGTCATGGAAGGGTGCAAGCTGACTGGATAGTAATTATTTCCACTTACACAATAGGCAATTGAAGGAAACCAGGAAAATTATTTTTAAACTTTTAAAAATTATAGCCATAAAAAGAAAAATTTGAGAAATTGATCCCTTCCAATAAAAAGTTAGGTTTTTTTTAAAGGACTTGATTTCTAAAATTTATTTCATCACATATTTTTATTTGGTATGTTCATATTTTGAATGAAGAGAGAGGCAGAAAACAGAAATGAGTTTTGAAAAAGTGGTAAACTAGGTGGCAAATGAAAGGTAAAAACAAAGAAAGAAAAAAGATGCAGTGAAAGGATGGAAGGGGCCTGGGAGTGGAACAATATAAAACAGGGGAGAGATGTTTGTGGTCTTTTGTGCTACATCTACAGCATCTAGAACAATGCCTGACACATAATAGATGCTCAATAAATATAGTATAATCATTGGATGAATGAATGACCTCTCAGGACACCTTTTGCATCCCAGGATGCTATGATTACTGCATGACTGAGGCATTAAGATACAAGATCTTAAACTTATTTTTTATGAAGAACTTGCCAACCCATCAGGTATACTCTGACAGGTATTATAAACTTTCTTAGCCAAGGCGTGGCCCTTTCCTGACCAAAAGTTCCAAAGAAATGGAGGTTGAGACAGAGGAAATTCCTTAGATGAGCTGGCTCTTCCGATCCTCTTCGCTCTCAAAGTAAGCATTCCATTTTCCCTTCAAAATGAATCCATCATTTATGAATCAGCACCCTAAGGGGCCATTTTTAAAAGGGTGTCCAAGTAGCAGAAGGATTTAACCAGCTAATTTCCATGTGAAACACACTCCCCCACGTGTCTCCAAGTACATGATGTAGAGACCCCAGCACAGGAAAATATTATGGCACACTGATGTCCGTCTTGTAGGTGTCCTGAACGTCCCAAAGCCTCACGTCCCAGACGGAGGTGAGCAGGTATCCCAGGGTCACGGAGGAACATAAGAAAGGGCTTCCCTTTTCCTCAGAGAATCAATGCCTAGAAGGAACTGACAGCATCCTGGAAGCGCGAGCTCTTCTCTCCTTATTCTTCTGAAAATGCAATAGTGAAGTGACTCTCTCTTGGCTATTCCTTATCAATTATTGCTCCAAAATGAAGAGTAGGTTTGAAGAGGTAAATATCCCTCGGATCACGTGGCTTTTGGTTTTGTGCTTCTCACAATGCTTCTATTTACTTTTTCCCCCACAACGCCTTTAAACAATGCGCCGTGTTTGTTTTCTGTTCACTAATTCAGGAAATATTTGCAAAGCCCCAGGCACTTAGGGCTCCAGGGAACAAGCCACCCCCAGCTCCCAGAGGTTTGTACCAAGGAGGGAGAAAGGCCGATCAATCAATGTGTGAACGTGCAGCGTTAGCCGGCGGCTCTGAGAGCTCTGAAGACACACAGAGAGGAGCAGGGGCGCCGCGCAGGGACAAGCTCTGAACCCCAACTGCATCCTTCTTCCACCGCCCTCTCCTCGGTCCTCGCAGGGGGCTGTGAAATCGGCTGCCCGGAAGCCCCTTTCTCAGGTGCGGCTGCCCCCATGTCGTCTGACGGCCATTTTCACAGGATGTTCATACAAATCCCAGAGTGACCGCATCCCCCAGCGACTCGGCCTCCGCCAGCGCCGGTCCCTCGCCCGGCTCCCCCGCCGGCGGCTCCGTCAGGGTCCCGCCAGGACTGCGAGGCTCCCGGTCCGCGCGCGTCGCCGCCTCCGGCGTCCTAGTTCAGTCATTTCCGAGAGGAAAAGAAAAGACGTCACAGGGTCCCCTGCGAAGCTGGCCGCGCGCGACGTTCGGGAGCGGCAGCCGCAGCGCCCCCTGGAAGTCCCTCGGCTGCCCGGAGACCCCGGCCGGGGTCGGGACCGTCGCGCGGCCGCTCCCGTCAGGCGGCGGGACAGCAGGCCGCGCCGCGGCACTCGGCGGCCCCAGCGTCTTTGTCTCCGCCGCGTCCTTCCCGCGAAGGCTCCGAAGAGCCGAACGAGGAGGACGCGGCGGAGCAGGAGACGCCACAGAGCCCGCCTGCTCGCTCGTTCCCCTGCCGCCCCTCCGCACGCGCCCCCCTCGGCCGGAGGCGGCGGCCCGGCGGAAGTAGTGCCGTCTGCGCGCGGAGGGAAATGCCAGGCGGCGCGCGGTGAAGCGCCCGGGCCGTGGGGCTGCGCGCGGACACGTCCGCAGGAGCGCGAGGCGCCCGGCGCGAGGACCGCGCGCGGGGTTGGCGTCACCGCGGCCGCCCTGCAGTGTCCCTGGGAGGCCCGCAGCGGGAGCCCGCAGCCCAGCGGGCCGGCGGCTGGGGCGGGGGCGGCGCCTGGGGCCTGGCTCCATGTCCAACTCGAGCCCCGTCTGCCCCCTCGGGCTTGACAGCAGGTGCCTCAGGGCGGGCTCCGGGCCGTGGCTGGCAGGGTGACTGACTGCCCGAGCCCCGCTACCTCCTGTAAAGCAGGGTGGTTGGGAGGATTGCAAGTGAGTTAATGCAGGTACAATGCCGACCTTTAGCATACACAGTAATGTCTCCAGCATAGAGGGAGCAATAAAAAGGGACACTGTATTAATACACGCAGCAGCATGGAGGGAGATCAAAAACGTTATGCTATGGGGAAAAAGGTAAACACCAAAGTCTGATTCCGTTTACATGAAATTCTAGAAGAAGCAAAACTGTAGTTACAGAAAGCAGTTGCCTGAGGAGGGGTGAAACGGGAGAGGATGGAATGCAAAGAGGAGGGAACTTTGGGGATGATGGAATAATTCTGTATCTTGATAGGAGTGGTAGCTGCAGAACAGGTACAGTTGCCAAAATGCATCAAACTGTAGTCTTCAAATGGGTGCATTTTATTGTATTCAAATTACAACTCAAAGAAACGGGGGAAAAAGAGTTAAAGTACTGGCTAGGGGTAGTTGAGGAATAAGGGACAAGTTGATGGGGAAAATTTACAATTTACCAAATCTGAGAACTAGATGGGTCCTGTCTCTGAGTTGAGTGGCTCCTTCTCGTTCTCTGAGAATCAGTGGACACCAGCGCTAGGAATAGCTCAGGTCCAAGAAGGTTGCACTATACCAGACCCAGTTTATGCACCCGCCCTGATTTGCTCAATCTCATCCCACCAATCCCCATCTTAGCCTCTTGGGCAGTGCATAGGTCTGGCCTCCCCTGCTGTGGCTTCCCCTGGGGACAGCTCCCCCTGGGTGAGGGTCAGGGTTTGGCACCGCCTCCTTCACACCCTGGCTGTGACGGTAGAAGGTTCTGGCTCCTCCCACAGTTCCAGCCTCCGGTGAAAAAACCCTGGGGTTCAGCCTGTTTTTGCTTCCCTGGCAGTTGCCTGGAGGGGTCAGGTGGCACACCCAGAAGAGTGGGGGCGTTAGAGCCCCATGAGGCAAACTAGCACCAAAGAGGGCAGAAAGCAAGAAGTAGCCAGCATATAAACTCCTCCCCTTTTTCTCTATGGACAGAGGTCGCAAGGCATGATGGTCCTGCATGGCTTGTCTAGAAGCTGTCCTTTGGGACTGAGCAATCAGCACTTTCTTGGGAAGTTTTCAGCTCAATGATGCACTGCCTTGTATTTTGCTTTCCTTTGCCGTTCCTTTCACCCTGGCTGCCCTGGGATTGCGCGTGTAATAAAATCTTAGCACTTAAACTTGGCCTCAGGCTCTGCTTTCTAGGTAATCCTTTGGAAGCATTTGGGCTTTAGGTCCGGGCTTTATTGAAAATTTCACAGCCACAATAACAAACAAAATTAAGATTATTTTTGGTTCTGGCTTACTGTCCTATTAGCCTTAAACTGCTACTTTAAACAGCAACCCGTTGAGTCCAATGCTGAATACATAAATTTATATATACGTGCCTCTGTTTGAAGTTGGTAGAGATAAAAGTTTGGTTTTCCATTTATTGGTTCCTAGTGGTGTTTCCTCGAAAGAGTAAATTCCTAGAGCACAGGCACTTATATGTTTTAAACATTTGGAAGCTTGAAAAACTTGGGATGCATGTGGGTGCAAAACAAAGAAAATGCTTTTCAATCATCATAAAGCTGTTAGTCTCTGGGGGAGGGGTCTAGTTATATGTTTTTGCTTCGCTCATAAGGCCATGTTCTATCTTCTCTAAAATGTTATCATCATGGGAAGCTATGTTGAAGCCTTTTAAAGCAAATTTTTCTGGTCCAGAATGCTTTGCAAACAATTTTTCTTTGCATTATTTTAAATATTGAAGACTTCAGTAAGTTCGTATTTTTAGTGATAACAGCCACGGGCTTTGTGGCCTCCTGTTTATTGCAGGTTTGTGGGACCTTTCTCTTCCCTCCCACCTGGCTTGCCAACCATCTGTAACTTGATCAACAGTAATTTGAGATGGGACTGGCCAGGGTCATATGTTAAATAGGACATTTCCACTTTCTTGACCACAAAGTCCTCCCTTTTCTGGTCACTTAAACACCGTTACGTAATCTACACACACGGGTCTAATGATCTGTCGCCACGTACCCTGGCAGAGGTCACACCTGCAAATCTGCCTTCCTATTGGCACAATATTTTTTATTAGAGATTTATTTTTATTGCTTATAATCTCAACTATAAGAGCATTAAAAAATTATTTTAAAAAATATGTTCTGCCTTCATCTACATCATGAGAGTGACTTGATTTTTGCAGAGAAGACTTGGTCATCCTATCATGTAAACAATTTTTAATCTTTGCATTTGAAAAATGTTTTCTTGGATTAATTCCAATCATAAGCAAACATCAAGCGAGGCTGTACACATAATGTATTTAAATGCACTTTCACAAAAAGAGAAAACATTTGGAAATATCTTGGGTCACAGACACGCAGGATGAGAGGAGATCCCATTAAGCAGACGTGAGAGCTTCTCCTTAAATCCTAGCACTGGATTCTTCCCAAATATCTGAAGGAAGATAATGTCCCAGCAAACGTACAGGTTTTATATATAGAAATAGATGTTGGCCCCCTCAGAAGAGGTCATAAGCTTACTGCAATTGTGTTGCTGTTCCTACTCAAACATTTTTAGAATTCTTTGGAAATTTACCACAAGAGACTGAGTCACATTCTTTTAAATGACATCATTAGTAAAAGCAAATCTACCTCTTCTGAGAGTAGATTTAATTTTTAGAAACACCCAAAAGTCATTTGAAACCAGACCAAGCTTAGTAACATTGTTTAGCAGGGAAAGATTTAACAAGAAAGAATAAAATTAGATGAACTAATACTTTTTTAAAAATTAAACTCTGAGAAAAGGAGAATTAAAGAAAGATTGAAGCAGAAATTAATGAATTAGAAAACAAAAAACACATTATTGATCAATTCCAAAAGTAATTCTTTGGGAAAAATAGGAAGAAAGTAGAGAAATGTCTGGCAAACCTATTTAATAAAAAAAGAGAAACTATATAAACAAAATTAGAAAGGAGAAAGGAGACACAACAGATATGGAGAAGTTTATGTTTTTAATTATATGAGAATACCATGTGTAGCTAGCTAAGCTCTAATACTTTTTTCCTGGAAAAACATAAATTGCCCAAATTGAATCAAGAAGTAGAAAAGCTAAGTGATCAAAACCAGAAAGAAATCAAAAAAGGCTCAGCCCTAGAGACTATATAGGCAAATTCTTGCAAATTTTGAAGGACATATAATTCCCTTTCTAAATGCGTAAAAGTATTAAAATTTAATTCATTTTTATGAAACAAATATAGTTCTTATAAAAATCTATCAAAAATGGTACAAAAAGAACACTCAAAAAATATAAACATATAAGAAATCCAATGCCAGAATTCCCCCTGACAATACCCACAAATTAAATTCAATGAAGTAAGTCATTTTTAACAGTATCAGGTAGATTTTATGCTAGGAATGCCAGGATATTTTAATAATAGGAAAATAATCAAAATAACAAATTATACTTTTAGGCCATATAGGAAAAAAAATTCCTATCATCGCAATAGACGATAAAAATCTAACACCTCCTCTTGATTAAAACAATAACTAAATTTTTAAAGACCTCTTAGTAAATATTAAACCAGTAGCCAACATCAGATTTTTTAGTAAGATCTTACAAAAATAATAACGTGAATGTTAAGACAGACAAACTGTAAAGAAGAGGAGAAAGTGTAAAGTTAATTCCTCAACCTTCTGTCACCACCCCTCCTTCTCCCTCCTAGAGGTAACCTTGTTAACAGTTTCTATATATCTTTCCAGAAATTTCCATGCACATAAAAGCATATGACTATCCACTTTGAAAGAAACAAATGGAATCATAATATACATATTGGTCTGCACTTGCTTTTTTCATTATATAAAATGCCTTGGACATCTTCCCACATCAGCACATAGATATACCAATATTCTTCATAATAGCTGAGTACTATTATATAAATGTACCATAATTTTTCACTCACCTACTGGGGAACATTTAGGCTATTTTCTAATTTTCTGCAATTATATGCAGTTATAGTGCGCATACTTGAATACTTTTGTCTGATAGTGCTGGTGTACTTGTAGGATTAATGCATAGCGGTGGAAATGCTAGGTTCATTTTTGGATAGACATTTCCAAATTAACATCCAAAAAGGCTGGATTAATTTATAATCCAGTATATAAGTGTATGCAAAAATGTTGATAATTGTTGAGGCTAGGTGATGGGCATCTAAGCGTTTGACTATTCAATCTACTTTGGGGTATATTTTTAAATTTCCATACTTATTGATATGACAGTAGAGGTGTTATTAAAATCAGGTATAAAGATACCTATTATCATCACTATTCTTTAAAATTGTGCTGAAATAATTCTGTAATAAGAAACAGAAATAATAGGTAAAATATTGAAAAGCAGAAGAAAAATTGCCTTTATTTGCAGGTAATATTTTTGCCTGGAAAACTCAAGAGAACTGATTGAAAAGCTATTATAAAGTAACTATTAAAAAATCAATAACTTTTCCAGTTATCCAAGAATAACCTGTTGGGAAATATATTTTTTTTAAAGATCCTATTCACATATAAATATTGGCAAGACCTGGAAGGGATCTATATAAAAAAAGAGAAAAAACATGAAAGCAAAAAGATTTGAATGGATTGAGAAATCTGTTATGCTTCTAGATAAATGTACCTTTTCCTTTATTTATGATTTTAACCAGAATTCCAATGGGATTTTTTTGAAGTTGAGAAAAATTAATTTCCGTTTGGAAGAAAAACAGGAGAGAGTAGCCAGAAAACTTTTGAAAAGGAAGAGTAATAAGGGGAGATGCGCAGTCCCAGATGTTAACACATATTAGAAAGCCACAATCATTACAATGATTTTGAACTGCTGAGAAAAGATTGATAAATAGATTAATATTTCAGAAGAGAGCCCCGAAAGAAAATTCCATGTACCAATAAATGAAGTGTCACCAATGAGCAGGACATGGATTACTCAATAACTGTTACTAGGAAAACCAGCCAATCATCTGGGAGGAAGAAAATCACGCTAGATGCTCACTTCGTACTATACACTGAAGTACATCTCAGATGGATTAAAGAGGAAAATGTGAAAATGAAACTGTGAAAGAAAATATAAGTGAATATTTAAGTGATTCTTGGACGGGAAAGAACAAACTCTAAAACAATGGAAGAAATCATACAGATGTATCTGCACAAGCATTTTAGAACATCTATATGTCAAAAAATTGTAAACAATATAGAATAATAAGATGCAAAGTAGAAAGATATCTGTCATAAAAATCATAAAATGGCCGAGTTAGTATTTGCACCAAGGTCCTTAAATGTCTTTTTGAAGAAGAAATCTCAGGGGCTGGCCTGGTGGCATAGTGGTTAAGTTCATCTGGTCCACTTTGGTGACCTGGGCTTTGCAAGATGGGATCCCAAGTGAGGACCCACACACCGCTCATCAAGCCAGGCTGTGGTGGCGCCCCACATACAAAATAGAGGAAGATTGGCACAGATGTTAGCTCAGCACCAATCTTCCTCAAAAAAAAAAAAAAAGAAAAGAAATTTCAGCACCTTTTGGGCAACAACAGCATTGTATTGTGGGCATCAACTCAGAGGGCACCACTTTGAAGAAGAGAATTCATTTGGAAGAATCGTTTGTCCCACTTTTGGAATGCTAGGTTTTTGCTGTCTGTATGTTTTGTTTCGTTTGTTTCCACCTCATGTCATGTGTACAAGGTGACATTTGGATTACGCGTGCTTTTTCCTCCAGCTTCTTTTTCAAAAGCACCTCCTGAATGCTGTGCTCCCCTGGATCCTCTGAAAGAGGTTCACTTGACCTAGCTCATCACGGGCCTGGGGGTAAATACTCTTTCTATCCCCATTTCCCAGATTAGGAAGGAGGTATCCTTTGGCTTTAAGCACAAATAGACAGCAAACTGAAATATTATCGTAAACAAACCATGCGAAATAAAATCGTTAGAGGAGAAGCTGAGCCAAGTGAACATGATTTCAAGAGAGAGGCAACTATTAGAAGTTCCTGCCAATCCTCAAATACGTGTGCACAGCCGGGTTCTTCCATCCTGCTCCATCCTTAGCTGTCACAGACCATGCCCAAGGGATGCAGGCTGGTTGTACCAGCCCAAATGAGGACATGTCCCAGAGGGCCTCGCTGGAGAGACTCGAGGCTGTGAGGAAGTTGGCTGACCTCAATGGGAAACACCGTCTGATGGCTACACTTGGGCTAGCACTTACACGAGCTTAAAACAGGGGCTGTTCTAGGTACGTTCTGACCTCATAATATGCATGAATTGTCTCATGTAACCATCACCAAACAACCCCAGGATTTAGGTACTTTTATGATCTCCATTTTCCCCATTAGGAAACCGAAGCACTGAAAAGTGAAGTAGCTTGCTAAAGTTCATACAGCTAGAAAATGGTAGAAGCTGTATTTGAGCCAGGCAGTTGGAGCTGGAGCCCAAGCTCCTTGGCTGCACGTAACCATATATGAAGCCCTTTCATCCACAAGAGCTCATTTGACCCTCACAACTTTGTGAGCAGGTCAGGAAACATTCTCCCCAATTTATATTAAGGCAGTGGGAAGCCAGAAATGGGTTATTGGAATTAGTGATCTTTTTTTTTTCAATGATCTGAAAGAAGCTGACAGCAGAGCATGGATGGACTTGTGGTAAGAAATGACTAGGGGGAAAACAAGGCTGACAAGGCTGGGATCAGAGAAAGCAATGCTTTAAGTAGATTAAACACAAGCTGTGAGGAGGGGAAGGGAAATGGGAAGAGGCAAGGGGAGGTTATCCTGAACATGGTGAGAATGAAAATCGTTCCAGCTCACGAGCCACCAGGTCTATAACGAAGCTCGATGACCAACAGGGACAGAGGTCGCTCCCATCATTGCAGTCCGTGACCGCTCCCGTCATGTTGAACTCCTGAAGAGCTCCTATTCCACGCCATTGTTTGTCTAAGAATCCTATTGTTAATTTGGATGTCTGTTTATTTACCTGACCTCTGGCAGTTTAGTTAACAAGGCTAGAAGTGGTGTCTAAACCACCAAAATGAAGCTCCCATTGCACAGTTGGATTGTCACCTCATTTTCCAATACAATCATCGTAATAAAGTTTATACAAATACCTTTAGAATTGGCTTACACAGAACTAAAACAGTGTTAGTTAACTTCTGAACTTGTCCCTTGCTTTCCAATCACATTATTTTTTTATTCCCCAATATTGTGAATATAAGGGAACTTCACAAGAAACATGCATGTTCTGAGAAACTTACTTTTATAAAATGATCCATGTTAAATGCACTGGATCTCTATCTATTTAATACGTAAAACATAAAGAATCCTTTTGCTGTGTGACTGTTGCTGGCTCATTTATCTGATGTTGTCCAAGTGTGAATCGATAGGTATCAGAAAAGATACATATATTCTATACTTATTTCGAAACGTTCTCAAAATTGATATGCATCGTGAACTGCAAGGGAAATTCCTTACCTACTGTAAGCCACAGCACTAGCCTCAAGTTTTATGTAATGTTATATCAGTGTCATAAGTTTATCATAAGAACATTGTCTCTTTAGGTATAAACATTTTCATAAATAAATTTCCATCTAAATCCTCTCTCAAAAGTGAGTAAATTCCATGTAACAAGCCCTCTCTAACTTCCCTTTCCTGCTCCAAACATGCATTCTTTCCTTCTATAATTCGTTGCCATCAAAATCCTTCCGTGACCTGTAGCAACCAAACGGGTTTCCAGTATTTGTTCTCAAATAGTTAAAAAAAAAAAAATTGGGGAGATTGTTCAGACTGAAATATTTGGCTATGCCTCAGGGGAAAAAAAATAAAAGGCACTCTTAATCCATGGTTCTAACAACTTTGTTCTGATGTTTTTTTCTTTTAAATTGCTGGTGCTGGCATGAACGAAATTTAGGATGATTCATCCAGTGAGAATTTGAGTGCTGGTGGAAAACGGAACAGAAAATCCAGGTGAGTTGAAGGAGAAAGAGATCAGGGACTTGTGAAGAAAACGTAGTCGGAAAAAGAAAAGAGAAATTCCATGAATGCAGGAAAACAACATAGCCGATTTGAACTCTAATTTTTCAAGCCTGCTACAGGCCGGTGACATACGACACCAGGATGCGAGAAAAGCTGAGGGTGAAAAGTTTCTAAGCTGACTATTAAATAGATGTAACTCACTGCCGAATGTGCCCATGTGGGATTTTAATTACTCAGACATCTGTTTAGTGAAGTGTACTACTAAATAGGGATCAAACACAGAGATCAAATTACGTGGGGAGGAGAGTGGAGATGACATTCATGACTCAGAAAGGAGAGCTATCGGCCGGGGGAAAATCAATCCTGCTTTACATTGCACCAACAGAGAAGCAATTATTTTAGATGCGGGGCTGGTTAGCATCCTAGGTCATGAATTTAATTAAATAACCCTCGAGTGGCAGAAAACAGAAGAAACCACTGTGTTTAACTGTCAGTAAGACACGCTGCAAATAAGTAGTCCACATTCCTCCTCTTTCCCTTCCCTCTTCCCACATAGATTTGCTGTAGTTTTCGTAAATTCACAACTCCCTTCCTCCTCCTAATTTAGCCTCTCCTTCCCAGTGGCACCCAATAAACTCGTCTAAATAGAAGGCTTGAAGCAGAGGCAGAATTTGCCTTCCACATTCTCACAATGAAATACTTAGGCAGATGGAGAAAAGGGGCAAAGATTAAGTCACCATTTACGCTCCTTTCTTGGGCTCCATAAAAAGGCTAGTAATTCAGAGAAATATCCTAGGATCAAAGCGAAGACATGTGGCCCTCTTGTTGGCAGTGAGTTAGCACCTTGGAAGGTAAAGAAAAGAAGCTGAGGGAGAGAGACCCCAAAACAAGTGGTTGGGGCAAGAACTGTAGGAGAGATTCCTGAGCAGAGAGGAGGGCAAAGAGGAAGCATTCAGCTTTTGAAATGAATATTTAAAAGCCAACCTGACTCAGTGTGACCCCTGGCAGCCCTCTGCTGAGCTCTGGTCAACGGTCCGGTTGGCAGCCTCCTGTCCACAGCTGACTCTCGGCGGAAAGGTGATCATTTCGAGAGCCTTCACCTCAACTCCCCACTCAGCTTTCCTTCCCACGTCCCACCATTTCCTTCAGCAGTATTGCCATTCTGCCAGCGTCCAACTTAGAAACACTGGTTTCCTCTAAAAAGCTTTTCTTCTCTTTGCAAACAATGGAAACCAACTGGAGGGAATTTAAGTAAATTTACTGGACAGACACTTGGGTATCTCGTGGAATCCAGGGAAGAGTTGAAGCCTTCCTCAGGAGAGCTGGCCCAGGACCTCAGAAGCAGAATTCCTTCAATGGGCTGCCATTAATGACCCAACTCCCAACTCCCAATCGTCCTACAGTGTGGGTTCATTTGAGACTGGTCCTTTTTGCCACCACGTTAAAGTCCTGAGGAGAACTACTTCCGGCACTGCTAACTGGAGTTGAGCGGACGCGGCTGATGGCACAGCCAGATTCCGATGCCGAGGATGAACAAAGTGGCAGCAGTCCTGGCAGAATGGGGCTTCAACAGAGCTGTTCTTGCTTGAGTGAGCCACACTTTCAGAATGTCTTGGCCAGAGTCCCCTCAAGGGTGCCAACAACCAGGATGGCTCATGGAACTCTGCAGCCTCCTTCGTTTGTTCGATAATTCTTTATTGATCTCCCGCTGAGCGCCAGGCAACTGTGCTAAGCTATATGCTGGATACAAAGATGAATGGTTCCTGCCCTCATGGCTTAAACTCAGACCTGTATTTCCTGTGTGCGCGACAATCTAAGGGCTTCTAAGAATAATTTTTCACATGCATACTGGTTTTCTTAATGCCCTCCCCTCACCCCCTTGGATGAGAAACCCAAGGATATTGCCTGAGCTGTGAGGCAATCTCATCGTTAAAGAGGTTAAGATTTTACTCCCCGTACTCAAAGAATTAGGCTACATCAGATGAGAAATGAAATGGCTTCACAGTTACCCACAGCCAAGTGTCACTTATTTTTATGATGTGAGTTGGAGAGTCTGATGTTGGCTGAGTGTGGAATTACTTTTTGAAAAGTAACTGATGTTTTCTTCTCTGTCTGAACCAAATAGATAACTGAGTGCAAGTTAATTTTAAAAAATTCCAGCCATTTCCCCTAACCTCAGGGGGGAGCACACTTTGGAAGACATTTATCAGCTAAGCTGCCCGAGGAAAGGCAAGAGCATTTAATTAGCCAGGGCTGCTAAGGCCACCAAGTCTGCCCAGGATTCTACGTGCCAAGTGTCTGGAACTTTGGTTTGGGTTTAGATCTGAGAAAATTTGACGTTGTGCTTTGGTTTGATTCCAATTTGAACTAGTCACCTAAGTGCTCTTAAATTCTTTTAGGTTCAACTTAATGTGTTAATTTTAAGATTTAGCAAATTATTAAAGTTCATTCTGGTTATGGCTTGAGGATTTAATTCAGTTCTTACCGGCCGTAAGGATTAGAATGTGTGACTAGAAAAGAGCAGCAGCAGGAGGACAGGTGTGTGGGCCCTTGGCTCTGAAGAGGGGATATGGGTGGCGCACTGGAGTATGTATTATAGTTCGCCCCTTGTGGTGCTCAGATCCACTTGCTATTTTTCTTTTTTTTTTTTTTTGAGGAAGATTAACATCTTCCGCCAATCCTCCTCTTTTTTGCTGAGGAAGACTGGCCCTGAGCTAACATCCGTGCCCATCTTCCTCTACTTTATATGTGGGACGCCTGCCACAGCATGGCTTGATAAGCGGTGCATGGATCTCTGTGCCCAGGATCTGAACCAGTGAACCCTGGGCCGCTGAAACAGAACGTGTGAACTTAACCGCTGTGCCACTGGGCTGGCCCCTCCACTTGCTTCTTATAGTAGGTTCTCCCACCTACTAACCAACAACCTCAGGATTCTGGTTGGCCTTTACTGCTGAAGAAACTTATGAGGTTAGTGGGAAACGGATCTCCAGCCTCAGTAACTGATACTTTAGTCCCTTCTCCACCACCCATTCTAGATTTGTCTCAGCCTCAGCTAGCAACCCTGCTGCTCTCAGCAGATTGCCTGGTGGAGTGACCCAGACCAGCATTCCAAGAGTTGTAGGCCCTGGTCACCATGCCCATCCCAGCCCATGGCTTCCATTCTTGTCTGTTTACTGTTAAAACTGCGCACGGGGGCATCAAGAGACCCCCATTGGATCATCTGTATGCCAAAAGCTCTTCCCTCCCTGCATTCTGTAACAGAGCCCTGGTTCCTCCTGATGACAGGTCAATGATCTCTGCTAGTATAGTGACTCCCTTTCTGCCGATCTCTTGGCATAAGGAGACTGAAGTGACTGAGTGGCAACTATAACAGAAAGTACAATGGGACTCTATATCCAATGATGAAGTATCATCCCTCTGGGAACCAAGACCTCTTGACCCACGGAATCTAAAGTTTTGAGGACAGGAAGCACAAAGTCTCCACTGGGAAGTAGGCATGGCCTACTGTGGTTCCTGGACCCAGATAGCATTCCTATTTGGGACATAGCACCATATAATGGTTATTGATTTAGGGTGGCATCTCAACCTCACGGTGTATCATCTCTAAGCTACAGCCTCAGGTGTGTCTTTAAGAGGCTGTTGCACCTTCCCATCAGGCCAGTGACTTAGAAGTGGTACAGTATGGGATGGGACCAGTGGACTCTGATCTAAGGCAGTGTAAGTGGATCTTACGTCAGTGGATCAAGCATTCTTAAGTCCTCAGATGGTGGCGCTGGCTGGGGCCCCGTGGATAGGAAAAGAAAACTCATACCCAGAATATATAACAGTCTTAGTCAAAATGGATTCCTGCCTCTTCTAGAGTAGAACAGGTCCAATGCAGTCAACTTACCTCCAAATGGTTGGTCGGTCTCCTTGAGGGATGGTGCTATACTGGGGAGTCGGTATTGGTTTTTGTGATTGACAGGTTGGACATTCGGCAGCAGCAGTAGCTAGATCAGCCTTGGTGAGTGGAAGTCCATGCTGTTGGGCCTATTCAGAGCCACCACCCCCACCACCATGGCTACTCCGTTCACGTGCTCATTTTACCGGTAGCCAATGAGAGAGGCTAACTGACAGCCATGACTGAGCCACGAACATTGTTTAATGCCCTTTTGGTAGAGGATGCTTAGATGTGCATTGACATGGGACGCAAAATTCTTCACACTTTGTGTCCATAGCTTATCCATGATATTCCAATATTTCTCCTTCCAAGCAGCTGACCAAACTGCCACCCCATTCATCACTGTCCCTGAGCCTGTGTATACTCTTACCTCAAGCTACTCTTCTTTCCACACAAAGTGGACACCAGGTACATCACCAGGAACTTCGCCCACTAGCAGGATTTTCCCTCACCACTCTCTTTAGGGTCTCTTTCAGGGTCACCATAAGTAGGGTGCAGTGCAGTAGCATCTATTTTTGGCTTGCACTCTTATCTGTGAATGAAGGTTGGCCTTTTTTCTCTTCCATCAGCTGGCCATAAGGGACACCCCATGGAGGCATAGTTGTGAACACCATAGTTGTGAACACCAATGCATTAATGGTAGATGACATGGGGATCTGGGCCACCAGCTGGTACAACTCACTTGTGTCCTCTGGCCCTGCTCATGCCCAGTGCTCTATCTGCCACTTCCACTTTATGATGGATTACTACTGGCCCTCCCAACTTATGACTTGCTGGATCTGACAGAACCCAGCTCATGATAGCTATCTCTGGCTGCAGAGTTGCTTGATGTCCCATGGTCAGATGCTCCCATCTCAATCAAGGCCCGTTAGTCTGTAAGAACTTCTTTTTGAATGGTGCATAGTTCTTTACTACATTTGGTATGACCTTGCTCCAGAGTCCCAGGAGGCTGTGCTATGGTTCTCCTATTGGGATTATTAGTAACTCTACATGGCATCCTCTCCCAACACAGATTCCTCTAATACCATAGGGTCTGCTGAGTGATATGGCGGGGCTGCTTGTACTCGTGCCTAGACCTGCTGCAGAGCTGATCTTTTACCTTTGTCACTTAGTGAAAGGGTTGGAACAATATTCTCAAGTCCATGGGAAATAACCCCTGAATCCACTTACTGAGGTGTTTCAGACTCCATCCTCCTAGGGACCAGCTTCTCCTTCAGTCAATGGGCTCCAGATCTGAGAACTGACTTAGGTCTGAAAACTGGGCAACTGACTGTGGCTTTTTATTGGGGCAGCTGTCCTTAGCCTCCTGACCATCCATTCTTGATTTTTATTTTATAAATTGATGCCCTTATTGACTGCCTGTTTGTCTTGCCTCTAGGAACATTGAGTTCTATTACCATCTTCATAGCACTCTCTGGATTGGGTCCCTGGATGCCGCACCAATTTTGCAACTCATTGCAGTAATTGTACAAACCTTGCTTCTGACAGTTAAGTACTGTCACCTGGCCTCTATTATTTCAGGATTCTGTCATCCCTATTCAGGAGCCCAGTTCTGTAACAGCGTCTCCCCCAGTGAGCCCTGGCATACAGAAGGGCGCTGCCACAGAGGTTCTCAGTGATGGCGACCTCTTAGCGCATTTCTTATCACTTTGTAAATGTGTGTTCTCCGGGCCTTCTCTTGGAACAGAGTCAGCTGGTGTGTGCGTGGGAGGGAGTTCCATCCCCACATAGGGTATGCATTCTGGCATGCCCACCCCTCTAAGCCACTTGGTGTCTTCTTCCAGTCCACCATGGCAGTTGTGGCATTTCCACTTCCCTTAGTGTGGGCTGTTGCTTTCTCCAAGCCTTCAAGAGCATCTGGGGTCCTTGTTAGGGTGATAAATCCTATATCCTGGGAGAGTGTTCCCATTATCAATAAACTCTCCCTTATCCAACTTTAGTCAATCTTCTTCATGATCGTACTGCTAGGTATGAAAATGAGCCACATTTTCCCTATTGTGTGCAAAAAGGGACTCTATGGGTCCCTTCAATAAGGACTGTTTGGCTAGAAGAGAGGAAAACCTGTCATATCCCAGCCCAGGTTCTAGGACGAAGAAAAGTGACTGGAGCTCCAGCAGAGCGGCTTTCCGCAGACGTGCCAGCCTGCAATAATGATGTATCCTCGACCCAACAATGTATTCTTGACCCACTTTTAAAAATCAAGATTAAAGGACTATATGGATTATTCCGAAATATGCTTTGCTTTTGCGTATATAAAATAGGTCCTCTAATTTGGTCTTACATTCACTGTTTATAAATGCGAAAGTAATGGCTTAATTAGTATCTCTGCTAACTTAAATTGCAGGTTTTCTCGTAGAACATACTTTTCTGTGGGGGAAGTAGGAAGTGAGGGAAGCAGTAAACCCATATGTCTCCAGACTTTGTAACAAAATGCTGATTCTTTTATAGAGATTAACTTTGATTCCTTGATTTTTTTAAATGAATTGCTTCCTACAATAGCATTGTTTACCTAGAATTCTCTTCCAAACCCCATTTACAAAAATGAAAAGAAGAGTAGCAAATACAATCTATTGAGCACTTACATGTACAGTTGTGCAGGTTGTGTATTTTGCAAACGCACTGGCACATCTAAGGGGGCGCAGTTCACAGGGTAGACATCACGGATTTGCATATTTATTAAGGGGATTTTCCAGCAGATGGCAGTAAAGTGTCTTGCCCTAACAAAATCAGAATATTACAACAATTTCTGCCAGATGGAAGTAAAGTGTCTTGAGCCCTATGCACCTTTTTCTATTTACACAAAGATTTCATATAGACTAGTGGTGGCACTGCTTACTACATGCCAGGCCCTGTGCTCACTGTTTGCTTAATCCTCAGGATCCCAGGAAATGGGTGCTGTCAGTAGCTCGTGGAAGGCCACTGAGTCAGGGTGGAGTAGTTTGAGACTCTAACTCGGGTCTCCAACTCTAGAGCCTCTTCTGCGCTAAACTGTGACAGTTCAGGAAACTAAGGCCTGGGGACTTGAAGAGACTTGACCGCAGAGAGACTTGCTGCCCTGCCGCTCCGGCCAGCCTGCCGCTAGTCCTACTGTGTGCTCACCACAATGCTGCGTGTGCCCGGGAACTGAAGAGAACAGGGCAGGTTTCACCCAGCTAAGAAAAAGGTCATGCTTGAGGGAGTGAAGAAAAAAAATGAGAATGATGACGTTCTCTTTGGCATTTTAATTACACTTGTATGATTTAAACTGCACATGCTAAGGAAATTCAAAAAACAGAGAACTCGATACAGGTTACAATGTTCTCAAAGAGTTGGACTTCTTCATATACAAAATCCTTTGAGTCAACATTTGCCACCAGTAATGCATAAGCTCTACATTTTAGTATAAATGTTAGCCAGAGTGCATTACCACACATTCTATATACATGGGGAAAATTAGAGGCTTTATTTACTGTATAAATATCTATACCAAACCACCTGGCAAAATGATATAATATTCTTGATCCAATGTTGTAAAACTGATAAGCCATAAATAGCACTTGGTTTAAAATCTCTATAGCAAATACTAGTCAATCATTAATAAAAGGAGGCCATTTATAAATATTTTATATTGATCCCTAATTTATCACCAAGACCTTTTCCTAAACCCACTGAAATAAACCAAAAAAGTGAAAACTCTATCTTCCATGAAAAAAGCAAACTGCTATAACTTTCGCTTTTTATTGTAAAATAGTATAGCATGAATATACTTTTCTAAAAACTTTTCCATCTGTACAAAGGTTCAGAGAGGTATTTGGAATTATGTTAACTTCTGGGCTGTGAGATTTGGAGTGATGTTTTTGCCTTTTCTTTAAACTTTCATATACTGCCTAAATTTTTTAAAAGATAACTTACTGATTTTTACAAAAACAATAAAACTCACCATTATTTAAAGCAATGTCACTGAATACGTATCTAATTTTAAGGCCTACCCAGACCTCTTAAAAACAAAATTATTCATATCAGTAGAACAACACTGCATAGACAAATCAAATTTTAAAACTTCAAAGTCCCTTCACCCACTGGTAAATGCAATAGTTATAGTTAAGACTGTCATTTGATCCTTTTAATCTCTGAAACAGAACAGCTACAAATTAATATTTTCTAGACAGTGAATTTTGTGGTAGAATAAGCCACAGTACACGCAGGCCGCCACACTTGCTAGCACCTAACTTCATCAAAGGGTTGGCAATTTGAAAACACAACAGACAAATCATTCATTCTTTCAAGGTCAGTTTCTAAACTTGACGTCTTGGCTTGGAGACAGCCTCACCCAGGAATTTAAGGTCAGGGTTTATGAATTTAAGGAAAGGGTTAGTGATTTGAAAACACAACAGACAGATCCTCATTCTTTAAAGGTCAGTTTCTAAACTTGACATCTTGGATTCGAGATGGCCTCACCCAGGAATTTAAGGTCAGGGTTTATGTTAAGCAGGACTTCAAATCAAGTTTAGAAACAAGCAAATCTTTAATCCTGCCTTTAAGGGGGTAGTTTGAGAGGAAAAGGTTAGAAAAACAGGTCAACCTCCTATAACTATGAGGTTGTCATTTGCTTTTACATCCTAAATGAATATGCCTGTTTTGTGTTCAAGTGTCTTGTGCCTATTTTACTCCCTGTTATCTGGGCAAATGTGTTTATATTAGAAAACTCCATGAGGGCAGGAAATGTAGCTTTTCTTTATCATAAATCATCTGGTATAAACTCCACTTATCTAAGAGGATGGGGCCTGGTGTGTCCAACTGCTGGCCAAAATGTGTAATCTATCATCGACTGCTGGTTCGCACGGAATGGAACAGTTTACAAAACTGTTGCATGCAACATTGCAGATTATGTTCATAAGCTATTCATGGTTATTTTATGAGTAAGCTGAGCAAATATTATCACCCGTACTATTTAACAGATATGAGTAAAACCCAGATTTTCAACATCTCTTTTCAGGCACCACTGATATGCATCTATTTCCACAACAGATGAACTGAATGGATAATAATAAGAGTCAACCAATAATGAGTTCAACAGATTTTATTCCTGAATTGAAGTCCTAAAAATAAATTGTTCACGTGAGCTAAATGAGCTATCCTAATGAGAGCTGAATTTTAAATAAACTGCAAGGGGAAGGGGAAACAGTGGACAGGGGTTGGTCTGCCCCGAGAATTGGAACTGACAAAATTCGAACCAGGGATGAAAATATCAAAGAATGCCCTCAAGGAAAGACAGTATTTTCACTCTAGCACAAATAGAAAAGATTTTGTTATTTTTTAAAAAGTCTCATAATCGACTTCTCAAAAAATAAAGCTTCATTTTATTTTAAGTGTTTTATGTCAAGAAAAATTTCATAGTGTAAATTTTCCAAATCGCATATGATCACATTATAACACCCATCCAAACACTAAAATTTTATTCCTTGCTTAGTTTAATACTACTTGATAAGTACGAAATGATGTGTGAAGTGAAAAACTTCAAGTACAACATACAATGGCAAGAAATACATAGTAGGAAATTCACCATTCCCATAATATCTGGAGAGGTTTTATCCCAGATAGACAAGTTTCTGTCATTACCAACATGGTCACGTAGAAAAAACGGTTTAACGAAGAAAGATGAAACTGCTTTGCTTTTCTCAAATTGTTAAAAAGTTCATAAGAAAAGCTGGGCAGACAGGAAGGGGAGAAAGGAAAGCTACAGAATTGAGAATAAAAATCACATTTTCTTATGCAATGAATCAAAGAAATTACTGCAAGGAAACAAAATAGGCCTAAGAAAGTATTAAAAAGTCAATTGCAAGCAATCTGAGACTGACATAAGGCAAAAAGAAATGGGACAATCTTGGGTATGGTGACGTTTAAAGAGACACAACAAAGCTATGTACTGTTAGGAAATGATGACAGATGAATCCAGAAAACATCAAAAATAAATGGGTAGGTTGCTTTTGAGAAAAAAGAAACAAGAGTTTGAGAATGAAAGCTGGCCAGATTGGAAACACTGCGGCCGAGGGTCTCCCTGGTTATCACTCACGTCCTCTCCAGGCCTCCCAGGAGATCACTATAAGCAATGTCCCTTTAGATCAAAAGACACACATGCCAAATAATCAAGACGCCAAAGTCTAATCACAATAGTCCCCAAGGTCAGAAACACGCTAGAAAGGAAAAACAAAAGGGACAATTCTAGTGCTGTTTTTATGTAAAATTTTATTGAAACCGCCACTCACCCCCTTTCAGCTCTCTAAGTGAAAATGCATATAGAATGTGAGCCTGATGGTATTATTTTCCAATTATTCCTTAAATCCCTGAAAATGTGACTTTTGAAACTTGGGAAAGTGAAGCTAGGACGAGGGCGTACTGAGGACCCATCTGACATGCCTGCTTCCTTGTTTATCCAGGAGCAGCGCTACACCACGAAACCCTTCAACGAAAACAGGAAGCATGTCTGCAGGAGTATAAAGCTTAATGTTGACTTCTACCCTCGCCAGCCCCATGAAAGGTGAGGAATAGTTTAGGTAAGGTGAGAAAAGAGCTTAGAAAACTTGGGATGAAGAAGAGAGCTTCCTAAGTTCTTAGGAAAACCTGACAGGTTACCACGGATTCCATGTGTAGGTTAATGCATTATGTGACCAGCGTCAGATTCTCTTTCAAGTGTCCTGTATTCCTGTTATCAGTTTCCTCTTTCAACTGTTTCCTTCTATATCCTACTATGGAATTTGCAAGGCTAGTTTTCCTTGCCTATGCCTATGAGGAATTGGCCAAAATAACTAAGAATTTTTGAACACCATCTTTCATCTATATCTAATTGGAGGGATATGTGTGTGTGTGGTTTTTAATAGAACAATAACAAATGCCTTAAAACCCTTTAATGTCAAATTCTATGCAAATGACCATGAATAGTTCTTCACATATTCAAGTCACTAATTTTTAAAGTATTACATAAATTTAGAAAATATTATCCAAAGGTATTTCACATTGGAATGTACTGGAATGTACTTAGTTCAAATATTTAAAAAGAGCTTTAACAATTCTTATTCAAAAATAATCTGCTGTGAATTTGAGTATAATTTTGTTTAGTTAGCAAGTGGTTGGTAACTGTCCACTCTCTGCAGAAGGGTCTCTGAATATCCAGGGGAATAATACCTGAAAAAGAAAATTTTCTATTAGATACTTGTAAAAAGATTCAGCACAGAAGGCACAAAAGATTCAACATATTTATCTGAAATAATTCAGTGAGTGAAACCTCAAATACACCCTGAATAATTATGCTCCAGTAATGCTTTGTGTGTAAGGTTAGACAATTGAAAAAGAGAACGCTAGCTCACAAGACTGTGCTAGATAAACAGCAAACATTCAAGGGATGTCAATGCAACAGCAG
Organism: Equus przewalskii; assembly: GCF_037783145.1. NCBI lineage: Eukaryota > Metazoa > Chordata > Mammalia > Perissodactyla > Equidae > Equus > Equus przewalskii. The sequence continues at coordinate 12,695,034 of NC_091860.1, forward strand.
AGAAGGGGTATTTTCAAAGCAAGGTACTTGAATCCAGTAATAGCATTTTATACAGAGATTTTGTTTTTATTGTGTCAAGTGACTGATGTAGCTTTGATGATCATAGCTAATAGTTTTTTTCACAAGTTAGAAAACACAGTCTATTATTACTAATCAACTCTGCATTCTGATTGCCTCAGGAATTATTCTCAATGTAGGTTTTAATCAGATCTGGTCACCCATAAAAACAAAAATTTCTGGGGGTATAATTCACACTAAAGAACTATTTAATAAATGGTTTACAAATATTCCAGCATACAAACCTAGGAAATTAATCTTTTTCATTGGTTCTTGGACATTTATAGTACTATATATTTATAAATTGAACATTTTATAAACGATGTAATATAAAAGTATTAAACACATTGATTAATGCATTGTAGGATGTTCATATACCATGTGAAATATTTACATTCATATAAAAGTATGTCAAATAAAATTTGGCAGACATTCTAGAATAAATGGATAAAAAAAAATCTAAGTAAGTGTAGAATGGCTATAATCACCAAGACAAAAAATAACAAATGTTGCAGAGTTTGTGGGGAAAAGGGGACCCTCATACACTGCTGGTGGGAATGCAAACTGGTGCAGCCACTATGGAAAACAGTATGGAGATTTCTCAAAAAGTTAAAAATAGAAATACCATATGACCCAGCTATCCCACTACTGGGTATTTATCCAAAGAACTTGAAATCAGCTATTCAAAGAGACTTATGCACCCCTACGTTCATCGCAGCATCATTCACAACAGCCAAGAAATGGAAGCAACCCAAGTGCCCATTGACTGACGATTGGATAAAGATGTGGTGTATATGTATGTATGTATATATATATATATATACATACATACATATACACAATGGAATACCACTCAGCCATAAAAAAGACAAAATCGTCCCATTCACAACCACATAGATGGACCTTGAGAGTATTATGTTAAGTGAAATAACCCAGACAGAGAAAGACAAACACTGTACGATTTCACTCACATGTGGAAGATAAACACACAGACAAGGAGAACTGTTTAGTGGTTACCAGGGGGAAGGGAGTGGGGGGTGGGCACAAAGGGTGAAGGGGCGCATTTATATGGTAACTGACAAATAATAATGTACGACTGAAATTTCACAATGTGATAAACTATCATGACCTGAATTAAAAAAAAAATCTAAGTGTAATTTAAAATTTTCCAAGACACTCAAAATAATTAAGCCTCCCAACGTGTTTTCTCCACATAAAACCTAATGTTCAAGACTTGCTTTGTCCTTTGCTAGTTATCTTTATCTATCCTCAGATGCTTGACTTAAAAACTCCTAATTTATATTAGACTAATTTCTTCCACAATTTGTCAAGTTGAGGTGGACGAAACAGAGCCGTATTTTCTCAGCAATGTGCCTACAGGCAGTCATGGTTAACGAGATACCTGCATATGCGCACAAAAAGCTCCCTTAAAGAATGTTTCTCCTCTAAGGGCCTCCTACCCTTGAAAAAATTGTTCTTCAACAGTGGATCTCTTTGAAGGAGTCCTACATGGAGCAATTCACATGTGTTTCTCTCTGAGTCATGGATTTTAAAGCAGGCCTCACCTTCCTAGGCCTGATAAATGTGTCAGACACAGGATAGGTACTTTTTCTATAAATAGTAAGAAATAGATTTAGAAAAACCAAAACTTTAAAAATTGTGCTGTTTAATACGGTAGCTGCTTGGCTATTGGCCCCCAGAAATATGACCAGTATGACTGAGGAACTGAACTTTTTATCTTTAATTTTAGTAAAAATTTACAAACTGATAGTTCAGTTGTTAGAAATATTTTAGGTGTGTTTGGACCAACTTGTGAACCTCCATATTCAACTGTAAACTTTACATAATCTAAATACAGATGGAGTATTTCTGATGAGATTTAACATCTGAATCGAGGTGTGCTGGAAGTGAAAGAATACCTACCAGACTCCAAAAACTTAGTATAAAAAGTGTAAAATAGCTCATCAAAGATTTTTACGTTGAAATTATAATACTTGGATATAATAGGCTAACAAAAATATATTACTAAAATTTACCCTGTTTCATTTTACTTTTTTTTTTTAAAGATTTTTTTTTTAATTTTTTTTCCTTTTTCTCCCCAAAGCCCCCCAGTACATAGTTGTATATTTCTCGTTGTGGGTTCTTCTAGTTGTGGTATGTGGGACGCTGCCTCAGCGTGGTTTGATGAGCAGTGCCATGTCCGCGCCCAGGATTCGAACCAACGAAACACTGGGACACCTGCAGCGGAGCGCGCGAACTTAACCACTCGGCCACGGGGTCAGCCCCCATTTTACTTTTTTTAATGTGGCTACTAGAAAATTTTAAATAACGTGGCTCACATTATATTTCTATTAGATAGTATTGCTTTAAACAAAGATTCCCAAGAAATCAATTAGGATCTACCAATAATTCTTGAGGCTTCACCTGGCTAATTGCCAAGCTAATTGCCATCGCCATACCTACCTCCCCAGGGACCTCAGAGATGTCATAATCTCGGGGATTCCCCACGGGGAAGGAACTGTGCTCAGGACTCAGACCCCTCCCCCATCAGCAGAGCATACGTTCAGCACTACCTAACTTCTCATGAACGCACACAGACCTCAGATGATTCTCAGTATAGACCCAAGAGTACGTACATCAAGGTGTCCGTTAACTGTGAGCAACCCCACTCCAGGTGGAGTGTGTCTGATGCTAAGGAATTCAAAAGTAGCTTCCCATCAGGAAAAAGCTTGGAGGCCCCACATGAGCAACTCAAGCAATTAAAATCTAACCAGAATAATCTTTAGTTATGTCTTTTCTATTTGCAAAAAATGAAACAAATATTTGTTTGATATGATTTATCATCAAAGCAAATAGTGGAAAAGGATAAGTGGTCCAGTGCTGCTCCCTCGTTTCTGCAGCACTGTTCCACTGTGAAGTCTGACCCACCTGGTCACGTTATTCAACTCAGACAGAAAGAAGAATGAGAAGACGGTGCCTAAGGAGGACAGCAATAGGTGTTTCCTGAACTGAATTCTTCCCACCTGTGAGCCCTTTGGCTAAGCATTATCCCATTTAACCCTGACAGCAACTCCATGAAGAATTAGCTTTGTCCACATTTTACAGATGAGGAAACTGTGATGAAGAGGGTTAAGTACTATGTCCAAAGTCACACAGTTAGTAAGTAGTTGGGACTGAGATACCAACTTAGGTCTGTTTGACACCTAAGCCCCAGCTTTTAGCCCTACTCCTCATGAAAGAACCAAAATGACCTCCTAAAAGAACCAGGAATTCCTTTCCTCTGGCTGTTAACCACGCTATCCCAGCTTACCTCTGTATGGACTTTAAAAATATAAGTGAGTTAACCTTATCCTAGACCCATGTAGAATTTGGGTTACCACATTGTTATCATACCAGAAATGTGCCAGATGGAAGACCATGCCTGCCTCCCTCCCCAAATCAGATATTTCCTAAAAGCAACACTCTCCTCAACGCCCCCGCCCCAGTCCGGTTTGGGCAGAGTTTCAGAATACAAGAGTTCCAAAAATACCTTCTAACTGGAGTGGGCCAGGACTAGAACTTAGGTCTTCTAACATCTAGTCCTGGGCCCCTTCCCACTCATCATACCAACTACCTTTATTAGAAGTTTTTAAAGATTACTAAAATTGGAAGGCACTATGAAATACATGTCTAGGCTAATAACAGCTGAGAGAATGTATGCATTGATAACCTGTCTTATAGAGAATAATTAGTTCTAAAACACTCACCAAGTGATTCTTGAGAACTATACGATGGCAAAAATAAAACCATTTTGAGATTGTCTGTTTTCATTGAAAGACAATATTTCAAAGATTTCTAGAAAACACCATCTTATAGAACCTAATGCTTTAGAGAAATATCAGAAACTTGTCAAAGTTAGACAGCTAACCAGAACTTTTCAGGATAATTAGCCAATTTTTGAAATGAAATCCTAAATCACAGAATGTGAGAAATTAAAAATTTACAGTGGTATCATGACAAAGTACCAGATTAAATTCTGAGGTGACAGAGTTTTTGATTTCCCCTGGTGCTCTGTAAAATCATCCTAGAAAGGAGTAGAAAGAAGACTTCTATTCAGGAAAGTCCCTTATCATTGGTTAATTCCAATAGCTCATTCCATTTTGGGGTTCCTTTAGTTTGCCTTTTTTCAATTCTCTATAATTTTATGTTAGAAAACTGCATTGAAAGTTATTTTAAACTTGCATAAAAGTGCATTCTTTCTGAAGGACATATAGTTCATGTATAAAAATTAACTCTATTTTCTCTTCTTGATAAAAGGTTTTCATACTTCCTTCATTTAGTGGTTTCACACATTTTATATGTTATATAAACGTTTTTGGTATATTGTTATATTTGTATATTATATATAGCAGATATATATGTTATTATATACTAGTCCTTTGATATATTTTATACATATTAATATTTCCAAAGCCACCTTATTGGAACTCTAATAGTTTCAATAGTCAAGAAGTTCTCATAAACATCCAAAGTGCATAAACTTGTACCCCTGGAAGGAATTTAGCAGCAGAATATATGTTAATAGAAAACAAATTTTAATCTTAAAGAAAATTATTTTTGTGCTATTAAAATCAATGTTACCATATGTATTAAAAACCACTGATATTAAATAGGAAGAATAGTTTATATAACTTATATCTTACAAGTTTTATACATTGGAATTTATATTCTCTAATATTAATTAGAGAAAATAAGAAATGAGTGTAGGGTTAGAAAAATATAGATAAGTATAGCCCTTAATTCTGCATGCTTTGTGGGCATTTTTCCGGATTCAGTTGTTTGAATCATTCTACCTTTTCTTAGTAACTTTGCTTGTATTTAGTTTGGGTTTAGCAGTATAGTTCTCCTTTAGGCTCAAAAGGACTGAAGCTTAGGTTTAATGCTATGCAAATCGACCTCATTAAAAAAATTTAATTCTGAAAATAGCTTCCTGCTATATTACTAGAGGCACCTGCATATCATAAACAACTTTATTTAACTTTTTTTAAACATAGATAGTAACTTTCTTTTTGACACTCAACATCCCTTTTCTATTTGTAATACTCCCGTTAACAGAAATGTGAGCTTAAGGCAGAAAAATAATACGCAGGGAACTATGAAAATCAGAATCTGTTGGCCCTTTCTAAATGAGGCTCACATTAAAGATTGTTAATTTAATTTGAATTCGGTGTTTATATACTCTTTAGTAAAGCATTTGTTAAATTAGCACAGAAATGTCTCAAATGACATTCCAGCTTGATTTGGAATGCATGTGTTAATCAGAACACTGCTTAATTTGAGGAAGAAAGATCCAGAGAGAAGTAGATGTACACATTGGTCTGAAGTAGTATTTCCAAGTCCGCATGTTGACACCGTATATATAAAATCTAGACTTGAAAACAGAAGTAGTACATTATAATTTTGAACTTCTCAAAGTCCATTTTTCCCACCTTACTATTTCCTCTGGGTAACAGTTGTTAATACTGTTGATATATTCTTGAAGGAGAGATCCAGGTTCTGCTTTTATCTCTTGAACCTTTTTAAGTCCACCACTTGTTACAAAAAGTCGCCGAGCTTTGCTATCATGTGGCAGCACCTTGAAAAGTGAAGCACGTAAAAATGTCAGCTTTTCTTTTCCAAGTTCGACTATTACTACTGAAAAGCAATAATATATCTGAGGAAATGGAAAAGAGAATTTATGTCCAATGCATGTGTAGCATAATGAGCCCAAATTTGCTGATGATTGGAGGTAAAATGCCGTCTTTTTAGAAACGTATTGACTTTTTATGTCGCGGAGATGGAATAAAGGCGGTGACACGAGCACAGGCAGTGGAGGTCCACTCATACATAGAACAGTGGTCAAGTGGTGTTCCCCCTGTGCCCACAGCCACTCCCGCTCTCTCCTCGACCCACAAAATCAAAGGCAAACCCTTAACAAGGCACAGAAGGCCTCTGTGACCAGCTCTAAATACCTCTCCAGCTTCCCTTCCCACACATCTCTATCCCAAATTTTGTCCAGCAACCTCAGAGGGTGCATGCAGGGCCATTTCTTGCCTTTGTCCATGCTGTTTCCTCTTCCTAGAATGCGCTCCCACCCTCCACACACCTCCTTCCATTTGCTTGGCTAACTCTTGCTCATCTTTTAATATTCAGCTCAGGCGTCACCTCCTTGAAGAAACTTTCTCTGGGCACCCGTACTCTCTTATCCCAGGATGAGATAGGCACTGTTCTTCTCTCATACCATCCGTTAAACCCTTATTGCTGCACTGGCCACATAATATTTTAATTATCAGTTTATATGTCTGTCACATACAAATGTCATTGAAGGCAGAAACTAACCATTCATTCATTCATTTTTCTAGCACCGAGTGCCTAATAGATGCTAATAAATGTTTAACAGATGAACAAACATACTAGGAGTGGGCAGAGAAAGGAAATTGAGGAGATGTTAAAGAGAAAGAAGAAAAGTCGGGAAAGTAAAGTGTCAACAAATCCAAGAGAAGATTTTAAGAAACAACCAACGAGGACTAAAAAAGGCACTGGATTTGAGAGTGGGTGTTTGTGTGTTGAGAGGAAAGAGCCAGTGGAGATGAAGAAATTAATTATTCAAGACAACAACAACCAGGCAAGGAAGGTCCTGGAGCGGGGTGAGCTGGCCCATGGGAATTCCGCTCTCTTTCTTGGTCATCCCTACTATTCCCTCTGACAGAAACACCCTTTCTTTCCCCCTCCCCTCTCAATCTAAGGTCAAAACCAGCTTTTTCCACTCGTACTTCCTGCACTGAAGCCCTCTCTGAATACCTCAGACTGCAATCACTCAGTGCTTCTTAAAAAAAAAGTTTATCGTGAGCCTAGCACATTGAAGTCTTTTCTAATTGTTCTGTCTGGTCCCTGGCTAGATGATAAAGTTCCTTGAAGAAGAACCTCGTCTTATTCTTTTTTGTCTATCCCCCAATGCTTAACAGAGTATATGTAGGCATTTAACAAATCTTTAAAACTACAAAAGGATCTGGCTAGTAAAACGTTACAGATATATTGGTTTTAAATATTTTGTTTGACTTGGAGAGTTTTCATGACCTCCTATCTCTGTCCCCAGCTACATTAAACTAATACCTTTTTACCCTCCATCTTGCTTTCCCATCTCTTTCTTGTGCTCTGGTACCCTTAGATTAGGAAAACACAAAATTCTTCCTGAAGCAAATAGTCCCAAAGGCACATCTATAAGAGTATATGATATGAGATACTGTCTTTAGTTTATTTTATTTTGACTGTTTAACTTGCACAAATTCCACTGATTTATTTTTATTTACTATAGTGACTTATTTTGAACTTTTTTTTTTTTTGGTGAGGAAGCTTCACCCTGAGCTAACATCTGTTGCCAATCTTCCTCTTTTTTTTGCTTGAGGAACATTGTCGCTGAGCTAACATCTGTGCCAACCTTCCTCTATTTTGTATGTGGGACACCACCACAGCATGGCTTGATGAGTGGTATGTAGGTCTGTGCTGGGGATCTGAACCCATGAACCCTGGGCCACCAAACTGGAGCATGCAAACTTAACCACTATGCTACTGGGCTGGCCCTATTTTGACCTCTTAATTCAGGTTAGTGTTCATTTTCAGAGAAAGTTCAATAAAATTAGAATATGTCACTCAGTATTCTAAAAGATTAAACTATAAAATGAAACTTTCATAAATAACGTCAACTATTCATTTTCAAGACTGTCTACAGATGGTCCACTCCGCTCCTTCCTCCTCCTCGCTCTTTGCTGATCAAAGTAGCATTACAACTGACTATTCAAATGAATGTGGCCCTCCGTCCATTCATAACTTTTTAAAATTAACCTTCACCATTTCCATGCTTTATTTCTTTAAAAAAACAACTTTTTGGTTTTGTGTATGTGTGTGGTTTTTGTTTTGTTTGTTTTTGAGTGCTTGATATGTGCCAGGATTGAACTAAACTTTTTACATATGACATCTCATTTAATCTTTACAATGACCCTATGAAATAGGTACTACTCTTATTATCCCCATTTTATGGGTAATCATACTAAGGTTTAGAGAGGTCGAGACTTTGCTAAAGACATTACAGCTGGTCAATGTACATGCAGGCAGCCCAATCCAGAGCCTGAGCTCAGAGCCGCTCTGGGGTGCTACTGCCAGAGACCCCCTCCTCTTAAATCAAGTCTCCTGAGCACAAGTCAACCAGTTCTGGGTAGTCAGGGCTGCCATGATTGTCAGTGGCTGTGGGACTGCGCCATTTTCCCTCAGCCTTTGCCATCAGAAGCCAGACCCACTGGTCATGCCCACTTCTAGCAGCTTGACCTTCCACCTTACTACTTTTAATCTGCAATAATCTAAGAAATATGACAGCTACATTTGTTAAAACTGTTCATAAAACAATTCAAGAAACTCCGAATGACTGCCTGAAAGCATCTCCAGTAAAGAACATGAACTTTGTAAAAAATATTTCAGTGGCACAGAAACCTTTTTCCTTTTCTTTGTAAGATCTTTGCAGTGCTCCCAGATGAGTGAGACTAACAGACACTGTGAAATTACTTAAAGTTACTTATCAATATAAAATATCTGTTATGAGGTTCTTACGTGTTGACATACTATTTACTCCCAAAGAACACTAAAAAGGGCTGTAGAGAGGGGCTGTGAGGGAAGGGTGAGGAAGAAGGAGGAAGGAAGTGTGAATTATTTATGGGTGAATTCTATTAACCTATGTTAATTTTATTAACCTACGCTACCTTCCCCGTCAATATAATCAGTGAGAGTTAAGTAGTAAAACCCTGTCGTCATCTTAGGAAGAGAACACTGACCCAACAGAGGGAAGAAGTTAACCACGCATTTTCATTCTCTTCCCCCACGTCCAGGCTGAGAGCACTTCTTACCTTACTGAACTGTCCGACCACGTGCTTCAGAATATTGGGAGGGGCATCATACAGAAATGGCTCGAGGGCTGGTAGATAGGTGCATTTTTGCAGGATACTTTTTATGGCTTTTTTACTCTATTGAAATACAAAGCAAAATGGATACCAAAGTCAGTCATCGATGAAAACCTGACAAAAGTTCATGTCATATGGAATTTGAAAATGAAATCAATTTCCTGGTCTAACCTGCAGTTGTTTCAAATTTTAAACTAGTTGTCATAAAAACTCCTTCTATCTTTCATTGGTTTTATCATAGAATACCCTGCCAGTTGTCTTTATGTTAAATTTTAAAATGTACAGTGTATTATTGAGCTCTCAATATACCTATGAGGAAATTAAAATTATAAAGCATAAAACAATAGACATTAAATTAGTATGTATATTTTATTAGTGTAAAAATTTGTACATACGGAACTGTGTACAAACAGGAACGTCCTATTCTTCCCAATCAACAAATATGAGAAAATACTTAGTTTATTGTAGAAAGTCATTATCGAGCATTTTGTGTTCTCCAAAAGGTTTCATGGCCTGTAGGTACGTGGTTAGAAATATTCTGCTGTGTGCATCATTCAGTGAGCTTTGCAGGTATGCTGCTGTAGCTCACGGGGAGAAATGGAAGCAAAGCGGAGGATCTACCCAACTGTGGGGAAAAGCTCCCTGCAACAACAGGGAGTGTTTCACCCACAAGCTAGAGGATAGGGCCCTGCATGGACCTTTCCCACTCTCCCCAGCACTGTGTATTTCACAGTGACACCACGTGGTGCTGCCCTCCTGCCACAAGTGGCTGAAGAAGGGTGCCCTTCGAGTGATGCACATGGCTGCAGCCAGCCCTGAGGCCATGGCTGGTTGTGGTTCTGTATCTTTGTGTTAAAGCCTGCCCCTTTCACTTTGGAAGGCTTCACAATTGGGCTTGTCTAAGCTGTTTCCCACTAGAAATCCGCACCTGCCTGCAGGTGGCTTTGTGCTTCGGTGCATCCTTTCCGCCTGTCCTCTGATCACCTATTCTCTCTCTGAGGCCTTAGCCGACCTAGTCTTCTGGGATCTTGCTACTGAACCTTTAGCAAGGCCTTTGAAATGTCAAGGAGGGTTTTGATTTCCACATCATGAATTTTACAATTGGTAAATGGATTCTGTAAAAACTTTCATCACATTTGTGCCATCTGTAAAGGATCTCTTGAATTTATGGTTTCCCAGAGACCAAGGCTAAGCAGCCTTGTATAACCTCTTATCTCTTGACATATTTGTCCTCAAACATTGCTTTATAAACCAGATAAAATAAAACAAGGAATGTAAGAAATGCAGCCCAACATTTCCCCCATAAGTAATATAACATAAGTTGGAATTAAACTCTTGATTCCCAGCACACCTACTTACACCTTTGTAAACCACCTTAGGCTCATGGTGACCTCAGCAGGCCAACTCTAACTTAACTGCTGTTGGTGACAAGGTCTCCTAACAGCGTAGCGGAGACCACATTCACTGTACCATGCAGACAGCCTTACTCTGATTCTAAAAGTTCCAAGTAGGCAATGTACTGTTGAGTTGTTAATCAAGAACTCCAGAAAGGAGTCTAATGACACTAGAAATTCACTGAACTTTACTCTCCTTAGTCAAAAAATACACTCAGTTTACAACCACTGTATACTTCTAGATAGGAATGTACGTCATGATTGATAATCAGTGGTATTATCCAGCATGAAGGAAACATTAGTACATTAGTTAAGATTTTGTTTACTTGTCAATTTCTGGACTTAAGTTTTTTTCATTGGCACCTGAGCTAACATCTGTTGCCAATCTTTTTTTTCTCCTTCTCCCCAAAGCCCCCCAGTACACAGTTATATATTCTAGCTGTGAGTGCCTCTGGCTGTGCTGTGTGGAATTCCACCTCAGCATGGCTGATGAGTGGTGCCATGTCTGCGCCCAGGATCTGAACCGGTGAAACCCCAGGCCGCCGAAGCAGAGCGCACGAACTTAACCACTCGGCCTCAAGGACTGGCCCTCTGGACTTAAGACTTTTTAACCACTTTATCGAGATACAATTTATATACCATAAATTCACTCACCTTAAGTGCACAATTCAATGGATTTTTAGTAAATTTACAGAGTTGTGCTACCATCACCACAATCTAATTTTAGAACATTTTCATCATCCCCAAAAGAAACTTCATGCCCATTTGTAGTCACTCCCTATTGCCTCTCCCCACTCCCCGCCAACAGCCCCAGGCAACTACTAATCTACTTTCTGTCTCTATAAACTTGACTCTTCTGGACAATTCATATAAGTAGAATCATATAGTATGTGAACTTTTGAGTCTGGCCCCTCTCACTAAATACGTTTTTGAGGTTCATCCATGTTATAGCATGTATCAGTACTTTGCTCCTTGTATTGTCAAATAGTATTCCATTACACGGATTTACCACATTTTGTTTATCCATTCACCAGTCGATGGACATTTGGGTTGTTTCCACTTTTGGCTATTATGAATAATGCTGCTGTGAAGATTCATATATAAGTCTTTGCGTAGACAAATGTTTTCATCTCTCTTGGGACAATACCTGGGAGTGGAGTTGTTGGGTGATCATGGTAAGTTTAACATTTTGAGAAACCACCAAACTGTGTTTCAACATAACTGCAACATTTACACTCCCAATAATAATGTAAAAAGATTCAAGATTCTCCACATGATGGTCAGCACTTGTTATTATCCATCATAGTAATTATAGGCATTCTGGTAGGTGTGAAGTACTATCTCATTATGGTTTTAATTTGCATTTCCCTAATGACTAATAATGTTGAACATCTTTTCAAGTGCTGATTGGCCATTTATATATCTTATTTGGTGAAATGTCTATTTAAAGCTTTAGCCCAATGTGGATTGGATTATTTGTCTTATTTTTGAATTGTAACAGTTCTTTATATATTTTTGAATACAAGTCCTTTCTCAAATGTGTGCTTTGCAAATGTTTTTTCCAAGTCTATGGCTTGTCTTTTCATTTTCTTAATGGTGTCCTTTGAAGCATACAAGTTTTTAATTTCGATGAAACCCTATTTATCAATGTTTTATCACTTGTGCTTTAGGTGTCATATCTAAGAACTCAATGCCTACTCCAAGGTTACAAAGATTTACTCCTATGTTTTATCTAAGAGTTTTATAGTCTTAACTCTTATATTTAGATCTATGATCCATTTTGAGTTAATTCTGCTGTATGGTATGAAATAAGCATCCAAATTAATGTTTTTGTATGAGGATATAATAATTGTCCCACTTCCATTTGTTGAAAAGACTTGCTCTATCCTTTTCACGTTAAATAGCCTTTGCACCTTTGTGAAAAATCAGTTGACCATGAAAGGGTCTATTTCAGATTCTCAATTACATTGACATGTACTGCATGTCTTTCTGGAAGCAAATACCACACTATCTGGATTACTATAGCTTTGCAGTAAGTTTTGAAATTGTGCAGTGTAAGTCCTTCTTTTTCAAGATTGTTTTGGCTAGTCTGGGTCCTTTGCATATCCATGTGAATTTTAAAGATTTTATTTTTTCTTTTTCTCCCAAAGCCCCCCAGTACATAGCTGCATATTTTAGTTGTGGGTCCTTCTAGTTGTGGCATGTGGGACACCGCCTCAGCGTGGCTTGATGAGTGGTGCCATGCCCGCGCCCAGGATTTGAACTGCTGAAAGCCTGGGCCGCCGAAGCGGAGCGCACCAACTTAACTACTCAGCCACGGGGCAGGCCCTCTATGTGAATTTTAGGATCAGCTTCTCAATTTGGGGGGTGGGAAGCCAGCTAGGATCTTGATAGAGATTGTGTTGACTATACAGATCCACTTAGGAAGTACTGCCATCTTAACAATATTGAGTCTTCCAATCCAAGAACATGGAATGTCTCTCCATTTTGTCAGATTTTCCTTAAATTTTTTCAGCACTGTTTTGTAGTTTTCAGTGTACAAGTCTTATACTTCTTTTGTTAAACTTATTCCTAAGTATTTTATTCTTTTTGATGCTATTGTGAGTGAAACTATTGTCTTAATTTCATATTTAAATTGCTTATTACTAGCATATGGAATACAACTGGTTTTTACATATTGACCCTAGATCCTGTGACTTTGTTGAACTCTTACTAGTTCTAGTATTTGTGTACACGTGGATTCCTTAGGATTTTCTACATACAAGATCATGTTATACGTTGGGTTTAAGATTTGTTAGCCTTTAGAAAATATGCCTTATCTTTGGTTATTTATGGCTGTGAGCAAAATAAAATAGCTCCTACAATTTCATACTGTGAATTGTACAGAAATTATATGGGGTCAACAAACTTTTATTTACTTAATTCAGTAAATCAATATCTTAGTTTGAACTAATGAATAACAGATTATGAATTTTGCTAACTGTCACTGCATTTAGTAGCTAGTGTTTCTCCTTAGACATACAAAATACATGATGATGTCAGAGAAGGGGTCATAGGTTTACTGCTGTTTGTTTAGGGCAACTTGAGTTTGAGCCTGATTTTCCTATGAATTAGCATAGCATCTATAGTTTTACATTCATTCATTTTTCTGTCATTTCTAAAAACTGACTCTGTCCACACTGATCAAAACTGCTGTTGTTGTAAAAACCACAGTGAGTGACTAGCAGCACTATTTTCTCCCTCTTAACAACACACATAAGAATAATACTAAAATTTACAAAATATAACTGTCAATACTATACAAACACTTGAAACCGCTCCAATTGTTTTTCACAGAAAATTAAAGAAATAACAAAAATTATTCAATGTTGCTTTCCTTAATAGATGACCTTTAATGAAAACTGCTTAAAATGAAAAGTGTTTATTACTCAAAAGTTAATTTGGTTCTGAAAGCATTCTGGCCCGAAGAGTTGTGCAGTCAGGTATTGCTTATCGATGAGGATATGTTCTGAGAAATGCTTTGTTAGGCAATTTTGTCATTGTGCGAACAACACAGCCAGATGGGATAGCCTACCGCACACCTGGGCAATATGGGGTAGCTATTGCTTCCAGGCTACAAACCTGCACAGCGTGTGACTGGACCGAATAATGGAGGCAACTGGAACACAGGGCTAAGTATTTATGTATCTAAACATATCTAAACAGAAAAGGTACAGTAAGAATACAGTAGAGAAGATAAAAAATGGTGCACCTACGTAGGGCACTGACCATGAATGGCGCTCGCAGGACTGGAACTTGCTCTGAGTGAGTCAGTGAGTGAGTGGTGAGTGAACGCGAAGGCCGAGGGCACTACTGGACACTGCTGTAGACTTTAGCAACACGGTACACTTAGGAGAGACTAAATTTATAGTGCATCTTTGTCTTTTTTATCTTTCTTCAATAATAAATTAACCTTAGCTTACTGTAACTTTTTTTACTTCATGAACTTTTATATTTTTTAAAAGTTTTTCATTCTTTTGTAATAACATTTAACTTAAAACACAAACACATTGCACAGCTGTACGAAAATTCTTTCTTATTTTATATCCTTATTCTACAAATTTCTTTCTTTTTTTTTTTTTTGAGGAAGACTGGCCCTGAGCTAACATCCATGCCCATCTTCCTCTATTTTTTTTGTGGGACATCTGCCACAGCATGGCTTGACAAGCAGTGCATAGGCTGGCACCTGGGATCCAAACTGGCAAACCCCGGGCCGCCAAGGCGGAGCACACGAACTTAACTACTGGGCCATTGGGCAGGCCCCAACTTTTTTCTATTTTTAAATTTTCTATTTTTTATCTTTTTACTTTTTCTTTTAAGATTTTTTATTTTATTTATTCATTTTGGTGAGGAAGATCAGCCCTGTGATAACATCTGTGGCACTCTTCCCCTATTTTATATGTGGGATGCTGCCACAGCATGGCCTGATAAGCAGTGTGTAGGTCTGCACCCAGGATCTGAACCTGCAAACCTCAGGCTGCCAAAGCAGAGTGCAGGAACTTTTAACCACTACGCCAGTGCGTCGGCCCCTATTTTTTACTTTTTAAACTTTTTTCTTAAAAACTAAGACACAAACACACACATTAGCCTAGGCCTACAAGAGTCAGGATCATCAATACCACTGTCTTCTACCTGCACATCTTGTCCCACTGGAAGGTCTTCAGAGGCAATAACACGCATGCGGTTGTCATCTCCTATAATAACATGACTTCTTCTGGAACACCTCCTGAAGGACCTGTCTGAGGCTCTTGTTGAGGAGGTCTCACTCTTTTCAGAAATATGACCATGCTGGTTTGCCTAGTATGTTTCTTTTTTTCATCATATATTTGCTTGTAAGCACATAATGCCCCATTCCTCTCCAGTGTGTACTACACATAATTGTATGTGCTATGCTTTTATACAACTGGTAGCACCATAGGTTTGTTTACACCAGCATCACCACAAACGTGTGAGCAATGTGTTGTGCTATGACATTACGACAGCAATAGGAATTTTTCAGCTCCATTATAATCTTAATGGGACCACTATCATATATGCAGTCCGTTGTTGACAGAAACATCATTATGTAGCACATAACTGTAGTTATTAAAATGAAGGGGGAACAGAGGAATACATCCTCATGACTTCGGGTTAGGCAAAGTCTTCTTAGATATCACTCCAAAAGCACAAGCAAAAGGAAAAAATACGTAAATCAAATTGCATTAAAATTAAAAATTTTTCACTGCAAACAATACCATCAAGAAAGTAATAAGACAACTCACAGATTGGGAAAAAATGCTTCTAAATCATACGTCTGATAAGTACTTGTATCCAGAACATATAAAGAAAACTTATAAATCAGTAATAAAAAAATAAATAGCCTAATTTTAAAGTGGACAAAGAGTCTGATTAGATATTTCTCCAAAGAAGATATATGAATGGCTAATAAGCACATGAAAAGATTTTCAACATCATTAGCCATCAGAGAAATACAAATCAAAACTACTATGGGATTTCAATTCACACCCACTAGGCTGGCTATAATAAAAAACAAAGATAATAACCAGTGTTGGCAAGGATGTGGAAGAACTGGAAACCTCATGCACTGCTGGTGAGACTATAGAATGGAAGAACTGGAAACCTCATGCACTGCTGGTGAGACTATAGAATGGAAAAACTGGAAACCTCATGCACTGCTGGTGAGACTATAGAATGGAAAAACTGGAAACCTCATGCACTGCTGGTGAGACTATAGAATGGAAAAACTGGAAACCTCATGCACTGCTGGTGAGACTATAGAATGGAAGAACTGGAAACCTCATGCACTGCTGGTGAGACTATAGAATGGAAGAACTGGAAACCTCATGCACTGCTGGTGAGACTATAGAATGGAAGAACTGGAAACCTCATGCACTGCTGGTGAGACTATAGAATGGAAGAACTGGAAACCTCATGCACTGCTGGTGAGACTATAGAATGGAAGAACTGGAAACCTCATGCACTGCTGGTGAGACTATAGAATGGAAGAACTGGAAACCTCATGCACTGCTGGTGAGACTATAGAATGGAAGAACTGGAAACCTCATGCACTGCTGGTGAGACTATAGAATGGAAAAACTGGAAACCTCATGCACTGCTGGTGAGACTATAGAATGGAAGAACTGGAAACCTCATGCACTGCTGGTGAGACTATAGAATGGAAGAACTGGAAACCTCATGCACTGCTGGTGAGACTATAGAATGGAAGAACTGGAAACCTCATGCACTGCTGGTGAGACTATAGAATGGAAGAACTGGAAACCTCATGCACTGCTGGTGAGACTATAGAATGGAAGAACTGGAAACCTCATGCACTGCTGGTGAGACTATAGAATGGAAGAACTGGAAACCTCATGCACTGCTGGTGAGACTATAGAATGGCGCTCATATTGGAAACCTCATGCACTGCTGGTGAGACTATAGAATGGCGCTCATATTGGAAACAGCTTAGCAGTTCCTCAAAATGCTAAAGAGTTATCACATGACCTAGCAATTTCCCTTCTGGGTATCTACCCAGATACCCAGAGAAATGAAAACATACATCCACACAAAAACTTGTACAATAATGTTCTTAGCAGCATTATTCGTAATAGCCAAAGAGTAGAAACAACACAAATGTCCATCAGCTGGTGAATGGATAAACAAAATGTGGTATATCAATACAAGGAATTTTATTTGACAATAAAAAGAAACAACATATTGATATATGCTGTAAAATGGATGAGCCTTGAAACTTATGCTAAGCGAAAGAAGTCAGGCCACAAAGGCCACGTGTACTGTATCGTTCCATTTAAATGAAATGTCCAGAAGGGGCAAATCCACAAAGACAGAAAGTAAATTAATGGTTGCCTGGGGCTAGGCAGGGAGAATATGGAGTGACTGCTAATGAAGGAATGAAAATATTCTAAAGTTAGATTGTGGTGATGGTTGCACAGTTCTATGAATATACTAAAAACCATTGAATGGTACACTTTAAATGGGTAAATCATATGGCATATAAATTATATTTCAATAAAGCTGCTAAAAAATGAAGGGGAACAACCCATGACAACAAGAAAACAATAATTAAATCAAATAATTATCTTAGAAATAATTTTATAACTAAGGTACTAGAAGGAACTTATTCAAATGCCAAAACTAAGATGGAACATTTCGATACGATGCCTCTAAATGAAACCAAATGAAAATGCAATTAATTGCCTGAGTATTTTCAAAACTTATTAGAGAAAAAGGATATATTTTTTTCAGTTTTTAACAAGATATTTGAAATAACATAGGTGCAGGTAGATAGTAAGGCTCTGTGAAAACATGCGAGAAGTTCCCAGGGGCTGCTCGTTGGTTCTCCTGGATCAGAACCAATTAGAGAATGTTACAGGAACTGACATGCCTTTGGGACAAAATGAACTTCAACATGGCCTTATAATCTGAGAGCTGCCACAGAGTAACAAATGAGAAATACCATTAGACAATTGCTGACGCTGTTGGATATATTTTTCTCTACTGAGATGGTGTCAAATCAAACAGACTTGGACTCTCATCCTAGAGCGTTTAAAACAACAACTGATAGAATCCAAGAGACCTGAGGGAAGAAAAAAAAATAATGATCCAGTCCCTACAATAAGAAAAGATCTGGATGGACTTAGAGCCTTGGAAAGATTGCTGACAGGATAATGATGGATAAAGAGCCCACTTTTTAATTTAATACCCAGTGTATTTCCTGAAAGTAAATTTTGTATCAAATATAGGCAGAGGGAACCTTAACTTCTATCAGCAAACCTAAATGCGTTAAGAAAACTGCTTTTGTTAAACTAAAACACAATAAAAATTATCTTACTTCAAAAAGTGAAGTTTTCAAACTTATTTCACTCCAGTGATATTTATACAACATAAAATCACAATAATTCATTAACAACCAAGTTAAATAGGGGCTGGCCCCGTGGCCGAGTGGTTAAGTCCACGCGTTCCGCTGCAGGCGGCCCAGTGTTTCATTGGTTCGAATCCTGGGCGTGGACATGGCACTGCTCATCAAGCCACACTGAGGCAGCGTCCCACATGCCACAACTAGAAGGACCCACAACGAAGAATATACAACTATGTATCAGGGGGCTTTGGGGAGAAAAAGGAAAAAAATAAAATCTTAAAAAAAAAAGTTAAATAAACTTAGTAGTATATAAGAAGCATGCGGTACTACCTAAGAGGCTATTTGCAAGCTATAATTACTATTGACTCCACTATTAATTATTCATGCTCTAGCTCATGTATTTCCTTATTTCCAAAACTTAAAGGAAAACAAAAGTTGTTAAGTGCAGGAATCTGAAAGTGATAGAGACTATTTTTAAAATATTAATAATTTATCTATTGATAGCTTAGAAGTTGAATATAATTACTGTTATAGCCCGGGCACAGCTTATGTCTGCGAGCCCCTGCAGAGGAGGCCACAGTCATTGGATCACTAGAGGTAAGGGTGGGGAGGATGGGAAATGAGGGGGAGTGAGGAGGAAAGAAGAGGAAGTGGGAAGAGGGAGGAAGAGAACAATAATGGGATAAAGAAATATGAGACCAAACGAGAACTACATATATAGGTTACAATTGTATATATGTAAATCAGCTGTACTTGAACAACTCAAAACTGGAAACAGAATGGTGGTTTCTCACCAGAAAGTCAAACAATCACAGAACTGTTAAACAGGAGAAGACCTTAGCACACTGTCAGACTTACTTTCTCCGCCAAGCCTTGCCAAGGAATGCACTTGACATGGGAGAAATGTAAGAGAAGCCCTACATCTATTAAATCATCGCTTTGATCCAGAAAGTCTTATAAAAATTGAAAAAATGTTCATCTTAGAAATCAACTTTCCTCAATGAATTTGTAGAGAAATAACCTGTGAACATAACCAAATAAACAGAAATTCACTTTTCTAAAATTTATAAATCAAGTAAATGATTCACTGTTGCCTATCACGTTGAGCCCCTCAGCCACACAGTTCAAGTGAACTTGCGGCCGCATTATACCGCCTAAAGGTTGTGTCAGCAAACGGGTTTCCTATTTGCCAGTTTATTGTTTTAATTAAAATTTAAACGTAATTTAACTTACTGTTGCTAATTTTATTTTGAATAATTGTCCTTTCTGTGCACTTCTCTCTATCCAAGTCAATTCTGAAAGCTGCTTTCAAAAAATTTCATGTTTTCCTAATAGCGAGTATGCTTGGAAACATTTTTCCCCCCTCTGAAATTCTAGAATTGTTAAACAATCCATCCTACTTTATGTTCATGTTTTGTGAATTATTTGAGTAGCTAGTAAAACTTTTTCCAGAAAGCTTGCTTTTTAAAACATTGCATGATTTAAAGATATTTAATTTAGTGAATGTTATGGGCATTTTTCTTTTAAAGAACAAATATAAGACAAACAATTAAAAGATTGATTATGACTTTAGGAATACCCTCTGATCAGTTATATTACCTTTGGAAAGTACCTTAAATTCTTCTGGACTCAATTTTTTAATGTAAAATCGACTAAAGTTCTCTCCAGCCAATTCCAGCTCCAAAATTCTACTATTCTCCAATTCCTATTCCGTAAGAAAAGTCATCAGAAATGTAGAATGCAACAAGCATTCATTCATTTTACAGACAACTGTGCACCTGCAGAGAACTTTCTTTAAAATGCATCCTTGACTTTTAGAGACATGGGTAACCCATTTTTAGGCAAGACTCACCTCAATTCTTCTGATAAATTTGTATTTCTTGTATTTCAGAATAAAAGCAATATTGTCCATAATGAAAATTAAAACATTTTAAATTACATATCTTTAAGAAAGAGTCAAAATATAACAAATCTTCGTAAAACAGTTAAGAATCAAGCACTTACTTTTACTTGAAGATCCTCAGAACTCTCTGTTGACATGTACAGAGAAAGCAGGACCGGCAACGTGTTGGTGACGGCGACGGCCCGGGCGTGCTCGGGAGTGTGTCTGCCGATCTGTCCCAAGGCCCACGCCGCAGCCGCTTTAATGTGATCTTCTGGTTCTTCTGACAAGCAGAGCGACAACTGGGGCACACCCTGCCGTGTTGATCAAAAGAGCAAGCGCATGAATCTAGAGCAGGATTAAAGCCTTCCGTGTCTCTCACATTAGAAGGAATCATTTGGGCCTTGATCCTTTTTTTCCTAAACGGTTCAATAAATGAGCACATCACACCCTGTCATTTTTCAAGTCAATAAAATGACTAGAACTAATTTACCTTAATTATCTGTAACAATCCAACTAAACTAAGAATATCTCTGCAGCGTTTACTCCCCAAATAGAGAGGCATTTAACCAAACAACAGATGCCACAGACTAGTATGTATGCAAAACCAGATTCCACTGTGACAAATTAAAAGTGCTTAGATTTTAAAACCTTCTCTTTTCCTTTGTTAAAAAGTTAATTTAGAATCCTTAAAAAAAATTGCCTTTTCACAAGTATAATAGACCTGAGAACAAAATAACCACTATAGATCTAAAATCAAATGAATAATATGAGCAAGAATCCTATTTAAGTAACTTTCAGATTAAATATATTCACGAAAACCTTTCCTGAAATAGTAAATAAATTTCCATTAATTTTGGTCAACTTTTAAGCAATAGTTTTGCCCATTTTAATATGACTGAATGTCAAAGTAGAAACAATTGCTTTTGCTACACAGATAGCATGTGCTTACATTTTGCATTTTAGGCTTCAATTTTATCTAAACAACCAGAACAGAATGAACTAAAGGGCATCAAATACATCACAGTTTATATATCCAAAGAAGAACCAAATAAATCAAATTATAATTCCAGATTCTGTATAGGCATAATTTTCCAACTAATTTGAGACGATAATAATTATCCCCTTAAATTTAGTACCACAAGAGCAAATACCACGTGGTCACGCTACCATAGCCAAGGCCAAATGATCTATGGACCGCCTTCCTGCACCTTTAAATTTGGTTGTTAAGACCGACTTCCTGAAGAGACCTGCACATTTCTCCACTGGGTCCTTTCTTACAACTAAAACTGTGTGTCTGCCAATATGAAAGGTCAAACCTGTCTTCAGAATGAAGCAACTTTCCAGAAAGTCCATACTTCTGGGACATATCAAGATGGACGCAGCAGGAGGAAAAGAAGACAGCGCCCCCCCACCCCCTCCCCCAACTCTGACTTCCTGGTCTCGGTTGTTAGGAGAGCAAATGAGATAGGGAAGAGGAGTGTGCTTTGAAGATTCTAAAGTGTTACTGAAGTGTGAGGTGTTGTTATTAGTCCTTACAGTATACTGTAGGAAGAGGAAAGAATGAGACTGTACTGTGTGGTTTGCCTCAAACTGCGGCTGCCCCCTTGATCTTCAATCAACTGAAAGACAAACTAGGTGGGAGTGGCCAGCAGCAACCCTGGACCAAAGGAGAGGAGCGCCCCTCCTGCTTCCTTTGGAGAGATACAGGAAGCAAGAGCAATGGCTTCTCCTTTCATCATTCCTCCTACGCGTAAATTAAGCATTCTGACTATCCACAGAAGAACCGAGAATCGGCAATCCCAGCACCATCCCTGCAGTGACCCTTCAGAAAGCAGCGCTCCTGCTCCAGTCACTATCAGAGTCTTCGGTAACAGAAGAAAAGGAAAAGCACGGGATAAAAAGGGGGAGAAGCAAAGAATTATCACGGAATAGGTAGAAAATAAAGATCTGAGGCTCCTTTTATGCTGAGGATTAGCAAGGGATGAAAAAATCCACACTTCTGTTTAACATACAGCAGCAGGTTTCCCATGCTGATAAGACACCCACACCCTGGAGGGTCTCCGGAGATACTGTGGGCACAGGGCGGAAGCATGCCTCAGGGGATCAATATTTACTCATTCAACAAAGATTTTTTGAGCACCTACTATGTGCCAGGGCTACACTATATGGTGGGTTAATACCGAGCTGTAAATTGAGATAAGGCAAAGTCCCTAGAGCAAGGAAACAGAAACACCACTATCCATCAGAGACGTGTGCAGTGAACTGCTACATCTAAGAGGAGAAACCAGTTCCTGAGAGCTGATGGAAAGGAAGTGGATAAAAAGGGATGTCCTCACCACTTTCGTCTCCTACCCAAATGACAGGAAAGGGGAGAATGTATGGATCTCTGAGAACAATGAAAACAACGATCAGCCATGTTGTTTATAATGGTTGTTTTTAATCAAAGTATGCTTTACATGTTGGTAACTATGCACAGCCAGTCCTTCAAGACACAAATACGCTTAATATTTAAATACAGATAATAGCAATACTCAAAGGAATTGATATTTGTTGATGTTAAACACTGAGTAAAACTTTAAACCTCCCTCAAAATAAACCTTACTTCAAGCAGTGTTTGGGAAATGTACTAATAAGCCTCGAAAGAAAGCTGAAAAATTCTTTCGGTAATTCTCTCGCCCTCATCAATTCTATTTTATACTCGGCGGGAGAGTATTAATCTGTGGCTCTATCTTAGAATATCTCACTGCAATAACTAGAAGGAGATGAAGCAAGAACCAACCTTGGAAATGATCACCGCCATCGCCAGGTTCTCAGAATGAGCCGCGACATAGCCGAGCATCATGATGCCCGGCAGCCTTATGTTTCCCTTGCAGGACCCGATGCAGTCGATCACGGCCGCAACTCCCCCCGCGTTAACGATCAACTGCGACAGCTAAGAGAAAACGAGAGCCGGGTACTCGTGACCGGAGCAGAAGATGATCTTTAAATATTACTTTAGGATTGCCAAATATTTTTATTTAGGACATAAAAAATCCGGTAAAATCTGAAATATCATCTAGTGAAATTATATTAAAGAAATGTACAAGAATAATAATCCTGCCATTTCAAATGTACAGATATACTCACTGTGAGGAGCTCCACTCTATGGTTTTTTCATGCATGGATGGCACAACTTTTATTCCTGTTACAATGGATGTCAAAATTCCTCACCTACACACCAAGCCTAGGGCTAGTTCATAACTAGCTAACTACTGAAAGCCCCAACTACAGTGCGTGAGTATGAAGCAGCTTAACCACTGAATGTTGAAAGATAATGTCAGACTTGAAATATTCTAGTGTAATTATCCCCCACTTGCTAGCAATGATTACTAGTTGACTGCACCTCAATCTTGAAAAATCTCAACCAAATAAAGATGTTAGATGAAAGAAGGAATGAACACTTTAAAGTTTAGTGAAATGAAATTGATTAGTCAAAATATACACAGAAAAAGATACATCTTCAGAAGCCACCCAGGCTTGCTTCAGCTCTACTCCTTTGGCATCTAAGAACTCAGAGCGGGAACCACCAGGTAAGAGCAGCTATTACATGGTTACACCAGGCTGGGGGGCCTGGTGGTCTCTCCCGACCTGGAAGTGTACTATCTCTCACTACTCCCACTGACCAAAAATGACAAGGATGACAAAGGTCCACAATCCCCACAATCCAGAAATGGAAAGCAGAAAATGGTCAAAAACTGAGATTTCAGACTCAAACTCCATTGATATAACCCTGTGTTTCTTAACCGGGGGCACTTTGTGCCCTGGGAAACATTTGGCAATATATGGAGACGTGTTTATCGTCACACTTGGGGGAGAGGTGCTACTGGCATCTAGTGGGCAGAGGCCAGGGATGCTGCGAAGCATCCATCCAGCAGTGTCCAGGACAGCCCCCCGCAACGAAGAGTTGTCTAGTCCCAAACGCCCATAGTGCTGAGGATGACAGCCCTGACGTAAGCAGATCGTGTGCCACGTCACTGAGGCCCTGTAAACACGTTGATGTTTCACTTAAAAACTAAAACTAACTACATATTATTGTATTTTGAAGCTTTTCTTTTCTTTTCTTTCTTTTTTTTCCTTTTACCTCAGGTGTATGTTTTGCAATCTCCCTAATCAAAGTAGAAGCATTTTTCTTCACGTATTCATCTTTGTCCTTCAAACAGGTGAGAACAACTGGAAAAATCTCTGCTTCAACCACCATTTCTGCCAGATCCACAGAATGTTTTGCAATCTGACTGAGAGCCGAGAGGATCTGACGCTGTTAAGCAAAAACCAAAATAAAACAAAACATTACTACATGGAGTCCACTGCAGAGTTCAGATGTAATTCAAACAGCTTTAGACATATTCAAATTCCTTTATAAAAAGGAAAAAACGATTACATATCCAACATAACCTAAGATTTCTGAGTCTCAAGACATTCACATCCCTGTTTTATACAGAAATAATCAATTTCTTAAATTCCCTAATTTCCAAAATAAATGTCTTAGTTCTCTGTGGACTATTTAAATCTCTATCTATTGCACATGATCAAAGAATGTGACCTTTGAATGAATACTGTTTCTTAATTATATTCTATAAGGTTTTTAAATTCTTAATGTTAACCAAGCAATGGAAAGTTCTTTGAGATGTTATCAGCATCATGCCAAAAATAAGGTGTTAGTTCTGCATCATCATAAGCACAGTAATTTTCTTAAGAAATCCACATATAATAGAGGTGGGCTGGAAGACCTTTAGCTCCCTTCCAATTCCTGAGATTTAATCATTATGTGATTCCTTATTTTAATGATTAATGTTAATACTGATACTACTTCTGATTTTCAGCATTGCACATATTTTTCCCAGTTATGTCTTTATTGTATAACCCTTACAGCTTAATTTTCATATATTAAAAGACCAAAAACATAATATATTCATATCTGTTTTCAATGATAATTTACATTATTTTAAAATGTATACTATTACTCCATACCCATTTCTATTTTCTTAGCTTATCAGCCTGGCCGTTTATTTTTAGGCTTATTTTTGAATACCTTCAGTTTAGCATCGGGGTTCAGGATCATCTGGGCTAAATGAGCAATGGCCCCTGCATCCACTACGGTCTGCGCTAACTCTGGAGAATGCTTTGAAATATCACTGAGGGCTGAAGCAGCAATCCTTTTCAAAGCAACTTCTGGCTCCTGGATACAGAGTACTAAAAGAGGAACAGCTCCCGCATCCACCACAGCTTGTGACAGTTCTGTGGGTCCAAGAAAAGTAATTAAGTGAGTATGGGTGACTGACCCTTGTGCAAGCCATTTTTCACCCTGACAGATACAGCAAAGAAAAAAGGGGAGGGTGTACTTCACTGTCTCGACATCTGCATTTCAAATCAGCCTTTCTGGTTTCATAAACCATGTGGACCAATCCTGAGCTGAAAAGAATACAGGTCAATAGATGGACCTCCATTTACATGAACACATTTGAGGTAGATTAGGCTGAAATGGCTTGTTATTCTTTTTTTTTTTTTTTAAGAGAGTAAGCAGATGTCAGCTGTTTAAGCTCTGACAATTCTGCACTTCTCAATAGACAAGCATTTTATGCATGGTTTACAATAACAGAGAAAATTAAAGTACCAAAAATTTACCAACCACACTAATTAGGCAGTATTTTGTGCTATTTACATGAGTAAACATTAACATGAATCTTGTGCCAATAATGTTGATTTTTAAATTCCTTTAATCTTACACTTTTAAAAGATTTTTAAAAACTTTGTGCAAAATAAAAAGGTGCATTTTCATTGTGCACATAAAAATATTTTCAAACACGAGATCTACAACTGAAGAACAAATTTTAATATATATCAATGTTAATGTTTAGATAAAGGAATAAATTTATCTTAACCATTTTACATGTCACAAATATGTTTTAAATTTACATGTTGATTTAGTTGTGTGTCCAAGAAAAACAGCTATAAATATAATACATTTTAAATTATAGAGAATGGGAGACAGTCAGACAGACCTATATAATATAGATGTAAAAAATGTCTTTTGAGAAGCATAAAATGTCCTAGTTACAGATTCTACTCTCATTGTATTCACAGACTCTCTTACTGAATCACATACACCCATTTTTAAAATCTCTTCCTTTCAAATTATATTCCCATTTTCCCAGATTTGTAGTGACTTGATAACTTATGTCTTAATAGCCAAACTAAGATATCTATTCAGCATATCACTTGAAGTCTTTGAAGAAAATATGGTATTTAATTTTTCAAAAGATTGGTAATATCACATTTTCTAAGTGGAAATAATGTTCGAAATACAGGTTAATGTCCAATATTTGTTTTCTTTAAATTATTAGAATTATCTTAGAAATCCCAAAATTGTGTAAACAATTCATTCATTCTTTCACTATACAAGTATCAATGGAAGGTTACTATGTGTCAGACATTCAACTCTGGTGCAGATGACACACTTCTACATTTGAACACTAGACTGACTAGCAAATATGTTTCAGTTTTTAAAATCTAGTGTAAAATATGAAATACAATGGGAAATTAACATGTAATCTCAAGAACCAGAGGCAGATAGGAGGAAAGTGGTTAAAAGAAGAAGACAACAGCAGCAACAAACCGGAGTATCAACCGAGCAACACAGCAGACTCCTCAAAAGCATCTCTGGGATTCTACTCCGATTGCTTGAAGTTCAACAAGACAGCAGCTGCAGCAGGTGATCACCGTTTCCCTCCTGCCACTCCCACCCAAGGGAAATGGGAAGGAAACACCAGGTGTGATGTTGCATGTAATTTCTAGACACAATTCTCATTTTATGTTAATTATTGGCATGTTGCTTAATTTAATTCAGTCCAGATTATACGGGTGTTGTATAGTAATATGAACTCTATCCGTACATATTTAAGGGCACCTGGCATATATATAATGGGCTGAACATTTTGTTTTGAGAGAGAATATAAGGATTAGTTCATCTGTTTATATATTCTCACTTTTATACATAGTTTCCAAGAGTAAAGAATATGCAGCAAGTTACAACTGCTTAAAAGTACTGTTAATAAAAACTTAAGGTTCTTTTAAAAAAAATACCTATCTTTGTAATTCTGATATTTTATCATTTCCTTGAATAACTATTAGAGTGCCATATGCTCCTTTCCCTGAACTCTATCATGTTAATAACAAAGCAAACTTCGATAAAGTTTGGCTTGTTACCCCATGCCATCCTGAGCTGTTTCCTCTTCTCTCTAGAGCAATGACGTTGAGTGCGGGGAAGGCTGGAGACAGCATGGAGGAAGATTTGTCGTGAAGCTTGTAAGGACCTGGACTGGGCCCCGCAATTTTCTACTTGCAGTTTCATATACTTTACATCTCCAAATTTATATGATGCTACAAAACCAGGATCTGCTCCTAGGTGGCACACGTTATTTATAAATAATGTTGTTCTACTTTCATACACATATTAGGTATAAAACAGTGGACATATAAGTAAAAATACAGTAAGCCTAAAGAATGCACACTATTCTATGTTACACCTACTACAGGCTATTTCGTCCTGCCTCTGTCACACTTTTTTCTATGGCATATCTTTCTCCTCTTCCCTACTTTTGCTCCCTCGGGCATTTCTGTGCCAGTCACTGTTGGTGTCTACCCAATAGCCTTTGTCAGCCAGGACATGGGCTTGTGAACCAATCCTGGCCAATGGGACATGAGCAGAAGTCAGCAGGAAGCCACCTGTGAGAAGTTTTCCTCTGTCATAAACAGATACACAGGAGGAAACACTGCCTCTTCTCTGCTGGACATAGTCGTTTCCGCAGATGACATCTGGAACTCCTACAACCATCTTGCAACTATAACAGAAGAAATCACCAATACGCTGAGGATGGCTGAGTACAAAAATGAAAAACATCTGGGTCCTCCATGACACTGTTCAGCTGCATGACCGACCTTGGAACTGCCCCGACTCTGAACTTTGTGTCATGTGAAATTAAAAATGTCCTTACTGTTTAAGCCATTTGTAGTTGATATTCTGTAGCTTATAGCCAAAAACCTCCTGATAGACTTCTGTTCTCTCTCATGCTCAGTGTATGTACCTATTTGCCTCACTTCCTTCAGTCATTGAGTGTTCATTAAGTGCTTACTATGTGCTAGGAACTTGGCTAGATGTTGGAGCAGCAGAATCGAGTAAAACACTGCTCTGTTCTAGAAGGCTCTGCTCAGGGTGAATATATGAACAGGCTCCTACCAGCAGAGAACAGAGCTAGGAGTCGATTCTGTGGAGTGTTGGGGGAAGATGTATACAGGGTCCATTTCAGGGAGTGCTTCCACCTTACTTCCTTCTCCTTTTTTCTTTGGTCCCATGCTTTCCTATTCTAAAAAAAGCAGTAGTAACCCAGACACATACAAAATTCTGACGTATTTAAAAATAACTTCCCACAGGAGAAATCTCATGGAGCTCCTTTTTAGACTCCAATTTGGAAATGAGTTTGGGCTCAATTAACTATCATGTTTATGAAATCAGGACTGGTATGTACAGAGTCAGATGCTCATAAAAGGTCTGACCAAAGACAAGCAGTGAGCCAAGAAATTTATCTTCATTATCTGAGAAATCTTAGCCTCATTTTAAATTTTAAGTGAATCTTCAAAAAATTCTTTAAAAATACATCTTCTATTGTGCAATAACGTGACATAATCATATGTACTGTTGATAATAAAATTAAAAGTAGTTATGCAAAGAAAAATGCAGAGAAAAAAGCTATACGTTATACCAACATACTAACAGCATTTATACTGGGTTGATGGTGATATGTTTTTCTTCTTTATTTGCCAATTTTCTTCAATGTGATTATACATTTTTAAAAAATTAAAGAAATATGAGCATGTCTTTTGTTCATACATACAGCTACTTCTGGGGCTAACTATACTAACATTACTATTAAAAAGGAAAAATAAATATAAACATTTTAACTTGTTTCTCAATATGGCAGAAAGTTTATTTTTAAAAAATGGTGCAAATATATGCCTCCTTTACACAAAATTTTAGGAAAGAGTATATAATTATTCCTTGAAGAATTACTAATATATACTAGAAATATTGTCCATTTACTTATTCACAGTTTCCTTCTTGCCTTAATTCATACCCTTATTACACTTACATTAAAATATTACATTTTTGAAACGTTAAGCATTCTGCATTTTTAACAATTTTTTAGACTGCAAATGGTCAGAGGGAAGAAAACTGTCCAGTAGCACCTTCCTTATTCATAAATAGTAATCAAAGCCATTTATTGCATACATGTAGACAATGAATATCCAGCCCCCAAAGCTGATGGTCCGCTGTTTCAGTACAGGAATAACTGGTTGTGTTTGGCCTCATGAAAGCTCACTGTTGAGTGAAAGAACGAGGCCGCCTCCTCTGAGAGAGGACATCCTGTCCCCCTCTCTGTTTTTCCATAAGTCTTTCTAATAATGTTTATCAGGCTTACGTGCACATATAATTCTCTGTATATTAATAACGAGAAAATTTGGGGCAACAACCCTTTGCTTCTCACAGTCTTGCCTTAAGAATTTTACTCCATGCTGTTCTTGGGATCTGGGTTTTTCGTTTGGGGGGAGTTTTTTCCTAACAAAATAAAGGCTGATCTTATAGTGCTCCCTCACTAACAGGTGTGAAGTGTTACAATTTAAATGGATCAAAATCTTCAACTTAGAATAGTCAAAAAAGCTCAGTACAATTTTAGGCTTAATTTTAAAACAAAAACAGACAAAAGGAGGACTTTTAATATCAACAACATTCTCAAAATTAGTACTATCTAAAGCTGGATGAGGGGACTATTAGAAATGACTTGATGTTGAGAAGGGAACAGGGAGACGGGATGCCCGTCTGCACGGAATCAGCACGGCTGTTAGAGGGAAAGCTAGGTGAGTCACGCAGGAGCGATTTTGCACTAATAGAGCTCACAGTGGCCTCAAGCCCTCCTCTTGACAGTTATGGCTAGCTGTTGGTTTAGATCAGGGGTGGGAAACTCAAACACCTACAGGGCCCAGGCAAGTAATTAAAATAAATAAACCAGAGGATGTGCGAACAACACCGAGTAGGAGAGCAGTCACAAAATGGAACAGTACGTGCACCAGCTACTCCTAGGAGCAGCAATTGCTTAATTCAGCCCAGTGTTGCCATATAGGCATCTATGAGGAATATAGGCCTACTCTTGTCAGATCCTTTGATTTTTTTCAATAGAAGTCAGAAATCTGATTTTTAATGTGAAATTGCCTGGTTTTTAAGCACTGGCAACTTTTTTTGAATGTGTGAGACAACATAGTGTAGGCCAAATAAAACACATCCGTCTGTGGGCCAGTGACAGCCTGTGACCACCATTTTACAAAGCTAGGCTTAAACCTCACACCTGCTAAACCACCTGTGGGGCCTTTCTTGGGGTGGAAAGGTGATGTTCTTTCTACCTGTGATTCCTGAAGTCATGTTTGGAGCCATAAAGGAAACACCACTATGGTGGTCATATAAGAAAATTCAGAGGAGAATTCCAAGAAATTGATGAAAATCTAAAATTTGGGCTGCAAAAAATGATTAATCTAAACACATATTATGATACTCAACTAATTCTGCAAATAATAAAGACGTAGGAGAGAAGAACTTGAGCAAAATTTAAGCGAGCCATCTGAGGACTCAGAAAAAGGACTCAAAATTAAGAGGCTCTCCAAAAGAAAAAAAAGGAAGGGAAAAAATACATATTTAGCACATTAATTCAAAAATAATTACACAGGGGCCACCTCCACAGCCGAGTGGTTAAGTTCGCGCGCTCCGCTGCAGCGGCCCAGGGTTTGGATCCTGGGTGCGGACATGGCACCGCTCATCAGGCCACGTTGAGGTGGCATCCCACATCCCACAACTAGAAGGACCTGCAACTAAGATATACGACTATGTACGGGGGGCGGGGGGTGGGAAATAAAGCAGGAAAAAAAAAAAGATTGCCAACAGCTGTTAGCCCAGGTGCCAATCTTTAAAAAAATAATAATAATAATAATTACACAAATCAAATGTCTGAAGAACTCTAATTTCTTTTAACTTTATTGCTTTTTAATTAATTTTTTCAAACACTGCTTTTAACTCACTATTTCGAAGCCCTATGAAAAGTTATATTTGTTTCATTAAGAAGTAAAAGAAAGTTATAAATTATTGTTTCTTTGAACTTAGGTGGCCCATATATTAGTTTAAAGATAGCCTGGTTTTCACATCTGGCTGTAAAATATATAGCTATATCACTTCAAAATCTTTTAAAATAAAGCAGTTCTGTACACTCTGCTTTGACGGCCTGCAGTTCATGAGTTTGGATCCTGGGTGTGGACCTACTCCACTCATCAGCCATGCTGTGGAGGCATCTCATGTATAAAGTAGAGGAGGATTGGCACAGATGTTAGCTCAGAGCGAATCTTCCTCAAGCAAAAAAAAAAGAGAGGAGGATTGGCAATGGATGTTATCTCAGGATGAATCTTCCTCACCACACACACGCAAAAAATTCCTACCATGTATATTAATCTTATGTTAATAATAGTCATCCCATTTAACCACATTTTTCATGATTGAGTGAATTTTAGCAAAACCAAAAAATTTATGGTGCTGCAATTGCCAAAGCTGGTTATTTACTGGCTATACTTTGGTACGATTTTAGTAATGTCACTTCCAACGTAGAAGACATTTGTCTAGTTTTTGGTCTAACCCAGCTGTTTACAACTGGCATAGTTATCTACTACTGTGTAACAAATCATACCAAAGTTAGAAGCTTAAAACAGGAAATATTTAATATCTCATAGTTTCTGTAGGTAGGAATCCAGGAACAGCTTAGCTGGGTGGTTCGGGTGGGACCTCTCACTAGGCTGCAATCAAGAAGTCAGCTGGGGCTGCCATGTCTGAGACTTGACTGGGTCTGGGGATCTGCTTCCAAGCACACTCACAGGAATGCTAGAAGATGGCTTCCATTCCTTGCCACTTCTGGGACCTTTCCATAGGCTTCTCATAATGAGGCTTCCCCCAACGGGAGGGATCCAAAAGAGAGAACCCAAGACAAAAGCTGCAGTCTTTTACAATCTAGCCTCAGAAGTGACAGCCCATCACTCCAGCTATATTTCCCTGGTACAGTGTGGGAGGAGACTATGCAAGGACGTCAATAATAGGAGGCAGGCATCTTTAGGGGGCCATCGTGG
Source organism: Equus przewalskii (assembly GCF_037783145.1). NCBI lineage: Eukaryota > Metazoa > Chordata > Mammalia > Perissodactyla > Equidae > Equus > Equus przewalskii. The sequence continues at coordinate 12,727,500 of NC_091860.1, forward strand.
AAGCTGGCTACCACGAAAACCTTTCTTCTTCACCAACACACCTGAGAGAGGCAGCATCCTTCCACAGGCAGCAATGACTCACTATGGCTATAAGTCTGAGCCAAGAGCTTGACTCTCCCACTGCAGGTGGGAGTGAGAAAAGGGTGGAGAGGGAACTTGCAAATTAGTATAAAAAAATCTAATCAATAATTTTTATCTCCTCCATTAACAAATACCATTTTTCCTGCTCTCATCATTTCTACTTCTCTCCACCCAATCTTCAGAGCCATTGGTCTAACCTTTACACATGGGTTGAGCGTTTGAGCGGTTAGGGTTAACACACATACACATGCTTTGAAGGCTAAATAACTCTGGGCCCTTTAAAAAGTCAAGTGAGTCAAATGAGCCACTGATACGGAGTTAATGGGGCCTTAGTAAGAAATTACAGTGAGCTGGGATGGAGGGCCCACCTTACAGGGCTCAAGCATAAAAAAAGCAACTCAAAATATGGTAAGGAAAAGTAAGAAGTGGAGACAAGAGAGAGAGAAGGTGGAGAAAGACAAAGACTTGAGTACAGCCTTGGAAGATAATAGCTAGCATAAGATTTAAGGCAATTTTTAAAACCCCAATTTCAGCAATTTTTAGTTTTTGACCTAACTATTTAACAGCTGAAACTTAGCTTAATAGAATAAGGCAAAACTACAGAGTAGGCCTGGAATGCCCTTGTAATGAAGAAAATAACAATAAATTACTTGCAATCAGATCTTTACAAAATATACTTTTTGTATCTAGAAACTTGTTTGTTTGTTTTCCACTTGCTTTATATAATGTTGCAACCACAGTTGTAGTTTCACTCCACCTACAATTTTACAGTCTGCTTTTTAAAAAAAACTTAAACGGAAAATGCATATTTTGTTATTCAAACTTCACCGGCATTCATTCTCTGCTCCACCCAGCCCAGTTTTAAAGTTCTTGCCTTCCAGGGGCCCAGGGTGATGACAGAGGGTAAACAGTACAGGACCAGTGGTGCCCTGGAGGAATTCTCTATCAGAACACACAAAGGAGAGAGGAAACAGAAAAGAAACATTGGACGGTTAGAAGGTTTACACGGCGTTTTTATAAAAGCGGTCCCTGTCAGCCGTTCTTGGTGTGATTCCCTCCAAGCGGTTCCTTGATGCTACTCGTGGACTTCCACTGTCTGCGTTTATTCCACAGGATGGAGCCAGCCCAACATTTTCAATAACTGCATAATATCCCACTGAGTAAATATTCCAGAATTTACTTAACCATTCCCCCACCTTAGGACATTTAATTGTTTGGTTTGGGTTTTGCCACTATACAGTATAGTGAACTTCTTTCTGCATTAAGATTATTAAAACACCACCATCTATTATCTCACACTTTCTGTGGATCAGGGATCCAGGACCAGCTCAGCCGGGTGGGTTTGGCTCAGTTTCTCATAAAGTTGCTGTTACACGGTCAGCTGAGGTTGTAGTCATGTGAAGGCACGACTAGGGGAGGATTTGCTTCTAGGCTCACTCATGTAGTGGTTAGGAAGCCCCACTTTGCTGCTAGTAGTTGGGGACCTCAGTTTCTCCACATAGGTCTTTCCATAGGCTGCCTGAGTGTCCTCATATCAGAGCAGCTGGCTTCCCCCAGAGCAAGTAATGAGAGAATGAGAGACGGACCCCACAAGAGAAGTTTCAGTTATAGCTGGTCATCTATTCTCAAAAGAGACACACCATCATTTCTGCCATGCTCTAGAGATCACACAGACCAATCCTGGTGCGATGTGGGAGGGGACTCTACAAGGGTGTGAATACCAGGACACAGCATCTTCGAGCAGCATCTTGGAGGCTGGCTACCACAGGTCATACATGGTCACGTGCATATATAACTCCACAGGTTCTACAAACATACATACATGCACATCCACGTGCACGCATGTGTGCATTTTCTTGAGACAGAGGCCCAGAGGTGAAATTACTGAGGGGAAGGGTGTTGACATTTTTTGAAGTTCTCATATTTTTAGATCAAACCACATGAAACTGCTGTTTTTGTTAAGTCAAAATCAACTGAATATAGGTAATTTCACATAGGTCAACCTAATACACATTGCAACATTGTTTTCCAAAGGGGGCATATCATTATATGCCCCCATCAACAATGTGTGAGGCTGGCAGTGTGGTCACTTACTAAGCACATGTTAGCCCTTACATCAAGTAAGTGATTGCTCAAAGTTGAATCATCATTCACTTCTCCCCAAATGGTATTTTTAGTTCCATATTCCTTAACCTACTGTACAGTATGGTTTAGTTACACTGATTAATAAACATGGATATTAAGTATGACTGCTTAAGATGGCATTACTACCATATTGCCTTTTAGCAAATAACCACAAAGCATAGGCACAGTAATTCTAAGTCAGAGCTGTCCAATGGGAATGTGAGCCACAGATGTAATTTTAAATTTTCTAGTAGCCACATTTAGAAAGTAAACATAAATAGGTAAAATTTTAACAATATACATTATTTAATACAATATATATAAAATATAATTTCAACATGTAATCAATATTTTAGAATTTTAATGAGATATTTCACACTCTTTTTTTAGTACCAAGTCTTAGAAATTTGGTGTATATTCTGCACTTACAGCATGTCTCAATTCAGCTGCTAAATTTTCACTGGAAGCAACCTGTATTTAGATTTCAAAAAGTTTACTGTTGAAAAAGTAGATTCACATATCTAATCATGCATAAAAATTTTCCAATAATTGATTATCAATTTTTAAAATTAAATTAATTAAAAGACAATAAAATTTATAATTAGTTCCTCACATACATTAGCCGCAATTCAAGTATGTGATAGTGACATGTGACCAGGGGCTACCATGTTGGTAAAACTGTAGTGTGAAATCAAAGAAGATATAGAGAAATATTCTATAGCTAGTAACAGAATTATGACACAAATGGTTAAATATTTGAAGCTCATACCTTTTTAAGGCCAGAAGTCCTAACTTGAGCAAAATGCTTTGATGCAATGAACTTATACTACATTTTTATAGCAAGTTGGTTCATTCATTTAAAACCACAGATAAGAGCAAAGTAGGACCAAAAAATAACTGTGCAAAATCAGTCCGATGACATGGTAATTATAAAGCAAATCTTTTCCTGTAGATGGTAGATTTAAAAATTTATGGTAAGAAAAGATGATGAACATGACTTATTCCAAAGCACAATTCTTATGCTAACAAAGTCCTAAGCTTTTAATAGCTAATCTCTTTTGTGGATGTTTGTGAAATGCTTAATTGGAGTACTTTCAAATTTCAGTCAAGTACACTATGCCTAATGTACTTCTAGAAATTCAGATGTGCACAAAAGTGTTTTTCCTCTCAATATCTAAAAGGTGTTAGGAGGATTTATACACTAGTGACTGGAAAACAAGCCAAGTTCAAGAAACAATTTTGTTTAAACTCAAAATACGTTATGCTGCACTGTTCAAACTCTGTTTACTTCCAAATCACTAAGACACAAATACCCCTGTTTACCCACTCAGCACACCCACGTTCAGTGACCTTTCTCGCACAGGTATTTGCACTGAGCAGAAGCCTCAGATGAAAACAATGATAGGTGCCATCAGGTGGAGGAAGTATCCTGTGGGGTGGAGGACTTTCCTCCCGCCTACGACTGCGCTATCAATGTCATTTCTTCCTTTTGTTTCTGTGCCCAAAGGCTGTTCAGTGGTTATCTGAGTGTAACAAAGTTCTTAAGAAGAAAATTAAGAGTCCCCTTTCTGCCATGGCCCAACAACACAACTCATGACTCACCTTTCACTTGGTCCAATGTAGAAGACCCCACGTATTCTACACACTCTCAAGACAGCACGTTTCTGTCCTGTTATGCCCAGCTGTCTGGATGACCTTTATGCTCATCTGTATCAGTTGCTCCATCTGAGATGGTAAAGCCCTAGAGATGAAATACTAGCCAACCCATTTTTACCCAGTACAGTAAAAAAGATATGAGAACACACGTAAGTGCCTCAGATACTTTTTTTTTTTTTTTGAGGAAGATTAGCCCTGAGCTAACTGCCGGCAATCCTCCACTTTTTGCTGAGGAAGGCTGGCCCTGAGCTAATATCCGTGCCCAACTTCCTCTACTTTATATGTGGGACGCCTGCCACAGCCTGGCTTGCCAAGTGGTGCCATGTCCGCACCCGGGATCCAAACTGATGAACCCCGAGCCGCCGAAGCGGAACATGTGCACTTAACTGCTGCGCCACCGGGCCAGCCCCTCAAATACTTTTTGATGATTACAATGATGACAGTGGTGATAAAGAAATTGTTCGCCTCATATATAAAGTCATACGCCTCAATGACTTAGGCATCTAAGTCATTATATGTATGTAATGAGATTACATAATTATATTTTATTGTTCCATATTCTGAATTCTAAAAAACTCACAAGATTTTATTAACCAAGAGTTTCTAACTTTAAAAATTACAATAAATAAATACAGAAGAATTCACAACTTATCTTTTATCACCACACAAACTAACCCTAAAAATGACTAACACATTAGGTAACTACTGGGTAAAGTTATAATTAAAATGTTATTTTGTTTAACACATTTTACCTCTTTGTCCAAAGAACACAGAAGAGACATTTATTTTCACTTTTTCTTCCCTGCCACCTAAATAAACAGAAAACTATTTGTGGAAATAAATGTTAGAATCAAAATAGGTGTGGTATATAATATAGAAAATCCCATAACATTGTATGCCTCTCTGTTTATGTGTTCATCAACCCCTACAGGATAAAATAAGTTATAAAAAGGAAAGATAGTACCGACATCAACATTAGTATCTGCAGGCATCAGGAAAGACTTTTGTCTGGGGGCTTTGAAAATAATTTCTGACTCGCAGGCTCTAGTCCCCTCCTCCTGGTCCATCCACGCTCTAAGACACACAGTACAAAGTCCCTGGTTATCTCAGACATTCGTCACTAAGATGTGGATTTTTGAAAGGTTAACTGCTGCTTCCTGAGCCTGTTCCACATGGCTTAGGCTGTTGGTATTTATATATGCGTGGCATGAGAAGAATATTTGCAAAAATTCTGAATTTTAAAATTCTTTTCTCCTTTCATCATTTCATCCTTCTACACCAGATAGAAAAGGGTCAGGCTGGCCAGCCCTGTCTGGATTCCTTCCTTACGTCACCTATTTGGTAAATAGGATATAATCTATTAAATGTTTCTGCAGAGTCCAAATCAGCCAGTTCCTGGAAGCACTGCTCATCTCTGGCTGCAGCAACCTCCTCCCCTGACTGCCCCTGAGCTGGAATGGAAACTTCTCGTTTGATTTAGGTCATAGGACCTCAATCAGGTCTACAGGAGAAAGAACAGTCACACATGTGGAAACCAGCCAGCAGGGATTCAAAACAGAGGGATCCAGCCAGACCTTCAGCTACTACAAGGAGCTTAAAGCGAAGGAAGAGGAGCTCTCAGACACTTTCCTTTCTCACACTACAAAAAGGAAGACTCTCTGAGAGGTTCTGAGGAAATGCCGGGCAGTTCCACCATAAACTGCTGTCTGGCCAGAGGAAACACTTTAACCTCTCCACTTCAGTGTCCGCATCCGAAATATGATGATTATATCAATAATTAAAGCATCGTAGAGCACCTGATCAAATGTGCTTCTCTTTGTCAGGCTTGAGAACAGCCAAAGTTTACTGTGAGACAGCAAATGTTTACAAGACACAGTTTACGAGAGACAGCATGTTTAGCTAAAGTTCCCAAAATAAATACTTAAAACTAATTTTTGAGCCCCGATGTGGAAGAACATTCATACAAAACACTTCTCTGGCGGCTCCTTCCTCGCACTTCCAGCCAGGCCACTGCTTCCCCTCAGTCCCAAGCACTCTAATTGCAGCCAGGCTCGCCACCAGGTCACTGGAAGCCCTCCTCCACAAAGCTGCTGTGCTGCCAACAGCGACAGCAACACTCGAGAGAGGCTGCCCAGAGGGAGCAGGGAGGGAGGGCCTGGAGCAGTGCAGCCCCTCCTGGGCCGCCCCGGGGGCTGCGAGGACACACTGTAGTCACAGAGCCCCACGCTTCCTTCTGCCTCACCCCTCACCCTTCCAGCTGGCACAGGCTCCTCGCCACACCCTCCAGAAGCAAGACTAGTCCTTGGAAATAGTGAGAGATTTGACACTGGTTAGGCAAACATGTTAACAGAATAATTCTGCGGCATGGGAGAGTGTAGCAAGAAGAAAGAAGAGAGAGAGCCAATCTGAGGAGAATTCTACCTCAGGCTCTAGTAAGGAGCAAGAAAAAATATGAAGAAACAGCTTATTTATCTTCAAAGTAAGAGGTACTTATTATCAAGAGAATTCAATAACTGCTGATTCAATCATGGAAATTTAGCAACACGATTTATACAGAGTTAAAAAAAAAAAAGCACCACTACAATTTCTGGTTGTTAGCCCCCAACTCCCTTTGGTTACGTGTAAAATGCTTCAAAATCAATACAAGAAGTAACTTTTAGAAACTATATTTTGCAAATAAGGAAAAGTAAGATAATGCCCATTGATTTCTCTCTTCTACTAATCGTATGCTTATTTTATTTTTGTTTCCTATACACAAAACTTTTTCTTTCTATTGCCCTTAAAGGTATACTTTCTTTCTTTTACATCTCTTTTTACGGTTTATATTTCTTAAGCTGTCTAATCAAACATTTTGCTACTAAAACTAAGAAGAACACACTCAATGAATGTCCTCCCACTAATCTCAATATATTCCATTTTTAGAAATCACTGAGAAAGAAATCAAGTTATTTGGAGGTAAATTCTCTATTTTCACTGATATTCAGGATGTGAACGATGACTTCTTTTACTGCTCGCTAGATAACAATTCCCTTTTCCATCTGAGAAATCTATGTAGTAACCTCTTCTGGGAGCTTCTGGGTCCCAGGCCCCTATCTACTGTGAAATATTGAAATTACAGTGGGAATTCCATGTGGGAGCCAGATTATAGCAAGAAATTGGAATGGAATCCCTAAGACAGATCCTACTTATGAACTATAATGATTTAGCCTTAGACTCAACAAAAGGGAGGTATGGAGAGGTCATCTATGGGCACCTCAGAGGACTTTATGGCAAACATATTGTAACAAGAGTATTTTAGTGTCCCTCAAAACTCTTTTGCACCACACTTTGAAATACTCTTGTTATGATATGTTTGCCATAAAGTCCTCTGACATAAAAAAAAAACACAACCTAAATATCCTCACGTAGTTTCCCCAGGATAACCAGCTTGTGATTTAAAACACTGCCTTCATTTTCCCAATCAACGTGTATTAAACAATGGTCCTAAGGTGAACCTATCGGGAAAACCAAAATCTGGATATCAAGGAAATAATTTTAATATTTTAACTCTGAATCATTCTAAGTATGACAATAGTTTTCTTTCTCAACTTACTTTTATATCACTTTATTTCTGTTTTTGTGTCTAATAGTGTCACCATTTTAAGAACAGAATTAAACATAACCATGGGCGTCCCTCTTCCTGTTTCTGTTTTGAATTTCTCAATACTCTTTAGAGAAGTATTCAATAAAGTTGTGTGGCACAGCGGTTAACACGGGCTTCGGAGTCAGATTTAGACTCAAAATCCAGCTCCATCACTAACAGAACTTCAGGTATCCTCTCTAAGTGCCACGTTCTTCCTCTGCTTAACAGGGAGAGTAACGCTTACTACAAGGGTAGCTGCAATCAAAATGAGATAATGTATCCGAAGCATATGGCACAGAGCTAGGCATGCAGTAGTTACTCAATAAATGGTAGCTATTATTTTATACACAGATACACATTGAAAAATCTGGAAAATGAAGGAAAAATATCCTTAATTCTATCACCTTAGTAACACAAACGTATTTCTTTATAATTTCTGTCCACATAAAAACTTTTTATATTATTATAATTGTAGTATACAATTTTGTCTTTTTTTGACATTGTAGTCACTTTTCCATGTTACCATGTAGCATTCATAATTACCTTTTTAACTTGTTGAATGAGATTCCATTAAGTAAACTACCATAATTTAACCATTAAATTCCTGCAAAATATTTGAGGATTTTTGATAATACAAATAATACTACGATAACATTTTCATGAATATAGCTTTTTCATTATGTAGAATTCTTTCCTCAGGATGAATTCCCAAAGCAGGCTTTTTAGAGTAACCACGAATTCTTTCATGACTTAGATTAACTTTGTCAAACTGCTTTCCACGAGTTTGTACAATTTGTAGTTCCTCCATCAACGGGCATCCACACCATCCTTTCCTTCCCAGCTTCAGTATTGATACTAATGTCTTACATTTATTGAATATTTACCACGTGCCAGGGACTGGTCTGAGCGCTTCACACATGTCATCTCCTCATCCTCGCAATAAAGCCCTGAACAGCTTTTAATGACTCTCTTGACTCTCTTGCGGAGGAGGAAGTTAAGGTTCAGAAAGTTTGAAAGCCACGTCCAAGGTCGCACAGCAACTACATGGTAGAACTTGGACTCAAACTCAGACCCTGTCTCATGCCACAGTGCTCTTAACCACCTGGCTCTTCTGCTTTACTCTCTTTCCCCCCCAAATAATAATAGGTGGGAAAAGACACTCCCATTGATGTTTTAACATGCAGCTGTTTGATTACTAGCAAAGCTTACCATTTTTACATGTTTGCTTAAAAACTGTATTTTCTTGTTATGTTATCCACATTATTTAGCATCTTCTGTAAAGTGGTGGGGGCAATTTGTCCCCTGTATATTTTTTACTAATTGGGTGTGTCAGCACCGCCTTCACACAAGAGCCCAGGTCCCTTCTTGATGACTTCACTGAGCTTTCGGTTTATAACAGAAGGTGCTCCTTCTCTTTCTCCTGCTTTCTGCCCAGTATGAGCTGAATACAAATAAGTTCTAGAAAGTTATCACGTCCATATCTTTTCAAGCTTACTCACTCACATGCTATGGCTCTTGGCTGGTTTGGAACACCCTATCATGAGTGAGAGTGAAGACCCAATGTCCCCTGAGGGGTGACAAACTAGAATAATGTTTTTAACTGAGCCAATTTACCAAGGTCTATGAGAATCAATCAATATCTCATTCTCACCATCACCCCCCTCTCTTTCTCTTTCCGTCTTCAAATTGCTCTTCTGCTAACAAAGATAAAGACTGAAATGTATAGACTTTTTGTGAGTATGTGATCCAAACAACTTGGCCATCATTCAAAACTTATCTCCCATAATGTATACTAGGAACATCATTAAAACCCTATCTATGGTTTACTAAGCAAAACCAGATTTGCCTAATAAATCTAAACTTTAATAACTGCATTTTAAAACATGCTCCATTACCTGCATTGTGTCTTGCGATATACCCAAGTGCCCAGGCTGCAGCCTCCTTGACTCCAGGGTCAAAATCTTCCAGGCATATCACCAGCGTATCCAGCGCTCCACAATCGACTATCGCCTGGGCTAGTTGAGGAGAGTGTTTCCCAACTGCTCGTAACACAAAGGCAGCTGCTTTCTTGTAGAAACGCTACAAGGACAAAATTGACAAAACCCAAAGTGAACTGAGCACTTACATAACCGAAAGTTAGAACAGACCAAAACTAGCATAAAAACAACATTAATATCAATAAAGCTCAACTTTTAAATATGGAAAGCTTTTAAATACAAAAGATGGAAAAATCCTGCAAACTCATTTTGATTTTTTATGTTCCCTCATTGCGTTTGTTCAGTCACTACACTAGAACAATGTGAGTCTTAAATGACCTTTCAAGTGTTTTACTCTGAAACATGCATTTGGAAATTGGATAAAATAAAATATAAACATTACTTTCCTACAAGTTCACCAAATACGAGATTTTCCGTATCTGCATTACACTGAGAGGTATCTCTTTGAGCCATGGGGACTCTGAGATTGCTAGCCTGTGCGACTAAGCCCTCTGTCAGCTGACCGCCTCGCTGCCTTGCCCTCAGTCTCTAAGCACAGCAGGCCGTTCACGACCTCAACTGACCTTGCCGGTGTCCCGAGTTATCCCGAAATAACCACCATGTTCCGAGATGCACTTACCAATCATCAGAGAAACATAAAGGTGAAGCATTTGTGATACATTTTAAAACATTTCCTGGCAAATCCATGGGATATGCTATTTATCCCCTCTTAGAAATGTTTTTCTAAGAAGGCAAATACAAATGACTTACCATTATGTGATTTTAAGTAATGCTTCATATTTATGATATTTTCCATACATAAATTTTATCTGATTAAGAAATAATAAAACTGAAATGCAAGATTAACATATTTTTCTTTACCTAACTAAAAAGATTAAATGTATAGGAAGTATTTGGCTATAACACTCACTGTTGTTTCATGGTTAGTATAATGACACGGTAATGGTCTCCTAACTCTTCCTTTTATTAGTAGCACCCAATTAATTCCCTATTTTAGATTCTGAGTTTCTATTTCTTACAGTGACTACTAAAAAGTGACTGGGTGACTACAGCAACTGTTTTGAAAGCATTCCATTTACTTAGGCTAAAATATTAAGATACAATAAAGCTACAGGAGAGAGAAAACACATAAAGTATATTTTTTAACATACATCTCAAAAATTGGCATACGTTGATATAAGAAATATGCTGCTAGTAATGATGTTTTAATTTGATATATTTCTTTAGTTTCTTAAATAACATATATAGATATTAAAATATTTGTTTTAAAGTCTAATTTTATATGCCAGTAACCAAATAAATTTGTAGTAATTTATTATAAAAATTAGAATAGAGTTTTCAAGTAGCTTTCCATAGATTATTTTCTTATAATTGTGGAATAATAATGGTGATACATTTCTTGTCATTATCTTAAGCTAATAGGACTTTTTATATTGCAGAGTTTTCAAATTCACAATTTATTAGACGTCAATAGTCACTTCTAACTACAGTGCCAATAATTCACACTTTCTGATCTCATTTTCCCTTTCTCCTAATTTCTGCTTCCTTGAATTCCTCTCTTCTCTCCCATTCCTTTGCCTTAAAAAGAAAAAGCAAAAAGTGAAACCAGAGGACTTTGTACCTCATAAAGAAGAGATTAAATCACCAGTGGGAAACCAGTTAAAGGACTGGCAGGTGAAGGAGACAGAAGCGTGTGAATAATGCTTCACATTCTCACTTTCAAACCCTCACCTTTCAGCCCTAACACTTTTTTGTCCCTTTACAACTAGTGGACATTCATTCACAGTTCAAAAACTTCTATTGAGAACCCTCTATGTGGGATACCAAAACACAGACCCAGCCCTCAAAGGAAGGAGCTAAGAATCCAGGAAGAAGAAAGTCTAACAGTATTCTGATGATAGAAGGAAACCCACAAGAAAAATTAAATTTCTGTGACTCCTTGTAGAGATAAAACAAGCGTTAGTAAATGACTCTCCAATCTATAAAAATAAAACAATTTTTAAATAATTAGGATTTGCGTATTTTTTTTTAATTCTGGTAAAAATACACACAACATAAAATTTACCATTTTAACCATTTCAACGTGTATAATTTACTGGCATTTAGTGCATTCACAATGCTGTGCAACCATCACCTATCTAGTTCCAGAATATTTTCATCACCCCAACAAGAAACCCTGTACGTGTTAAGGAGTCACTCCTCATGCTCCCCTCTCCCCCTAGCCCCCAGCAAACACTAACCTGCTTCTGTCTCTATGGATTTGCATATTCTGGATATTCCATGTAAATGGAATCATACAACATGTAGCCTTTTGTGTCTGGTTTCTTTCTCTTAGCATAACATTTTCAAGGTTCATCCATGTTGTAGCGTGTATCGGTACTTCATTCCTTTTTATGACTGACAATATTCCATTGAATGGACATAGAACATTTTGTTTAGTCATTCTTTTGGCTATTGTGAATAATGCTGCTGTGAACATTTGTGTACAAGTTTTGTTTGAACACCTGTTTTCAATTCTTTTGGAAATATAACGAGGAGCAGAATTGCTGGGTCATACAGTAATTATGTTTAACTCACTGAAGAACTGCCAGACTGTTTTCCACAGCAGCTGTGCCACCTTACACTCCTACCAGGAATGTATAAGGTTCCAATTTCTCCACATCTTCACTAACACATGTTATTTTCCTTTTTTTCATTATGGCCATCCTAGTAGACAAAGTGGTATCTCATCCTGGTTTTTGGGGGGGTTTTTTGTTTGTTTGTTTGTTTGTTTTTTGGTGAGGAAGACTGGCCCTGCACTAACATCAGTTACCAATCCTCCTCTTTTTGCTTGAGGAAGAGTGTCGCTGAACTAACATCTGTGCCAATCTTCTTCTATTTTTTTATATGTGGGATGCCACCACATCATGGAATGAAGAGTGGTGTGTAGGTCTGCACCCAAGATCTGAACCCGTGAATCCCAGGCCACCAAAGCGGAGTGTGCAAACCCAACCACTAAGCCACTGGGCCAGCCCTTCATCCTGGTTTTGATTTGCAATTCCTAGTGACTAATGCTGTTGAGCATCTTTTCATGTTTGTTGGCCATGTGCACATATTCTTTGGATAAACGTCTATTCAACTTCTTTGCCCATTTTTTAATTGGATTGTTGGTCCTTAGGTTACACAAATAGGAATTTAATCTTAAAGACATGTCGAGAAAGATATGTCCCTAGGTTATGATAAATTAGCAGAATGGAATGAACAGACCAAGACCCTACCGACAGGAAGGTCCTTAACTATTGTTAGTGGCACTGTATGGAAATTTAGAGTGGAATCAGATAGGAGGGGGAATATGGGGACACTCTTAGATGATCATTTAAAGGGATAACATGCTTGCATACTTGGTAGAAAATGCTTTATCAAACCTTCCGTTACACACATTCTTCTTACTTTTGGATGCTTCTCTCCCCCTTGCTTCAAAGCTGTTTCTTACAGTTTCCATTACCCAGACTTCACCTGTACATGAAGATTGCTAACAACAACTTTTTATTTGCCTAGAGCTCCATCAGCTTTCTAAGACTGATCCTGTAACTTTAATATTCCCAAACACAGAAATACTGCTTTATTATATATAATTCCGTTAAAATTTTTAATCTGTTTTCTCCTTACATTAACAGTAATGGAGAAAAGCTGCGTATCAATCCCAAAGTAAAATACCCTAAAGATATTACCATGCACGGTTCAAAGAAGTGAAGGTTGTATTCACATCCTAATAATTCTACTGCCTGCAAGCTTGCAACTGTACTCAACTATTAAATTTTTTAAAGTCCAAAACAAAAACAATTATAACTTGTTTTAAAAAGATTCTTACGTTCTGTTCTGCCAATGAATAGACAAGCTGTGGAAGAATGTCACCCTTCACCACTGCTTCTGCTAGGTCATCATTATAATTAGCCAGCCTTCCGAGCGCCAGCGCAGCCGTCTGTTGAATTGTTGGGACCACATCCAAGAGAAGAGGCCTCAGCAAAGACATGACACCTGAGTTAAGTTACAAAAGAAGAGAAGTCAGCAAAATTTAAATTAAAAGGCAAACACACAATTCAGCATATATGCAGATACGAAAATTCAGGGGGGAAAACCGGTAAAAACGAAAAAATTATCCACTACAAACTAATGGGATATTTAGCAGCATATAACTGGCCAAGACACAGAAGAATACAACCTGCAATTACCAAAGCAGCGTCACAGCGTGGAGAGAAGGAAGGCTTTGGAATTAGAGAGGAGTTTAAACCCTGCCTGGCAAGTACCGGCTCTGGGACCTGACTGCGCTGTCACGAGGAGAGGACGCAGAGAGAGGCTGTGAGGCAGGTAGGATAGCGCCGACCTAGCACACGGTCGGGGTGCGGAGGGGGTGCTGGGGGCTAGGTTCCCCTCAGCCTTTGCAAATCCTATGTTTCAGGGCTCAGGTCAGGTCCTTTCCTCTCAATGAAGTCTGTCATCTGTCTTTTTCTCTGATTCCGACTATTGGGTCTTTCCTCTCATTCCAGCCGAACTGAGAGTTGATGACAGACATTTTATCAGGACCTATCTCAGAGCCGGGGCAGCCAGGAGGGCCACTTGGCTAGAGTCGCACATTCATAAAGGGCTGCAAATTCAGGTTTCTGACATTATCTCCAAATAAATAAACTCTTTGAGATAAGGAAGTATATTGTATTACTAGCTCTCATAATATTCATTCTAGGGTTGAATACATAGAAGGCATATCATCATCACAACAACAAGAATAGAAGTAGCTTGCATCTATCAAGCACTTATTATATGCACACATTGTTTTAAGGAACTTGTTTTCCATGGTAACTTGTTGAACTCTCATAACAAACCTATGAAGTAGGCCTAATATTATGTCTGTTTTACAGCTAAGGAAATGAAGGCTGAGAAAGGTCAAGGAAATTGTCACACAACTAATAAATGGTAGAGGGTTAGAAATTCAGACAATCTTTATTGATAATTGCTAAACAAATAATATATATTGAAAATTGAAGAGGTGGGGAAAGGGAGACAAATAAATTGCAATTTGGTCATTTTATTGCATATTCTAACTCTTCATACTCACTTTGCCTTGCTATAAAATATGCAAAACAGTCAACAGCTATTTGTGCTTTAATGATGGTGTTCTAGTCTAAGGTTACAAGCAAGGTAATGACAGTTCAAACCGGAACAAAGTGTCCCTTGACTTTATCAACTTAATTTACAGCAGGCTATTCAACTTGATGTTATTACGTCTTTTCTTTAAAAACATGCCCCACCAATCCATAAAAGCAAATATTACCAATATTCTTTTATAGTGTTATATCCAGAAACATTTGAAATAGAATAAAAGGGAAACATTTACAATAACATTTAGGATTAGACCAAAATAAGATAAACAGTACTACCAAATAACATACGCAGAGAATAATGATGCTTATCATGGGTACATTTAGTGATGTGACCTGTGGCATCGCATTTAGTGACCATTTTTATGTCTCACTTGCCTTGTTTAGATCATCTTATATAAGGCCACTGTTGCAAGTTTGAATCCCACTTAGGCAGGTTAACTTTGTAGCCACACAGCATTCCTACTCATTCCGAGGTCAGAGCTCGTGTTAAACAAATCGATGTGTCTATGTTCTTAAGTGTTGCTTATATTATCCATAATTTTTTATAGAGATAATTTCTGAAATATCTCACAACAAAACGTTTAAAGCCCAGAAGAAGGTATTAGAATGACTACTAAACATAACATGAGTTCTTTCTAGAACTTTGGATTTGAAACAATTTGTTGGTGTCTTCTTTGTAGTTTGCTGTATTTATTACTTTTTTTAAGTCTTTTAATTGTGGGGAAATATACATAATATAAAAATTACTATTTTGACCATTTTTTGTGTACAACTCAATGGCATTACGTACATTTACAATGGTGTGTAACCATCGCCACTATTGAAGAACCCTTAAACTTCTCCACAAAGACAGTACCATTTTACTTTTCTACCAGCAGAGCACAGGGGTTCAAATTTTTCCACATCCTCACCAACACTTGTTATTTTCCTTTTTTTTCTTTTTTTTCAATAATAGCCATCCTAATGAGTATGAGGTGGTATCTCATTGTGGTTTGATTTTTGTTTCCTTAACACTAATGATGGTGAATGTCTTTCTATGTGCTTATTGGCCATTTGTACATCTTTGTTGAAATGACTATTCAAGTCCTTTGCCTATTTTTGAATTGGGTTGCTTTTTATTGTTGAATATAATCTGATATTTTTGATAATGAATATGTACCATTTTAAGTAAAATAAGTCAATACTCTAAAAAATAAAAGTTAAATCTGTTGACATGTATTCAAAATTTCACAATACATTAATGAAGCCAAAAAATATAAAGTATAAGTATGCTTAGAAAAGTTTTAAAAGAATCACAATTATGTTTCATGTTATTTTTTCCCAACGATTCTGATATTTCCTTTTATTCTCACTTGATATATTTATGGGAAGGCAGTGGCTCGTTGTCTTTTGAAACATACTTAGAAAATCAATTCATAGTGGGTTATTCAACCTAGATATTTTCATTAAATCTCAAGAACTTTGAACTTTTATGTTAAGAATTTGAAGAATGAATTCATCTACCGGGTCTATAACATTTAATTTAATTATAAGTGTTTACTACTAGTTTCAGTATTTAGGTAACATACCACAATTCTCTCAATTTTGGAAAATTTCAGTTTGCAATTTTAGCAGTAAAATATTTTACCCCCAAAAATGTATTTCACTTGTCCATATACTCAAAGGAACTTTCTGCTTTATGTATTTTCTCCTCCATTTTTCTACTGCCTCTGGTCCAGGAAAAATAAGGTCAATAAAATGAAATACAATTTCTTTCCTTCTCTTCCTGTATTCAATATCCAAGTTAGGCTTCATGCGAATGCTGCTGCTCTATCACAATTTTCCTATATTCCTTAGTTTGGGCAGTAGCACAAGGAGAATTTTGAAAAATTTTAAATCTCTGAACCTACAAAAGTAAAGCTAAAGTTTCAGTTTAAAATACGTTTGTTTGAATAAGGTCATTCTTATCAGAGAAAATATTGCCCCAAATTCTTAGTCCTTGAATTGCCTCTTTAATGCTTCCTAATCGTCAGTCCCCAGGGATATGTTTTTATCTCTTACACAGATTAAACATGGAGACTTTGTTATTCTAATTACAGATTTGTCCTAAAAATACAGATAATGATGCAAGAGGAACTGAGGAAGGAAGGAAGAAAGAAAGGGAGGGAGAGGAAGGAAAGAAGAGAGAGAAGGAAGGGCAAAAGAAGCCATATATAACATAAAAAGAAAATTTTCCTTACCTGCCTGTCTATTAGGAATCCATGGTGATTGATCCTCAGGGAGCAAATGCATGAAAATTTAGAGTCCATAAATTACAGCAACATGAATAGTTCCCAGAATATCTGATAAACAAGGTCTCTAGCGAGCAGCTAATGACCTCACTGGGTCTTCAGCAAAGGAGCTAACATGTGCTATCTAATATTCAGAATGATAACTTCTATATTGTACTCCAATGTCTATAAAACAATTCTGTCTACTCTATAAAAACTGATAAAATGGTGGGAAACTATTTCCGAAATTTCACTTATAGGATAAATCATTACAATTCTGCCCCTCCCCCAACATTATAGCGTTGAGTTCCTTTTCTATTTTTCTTGTTCCACTGCCATACTGGAAACATTGCCACTAAGACCTTATATTGCAATCCAGATCTGCAAAAACCAAAAGCAACCTCAGTGATCCTGCCCAGAGTCATTCATTCAAAATTACGTCAGGGTTCACCAAGTGGCAAGTGACAGGACTACACATGGGGTTAAGGCAGCTCCTACTCTCAAGAAACTAATAATCTAGTGGAGGAGACTATGAAATAGCCTCAAAATAGTCACGACTCTTTCATTCCTTTCAACACAACCTAGGCCTCATGGCTTTGATTTTGCAGGCCAATTGCATTTATAAGTCAGGAAGGAAATGTTTGACATTTCCAAAGACAAAAAAATGACCCATTCATTTTCATATTACATGTCTATAATTTATATGCATATTATCTCAATCGGCTGTTTCATAAAGACATTTAACATCTCAACTTTGTTCTTTTAAAAACAAGTATCTGCAAACTGGGCCTTTGGGTCCACTGAAGTCTCGGTAGAGATTTCTGCTTGCCCTGGCTACCTCTTACCGTCTTTGTTTTGTTTTTTAATTTTTTTTAAATTTTATCTTTATTGTGGTAAATATATAGAACATAAAACTTATCATTTTAATCATTTTTGGTGTACAATTCAGTGGCATTAAGTACAGTCACAATGTTGTACAACCATCACCACTATCATTTCCAGAACTTTTTCACCATTGCTAACAGATACTCTATACCAATTAAAAAATAACTCCCCATTTCCCCTGCCCCCAGCCCCTGGTAACCTCTATTCCACTTTCTGTCTCTAAGAATTTGTCTACTTTAGATACCTCATATAAGTGGAATCATACAATATTCATCCTTTTTTTCTGGCTTATTTCACTTAGCATAATGTTTTCAAGGTTTGTCCATCATATCATGTATCCACTGTAATATGTATCAGAATTTCATTCCTTTTTAAGGCTGAATAATATTCCATTGTGTGTATATATCACATTTTGTTTATCCATTCATCTGTTGATGGACATTTGTGTTGTTTCCAACTTCTGGTTATTGTGAACAACGTTGCTATGAACGTTGGTGTACAAGTATCCATTTGAGTCCCTGTTTTCATTTTTTTGAGTATATACTTAGGAGTGGAATTGCTGGGATCAAATGGTAATTCTCTGTTTAACTTTGTGAGGAACCACCTAACTGTTTTCCACAGTGGCTGTACCATTTTACATTCCCACTAGCAAAGCACAAGGGTTCCAACTCTCCACATCCTCACCAAGTTTGTTATGTTTTGTTGTTGTTGTTTATAATAGCCATTGTAATGGGTGTGAAGTGGTCTCTCACTGTGGTTTGATTTGCCTTTCCCTAATGACTAGTGATATTGAGCATTTTTCATGTGCTATATTGGCCATTTGTGTCTCTTTTTAGGAGATATATAATCTATTTAAGTCTTTTGGCCATTTTTGAAGTGGGTTCTTTGTTGTTGTTGAGTTGTAGGAGTTCTTTATATATTCTGAATATTAATCTCTTATCCAATACTTGCTTTGCAAATATATTCTCCCATTCTGTGAGCTGTCCTTTCACTCTCTTGATAGTGTCCTTCAATGCCTTCCTTTGTATTTTTACACTTAAAATAAAGTGATTTCTACCATACGTACTTTTTATTTTCCAATTTTATTCAAAACTATCAATAAACTTGTAAAATAAGTTAAAGCCTTGTTGTAAAATTTGCAAAGCTTCAAAAGTTTAAATTCCAACAATATGGTTTTTTTAATCTAAAACTACTTTCTACATGACCATTTACTATGAATCTGCTACTATAGTTCATTCAAATTTTAGAAGAAGTGACTTCTTCAAACAATTAGCCAATACACAGCAAAGAATTTGCCTTTGACTGTCGATGTTACCATCTGACTCAGGCATTCTGTTTGGGGTCCAAAAAGACACTTCCCGCCTTAGAAACGAGAGGAGTCTCTTGTACTACTTCTTACATGACTGCCTCTGTTGAGAGACCACAGACGAAAATAGTTAAAAGCATGTATCTGGAGGGAGACTGATTGGGTTCAAACCTAAGTTCTGCCACTTTCTAGCTGTGGGGCCTCAGAGAGGTTACTTCACATCTCTGTGTCTCAGTTTCCTCATATATAAAATGGTGACAAATTCTAGGACTATCTCATAAAGTTGCTGTGAGAATTAAAATAAGTTAAAATTTCTAAAGTGCTAGGAAGATTAATTGAGAAAAAATAAACACCAGTAACTACTTGATAAATAAAAGTGCTAAAGGAATCAATTCCCTATGTTGACCATATTTTTTACCAACATTTTATTATTAGTGTATATGACTCATTAATTAATCAGTACCTTTCATTGTGATGAAGAAATAAAGCTTCTATGACCCCAGAGATTGAGCCTTTTCTACCATATATTTTAGAATTACTATAGAACGAATAATTCATTCAACATTCATTCAAGAACTATCTATTAAGAATATACAATGTGTTGAACACACAATTGTCCTTGGCCTCAAGAAACTCATAAAGGGGTTGTGAGAGAGAAACAAATGCAACATATCATGACGTGTGCAACTACAGGAGAAAAAGAGGGCGCCCCGCAAACATACAGCAGAGCACCGACCCAGGCTCCGAGGGACATAGGGAAGGCAACCCAGGGGAAGGGACGACTGAGTTGAGATCTGCAGGCTTTTGGAGGGAGTAGAGGGGAAGGATTGGAGAGCACTCCAACCAGAAGAAACTGCATAAACGAACCTTGGAATGGAAAAGAGTTTGGTATGTTGATAACACTGAGAAGGCAGTATGACTACAGTCCTAGAGGGAGAGGGGAGTTTGGAGAAGGAAAGCTAAGAGATTAATGAGACAAAAGCCCTGCAAGGTCCAATAAACCACTTCAAATATTCTGAATTTTATCTGAACATTAATGTCAGCTCAGCGACAGAATCAAATTTGCACTTTGTAAAGAAGGGTCACTCTGATTACACGAGGAAGAAAGGACGATAAGAGACAAGACGGGAGGCCGGAAGACCACTCAGGAAGCTGCTGTAGAACCTGCACGGGATGGGGGACAGCCTGGAGAGCAGCATGGCCAGAGGGAAAGAGAAAAGCGAGGTCTAAGGAGAGATTTATGAGACCAACTGATTATTGTGAAGAAGATGGAGGAATCAGGGATACCGCCAAGCTTCTGGCTTCGACAAGTGACGCATGGTTTTTGCAGACTGTAGAAGAAGCCATCATAAATTCATACCGGCCTGAAACGTAAAGCGGGAGGGGTGACAGCAAGGGATAAAGCTGGAGAGGTTGGTTGGGGCCAGATCAAACTTGGCTATAGGTCAAACTAATATTTTGTGATGTTATTCTAAGTGAAATGAAGAGCTTTATTGTTTGCACCACGTATTCTCAGGGAGGTAAACAAACGAAAATGAAGAATGAATAATTTCCAGGTCTCCCATGTATGGCTGGGCAGGCTGTGTACTGCACAAATCTGGGGGATGCCACTCACATAGATCATAAATGGCACCATGGAGTTGTGCAAAGCACAGCAGCCACCCTTGACATAGCATGTCATGTGTTTCTCTAGTTTGTTTTATGTAAATAAATGTCTTATCTCTTGAGTAAAATAATAAATATGTCTACAGGAGAGATTATGTCTTATACTTCTTTTCTATTTCTCAAATTGCCTAGCACAGTTCTAAATACACAGCTAGCTCTTATTGAAACATTTGTGGTGTTGGCTTAGAAACCACCATCCACTTGGGTTTCACTACTCTAAAACTACCTGTTCTCCTGTCCCAGAGTAACTCCAATTACACTTATCAACTTTATTAGATCTTAATATTTTTATTTCTGCAGTAAGTTATTACAGTTACATGACTGTATTTTTACTGAAGCAAGTTTCATGACACTGATGAGTCTTCTAACACGTTCTCATTTTCCTTCACTGGTCATTTTTCACCTGGAAATATTTAAGTGTTTCTCCCTTGCATTTTTTTAGAATAAGAATTTTCAGGCCTTGATTTGGTCTTGTCCAGCCTCTATGATTATATACCTCTGGTCACTATTCCTGCATTTGATTAAGAAATCATAAATTTTATCACATGCATATTTATCTTGTTTGCTCTGAAATATTTCTTCACTGCCAGAACTATAAAGTCAACTATGATTTTAGGTGTTAAGTCCCCTACAATAAAGAGTATTATAACTTATATAAAGGGTCACAATGAATCACAAAATGTATGTATAGTCTTTTTACATAGAATTCAGTTATAATGATAAATAATCCAAGAAGCTCATGATCAAGAATTATCTACTTTCTCCTTTTAAATTTATTCTCATTAACTGTAGTATCTTCCGACTTTTGTCTGGGGATTCGCGATGAATTCAGCTGTTTGTGAGTGAAGCTGCTAGGTCATTGCTGAGCGGCGAGGGGTGAGAGGAAGATGACTCTCGCTGAGAAGCTAGCATTCTTCTAAGAGGGAGCGGGAACACAGTATGTATTTATTTACTTATATAACATACACTTACATAGCATTTACCACATGCCAGCCACTCCCCTAAGAAGCTTCCAGATATTAACCCATTAATCCGCGTTACAGTCCGGTGAGGCAGATAATATTTATAGCTCTAGGGTCTATGCTCTCCCAGGTCTCCTTCCCAATGGCAATCACAGCCCATTTACCAATGAAAACTGGCGTACGCGCCAGGTTTAGAATGCATACTAAAGGGTATCATCTGTAGAATTCACATTATTCTACCATTAACATCACTCTAGCTGTCTCCCATGATTACTGTCCTAAACCGAAATGCTATTCATTCTTCTGCTGCAACTGTCTGACTCTTGACGAGGTCACAGTTGCCACTGTCTATATGTGAGATTGGAACTGAGTATGTAAAGCGTAAAAGTTATGGCAAGTTCAATTTACATTATACTTTAGATAAAATGATTGGAATTTACATGTTTATAATTACATGAAGAAATATAAAATGGGCTTTTAGTATAGTTTTCAACTGAACATGTAAGTTCCACACATCCAAACCTTTGTTTCCAGCTAAGGTCTCTCTTCCGAACCCCGGCCCTGCGCGTCCACACTGCTTACCACAGTCACTGGCACCTGGCATCCCAGACGCACCTCAGCCTCAACAATGGGAGAGCCAAGTCGCCGTTGCCCTCTGCTTTTTGTCCCCTTTCTCCATTAACGAATGGCGCTAATGTGCCTAAGCAGCCCGAAGCCTGGGAGTCACCTGGAACCCGTCTGTCTCCTCCCTGGCCCTGCCCCCTTTTCCTAAGTCACAGGTGCCTCATGCCTCTTTCCAGCATGACTGCTACAGCAAAACGGACACCCGCCCTTCCTGATCCTGTGGTAACCCCCTCGATTGATTCTCCACACTAATGTGAAATCACCAATCTAAAACACAAAATGGATCCCACCACTCCTCTGATTAAAACTTTTCAACGGCCTTCCATCAATTTCAGGACAGATCTACACCTCAGATGAGGTCCTTCAAAATTAGGCCTGTTTTCCTCTCCAGCCCCTGACTTTCCTCTCCCTTGCCCTGCTACCCCAAGAAGCTCCAGCCTTATCTAACAAGTACCACCTTTTCTCTTGCCTCTACGGTTTACACATAATGTTCCCTCTACCTGAATGCACTTTTCCTCCTGCTGCTTCATCGGGCTAACTCTAGGAAATTCAGCACAGATAACACCTCCTCCGAGAAGTCTTGCATGAATAGCATCCTTCATTCCCAAAGCTTGAGTTAGGCACCCTTCATATCTGCTTCGTATGTCTATATATTAGACAATTACCAAACAGCCTTTTACTTATGTATCGAACTCTCCATTAGCAAATAAACTTCTTAAGGGCAGAGTCTTTGCCTTCTATTTTTGCATGGTCAGCATCTAAGCATGTATCTGGCACCTGGACACTCAAATGTTTGTTTAATGATAAACAAATTGTGAAAATTAATGAGCAATATTCTCTTTTCAGGTAAATTTTAGTTAAAATAAAAACAAAATGGATAATATACGTCATAGTTCTTTTCTTATGTACATGAGGTCAGCTTCATAAATGTCACTATTACCATAAATTCATAAAGTTTTAAGGAACTCAAATGGGCCATTGAAACTGTTCCCTCACCTAAAATCACTCCACATAGATATAATTCTATTTTAATTTGAAAGCCTTCTAGGGAGCTGCAAATTTTCAATTAGTCCTGTCTTCTTTTGTCAATGTGCTTTCTCTTTTACAATATATACCTATTATATCCATCTACCGCAGAAGGTTGGAATGTCCAGGATGGGGTCAGTATACAGAACAAATAGGATCGTTCTAAAAGGACTATCTGCTCCAAGCGGTTTCATGGGTAATATCTGAAGAGGAAATTTTTGGAAGGCAATAAGTTAAAAAATCTGTCTTCAGAAAGTGCCTCAACATAATACAGCCCATATTTGACAAACCCACAGCCAACATCCTACTCAACGGGCAAAAACTGAAAGCCATCCCTCTGAGAACAGGAACAAGACAAGGGTGCCCACTCTAGCCGCTCTTGTTTAACAGTACTGGAGGTTTTGGCAAGAGCAATCAGGCAAGAGAAAGGAAATAAAAGGAATCCAAATAGGCACTGAAGAAGAGAAACTTTCAGTGTTTGCAGACGACATGAGTTTACGTATAGAAAACCCTAAAGAATCCATTGGAAAACTATTAGAAACAATCAACAACTATAGCACAGCTGCAGGGTATAAAATCATCTTACAAATATCAGTTGCATCTCTATACTCTAATAACAACTAACAGAAGGAGAACTCAAGAATACAATCTCATTTACAATTGCAACAAAAAGAATAAAATATCTAGGAATAAATTTAACCAAGTAGGTGAAAGCCCTAAACAATGAAAACTATAAGACACTATTAAAAGAAATCGATGATGACATAAAGAAATGGAAAAATATTGCATGCACATGGATTGGAAGAATAAACATAGTTATAATGTCCATACTACCTAAAGCAATCTACAGATTCAATCCAATCCCAATCAGAATCCCAATGACATTCTTCACAGAAATAGAACAAAGAACCCTAAAATTCATATGGGGCAATAAAAGACCCTGAATTGCTAAAGCAATCCTAAGAAAAAAGAACAAAGCTGGAGGCATCACAATCCCTGACTTTAAAATATACTACAAGGCTATACTAATAAAAACAGCATGGCACTGGCATAAAAACACACACACAGGTCAATTGAACAGAACTGAAAGCCCAGAAATAAAACCACACATCTATGGATCTTTGACAAAGGAGCCAAGATCATACAATGGAGAGAGGAAAGTCTCTTCAATAAGCTGTGCTGGGAAAACCAGACAGCCACATGCAAAAGAAAGAAAGTAGACCATTATCTTTCACCATACACAAAAATTAACTCAAAATGGATTAAAGACTTGAAGCTAAGATGTGAAACCATAAAACTCCTAGAAGAAAATAGAAGTAGTGCACTCTTTGACATTGGTCTTAGAAGGATCTTTTCAAATATCATATCTACTCAGGCAAGAGAAACAAAAGAAAAAATAAATAAATGGGACTTCATCAGAATAAAGAGCTTCTGGAAGGCAAAGGAAGCCATGAACAAAATGAAAAGACAACACACCAATTCAGAGAAAATATTTACAAATCATATATCCGACGAAGGGTTAATCTCCAAAATATGAGAAGAACTTATACAACTCAACAACAAAAAGCCAAACAACCTGATCAAAAAATGGGCAGAGGACATGAACACTTTTCCAAAGAAGATATACGGGTGGCCACCAGACACATGAAAAGATGTTCAACGTCACTAATTATCAGGGAAATGCAAATCAAAACTACAATGAGATAACACCTGTTGAAAGGCTATAATTACAAAGACAAAAAACAACAAACGTTGGAGAGGATGTGGAGAAAAGGGAACCCTTATACACTGCTAGTGGGGATGCAGACTGGTGCAGCCACTATGGAAAACAGTATGGAGATTTCTCAAAAAATTAAAAATTGAAATACCACACGACCCAGCTATCCACTACTGGGTATTTATCTAAATGACTTGAAATCAACAATTCAAAGAGACTTATGCACCCCTATGTTCACTGCAGCATTATTTACAAAAGCCAAGATGTGGAGCAACCCAAGTGCCCAGCAACTGAGGACTGGATAAAGAAGATGTGGTATCTATATTCAATGGAATACTACTCAGCCATAAGAAAGACGAAATTGTCCCATCCGCAACCACATGGATCGACCTTGAGAGTATTATGGTAAGTGAAATGAGCCAGACAGAGAAAGATAAACACCATATGATTTCACTCACATGTGGAAGATAAACAAACGCATGGACAAAGAGAACAGATTATTGGTTCCCAGAGGGGAAGGGGATTGGGGGTGTGCATAAGGGGTAAGGGGGCAGATATATATAGTGACTGACAAATAATAATGTACAGCTGAAATTTTACAATCTTATAAGCTATTATGACGTCAATAAAAAATAAAATAAAAAAGATAAAAGGATACGGAAGGAAAAAATCTATCTTCAGATAAAATGTTTAAATTTTATTCATATTCCACCTACTCTAAAAACTTTTGAGACAGGTTACTTTAAAAGATATGGAAACAAAGATAATAATTAGGAGCCATGTAGTAGAGAGGGAGACTGATAATTTTATCAGAAACATAGGTTAGGGATAGTTGCTGCAATTGAATTCTGAACAAAGTACTGAGTTTCCTGGCAGTAAAAGTAAAAAGGAAATCACTTTATGAAATAAAAGGAAGTATAAACAATTTTTTTCCTGAAATTCCATACCTAGGCCTACCTTGGCATATAATAGTTAAAAAAGATTGGTTGAATAAAAGAATATAAAAATATATACATAAAAATGTATATAATAATATAAATATATATATAAAATATTTAACGAAATGGACAATGTCTTAAATGATACATTTAAAGAAGCTATGGGAAAATTAAGTGTTTTTTGGTTTTTTTTCTTTTCTCTCCTCAAATCCCCCCAGTACATAGTTGCATGTTTTTAGTTGTGGATCCTTCTAGTTGTGGTACGTGGGATGCCGCCTCAACACGGCCTGACGAGCAGTGCTATGTCTGCACCCAGGATCCAAACTGGTGAACCCCTGGGCCGCCGAAGTGGGGCACGTGAACTTAACCACTCGGCCATGGGGCCAGCCCCCCAAAATTAAGTGTTTTTAATTAAGCCCCCAATAAAAAAAGAGGGCATATTAATAGATGAATTCTACAAAGACATTCCTCTGGAAAACTAATGAAATCTAGTCTATGTGACTAATTTATTAGTGAGTCTAACTTGACACAGACACAGAACTGAGAACACACAGAAAAGTGGATAGAGGTCATTTCCTTTGGAGACACACGCACACAAGCACAAGTATCACCTGTTTCCACCTAGACTAGAATAGAACTTGAATCAACAATACATTTAAGATTGAGCTACTCTTATCATAGAAAACTTGGGGTATATGGCAAAACCAAAATTTCACTTTGAAAATTAGGAAGTTTGACTTGTGTGTTCAGATGGGCCATCCCACCCACTACAAGGCAAAGCCAAATTTTTTCTCGACTTGTGGCCCTGGATTTCTCCTAGGGCCAGGAGATTTACCCAATAGAAACCCCAGAGTTCTGCCCCCAAGGAACATGGAAGAAAAATCCTCCACAGAAAGCATGATTTTAAAAAACCAAGGGAAGTGTTCAGTATACGCTCACATCAACCAACCAACCAATCCCCAGCGCCTCCCTCTTCATTGTGCTCTACCTCACATGTTCTCAAAGCACCCAGGTGAGCGGGCAGTCAGTCACAGGGCAGCTGGCCCCGGGGCTCTGATGGGGTCTCCTCTGCACGCTCCCGGATCCCGGCAGGGTCTCAGTCCAACAACTCTCTGAAGGCCTATCCTGGCTCTCCTCTTCTAGAGGATTCCACACCTTTCCCTGGGTGCTCTTACAGAGCCTCTGGTTTTCTTAGAAGCCAAAGGAAGCTGAAGGTCCTCTAGAGCTCTGAGGCCAGTTTAAGCCCTAAATACAAATTCCACCACCTCAAACCTCCATGTATTTATCAATTAAAGTTAGTCCTCTGCATCCGGCCTACACTCAAGCTCCCATAATGGTCCTCAAGGAGACCTCAAACGCCAATTTCTCACAATTACTGGACAGCCATTGGTACCCACAGGCCTAAACAGATGACTTGTTCTAACAGTTAACGCTGGGGTTTATTAGGCACTCCTAGAACCATCTAGCAATGGTTTACAATACCTACAAGGTCACACAGAAAGAGCACAAGGCCAGGTAGCAATTAGGAAATGGGTTCTAGTCTCAGTTTGGCCACTAACTCACTTTGTGATGAGGGCAGTTATCCACCCTTCTTTGGGCTTAAGCACCCCCACTGAAGAAGATACCGCCTCTACCTAGCTGAGCTGTAACAAGAATCTAATTTTTTAAGAGATATGAAAACACTTAGAAAAGTAATTACTCCTTCCGTCATTCTATTTAAACATGTTAACACCTGCTGTATGCTAAGCATTATGCTAGGCATGGAATTCACAGTTAGTAGAGAAAACAGAAACTAAATCATTATACTTGTGATAAGCACTATGAAAGAGAGACTATACTAGGAGCGAGGAAAGCATAAATCAAGAGGCTTCACTTACTCCGAGGGCTCAAGGAAGGTTTCCCTGAGGAATCAAGATCTAAACAGAGCCATAAAGAATGAGCAGAAATTAAACAGGCAAAGAAGTGTTGGAAAAGCTTCTAGCAGAGGTGCAAAGGCCGGGAAACAACATTCGAGTGTAAGGTAGAATTAAGAAATACTTAAATACCTTCTCAAAACATTTGATCTGCAACATTAAATTTTAACCCACATAATTTGCCATTTCTAAGTCCCACTCTTATAGGCTTGGATTTTTTTTTTAATTTTCTAGTTTTCCCTAAGAAAACAATGAGACCCTAGCCCTGGTTAACTTATTTTCTACTTATATACCCATGCTTAGATGACAAAACAGATGAAGACCCACGTAGGAACAGTGGTTTGGAACACAGAATAAAATTCTGAATAATCTTGTTTTTAGGACATATTCTTAGGTACATACAGGTTCAGAATTTTTATAGTTCCCTGAAATATTTTCCACTTAAGCATATGTAACAAACCTCTATTCCTGTTTCTTTTTTTTAAAGTGAGTGCTTCAATTATCTGAGATTCACAACCATAAGACTCCTTTTATATTGATAAAATACATCAAATTTAAACAATATGATTCGTTTTTTGTAGTTCTTCTACTAGTTATCTTTTTTGTTTCAACATCCTCTGAGACAGTAGTTTTTGTAAGAGAATCATGGTCCGTGCACCTAACAGCATGTGTTTTAAGTACATTATGAATGCTTACTGAGGCTTTCCCTTTTCATAGCAAATTGAGGTGCTATGAAGATAATTAATCTGAAGATTTTTACCTTGCCCCAGATACATGTAATTTAAAGTCATTTTATGTCAACATATATTACTTATTTTCTTAAATTCTGAACCCATTAAATTGTCTCAATTTGCAAATCAGTTTCATACAGCTGCATATTGAAAGTGCTATTCAAACTCCTCTATTTCTGTTCTTCCGAAAATGTGCATAAGTACTGACTTGCCATGTTTACTGTTTCACTATAGGTTATAAGTAAAATATTACAAAGTATTATTTTAAACTTTATTCCCACTCTTCTTAGATAAATAGCTGATTCAGAAGTTTATTTATGTTGCCAAGCAGTTTAAAAACAATTTTCTTGGAGCTTTTATTAGCTTATTTCAGAAGTCCTCCTAGACAACCTAAGAGTGGCCTGGTATTCCAATGTGTGACAAAATCTGTTTCTTACGTCTTACACGAAGCAACTACCTTCAATTGCTGACATTCTACAATTGTTAGAAGTAACAGTGTATTATCTCCACAACCACAGTCATGTGTTACTGATTGTTCACAGAGGAGAAGTATCAAAATTCATTTTTAAATAGCTGCAAGATGTAATGGTTCAAACTACAGGGTTTGAGAGTACATAAAGAGATTTTACAACAAACATTAAACTTTTTAATGTTTTCATTTATGTTCTTTTGATTTAGAAGGAATAAAATCTCAATGAGAAAAAAAAATAACTCCAGGTTATAGACACATTGTACACAGTTCTTTCTAGTGACAATTTTGATTAGAAATCAAACTCATTCTTGTCCAAATACTCTGAAGAAGATATCTTGCAACATTTTGTTTGCTGTGGTAATTACTTTGACATATTTAATAAAGCAAAATCTCTCATTAGCACATCAAAAACACAACGGAAAATATCAGAGAATGATCAGAGAATGAAATAAAACTCCACTGATAATTTTCACCTTTAAGGTGCCTTTCACATTGAATGAATTCAAAAATTCTGAACAAGGGAACTACTTATTTATTATGATGCCTACATGGAAAATATTTTTCACATTGTCCTGCATCCATGATATACCCATAATATTTATTTAAACAGTTTATTAGGGGGAAAAAGTGAGAAGACAAAACAAAACAAAATCCTCCCAAGCACGCAGACAGTATGTCAAAGTCTGGAGTAAAATGCATTGGTATTTTATGCTACCAAAACAAAGTTACTTGACTGAAAAAAAAGCTTGATCATAATATTTAATCAGTACATACATATTATGGCTCATTTGAAAGCATTCTTAATTCAAGTGATTTTTTTTTAAAGCAAAACCAGTTGAATGCTTAAGTTAGTTGGCTATGAAGAAGGAAAGGTTTTCATAAAGCTCACAGGTTATTTTTTAATTAAAAGAATAAATATATTGGAATATTCATTATCTATCTCTATTTAAGATTACTAAAGGAGCGCTTAAGTTGACTCTTGATAACATGAAATATGTTAAAACAAGTTCCTCAGGAAAATAAAAATCTTAGTATTCCATCAAGATATTAATCAAGTGCAGATAACTTCAAAATATTGTTATATTCCTTTTCTCCATAAGCCAGACCATGAGTGGAAACAGGCGGCTATTTAAGAATGTCACATCCAAGTCACTTATACTTTGCTGATGACTTAGCCTAACAGTTTAGATTGATTCAATTCCATAATATATTCTATGTTGCACACTGTGGGAAGAGACAACCTGACACCAGGATACTAAAACATATTGCTCTGTATCTTAAGTGTTATTTATACTTCCATATTTCAGCATCAAATTTTAAAAATAATGTTAATCATTCTCCCTTTTTAAAAAATAGTGGTTTAGTTTAGCTGTATACATATTGCCCAGAAATTAAATATTTGTAAATAGCAAGTGTCCATTCACAAAGGCCATTGAGTTGGACCAAGAGGAACAAAACCTAAAAAGACAAGTGCATTTAAAAAATGTAACTTGCTCTAATAAGTTTAAATTAGACAGCATACATGAAACACTGTGTGTCCAGCCCTGTTCTGGGTACTCTGAGGGGTATGCACGCAAGCACACAGACATTCAGAAGAAAATTAAGCCATGTGAAACAACTGCAGAACAAAAGATTATCAACTTTGAAATGATAAAATTTTTGAAATGGAGATCAGATCAGTGGTTGCCCAGGCTTAGGGACAAGAGCAAGGTGGACTTGGGAATAAAAGGGCAACACAAGGGATCTTTGGGGTGATGGGAAGTGTTCTGTATCTTGACTATGGTGGTGGTGGATACACACGGGATAAAACTGTATAGAACTACACACAAATAAATACAAGTAAGACTGAGGAAACCTGAATAAAATCAATGGATTTTCATCATGTCAACATCCTGGAGGTGACACTATACTACACTTTTGGGGTACATGAGATCTCTGTATTATTTCTTAGAACTGCATGTGAATCTACAATGATCTCAAAATAAAAAGTTTTTTTAAACGTTTATAAAATACACTTTCTCTATTCTAAATACACCTCCTCCACCCCCCAAATAAAAACATACAAGGAATAAACACCAAAACCCCTCCCAGTGACAAAAGAAATTACCGTCTAGCTGGAGGAGTAATTCTCCTCAAAGAAACCCAGAGCAAACATGATGTCTAAACATTGTTGCCCTGTCAACACGTTCTTAATTTTCTTTTAATTCCGTGTTAATTTAAATGAGTTTTAAAGATCGCATCCTATAAATTGAAGATTTCTCATGACACGGTAGTGACAAAATGCTATCTGACTTTGAGTTCAGACGGCAGTGGAATCATC
The DNA here is from genome assembly GCF_037783145.1 of Equus przewalskii. Classification (NCBI taxonomy): domain Eukaryota; kingdom Metazoa; phylum Chordata; class Mammalia; order Perissodactyla; family Equidae; genus Equus; species Equus przewalskii. The sequence goes on from NC_091860.1 coordinate 12,758,926, forward strand.
CTTATTTAGAGAGAGAGGGGAAAAAATAACACGGACCACCATTATCTTCTCTACCAGTTTGTGTTCATGGATAGGAAGTGAATGGCACACACACATACACACTCTTCCTCTCTCTCGAGAGCCTGCAGGAGTCCCGACTGGGGGGTGGAGTGAGAGCACCATAAGGATTTCCCTACTCTGAATCTCTTGGGAAACACGCGGGCATGTCACTGCTCTTTCACTAACGCAAGACGAGAAACGACGTGTCAACCGCTCTGGAAGCGCCTTGGCGCGAGGAAGTCGAAGGCGATCCAAGGCTGCGGGGTGACCCGCAGCGGCGCCCGGAAAAAATGGGTCTGATGAGGGCAGATTCCCATTCCCGAGAAATGACTTCCAGGCAATTCGTACGGCCTTCACTTTCAACCTGACACTCGCCGGGTCGTCATAAAGATGGCAATAGGGGCGTCAGGCCCCACTTCGACCATTCTGGAAGCGTCACCCTCTTGGCCTCACCCCCAAAGACCCGCGCAAGAGGCCAGAGGCTTCTGCAGCCTTCGCGGTGGACTGGAGGAATTTAGGGACGCCGTCCTCCCCTCCCCAGCCCGCCCTTCCCCAAAACTCGGCCGGCAGGGGAGCGGGGCGACGGGGAGCCGGGGGTGAGGCGGGGACCGGGGACAGCGGGCGACGAGGAGTCGGGGACCCGGGGCGACCGGGGACTCGGGGCGGGGGGGGTGGGGCAGGGCGAGGCGGGCGCCAGGCGGCGCAGGGCGAGGGGCGCGGCCAGGGGCCCCGAGCGCCGCGGGTTCGGGGTGCGGCTCACCCGCGTTCTGCAGCGTCTCGATGTTCTGGGGTCTGGTCGCCAGCTCGGCCACCATCTGCACGAAGTGGGTCCGGGCTTTCTGGTACTGCTCGAACACTGCGGGGAGAGGGCGGTGGGGCGGCCGCGCGCGCTGCCCGCCGTCCCCGCCGCCCCGCCGCCCGCCCGGCCGCCCGCGCCCTACCTTGCAGCACCTGCCTCTGACTCATGGCGCCGCCGCTCGCGCCCGCCGCCCGCTCCGCGCCCAGGGGCTCGTCGGCCGAGGGGGCGACCGCCGCGACGCCTGGGCCTCCGACGGCCGCCGCTCCTCTCTGTGTACCCGCGTCTCCCGGGCAACCGACCGGAACCGGAACGCGGCCGTCTCGCGGCAACGGCCAGTCCCGGGCGTGACGTCACGGCCGCGGAGCCCCGGCGCCCCGCGAGGCCGGCCCGGGGGAGTCCGCCCGCCGCCGCCGCCGCAGGAGGGGCCCCGTCGAGCGTGCCCGGCCGCCCGGGCCGGGGGTCTCTGCGGACCCAGCGCGGCCCCGCAGGTTCCCGATGCGGCGCGGACTCGGGCCGGGCGGGGGAGCCCCGGCTGCGCAGCGGAGTCGGCTGGGCTTCGACGGTCAAGAGAAATCCGCCCTGTGACATCGTGACGTCTGACAAATACGCGACTGTCCGCGCAGCTTCACAGTGCAACGTTTTCCCCTTCCATCCAGCTTCTCTACGCCTGGCATTTCTGGTTGCAGGATTCCTGGAGGGTCAAGACAACCGTGTTCACACACTTAATGATGCTGTGTTGAGAGCACGGAATTAGCACTCGGAGAGATTCAATGAGAAAAGCAGACAAGGAAACAATATGATGAATGCCCTGTCTTCCCGTCACTTTGTTCCCCTAACTTTCTCCTAATTACTACCAACTTTGCTCTCTCCTCGTTTTTACGTGATTTTTACACATTTTGACTTTGGCTTTTAAATTGAGGCTTATTTTGTTGCTGAATGACATTTCCAACAGCAAGGGGGAGAGAATTTTTACCTGGAAAATTTGATTCAAATGATCTTAACCAGACTTCCCTAGCTTATATAACTTTAACTCCACCCAGTTTCTTTTAACACAGATTAAGGACTTAGTCGACCACTGGTTTCTAACTTGTCCGAAAACTGTATACTAAATGTTTCAATGACAGGTGTCAACTTTAAATGTTTCTCCCTCAGAAACTACAATCTCACCAGGTGTCAAATGAGTAGATAGTCACAGCTGCTGTGAGTAGAGCTGAAACACGAAACCTCTTGATATCTCTTCGTCAATAGAAGGGAACATGCAAACTTAGCTGGTTCTTATGTTTGGGGTGAGTCCTATATAATAATCTTTGAGATCTTGCTCTGACCGAGCCCTCTGATGAAGTCCTGATATTTGTAGAGCCCCAAATAGTTGGGGAATAGATCAGCAATCAGAGAAAGGAATAAGTATGTTCAGTCAGCTGGGTCCCTGCCACCCCCAGAACAGGTGCATGTCTTTTCCTCCAGGCATTCTGAAGTCAGGGATACCCCCAATCCCTTTACTTAACTCTAATGCCTAAGTTTCACAATGATCTCAACATTTCCCTAAGGAAACAGGTCCTTTAAAATTAAAGTTTTTGTGTGTTCCCATTTAGAGATGTGGGGGGAAACAGACTGAGCAAATAATTAAAATAGCAAATAAACCTTCATTGTAATTTTGTTTTCAGTTCCTTGTTGCATTGTGAAAAAGAAAATCCCCTTAAAACTAAAAGGTTCCATATTTGGTTTCAGTCCTTAAACAATTCAAACTCCTAAACTACCACAGCTGCCATTTTTAGTCTTTGTTTTGCTATATATTTTCTACTTTAAAAATGTTGAGATAAGAGCTCAATGGTGAAAAAAGGTCTAAACCTATAAACCTAACAGTTTACTTAAGGAATGCTACAAAGTTTGAAGACTTAAGTTCAAATAGTTATATAAATTATTTTTAACTATAGATTCTGCGAATCTGGCATTAACAATGTCTAAGGGTTAAATTGTATTCTTCCTAATAAAACACAATATAGGATTCCTACTTTATATCTGAAATTGGACATGTTAAAGAAGGCAGATCTTTGCTCTTCATTCTAGCTTTCTCTGTTTTGTCTCTTTTTAAAAATTAAATGGAGAAATGCAACATAGAATGATCATAATATACATATAAATGAATTGTTAATAAGTCAGATATAAAATATGAGAACAGATTACTCTTACTGACATGAAAGCAAATCTATATTTTCTGACCAACTTTTCAACTTACTAACTTTAAAATACCATTCTATTTTACAAAGTTAATTGAATGCCCCATGGTCACATGCGCACCTCTACCAGTTAAGCAGTGGGAAAGAAAACTATTCAAAGGGATATTTCAGTTAAAAAAAAACCCAGACTGCTATTTAAGATTACTGTTCTTAAAGTACTAGATGAATTGAAGTACGGAGATACAATGTACTTGACACATTAAATTATATATTTGATTGAGAATGAAACATTATCTGAACAACTTGCAAAAGTGTTTCCATGAAAGATTTGTTTGGAAGCCTTTGGCTCCTTTTGTAAAAAGCTAATCATATATGTACCTTCAGAATCATTTGTGCATTTAATTCCTCTATTTATGAAAATGAGACTCAAAAAGATGACAGATAAAGCCAGTTCAAAAATCCTCCTTTGGGAAGTCAGAAAAATCCCATCATCATGGGAATACATTCTACACATGCCTAAAAGAAATTTTGCTAATTTTAACATACATGTATTTTTTCTTCAGTTCCTAGCTGAATTTTAAAAGTTAAAGCTTTATATGTGCTAATTAGATATTAGCATCCACATTTTAAAAACTGCTGTTGAGGAGGATCAAGTGTATATATAGTCCATCAAGCAAAATACACTAAATATCAATGTATGCCAGACACTTTGCTAATAACAGAATGTGCCTGTCTTCTAGGACATGAAATCTAGTAGGAGATAAACATGTAAATGAAGCATTAATTCATTCAATAAGCATATACTGCAGCCTGCCCCTGTTTTAAGGGCTGTACTTGCTCTAAGCATTGTAAGTGCTTTGGGAGCAAAAATGAGGGACTTAGGGTAACTTAGGTGAAGAGGTGAGAATATATAAAACATCACTTAAATAATAAAAGGATTCTTGTTTTTTTTTTTAAAGAAAAAAATAGCTGTTTTATCTAGATATGAAATGTCCTTCCCTCTTCTCCCAAAGAATTAAAACATAGTGTTTGTATTTAAATAGGCATTCATTTGGCAATTGCAGGTAATTATTCAAGTTATGAGGATACAATAATCGTGTTGCCAACACCAAATCTAAAATTACTGAAATCACTCCATATTTACACACTTGAATTGAAAATAAAGGCATTACATATGCCATAACCAAGTTAGTGGACTCAAAATATTATATATAATGATGAAAGCAAACATATGACATCTTAAATGTTGCTTTGCCACTGTTTTGGGGGGAAAAGTCAGAATTTTATGTTTAGGTCTCAGCTGCCCATCCAGTTGTGCCAGCAAGTTTGTCAGAAGAGCAGAAGAGACTCAGACAATTCCATCCAGGAGAGGAAGATGAATAATTCTATACTTGTGTTTGTGTCTTATTTCCTATTTAGTTTTCCAAGGCTTTTTAAGTCAACTCTTCACACTTGAAAGTTTTACGTCTCTTTTAGTGTGATGGCCAATAAATGTTAAGGTGATGGTGATTTAGCTGGCCTCAAAGTTTTAAAGATACACCTGTACGTGGCTTCCTTTTCCAGTAATTCAATGGGAGGAGAGAGAGAACTCATCTTGTCTGCTCCCAAAGTAAACCATGATTAGGGGAATTCCACACACGAAGAAGTTCACTTCCAAAGGCACCATATAGCACAAAGTGATTGATGCTTCTAATGTGGAAGTCTGAAACACAGCATAACATTTTCTAAGGCAATGGGGACATGCATAAAAACCAAATTATTGCTGTTTGGCGTATGTGTGTGTTATGTGAACATCTTCTTTTTAAAGAGTTTCCCTTAAGAATTGTACCCAAACCCAGCATCACCAGATAGAAACCTCTAAGCGCCCTGACACACAAGTCCATCGGCCACTGCCCCTCATCACCCCCCAGACTCCCCACTCCTTTAAACTCTCGGCGTTGTTGGGCTTGTCTCAAAGAAGGTAGGTACTATCCCTTTCCCACCTTTTTATTAGTACAAGACCCAAGAGACAAGGATGGAAGGTGCCACATGGGAAACGACCCCTGGACGCCCCCCAGCCGGCATCCGGACGCGGCCCACAGCATCCCTCTGGTGCGGCTCCGCCCGCCCCAGCGGAAGGTTCTCGGCCGACGCCGCAAAGCTGGCCGCAGGCGGGTCCCCGCGCGGGGCGGGCGCGGGGTTCGTGGCTAGACGGCGCGGCCCCGCCTGGCAGACAAGTGCGTCGGGTGTGGAGCGGGATGAGGGGGCGGGAGCGCAGGGGGAAATGTGGTACTCCCCGACGTCCTCGACTTCTCCTGTAGTCCAGCCGGCACCTCCGCTGTCCCCGCGCAGCTTCTAACGGGGCAGGGGCGCCGGGAATAGGTTGGGGCCGGGATCAGGCTGTCGTTGGGACTAGAACCCCGCGGGGCGCCCGCCGGGAGCAGCGGGGAGAGGCCGGCCGGGGGGCGCGGGCGGGAGGCAGGCAGGCGGCTGCGGCGGGGGCGCGCGGCCCGGGGGCGCGCGTGCGGAAGCGCGGCGCAGGCTCGCCGGCCGCCTCCTCCCGCGGGGTCGGGCGGGGGCGAGCGAGGGGGCAGCTCCGCGGGTCGCCGGCGGGGATCGCGCGGGCCGGGCCGGTCCCGCCGAGCCGGCGTCTGCTGGGCCGGGTCGCAGGGTAAAGAAGGCCTCTGTCCTTTCGCTTTGGCTCCTCGGGCCGGGCCTCCTGCGAGCCCCGCACGGCCGCGCGGGCTCCCGTGCTGAGGGCCCGGCCCGAGCCTTCCCGCGGCGCGGCTGACCCGTGGGCCGGGAATGCTGCGGCCGACTCGCAGGAGCGAGCCCGGGGCGGCCGGAGCCCGGAACCCCGGGAGCCCAGGCCCCGAAGCGCGGGCGCAGCCAGACAAGCTCGCCGCGGCCGCTCGGGTCGGCCCTGCTCCCTCTGACTTTCTCCTCCCAGGACTTAGAAAGAGCCCCATCGGTGGGGGCAGCGAGGGGGGCTTCGGACTCTCTGGTCGGGGGTCGGGTATGGGACTCCTGCACCGCCTTACATCAACCAGCTTCCCAGACCCCGCTGCGCAGGCCAGATCCCAGGGGCGGGGTGAAGAGCCAAAAGCTTATTAAAAAAAAAAAAAAAAAAGCAGCTGCCTCTCACTGCGCATGTGCCAGCCTCAATTTTTTTTAAAATTTTTGACGTCATTTCGCTATATCAAGTCCCAAGCCAAAACTTCTTGCTCATTGATTACTCTGAAGAATAATTGACTGTGTGTTCCTACTCGTAGAAAATACTGCAAAAGTACGGAGAGGAGGTTTATCATAGTTTCTGCTTTCACAAAAATACCGTAGGCTGTTTATCCACTCTGCATGTCGGGTTCCCCCAGAGAGATTATCAGAGTGGAGAGTGAACTCCGCTAAAACGTAGAGTCGATTGGAAGACGCGGTGGCACAGCATCTCATTCATTAAGAGGAGATACTTGCACTACAATTTGCATCCTTGTTAGCCCACGGAAGGTATAAAACACAACTCCTGTCAATTTTTGATATTTCAGAAGAAACATTGAATATTGCTAAAGCTGGATTACTTTAATTTACCTCCTACTCCAACGTTACCCCATATTTATTTTTTAAAAGGTTCTCATATGAATAACATAAGAAAAAATTCATGACTACCTAAAATACTAAGACCTTTCCCATTATTAAGACAGGAAATAAATTCTGAAGAAATGCTCCTTATTCTAGAAGTGCTTTTTTGTTCTTGGTGAAATAATACGTGATTGCTTATCAGTTTAATTGTAAATCAAGGGCAAAAGTCTTGGAAATTTACAAACAAACTTGGAAGTATACAACTAATGTCAATATATTTATGGTTAAATCCCAAAAAGAAACAATCTTCCTAACAAACTCTTGGCTTAAAGAATGCCTTGCAATATCAAGACACCAAATGGGACAATGAAGATAGAGACTTCTTGTAGCACAACTGGATAGAAAATCATTGATTTTTAAAAAAAATATGATGCTTATGGATAATGCTTTAAACGCATGGCAAACGTTTAAGAGTGATACCAACTAACCGGTATCAGTCATCTTTCCAGGAAGGATATTCCCAGAACCCATTGCTGACCATGATAATATAATAGACATGTGTTGCACTAGGATCTCTCTTTAAGTTTAGAGAGCCTATATGAATTGTATATTTAAAGTTCATGACAATGCATTTTCTTAAGTCTATTTTAAAGGTTGCTTATATTATTTTGTTGTAAATTTACTTTATTGTAATGAATTTCCTTAGAAGTGTTCTCCAAAGTGATAAAGATTTTAATTGGTGAATAATTCAAGCAGAATGATCCTTTGGTAAAAGTGAGTGGGGTCCATCGGCTCTCGTAACTAACTTCTTTCTCCTTAAAAAATGATTGACTAGTGTGAAGAGAACCCAAGTGAAAATATTTTCAGAAAATTGTCATGGGGCATATTTAGAAAAAAACAGCTGTTAAACACATTTTCCCAAGCTTACTCTGAGTTCTTCAGTTACACCAGAAAACAAACTGTAATGAATCACATTCAAAGGAAAAACACTCTCCTGAGTTTATTACTGATAACATTGTCCGATTCGTGAACAGCTAAATGCTTTCTAAACATCACTGTATCTTCTCAGTACAATTTATATTTAAGTATTTTGGAAGTGTGTTTATTGAACTCATGAGTTTTGTTCAAAAGGTTGGAAAGAAGTCAAAAATTGCATGGTAAGATTCTATAGAAATGTAACCAATTCCAATAAAAAGTCCTCTGTGCGGAAATACATTATAGAAATGACGTGGTTGTCAGACCTAATTGCTTGGCTTTTGAGTCCTCATGGAAAAAACTTTACAGCCTTGAGGTGTCGACTCAAAAGCAGCAGCATTTTTGGTTTTAGCTTAAATAAAACAAGGGAATCCATCATTATTCAAGTCTATAGCGATAATTCACATGAATATGAATGCACTTTGATCTTATCCTTCATTCATTGAAAGACACAGTCGTAATGAAAAAGGGAGATAATCTCTTTAACTTGGTCCAAAGCAAGTTGTTGGAGCTTTTCTTTCTTGAAAGACCATAGAAGGGAACTTTTCACTAAAGCATTGCTTTCCTATTTTTAAGGTGGTGGTGGGGTGTTTGGGCAAGCTACAGGTCATTATGTTGCCTCCAGGAACCAAGTAGTGCTAACTTTCTTCTTTGAAGTAAACTGCCTTATTTAATGAACTTGACATTTTGTGAAGCTTAAGGGTAAACCCCTTTTATAGCATCATACCTAAGAGTCATTTTAGGAGGCATGTTGATTTGAGTTTACCATCAGATATGATTAAGACCTATTAACTACTTTCAGTATATTTTAAAGATTACTTAAATTAAATAGGATATTTCAAGGTGCATTGTCTTAGTAGATTTGCAATATGCAATACTAGCCCCTCAAGCATTCCTGTTGAACTGTGGAGACAGTTAATGCCATGGCTGTGCTGTATGAAAGTCACTTTAAAATCTTATCTTACTTATGGCTACTTAAACAACTTTCAGCCACTTTTGGTGGGAAAATAGCAAAGTTCATAGTTCTTATATACAATGTGTCATTCTTCTTAGAATTCTGGAAACGTCAGATTTTTTTTAGTACGATCTACCACACTGGAAATATAATTAGGTAAAAATATGCATGAATGAGGATATCTGATTAATGCCACTGCTTGGAAAATGTTTAGATTTTCATTGAACTCATTAATGATTCTAAGCTTTGTCTGGTTATTAGTGGGGGTTTTTTCTAATCAGTGCCGTTGAACTTCTAGAATCCTCTGGAAATTCAACAAATATTTATTGAGTTATGTTAAAAGGACTCCAGAGCATACAAAGATAAATAAGACAGGTGCTTGTCCTCAAGGAGCTTAAAACTTAGAAATTTCAACACATCTGTGATCTACATGAAATTTCAATCCGTGAAGAACACTCAGCTAATTTAATGGTTATTTAAAGCCAGGACAATTATTAAGAGCGAAGAAATTTGGCAATGCACATATTTCCCGAGTTATCCTACGAGCTAAATGAAACACTTTGCTGGATACTTTGAAGATTTTCTTCAATAAAAAACTGTTTAAAAAGCTAGAAAGCGTTCTGTTAAAAAATTAAATCGGTGTTCTAGAACTACAGATATTAGAAAAGGCAAAAAGATTCCTGCCAGTTAATGTCAATCATTTTCTTTACGTCTCAGACCACTCAGTCCACACTGGCAAGGGCTGCGGTGGTTCATCAAATGAAATGAGGGAGAAAAGAGGGCTCCATCCACTTGTATATGACAAGAACAAGTATCTGGATGTAATGTTTGAGCTAACACAAGTGAGTATGTTAGGATTTCATGCAAAATATTCGTGGTTAGACAAGACAAAGAAGAGGGACGATTGGAGCGTTTGCCTGTGACTCTAACCCAGAGGGAAGCCACCGTTACCAAAAGCAGAGACAACCCTAAGCTCTTCTTTGTGTCGATGTTACCAGAAAGGGAGTGGGCGTCTTGTCTTGACTTCTTTCATGACCACCATCCGTATTTCTGAAGTCAAGAAAAGCTTTCTAAGGGACTGGCCATTGACAAAGCATTTCGGCTCAGGTTGGAGATGAGGACACCTGGGGCTAGGGCTGAGCAAAGTGCCCCTGCATGGGGGGCTCAGGTGCCGGTGGAGCGCAGCGCTCGCTGCAGCGTGCGCTCCAAGCCGCCCCTATTGTCTGCCGTGGGGGCAGGGCCAAGCCCGGGGAGCTGGCCTTTGAGCGCAGCTGAGGGTCCAGGAGGAGGAGGACCCGGGGCGGGGGCGAGAGATGTCAACGAGGGCAACCCCCGGAGTTTCAGATGCTCGACCCCGAGGTGTGCGGGGAGGCAGCGGTACCAGCGGCGGCGGCGGCGGCCCTGGCTGCAAATCGCCGTCGTGTGGTTGCTACTGGCAACCGAGCCTCCGCCGCGCGCGGAGCCCCGCAGCCCCTGGAAGGAAGGTGGCGAGAGGAAGCGGCTGCGGCGCCGCGCCCGCTGCCCCCAGGGCTCTGGCTCCCGCCCGCGCCCTGCGCTCCCTTCGGGCTTTGACCGCAGCTGTGCGGCAGGCACCAAGCGCCAAAGGGCTCCCGGGTTGGGGGTGTCGCTGCCTCGCGAGCGTCAAATGACGGGCGCCCTCCGTGAATGCAACATGGCAGCTCCGGCTCGAAGACTGGGTTCCCTGGGTCCGCCAGCGAGGCGGGGCCGTGGCCTCCGCCGGGCGCCCGCCGCTGCTTCCCGGGCCGGGATCAGCCCTGCTGGCGCCCCCGACCCGGAGCCGGGCTGGGCAGAGGGCAGCGGCGCGCGGACTCGCCCGCCTTCCCCCTCGGCCCTTTGTTCTCCGCTCAGGAGGCATCCCGCGCTTGCGAGGCTTTTCATGGAAACCCTCGAAGACTCGGCGACCCTGGGTGGGACAGCAGACCTCCTGGAACTCCCCAGAACTGTCTAGCTTCCCCGGTCCCTGGAAGGCTCCGGGCAGGGCTGGAAGCGCGAGTGCGGGATCCTAACCCGACACTCCCCGAGGAGGCTCCTCTCGTCGGGTGGGTCCCTCCCCGCTAGGCCTCGGCCCCCGGGTCCCTTCCCTACAGCTGAGAGGTGTGAGGCGGGAGACCCGGGCGGGGACACGGGCCGGCGAGGAGACAATGCCGGTCAGGACCCCAAGGAAATGAGATTCTCCGCTCTGGGCTCGGGATCCTGCAGTCTCGGAAAAACGGGAAGGAAAAAACCCCTTTAGTTCTTTGCGGGGCTCCATCGCGCTCCACGCTAGCCCTCGGGCACGAGTGGAGGCCGGTGTAGCCCCGAGAGTAGGTCCCCGCCCTGGATCGAGGGCTGGAGCGGTCCACCGGGGGTGGGGGAGGGGTTCGATGTCGCCGGGGGGCGAGGGGAAGGAAGGCCAGGAGGAAATTTGCATTTTTAAAACCCGCGGTTTAAAAACGACCACGCCACGTAGGCAAGCCAGTTGTGACGTTCAGCACAACGTGCTACTGAAATACCGAAATCCGCCACCAAATGGCGGCTCCTGCAGTCTGCTGCACTGATAAAGACGACTCGCCTGGCGTCGCCCATTTTAGGCCGCTTTCACTTCTCTGCCGTCACCCCGACCCTCCTCCCCAGGTGGTGCTTTCCTCTCCCCGTTTTTTTGGAGCACATGCGACTCAGCAGTCAGAAAAGCGTTTATACCCTGGGGATCAGCCCGACACGGGCTCCGCAGGAAGCAGGCTGCGTCCCAGCGGCTTTCGGAGGCGACATCCCCACCACGGACCGCCCGCTACTCTGCCCCGCCGGGGGCGCGGGGGCGCCGGGGGTGCCAGAGACCCGGGCATCCCAGGTTCGCCCCGGCCAGAGACGCATTGAGGCGTCGCACTTGGGGCCCCAGGTGTGGTCCTTTGCCCAGATCTTGAGATTCCTGCGGCGCAGCCACCCCCTCCTCGGCAGTGTCACCCCGTGAACTTTCCTTCCCGGGGGGATTAGAGCCCGTTCTACCCATTAAACAAGCTCCACTGGAGGACCCTCTCCCATCGGCCTCTCCAGTCGCCGCCCACGAAGCGCAGCCTTCGGGAACCTTCAAGATGGCAATTTTATATTTCATTTATAATTTAGTTAACAATCTATCCAACAAAAACCCAAACTCCAAGGACACCCTGTAACTGAGGGAGAAGGAGCATAAGATTCGAAACGGGAGGAGGGTGGAGGGCAACGCGAGGCGATGATCCGGAATGGCCCCGCGGGAATGCGCTTCGGTGGGCTTTGCAGGCGAAGCCGCCGCCTCCCCGGACCTGGGTCGGTTCCCTGCCCGCGCCGAGCTCGCGGCCCAGAGGCCGGTCGCCGCGCCTCGGCCCCGCCGGTGTCTCGCCCGGTGGAGAAGCCTTGGGCGGGAAGGGGGGCCTCCCCGAGAGGCCACGCGAACCCCGCTGTCGCCGCCGCTGGCCACGGGGTCCAATTTTGGAGAACCGACTTCGTTTCCCCGCCTCCCGAGCCCCGTAGGGCCTGAGCATCTCGCTTTCAAATTTGGCGGGATCCGAATCCGCCGAGCCGAGGGCGGCGCGCGGCGAGCGGCGCACGCGCAAAATGGCCTCCCGGTGCCCCGCGGCCTGGGCTCGCGCGCTGGGCCGGGCCGACCCCCGCGGCGCCATCGGCCACCGAGGTCGGCGCGGTGGCTCTTTGCCCTCCTCGGGGAGCTGCTGGTACAAAACAAGGACAGGGAGAGGGGCCGTCTCCTCCTTAACGTGCGCTTTTGGTAAAGGCTCCCCGAGCGGGAAGGCAGCGCTGCCGGGAGAGGGAGGTCGTTTTCTTTGGGTGGCCGTCCTGTGCCCTCTCTACCGGGCATCAGAACAGAAGAAGACTTTTTTGGTTGTTGTTGTTTTTGCAAGTCGTTGCTCCTTCCATCCTAATGCCCCTCGCCCCCGGCTTTATCTTCCAAGCCGCGCAGGGCGCTCCTGTCTTCGGCTTTGTTCGAATCTCCTCCACTCCTGGGGGCACTCAGACCTAAGACTGTAGCTCCCGGACAGACTTCTCCATCTCCAGGCGCCTCTTTATCCACCTCTGTAACGTTCGCATTCCTTCCATCCCAATTTCCGAGGCGATTCCCGAGCACCCTGGTCTGCAGCCTTCCAAGGCTTCTTTCAACTTGGGTTCTTAGGAGGACCGAGGGTTGGAGAGCGCCGAATCGGTACCGAACTTGAAATCACGGTCACTGTGAAGTTTGGGTTTTCTGATGATCCAACTATCAGAGCAAGAAGTAATATTTGTGCTGAAATATAGGTGGCTCTGAAGGAACAACACCTGCTCTTTTGGGAGTTCCTTCTGACAGTCTCTGGAAGGGATGTTTTAAGAGAGTCAAAAGAATGGGTGCAATTTAACTCATTCATTGGAAGTTTTTATGGAGTGCTGGCTGTTTATTTGGAGGGTTAAGTCAGACTTCGGGATAAGTTTTCCACACGCTCTTCAACTTCTTCAGAAAACTTACAAGGATCCTAGAGTAGACTTTCCAGTGATAAATAACTTTTGATGTCGTCGACTTGATGAAGACAGACGTTGATAGTGAAGTCTTCATGTGAGACCTCTAGAAATTGCACACTAAGAAATAGAAACTGGTGCAAATAAAGGAAATCCGTTTCAAGAACCAAAAGAAGAAAAAACGTTAAAAAAAATTAACTGCGGAAACAGGAAACACTCGACTGTGTAAACATTTTCGGAGACTTTCATAATCAAAACTGGGCGATCTTGAGATTTGCAAGGAGATCCGACAGGCTCAAGGTCCTCGCGGGGCTGTTTCTCAAGTCTGATTTACTGAGGCTCTGATAGGTACTACTTTATCTTCCTTGTAAAGGACCCGTCTTTCTGATTTCTGTGGCCCCACTTTAGTTCAAGGTTTTATTTTGGAGGAGTCAATTTTTTTAGAGCGACCTTAGAAATAATCACCTGTTGTACTGTTCATTTTATACTTGAAGAAACATCCTCAAGTGAAATGACGTTATCTAGCCCAAGAGCCCTATGCTGGAGCTGCGTTCTAAGCTCTTTGAACCACATTAAATGTCTTAAAAGTATGTACGGGTTTTTAAAAGGGTCCTTTTAACTGTAATTTCATCTAGTCCTTTTGTTTTAGATAAAATGCAAGGAAGACTATATGGGGGAACCACCATGGTATTTCAGAATACGTTGGAGCCTCCATTTCATAGAAGCACTAAACTAAGTCCGAATTTCCAACTGCCATTCCAGGGGCAATGGGAAGAAAAAGATACAAGATATTTCTCAAACCTTTAAAATGCAAAGAGAAATGGGGAAAAAAAATAACACTTCAACCCCAGGATTCTAAGAGACTAAGATCTCTGTGCAGATTGTTTCTGAAATTAAAACCCCATCCCCTCAAAAGATTACCAAAAACTATTTTTTAAAAAAACCAAGCATCTTCATTTCTTCTTGGCCGGTGCGAGTAGTATTACACATGGTTTCCCATTCGGATTTCATAACAGAACTTTATCTTGATAGGCCTACACAATGAGAGCACCGAGACACTTCACAAGTGAACTCCAACTCCAAATATTGGGAGAAGAATAAGAGGCAAGGATAAAGGAAAGCCCCTAGCAGCTTGCTCTGCCTGTTGCATTGTGCCTCGAGAGAGCTGAACATTTGCACAGACACATACATGGAAACGAAGGAGTGTGGTTGGTAGGTTAAGTCAACTGAAGGGCAACTTTTTTTTCAACTCAGTGCAATTAACGGCCGGCAATTTTAAAAGCAAAAAGTACTTGTAAAGTGGGATGCATGTGTAAAGCAAGATAGATGACTATTCACACAACAGCAACCAGCCTCCTCTTTTTGCATTTAAGCTCAACTCTGTGAAATCAATTTAGGCATTTTCTGTGGAATATTTTGTTAGCACTAACTTTTGTGGTACGGAACCCTAGAATACTTTTCAGAAGCTAAAGCCAAACTTAAAGCCGACTTTTCATGTACCCTGTCTTTACTGCTAAGAGTTACAAAGTTAGCAGCTTTGATATGGGTTTTCCTAAGGTTGAAATTTTTTAAAGTGGTAGTTTAGCAAAAGTTTTAAATCTTAATTGTCAGAACTGTGATGGCTGGTTATGGGAGAATGCAAAACATTATAATCTTTCTTCTGTTTTACTAAAAGACAGAAGTTTTAGCTGAAATAGCCTTTAACACTCAAGCAATTTTCCAATTGAGTAGGGGGAACAATCTTCCTTCAACTTAGATAAATGGACACGTTTTCAAGTATGGTAAAAGTGTTAAATAAGACACAAATGCAATATCTGATATCTTAATAAGTCATTTCAAAAATGAGTCCATCACAAAAAGGTTGAGATGGAAAGTCTTTGAGTTCCATGTTGATCTTACAACTTGGTTTTGTGTAAGTCAAGTAGCAGTCCACTAGCATTTGAAGTTTGTAGCCTTTGAAAAATATTTTTTATATACATGATCATCCAAAGTAAAAATCACTTGAAATTTCCATTAATTAACTTTTCTTTGTCTTAGATAACATCATGAAAAACTTGAGAAGAAAAGCCTAGAAAAATGAGTTAAATTCACCAAAATTGGCAAACATGGGTAACTTTTACTTCAAAGATTGTAGAGTAAATAAACAGATACATCTTTCAATTGGGCTTTCAAGCAATTATACAACAAAGCATGTACTTCTTAGCAACATCACTATTTAAGACAGCACGGGATTCTCTGTAGTTTTTACCTGTTGTAATCCACAATAGAGTTTCCAAAACTTCTGCACATTGTGCTTTTCATATCAAATTTTTATTAAAGTCTTAGCTATTTTCTAAATGAATATCCTTTTTATTGGATTTTTCCCCAATTACAAATGAAATTTAATTTTACATCTATAATTAGAAACAACACTTACAATGGGACTGTACAAATTTAGGTCAAAATAAAAATATATGTATTTTGTGGTTTCATAAAACTTCATTTACTGTATCTTTAAAGAAAGCAGAAGTAACAGCAATATATGTAAAAGTAATGATTTAATGACTATAAGCAAGACAAAGCAATAGAATTGTGCTTCTTTTGCAGACTGGGGACAATGAAATGTTTACCTACAATTTTCCCGTACAAACATGAAACGATATTCATATAGAATAAACACCCTTACAAATAACCGATGGGTGATGAACACACACCAAGTTCGACCGAAGCAAAACACAAATGGAAAATTGTTGGGGTTATTCATATTTTAAATTCAACATACCCACTCTATTTAAAAATGAATACCTGTAGAAGCTCGTAATAAATTGCTTCTATTTCCAGACATTAGAAAGAGGGCATATGCCATTGTTTATAACTGTAAAAGCAACTCTTAAATGTGAAATTACTGCTATACCACATATTAAAATAATTTTAGATAAAATGCCTTCTTCCAGCAATTTGCTGGTTTATTTAAAAATTTGTTTTAGAGTTATAGTGATCAATATACATTTTAAAAACACACTGATTCCATCATAAGCAATGGGAAATGAAGACACTATTTTCAAATTCCTTAAAAGTTTTTCTTTACCGAAACAATTAATTTTAAAAGTAAACATTTATTACTAGAGAAAGTCAGTATGATGATTTGCCAGTTGCTTCCAATGGAACAGAATTTAGAATTAGATAGCCACATTAAAAATATTCTATGCTGATAAGGCTCAAACATTGGGTATCTGCAAAGGTCGAACCAGTCAGGAGAATTTAACAACCATTTCTGAATGCATGAAACACAATATTTTCTTTATAGTATTTATAAATATATCATACAATACTGTTTCCTGTTATGTCATATACCAATATGGCATTGTACAACAAGCATAATGCCATCTGATTCTTACAAAAGCGAATCATTTAAACAAGTCAGTAAAATAAACGGTAGTACCCGCTTTTAGGCATACAGATTGTAAAACTGAAGTTTACTTTTCTTTGATCGGTTTTGCGTAGCAACAGAGAAGTAAAAATCAAACAGGAATCAAAATGGCTAAATATGCAAGAAATCGTTATTCACAGTGACATGGCTACATAGAATGCATTATTCTATGCATATTCTTTCCGTTTGTTGTATTTCAAGATAAAAAGCACTTGTTTTCTACAGGTTCACAAAACAGCATAATAACAAGAACAATCAAGGAGAACGTAATGTAGGCGTTAGTTGAGATTAACAAACTATGGCCCAATGTTTATATCCACTGCAGAATATTTTTAAACCCAAACAATGGTTACAGAAACCATTTCACATCTTTCCTAACACACAGAAAAAAATCCTGCCTGCCTTCTCAGAAACCAATTCTTTATAGGAACAACCTTTCCTTTCAATTAACGTCCATATGAATATCACATCTAGTCCATCTTTTATAGCCAAATTCAATGTCACTACAAAAGAAAGCAAATCGGACGATAGTCACATGTATTAGCATCTATAAAGCTGTAATGGCATGGAGAGATCTATATAAATCAGGGGTTTAAAATTTTTTTTCCTTAACAGTCTCAGGTATCAACCAGAAGACGTTGCTGACGACCCATTTACAGACGATTTTCGAGGTCTATTGGCAAAGGAGGATTGGTGGTTACCACTGGGGCTGCTGCTGGTTCCATTCATAGTACTGGAAATGTGAGGGAACTGAGGGTGAGGAGACTGGACTGGAGTGCTGGGGCTAGGCAAACAAGAAGAGGTGGAGGGCATGCCTCCTGCTGGGCTGTTGGCCTTGTCACTCCCAGAGTCACTTTCCAGTTCTCCAGCATTTGTCAGTCCATCTCTCTGATGACTGATCTTCATTCTTTTACAAGTAGGTCGAACTCTGTATTTCAAAGGAAGCGGACCATTCTACAAAGTTAAAAGGAAAAAAAAAAAATCAGTCTTAACTCTTTAAAAACAGTTTACCACGATAATCTGCAAGTATTAGACAGGCTCCTTACCCTTCTCCAGGTATAAATGTAGGCAATATCCATTAGTGTATAGTAATCCTTTAAAGGTTCCTCTTCATACATGACATCAATCTATTGAAAAATAATATTTTCAATTATTAAGTATCACAAAGGTAAATCTAGATTTTTTTCGGGTCATCTAAATATAATCCAAAAATGTTTTCAAAGACATTTTCTCCAAACGTTTGGACAAAGAAAGACTCCCCCTTGAAACTTCAAATTAGGAAAAATATTTCTTGAAATTACTACGGAACTTGTTTTCATAGCATAAAACAGAATTCGTACCAAACTGTAAGAGATACTTCTGAATTAAGTGCTAAATTAAAAAAAAATTCTGTTGCTTTTTTGGGTTCAGAATCCGAAAAGAAAAGAGTCATTGAATTAAGAAAGAGATCTAAATAAAATGAATGACGACTATGAAGAAGGTACCTGGAAAGTGTTAGGTATGTCCATTTTACTTCTGAGAAACTTCCTCAGGTGCATCACGGTCATTGCTGCTGGGCATCGTAAGTATCTTTTATCATTCACCTACGAGTATAGTTAGAAAAGTAATTTTTTTTAATTCCTAACTATCAGAAAAGAAAAGAGTTTCAATTAGATTGCCTGAATATGATAAAAGGTACAAATACCGAAGCAGGGATGTGATAAAATTCTCAACTACACTTTGAGTTTACTATATAAATACTAAATGAACAGATTCCTGATAGAATAAGGAAACTTTATGTATATCAAAGCATTAAACATTAATTATTTAAAATACTTTGTAAGAATAATAATCACATATAAAATAAATCCTATCTATTAACTATGGGATATAGGTCGCTCAAACATCAAACATGACAACTTTCTTCTATTTGACAGCATCATCTGACCCTAGAATATTCTAAAAGGCGAGATACACCCTCATAAAATCTAGAATCCAAACAATGTTCCTTCTATGTTTTTGTGACACGGAACATACCTCCTCCTTAGATTTCTCCTTGTCTTTGTTTACTTTCCGATCCAATCTAAGAAAAAGATAATTTATTAGTGGAACAATGTATCCAATAAACAGATTAACATAAAACACATTTCCTAAAGAATTTACCTGTTCTGATCAAAGAATTCAATGGATAAGCTTATTATCTCATCATCAGTTATAATTCTCTTATCTTCATCTGCAACTTCTCCTCTATCTTCATTAGAGCCATTGGCAGCTATAAAGACATTTTGAAATTCAATTTAAAAAAAATAAATATTTAATTAAAATATCATATATAGGAGAATGGAAATGGTACTTCAGATTAAATTCAATTTTAATAATTTACTGGCTACTAAGTTCTCCCTCCAAATAAAATGTCTTCCCCCCTCCAAAAAGTTTACCGTCGGCTGAAGGATGCGCTGCATAAAAGTCCCTTCTTCTCTTCATTTCATCTAAAGGCAGGAAAAAAGACAAACATTTGGCATAGCAGGTAAAACCAATAAATACTTTTTTAACATTCATTTTAAAGCAAGTTACTCACTTTTGAAAAGCCCTGGAACTAATTTGTATACAATATCTTGAAGAGTTTTATCTGACCTGAAAAAGAAGAAATTAGAAAAGTAACCTATCAATTAAGACGGCAAAAACTAAAAGCATTCATAAACTATTACAGATTCTTTGTTTTCTTTGTGCTATCGTATTTTACTTGATAGTGACTCTGTCTATAACTACATCAACAGGATAACAATGAATTATGAGAATAAAAGTTCTTTAGGTAGCAGCATTCTTTTAAATTAGTAAAAAAAATACTTTATTTTATATTCACTAATAAATTCTTCACATTTCACGGAGTCAAGAAAAGCATCTTGCCTTTCAAGTTACTAAATTAGCTAATATGAAAGAAAATAAAGAGCAGAGAATGGAAGCTCTTTAATACGTTCACTTTTGCCTGTCATGAAGTCAATAAACCAATACTTTATTGGAGAAGTAATTCAGCATTTAAAAGATGGTTAAAAATCCTCAAAATTACTTGAATAATATGGAACTTTGTTCAAAGTTAGTCATCATTAAAATGGCAAGAAATTAAAGGCCCCCCTCCACAAAGCACACAAGAGGTGGGATTCAAGGGTAAATTCACTAAATTATGGAATTCCAGTAACAATTACAAACAACGATTATAAACATTTCCCTACCTTATATTCAGTAGTGGTCTGGTTTTGTGAACTTGGACATCACAGATAGGACAATACTTGCTGGTCTCCAGGTAACGCACAATACATGTTTTACAGACTAGAAGTGGAAACACATAAAGTTTTTAACTTTAGAAATTAGATTCTAAAGCATTAAAATTAGTGTCAGAAACAGAGAACTAGAAGCAGCAAAATGGTAAAGCCAAAAAGAATTTCCAATTAAATAAACTCACTCAATTAATATCGCGAGAACACTGATACATTGCATGGCTGTGCTTACACAATAATATTTTATTAAATATGTATTAACAAAAAGTCATTAAATGCAAGACAAGAAAAAGACTTCGTCATTTGGTACCAACACTCTCAAGGATTGCTGGAATTGTTAGTTTTCAAATTTCAGGACGAAATGTTAAATATACATAACACGAAAAAGGTGTGACACTTTGTACTTACAGGAATGTAGACATTCTATTATGGTCGTGGCATCAATGAAGTACCCTCCACAAAGCACACACATTAGGTGGGGATTTAGCTCAGTGATCTTGATTCTGGTTGTTCGATGCATTTCTGCTTGATAACAGATCCTGCAAGACACAGAAAGATTGGCCATAATTCACAGAAAGAGAAGTGAATTATCCGCAACTCCTAGTAACTGTGCACTCTGAAACGCTGAGGACTTCATAAAACTCGTTTAACACTGTACAGCCGGACCGTCCCAACGTTTTCTACAGAAAACGTTTACTAATCAGACGAATCAATTCTACTGAAACGGTGAAAACGGATCCAACTGAAGTAACTTCTGGTCCCTCAAGTAATTCCAGGAGGGAGAAGAAAAGGTCTGGGGTGGGGGCTGGGAGCTGAGAGTATTCGAGTCTTTTTCTTCCATTTGTCCTCCAGCCTAGCAGCCCCACGGCTGCTGCCGACGCCACACAGTCCCCGCAGATATTTACCAACCGCCAGGGCTTGTTCCAGGTCTCCCAATTTATTGTAAAACTTCCTTACGGATCTTCAGTCGAAAATCCGGGAGCATGCCCTGGCTTCCCAGGGGTTCCTGTTGTTTTAGGCGGTTCCAGCAACCAGAAGTTGGCACGTTTTTACTCGATACAAAGGGAAAACAAATTCGGCTCTATCTGCATCCCTGGCATTTCCGGAGCTGGGTGCCGGGGCCGCAGGAGAAGCACCTCGAGTCGGCCTCGGGCTGGGGCCTGAGCGCGCGGACGCCGGGGGGCCGGGATGCGAGGGGCGGATCCGGCGGCGCCCGGGGCTCCGTCTCGCTCCGGATT
This sequence comes from Equus przewalskii, assembly GCF_037783145.1. NCBI lineage: Eukaryota > Metazoa > Chordata > Mammalia > Perissodactyla > Equidae > Equus > Equus przewalskii. Next base: position 12,779,800 of record NC_091860.1, read on the forward strand.
CGGAACTCGCCTTGGTCGGGGTTTCCATAGCAACTTACACTTACACTTGGCATGCGGCCACCGCTGCAACTCCGCGCGGAGCCGGGCCGAGCCCGGAGCTTCGGCGGGCGTGCGGGGCGGCCGGGCGGCGGCGGCGGGCGCGGGGGAGGGGCCGCGCGGCGCGGGGGCGGGGCCGGCGCGGGGGCGGGGTGGGGTGCGGGCGCCGCGGCCCGGGGGTGGGGCGGCCCCACGAGGCCCGCGGCGCCGGGGAGCAGGACCGCGGCCCGCGGCGCCCCGGCCGGCAGCCTGGGGGACCCCGGAGCGTGCGAGTGGGAAGGGAAAGTGCACACCGCGCTCCCGGCCATTTCGGACACTCTTGGGGGCCTCTTTCCACGTCGACTCGGTGCGAAGAGCTTCTTTCAGATCTTGACTCTTTTGGTCTCTCCTGTTAGAAATCACTAGGTCAAAAATTTCACGGAGGGATCCTTGAGAATTGCCAACTGTGCACTTAGCCCGAAACCGTCAGGGCTCAAATTGCAGAGATGTTTATTGAACTGAACCTCTTTAAAGCTCTCTTCTCTAATATGAAGTTCTCCTGTAGATTAGATGAGCGATACAAAGTTTTGGAGAGGCTGAAAACTGAAATCTGTTTCACAAGAAGAGGAGGGGGCAAAGCCCTGTGTTTCATCTGAACTATGCTGGAGGCAAGAAAAACTACTTTAATCGGTACGATAGTGACAATATGTAAAGAACCCTGTGACCAGCCCATTCCCAACGCTAAATCAACACCTTGTCAACCCACAGCAACGAGAGGAGAGAAAAACAAATGTCATTTTCTCAGCCTAACCTCCATACAGACCTCCACACGATGAAACCATACATTCCCAACAGATACCATATATTACAGAAAAGTCACGGTGGGGAACTGTCAGCAACAATACACCAGCGGACAATCAGGGAAGTCAATTACTTCGCGTAGTATTCTTGAAAAATGCCTTTCCTACCCCCTCTTCATTCATTTCAGAACCTGAAATAAGACTAAGCTTCTAGGCTTGTCTGAAGTACATTCTCAAAGCTGCCTTGAAGAGAAATCTAGGAACTTGGGAAACTGAAAGGTGCATCTCAAGTTTTAATTCTTAGGGAATTTTAATGCAGTAGAGGGAAATACCAATCAACATACCTCAATGGCTGAAACTAAAAGCTTCAGAGTACCAAAAAAACGGTAAAAACAAAACAAAGCCTCTTTTATGAAAGTGACCACAGTGGCAACCAGCGACTTCAACCAGAGAACTCCACGTGTGACTCCTCAGTTATCTTTGGATTACTTGTTCAGAAGAATATTGTCAACATGTTATTAAGATAAATCTAAGTAGGGTTGCAGAGGAGTTGTAGGTGGAGCAGTGGCCCTAAAGAGCAGCAATATTTCAATCTATTGTCCTTGGTGATTAAAGACAAGCCTTCTTGGTTCTTAAAGAAAACTCTCCTTGTGAAACCTAAGGACCTTTCCTAGAAAGATAGTTAACAAGGTGATACTTCTGTCTCCTTGTGAAAGCACATCACATAATGCCACTGATCATGAAGTCTAGGAAGGGGCTTCAAGAAAAATAGCTGCCTTTAGTTCTCCTCTGCTTTACAGAAAACCAACACAGATATTAACACATAGAACAATCAAACCTCAATGGAGGGTTAGCCACTGGTTGGCTTTGAACATTTCAGTCACATGTACTTGACCAAAACCCTTTCAAATTCATCTTCAGTCTTAATTCACACAACTCCTCTACCTCAGTTCAGAAGAATGTGGCCACAACCCTATTACCTTTTATAATGCTAGTAAATATCACTTTGTTACTTGGGTAAAAAATCAGTTCTTTATCTTTTTATACCATTTGAAAGTACTGGCAACCTAATAGAGACTTCCAAAACGTTTGACATGCTTGATAAGGTTTAACAAACAATCTCTTGCGCCTTAGAAATGAAAACCTTCTGGGTTCCAACACAGAAACTGCAAGTTAAGCAAGCAAAAATGCACGAAAGACACGATGGTAAAAAGACTCAAGAGTTAAAACTTGCCATTATAACGTACTCAGTTAGGGCTGTCAGTTTAGTTGGAGGCCTAACACCAGTAATGTCAAAATGAAGGAAAACAGAAGCAAGTTCTTATGTTAACAATCAGCTCAACTACTGAAATCTAAGAAACGCAATAGAACTCCATAACCCCAGTTGGAGCTCACAGTCCAACACAAGCATGGGTAAAGGTGGGGTTAACTTGACTCGTAGGGAGAATTCTGCCTATGTGGGCACTTAATGCCCATCCAAGAACTTGGTGGTAGAGTATTAATGGCTTTACCAACTGCAATTAAATGCTCGGTTTTCTTACAAAAGCCTGTCTATGTGTGCGTGCGTGTATACACATTCATACACAGTAACTTTTATATGGCTTTAAAGATACTGTTACTAGGCGTATAATTTGCACAGGTAGCTGATTTCAAACACCTTTGTACTTTGGGGCAGATGGGAATGAATTCAAGTATTAAAAAAATTTATAAATTTGCTCATAAAATCAATCTCCAAGGGATTCTGATCAGCCTACTTAAATTCAACCTCAAATGTTAATATAGTCTCCTAAGTTAGTATATACTGTCAACAATTTGCATCCTTAACTTTCAAGTCTTTAGTGTAGCTTATGGTGTTTCCAGAACTTGAGGGTTAAGGTTCCCATAAAACATAGGTTGAACTACTCATAACATTCTAGGTACCACCCACCTACTCTTGCATTTGGATAAATATGCCTAGAATTTTGCCTACTTTAAGGGAAGGGGTTAATACATCCTTCTCTTTCAAATATTGAACCGTGACCACTAAGCCCACTAAATCCTTTTATTGCAATTGGGAATGATCAAAGTCCCTCTACTTGTTTACTTCCAATTATTAACTGTAAATCTCTGGGAAAAAGATCATGCCATCATGCTGTCAAACCCAAAAGACTGCGTAAACATATGCAATCAACTTTTTAGTGCTCCTTTCCCAAAGCATCTCTTTTCTACATGACCTATTTTGACATTTAGCAAAACCTATAAAACGCAGTGGGCTTCAGTCATGGTTCTAGGTGCATCCCATCGCAGAGGTTGAGAGAAAAACTACAGTCTCCGAGAAGGAGAAAAAGAAAAAGGGGCTAAAGAAGGAAAGAAAGAAAGGAAACCTCCTGCTACACTAACGTCCAGTCACCATCATCACTCCAAAAAAAGCTCCAAATTTGAAATGCCCACTTCCCAGGGAGCACCTCCCGAGCAACGTTTAGAGAACTTGTCCCAGACTCCCAACAGATCGCACCTCGAAAACTTTACCATTTTAAACATAAATGCAAGAGACCTTAGAAACAACTGGCAACCGCCATCTTACAAGCCATCCAATTTCACACAAGTGTCCCTCCAACTTAAGTTAATAACATTTTTGTCCGGGCTCTCTCCAGCCTAACACCCACCTCGGTGGGATCGCCGCCCCCCACGTTACCCGTCCCTATAAAATGGGGGCGTTCTCTGAAGGTTTAAACCCCTCAAAAGCCCTTTCTTCGGGAGAGGAGGGAAGCCACTTGACCCGAGCAGCTCTCGATTTCAGGAGCCCGTCCCCGCTTCATCAAAATCTACCTCTCAACAAAGGGCGCCGCGGCCGGGCGAGCCGCCGAGGCTGCAAATACGAGTGTTCTTCTCGGGGGCCATGTGCGTCGCGAGGGGGTAGAGGGGCGCTCGGGGGAGAAAGGAACTAAAACGTGGGGCGGCGCGCGGCGCGGCCGGGGCTGGAGCGGGCGGCGGCTGGAGCGGCGCCGAGCCCGGCTGGCGGCGGCGGCGCGGCGCGGGCTGCGGGTCGGTCCCGGCGCCGCGGGAGTCGGCGGGCGGCGGCGGGCGCGCGCGCGCGGGCGGCGGGCGCGGGCGGCGCGCGGGGCCGGCGGGCGGGCGGCCGGGCGGCGGCGCGGGGCTCGGCGCCCACGCTGTCAGCGCCCTCCCGGCCGGCGCGGGCGAGGCGCGGGGGGGGCCGCTCCCCGTCCACCCGCGGCCGGCCCGAGCCCCGCGCGGCCCCCGCCGCCCCCCGGCCCCGTCCCGGAGGCGCCTCGCCTCCTACGTACCCGGAAAAAGCAGCCGGCGAGAGGCGATCGAAGCGGGCGGAAAAGACAATGAAAGTTAAAAGTCGTTCAGCAGAAAATGAATGTGAGCCAAGCGGCCATCTTGAAGCGAGCTGCAGACGCCGCTGTCAATGGGCAACGAGCGCAGCCGAGAGGAGCCGCGGCCGCCGCGCTCGGCTCATGCTGCCTCCCGAGCCCGGCCTCCTCCTCCTCCTCCGCCTCGGCCTCCTCCTCCTCCGCGGCCTCCTCCTCCTCCTCCTCGGCCTCCAACGCCTCCTCCTCCTGGGCCTCCTCCTCCTCCTCCTCCTCCTCCTCCTCGGCCGCCGCCGCCTCCTCCCGCTCCGCACTCGGGGGAGGGAGCGCGCGGAGGGGGCGCGATCAGTATTATTCTGCGGGGCTGGGAGGTGTTTCTAATCCGGATCGGGGCTCCCTCGCCAACATCCCCATTGTCTCGCCCCGATCTCTGCCTTTAATACTACGATTATTATTTCATAGTTGCTGGGGGGGAGGAGGGCGGCTGGGGGGCGCCGTGTGTGTGCGTGCGGAGAGGCGGGGGGAGGGGAGGAAGGATGAGGAGGGGGAGGGGAGGGTGGAAAAAAAATGCACCGCTGAAGGCAGAGTGGAAACTGACACCGGCTCCAAAATGGCTCAGAGTCCGCCCGCCCCCTCCCCCCGCCGCCCCCCCACCGGGTCACGTGCTCCCCCTCATTCCTTAAGGGCGGCCTGGGAATTAGTGTCGGTGTAGTCGGGCCCGCGGCCGCCCCCTCCCCTCCGAGCCGCGCGCCCCGGCCCCCTCCCCCGGGCTTTGCGCAGCGGCGGCGGTGCTGGCGGCCGCGGAAACATTTCTCCACCGCGCCACACGCGCCACCCTGCTCTCGGCGCGGGCATCGCTCGGGCCCCGCACGCAGCGCCGCCCGCCCCCCCGTTATTTCTTTCTTTCCGCCGCCCGCCTCCGCCCGCGGCGCACACGTCCCCGGGCTCCCGCCGGGGAGACCGCCCGGCCACCGCCCCCCGCTCGGCCCCGGCGGCCCCGCGGGCTGCGGCCCAGGCTCCGGCGTCGCAGCGCGGAACCTGCGCCCAAGCTGGGCTCGCGGAAACAACAGCGCCCGCCCCTGCCTTCCCGCGGCCGCGCGGGCCCCTTCCCCGCCCGCCGGCGGCCGAGGCGGGGCGCGCGCGGGCAGCGGCTCGCTCGGGGCAGGGGCTCGGCGCGGGGGCTGCCGGCCTGGCCTTGGGAGCCCCGCGCGAGGGGCCGGCTGCGGGCGAGCCCTCCGCCGCAGGTAACGGGACGGGCCGGCTCCCGCCGCGGGGCCCCCGCGCCCGCTCCCCGAGTCCCGAAACCGGAGTCTTCCACAAACCCCGGAGATCGCATCCTTTCCCCCGTGCCTAACTCTAATCCAGAGAAAAGGCGATCGTCAAAAGTTAACGCTAATCGTATCTATGTCTTCAAAGTAATAATTAACACACAAACTCAAATCCAAACACACTCTCGCCACTCTTTTTGTGGGAACAACTTATTTATTCAGAGTGTAATACTGTCTACCTCCTTTTGTTAGACTTGAAAAAGATCAAAATGGGATCAATGTGCAGTTCACACTAAAGATGACTCAAATACTTAAGCAGAATTTCCCTACACCCTCCACTTACATTTCGCAAGTGTAAAAAAATAAGAGTGTCAAAATTGATGAGTAACATAAATCCAAAAAGGAAAAGGGTTTCTACTGAAAAGGAGGACATCCAGCTCGCATCAACGACGCTTCTGCCGATGGCAAGGCGTTCCTGGTCTTCCTCTAGACCCGGGCAGATCGTTAACTTCCCCAGGTTACAACTGAGTTGCTCTTTCCAGGCTTTTCGCAGCATCTTTAAGTTTCCCCACTAAGTCCTAAAAGACGTATTTAATGCCACGTTTTTAGAATAAAACACAAGAAAGAAGTATCCAAGTTTGAGAAAGATGCAAGAAAAAAGTCGGGAGACACTTTCTAAACAAGATTAAAATTCACGAGGATTTTAACCTTTGACAAACCACTGTTGGTCAAAAGAAGGTTTTCCTCTAAAATATTTCACCTTCAAATGGGCTACTTGCCCTCAGATTTGAAATAGGATTTCTAACCGAACCCTCTTTAACAGGCAAGGTATATCAAATTAAATTTCTCAAGTTATCTAACAAAGATTATGCTGTGTTCACATTTTCTGAAAGTTTAAAGTTTGATTGATTATATTAAAACGACTCTGCAGGAGATGCCTTTTGATAAATCCAATTTCATCAAAATTTCAAGTAATGATCTTCATTTTTTTAGGCGGTAAGAAATACATTCGTTGTCATGGCCATTAATCAATGTAGTTTTGAATGTCCCCAGTCTTACATTGGCAATATAAACAGTTTTGGAATCTTATGTATACTTGCTCCTTTATAAAAAGTCATTTAAAACCACTGTTTAAAAACCCTGTTTTGAAGGTTTAATTCAATTTCTGAAACCAAAGAAGACATTTTCAAAGACATGCTCTTAATTTTGCTTTGTCCTATTGGATCAAACTCATCACAAATAGAAGGAATTTACACTCAATAATACACTTCAGAAGTTTATTTTAATGGGAGGGAACAGCAAATATAGATCAATTCTCTGTTAGTAACAGCTTAATTTCAAAAGTGAAGACCACATTAAAATATTGCTTTTGAAGCACCCTTCCCATTAAATCCTTAATCAACCTTCATTATCTACTGACACATGGTTAGATTATTTTTCTTTTGAACTTTACATAAGCATAATCCTCAATTAAACATCTATAAAAAGACAGACATATTGGCAGATCCTAATACTGTACCTGTAACTGTTCCATGTTGCAACGAAAACTAATCTCTGGGTGGGATTGGGAATCAGTGTTCTAAGGAAGGAAAAAAACACTGTTTATTTAAACCAAGGAAATTTTAAATTTCATTACACATTTCATTTCTACACAGGGTTTATGTATAAATACCTCTACATTTAAGGTCACCGAATATGCAGGTCTGTACATCTTTTGAAGTTGATTGGTCTAAAACAACACAACACATACATTTCAGTCTCTAAGTCTATTTTTTAAGAAGTTCCCTAAATCCCCCTAGAGAACAGTTTGTTAAACTTTACCTTTATCTGATATTCCAAACGCCAGGAAACATCAGTTATATGAGGCAGAGACGTGCCTATACTGAAAGATACAATGATAATTTTGTACACAACATCTACCGGAAAACTCTCAGTATTCATCTTCCCCAAGAACGGTGTCCACCTTCCACCTCCCACACACACACACAATTTTAATCCATTCTGAATTTTAAAACATTGTTAAACTTTATTTTCAAGTTCTGAGTAGTAAAAGGGCGTTTAAAAAATTATCTCAATAAACTTTACCTTTAAAAACATTAGCTTAACTTCAATTGTTTCACTTGCCCTTTGGCCCCTTTTCTTTTGGTCAAGATCCCTGCTTTTTTGCCCTGTTTTGTTTCACACCAGCACTCTCCATTCATACCTCCAATTGAAAAGTGGCTCAGCTTGACACCTTATACAGTACCTACCTTCCCAGTAGGATTTCTAGGGAATTCTTATTATTCTGGGGGGGGGGGGGAGAGAAAGAAAGAAAACACATCTTTGCAAACAGAGTAGAAGAAAAATAGTAATTGTTAATTTAAAAAATTTTAAGTAAGTAACCTGATATTCTGTGCAAAACAGTTCTATCCGCTCTCTATCAAATTTACAGTCTTCTAGATAAGTGCTAAAGGAAAAAAAGCCAAAGTTTAGTCTCCATTCTAAAAACTGAAATTGGAATCATAAAGGAACTATTTGAAAATAAATGGATATTTAAATAAATCCTGTACCTTAGAGTTGATTTGTCAGCACTTTGCTTTGCTGCCTCCAGTATGTAAGTTGCAGCTGCTGCATGACAATGTTTTAAAACCACTGGGTCGATATGTTTCAAGTCTGGGTGATCTAAAATAAATTAATTGCCAGTGATGCCTGTGATAATAAATTCTCTGTAGTCATATTTCTAAAAAGGATATTTTAATTTGGGTAAAAACTGTCTTAAACAAGATAACAAAAAGAATTCAACTATAAGGACTGGCAATTTTAAGTAAATGAGATGAGCAACAAGGTCAATGGCAAAACGATCAAGAGCACACACCAATAATTCTCCTGTTACCTGGTCCCAATTATCTTCTTTATTTTGCCTTTACATTTTTACTTTTTTAAAAAAAATTACAGTCCGCAAGAAAAAGTAACTATACAGGGGTCATTCTAACGCTGGATGGAGTAAACTCAGGGGAAAATAAGATATTTTACATGGTGTAATTTAAGAATGAATAAACTTTCCCTGTAAATATCCATTAATTTTAGGCTAACTGGCTCCTTGGACATTAATATATGGGGGGGAGGCACCAGTTCACAATATAACACACAATTTTCAAAATATTTTCAGGTTTTGACAGCCATCCTTTTTTTTTTGAGATTAACCCAGGTGGTGGTTACTATTTTCGTTTAAAGAACTTCCACTTTCATACTTTTTTGTACAAGTGTTTAGTTCATGAAACTACAGAAAAAAACAAAAATTTGAATTGTTGGGATATTTATATTTAAGAAAATTATCTAAAAGCGATCTGTCTTAAAATACGCCTTCAATCCATACTGACACCGCTCTCCGCAATCACTGACCGGACCACTTAAAAGAGGCTCGCCTCCTGGTCACTAGCGCGGAACAAAACATTGTGCACCCTATTTTAAGGTTCCAGGCGTGGAACCTGGGCAAAACATAAGAACTAGAGTGTTGGAGTCATCAGAGGAACTTGAGCTATTCTCTAAGTTGGAAAATGTCAACACTACTGGACCTAGGAGTTCCTTTGCAAACAGACCCTTTAAAACTTTTGCCAGCCCAGCCCTGAAAGCTTTCATTGCAGGGAGCTCCCCTGATGAAGTCCAAGTGTCAAACAGCCTTTGCCTCCGACCAGGCTGAAAATCTTCGCGTTTTAGGCCACAAACAAGACTTGAACACGGGCTTTACAAAGGAACAAAGAGACTGGGAGGGGAAATCAGGCCGGGAACGTGTAGCTGGCTGTGTGCAGGTGCCAACCGGGGAGGGAACAATGCTCAGGGTCCGCTCCGGGTCCTGGCAAAGCCAGCACCGCACACTCCGTCCGGAGCGAAGGGCAAAGCCCGGAGACTTCCTCTTCCCGGGGCTTTCCCCTCTCGCTCGGGCTCGCTCCTCTTCTCCGAGCGCCCCGCCACCCAGGCCGATCCAGCTCGGAGCCGAGCGGCTTACCTAACACGGCCTCGTCCGCCTGGGCGTCCAGCAGGCTCTGGAAAGCCGCCCGGAGGAGAAGCGTGAAGGCGTTGGAGTCGAAGGAGCCGGGATCGGCCAGCCGCTGGACGCCTTTCTGCACAAACTCCGAGAGCTCCATTGTGAGCGCGCCGTGACCTTCGACACGCGCACCACGTGACGCGCGCCGCGCGCTCAGCTGATCGGCCGCGCGCGCACGCCGCCCGGGCGGCGGCGCGGGCTGAGGGCCTCCCCGCCCGAGGCCTCCCCGCTGGCCTCTCCGCCCGCGCCCCCAGGGGCCGCCCGCCGCCGCCGCCGCTTCCGTCCAGCGTTTCCTTCTGCGCCAGCCGCCGGAGCTGCCGCGCCTCCGCGACAGGGGCGGCCCCGCGCGCTTTGTGGACGCGCTCGGTGCTTTCTCCGCCACCGGGCGCCCAACGGGACTGTCACCAGCGTCTGCGGGGCTCCGCGGGAGCGGCCCCTCCAGGACCCCCTCGGGAGGTGCTGGAAGCTGTCGCGATCCCCGCCCCCACCGCCCCCGAACACTGCTCTGCCCCGCTCCTCGCTCAGCGCGAAAGCCTGCGGGACGCTCCAGTTTAAGGCAACTGGTTGTTTTTTGGGGTTTGGGGTTTTTTTTTTTCACTCAACAGCTTAAACCACTCCCCCTCCCCAAGCAGTGAGTGAAACTGTAGACCTCTAATTATGTAATTGTTTATTTTCCCTTTTTCATTGTCATTTCTGGAATACGGTAATTGATTCCTTCCTGCATGGGGAGGGGGTGTGTGTGTATACACACACACTTACCTATAGTGCGCATGTGTACGTACTGTACCTCAATAGTTGGGGGATTAATAAATCATTCACGACCATACTGGAGAGAATTAAAATTTTTATATGCCGCTGCAAATAAATACCTTTCAAAAGCAAACTGAGACAAGTTTTGTGCTGCTGTACTCACTACGTCTATGGGTCCAGTTTTAATTACTCAAAAACACACTTCATATATTTATATCAGACAGTTATCTTAGTAAAATACAGTTAGGAATGGCAACACTTTTGCTAGGAGTGAATTACTGTTCTTGAGACCCGCAATTTAAAGATTCAAATATTGTATAAAGTTTAACTTCCCCTTTATATTTCTACGAAGTTGGAGAACAAGAGTGATTCTTTAAAAGAAAAACCGCAAAGCAAAGTAGAGTATGCATTTTTGATCAAAAGAATTTAAAAAGTCAAAATGCAAGTTCTTTAGGGTGGAGGGGAGGGATAAGAAAAAAAGGTGTTTTAGTCTTTAGGAGCGATTATTTGAAACAGACTCAAGGTGAAACACTTTTCTGGGTATGATTTAGGTGCTTATTTGAAAACAAATTGTTTCTAATGAATACAGTCAACATTCAACCTTGCACCAATCCATAGAGAGCACCTGATTTCACAACAGGACGCAAATGGAATAAGTTAACATCAGTAACAGACAGTAACTCCTCAGTTCTCCTTTGAAAGCTTTGAAAGCCATGTGAACTAGCTCTTCACTTCGGTGAGCATGTAGGAGCAGTGAAGGATTTAAGAGTCTCCCTAGAGTCTTTATGAAACAAACACCTATTAATCATGCTCATCTTTTCTTCTCATCTCTCATTTTTCTTTCTAAACTCTTTGCTTCTCATCAGTAGTAAAATGTCAGTTGCAACATTTCCAGATATCTGACTTACGTGGGGACATTTTACAGGGCAGAGTTGTGTAAGTGTTAAACAATATTAACAACACCCAAGCTCATTATGTTTATTACACATGTATTTTATGACCTTGCTTAACAGTGATTGCTCATACTCTGATAGAATTTGAATTGATAATTGTAATCAGACTCAGTTTAGTGGCGAAAAAGAACACATTAATGCTTGAGCGTAGATTTGAAGACCTTATTTTAAAAGAGGAAAGTAAATAGAATTAAATGGTTGTGAGTTTGTGGGCATAAAAGTTAGGAAATTCACAAGGATTGTTTCCATAACAGCTGTCATGTTACTTTCTTGTACATATATAAGTACTTTCTCTTACAGGGCATTTGTCCTCTTCTGCCTAAATATATTTATGTGTTAGGCCCAAGTGGTGGCTCCATTTCCAGCTCACACAAAAATTTTAACTAATGTTTTCTGATGCTAGAAAAACTGAATTTCTCTACCGTAGGTACATTGATTTCAACTCCCTTTGAAGGAGGCACAGGATTAAGTATTTGTTTAAATGTAGATAGAGTGTGTGTTTTTGACAAGTAAGCCATTGAAATACATTGAAGTATGATCATTAAAAGGCATGATTACCCAGATGTAGACTTTCTTAGTTGCAGCAATAAAATCAATGTGTTTTATATTAGAAAAACTATGTATGAACACATTCTGAAAGTATGAAAAAAAACCTTTAAAATTTTTGCTTTGATCACCGAAAACAGCGTTAGAGCTTTCACTAGACTTTACAAAATTCAGCAGGCTCAAAGCCAATAGACTAAATTTGGCCTCAAAGAGTCTTTTTAAACAACGATTATGTGCAGCTGAAAACAACAAAATATATATTCAAACATCTTCCTGTTAATAATATATTTTTCCTTCTAAACTGCTAATATTAAGATAGTGCTAATAAATTTGTTTTTCTTTTTGAGAATCTAGAAATTATTCCAAGAATTAGAAAGCATCATTTTAAACAAGTGTTTTAAAATACATTGTATCCTTTGAGCTGGTTAGTTCATTTTGTTTTACAAACCAATTTAATATTGGCCTCTGCACTGTGAGTACAATTAAAATGTGCTGCGTTGTTCACAGGCTCTATATGGTCTGCATTTCCCAAAGGCCTCATTGGTAAATTTGTTTAGTTTTATGAAGTAAAATATTTTCTCGTATTCTCTTTCAGATAGCATAAGTACAAGTACTTTTGCTTTTGTGCAAAGAAAGCTGAAGGAAAGTATTCCTTTAGATTGAAGAGTTTGTTGAACATTCATGGGAAGGAAAAAAAAAAGGCCAATGTGCTTAAGTGCCTATGAGACATCCAGAAATTTTAACGGGCATACATTCTGCATGTTCTAGTAGTGTTCTATTTGATTCCTGCCCATGGAAAACATGCTCATTTCCTAGAGAGAAGAAAGTTAAACACAATTCAAAATTTCCTGTACACAAGAAACCATCTTCTCCTTGCCCCGTAATGCCGATTCTTTGATGTGTATTGACCTTAAAGCCTTGAGATAAATGTTAATGCAAATAGAATTTACTAGTTTAAAGCTATTTTAACCACAAAGGGATAGTTGGGAAGAATACTTAACTTAGTTATACATGACATTTGAGAGTCTAGGTCAAAACTATTTCAGTGAGATTTATAAAATCTATATATATTCTTTTCCTTTATTAAATATCTTAACTTGGTAAGGCAGAAATTGGCACTTGGAATTTGAAGGGTCAAGTTTTTGCACATTCATGATCACAGAGTTCAGTCATTTAAAATTGTCTTCCATTACATATGTTGTCAAACACAGCACACTGAATATTCAGAGGAGAAAAAATTCTTATTTTCAAATTTAAAATTTAACCAATCCCTAATAATTTATACATGGTCATTGCTACAATAATTATTATAGGCAAATATAACCTTTCTCCCTTCACATAATATAGCCTGTATTGTATATGTGGACTTTTAGATAAAACCCAAATTCATTTCAATGGAATTAGTGCCTTAATATGTGAGGGAAAGTGAAATGCTAGTTACATTAAAGAAACTGAAACCAGAGGAATGAAAATCAGTGATGTAATATTCTCTAAAACACTTAGAAAATTCATGCTTGTGGTTTTGCATGAGTGTTTTGCATTTTTTTCCTTCAAAACTTTTATTCAAAACAATTAGACTAAATGGTACAATTCGTATTTAAGTAGTATTATATCATTTAGTACCATTTTTTAAATTTCATTTTCAAATAGCTGTATCAGGGTAGTATCAAATATAAGCTTCAAAATGTGATATAACAATAAGCAAAATTAAATATTTTCAGTCTAAATTTTAACAGGTTAAATACAGTACTAGGAAATTGAATTTCTTAAAAAGATAAATCTCAAAGAATTTTCTGAAGTTAGGAAACTATAATTTTCTTAAACTTTGCAAATAGGAAATTCTATAGTTAAGATATTGCCAAAAAGGGGGAAAAATCTTGAATTTCTGAAGAGGAATTTAGGAGCTATCATCAAGAATATCATGCTATGATTTTGTTAGCTACTTGGGTCAGAATAAGATAACTCCGTAACATTAAAGGAATGTACATAAGAATCAAATGATAACCTTAAAGATCAAATCTTTGGATCTAACCAGTCTATAGTTTTCAGAAGATTTTGTGCATGTTAGAAGTCGTGTGTGCTCTTTAGGGCTGCCTGTAGAAAGTTTGATCCCTTATTTTGAAGCAAAGTAAGTAATGTCACATGGGAATATCTGAGTCCCACAGAAAAACTGTGAAGTCTTCAGCCAGGAAGAAATGAGCAATTGATTTGTAAAAAGGAAATGAAATAAACAAATGCAATTTGCCAAGGGAAGAAAGCAAGTTTTAATCTAAAGGTAAAGAAATTAGAAAGAAACTAAGAAAGCAATCATAATCCATATTACATTTAATAAGAAAAGAACAGGTTGAATCATGTGTCTAGAACTTCTCTACAGAGACAAATAAAAACTAATAATTTACCTTTAAATTCAGTAAGTGATTTAAATGACTATAATTTAGTTATCTTTTGTATGGATTATAAAAAGCAAGTTTACTCCTTAAATCACATAATTTATATCTACTTCACCAGTGAAGTGATACGAAAATTAGAAGCTAGCCAATTCTCCAATAAATTCTGTCAAATAGACAGCTTAGATAATCAGCACAGTTTCTCCCTCAACAGCGTGTTGATTTTTTTCTTTGTTTAAATTATAAAGATCATCATTTCGATTTCCTACTTCATTGATCTGGTATCAGCCAGAATGACCCATGGCTTAGCTGTAAGGGAGAGAAAGTGAGGCAAGGACTCATTGAAACAAGGTTACTTTGATGCATATATCTACTTACTTCTTCCATATGTATGCAGACTGTCCTTTAAATTGTTAGTATGTTTTTAAAGAGAGAGATTGAATATTTTTTGAAAGAAAGAAAGAAGGAAGGAAGAAAGGAGAAAGAGAAAAGAGAGGGAAGGAAAGAAGGAAGGGAGGAAGGGATGGAGGGAAGGAGGGAGAAAGAGAGGGATGGAATATAATTTTTCCCTGCATGAGGAGAAATATCACAGAAAGCTTATTTACTGTTTGTTTTCTCTGATACAGTCCATTACAGGAAGATTCTCTTAGCTTTACTGAATTTGACTAAGCCCCACGGTGACGGGCTGGAGGATCATCTGTCATGTCCAGAGCCTAATGAGTTTCAAGATGTCCTACATTTAGACAACAAAGAATATCTAACAGATTCCCTTCCTTTTGGGTTCTGGTTGTGAAATATTTCATCTAACACTGTATTTTCTCATACTTCATAAATTGGAGTTTTGGCCAGATTCATGAATTCCAGCAAAAAAATGGAACCAATGAGCCTACTCGGCAGAATATTATTGTCTAAAGCCAATAATTTTTACAAGTTCCTATTTCGAGAGCGTACTTTTTTTACATATTACATTTTGAAATGTAAATAATGTACAAGTATTCATATTTATTGTGTTTAAAGGAATATAATTTTAAGAATAAATATGGAAACAAAAAAATGAAGGGAGTATTTTATAGACTAAAACTCAGGTAACAGTAATTTGTACTTGCTTATAAAATGAAAGATTTGAGCATCCTTTATCAAATAAAACATTTCAGAAAGGAAGTTATGTGTAGAATATAAGAATTCATGATCTGAAGTAAATACATTACAAACACTTAAAAAACTGTACAAAACGTGCTTTTAATTCATTTAAAGTAAATATTTACCCCAAAATTAATATTTTAAAAGAGCTTACCTGGCAAAGAAAGGCCTAGGTGAAAGAGTTTTAATATTTTGAAATATCTATGATATTTTAAATAATACTGGTTAAAGAATTTGGCGTTTTAATTATGGTTGTTTTGAATATGTTATTTTCAAGAGAATACATATTTTATATTTTACCTCCCTTGTCAAAATTAAACATAGACTTGAAACAATTTTATGCAAAATTCAGTTAAAAGTACTTTTTAAAAGCCTTAGTAGAAAAATTGTGTTCAAATCTCTCACTCGTTTTTTTCCATAGATAGAACTATTCAGAAAATACTTTAAATAGTTTATACATAACTGATTTTCACACCATGGTAAATGCTCAAAAAGTAATTTTATAGATTTTTTGAAGACAAGTACCAATGAAATAGATGAAACTTCCATTTTTCCCCACACAGACAGGTTTTTCTCCCTAAGTTTTTGTTTGATCACTTTATTAAGGTTGAAACATAAATATAGTTGTTCTAATGCTTTGAAGTATTATTTTCAAAATTATATTTCTTTATGTAAGCATTTTCATCTGTATTCTATAGGGAAAGGTATTGGGGAGACAGATTTATAAAATCATTTTGATATCATATGATATGAAGAAAACAATGACTAGCAACAGAGTGAAAGGGAGAATTGTATTAATATACACAGTCAATTTAGTCTGCTTAATTAGAAACTTAGACCTGAGTTACTAGCATCTGGGTTATTACTCAATTTTCTTTTTATTTTGTGCTAAAGGATATAGGCCTGAATCACGTGGAGCAACAGTATTCTAAATCAAAATTAATCAGATAATTGGCAACTTTCATTTGACTTGCAGTGCTCTATAAATTATAGACCAAGAAATGAGAAGAAATTTGGTAAAGAATAGTAATGTAGATGAAAATACACGGGCAAATGAGGCCTGGGAATACTCTGAATTTTCATATGCTTTTCTTAAAATTTGAAGGTGACAGAAAATTTTAACTCAGGCCCAACTACAATATATAGGTGAGTAGTCAACAGAGGTAAAAGAAAACTTTTGTTTTAGTTAAAATAGTAAAGTAATTAAAATATTTGTGAATTGAAATGAAGAATCATTTTGTAAGATCAAAGGTATCAATAAAGAGCTATATATTTTGTTTTATATATTTCTATAGACAACATTCTGATTAACAAAGAACTCTTTCTTTCAACAAAATATACTGGAAATTTTGATTTTACATTTGCCAATTATAACAGAAGGAAAATAATATTCTACTATATGTGTTGCAGTTTTGAATGTTGCCTTAAATTATGTTTATAAGAAGGTGAACATAAATAAAAATCTAAGATACAGATGTTTGTGAGATGTTTTAACCAATGATTAGCGTGTTTTTGAAAATCTAAAAGCATTTTCAAACTAATACTTTTAAATTAATTTTATGTTCATTTTGCTTTTATTCTGTTTCTAAAAGTTGCTATGATCAATATTTGTCTGTTTGTAGAGACTACGACATTCCATGATGACTAATGTTCAAGTTGAGTCATAATGATAGTCTGTTATATTAAAATCAAGAGTGACTATAGGAAAGTAGTCATTTTGCAGCAAACATCCTGTCAAATAATGGCGGTCCTGCAGGGTGGTGTGGTGTGTGTGTGTGGGGGGGGGGGTAAAGGGAGTGGAGGGAGGTGAGGGGTAGCTGCCTGGGGTGGGGGTGGGGGTTGGGGGGATTGGGGGGTGTGGAGGGAGGGTTCGGGAGGATATGTCATAAAGTAACAGACTTAAATCTTTAGCTAAGGCTTAAGTATCTGTCCACTGACATAAATGGCATAAAGACAATCTAGTTGGTCTTAAGCTTCTTCTCTTAGCTTCTCTTTATTTTATTTTAGAAAATAGTGTAAACATAAAGACTTGGTTATATTTGAACGTATTCAACATCATCCCTAAGGTAATTAAAAAAAACAACCTTTACATTGAAATGGCATCAGAATCTCAGGCATAGTTTTATATTATGCAAAAATTTTAAATTATCAGTCCAGCTAAATATAATTATAGAAGAGTAGATAATACTACTTTGTGTATTGGAATAATATTGCAACATTCTTTGAGTGAAAATACTTGTCACTGGTTTCCTTTTCTTTAAGATATCTGAACAGTTATATGAATAATTATTTTGGAGATATGAGTTTAAATGAAAAAATTAAGGATTAGAGTTTATCTCTAGTTTCAAGGGGAATATCAACTTTTTGAATAACATATTTGATTAGGCTAACAAGATTTCTTGAAGAGAGGAATATAAAAAATCTTTTTGGGGGTATTCATCCAGAGATGTATCCTATTTTTTTTAATAGAGAGGTTTTCATAACTTTTCTTAAAAAGTTTATTTTTGTCTTAACTGTATGGATCACTATGAAGTTATATAAACAAGTTACAAGGCTTTCTTAAAATATACTGAAGCTCATGGCATTTAAATCTTGATGGTTGTTATTTCTTTACTTTTTTACTTTGTTGTCCTTATAAAGAGTCCTTTTATTAGACAAGTACTTGGTGCATGATAGATAGTCAAGCATATGTGTTGAATGAATGAAGGTAGTATAGAGCCGGAAGTCAGTGGAAATTGGGCTCACATCGCTATCCCACCTGCTTCTAGTTCTATGACCTTGGACTTATTTTCTCTAAGTCTCATTTTCCTCAAGTGGAAATAATAATGGCATCTCTTTCATATGGCTCTTGAAAAGCATTCAGAACCTGGCCTTACCATGTGCTTCATGCATGCAATTATAACCAAATAATGTAATTCTGTGATTGTAAATTTTGTTTTTACTGGTATGGGTTTTTTTTCATTCAGATTTACAGCTGTTGTGCACATGATGTAACCATTTGAGGACCCCAAGCACATAAGCCCCTACTTAGAAAATTAAATAAAAACCTTCTGGGCTGCCTGGCGTTTCTTTACTTTCTGGGACTCTAAAGTGAATCTGACAGAGCTCTTTTAATAGCAACAGTTATAAAATACCCTCAAAGACCTTGATGACAATAATTATCTTACCCCTCAGCTCTTGACCCCCTCCCTGGGAACCTCAGAATCTAGGCCAGTGTCCATTATGGTCAGCCTACCTGTAAACACCTCCCTCTTTAGAAGGCCTCGTGGGCCATTCCCTGTCTTCCCACTGGATCTTCCTCTGGTTTTTCTTGAATCATTTCCTTTGGTTAGCAGCTCTTTAGAAAGTCTCCGGGAGCAAAATCAAGATGCCCTCACATTTTCCTCTGGAATGTCTCTTGTTTAGTTTTAGGGAGTTGCTGTCTCACTCCAGTTAGAGTGATCCATAACTTGTGTTCCTTTTTGCTCTGCTTGGAAAATCTTCTGCAAACGCCACGTTTCATAAGGGATTAAGAAGATGAAGCAAATTTAAGACAATCAGAAAAAAAAGAACCCTTACCTACCAGGGGACGGAGGGCACACGATTTGGAATGTGGAGCTGAAACTCCACAACTCCCAAGAGTCAAACAATTCAGTACATTTTGGCAAATGTATGTAGTCATGTAACCACACCACGTGGAATGTATGGAGCATTGCCATGATCCCAGCAATTTCCCCCTTCCCCTTTGCAGTCGTTACACTTGCCCTACCCTTGATCCCAGGCAACCATTGATTTACCTTGTTCCACTATAGTTTTGTCTTTTCTGGAATGTCATACAAATAGAATCATTCAGTTTGTAGTTTTTGTGTCTGGCTTCTCTTACCAAGTACAATATTTCTGAGATTCACGTATGTTGATGTGTGTATCTGTAGTTCCTTCCTTCTTATGGCCAAATAGAATTCCGTTGTATGGATATACCACAGTTTCTTTATCCATTCACCACTCAAAGGACATTTAGATTGTTTTGAATTCTTGGAGACGGTGAATAAAGCCTCTATAAAGAGTTATGTGCTGATTTTGTGTAGACATATGCTTTTATTTCTCTTGAATAAATATTGAAGTGTGGGATTCCTGGTTTATATGATATGTTTATGTTTAACTTTACAACAAGCTGACAAATTGTTTTCCGTAGTAACTATATCACACTGCATTCTCACCAGCATTGGATGGGAGTCTCAGTTGCCTTACATCCTCTCGTATGTGGTATTATCAGTTGTTTTGGACATTTTAGCAGGTGTGTAGTGGTATCTCATTGTGGTTTTCATTTGCATTTCCCTAATGACTAATGATGTTGACCATTTTTTCATGTGCCTGTTTGCCATCTATATGCCTTTATTAGTGAAGTGTGAATTCAAATCTTTTGCCCATTTTTTATAGGGTTATTTGTTTTCTTATTACTGAGTTTTGAGAGTTCTTTATATATTCTTCATATATATCCTTTATCAGATATATGTTTGCAAATATTTCTGTGGATATTTTGTGGATTACCTTTTCATTTTCTTAAAATTATCTTTCAAAGAGCAGAAATTTTAAATTTTTTTTTAATGATTTTATATTCTTTTCTACAGCATGTGATTTTATTTTATTTATTTATTTATTTATTTATTTTTTTAAAGATTTTATTTTTTTCCTTTTTCTCCCCAAAGCCCCCCGGTACATAGTTGTGTATTCTTCGTTGTGGGTTCCTCCAGTTGTGGCATGTGGGACGCTGCCTCAGCGTGGTCTGACGAGCAGTGCCATGTCCGCGCCCAGGATTCGAACTAACGAAACACTGGGCCGCCTGCTGCGGAGTGCGCGAACTTAACCACTCGGCCACGGGGCCAGCCCCCGAAATTTTAAATTTTAAGTCCAATTTTTTCTTTTACAGGTTGTGCTTTTGGTGTCGTGTGTAATAAATCATTCCTTAACCAAGGTCACAAAGATTTTCATCAATATTTTCTTCTAGAAGTTTCACAGTTTTAGATTTTGCATTTAGGTGTATAATCCATTTTGAGTCAAGTTTTGTATATTGTGTGAGATATGAATTAAGTTGACTTTTTTTGCATATGAATATTCAATTATTTTGCCTTATTTGTTGAAAAACTCTCTCCGTTCAATTGTCTTTCCACTCTTGTCAAAATTCAGTTGACTATACCTATGTGGGTCTCTTTCTGGATCTTCTATGACGCATTGATCTATGTATCTATCCTTTTGCCAACACCAACACAGTCTTGACTACTGTAGCTTTATGTAAGTCTTAAAATCGGGTAGTGTGAGTCTTCTGTTTTTCTTTATCAAAATTGTTTTGGCAGTTCTATTTTGTTTGCTTTTTCCACATAAATTTTATAATCTGCTTGTTGCTTTCTACCCAAAAAAGCCTAGTGGGATTTTGATTGACATCAAGTTGAATCTATAAATCAATTTAGAGGAGAAATGACAATACTGAGTTTTCCAATCCATGAGGATGATGTATCTCTACTTTTACTTATGTCTTCTTTGATTTCTCTCATCAGTGTTTTATACCTGAGCATGCAGATTTTGTACATATTTTGCTAGATTTATAACAAAATATTTTATGCTTTTTGGTGCTGTTTTAAATGATATTTTTTAAAATTTCATTTTCTAATTGTTCATTGCAAGTGTATAAAAATACAATTGATTTTGTATAATGCCTATACATCCTATGATCTTGCTAAACTCACTTATTAGTTCTAGTAGCTTTTTTATGGACTCTATCTGGGATTTTTTTTTTTTTTGAGGAAGATTATCCCTGAGCTAACATCTGCTGCCAATCTTCCTCTTTTTGCTGAGGAAGACTGGCCCTGAGCTAACATCCGTGCCCATCTTCCTCTACTTTATATGTGGGACACCTGCCACAGCATGGCTTGACAAGCAGTGCAGAGGTCCACACCAAGGTTCCAAACCAGCAAACCCTGGGCTGCCAAAGTGGAACGTGTGAATTTAACAGCTGCACTACCAGGCCAGCTCCCATTTGGGATTTTTCTGTGTAGACAATCATGTCTTCTGTAAATAGAGAAGACTCCTTCTTTTTTCCTTCCCAATCTGTATGTCTTTAATTTATTTTCATGCCTTATTGCACTGGCTAGGAAATCCAGTATGATGTTGAATAGGAGTTGTGAAAGTGGACATCCTTACTTTGTTCCTCATCTTCAGGGAAAGTGTTTGGTCTTTCACCAATAACTATGATATTAGTTGAAGGTTTTTCATGGATATCTTTTCTTAGGTTGAAGAACATAGGAATATCCTTTATGTTCCCAGTTTGCTGGGAGGTTTTTCTTTTCTTTTTTGGTGAGAAAGATTGGCCCTGAGCTAACATCTGTGCCAATCTTCCTCTATCTTGTATATGGGATACCGCCACAGCATGGCTTGATGAGTGTGTATAGGTCCATGCCTGTGATCTGAACCTGTGAACTCTGGGCCACCAAAGTGGAGTGCATGAACTTAGCCACTATGACACCAGGCCAGTCCCCTCCCTCCCTTTTTTTTTTCTGCAGGGGAAGACTTGCCCTAAGCTAACATCTGTTACCCATCTTCCTCCTTTTTCCTTCCTTCCCCCACCCCCGCCAAAGGCCCAGTACATTGTTGTGTATAGTTGTCAGTTCTTCTGGTTCTTCACTGTGAGCCACTGCCGCCACAGTGTGGCTACTGACAGATGAGCGTGTGGTTCCATGCCCAGGAATGGAGCCTGGGCTGCTGAAGCAGAGTACACTGAACTTTAACTGCTAGGCCTTCAGGGCTGGCACTGGGAGTTATTTTTTTTAAATCATGAATAGGTATTGAATTTTTTCAAAGCCTTTTTCTGTGTCTATTGAGATGACCATACAGGCTTTCTTCTCTAGTATGTCGATAATGGTGAATTACACTGATTGATTTTTAAATCTTGAAACTAACCTGTATTCATGGGATAAAACCCACTTCATCTTGATGTATTATCCTTTTTATGTATTGTTGGGTGTGATTTGCTAATATTTTGTTGAGGATTTTGTGTGTATGTTCATGAGGCATATTGGTCTGTAGTTTTCTTTTCTCCTAATGTCTTTGTCTCTTTTGGTATCAGAATAATGCTGACCTCCCTGCTTTTATTTTCTGGAAGAGATTGTGTAGAATTAGTATTGGTTTTTCCATAAATAATTAGGATAATTCACCAGGGAAGCTATCTGGGCCTGCAGTTTCCTTTATTTTAAGGTCTTTAGCTACAAATTTATTTTTAAAGTAGATATAATAGTATTCAGGTTGTCTGTTTTTTCTTGAGAGAACTATCTCTTTTCTTTTCATTTTCTTAGTGTTGTCCTTCAAAGGGCAAAAGATTTTCCGCTAGTTATAGTACTTAATACAGTAGACAAAAACAAGCCATTGTAAGTGCTTGAGCAGCACAGAATGATGAAACAGTAGTGTTTTAGGAAGATGAGTAGGATTCGGGCAGGATCAAAGTAGGAGACTGGAATTAGGGAATCTGTCTAGCATATGGGAGTTAGGGCAGAGGTGGTGGCAGTGAAAATGAAGAGGAAAGTGAACACTGGGAAGTCACTTTAAAGAAGGAATTGACAGAACTTAGTAATGTCTGGAAGTAGGTAAAGTTGGAGAGGGGCACTCAAGAATGAACCCAAGATTCTGTCTGAAGAGGTGAGAAGAATGTCAGCAGTGCAGACAGAGGTGACTTCATGGAAAGGGTAGCCATTTCTGAGGTCAAGATAATGCTTCATTTTGAGATGCGTTGAGTGTGAGCTGAACTGCTATGGGAATTATCCACAGAAATAGTATGAGAAGGTGTGACAGTAGATGAGATTCCTGAATTAGTGAGGTGAGAGTGCCTTAGAGGGGTGGAGGAATCAAAGACGGTTGCCATATAGAACATAGAATATTCACTTAAATTAAAATTTCAGATGAATACTGAATGATTTTTTTGGTATAAGTTTGTCCCAAATATTGCATTGGGCATACTTATATTAAAAAAATATTCATTGTTTATCTTAAATTCAAATTTAACTGGGCATCCTATATTTTTATTGCTAAATCTGTCAACCCTAGCATCTGAGAACTTTGATTTCATCATGGACATTGGTCCATGGGCCTCAAATAAGAGAGAGCATCAGAAGAGAAGTAACAAAATTTTTGGAGGGATCTAAAAATTCCAGTCAATATTGGTTGAGGACCAAGCTGTTGGTGACTAAAGAGAACTCGTATTATCTAAATCATACACTTATTTTCAAGCTTGGGGCCATATATACAAATACTAACTGCATATGAGTTTTGCTCTCAATAATATTGAAAATCATTTATAACCAGAGGAAATGACACACTAAACACAATATTAAAATATATTTCAAGAAATATATTTTAATAGCAAATCATAATGATAATCTTACCAAAAGAGGATAATTTGAGAAATAGAAAGGAAGTACCAAAAAACTGACATCAAAGACTTTAAACTAATTTGTTTCATGGAATAAATAATATTTGAGAGACTATATCCTAGGTACTATGCCTTAAGATATGCATCCTCGCAACAACTCTCCCGGGTAAGTACTGTTATTTCCTTTTTACAACTGAAGAAACTGAGGCTAGAACAGTTTTAGTCTCTTACTCAAGGTAACGTAGTATGGTGGCTTTATACTGTGTCAGTTTAGCTAAACTGGGATTATGTTTCCCCAAATTCTCTGGCTTGTATGGTTCCCATTTAAAGTTGGCCGCAAGAGAAATCTGAGCAACATTTGGAACGTAGAAGTGAAGCGGCAGCCATTACCCTCAAAACATGCCACAGCTCATCCCCTGGCTTCTCTTGTTGGCTTGAGGCTGCAGCTGCCTCAGTGCCTGCCAATCTCCTTCAGGTGCTGTCAATCCTGGGCCAGATTCGATGCAGCGAGAGACAGCATAAAGCCAACACGCCGTGTTACTACAAGTAGGTGTGCCTGCCTTCCACCACTTCGTCGCTTCATGACCTGCTTTCCTGACCAACAGCCTGTGCTGCTGGTGTGCAGGGACTTCAGGCCCACCAGCAGAGGAATCAGCCTTCCACAGAGCCCTCTATGGGCTCCTGTTCATGTTCCCAGGTTAGTGACTGCATCTGGTCCTCCAAGTATCCTCTCCTTTACAGACCTTTACCATCACATCTTCCCCCACAATTGTGT
This sequence comes from Equus przewalskii, assembly GCF_037783145.1. Taxonomy (NCBI): domain Eukaryota; kingdom Metazoa; phylum Chordata; class Mammalia; order Perissodactyla; family Equidae; genus Equus; species Equus przewalskii. The sequence goes on from NC_091860.1 coordinate 12,804,164, forward strand.
CAGGTCTAATCCCTATGATGAATCCCTTATTGCATATCACGCCTGGTGGTTCTGCTTCGCTGATTGAACTATTAACTGATACACATAGCAAGCAAATCTTCGAGTGGCTTCTCAAGCCCAGGTCTGTCTGTCTCCTACGCTCATATCAGTCTTCTTCTAATATTAAAAAAAAATTAAGATTTTTATTTGGATGACACCCATTATCATGCTTGGCTTATTGTTATAAACAGTATGATTGCTTAGTTGTTGTCTTGATGAAATTGGTAGATAGCGTAGCAGTTTGAACCTCTTTTATGTTTCCTAATACATTCTATTTTGAAAGTCAGTCGTTGTGTATACGTCATCTCTGATACTGAGTGATAAATTTCTTCAAGGACGAAACAAAACTTTCTGTTTATTCTCCAACAGCTTCTGCCACAGCAGTTTGTAGATAGTAGGTACTCAATACATGTTTGTGACTTTTAATATGAGTAGCTTAGTTCCTCAAAAATATGCAAAGTAGTCCACATCAGAATATAAACGTACACTGGGGACACGAGGTCTATGTAGTATGTGCAAGAGATGTTGCGGTTCAACTGGGATGTACAGAAAGACAAACAATTTCAAATAGGAGTTGGACTACTGTCCAAAGGGTTGAAATGTTCTGTGACAAGCTGAGGCTAAGCTTCAGAATGAAAGGCAGAATTCTGCCCTCCCTTGAACATTGGTGGCTCATTGTAGACATTTTTGTTGCAGCTCCTGGAAAGATCCCTGTTCCATTACAGATAGAGCAGTGCAGCCATCGGTTTTCTTTGTCCTTAGAAACATGCTCTGACTTATGCAGAAAAATATTTTTATAAAGGATAATAGGTTGCTCTCAAAATCGCTGGGAACATCTAAGAATGAAGCTTTTAGGCAGTGAAACCAGCTCTATGGGGAAAAAAAGTGTTTTCTTAATTTCTGTGCTATTTACAAGTGATGGTTATAGATATGACACACTTTTAAGTTTAATCTGTGTTATTAACATTTTCCATCCCTTAAACTCTAGACAAGCAACAAAATAATAAATCAAGCCCTGATTTATAGCATTTGCCAATTTCCCTGGTGTAAATACTCCCACGATATCCAATTTCAAGCTCCCAGTGTGACATCACTGAACATGGAACTGGGAAGATACAATGGATGTAAAAAAACCTTATGTCCATAGATAACAGTAAAATAATTAGGAAATGATGAGGTTTTGAGTATTTATTATCTTTGTTTTATACCTAATTAATTTAATAAGTTTATATTATTTAACATTTAACAACGGGCTCACAAAATTCCTGAATATTTAGCAATTGCCTTTTACAAGCTAGTACAGCTGACTCTAGTACACCACTGCTTTGGGGCCACCCAGCCAGGAAATAGCACCCCCAAATCACCACAGTACTGCTCCACGGAAGATGGCACTGCATGTGGAATAGATGATAGCACACAAGAGAGCTGGGCACAGACCCTGTCACTAGCTGGGCACAGGAGGGTACTGCCAGAACTACTGCCCCTTGTTGGTTCAGGAAATGGCCACAATTGGCATCTGTCACCAGAGCACCATGACCCTTGTGTCTTTGTGTTGCAAGCTCCCAGGACTTTAAATTGGTAGATGTATCTGATTGACAGTTCTCACTTACGTGCAAGGAATCTGAAAAAAAGAAGTATTTCACATTTTCAACTTAGTAGATGGTAGGCTCTGCCTCATAAAGTGAGAGGTTCTGCAAATAGAGACAAAGAATTCAGACAGTGAGTGGCAAAAAGAACAACAAGTGTCTGCCCAGTTTTAGCTTTCACCCCTTTGGCTGCCTAATATCAGCCTACAATCTTCTTCCCATACTTAAACTTCCAAAAATGGAAGGAAGAAAGAAAAAAAGGAAGAAAGGGAGAAAAGGAAGGAGGGAGAGACAAAAGAACTTCGGAAGGAAAGAAAGAATTCTAATTTACATGATGAGTAAGCCCCAGGACAGGGGAAAATGTGTTTACCTCCTTTCGCAAAGTGGTCCACCCACGTCTCGTTAGTAACTGCACCCAGTTCCCAGTCAGGATCTCAGGGAGATGTGCATTCCTCTTCCACTTTCATCACCATCCCATCTCAATGTTCTGTAACCTATGGACCAAGTTGTAAAATTAATCACTAGATTAACTTACAGCCCATATGAAATAGTGGGGAAAAGAGACCTGGGGAGAAAATGGAACTTAGTTAAAATGTATAGATATGTACCTGACTTAGGAGAAAAGAAAGTAGTCCTCATTTATATCATGGATCACCAGGCCAGGGCAGACGTTATGATTTTCCTCCTCTACTGCATGTTCCATATGCCCTCTGCCTTCAGCTGGTTGAGACTCTTAACACAAAGGGATAACAAACCTGAAGGATCTGAGCCCTTAATGGTCCTGTATATATAAGGTTTCTATAATTTTCACCAATGTCAAGATAATGTTAGGAGGTGATCCAATGTACCCTCAAGAATCAGTGCATACTCTTCCCTTACCCTTTGTCTAGTGGCAAACTTACTTTCCCTTAGTAATCAGGAGTGTTCACCCCATAAGACAATGTAATACTTGAACTGTTGTCCACTGGCAGGAGAAGCCTGAATTGGCCATGTGACACCTTATAATACAAGGGAACCAGTGGTTTATCTCTGATGGAAGCATTCTTCCCTTGGGTACTAAGACCTCTATGCCAGAGCCTAGTGTCACTGGGATAGGAAGCAAATATTTTTCAGGTGAATCGTTAGGGGTAACAGTGAAAACTTCCACTCCTACTTCCTCTTCTTGTCTCAAATCCATCAACTCTAGCTGTGGGGGAATTGGTTGCTGGTTAAGAACAATTGCTGCACCCCATAAGAGAGCAAACCCATCTATCAAGGACATGTATCATTGTTCCACCATTCTATAAGGTCGGCTACTTCTGAGTGATGGATACATGATAAGTAAATCCCATGATATCAGCTCACTGTCTTACTTCTCCCATAAAGGGAATTTAAATTTTTGATAGTATACTGTCTTTTTCAAGACATCCATTAGCTTCAGTGACTATACAAGTGAGTTAAACAGCGATGTGAAAGGAATCATCATCACTGTGTCTGTTAGGTTTGTTGTGATGACCCTTACTATCTCTGTGATCCCTCAGGGATGGGGTATCGCTTTTTGGTAACTTCTTGGTATGGAGGGATACACAAGGGATGCTCCAAGGGCCCTTCCCGCCACAATAGCTCTTGCTGTGGATGTGACAAGGAGCCAGGGTGGAGATTCTTTCAGTTTTTGAGTTCATCTATTCCTTTATGCTCTTAACAACAGAGGAACTAAATACAGCGTGGGTTTAGGTTCCTACCAGGCCTACATGAGACAAACTCAGATTAAAACTTTATTTCTCATTTTTATTTATTTAATAAATACCCATTAAGTGTCAATCATATGCAAAGCATTGTTTTAGGCTGCTTGGGATACAGCGAGGAACAAAATAGACAAAGATCCCTGCCCGCATGGAGCTTATATTCTAAAAGAAGGAAACAGACAATAAACTAACTCACTAAATAACCTAGTTTATGAGAAGGCAACAAATTCTATGGAGCAAAAAATAAGTCAAGGGAGGGGCTAGGGAGTTCTAGGTGGAGGGGTATTTGCACTTTTAAATAGGCTGGTCAGGGAAGGCCTTCTGTGAGCCAAGATTAAAGGAAGCAAGGGAACCATCTCATTCTGTCTTGTAAGCCACAGTGTCATTCAGGAATCAGAGTTAGTTCTGAGCCAGTTTCCAATAATCCCCAAACATCTAGGTATTTGCCTTTACAGCGTACTGTTACTCTGATCAGTGACTTGCAGGTGCTTTTGGGAAAGTCCGGGAGGAAGATTCATGTACATACATGTGATATTGTTGCAGATTCTTCCTCTAAGGTTCCCAATCTTCCCCTCAAGGCAGGCACGCTAGGTCAGGAATCGAGTAAGTGGCTCTGTATCCCCACCATCAAGGCTCAAAGCAAGTCTCTGTTCACCAGATTTAGAGGTTTTGGGTTATTTAGATAAAGTAGGCCCTCAATAGGTTGGCCATCTATTTTGGTTCTAGGTACCAAATACTCGAATAGTGGCTAATAAAGCTCCTTGTAGGGCTCATTCTATTTACCACTTCCATTCTGCAGCTACGCACCCCTGCCCTGGTGATCTACCCTAGGACCTTGGTGTTCCCATTATGAGTTCATTGGGGAGTGAAGGTAGGAGCCCATTTCACCCAACACATCCCTAAGTGACATAGAATAGCCAGTACAATGTTTGTTCATTTGTTTTCAGTTTTGGCACTCCCCTCACCAAGCAGTAACTTCTGGTTCCTGTAAAGGGACACAGTTAAGAGTTAAGAGAGCAGCCTTTGCGTGATCAATCCACTCCAACATTTTTATCTTTCTTTCGTTTCTTCCTTTGCATTATATCAAGGAACTTATGGTATCTCAACTTTATTTAGCCGGGTTTCATTCAACCAACTGGGCAAACCATTAGAACCATTCCCAGCTGCTTGAGTCAGTACACTCAATAAATTCATCCAGACCTCAAATTCTGTCCCATTTTCTTTGGCCTAACACCCTCAGAATTAATTTCCAAAGTTTACCAATATAAATTAGCATAATCCTACAATTCTTTCAATGTACAGTTGATATTTCTCTTGTTGGATTTTGTTGTTATAGTCTATCTCCCCCAAGACATGCCAGGATGTATATAAGTAACTATATACTATATACTAATATATTTGTTCCATATACTACATATATAGTTACAGATGTATATATGTGTATATGTATATATACATATGTGTGTGTAGTTATATGTGTATATATAACTATATATAATTATACATATCTATGTGTGTATGTGTATATATATATGTATAACTAAATTTAACTATATAGATAGACAGACAGGTAGACACAATAATGGGTGGAGGAGTTAAGATATGAAGAAAATGTTTCTCATCACGCCAGATCGTTACAGAGTTTTCAAATAAGGCAAGAAGAATCTTATCAGCTTCAGTTGACAAAGGAAACTCAAGGGTGGCTGGAGGTTTGGTATCTTCTGAGTTATTCTAATCCTCCCATATGTCTGTACTCCAATCCTCGGGTTCCTATGTTTTCTCATTTAGTGCCTTAACTTGAACACGAGGAATCTGGTGAGGCTGGTTCTTCAACTGATACTGCAATTGGACCACCCACAAGATCTAAGCTGATGTTTGATTTTCAGGAATCTCAGCATTTATTTTGGAGTCCATAAATCCTGCTGCACAATAGATAAGAGATTCTTTAAGAATAATCATAGGAAGTCCCTAGTTTTAGTCCTTGACATAAGCTAAGATCTTAGAACTTTGAGTTTGGCCGTTTTCTTCCTTTAGGTTCTCCAATACCATTAGAATCACCTACTCATCCAGTGGTCTTTAAATTCTTCATGGTGTTTCTTGGGAACAGGCCTTGGGTCTCTCAATGTCTTGTATGAAATAGCACTTCATGCCAGGTGACCATAGTTAACTGTGCCATGTAATACCAAGGTCCCATCGTTCAATACTAGTTGGATTTTTACTCCCTTCAGCCCCAACCAGGCCAGATAACTAATTCCAGCTTCCCTATCACTCTAGATATTTTTTATCTCCCACAACCCTATGGAGCATGCAAAAACACTGGCAAATTAATATATGTCTATCTTTGCTTAAGACTCCATTCATATCATTACCATTCTGTTCGACACTGCACATGCAAATGTTGCAAGAAATTAAATCATGGGGCTAAGTCATTTTATATCATTTCTATTTTTGATTTGTAGTGGTTAAGAGCATTGGCTTTGGAATCAGGAAGACCTGGGTTCTAACCCTAGATCCATAATACACTTATTGTGTGATCTTGGGCAAAGTACTCAACCTTTTTAAACTTCAGTGTCCTCATCTGTAAAAATGAGGACAATAATATTTACTTCATTGTTGCAAGAGGTTGTCATGAGAATTAAATAAGATGATGTGTGAAGTGCTCAGTGGCACGTGTTAAGAACTCAGTAAACTCTAAACTTCTATTTCTTAAGTGAAACCTCCTGAGGATTTAGAAAGCACCCAGTGTCATCAGGAAGACATTTACAAATGATCATAAAATGCCTCAGCAGGTGTCTAATCTCACCCATTATGAAACTGTCATGATTAAAAAGCAACACGCAGGTTGGATCAATTCTGTGGAGATTCTCAGTATGGAATTCAGAGAGCAGTTCCTCGGCTCCGTGAGTGCCGGTACTGTGTCTTGTTTACCACTGTGTCTCTACACATTATCACACCTCATAGAGGGCATGGCCAAAATCTGGCACTGAACAAATATATATTGAATAAACAGTGTTTCTTCTGATCTTGTCCCCAAATTCTAGATGTGTTCCTTTATTTTTTTCAACTTCCAAAGCCCTCTGCAACAACCAACAACCAATTAAAACCCCAGTAGGCTTTTTCTTTTTCCCTTGTAGAAGTTGAGAAGCTGATTCTAAAATCAATATGCAAATACAAAGGGTGAAGAATATCCAAGGAAATCTTGGAGAAGAAGTTGGAAGACTTTCACTGTCAGGTATTAGGACTTACATTATAAAGCTATAGTAATTAGGACAATGTGGTATTCATGCATGTTAGAGAAGCCACTGTACAGAACAGAATAAAGAATCCAGAAAAGACCCACACATACATGGTTAACTGATTTGAGACAAGGGTGACACTGCAGGGCAGTAGGGAAAGAATTGGTACTGAGTTAATTGGATATCTACATGGAAAAAACATATATCTTAACCCTTACCTCATATCTTACACAAAAATAAGCTCCAGGTAAATTGCATGTGAAAGGTCAAATTATAGAGATTGTAGAAGAAAGCACAGGAAAAATATTCACGACATTGGAGTAGGCAAAAATGGCCTAACCACAACACAAATAGCTAACCACAAAAGAAAAAATGACAAATAGGACTATATTAAAATTAAGAACTCTGTTTGTCAAAAGACACCCTTAAGAAAATAAAAAGGCAAACTATAGAGTGGGAGAAGATATAAAAATACACATATCTGAAAAAGACTCATCCAGAATATATACAAACTTCTACAAATTGAGAAAAGGACAGAATTCCAATAGGAAAATGGACAAAAGACATGAACATATTTTCACAAAAGATGATTTAAAAATGACCAATAAGCCTATGAAAAGATGTTCAAGTTCTTTAGACAATAGGGAAATGCAAATCAAAACCACATTGGTTTTGCCAAACATTTAAAGAAGAATTAATACTAATTCTTTTCAAACTCTTCTGAAACATAGAAGAGGAGGAAATGCTAACTCATACTATAAGACCGGTGTTACTCTCACACTAAAGCTGGACAAAGATACCACAAAGAAAAGAAAACCACAGACAAATATTCCTTATAAATATAGATTCAAAAATCCTCAACAAAATACTAGCAAATCAAATCCAACAGTATATTAAAAAGATTAAACACTATGACAATGCGGGATTCACTCCAGGAATGCAAAGGTGGTTCAACATAAGAAAATCTATCAATGTAATATACCACATTCATAGGACAATGATGGTAAAACACTACCTGGCCATCTTAATTCATACAGAAAAGGCATTTGACAAAATCTAAAACCCTTTCATGATAAGAACACTCAGAAAACTAGGAATCGAAGAGAAGTTCCTCAACATAATAAAGAACATTTGTGGAAAACCCACGGCTATCATACTCAAGGGTAAAAGACTGAAAACTTTCCCCATAAGATCAGTAACAAGACAAGGATGCCTGTTTCAACCACTATCAGTCAACAGTGTGCTGAAAGTTCTAGCCAGAGTAGGCAAGAAAAAGAAATAAAAGGCACCAAATTGGAAAGAAAAAAGTAAAACTATCTCTATTTGCAGATGACGTGATCCTATATATAGAGAGTCTCAAAGACTCTACCAAAAAAAACCCTAGAGCTAATAAACAAATTTCAGCAAAGTTGCAAAGTACAAGATGAACACACATGCATGGACAGTTGTGTTTCTATACGCTAGCAATGAACAACCCAACAAGGAAATTAAGAAAACAATTCCATCTTCAAGAGCATCCAAGAGAATATGTAATAAAACTTATTAGGAATAAATTTAATGAAGGAAGTGAAAAACTTGTACACTTAAAACTACAAAACATTACTTAAAGAATTAAAGAAGATCTAAATAAATAGAAAGACATCCTGTGTTCATTGAATGGAAGACAATATTAAGACGGTAATACCAAGCAAAGTCATCTACAGATTCAGTGTAATCACTATCAACATTCCAATGACAATTTTTGCAGAAATGGAAAAGCCAGTTCGCAAATTCATATGGAATTTCCGCCAAAAAATACTGAAAAAGAACAAAGTTGGAGGACTCACATTTCCCAATTTCAAAACTTACTACAAATCTACAGTAACCAAAACAATGTGGTACTGACATCACAATAGACATAGAGACCAATATAATAGAATCAGGATTCCAGAAATAAGCCTATACATCTATGGTCAATTGATTTTTCAACAAGGATGCCAAGACCATTCATTGGGGCAAGGATAGTCTCTTCTACAAATGGTACTGGCATACCTGGATATCCATATGCAAAAGAATGAAGTTGGACCCTTGCCTCACACATATACAAACATTAAATCAAAATGGATCAGTAATCTAAATATAAGAGCTAAAATCATAAAACTCTTAGAAGAAAACACCTGGTGGTAAATCTTCATGACCTTAGATTTAGCAAATAGATTCTTAGATGTGACATAAAATGCACAAGCATCACAAGAAAAAATAGATAAATTGGACTTCATCAAAATTAAAAATTTTTGTGCTAATATCCAAGAACATTATCAAGAAAGTGAAAAAATTGGGGCCAGCCCAGTGGCATACTGGTTAAGTTGGCATGCTCCACTTTGGTGGCCCAGGGTTCAAGGGTTCAGATCCCAGGTGTGGACCTATACACCGCTCATCAAGCCATGCTATGGTGGCATCCCACATATAAAAAATAGAGGAAGATTGGCACAGATGTTAGCTCAGGGCAAATCTTCCTCGAGTAAAAAGAGGGAGATCGGCAACAGATATTAGCTCAGGGTCAATCTTCCTCACCAATAAAGAAAGAAAATGAAAAAATAACCTATAGAATGGGAGAAAATATTCACAAGTCATATATCTGATAAAGGTCTAGTATCCAAAATGTATGAAGAACGTTACAATTCAACAACAAAAAGACAAATAATCCTATTAAAATATGAGCAACGGACTTGATCAGAAATTTCTCTAAAAAAGATATGCAAATGACCGAAGAGCACATGAAAAGATGCTCAACATCACTAATCACTAGGGAAATGTAAATCAAAACCACAATGAGGCACCACTTCATACTCACCATGATAGCCACGGCTATAATAATAATTCTTTAAAAAATCCAGAAAGTAACAAGGGTTATTTTTCTGCCAAGGATGTGGAGAAAGTGGACCCCTGAAACATTGCTGGCGGAATCTAACATGGTTCAGCTGCTGTGGAAACAGTTTGGCAGTTCCCTAATAACTTAAACATAGAATCACCATATGACCCAGGCATCTCATTCCTAGATATTATATATACCTGTCCAAAAGGATTGAAAAGAGGTACTCAACCAAATACATATCCGTGCATATTCATAGCAGCACTGTTCACAATAACCAAAAGGTGGAAATGACCCAAACGTCCATCAGTGGATGCATGGATAAACAAATTATGGTATATACATACAATGGAATATTATTCAGCTATACAAAGAATGAAGTACTGAAAGAATGTGAACGAACCTTGAAAACATTATGCTAAGTGAAAGAAGCTAGAAGCAAAAGGTCACATATTTATGATTCCATTTATATGAAATATCCAGAATAGGTAAATCCGTAGAGACAGAATGTAGATCGGTAGTTGCCATGGGCAGGTGGGGAGGAAGCAGAGAATAGGAAGTGAATGCTCAGTGGATACAGAATTTCCTTTGGGATAATGGAAGGTTTTGGACTAGACAGAGATGGTAGTTGTACAACACTGTGACTGTACTAAATGCTAGCGAATAGTTCACTTTTAAACGGTTAACTTTATGTTATGTGAATTTCACCTCAATTAAGAAAATGTTAGGAAAAAACCCACATAGAAGAGCACCAGAAGAGCAAAAATGAGAAAAGACATACAATACTAAGTGTTGGCAAGAATGCGGAGCAATAGGAACTCTCACAAACTGGTGGCGGATGTGTAAATCGGCTATGATTACTGGAGAAAGTGGATATCTACTAGAGCCAAACCATATGCTTACCCTATGACCCAGCAAATCTACTCTGCGGTATATACCCCAAAGAAATGCATACACGTGTTCGTTAAAAGACATGTACCCCCAAATTCATAGAAATACTATTTGTAATAGCCCCAATCTGGAAACTAGCCAAATGCCTGTTAACAGTAGAATAGCTAAACGGATTACTATACAGCAACGAGAATGAACATTCTAAAACATCATGCGACAATATGGATGAATCTCATAAACACAATATGGAGTGAAAGAAGCCAGACACAAATGAATACATGCTGTACGATTCCATTTATACAAAGTTCAAGAGACAGTTACGGTTCATCTACGTTGATAGAAGTCCTATTGGTGGTTGCTGTTCAGGAGGGAGCGACTGGAAGGGAACGGCGCCTTCTGGCGTGCTGATGAGGCTCTGATTCTTGATCTGTGGCTCTTTTCATTGGTGTATCCAATTGACAAAAGTTCGTGAACTATACATTCATGCCATGTGTCCTTTTGTGTTTATATTATTCCTCAATAAAAAAAAATTAAAAATAGTTTTACGGAGAAGTTTTGGATGATAGGGGAAACCTGTTTCTGAAGGGTCTTTCAAAGGCTGGGGATGAATCAAGGCTTCCTTACCTCCGAAAAGCTGAGGAATCCGGGGCAACTTGGATTGTATAGTGACACGCCTTCTGTTGGAGTTACAATAGCCACGAGGAGACTTCCACTCAGAATTTTGATTTCTATTTTGAGAGGATGGCACAATTTCATTTGTTTGCATTAGAAATAGAGAATGTTGTAGTTGGAGAGGACCTTAAAGATAGCCTAGACCAATTCCTTAACTTCGTTAATCAGGAACAAAGCACAGAGAAGTTAAGCGATATAAACCACATGTGCCCTTCTTGGTTCATATTGGCGATCTTAACGGATTCTGAATCTCCCCTCCTCCCACTTATGATTCAAATCATATAATTTCAGGATTTGAGGTTTTGCATTATTTTTAGAAAGAAAAACTTAAAATACCAATAAAGTGCCCCCTCTGAATTATCTTTCCTACATTAAAAACAAAGTAGAGTGGATCTCAGGTATTTTTAAGATTTAATAGAGGATTAAATCAGGAAATTCAATCACATTGATTCGTTAGGATAAATTTCCTTCAGAATTGTACATGACACTGAATTAATAAAATTGAATGCACTTAAGGATTTTAATAGAAAATGAAAATCTAATGAGCTAGTTCTATAAAAGGATCCAATTCTAGATTTCTTTAAGAGAAGCTTTAATAGTCATGAAAACTTTGAGAAGTTGAAACATTTCTGTTCACAAAATGCCACCAAACCATTTGCTGCAAATGTCGGAGTTATTTTTATATTTATATTTTTACAAAAAATAAGATGAAATTTAAGATTTTGTCAAAATCTAAGTCTCTTGAACTCCAGTCCGTTTATATTAACCAAGGCATGAAGTGACAAGCTCTTAACTATAAGCTTGAGAGACAGTCATTTTCATCTTCTCAGTTGGAATTTCCTGTTCTCAACACCTATACTTGATGTACATACATAGTCCCTTGGCTGTCATCCCTGTGCCCATCTGTTGGCATGGCTTGCTGCCCACTCACAAGTTTGGACTCCCGCCCTAGCCTGTAGGTGCCAGGGAATAACAGTTTACATGAGCAGCCTGTACAACAATGTAAGTGTATTCTCTGCCCGATGTCTAGACGTGGTGTCCACTAAACTTGGGCGCTGGTGCCTCCTCCCTCACTGGATCACATTGTTCATCGTATGTTTTTGGCAGATGAAATGTAGAAAACAATAGTGGAAGCTAGGGAGAAGAGGCCGAGGGAAGTGAGCTTCCTGGTTCTCAGTGCTTTGAAGCCTGCAGATTCATTTCACTGGGGCAGCTACCTTGGCAAGCCAAGATGACTATCACAGGGTGTCAGGAAGGCTGGAGCCCACAGGAGGAATCATCTCCACGTCTTCCGTGAGCTCAACCACAGCAGACAGCTCACCCACAAAAGGCTATAGTTGCTCCTTTAAACAACTCAAATGGCCGAAAGGCTAAATTTCTTTTGTTTTCTTTTTTCCCATAAGTTTTTTGTGTGTGTGTGATGCCTCTTCATTTCAGCCTTAGGAAATGAAGAGGTTTTCTGGGTGTTTCCAGACTTGAAAGAAACTACTCTTTAGTCTGGCTGAAATAGAAAAGATAAGACTATTATACAGTATTTGCCAAATTCTTCTAAGGCTATTGTTCATAGTTTAGTTACAAACATGATTATTTTCAAACATAAGATCCTTGCATATAAATATCATGCCATTTTCTAGGTATATTTATTATAGCTAGAGAATATTAGGAGTATGTGATGGGATGTTGAAGCATAAGATTTTAAATCCCTGTGTAAGACAATTTAAAGTCGAATCTCTCTGACCTTTCAAATATAGGAACAGAGGATCTGGAATAGTACATACGGAAGGAAACAAAGATCCTGTAAAGTCTGACTATTTATTTTTTGGTTCAAGAGAAAATGACTCAAGTCATGAAACCTAGGCATCAATTTTGCAGAACTCCTGGGAGATAACGTATCTTTCCATTAGAAAAACAAATAGTAAATATAGATATCGATAGAAATCCTAGGCCTGTTATAGTAGCTTTTGTGTCTTAAAAAAGGCACTGAGACAATTAGTAAGATTTGGGAGTTAGTTCATATTCTGTTAAATGATACGAATTATCCTTTTTCTATGACAAGTCTGGTAAGTCCAGAGCAAAAGAATAAATATTTTTTTTTGCCTTAAGCAATTAATAAATGTGTGTTAAGCACCTATTATATAACTAGCATATGCTACCCCACTCATTAAATTCTATGTAGCAATAGAAGGTTGTGGTAAAAGAGACCCTGAATTCAGTGTCAGAAGCATCAATTTTCTGGTTCTGGATGCACCATTTACCAGCTATGAAACCTCAAACAAATCACTTATTCTCTTTGAATCTTGCTTTCCTTATCCATAAAATGAAAATAATAATGCCTGTGCTAGTTTCTTTTTAATGTGGTCACTGTTGTAAACAAGTCGACTATGTGAAAGCTCTTTGAAAATCACGTGGTGCTCTAAAAATAGGAGACACTATGTAGTCCTAGAAAAATCATCATCCTACATTTTTGGAAAATTCCTTACCTTGTGACTTGAAAAAAAATCTTAACTTTTTTTTTCTTTGAGGAAGATTAGCCCTGAGCTAACTGCTAACTGCTGCCAATCCTCTTCTTTTTGCTGAGGAAGACTGGCCCTGAGCTAACATCCATGCCCATCTTCCTCTACTTTGTATGTGAGATGCCTACCATAGCATGGCTTGCCAAGCGGTGCCTGTCCGTACCCGGGATCCCAACCGGTGAACTCTGGGCCGAGAACGTGCGCACTTAACCACTGTGCAACCGGGGCGGCCCCCTCTTGTTAACTTTTAAGTTAAATGTTGGGTACAAAGTGTAGAAGTCATCGAATGCTAGATTAGACGTTGAGATGTTGTCCTGGAGGTAGTAGGAGTTAGTCACGGATTTTCAACTGGGGAGTGACATGCTGTGACTTTCTCATTTGATTACGTTCATGTAACCTTTCACATTTAAAGAACTTGGGTAGTTTAGCTTATTCAGAAAATTCTCATCTTGTTATGAGTTTCCTAGGACTATCATCATCATCATCATCTAACAGTTACCGCGTGCCAAGCATTGTTCTCTGCTTTAGGTATATTTACTCATTTAATCCTCACAAAAACTCCATGTATAATTACTATTATTACTATTTCTATTTTATGAAGATACTAGGCACAGAGCAGTTAAGTGCTTTTCCCTAGGTCACACAGCTGGTAAGTAGAGGAGCAGGGATTTGAACACAGGCAATCTAGCTTCAGTCTGTGCTCTCCAAAAAATATTCAACAAGTATTTATTGAATGCCTACAATATGACAGACACTCTGTTAGACGCTGGGGTCACAAAGAGGGGGAAAAGCCATGGTGGCTATACTTTGTGAAAGCATCCTTGTTCATCATGCTTTTGCCCTAGTTAGTCATAAATACTCACTACTTATTTATTTATTCGACATATATCTATTGAGCACTTATGATGTACGAGGCATTGCTCTAGATGATCAAAAGCAACAAAATCCTCTGCCTTCAAGGAACTTCCATTCTAGTGAGGGGAGGCAGACAATAAACAAGTAAGTAAAATATACATCAGAAGATAATGAGTGCTATGGAGAAAAGTAAAGAAGAGACAGGAGAGAGAGCGTGTTGGGGAGAAGGTGGGAGCTGCAATTTTGAATAGGCTGGTCAGGAAAGACTCACTGAGAAGATGGCTTTTAATCCAAGACCGGAAGATATCTATGAGGATAGCTGCGGAAAGACCATTCCTGATAGAGGACCAACAATTGCGAAGATCTTGAGGAGAGAGTAGGACTGGAGTTGGAGGAATAGCAAGGAAGCTAGTGTGCTGGAGCAGAGGTGGAGGAGAGACGACAAAGGGCAATTGAAGCCATTGTAAGGACTTTGCCTTTGACTCTGAGATGGGAATACAGCAGAGGGTTTTGAGCAGAGGAGGAGATTTTAAAAAGATCTCAAAATAAACCTTAGGTATGAGAGTTGGGAGAGAAGCTTGAAGCAGGTAAACCAGGCAGGAGACAACTGCCAGAATGTCGGGGAAGGATGATGGCAGCATGCACTGTGACAGAGATAGTGAAAAGTGGTCAAAGACTGGATAGATGATGAAGGTAGAACCAGTAGGATTTCCTCACAGATTAGATGTAGGGGCTCAAGAGAAAAGAGAGGAGTCAAGAGCAACACCAAAGTTTTTCACCTCCGCAATTTGGAAGGATGGAGTTGCCATTTATTGACATGGAGAAGATAGTAAGATTAACAGTTTTTATTTAGGGGAAAAAATCAGAAGCTCTGTTTGGGACTCATTAAATTTGAGATGCCTATTAGACATCCATGTGATGCTGTCTAGGCATGAGACATGGAAGAGTAGAGTTCAGGAGAGAAGTCTAAACTGGAGATAGAAAATTGGGAATTGCCAACACAGAGGTGGTTCTTAAGCCTAGAGATTGCTTGAGGTCAACCCAGGAAAGAGACAGATCCGAAGACTGAGCCCTGGGGTCCAACAACATTTAGAATTCAAGGAGATAAGGAGGAAGCAACCAAGGAGACTGAGAAGAGCATCAGGAGGAAAAATAGTGGAAAATCACTGCCGTTGTTTGGAAGAGGCACAAGAAGATTTTGTTCTGTTTTAAATTAGGTTCATCGTTTCCCAAGACCATATTCTACATATTTATCAAAAGCTTGACAGCAGTGTGTAAAGTGGCATTGTTTCTTTTCACAAACAAGTAGCCCAGTTGGACTGTCCTTGAGTGCTAGTAAATATTTAGAAAATCATTTGCAGAACGAATTGACCTTTAGAGAAGTCTTTGCAGCCCACTCTAGAAGATCAAGTGTTGTGTTTTTTAATAACAAAAAATTGTTGCTTGAGAGTAGGCAAATTAAATTCCCAGCCCAATTAATGAGGTATTAATGTTTTGTTAAGTAAATATGCGTAAGGTGAGGTTGCTCACCGTCAGTTTTAGTGAGAAACCAACTAATAATGGGGACATGGAAGTCCTTTAAGGCAGGAATAATGTGAGTGAAGAGAATTGTCTGTGAATTATATCGTAAGAGTGTCTGTTCTCTTCGAGTTGAAGCTTTCCAGCTAGTTGAGTTCATTACTTAGCACATAACGGAGATTCAGTATGTCAGTACTGTAGCTGGATAATAAAAGGTTTGCAACAAAAATATGGCCAGCCCTGAAGTTTGAATTTTAATTTCTAGGGAACAAAATATAAAGTCACCGAAGGGAATGAGGAAATGAGGGTTTGAGCATTCAGGACTGAATACAAAGAGAATTGGTAGATGAAAGAGCAAAGCCAAGAATGGGAAAGTTTGGGGTACGCTCACAAGATAAGATCTTGCCTTCCTCAGGTTTACCCCTCTGCTAGATAAATTGCTCTTCTGCCTTGGTAACCTCATAACTCTTTCATCATGCTATCCCACTTGAGCAACTCCTTTATTCCATGAGCCAGAACATTCCTGCTAAGGAACTATTCCAAACCAGTTTGGGCAGCATGACACTCATATATTCTGCACATTAGCCAGATGTCATCTTCCTGCTCCCATCTCTGTACAAACCAGGTGTGCTAGGCACTGCTATTGGCCCCCAATCCCTTCTCCCTGTTTTTCTACTGTAACTCTTGATTTTTAACAGACACAAGACAGCCCCCCACCCCCCAAATAAACATCTCTTGTCTGAGGCTCCCTGGCCATTCCTTCTGACAGCATACTCATTTTGAGATTTACAAAAAAGGCAGCCTCTTCCACGAAACCCTCTGATTCATGTACCAGAAAGGTGACTTCACCCTTCTGTGAACGCACATAGGATTTTTATTTGCACCTCTGTTATGACATTTACAAAAATGCCTAATGTACATTCTTTAACACATCTACTATCTTGTAAACCACCTGGACACATGAGTTGGATTTTATTTATGTTTGATTGCTTCATATCAAGTATTTTGCAAGCAGGAGGCGCTCGGTCGATATACTTTTTGGTATTAAATTACGGAAGTAGCTCCTTTCTCACTCTCTTCCCATCTGTTTTGGACCTCACTCTCCTAAAGTTGTGTTTTTCTCTACCCTTTATTCTTTCTGATGGAATCAAGACAATATAACTAAACTTGAGCAAATGGAACTTAAGAGGTTCTGATTTCTTCCGGTCATCTTTTAACATCGTCTTTACCAAGCAAGAGGCTCATAATTATTTAATTAATTATGTTTAAATTTTAGTTGTGGGTGAAAAGCTTCCCCCAAAAAATGTTCTTGTCACTACTTTTTTGTTCAGGAACATGTAGTTGGCCCCAATTCCTTTCTGCATCAAATCTGAATTTCTCTGACTTGTTTTTCAGTAGATTCCTTTATCTGGATAACCTACAGTGGTTATCCAAATATAATTTCCACCACTTTCCAAATGAGCCTTCACTCCTATGAGGTGAAATTCTTACTGCCTGTGAAACAAACCCTGTGATCTTGACCTGTGTTATTTTGTTTATTCCCTTTCTCCAACTGAGAGCACTCATTGCTCTAAGTCTCTTGTGGAAATCTACTCATCTCTTAACTGCCTGCTTAAAGTTCCCCCTCTCCTTTTAATTTTACTCAGTTACAACAGCACCTATTAATTGCTTCTTTTCTCAATTTCTATTGAATTTATCATGTACCATTTTCCTTTTAATGTAATTCCATTTTAAATGATCTCTACTGTTTAAATCTTATATCCTCAGTTAAATTATAAGTTCTTTGAATGCAGAAATGTATATATTTATATTTAATTATGGTTATTTATAATTAGATAGTCACCAAATAGCAACCTAGCCCTGGGCTGGTTACATTGTAGATATTCAATAAGTACTTATTGATTGACTGGATACAGACTTACATTCTATAACTTTGAGTTGAACATAAACTAATTTCTTTTTCATTCTTTTTTTGAAAATAGTTTACATAATGTGTCCAGCTATACATCTAATTTTATTTTTCCTATCACTTTAAAGTGAACTGAAGGTCCATCTACTTATCTCTACTTATGTCACATTTTCAAGTGAGTTCTGGGGGAATGCTTTCTCTGCAATGAAAATAAAAACATACATTGATAGGGGCTGGCCCCGTGGCCGAGTGGTTAAGTTCGCGCACTCCACTGCAGGCGGCCCAGTGTTTCGTTGGTTCGAATCCTGGGCGCGGACGTGGCACTGCTCATCAAACCACGCTGAGGCAGCGTCCCACATGCCACAACTAGAAGGACCCACAACGAAGAATATACAACTATGTACCAGGGGGCTTTGGGGAGAAAAAGGAAAAAAATAAAATCTTAAAAACAAAACAAAACAAAACAAAACCATACATTGATAATGCTCTCTTGAAAATTCAGTTAACATACTAACTTGGAATAGAAATTGGAACACTTTGAAAAACTTTTATTTTTATACTATTTAGAAAAACCTAGCAAATCTACTTTTGTCTGAAATGGAGACTTTTTTCAAATTCTTGACTTTATTGTCAGTATATTATATCGAATAATAATGTACCCTCAAATTTTTGAAAAGATAAGACCAAATAAGTGGTGTTGATTGTGAGAAAGGCTATGTGAATTAGTGAGAAGACTAAATTACAATGTAAAGAAATGCCTCTTCACTAAGATAAGTTTCTCTCCATGCTGTGCTGGTAAGTGTTGATGGATAGCCATCCTTTAGAGACTACCATAATGATGCAGTAATACTGAATAATAACTACTCCTGCACAAAATACTTCTAAAGTCCTAGAAAGTTTATTATCTTAAATGCAAAAACATTCTCTTGTGGGATCTAATTTACATTTCAGATATATTTATAAACCCTTTTAATAGAGCATACAAAAGTGAAAATATAATCACAGTAAGAGTAACGAACTCCGAATTCACAAGATGTAAATTAATGAGGCTTCACTCTACTCGCCATTGAAAACAAAGTGTTCAACATATAATCCCTTTTATTTCTGAAAATATGATTATATAACTTCATAGCTTTCATACAAGATGAATATCTAATTAAGTGGCAAAAAGAAGAGAATATTTTCTTTTCCTGATAGAGAAGACTGAGTCTAAATTCATATTATCATTGTAAAAAATATTGTTATAAAAATGGCAAATTTCTGCTATCAGCCTGGAAAAGTTGTAGTTCAAGTTTGACCACTGGAGGTTATAGATCAAGCCTGAAAAGCAATCAACACAGCTTTCTGTGTTCTAGTCGCTGTCCTGTAGTTACAAAGTGGATGTAACATTTACAATGCTGTTAAGAATTTCACTGTTAGAAAAAAATTATACTAACATATGACACATTTTTAGTGATAGGAAGAAGAAAGGAATTCTTCTTTGATTTTAGCACTCGTGGGTCAAAGTTAAATGTCAGTGATGATAAATTCCTGATTAATTGGAAAAAATTCAGATGCATGTACAATTTTCACCTTATAATAAGTCAAGGGCAAATATCATATAGTCCTTCATAAGACGATACTGCCACATTTATGAATAAGATTCATGTCATTTCAGATCAGAATTTTAAGATTTTTGGTCATGGGCATTAACGAACTTGCAGAATGAATGATTACTTATTCTGATAATGGCACTGTAAGGAATTAATTTAAAACCATGTAGAGGCCTCCTAAGTTTCTAAGCATGAAAATATGTAACATTCCAAATTGATTTAACTTTTGGAAGTATCACCATTTCATTTTAACCACTAAATCTGAAGTGTATATTTCTCTTATCTTTAAAACAGCTGATTTATTCTAAAAATGATTAATTGTGTTGTATCAAGGCAGTAACACACCTTTTCTCAAATAGATCTTAAATATGTGTTCTTCAGCTTGTCCCCA
The DNA here is from genome assembly GCF_037783145.1 of Equus przewalskii. Classification (NCBI taxonomy): domain Eukaryota; kingdom Metazoa; phylum Chordata; class Mammalia; order Perissodactyla; family Equidae; genus Equus; species Equus przewalskii. Next base: position 12,823,941 of record NC_091860.1, read on the forward strand.
AGGAGTCTCTGGCATGATACTTGTCACACTGATTTCAGAAATTAGTCAGCCATAAAGGGGAGGTACTGGAAACACACAATTGTTTTCAAGAAATTGATACTCAACAGTATTTCTAAGTGCTCTTTGCTTATTTGTGTGGTCTTTTCTTTGGGACCCATTATAGCTTAGACCAACATTTGAACTGTATTAGGAGAGAATGTGATACATGCTAAGAAAATTATTAGCCATTTGATGTAATTGTAGATTAAAGGCATTTTAAGTTTTTCTTCATTTTTCCAATCTTTTCTTCTAGTGAAAGGGTATTTTGGTAAGCTGAGATGTGTCATTTGAGTCTAATAATCTAATTTCTTTTCATTTGAATAAAGAGAAAAAGCCAACACTTTGGCTGGAAACCTGTAACTAAGGAATGAAACTAAGACATCCATATCTTCATAGCATATTAAAGCCCGTGTGGTAGACTGCCTCCAGGATGGCTCCCAATGACCCCCATCTTCTGGTCATCATGCCCTTTGTGTAACCCCCTGAGTTTGGTGGAACTTTGTGACTCATTTCTAATGAATAGAACACAGTAGAAGTGATGAGGCGTCACTTCTGAGATTAGGTTAAAAGAGACTGCTGCTTTCCTCTTGGGTCACCTGTTTCTTATTCTCTCTTAGATTCTTGGCTCTGAGGAAAGCCAGCCTCCGGGTTGTGAGCAGCCCTATTGTGAGATTCATGTGGTGAAGAACTGAGGGAGGTCTTTGGTCAACAGTCAGGGAGAAACTGGGGTGCTCACCCCAACTTCTTGCAAGGAATGGAAGCCTGACAACACCCACACAAGGTAACTTGGAAGTAGGTCCTTCAGTCCCAGTGGAACCTCGAAATGGCAGCAGCCCTGGACTGCAGCTTGACTGCAGCCTCATGAAAGACCCTGAGCCAGAACCACCCCACTAAGCAGCCCCAGATTCCTGACTCTCAGAAACTGTGAGATAATAAATGTTTGTTGTTTTAAGATGCCGGGTTAGGGTAATTTGTTATGTAGCAATAGAAAGCTAATACAGAATGTAACTTCTGACACTTTAATAACCAAACTCATTGGTTGCAGGCTCAGAAGGACCAGTTTTAGACCATATTCTACTCCATAACTGGTAATGGCATAACATATATAGAGGAGGAGTTCACCAAAACTCAGATATAGCATCTCAGATTCCTTAATGTGAGATTGCATTTTCCAGAAGTCTGGAACGAGCCTAAACTCTGGTGTCATACTGTCTGGGCTTCATTCTTGACTCTACCAGTTGGTTATTAGTATGTAAATTTGGACAAGCCATTTAACTTATCTTAAACTCATTTGTTCTTTTTTAAATAAAGGTCACGATTACTTTTATGTTATGAGAACTGAATGACAAATTCATTCAAAGGGCCTGGTACACATTTAGCCATGTAAATTACTGTTATTATCATGATTATCATCATCAGGACAGTGAGAAGACAGTGGTGCTTTTATTCTGGAAATTTTTTTTTACAGCTTGAAAAAAAGCCATTTACTCTTCATAAAATCAAGAATGTGACTAGGTTCCTATTTACAGGGTATTATTGCTAATATTTGTTTTATGTTATAATTTAATTGCCATCTCTATTTAGAGAGTATTTCCATCCTTAAAGTGAATATTTTGATTGATAAATTTCTTGTTTAAGCTATGATGAGGTTTTTATAAATTTGAGATGGGATTAAAATGCAAATAGTAGGATTATCACATTGGATGACAACACCTTTCTGGAGTACTTATTAGGAAACATGAATGTCGATATAGCATGAATTACGTCCACAAGACAAGTGGTTTTTTTCAAATGCAGCAAAACTATTCATCCAAATGAATTGTTTCCTGCAGAATAATAACTCATTCATTCGGCAAATGGGTATCCAGCATCTCCTATGTTCCAGGCACTATTCCAAGTGCTGGGGATGCAATGATAAATGTAACAGAGTCTGTGCCCTCAAGGAATTTACGCTTGGAGATAGAAGAAGACACAGGCAACTTCAGGACAGTTTAGGGGGTACAATGGGGTAAGTACTGGGTGCCACAAAAAAATGGGTATGGAAGAAGGTTCCCTGGTTGAGGTGAAGATTGGGGCAGGTCCTGAAAATTTAGCCAGAGTCATCAGGCAGGAAGAATGGACAAGGAAGGTGGGTCTGTGTTCCAGTCCGTGCAGGAGCCAGAGGGAGAAGAGCATGTGGTGTATTTAGGAAACAACATGTAATTCAGTGTAGCTGGACATTGTCAAGCCACAAGATGGGGAGTGACCAGAGATGACACTGGGGAGGGAATCAGGCTTCCCATGGCGAAGAGTCTTGATGCCATTCCAAGGATTTTGGACTTCACTGTGAATGCATTGGTGAGCCAAGGAATGATTTTAAGGAGAGAGTGCTCCCACAGGCCACACAATTATTCAATAGTGCTCCTTTACTCAAAACATTGTAAAACTCCTCTTTAGTTGCCCTCCGCTCACACCTCTGAATATGCTTAATGCTGATAATGCTTTTGAGAGCGGATTTGATTTGGGGGTGGGATGTGGAGTGGGAGTGGGAAACAGAAACCATTTAGAGGAATTGTGTTCAGTAAACAGAGTTGATGTCAAAGCAGGTCAACATTATTTAGGGTCAAAAATTTGCTCTGATTATAAAGCCATGAGGCTGAATCTTCTCATTGCAATTTCTTGAAACACACCTTCATACACTTTAGAATTTGTTAATTGGATGGCCACTCGTGTTTTTAACTGACTTGACAGCAGCAAAATCAGCCTGATGCCCTGAAGGAATATTACCTCCCAGCCTTCAAAATGGTGCCCTGTGAAGCTTCTGGTCTGGGGCAGGGCTCTGCAGTCAGAGCAGGTCTGCGGAGCACACTCTCCCTGCTGTCCAAACTTCACTCCCCCATCTGGATTGTGGTCCCATTTTAAATCATGTCAGAGGATACCACTGGCATTTGGGTATGAGTTTCATATTCTACTATACTGCCTATTGGTTTTTAAAACATTTGTATATGCATTTATCTTCTCTAAAGTGTTGGTGACAAATACTTCCAGTTCCGTTCTGTGATGTATGCGGTCCTCATCACCACAGTGAGATGATTTAAGGCCAATGTGAGCATTCATCTTTTATATTCATCCTACTCACAAGTTTATGACAAGCACATGGAAGAAAGACAATATGTTTCCAAGGAACAAAGCAGAGATTCATGTTTGAGACCAATTAAAAATATTCTACTAAAGTCATTTTATACCTATGGAATGTTTAATCCCAATTTTTATTTTTGACACCTAGTATATTGATAGTTTTTCTAATTTGGGAGGTCAAATGTTCAAATGTCTTTACTTAATAGTTTTATTTCTTTAGCAGACATACTCCCATAATCCTATTTTCCAAAGGGTTTCTGCCATGTGGGAAGAAGATGCAACAGAATGAAATAACAAAAATAAGTAAGAGAATCAAGACAAGGAGAAAAATGAGTAGAAATGATAGGATCAGAAGTGAGGTTAGCACACAAAATATGCAGAATGAAGACTATACTTTCAGGAAGAAAACCATTCATTTGCCTTAAATCTTCTTAGTAGTCAAGAGGAAAAAGACACCATCAGCGGTCACAATTCCTAGTGTCCAGGTGACTTGAAAAATCTCACCACCATCAAAATCACCATCAGCAGCCATTGCCAGTGCCCTTGCAGAAGCCTAGCGATTTATAGTTCTGAGACCAAAGAAATTTATCTTGCTGTAAGCACAGCTCATCAACTGTGTGGGGACCAAATATGCTATAAAGTGCTGTACTGTGGGTTACCTAATGTTGCAATATTCCACATCGAAACAACCAGAGACAAAAACCAAAAAGGGACAAAGCCAACACCAAGTGAAGTTAATAATGATTTAAATCATTTTATAAATGAGAGGCAATCAAGGAAGTGCCTATTTAACCATTCCTGAGCCACTCTACCCTGATAATGGGTACCAGCAAAATGGACACCTTGTATCCACCTCTCTTTTACTCCATTCCCTAGCTGCAAGGGAGTCTTGGAAATGTAGTTTTTAGCTTTCCAGTCTCAGCTCTACAGGAATGCACAGAAGGGGGTTAGAAGAGATACTGTGCAAACAAGTCTGCAACATCTACCTTAGCAATTTTAGTCCTTTGGATATTGATTAGTCTAAGAAGAGGTATGGGATCCAGTTCTGGCTGATGAAATGTGAGAGGTAGTCTTCTGCCAAGGGGTTTCCTTCCTGAATATAAAGACAAAACTTCTGAAGGAAATCAGTCTCTGTCTATACCCTTCTTCCTGTCCGGAACACAGATGCAATGCCTAGCAATGTAGCAGCCATCTGGAGACCATGAGGTAACAAGCTTGAGAATGAAAGCCAATACATTAAGGATGATAGAAAAGAAAGATAAAGCCTGGGTCTCTGATGGCATTGTTGGTACCAGGACTTGATGATGGTTTGGCTGGAAACATAGGGTAAGAGACAGAAGAAATCAAGGATGATTTTTAGGTTTTTGTCTAGATATGACTGGTAGAAATGTATAACCTTGTTTTTATTCAGAATGTGGGAAAATTCTTTCTCCCACAGCTGCAGAAATAGCTAAGGAAGATAAAAACATCTTCATGTTGCTCCCTTGACACCTGTTTTCCATTGAGCCTAAGGAAAGATTGGGTTAAACTCATGTTAAATAATGCAGAAAAGGGCTGGAAATACCTAACATCTATTATGAATACTGTAGTTGGAACATATTAACAGCCTCCCAAAGCCTTCTCGTCGTCAAAGCCTTCTTTTTCCATCGAAGTCCAGGTGTACAACACTAACCCCTTACATCAACCATTATGTTTCTGTTTTTTATTGCTTGCAGGAATAGATTATTATAATACTAATACTTCTAAAGAATATATTAATTTTTTGAATCAGTAGGATAATGCTCCACAGCTGGGTCAAATAAACATTCCAAACCAGAGCTGCTTTTTTTTTTTTTTTTTGGAAGAATGTATTCTTTCAAAGTATCCACCATCATATACATATATTTTAACATCCACTCAAAAAGAAAGATTACTTTGTACGTTTTATACCTAGTACTTGCATTGCTCAGGCTTTTCTTTTGTTGATGAGAGCATACTGGGAATGCCAAATGCATTGCCAGCTGCTTCTAACCACAGTTGCTTCTAAGGAGGATGAAGCACCCCCTGCACCTCCTGAGAGGGCAGACTTTAGGTACACGGATCACATGACGCCCTTCAACTCACGTCCCAGCCCCAGCTGAAAGGACAGTAAATTCATAGGCTGGCCAGAGACCCATGGCATCGTCAGCCTTAAAAGGGTGAAAGGGCCATTCAGATTCTCTCCCACTCTCTCTCTCCCTCCCCCTTTCTGTCTCTCTCTGTCAGGAATTTGCAATGAAAAACTTTAAGTGAATGAAGCAATCCGCCGGGAGAAAGTGAAACTTAAAAGTTATGAGGTAGGGCGATGCAATGCAAGCAGCCAGGAGTCCGGAGAGGGAAATGAAGAATCAAGTTTCTGGCGTGAGCACAGAGAGCTCAGCCACAGTCCTTGATGGTGGAACATTCCTTCCGCCCTCCTCCTTCCCCTGTCCTCCATTTGGAGGCAGGAGGAGGAAGCCTGGATTGCAGCAATGTCAAGTCAAGCCTCAATAGCCGATGACAGAGACAAGCAGGAAGCGAGCAAATCCATCCATTTGACACTAGGGCAGTGCTGTTGTCTGCATGGCTTCTGTTCCACTCAACCCAGACCTCAAGTAGTTGAGGTAACTTGAGACAGTCGCTGTCTTTTGAAATGAAAACAGCCCAACTGAAACCCAAAACAGTGACAAACGTCTAATATCTTTTATACTGTGAATAAGTATTATTAATAATAATGAATTATAATAATATAATTATTGTTGTAAACAAATAATTACACTTTTGTGTTCTCTTCAAGCCTATGCTGCCTGAGAGTGAGCACTTTGGGAGCATGAAATACTTTCGTTTGAGTAACCCAGACATTTTCTCCAAGGTGAACCCAAACCCTACGTGAGGTACTTCATTCAAAGATCCTATTCAAACTGGAGCATTCTGTGAAACTGAGGAACGAGTTCCAGGGAAAATATTTGTGCAGCCTCACTGCACGGGCTGGGCAAGGCACTGTGTGTGATGGGAGGTCGCAGACTGGGGCCTAACAGCTCTCAGGACAGCATGGGACTGCGGCCTCCCATGGAGGACAACTTTGCATCTGGTTCCTCAAGGACAGATGTTGGTCTCCACTGGACAGGGTCCCTGGGCCACTGCCCATCCACCTTCTTCTGTCTACTTCCCTTCCTCCCAAATGCCTGTTTCACCAGCACAGAGGTGGCCATTTACAGTCAAAGTATTTGATCACAGTGGGAGGAAATTTGAGGGAATATGGTAAAGTGAAATTCCAAGAAATCCAAGCTCAAGGCACACAAACTGAGATATACACACTTCATGTAAAGTGGTGAGTGTTTCAACTTACACAGAACAAGGTTTCCGCCGGGAGTCCGCCACCTGCGTCCTGGGGAAAATGGCCAAATATGCTGGAGTCTTTGCTGCTGTCCCACACCCTTCTCTGCCTGCCAGGTACCCAGCTACTCACCGACTGATGGACTTAACACTTGCATTGTAGAAGCAAAGGCTGTGGCCCTTCCTCTTCCCGCTAATGAATCTAAAACATGTGCTAAGGGAGGCACAGAAGCGAGCTGCTTTATCTACCTTCCTGGGAGACAGCAGAGCAGGTCTCTCAGATTCTGCCATGTCTGTCGGACACTTCTTTTCTAATTCCTCCAGCTTCCTTTATACCAAAATTTAACCAATTCAAATGCCCCTTTAAATTGTACATGTGTACAGCTGCTGAAACAAAGATAACATCTTCTTATGCCTCTTTTGTTTGCCAAGAACAAGAGGCCCCCAGCCATTCCTGACACACCCCAGCCTTCAGAAGCCTTGTCTTACGGCAGGAGGATGGGAGAAGGGTAGGAGATACAGTGGTCCTGGAAGTTTCCCTGGGGAGGTGATGCTTAAGCGAGAACTTAGGAGTGAGTAGAAACCAGCCATGCTGGAGCTAGCATTCTAGCAGAGGAACAGCATATGCAAAAGCCCTGAGGTAAGAAAGACGTTGACATATTTAAGGAATCAAAAAAGGACCAAGTGAGCTGTAGCATATAGAGCAAATGGAAAATGGTGGGACTTGAGCTTGGGGAAGTATGTAGAGGCCAGATTATCCTGCTACTGGTAGGCCACAGTAATATGTTTATATTTTAATCTACATATAAAAGAAGACTTGAGGAGTTTAGGCTCTAGTGTCATAATTTGTATTATATTTCAAACCTGTTGATACCAGTTATACAATGTTTAGAAAAGGGCAAAACTAATCTATGGCAAAAGAAGATATAGTGGGTACCTTCAGGGGTAATGACTGGGAGGGATTTTGGAGGGGGTCCCTGGGGGTGTGGATAGCATTTTATTTCTTGATCTGAGTGTTGGTTATACACGTGTGTTCAGGCTGTGAAAATTCATTGAGCTCTACATTTATGATTTGTGTACTTTTCCGTAAACTTCTTCTGTAATAACATTTCTGTAAAAATTTTACCAAAAAAAAATCTATATATGTATATATGTAAAGGATTACAATGTCTGGATGGAGAACAGATTTCAAGGGCAAAGCAGAAGGGACACCCCTTAGGAAGTTATCTCGGTAGTGCAGAGAGAAGTCGATGGTGGCTTAAGCTAATGTGGTGGCCATCGAGATAGAGAAAAATAGAAGGATAGCAGGCATTTTGCAGTAAAATGGATAGAACTCAGTGATGGAATGGATGTAAGCATTTTAAGAAAAGAATGACTTGCAGGTGTCTGACTTGAGCAATTAGGTAATGGTGATGCCATTCACTGAGAATGGAGAGGAGCAGATTTGTAGGCAGAAGCCCAAGGATGCACCTTTGGATATATTATGTGATTTTAGATACCCAAGAAGCTTCCAAATGGTGCTATCAGGTAGATAGTGGGATAGATAAATTTGTGCTTGGAGAAGAGGTCTTCCGTAGCGGTGTAAGTGTTGTCACTGTAGATGTACAGATTACCGTAGAAGTTATGAGAATAGAGACGGAGAGTAAAGAAGAGGGGTAGGGCCTTGTCTTCAGAAACTTCATCACTGAGAGTTAAGGTAAAGAAGGACGAGGCGGCAAAGAAGACCAACAGGCTAGGAAAAAGAGCCAGCAATCATCATGTCAATCTGGGAGGGTTGATCTGTGCTATGAGGTTGAGAAAGTTAAGGAAAGGAAAGGGTCCACTGATCTGACAACATGGAAGGCCCGTTAGTAACATTGGTAAGAATCTCAGGCACTTTATTAACTATCCCTAAGCCTTCTTTCCTCAGTAAAACGTCATAATAATTGCACCCACTTCACAGAGCCTTTATGTGTAAAGCCCTTCACACGCTTTGTACAATGGCTAAATGTGAGTTGTTACATTAGCCAAGAACAAATGCTTGTATTTCTGTAAAGCAGGTTTGATAATACCCTCCTCATAAACTTAGTAAGAGGAATAGTGAAACAACATTACATATTAGAAAAGCAGATTTTAAAAGAAATCTAAGTCGGTCTTTGCTATAACTGTGCTCGAGTTAATTACAGCAGAGTACATCTGGGAAGGAGGGGACCAAACCAAACCTTCGAGGCAGGGGAAGACTTAGCAGTAGGGTTAGGCCCTTCCAGCCATGATTCCTGCCAGAATCCTTGAGAAGTAGTTGGGTATCAGTAAAAACTGAGAGAACCATATTGCAGAAAACATGATAAATTAAAACACTGACATTTATTTCACCTTCTATGCAGAACACAAACTGGCTTTGGCTCCCTACGGTTGCACTGCTGGTGTGGATGCTTCCCAGATGTAATGAGATTTAGCGAAAGTTGACACAGGGCCAAACAAAGGCAGAGGCCCAGGATTAGGGGCCCTGATACCAATAAAGACAGAGTCATGGTTCTCCACGACTTTTAAGCATGAAGGTCCAGACAAGGCCAAGGACACTGAGGCCTTGCTCAAGGCCTTCATGTCCTTCCTGTTCCATACCTGGAGGTCCATATCTGGAGAACTACTAAGAAGACAAGTATCCAGCTGTCGCCAGGGCTGGCCCGGCACCAAGACAATGGAGGTATAAGGGACAGTTCCTCTACTTTTAACGGAAGGTGGACTAATTGGCCAGGTTCTCAGATAAACCCGGTGAAAGGTCATCTTTGGCAACCAACAAACTGAAAAAATATTACCCACCAATTTAGTTAACATAGGAAATTGAGGGAAATCCTAGCCCAACCGTGAAGTATTGCAAAGGTGAGATTTTTCCTGGTCTCTTCTGATAGAAGCACAGAGCTACTCTTTCCTAGATGGTCTGACATCAGGCAGAGCTGAGAGAGAGACCCAGTCAACAGAGGACAGGTCCCTATTCTTCCTGAAGGGCAGGTGGCCAGGTGGTCACGCCACCAGGAAAAATAGCATTGAATGCTTGCTGGGCCACTGTGTCAACATGTACTGGGATCACTAGGCTGTGATCAGAGAAACAGCTCAGGATCTTTTCAAAAATAGACAAACACTAAGAAAGTATGCTCAAACCACTGATCAGTTTACTTCTCAGGTCAAAGTCAGGAATATAGGAGAAAAAAAATTCAGCTTGCAATCACAAAATAAGAAACCAGAATCAAGTCAGATGGGGGAGGAGATACTCACTGGCTACTAAAATTGGACTCAGGAAGCAGATAACCAACTAGGAAATAGACTGGAGTCTTTAAATGACTACATATGTCTGAACGTGTGTCTCCCTTTGTCAGAGCCCAAGACACAAGTTAAACAATTCACAAATCAGCACAAATCAGCTTCCAAATTTGGTCATATGTCTCTTAGTCTCTTGAACTAACATTACGAAATCCTGCACCATCCAGAAATGGTTTCCAGTTGTTTAAACTTAGAGTTAATTTGTTGAAAGATATCTTTGATCACAGATGTTATTGAATTGCAAAGCAGGATAATCAATTATGGATGATAAATTAACTAGAAGTTATATTTCAATATCTTTTGGTTTTGGCTAATTCGATGATTATTTGTTCAATATTTAAGAACAAGGGACATACGTAAATTTCATTTTTATGTTATTAGCATTTGACCAAAAATTCACTTTTACACTAAATTATGAAGCTAAACTTTAATTGCTGATGATTTATTAATCTTCATTTGTTTGGAAATTACCTGAAAACTGCTAAATGCTGCTTTTAGGATAGAATCTTGAATGGATTGAAATAGTTGGTTATGAAAAAAAAAATCTGAGTCCGGTTTATGTTTGAAATAACTGAACCATAACATAATTTTTTGGCTATCTGAACAATTGATTTTGAATTGACAAATGTTCTAATTTCCACGCAACGTGGAATCATCATTAATATAACCAATAGGGAAACAGACTTTCTGAAATCAACTACAAAAATGATTTAAGAGACTGTCTTTAACCATGATATATATTAATACAGCTCATAGTAAAGCAGAAATTTAGCAGTCATCTAGTTAGTTTGTGTGGCCAGATAAATTATCTCATTGTCAAATACATAACACTATTAACATTTCACTTTCTTTTTTGTAGACGCGACTTTAATGATCTGAGCATTTTACCTAAGTCCAGTTTGCACCTGAAATCTTTAATTCTTTTCCATTATACCTTACACTGATAACTTAATTGCCCAGATATAAGGAATGGTATAAAATGAAGTGGATTATAGATCATTAAATGCTGATGTTAAATAGGACGTTATCTAGTCAATTACTTTTGACCAGGCAAAAATTACGGACAAGTTTGTCTCTTTGCCTCAACAATTTCCCATCCTTAGCCCTTTCTCTCTTCCCTCCTCAAGTTCTCTCCCCATTCATGTTAATTACTCAGTGTCCTGAAACTTTCTCTTCCTTCCACCAACATTTGCTCTGACACTCAAAAGTATAAATAATTGGCAACAGCTGAGAATGGGAGTTTTCTCAGTAGTTTTTGGATTTTTACCTAGGTTCTACCTTTTAAACTATAAAACTGTTGAAGACATCAATGAACGGGTGAGGGAAGGATTGGGGGCAGAGGCACTCTACAGTTGCCCTTGAAACTGTACCAAGCAGCAATTTGCCTAGTCCACCTGTGCCGAAGGCAGACAAGAATTCTGCACCAACCCCCTCTTCCCAGAAAACTCTCCTCCGTTTTACATAACCAGAAAATGTTTATTTTAATCATCGATACATTCGTTTCTATTTTTCCTGTATCTTCGTAAGGAAGGGCACAGCAAAAGATACAACATAACAATTTTATGCTCAATATTCCAAACTAAGAATTAAAGTGACAACCTGTGGGTGCTGTTTCAAATGATTAATTTCATTTCACATCATTCATAAGGATAATGCATTGCTTCAGGAATTTTTTCCACCAAGTTGCTTAAAAAAAATTAGGTGATCACTAGTTCCTCAGTGGAAAATAAATTATGCAAGCAGGCAAAATATAATTAGGAAAACAATTGGATAGCTGCACTCTAGGTTGTCTTCAGGCCACTGTGCAGTATGCAAATGTTCCTTCATTTGTTAATTTTAGAGGACAGCATTTCGGTGCAATAATTGAAAACAGCTCATAGCCTGTTCTGTGAAGAAACAAAACGTTGTTTGTGTTGGTGTCAAGTAAGTTAATTATGCTTTATAATCTTCAAATGGAGCATATAATTGATTTATGAAATTCTATTATCACTGTGTTTAGACCCTTGTTGTAACCAAGAATTCTAGTAGCTTCTTATTATTCCTAATATACAAAAATCAGCTGGGGATTCTATATGTTTAAAGACAATTCAATTCAGAACACTTGTATATAACAAAGGGAATAATTTAAAATGATATATTAAAATGTGTGAAAACCGCTCTAAAAGATTATTGACTTTTATAAAATAGTGCATTTATTGTAGCAATAGTTTTTTATTCAGCAATACAACTATGCAATTTTTCCATACTGCTTTGTACAATTTTTATTAATATCACGATCAATGGCTTATATACAATTTTTATTTGTGACATGAAAACTATAAAGTTTTAGCTGATCAACATTCTTTTGCTGTATTTTTAGGTCTTTACGATTATCTGAGAAATTGTCTGAGGCATTGAACATATTTCCAAATATTTAGCTGGGAACATAAAGTGTTTTCAAACAAACAAGTGCGTTAAAAAGCTGTAAGATTACCTCAATAACTCCCCCCAAACCACCCCTCCAACTACCACAGCCCTACACACACTTTTCTTAGGCTATTTTGGTACTATAGGCTGCTCTCCTAAAGCAAGAGAAAATGTTGAAATAAAAACAACACCATTCCTAAATTCCTAGTTAACACCTAGAGTTATAACCCTTAAACTTTCTGTATTTCAATATTTATTTTCAATACATTCATTGCTCAGGTAACCTTGGACCTCAATAAAGTCTATATGTTTGATAAATGAAGGCACGAGTTCATCTTAATTTTAGGTTTAAAATTGTTAAGATCTTTTAACTGTATCGATTTCTCATAAAACAATTAAGAAACATCAAATACTAAGAAGGGAAATTTAAAAATTTCATTTCATTTCTTTATCTAAATGTTTGACCATGCTTGGTATCTGGTAGATATAATGAGAAGAGTATTTGAGAAAGCAATGGATGGGGAAGGGATTGCTAGAGAATGTCGATTGTATTGCTTTTTACTATTTTGGTACAAAGGTAAAGTCTTAGCATATTGGAAACTTACTTTATGTTTTTAATTGAATGTTCTTAAAATGCCAATAGAATTATAATAAAATGAAGTTTTCTTTGCTGCTTTCTGTCACATTACATATCTTATTTGAGGCATTTACATTTGGATCCTATTAGAATGAAATACCTGAATGTATTCCATGTGCTAACATATAGCAATATGTGGCACTAAAAAAATGTACTTCAAAATGTAAAAATTGCAGACATTTGAAATTTGAGGTATTCATAATATAAATAAGGACCATTTAAAATATACTTAGCATAACATATTTCAGTGGGTCGAAGCAACTATGACTTATGATGTAACAAACAGACCAATGTACATATAAAAAAGTACCTTAAAAGTATTCAATAAATTGCCAATACTAAGACTTTGAAAGACAAAGAGATCAATAGGTCATGCTAAAAATAATAAGCAATATAGTTATGTAAAGATTGTATGTGTTATAAGTTGACTATCATATCTTGCATATTTCTGAATTTGTTTTTTGCATTTCTAAGGACTACCTTGCCAAAAATTTGAAGGTAATTTCTATTAGCTATCTTTCCAAATAGATTTTGAATAAAACATGAGGTCTACTTAAAATTCAGCCTCTTTTTTCAGATAGAGATGATATTCTTGTTGAATTGCATATTACTTAGCACTGTTTAACACATGAAATGCTGGAAGAAGGATGCATCAATGTGGTGATCTTTGTTCTACATTGAAAATTAATCACTACATGGACTTACAAAAAGAAACCCAAGTTTGTCTTAAGAGTTTAATAAATGCTTTGCCATGATCGAAAAAAAGTAGGCCTTAATACCTAATCAGTTGCATTCAGTGGCTAGATTTAAGAGTGGACAATGTCGATCAAGCTACAACTTCCAACTTTTATTTCTAAAGGAAGCAATCCTGAAGAGATAAGAAAGTAACTTATTTTAAGCTTTATTTGCCCTTGCAATTGGCTGCCATAAAATACCCTTTTCCAAATGGCTTTAGGGTTTGTACTTAAAGAAAGAAAAATCATGATTAAATGAAAAGAAACCTGGGGGGTTAAATGTAAGCTTTCCCCATAAAAGAGAGAAGCACAGAAGACAGTTGAGTATATCCAAAAAACATAGTATAAACACTGCTCAGTTTAAAATTTCATATGTTGTCAAATAAGTGTCTATTTCAGACTATGAATACTTTAATTTTGAAAAAACTCTCCTAGCTCTTTTTATCTTTCTCAGAAACAGAAGCTGGAATGTTATTTGTGAACTAGGCCTTGTAGTTTGTCATTGTTTTTACTTCTTAATTTTGTGGAACAGTCTAAAACCATCACATAGCTATCTGAGTTTGAAATTTTGATTTTAACATTTCACAAAAAACATAGGGAAAATGTCACCTTCATTAAAAACGTCAAGACTCGTGTTTGAGCTCAGTTATGGAGCTTTCTCCTAGGGCAAACAATTTAATCCTAAAGTTATTTGAATGCTGCATTTTTTTTTTCTTTTCTAGTAGAAGAATAAAATAAATCTGGGGTTTTTTTTTTTCTTTTGCCGTTTGGGAAAGTCATGTTTTCCTCGTGGAAATCTGTAGTCTGAAAAACTACATATATAAAGGATGAACTGTTGAAAGTGACCTAAACATTATTTCAGAATTTGAAGGCCGGTTAATATAGTAGTGGTAATAAAACAGCCTGGTGACAATTGTCCAAAGCGGAGCCGCAGGTGGGCATGCGCCGTCCGCGGCTCACGGAGGGATGGGGTCCGAGGGCCCCGCCGCCTGCGTCCGGGGAGCTTCGAAGGCGCCACGTTTGGGTGGCGCTTCTGCTGGACTGGGGGTCTGAGGTTATCCGAGCGCACTGGGGGCCGGTGACACGCACAGTGCTGTGTTGCTAGAGTTGGCCACGAAAAGAGGACGCAGCGAGCCGGAGGAGCACAGGAGTGAAGACATTTATTTCTGGGAGCAAACTCAGCGAAGCGCTGACGGAGACGCCCCGGGACAGTGTGGGGTTCGGTTCCCACGGCGGTGATCCCGGGTCCCGACCTTCACGCGCGCCACTCCACCGGCCTGAAGACTCCGTCGCCTCCAGCCGCCCCACCTCCGCAGGGCGAGGAACGGAGGGCCTGGGGAGAGAAGGAGGCGGCGGCCCCGGCCCGCGGCGCGGCGCGTGCGGAACCCGACGGCGCCAGAGGTCCGGCCCGGTGCCTGCTCGCCGCGGCCGCCCTGCGCCGATCCGCGCGGGGAGCCGGCCCGAGACCCGCCGCGGCCGCGATCGCGCCGTCCCCATCCCGGCGTCTCCCGGCCCGGCTGGTCCCCAGAGGCTGGGGGGCGCGAGGGCACGGCCCCGGAGCGGGGATGCGGACGTCTGGAACCCAGGGGCTTATCTCGAGGCAGCGAGGACGCAGCTTAGAGCGAAGGGCAACGTCAAGTGCAAGTGAAGCAAAAATGGGAGGGGTCCGAAGAAAATGTACGTAGGGCGCGTTTAACACTCTTACCAGGGCCCGACATGTCATTCGACGGAAATCAGCAACTGGAGGTCGGGGATGTGAAGACCTGACTTTCTCTTTCCTGAACCGCCTCCAGTTGCCCCAGAACTTAACCCCGAAAGAACTTCCAGACACCGGCGGCACCTAAAATCCCCGGGAATCGCCCCCCGAAGACCGGTGTCCCCTGCCGCCTCCCGGGAGGGCGCCCCCGAGGCTGGCGCTGGCCGTCCTGCCCTCCGGCTCCGCCTGGGGCCCCCAGCCGCGCTCCGACCTTGGACGTCCTTCGGGCAGCGGGAGAGGCCCGGCGGCCCGGGCCGGCGCCGCGTCGGGCAGCCCGGCTCCCAGTTAACCGAGGACGCGGCCCGGGCACGAGCGCGCGAACCCAGGCCGGGCGCCCCCGGCGCCCCGCGCAGGTGGAGGCCGCCCCGGGCCTGAATGCGGACCTTGGCACTCGGCGACCTCAAGCTAGACTATTTTCTGGGGACCCCTCGCCCCCTCCCCGCAATGTGCGTCCTCTTCCTCCTTCCCCGCAAGGGTTTGTCTTTTTCGGTTTCTTTCTTCGACGCTTGTCGGTTACCCATCCCCGGGCGGCACGCGCCCACCACCGCCACCGTGGGCGGACTCTGGGGCTCCGCGTGCCCCGGGGGCGGTGGCGGGGCCCCGAGCGAGCTGCTCCCTCCGGGCCGGGACCCGAGCTGGAGGCCAAGCCGCAGCCCAGAGGAGCGGGGGCGGGAGGTGCGCAGACGGGCCGGGCCGGGGCGGGGGCCGCGCCAGCGCCGGGGCCAAAGGCGTCCGTCCCCCGCCCGGGCCCTCCGTCCCTCCCCATCTGTCGGACCCAAGCTGCTGAAGCTGCAGAAATGCGCTGGCGCCCGTCCACCGACTGCAAACACCACCAAACAAAAAGCGGCGAAAGGAAAAGCGAATATGGCGCTGCTGAAAATGGAGCCTCGGCGTCTAGAACATCTTTCCTCCTCGGTCTCTTCCTTCGTTTATTTATTGATTTTTTTTCCTACTCCTCCAACGGGACCTTCCTTTGCTGTCCTTCGCGTATTGTCCGCCCCACTGCCCCTTTACTTTTCTTATTCATAACCTCCTTTCTCCCGCTTTTCCTTCTTTTCTTTCCCCTCTCGGTTCCTCTTTCTCCATTTTGTGTCACAGGCGCTTTTCTTCTCAGTTCCCTTTCTGGGCTCCACTCCCCCGCCCGTCTCACTTTATTTTTCCTGTGTGTCGGCGAGCCGGGGGTGGTCGGGATGGTGAGGCTAGGGAGCGAGATGGTTTGGTAAAGAAAGCTTTTATTTTCGACCCCAAGAATCGCCTTTAATTAGTCGTGCGCTTGCCTGGCAGCTGCAGGGAACTTGGCGACGCCTCCGTCACCCACGGGGCTGCCCCCGGGCTCTCGCGGCCCCATCCCGCCGGCCGAGCGTCACCAGCCCTGGAGGAGGCTCAGGGTTTACGCAGAAGTGACTGGCACCCACCCCCCACTCCCTTTTTCTAAGCGTCGAGTCTCGCTTTTTCAGTGTTCGTGGGCAAGGCATGCACTGGATAGGTGTGCAAACTGAATCTCATTTTCCCAGGGGACTTCCAGTGACGATTTTTCAGAGAAGCATGCAAAGAAGACAGCAGTGTTCATCAGTTTTTGCTTGTTTTCTTTTGAGCAGAGGGAACCCCGAGCACCAAGATAATGTTTTTAAGGCTAAACTTTTTTGAAAATTACTTTTTTTCTCCTAGATGACTTTGACCCATTCTTTTTAAAAAGGGGATGAGCTCTTCCAAACGAGACTGATGCTTTTGAATACGCCCCCAAATTGTGGTTCTCGATAGTTTCTCTAGAAGCATTATGATTTTGAAGTTCAAGGGCTCTAAGCGCTGTTCAGTGAAACAGTGAGAAATATGTTGCTACATTAACGATAAAGCAGAAGGTGATATTTCCTGATTGTGCTTAACCTTAGCCGTAGAGAGTCTCGGGTTTTTGTTTTTGTTTTTGTTTTGGCTGGGCTGAATGTGCTTTGGTTCTATTAAAGAACCTGCTGATAGAAGCGATTTCAAGTGAAGGGTGTCAGTCAATACAAAGCTGAAAGCACTGACATCATTTTCTGACCTGAGTGCCTCTTTTAGACGTGATAAAAAGGTTAGTCTACGGCCGCTGGTTGAAAATAAAATGGTTTTGCTTCCCAATAAATAGTACTTTACGAACTTTATTTCACTTTATTCACCTTTACCAGTGCACTCCCCTATCTTCTGGCCAGTTTTACCTGTTCCCTGTGGTCTGTCAGAACCACATCCTCCAGAAAAAAATGTGTGCATCCCTCCTGTGACTCTGATGCTCCTGGAATTATTTGAAAAGGCCAAAATTCTATAAGGAGATTCTTTTTAATAAATGTATCAGGGAAGTACTCTTTGAAGGAAGCTTAGAATGTTTCTTTCTTAAAATTATCTTCCTTGGTTTTGACTAAATGCCTTTGATTAAAGTTGGATTATACATGTATCTTACTTTCAGACTCTTTCTTTATGAAAGAGTGGAGAAAGTTAGGTAGGTCTTGGCAAAAAGTAAACCAATGTAACTAGGCCTTATTAAAAGCTTAATTCTTTACATTGGTATCCTCAAAATAGGTTTATCAAATTGAGTTTGGGACGTGATTTCCTCCAACTCAAATATTGAACTTATAAATCTGATAAAAATAGGTTAAAACATATTTTTGATCCAGGCTCCTACTTCTTTGTTATGCTTTGCTTCCGGTAGATGAACAAATAAGATGAATCTAATTTGAGGGGTGGGGAGATTTTTGTTTTTTCCAGACAAGCATTCTAAAAATGGACAAAGTTAGGGAAATTATTTGTACCTTTCAGTTTAATTGGGATGACTCAGCACTTATACCGAGTTAATCATAATGTCATTTCCTGCTTGGGGGGGGGCAGATAATTTAAGGCACAACTCAGATTATTTTAGTTGGACAGCTTTGTATATGCTCTAAGCGATGGAGATTAGAAAACAGTAACATTTAGGCAAAAAACATATACTGAGTCCCAATAATGTTCAAAGCCCATGAGGCAGTGTACTGTGGAGGAGGGTATAAATCAGACATGGTATCTGATGTTGAGGAATCTATGGATTATCAAGAGTGATTAATTCCTTCTTTATTTTCTCTCGGTTAAAAAGCAAACATTCACACAGAAAAAAATTAAATTAGATCCCTACCTTACCCCACACACAAACTTCTGTTAGAATAAAAACCTAAACAAGAAAAACAGAACTGTAAAAATATTGGAAGGAAATATAGGAGAATTCCTTGATGCCCTTGGTGTATGGAAGGATTTTTTTTTAACAATAAAATGCATAATCTATAGAGGAAAGGATAAATTGGCTAGTGTTAAGATAACGATATATATATGACAAAAGACATTATAAAAGGTTAAAAGGTAAATGGAGAAGATATTTCAAGGCATTACTTGACAAAGGATTAATATTCAGAATGCATAAATAGCGTATCTAAAAAGTTTAATAATTTGCATATGAAGAATTTCATAGGTAAAAGATGTGGATAAGATTATACACATACGAAGTAAAAGTGTAGTGCTAGGAACAGGAAGGATCCATACAGACTTCAAAAAAAGTGATTTCCTCTTGGAGAGAAGGAGAGGAGCAAGGAGGGGAATCAGAAGGAAT
Organism: Equus przewalskii; assembly: GCF_037783145.1. Lineage (NCBI taxonomy): Eukaryota > Metazoa > Chordata > Mammalia > Perissodactyla > Equidae > Equus > Equus przewalskii. The sequence continues at coordinate 12,842,864 of NC_091860.1, forward strand.
CCAAAGCAAGGTCCGCTCTTTATAAAAAGATCAGAGGCAACTACGGCAAGATGTTACTTTCTGTTCTTGGTACTTTTTAATAAGTTTGTCATAATTCACTTTAAAATCTCTAGCATCAATTCCTAGTCCAAAAAATAAACAACACATTTCTTTTTCTTAGTTAACAATAATATTTGTAAGATGGTGTTCACCTATATGATGGCAAAGTAAACACCATCCCTAGTATTTTTCCTGTACAGTGTTGGAACATTCTATGATGTTCACAGCAGAGATTTCCCTGGTGTGATGTCTTTCTATTGCAAGCTTATTTTTCTGAGTGGATTTAGTGGGAAGAGAGAAACGTGTTTGAAACTGTGAATAAGCATATGAGCATTTATTCTTATATGATGAAATTGTTAAAAATGTTTTGTAAAAGTGAGCAAATTAAAAACCTTCCACACCATTAAAGAAACACTTTTGAATAATCTAATAGTCTCAGGCCTAGCAGGCAAGATTTATTATTTAGGCATGGCTAATTTTTTGGCGCAGATTAAATATCAGGAACTGGTATTTTAGAAGTATATACGTGGTCTCATTTTCTCATTTCATATGGCAAATGTTCATACAATGTTTATTCCACCAATGCTACTTTTTTCATTAACAGAAGTTTCGTTTACTTGTAATTTCCACAGGGACTATTCATATCCTGGCAGCACTGAAATAATGTAACATTTCACTTGCTTTGAGACCTTTTGTTTGTAATAGGTCAACAAGCAACACGAAGCAACGTGGTTATTGTTTTCCTTACTCATTTGTGAACTGAATGAGGGGGATTTTCACAGTGTGAGTCACACAGTGGGCAATTCCAATACAATCATGTCAAGTAAAGGTCAGAAAGTCAGACAAAGAAATGTATCACTCTTTGGGCTCTGATGGATCCTGCTAATTTTGCCAATGTAATCTTCTAGATGTCCCAGAACTTATTCAAAAACCTTCTATGACTCCCTGCTACAGACAAAATTACAGCCCAAGTCCCTTCTCTGGTATCAGAGGTGCCTATAACCTCATTACATTTGCATTTCCAGCCTTATTTCCTAATACTATTAAACAGACTCTGTCTTTCACCTGCCAATCTGTATTATTTGTAATATGTTAATTAAAAACTTTGGTTTATACTTGCTTGTCTCTCTTTTCTTCTTTCTATATCAATTAGAAAACCCAGCTGAAATAGAAGGTTATTTTTCTTATGTGACAAGAACTCTGTAGGTCACGAGTTGCTGGTCTTTTCTCAGGGGTTCAGTGATGTCACAGCTCTGCAATTCTTTTGACCTTCACTTCATGGTGGCAACATGGCTGCCACAACTTCAGGTAACACACCTTTACCCTGGGTTCAAAGGAGGGAAGGCAGGCAGAAAGTTTGTTCTTCCCGAGCCTCACTCATGTCAAGGAGGTATAATATTTTCCAAAATACCCCACCAAAGGATTTCCCCTTACATCTTATTAGCCAGAACTTTGACGTAGTTTAGGGGCTGGGCCCACCTTTCACATCAAAGAGAATCTACTGAATTCCTAAATAAAACTGGAGTTCAGTTTAGCAAGGAAGAAATGGGGGAATGGTTTTTATGTAGGCAGTAAACACTGCCATCTCTCCTAGTTTGTTCCTCAGCACCTGCAAACCAGTTTATCCCTATTGTTCTCTTGAAATATCTTTGACTAATACACTCAGTGACTTTTGGACTTTTTCATCTAATGGGCATTGTTTATTTTTTGACTTATTTGATTTTTTTGGTAGGGCTCAACAACACCCTCCTTGACATTTATTCATTCAACTATCTACTCATCACTAGGTATCAGCGTCTGCTAACTGAAGAGAGCACAGAAATGACTCATGCAGTCTTGGCCCTCCACAAGTGTATAGTTTGGTGGAGGAGAGAGGTGGACAAATAGGTGTGAAAGAAAGTTAGAGACGCTGTGACAGAATGAGATAAAATGGGGCACAAAGAAAGGAGCAGCTATTGTACAATTCAGGTGCTAAGCATCTTTTCAGCAAAGGGGAGGGGTAGAGCCACTATTAACAAAAACCATCTTACTGTTGCCCTCTTGGTTGGCTCCTTTCCTCCCACCCTTGAAAAATACAGACCTCCATAGAAAATGGGGAGCAGGATAGGGACCAGAGGTCTCTCCCCTTCCCCTGGCCTGACAAATACACATGGAATTCCAAAGGATATCCAACCAATATTCTTTTTCCCATTTCAGATAATCCAACTCATACAGAATCCACCTGGTGTCGGGATTCTGGAGTGACTCCCCTGCTTTATTTACTTCATCCTGTGTTCTCTTGAGGGCACCAGGTCTCACTACTAGACACTGGGTAGACCATATCTCTACTCTCTTAGATGTTAAATCCTAACCACTCAGGATGGCAGGAGGGATATATTTGGGGAGATGCAAACCTATCTGCTGGTTTTAGAGTAGGATTAAGGGAAAAGGAAAAGCACAATAGGAGAGAGATGAGGCTGGGGTGGGAGGCGAGTGGACAAGGACCAGTTCATGCCATGCCAAGGGGCTTGAAGACATATGATAGGTCATAGGTTCCCAAACTTTCTCAGTTCACTGCACCCTTAGTGTCTCTGTAATTTTTTCACCTTACCCTAAGACCAAAGAAATATCTAACAGTTCCATTTATTAAGTCCAAATTTATTAAGTCCATTTATTAAGTTCCATTTATTAGGTCCAAATGACATAATAGTGGTGGTTTGTGTGGGGGTCTAATAGATATTTCTGCATTTCCCTCAAAAATTTAAAATATCTTACAACAAATCCGTGAGTTTACTGTGGTGCCCTAGGGTGACTTGGTGCACAGTTTGGGAACCACGGTATAGGTTATTGAAGCTTTTTCATTTAGTGAATTGAATATTCAGTTTTGTACTTTAGAAAGATCACCCTTTCAGTGGATTTGAGGCTTAATTGGAGGAAAGGTATGATGGGAGGTAGGGAGACCATGAGTTATGGCAGCCATTTAGGAGAAACGTGATTAGGATATAAAATGAGGCATACTAATGAGAGTGCTATGGGATCTAAAATATATTATGGAGGTAGAATGGATAGGATTTCCTTATCAATTGGTTTGGAGAGAGAGAAAAAGAGTGAATCCTAGGTTCTAGGGTTGGGTTAAAGTAGGAATACAGGAAAAATACATCTCGGGAGAAAGAGTTTTTTCGGTATGTTGAACTTGAGAGACGTCTATAAGAACAAGATGGAAATATGGTGTTGGATCTCAGGAGCGGGTCTGGGAAAGGAAAATAAGTTGGTAAGTTATCAATATATAGATTAGAGTTGACAACAGGAGGGTCGATGAGATTGCTCAGGAGGAGTGTAGATAAAAAGAAGCATGCTCAAGTTTAGAGTTAACAGAGGAATAGGATCCTGCAGTGGAGGAGGAGAGGTGTCGTGGAGCTTGTGTGAGGCAATGTGGTTGGGTGAGGTCAGGACTCTTCCCTGATACTGTTCTGTTCCGTAGAGGTCCGGGTCTATCTTTTTTCTCTGGTGGGGCCCCTCGGGTAGAGCTTCTTGGGGGCACCATTACAAAGAACTACGCATGGGCTTCATTCTGCAGTGAAAATAGTGAGGCAGGGGTGGGGTGGAGCAGAGAGTGAGGGGCAAGGATTCTATGCAGTGCCAACATCAGCCCTCTGGCCAAGGAGCTGCCTTTTCTGGGGCCCCAAGGAGAGGAGCACTAATTTTTTTTTTTTTTTTTTTTTGAGGAAGCGTAGCCCTGAGCTAACTACTCCCAATCCTCCTCTTTTTGTTGACGAAGACTGGCCCTGAGCTAACATCCATACCCATCTTCCCCTACTTTATATGTGAGACGCCTACCACAGCAAGGCTTTTGCTAAGCGGTGCCATGTCCGCACCTGGGATCCGAACCAGCAAACCCCAGGCCGCCAAAGTGGAACAAGGAGCACCATTTTTATGCCCACCTTTTAAGAAAAAATAAGATAACAACTTGTTGGCAGCATCAAACGCAACATAGTGATCAATAAGGAGGAGTGGAGAAAGTCTATGGAACCTGACAAATGAGAGGGTCTTGGCCACTTACCTAAATACTTTTTTGCAACAGAGGGAGGCAGAAACCTGAGGAGCTCAGGGACTAGCAAGGGAGACAGTCATGTAAACAAATAATAGCAAAGTAATGTGATAAGATAGAAGGTTCATATCAGGGAGAATAACTTTCTCCTACGTCTGTCACTCGCTAACCACTTCTTATCAGTGCCTGTCGCTAGCAGCGAGGTTTCTGACGGTTCTGAAGTGTCTGTCCCCAGAGTTCCCTTCTAGCTCCTCTCGTCTCTCTGCTTGCTCCTCCTGAGCAATTTCATCCCATCTTAGGACTCTAACCAGCACGTGTAGACCCATGATTTCTCAACGTATATTTTAGTTCTCTGACTTTCTGAGATTAAGTTCTGACTTTCCAACAGTGTGCACAGTACTTGGCACACACTAGGTATTCAGCAAACATGTCCTGATTTAAAAGTTGATCCTAAATAAAGTCATCGGTTTACTTACAAGAGTAGATTTAGATATCGACTTACTGCATTTTACAGAGTGAGTAGGTAAGGAAATGTTTCCCATCAGATTTCAGTAATTAACTGGAAACCAGGTAACAGTTTCAGCGTGGGAGTTGGGGTAGATCCAGCTAGTCACAGTGAAGAAGAGTAGATTGAAATACACAGATGTGCAAATCAGAACGCAGGTTCTGTTGCTCACTTTGGGCAATATAGCTAACTCCCTGTGCCTTCATTTCCACGCTACCAAACAATTCACAGGCACAGTTATACTTCCTGTTTTTAGTGATTTATTTATTTTTATTGAGATATAATTCACATAGCATAAAATTTACCCTTTTAAAGTGTACAGTTCAGTGTACTTACAGAATTGTGCAACCATCCCCTCTATCCAACTCCAGAACATTTTCACCATTCCCCAAAGAAACCCCATATCCATTATCAGCCATCTTCTAATCCCCCCATCCTCCAGTCCCTGCTTTCTGCTTTCTGTCTCTATACATTTGCTTATTCTGGACATTTCCTATACATGAAATCATACAATATGTGGTCTTTTGTGTCTGGCTTCCTTCCTTTAGCATACAAAAAACTTAGTATAAAGTTTTCAAGGCTTATTCACTTTATAGCATGTGTTAGGACTTCATTCCTTTTTACAGTCAAATCGTATTCCATTAATTGGACATAGCACATTTTGTTTATCAATTCATCAATTAATGGCCTAGGTTGTTTGCCTTTTTGGCTATTGTGAATAATACTGCTATGAACAGTATTGAACAAGTGTTTGTGATGCTGTTTTCAGTTGTCTAGGAGTGAAATTGCTGAGTCCTATGATGACTCAATGTTTAACATTTTGAGGAATTGCCATACTATTTTCTGAAGTGGCTGTATCACTCTACATTCTCACCAGCAATGTATAAAGGTTCCAATTTCTCCACATCCTGGTCAACATTTGTTATTGTCCGTCTTTTTTATTATTGCCATCCTTGTAGATGCAAAGGGATATCTCATTGTTCGGTCTGCATTTCCCTAATGACTGATGATATTGAGCAGGTTTTCATGTGTCTTCTGGTCATTTGTGTATCTTCTTTGGACGAATGTCTACAAATCCTTTGTTCGTTATATATTCTGAAAGATAGACTCTTATCTAATACACAATTTGCAAATATTTTATCCCATTCCGAGGGTTGTTTTTTTCTCATTTTCTTGATAGGGTCCTTTGAAGCACAAAAATTTTTAATCTTAATGATGTCCAATTTATCTATTTTTTCTTTCATTGCCTGTTCATTTCATTTTTTTTAAAGAAATGATTGCCTAAACCAAGGTCATAAAAATTGAGGCCTATGGTTTTTTTTCTACCAGTTTTATGATTTTAGCTCTTACATTTAGATTTTTGATCCATTTTGAGATAATTTTTGTATATGGTGTGAGTTAGGGATCCAACTTCATTCTTTTGCATGTGGATACGTAATTGTACCAGAACCATTTGGGAAAAAGACTGTTCTTTCCCTATTGAATTGTCTTGGCACTCTTGTTGAAAATCAATTGGCCACAGATGTATGGGCTCTCAGTTCTCTTCCATTGATCTCCATGTCTATCCTTATGCCAGTACTGCAACTAAAATTGCAGAACAGTTGTGTGAGTTGCATTGAAGAAATTCTTATTCTCAAATTACTTGATAATTCAAGAAACTTGTGGGTCTGGATTTTTTTCATACCTTTTTGAAAAACAAGTCTTTGCATCAAAGTCTCCCATCTACAATAACTAAACTATATGCATAAATCTAAATTTAAATGCTCACCTGCATTTTATATAATTCTGCTTTTACGTTGATGTTTGGCAATCTCTCTGTGTGTTCTATAAAGCAGTTAAAAAGTCAATTATGAATTGAGGCATTCAACTTCTTATTGTTAGAGTGCTTAATGTTAATCTAATTTAGAAGCTAGCATTCAACTTCAAGCAAAATCCTTCAAATTATTAATTTTAGAAAAATATTTATTGATTATATCCTGTGGACTTAGACAAAGGATTTAAAATGCCTCTAGTCTAAATGCAAGAATTCTCAGAAGTGAAAAGTCTCTTGACTCTGGGGAATAGAATCTCTTGATTCAATTGCAGTCTTTGTATTTCTGTTATTGGCACTTGTAACAGAAAAAAAAGTTCAAAAAATATTTGCTAGTTAAAGGAAATATGGTAGCAAGGTGAAGCTCACATGAAGGGGAAAAAATAATTCTCTTGGACTCTCCTAGACAACTGTATTTGGTTCTTTAGCTCATAAGGAAAGATTTTTTCCCCTAGGTAAGTAGATCATAAACTCTTTTCTGGTCTTGACAAAGGGTAGCTCTTGCCGCAATGTTTCTGTTGAGATCACTTTTTGAATTGTGCGTGGATCCCCTATTATCTCTGAGATGATTTTTATTTTTGTGATCATTTAAACAGTGCTAAATCTTTGAAAAATATTTGCTGCCTTTTATTGGTCATGCTTAAGAACTGTGTGATGGTTAATTTTATGTGTCAACTGGACTGGGCTAAGGGGTTCCCAGACATCTGGTAGAACACTGTTCCTGGGTATGTCTGTGAGGGTGTTTCCAGAGATTAGCTTTGAATCAGTAGACTGAGTCAAGAAGATTCCCCTTACCAATGTGGGTGGACATCATCCAATCTGTTGAGGGCCTGAACAGAACAAAAGGCAGAAGAAGGACCTCTGAACTGGGACATCCATCTTCTCCCTCCCTTAGACTCCGGTGCTCCTCATTCTTGGGCAGGACTGGGACTTATACCATTGGCTTCCCGGTTCTCAGGCCTTTGGGCTTGGGCTGGAACTACACTACTGGCTTTCCTGGACCTCCAGCTTCCGGATGGCAGATACTGGGACTTCTCAGCCTCCATAACCTTGAGAGACAATACTTCGCATAAATCTTTTTCTATCTATCTATGTATATCCTTTTGGTCTGTTTCTTTGAAGGACCCTAACTAATTCAAACTGTTTGTGGCAAGCATCCCAGGACAAGAGCTGGCACACTTGGCAAAAGCTTGACAAACTCCATCAATTCCACGTGAGTCTTAGTTTCCCAGTTTCAGAAACTCAAGTTTATCTGTTTACCAAGAGGTTGGCAGGTGTGGAAGACTTGATTCTTCATAATCAAGTGCATAAAGGATTTCATTTTTGAACCAAAAAACTCAATGACCATTCATTGAGGGCTCCATGTCACCAAAGAATCATATACAATGGTTGTTCCCCTTTCTGGTGGGTATTTCTCAGGAAATGAAGTGTCAGATCAGAAATATTTAGTGAATACACATATAACTGAAACAAACAAACAAAAAAGAGGTGCAGTTTGGGGGTTTTTTAAATAAAAATTTTAATTACTATTTCAAGAATATTTCTGTTCAAATCGTTGAAACTATTCGTATTGTATGATGTTGAGGAATATTGAGAAGTTGTTTCAGCCAAGGTCATGATCAACATCACCCATTTCTTTGTGCTTGTTCTAGCCTCATTTTTTTTTTTTCAGTTTACCATTGTTTCAAGTTGATGTTACAATATCCTTTACTGAATGTGGTAAATAGAGGGAGCAAAAGCACCTACCCTGAATCTAGTCATGAGGAAACACCAGACAACCTGACATATAGGCACATTCTACAAAATAACTGGCCTGCACTTTTCAGAACTGTCAAAGTCATGATGTGCAGGAGACAGAACGGGGGACAGACTCAGGAACTGTTACAGATTAAAGACTAAAAGATGTGGCTATTAAATGAAAATCATAATCTTGGATTTTCTTTTGTAATAAAGGACCTTATGGGAAGAATTGGTGAAATCCGAACAAGGTCTATAGATTAAGACCTAATCCTAATAGTGTTGTATCAATGTTAAGATCCTAACTTCGATAATTGTACTGTGGTTATGTAATAAAAGTCTTAATTTTAGGAAACATACTGAAGTATTTACAAAATATCATGTCTGCAATTTACTCTTAAACAAATCAGAAAAAAAGAACCCCTAAACATTGAGAGAAAGAGAAAAGGATAAAGTCAGTGTAGTAAAATATTAACATTTGGGAAATTTGGTTGAATTCTTTGTACTATTCTTGCAACTTTTATCAAAGTCTGAAATTATGTGAAAATAAAAGAACTTTAAACTAGTGGAAGATTTTTGAAGTTTCAAAATTGTTAAAAAAATTGGAAACTATCTCACGAGGTTGTTATCAAACTTAAATGAGTAAATGTTTGCAAAGGACTTGGAAGCTGCCTGACACAGAGTATTGTATAAGTGATTATAGAAGGAAAAAATCTAGAAAAACACTTCGGCCTTAATGGTATCAAGATCATCATTAGGAATAGCAGTATTTTAAACTTAAAATAAGTTTTCCTAGAAACAACTGTTTTAGATTCTCATTAGTCTCTTCTTTGGCCAATCTGGGATCCCTGTGGTCTCCCTTAATAATCTCTTGTACTACTATTTTAGTCAACTTCATATTAGGAGCCTGTAAACTCTGTTCGTTTTTTACAACAAATATTTACTATAGTTCTTTCATTTTTATTATTATTTGCAATTCTCCACTACATTTATTTAGCGTGACTAAGTCAAATGCTACAGGGGATATAAAAATGGGTAACATTTCTGACCCGAAGGAGTATCCAAATTAAGAACACTTTAATAAGTACAAAATGGCTACAATATAGTGAGAGGTTTGTACAAGGAAAAAGTGCCAGATACTTTACAAGAGGGAAAGATGACATCCAGCTGGAGGAGGCAGGAAAGGTTTCACAGAAGACGAGGCCACTATGTGAGGCTGAGCAGGAATAAGGCTTTAATAGGCAAGACAGCAAAGGGAGGGTATTCTCAGTAGAGGGATGAGCAAAATCAAGGCACAAGGACGAGGAACAGCACATGGTACCTCGGGCTAGTTATTTGAATTTTAAATAGATTTAGAGTTTAAATTCTAAACCATTGTGAGTCTTAGTTTCCTTATCCATAAAACAAGCATAACAATAGTACTCATTACGGAGTAGACGAGAGAGAAATGTAACAAATTTGTCTGACGGTAAATGCTCATTAAATGTGATTATAATTTTGGGTACCCATTAATTGGAGCTTAGGTTATACAGAGGGAAATAGGCACATGGAATATATTGGATTAATATCGAATGGAGGAAATGAGGGTAGAAACGAGGAAGCACAGTCAACGTTGAGAGATGTTGAGAAGGTAGAATCTATAACTTCGTGACTGACCAAAGGTAAGAAATAAAAGAACAGGAACCTGAGATGATGCCAGGGTTTCAACTTGGACTGCTAGAAGAGTGGTAGCGTTCTTAAAGGGCCACGGGGACAAGAAATTAACTTTTATTATACCTCATAAACGCTGGCCATTGGCTAATGCTTTATGTTAGTTCATGTTGGAGAAACATCCTTTTGGTGGGATCATACTTTAAATATACAAGAGCACTTGTTATTTACCATTTTTTTAGGGCGAATCATGTTTTAATACTACAAAATCTATTTTTTTCCCAGTATGGATTTATTTGAGCTTACTTAAAATAATACATACTTATAGCTCTAAATAAATAAGGTAACGTTTACATGCCTTCAAAAATTCAAATGATGCCACAGTTAACTATCCATTGAATCAACAGTTCATTGAGTACCAGTTCTTTACTAGGTAGGGCAAACTTAATTAGTTGACTTTAAATCAAGGTTTCCTATCCTTTTCATGGGAAGTAGCAGCAAGGAGGGAGCCATTTCTGGGGTATTGGTCTGTACCCCCATACCTGAAATTTTATTGGAACTGTGGAAATGGAGGGCAATGGTTTCACTTTTATGTTCTTTACTCTGCCCACATTAGGAACACCTGGAGGCCACTAGGAAGTACTGTGACAGTGGCCAGTGCTTCTCTTGAATGAGTCATTTGGGCCTCAATGACCAGAGATTTAGATCCTCTGGTTTAATCTAGTTGTATTCTCTGATTGAATTAAGATATTATTTTTTCTCTCATTTCTTTTAAGCAGAATTATTGATCTTTGGAAATTTTAAATGGCATATCTGTATAACATTTTGGAAGTGACAGAAATATATTCATGTGTTATTTTCTATAGGTCTATGAATGAGGCAAGCAAATATTGTTAATTCTGTAGATGAGGAAGCAGAGGAACGCCTACTCCCAGCCTGGCCATAGTTAACGCTCTTCCTTCTCTCTCTGCCCCGCTTGCTGAATTCACTCTGCACTGGTCTTCTCCTCCTGTCTGTCTCCGAGTTCCTAAGTTGATTGACCCTTCGTTCCGACTCCTAGGCAGTCCACAGCAGAGGAATCGAGTCTCCCTTGGGCATCTGCTTATTTTCTTCATTCTTTTGAAGCAAATGAAAAGAGACTATCTGTTTTGATTTTTTTTAATGTCAATTTTCACAGGTGAGTCAGAAAGATAGGCAGGACCATCAGTTTATTAGCACATTGACTGTAAAGGTGGGATAGCAAAAATCTACTGCCTCAAACTGCTTCTGTGAAAACATCATGGAAAATAAAAGGCCGTGGCTGTCTTACTAACAGTGGTGTGGTCAGGAAAGGGCTATCATGTAGAACCCATTAAAGTTACTGAGATAACCATAGGGTCTTCCTGGAGAACTTTCTCGAGTGTACTAAAGAAAGTTAAAATTCATGTCCCCTCTCCTACCATTTCTTGCTGGATCCAAGATTCTGTTGGTCTGGACACAGTTGAAATCATTGATACCGTTAGTGACTAACACTTTCCTACTAGTGAGATAAGCAATGATTAAAATTTTAGTTCTGTATTATTTGGCAAAGCCATGAAAATGATTTCCACATACAAAGGAGAGGTTCATGAAGAAAAAGCTATATTTTTAATAATTTGATTGAACCCACTAGGTAGAGTATCAGTATATTACTTCTAGCTCCCTTTACCTTTTCTCTGAAACCATGTCTATTTAATTAAAAGTAAAATGGAGATGGTTATCTGAATAACTTCACAAAATTTTCCAACTAAGTGACACAATTTAAAAAATGGTGAAAAAAAAGACATGGTATTCTAATAGACCTTTTTCAATTTTCTTATTTTGTGGGTAGACCCAACTTAACGGTCAACTATGGAAGCAATATTCTCTGTGAACAGTGTTTTGTGTCACGCTGCTATCAGCCTGCTAAACTGATAACTGACCCTTAGTCAACAGTCTTGAATGGGAATGATACTTTTGGTGAGGAGGAAATATCATTTAAGCTTGAGACTGGATGGAAGGGTTCAACTCCCCTTTACTACAAATCCATTTTAGAACGTCACTTCAATTGGCTTTGAAAATTGGTCTCATAGTTCTTCTCTTGCTCTTAGTGACACCTGATTTAGCCTTCTCTTTTCACAAGTTTCCTGGTGTCACGATCTTCCATTTATTGGGGTGACTTCTCTAAATCACTGGATTTCTTTTTAAATTCGAACTGGATTTGTCATTTTTGACAACTCAGTCACCATACTTCTGAAATACTGTCATTAAAAAGAATCAAAGTGATGCACAGTTATGGTAATGGGAATCCTGTGAATTGCCTATTCTGTTGGTATGAAGCTGGAGGCACATTATCTGAAAGCACTGGATTCATGATACCTGGAAAGCCTATAAATTAATGTGGTCCATCTTGGCTTGTCTGTTAAGACAGGTGGATCCCATTTGTACAGATGTTTTTTCCCTCTCTTTTTTCCTAAGAAGAAAATAAAATATCTAGGCCCATTAATCTGCACAGGTCAGCCCCTTTGAAGGGACACATTCTTGAAAAAGGTAAAGTTGCAGTTCAATTGTGTATGATACGCAAGAAAGGGCTAAAATGCCCAGTCCTTTTCACTGTCAGTAATTGTAAAAACCTAAATCCTAATGAAGCTGTAAGAATCAATTGTCTTGGGTTATCCTGAAATTTAAGGAAAGATAATGTATGTTTTTAAAATTTAATCCAGTGGGCTTACTTCGGCTTTTAAAATTGGGAGTAGATATTAAGGCCTACAATGAGATAATAAAGATTTATATAACAACACGTACTCATTTTCGTAAGGGAGCATTTTGTGTAAAAGCTGTGTTTGATAAAAATCACTGGAGGAAAACATTGAGATCACTGAATATGTTTAATATTTATATATTCTTTTGAAGTATTTTGAAGTGAAGAGACAAAAAAAATTGGGACGCTACTGACTGTGGAAATAGCCATTTAATTTGTTAAAAATATTAACAACTACAGAACCGGGCTTGAACACTGAGTTTTAAAACAAACAGTGGCAGTCACGTAAACACATTTTTAGCATACAGTGAGTTCATACTCCTTTCTGAATTAGTTCTTCTCATTGACCATTTCTCATCATCTCTTTTTTAACTTTATATTAAGATTATGATTCATTATCTCTCTTTTTAGAAATCAAAATGTTAGTATGATGATTGAAGTGAGGAAAAGAGATTAAAGCTAAAGCTAGTTACATGAATGGAACTGTTCCTAATACTATTTTAAGCAGGAGAGTAAATATTAAATGAAGGGGTGGTAAGTGACCCTGGTTGCAGTCTGTCCTAACTGAACAATAACGGAGGGAAGAACATTCATTTTGGTATTGGGAGAAGAAAAACCAACGCCAGATAGTTTTAACTCATATTAACAAGTATCTAAAATATAAAAGAAGTTTTAGCATTTTATACGAAGGTAGCATCAAATAATGAAATAGGACTCATCATATGTTCTTTATAAGCCCTTCCTGGATTTTTCTTCCAAATTCAGAATTTTCAAGCACACTTCTAAAAGTTTGTTGAAAGCAGAGTGGTACAGCTTGGCGTGAATTCACAGCTGTTTAATATCCCAGTGCTTTCAAGGAACTCCCCTAATTGGTTCCAAAGCCAGTTTAAGCGGTTCTATCAAGCAGTAGGAACTCAAAATGTTGATAGGACTAAGGCATGTTGCATGCAACTTCTATAAATCATGACATGAATTATTTCTCCAGGGATTTCGCATAGAGCAATTTAGCAACTGTTAAAAATTTAAATACAGGATTGTCAAGTGGAAACTAGCAATTCTTTGTGGAGGGAAGAGGAGAAAAAGAGTGTTTGGAGTTTTGAAGAGTACCTCAAAAGGCGTCAGGAAATTCACACAAGGGAAACATTTCTATAGAGAGTCCTTATGGGGATGTGACATCTTTGCCAGCAGTGTTTCTGTTCTGGAGATTTTAGGGCTAGTCATAAATCATACTTTTTTTTCTTAGCTTCTCTTTGCTCAAATTGGGTTATAAATATCCTGCGAAATGTGCATTTTAACGGCATGGTTCAAATGTGGGTGTAGAGGCTAATTCCAGCGAGAACCAAGGGCAGCCTTAGCAATGATCCACGAGGCACAGCAACTAAAGAATGTTTAGTAGCTTTTCCTAATGCCCTTTTCCAATAACAAAATGTTGGTGACAAATAATTGCACTATAGGTTAGTACGAAACAAACAAATAGGGGTTGCATATATCTATTTAGCAGTACCTGAAAATAAAAATAAAGAAGGCAAATACAATTCAGATAACCTTGGGAATGCTACACAAATAAATCATAAAGATTAGCGAGCAAAGCACTTGGACAAAGAGTTTGAAACAAAAGGAAAGTTTCTCAACTCCTAAGATTAAAAGTTTTATTTCCCTATAAAAGGTAACATCAGAAATAGCTATCTTCCTGAAACAGAACGTTCCAATCAGGACTTGGAAAAAACCCCAGGATTTTCATACACGTTGCAATCTGAAATTCTGCTCGATCTTGCTGTATTTATAACTTTCCAATATGCTTTAAAGGTGGAAAATAGAATTAAGAGAGTAACAAATGTTTAAGCGAACATTTCGGATTTAAATAGTATGAATGAAGAAGCAGAAAGGAGAATAACGTTCGCGCTCTGCCTTTATTATTCTTCATAAAGGTTATGGCTGGAGAAACAAACCACATCGCAGTCTCTGTGGCGCAATCGGTTAGCGCGTTCGGCTGTTAACCGAAAGGTTGGTGGTTCGAGCCCACCCAGGGACGCTCATCTTTTTACGGGCTTGCTGCCGGTAGTTTTGCACAAATCTGGGAGCTCAGGCCTCCGGGTGACGCCGGGGTGGATTTCCAGGGGCCGGAGAAGAGAATCCTGGATCTCGCTTCGCCGTCCCCCCAGCGGGCGGCTCCGCGGCTTCCGGGCGCGCCGGGTGCCCCGCCTCTCGCAGCCGGCGGCCAGGTGGCCTCTGCCTGTCCTCCGCGGGCCGGGCGAGTCCTTTCGCTGCGGCTCCCCCGGTTCCCAGACTCCGGCCGCCGCTCGATGCCCAAAGGGGCCCTCGCTCACCTCGCCCCCCTAGCCCTTTGCCGAAGCCCAGGCTACGCGGGGCCCCTCCCGGCCTCACCAGGCTCCGGGCGGCACCGTGCGGGCGCGCGCGGGCGAGAGCGCGCAGAGGCCGGCCGCCCCTTCGGCCGCGCGCCGCCGCCTCAGGGCTCGAACCCGCCGCCCCCGCTCCGAGCCGCCCCGGAGGCCCCCGCGGGCAGCGCGGCCCGAGCCGGCCCCGCTCGGCGTCCGCAGCCCTGAAATGTCAGAGGTCGACGGCGTGTCTGTATCCAGAGTGTCAAGTTCAAGCTGCAAATTGAAAACTCCTCGCGATTGTTATCACGTTGAATCGTGCAACATTTTGTCTGTTCCCCGGCAGCGTAAACATACACTCTGCGTACTTACTAATGGAAACATTTTGACTATTCCTGGTATTGGTAAATTCAGAGATGTTTGTCATAAAACCTTTGTGTGGACACTATTGTAAGCGCATTTATATGTTATATTTTACTTTTTCTACTAAAATGCAAGAATTTTATAGAGAATGGAATAAACCTGCAAAATTCCCCATCTATTCAGAAAAGGAGAAAATTTTTTAGAACTGAGTGATTGTTAAACATAAAAAAACTCTGAGAAAGATTAAAAGTGAAACTAACATATTTTGCTTCGACCTTCTATAGACATGTTACCATTTATTTCACAAAATGCAAAGCTCTCTCAAAATAGTTACTTTGTACTTTATTCTCTAAATATATGCTGCCTTTGAGAAGTAATCATAGTTTCATCATGGTAATTATTGTCTTGGGTATAGATTACAGAAATATGAAAGACGGTTCTGGAGAAAAGTGATATGTCTTATTCCTGCAAATATATAGTTATGTTCTTCTTTATATTTTCCCCCAGGTTTATGTATTAATAAAGGTTAACATTTATTCAGTGTTGACCGCTTGCCAGACTCTGTTCTAAGTGGTTTCATGGGTGAAGGTGTGTGATCCTCTCAACAACCCTTCGAGGTACCTCCAGCTGTTGCTGAGCAATTAATTGCCTGAAGTCGAAGATAGTCCCCAGCACGGCACAGATTTGAACCCAGGTGGTCAGGCTCAGAGCCCACGGTCCTCACTGCTGTTCTCCCTACCCAGAAGTTTTCTCGTCCAAAATAGAGCTTCTTGGTTAATTAGTTAACTTAAAACCAAAGATGATATTTTAATTGGGTTTTAGGAAGTTTCGTTAATATTTTGCTCCAGATCTTGTGAAAGCGAAAAAAAACCCCACTGAACATTTATGGAATTCGAAAGGGCGCTGTTAAATTACGTATTCCTTGTGCTGCTTAATTTTATTGAAATGAAAACTGGGTGGGAACGTGCCATCTTAACGTGAAATATGTCTTCAGGAAACAATTTGATAGCATTTACGTAGAGAAGGCAAGATTATAAATAAAGGCAGGCTGGAACAGCCCAGGAAAAATCTGGAAGAGGAATAGAAAGAAGAATCAGTTTGAGCAATGGGAGATCATCTAAAGTCTAGGGAATCTTGGACCCCAGGCTGATGTCTGGCAGTTGGGGCCATGCAGACAGACCCCTGTTTCAGGACACCTTCGTGAGAGAGCACGAGGGTTTGCACTTGACAGGTGCCTGGGTGGCAGTTTTAAATTTGATCCTAAATTTCTAAGTATGTTCTACTTCACCCTTTTGGGAGATTATTAGGACTTAGAGGCCAGAAGATAAAGAGGGGGGATTAAATGAGAACGGAGGTCGGGCAAGGAGTGCAAAACTACCCTCAAATGTAAGCAGTTGATCTTATTATGTGGGCAAGTGCTTAGCCCGTTTCCTTGTACGTGGCTGTTGCATACAGATAAGATAGGTGGGAAGCATTTGGGGGAAATTGCTTAAATATTTATGGCTGCATTGGCTTGGTAAAATTTTAATGTGTATTGGTTATATTATATTGGTTATAGATGTTGCAATAAATGCTATTTCTGAGGAGCGTTATTTTGTTCTTAGTTTCTTGGGTCTGTAATATCAACCAAACCCAAATACATGTCAAGATCACTTACAGCATTGATTAAAGATGGAAGAGCATTGAAAAGGCTGTGTTGAACATCTGAGTATGTAAATATCTTCGTAATATTGCTAATAAAAAGTTGCATACTTAAACTTCATATATAAAATCAGAGGAAAATTCACTGAGGTAATGCAATAAAGAACGAACCAATTGCTATGGTTTACAAACTTATAGGAGAAGGTAATAGTCATATAATTTATCATAATTAATAACAAAATATTTTTTATATTGAACCGTTTCTTTAGAAAATGGAAGTTGGGAGGAAGCCACGTGGCTAATGTGTCTCTGCCTTCATTGCTAGCACCTGCATCTGATGTCATATGATACAAGATTTAGGAGGAAAAAAGTCCAGAGAAACACAATCACCCTGTTTCTGCGTACATAATACATCATAATGAGTAATGCTGACATGAATTTTAATTTTATTTTCCTGAATTTTGGTGAATGTGAGGCCTAAAATGTTCATCTTACAGCTTCAGCCAGCAGAGAGGGGATAAATTGGTGGGAGAAGAAACTGTAATACATTTAACCAGAAAACAGTTTAAGAAGCTGAAATTTTTAAAAAAAATTAAGAATGTTAATTTTATCAACTGCAGCATTTTATTTAAAGCGTTTCAAGTTCAGCCCCTTTGGTAAAGTCGGTGCATTCTGTGTTTTTGCATATTGAAAATAAGTGTTGAATTTACAAGAATGATGTGAGAATAAACATCTGTAATGTAATATCTGTAAATAATGCAAAATCTGTAATGTGAAATACCTGCAAAATCATAGTCAATACCTCGTTTTTAGTTATTTTTACAGCTCAAAATTTTAAGAAAAGTTACTAAAATTTCAATTGTTCAGCTTTAAATTGCAAAATGTGGTTTAGAGATTCATATCCTTAAGAAAACTCTTACAATATAATTTTAAAAGAAACTCTTTTTTAAGCATAAATACATACAGAAATGTGCACAAATCATTAGGAGTACAACTGAATAAATTTTTGCAAAGTAAGCAAACCTTTATAACCAACACTTTGATTAATAAATAAACCAATATCGATATCACAGAAACCCTCCTTGTGTTTCTCCCGGTCACCAAAATGTAACTTTTAAACTGTAAACATATGGATTATTAGGTTAGAATGTGAATTTTAAGTTGTCGTAGATCAGGACTAAAAAATAAATTTACTACGAAACTCTATCAGATGAGCACTTACGCATGAATATTAGGAGAAATAATAGAAATTAGAGATCAGTTTTCCTTGCCTATTTACTTATCACCTAACTATCTATGATAAACTCGGTAAGAATAAATTTGTGCTAAGGCAGAAAGTATGAGAAATTTCCTATTTTTAAAATTGAGATAACATTGGTTTATAACGTTATATAAATTTCAGGCGTACGTCATTATATTTCACCTTCTGTATAGACTATATCATGTTCACCACCAAAAGTCTAGTTTTTAATCTGTCGCTGTATACATGTGGCCCTTTACCCATTTCACCCTCCCCCTGCCCCCTTCCCCTCTGGTAACCACCATTCTGTTCTCCATATCTATGTGTTTGTTTATCTTCCACACATGAGTGAAATCATCCGGTATTTGTCTTTCTCCGTCTGGCGTATTTCACTTTGTGTAATAGCCTCAGGGTCCATCCATGTTGTTGCAAGTGGCAAGATTTCATCTTTTTTTAAGGCTGAGTAGTATTCCATTGTATATATATATACCACATCTTCTTTATCCATTTGTCCGTTGATAGGCACTTACCTTGCTTCCAAGTCTTGGCTATTGTGAATAATGCTGCAGTGAACATAGGGGTGCATGTATCTTTTTGAATTGGTGTCTTTGTATTCTTTGGATAAATACCCAGAAGTGGAATAGCTGGATCATATGGTAGTTCTATTTTTAATTTTTTGAGGAATCTCCATATTGTTTTCCATAGTGGCTGCACCAGTTTACATTCCCTCAACAGTGTATGAGGGTTCCCTTTTCTCCACATCCTAGAAATTTCCTATTTATTTAAAGTGTTTAATTTTGTGTCTAAGCAAATAAAAAGGAATACTACACCACCCATTAAAAAACATGAAACAAAAACAACCTTCTAGAAATTATTATGACATTTAAATTAATTCAATTTCTATTTTTGAAAGTAAGTTTTAAACTTTAAAAACCAAGATGAGAATTTAAATTAAAAGGTGCAGTAAGAGAAGATAACTCAATATTTTCCCAAATAATACATTCTAAAATCATAAGAATTTTAATGTAGAGTGCTCTGTTGGAAGAAAATAAATAGTTGTCATTTTGAAACTATAAATAACTATAAAGGAAAATCTTGATCTATATGAAAAAAAGCTGTGTTTAAAGTTGTGGGAAGTCCAGTTTTTAATACCACTGAGAAAAGGCATCCTAGAAAGGGTCAGCATCTAAGAATCGAGTGCAAAGTTTTACTTTCCTTTCTTCATTGTTGTTATTAAAGAAGTGTGTGCTTAAGATTATAATAATATCTGTAAAAATTTGAGTTAAATGACATTTACTGAAACATTATTTATAATAGTGAGAAATTGTAAACGAGATGAAATATGCAACACTAATGGAAATAATGAAATAAATTCTGGCATATTATTTAGATGTTGCAATACTAGACAGCCATTTACATAATGTTTTTCGGGAATAATGCTTTTGGACAATGTTAAAATATAGCATTAGATATAAAAACCTGGATACAAAACTTCCGAAAGCATGATCCCAATTTTGTAATGAGACTAAATTACAAAGGTGATCCATAAATATTTCTTGGTGGTGAACAAAATACACCAAAATAAGACTATCAGTGAGTTTTTCTTTTTTACACTTTACTTTCCAAATTATCTATAATAAACATGTACTGTTTTTATTTATTAAATAACATTTTTATAACATAAAAATAATACCTGAATTCATGCTGTATGTATAATTTTGACTTCTACTTTTCTCTCTCAAAATTAACATTGAGGGAGATCAGATATAAACCTTTCCATATATTGCCAAACGATTTTCAACAAGAGTGTCCAGACCATTCAATGGGGAAGGGACAATCTTTTCAACAAATGGATATGGAGGGAACTGGATATCCACATGCAAGACAATGAAGCTGGACCCTTACTTTACACCATGTACAAAATTAACTCAAAATGGACCAACACCTAAATGTAAGATCTAAAATTATAAAACTCTTCAAAGAAAAAATAGGGAGACATTGGATTTGGCAATGACTTCTTGGATATGACACCAAAAGCTCAGTCTACAAAAGAAAAAATAGATAAATTGGGCTTCATCAGGATTAAAAGCTTCTGTGCAACAAAGGACACTATCAACAGAGTGAAAAGGCAGTCTATGGAATAGAAGAAAATATTTGTAAATAATATATCTGATAAAGAGTTAATATTCTGAATATATAAAGAACTCCTACAAATCAACAATAAAATTTTTTTTAAATGAACAAAGGAAAATAAATTTCTCTAAAGAAGATATACAAATGATCAATAAATACATGAAAAAATACTCAACATCACTAATCATTAGGGGAATGCAAATGAAAACCACAATGAGATACCACCTCACATCCATTAGGATGGCTACCATCAACAACGACAACAACAACAACCAGAAAATAACAAGTGTTGGAGAGGATGTGGAGAAATTGGAACCCTTGTTCGTTGCTGGTGGGAATGTAAAATAGTATTGCCACTATGGAAAACAGTATGGTGGTTCCTCAAAAAATTAAAAATAGAATTACCATGAGATCCGGCAATTCCACTTCTGGGTACATACCCAAAAGAATTGAAAGTAGGGTCTCCAAGAGATATTTGTAACCCATATTTGTAGCAGAATTATTTACAATAGCTAAAACGTGGAAGCAACCCAACTGTCCATCAGTGGATGAATGGATAAGCAAAATGTGATATATACATACAATGGATTCTTATTTAGCCTTACATAGGAAGGAAATTCTGAAACATGTTACAACGTGGATGAACCTTGAGGACATTATCCTAGATGAAATAAGCCTGTCACAAAAATACAAAGACTGTATGCTCCCACTTATATGAGGTACCTAGAGTAGTCAAATTCAGAAAGAGAAAGTAGAATGGTGGTCGCCAGAGGCTTGGGGCAGGGGGGACGTAGAGCTATTGTTTAATGGCTATTGAGTTTCAGTTTTGCAAGATGAAAAGAGTTCTGGAGACTGGTTGCACTTCAGTGTGAATATACTTAACTCTACCGAACTGCGCACCTAAAATGATTAAGATGGTAAGTTTTACATTATGTACATTTTTACCACAATTACAAATTTGAAAAATTATATTGAGGGGATTGGTTCCCCCTCATTGTGTAAGACCTATTATAAAACATATGAGACAATATGGAATTGATGCAAGGATAGATAAGTAGGTCAATAGAAGAAATTGAGAACCCATAAGCAGACTTAAGGACATTTAATTTTTAAAAAGGGTGGGTTCTCAAGGAGGGGAAACATAACTCCCCATTCCTTAAGCATGTGCTGTACATAGTGACTTTCTTCCAAAGAGTACGGTATGGAAGGGGCATGGTGAGGAAAGAGTGACTTTACAGTGGAGAAACCTGACAGACACTATTCAGCCAGGTGATCAAGGTCAACATCAACAGTGATGCGTCACGTTGATAGTGTGTACACTTGATATGATGGCACTTTGCCTCTGTGGTCTTCCTCTCCAAACCCATAATCCCGGTTTACTCACGATGAAAACATCAGACGAATTTCAATAGTGGGTCATCCTACTGAATACTTGACTGGTACTCCTCAAAACTGTCAAGGTCCTCAAAAACAAGGAAAGTCTGAGAAATCATCACAGCCAAGAGAAGTTTAAGGAGACATGACAAGTAAATGTAATGTGGTGCCCTGGATGGAATCCTGGAACAGACAAAGACACTAGGTAAAAACTAAGGAAATCTGAATAAACTGTGGACTTTAGATAATAATACTGTGTCAATTTTGGTTTATTAAGTATAATGTATCATACTAATGTAAGATGTTAATAACAGAGGAAACTGGATGGGGGTATGTGGGTACTCTTCACTATCTTCTTAATTTTTCTGTAAATCTAAAACTGTTCTAAAAACTGAAGTCTATTAAAAAAATAAGGTGGCCCTGCAGAACAGTGGGGAAAGGATTGAATTTTCAGTATATGCTATGGGGACAATTGGTGATCATATGGAAAGAACAAAATTGGATCCTTACCTCAGCCCACACACAAAAATCAAGTCCAGGTGAATCATAAAATGTGAAAAATGAAACAATAATGCTTTTAGAGGATAATGCAGATAAATATCTTCATGACCTTATGATAGAGACTTTCTTAAATAAGACCAAACTTAAAGATCAATAAATTCAGTTACATCAATTTAGGAGATTCTGTTAATCAAAGGACACTCTTAAAGGAATGAAATGGCGAGCCAAGAGTAGTAATTCATAAACTCAACACTGGCATTATATGTAGATTATATATAGATTATTTAAAAAAGAAGAAGAAAAGGAGAAATTTCTAATAGAAAAATGGACAATAGATGTGAACAGGAAATCCAAATGGCCAATAAACATATGAAAAGATGCTAAATTTCATTAGTAATCAGGAGAATGTAAATTACATCTGGAATGAGTTACCATTATAATGACACCAGATGGGCAAAAATTTTAGTTGAACACTTGCAAGAGTTGGGGAAGACATAAAATAATGGGAACTCTTGACTGTTGCTGAATCTTTGTGGAAAACAAAAATTTGAAATTATCTGGTAGAGATGATTATCTACATTCATACAAACTTGGATTTATTTAGCAAGTTGCCACAAATTAAGTTTCCAGGGAGACAAACTCTGAGATGCTGAGATTTGGTTACAAGAGAGTTTCTGAGGTGTGCTCTCAGGAAAAACACTTCTGAGAGAGCAAGGGAAATGAGATTGGGAAGAGGGAAGAGGATCTCAGCATCTAAATCAGGTGTGGACATTGATGGGGCTTCTCAGGTGTGTTTCCTAGGGTGTAGCTCCTTAGATATGCTTTCTCTTGTGTTAAAGAACTATAAACTAAAGAGATAAATTACTTGCTCAACAGTCACCAGACAATGATGAGGCAGAAACAGGAAAACTGGAACAGACAAGAAGGGAGAAACAATTTTGAAATCCGGCAGGGCACAGGTTGCCGGTCCTTGATTGTCACCAGTCCTGATCTGTGGGAATGGTTCCCAAGCCTCTTGGCTCTGCTCTGAGTCATCCTTCCTTCTCTGTAATAAATGGCCATTCTTTGAGGCTAAGCAGATTTCTTAGCCTGCTTACTGCCTACAGAAGTTTGAGGGTCCAGAGACCTCTTTTCATTCTGAACTGTCTCTATCCCTTTTGGTCCAAATGGATTCAGTTCCTTTAAAAACATTGTGCATTTCATATGTATCAAATTGTAATTGGCTGCATTTGGTAAAGTCCTGCCTACACTTCTCTCTGAAATGGGCCTGTGAACTTGCTCTGGGACACCTTCCTTATGATTCTTAGATGTCCTGTTGTCTGGTTGAGAGGCTGTATGAGGCACGCCTTTAGGAGGCTTGGGAGTGTTTTTGTTCAGCTGAAAGGCTCTATGACGTATCACCTAAAATCTTCCTGCAGTTTCAACAAAGTGTCTTACAGTCCTACCCTTGATCTGAACTTTACGCTGAGGCGTCTTTACTTTCAGAGTCCTGGATTTGATTTTTTTTCCAAGTCATTTCTTTCCTTGGGAGCCTTTTGTCTTCAGGAGAAGCAGCATTGCTTCTGAACCCAATGAGTCCTGGTTCCTTTATATTTCCTCTAAATTCTGCCTGAAAACTGTACACTTCCTTTTTTTTTTTTTTTAATCTTACTTCTCATGTACTTCTTCATAGGCAGCTACACACAAAAACAAAACAAAAACAGTTGGCACTTTCAACCGTCTGCCTATAAATACCCTCAGCCAGACCCATGAGTTCCTTGGGTACCTTTTCTATTTCTCGTCTTGCTGCAGGTGACAGTTTCGCCACTGTGCTGTGTGTGTATTTACGTCACATTCTGTTAACACATGACACTACTCATAATAATGAATAATACATAATAATGGAGGAAACTTCAGTCTCCAACAGCAACTTCGTCACAGTCTTTCTAGTTTTCACTAATGGTCTCTTTCAGGAGCTCCCTCTTCTGTCTACCACCTCGTCCCAAAGCTAATGCCACATGTTTTAGTTTTTTGTTAAGACAGACACTGTTTTCAGTTACCAAGTTCTATTTTAGTTGTCTCTTGTTGCATAATAAATCACTATAAAACTCAGTGGCTTAAAACAACCACCATTTTTTAATCTCTTGATTCCGCGAATGGACAGGGCTCAGCTAAGCAATGCCTTTACTGGTGCTGGGCACCTCAGGACTCCTCCAAGCAGCCTCTTTCTCCACACGACCTCTCGTCCTTCAGAGCCCATTCACAGGGCCTCTCTCTCCAGCAGGGTGGCCTGGCTGTCTTTAAGTGGGAGCTCAGGAGGAGGGAGAGAGCGGAAGCTGCTAGGCTTTCTTAATGCCTGGACACAGAAGTCTCAAAATGTTACTTCCTCTGCATTCTATTGGTCAAAGCAGTTATAGGCTGTACCCAGATTCACAAGGAGGGATGTAAGCTCCTCCTGTTGATGAGAATAGAGACGCATACAATAAGGGAATTGCAGAATTGTTCGGAGTCTTCTTTGAGGACTTGCTACCACACCAAGCTTCCAGTCTTTTACCTTCACAGCCCCAGACTAACCAGCCAAGCCACTCACCGCTGCTGTGAGTCTGTATGTATCCTCACCTTGGGCCGTGTCTCTCTGCATACAGCAGTACCACCTGAATTCTGCTTATTGGAAGGCTGTGCCCTCGCTGCTGCCTTTCAGGGTGACTCCTGAGGGGGCAGGAGTATAGTCAATATCCGTTTTTGGCTTGCACCCACATACTGAACTGACCCATTGTGACAATATACAGCCTTTTTCCCCTTTTGTCACCTGGTCATAACAGATGTCCTCCCACCCCCCAATTTGGCCATAGATGTCAGTGGAGGGAGAGGTGCTGGGGCAACCCTGGTGGATGACATGGGGCTTAGGCTGCCTGCTCATTGGTTTACTTCTCTCCTTTGACCCTAACCCTAGATGAGTCACTTCCATCTTACAATGGATTGCTGCTGGGCTGACTCAACCTTGTGACATAGTGAGTCTGATAGAACCTAGCTCAGGATGGGCAGTTCTGGTCTTATGACCACTCGATGACCTATGGTCAGGCACTCTGTTACCAGGGCACCGGAACATGCTCAAAGATGGTTTTTGAATGTTGTGTAAGTATTAGCTGCAGATGGCATGATCTTTGAGAACTCTAGGGATCTATATTGTGATTCTCATCTTTGGGATTGCCATTAACTCTACAAGGCATCTTTTCACATATGTTAATGGCGGATACAATGGGGGCCCTGACTTGACAGAATTTGTGGTAGTCCACTGTCATCCTCCAGCATCCATGTGGTTTTTGGAAAGGTCAGGGCAGTGAATCAAATGGAGATACGATGAGGACCTCCACTGCATCCGTTGGATCTTTAAGGGAGGCAGTAATCTCTGCCGTTCTCTTTATGACAGGATATGATTTTTATTTACTAGCTAGGCTGGGGGCGGGAGGAAGCCCTTTCAGAGTTTCCACTTGTCATTTCCCACTGGGTAGCTCATGTCCCACATGCCAAGGAACCAATGTGAGGCTTTCTGCCAACTAACAAGTATATCCATTACAATCGCACGTTTATACATTCAGCACTGCTGGGTGGTCCACGAAACCAGGACTCTATCTATTACCTGGCTTGCACAAATGCCCACACTAATGGCAGTGAGGGGGAATATGATGACAGTTTAGGTCCTTGGGTATTGATGTTAATTCAGACCCTGTGTTCTTGAAATATCTAGGAATTCCTCTTTTCCCCAAATCCCCGAGTCAATGGCTATATATCCCTCTGGGGGAAGGACTGGGAGAGGCTTTATCACATATACTTGCCATGACTAACAGAATTCTTCCTCCTGGGACCCAGCATATTTTTCACTCAATGGGTTCCCAGCCTGAGTAATGGCTCAGATCCAGAAACTAGGTGGAGTATGGTAATTTTTTATTGGAGCGACTTCTCTCAGTCTCCTGAAGATCCATCCTTGATTGATTTTGATTGTATAGTATAAGCAATATGTATCTTATTGGCTGCTCATTTATCTGTCCCTAAGGATGCTGTGGTCTATTAACCATCTCTATATCTCTGAAGGTCAGACACTCCCCCTCCCCCAGGCCTGCGATCTAACCTTGCCAGTCATTGCAATAACTGCCCTCACCCTGCCCTCTATTATCCCAGAGGCTGGGGAGAATGTCGTAAGTCAAGATGTCCCCATCCCTTGCCTTAGGGTTGACATCTTCCCAACAGCCCCTGTCCTTGGGTAGTAGACTGGCCTAGCTTGAGAGTTCAACCTCTTCTGAAGCTCTTGCTACACTTATAATAGAGTCCTGGGCTTGACTCTCAGCCTTTCCTGGTTTCCACTCATAGGAGCTGAGAGTCTCTTTATATGGTGCCAAAGGAGCTGTCTGACTTTCACACTCACCCTCAACTGGTGATTAATTCATCTCAGGCTTTCATTGTCTTTCTGTAGTGTGTCCATTGTCCTCAGCAACAGCCAATGTCATAATCCTTGTAATTACTACTCTCTCTATCTCTCTAACTCCTGAGCTCTCGCACTTGCCAGTGCATTCCCTCACACCGGGATCCCACCCCTGTTCACACTGTGAACGTCTTAATAAGTGCACCACTACCTCGTGCCAGAGGCTATGCACGCTCCATCGGGATGTGCGCTGCCCTTGATGAACTGATGCCAGGCAACTTCCTTTGGCTGAGGGTAATTCCAGAGGATGGATTCAGCTGTGAGCCAGCAGCAGCCAATACTCCCTTGGTCCAGCAGCCTCAGACCTGAAGGGGGCCCGGGCAGGTCAGTGGGACACAGCATGCACTGCACGAGTCTAGGGATTTTTTTCTTATTTTCCCTTTTATAATTATCATCTATTATTTCTTCCTATCTTCCTTAAGTTATTGCTGTTTTTGTCCTTTTTTTTAGTTATATGCTTTTTCATATATTTTTATTTTTTTTAAATAATGAAATCATTCCAATCTATACTTACCAAGTGGGGAAGTATTCTCCTTTTCATTATTTTACAGAAAATCTGTGATTACTGTTTTCTTTTTGACTTAAAAGTGTTTTAGGAGAAAAAAATTTATTCAAAATTTTTTTAAGTGGTTGATTTTTTAAAAATTAAATTTGTTAATTTATGGTTATATCACTGTAGTCAGAGAACATGGTCAAAATAGTGTCTACTTTTGTAATTTATTGCAGTTTTCTTTGTTTTCCATCAAAAGTTTTGTTTCTATTTTTCTCATATATATCAAGGAAGATATATATCATGTAACAATGTAATTGAATCTGACAGATAGATTCTTATGTAATGAAATATATGGTATGCAGTTTATACAAAGAAAGTCATGGTATATACTTTTTCTCTCTTTATATTACCAAAGATTTTGGCAAACAAGAAATGAATATAAGAACAGGGCGAAATGGTTCACTTATTCACTTAGAGTTCTCATAAAATGATCTGGGAAAAGCAACCAAGATAGTGAATTTCTGTGTTTATTTTTTTTCCTTAAATGTTGACTGTTTACCAATAGATTTTCAAAATAATTTCCAAGTAGGTATTTAGTGCTTTAAAAATCAAGCAACAGGGGCTGGCTCTGTGGTGTGGTAGTTAGGTTTGGCGTGCTCTGTTTGGGTGGCCCAGGTTT
This sequence comes from Equus przewalskii, assembly GCF_037783145.1. Classification (NCBI taxonomy): domain Eukaryota; kingdom Metazoa; phylum Chordata; class Mammalia; order Perissodactyla; family Equidae; genus Equus; species Equus przewalskii. Next base: position 12,870,609 of record NC_091860.1, read on the forward strand.
GCAGGTTTGGATCCCAGGCACAGACCTACACCACTCATCAACTCATGCTGTGGGGGTGATCCACATACAAAATAGAGGAAGATTGGCACAGATGTTAGCTCAGAGTTAATCTTCCTCAAGCAAAAAAAGAGTAAGATTGGCAATGGATGTTAGCTCAGGGCAAATCTTCCTCAGCAAAGAAAAAAAAAATCAAGCAACAGAGTTATTCTTGTAATAAGCATGAGGATTTCCAAGGCAACATTGGATTCTGTTTGGCTGAGCCAAGGCAAAATGAAGCAGCACGCAAGTATTGTTTTTCAGATTTCATGCTCAAGTGTATTCATTTAGTCCTTGACCCCAATAAAATAAGTAATCTTGAGGAAAATCGTACAGTGTTTTATGTTGATTCTTGTCAGAAAAGAGATGGAGTGGATGAAGGGCAAGATGTACTTCATAGAGAGGAATGTTCCCTGATTAAACTTTCAGTGTTTTAAAACTCAAACTAAAATTTCTGAATGTTTGTACTCTGTTCAATTATATTATTACAATTTATAAATTGTAACTTTTCATTAAAATCCTGTCCTTTTTCCTCAGCCTTCATTTTATTATCTCTAATCTCCTTTTTATGCAGAGTTCTGTGTGTCAAATTACTGATGATGAAAATTATATGAACATTATATCTTCTGTTTCAAAAAAATATTCTAAGTTTCTGAAATTAAATAACGAATAAATTACCTATTGCATATGGAATGTTGCCACCTGGATTTCTTTTAAGAGAATTCAAAGTATTCCTTTCTGATAGTGTCTTTCCTTAAAGAGGTTGCCATATTTGATTCTATTTGTGATCGTTTAAAGTAAGTTACATGCTATCTTTACTTTAAAAACATATTTAACAAATCTAGACTAGAAATAGTTTAGGAGCAAATGTTTATTGTAAACATAGTTGACCGAAAGAAAAATATCTATCTCATAAATGGATTGAGGTATACATTATCACTAATTTATTGTTATCTGTTTGTACACATGAGGGCTGAGGGGTCAATAAATGAGAGTTCATTGAATGACTTCTGTTGGGGGGAAAAAAATCCTTGAAACTCAAAGTCACCTGCAGATAAAACATTGAAATGCTCAGTTGGAAATTCTTCTCTGAATATCTGGCGCTCGTTTTAGCTTCCATAAGCCACACATCATAGAGTGCCTCACAGTTTAGTTATTGTTATGTTTTATCTCTTCTCCTACATATTTTTTAAACTTATAAATATGGTTTATTAAAAATAATTTGAAAATACAAAAGAAGAAAGAAGAAAAAAGTTAAGCTTTGTTCTAATCATAATGTATACAATTTTGTGCTATTTTTCTCTTGATATCATGTAATAATAATTTCCCCATGTGAATATGTAATATATTTTTAGCCACTGCATAATATTCCATCTAGTATATATCCCACAGCACACCTAACTATTTGACTGTCTCTGAACATTTAAGATGTTTCATTTCTTCACTGTCATATATAACACCGAAATGTGGGTCTTTGCATGTGACATTTTTTTCTCTCATATTAGGATGAATTTCCTAGGTGATATTTTTATAAGCAACACCGCTGAGGTGAAGTATTGCCATTTTTAGAGTTCTTGATATATATTGTTAAACTGCCTTCAAAAAGCGCTGTGCATATGAGACAACATCTGAGATTCTCTGTTTTGTCCTACTTCTAGCAATAGTGAGAATTCTCTTTAAAAACTATCCCCCTGTTAATTTTACTGGTAAAAATAGTATCTCCTTATTGCTTTAATTTGCATTTCTTTGATTACTAGGAATCTTGATGATTTCCTCATGTTTGTTGACTTGCTTTCTCTTCTGATTTGACTGTGCATGCTTTTAAAGAAAATAACAGCATTGTTATAATAAAGTTATTTATAATATTGTATATTGATACAATCTATGGTATAGTGATATATGCTGTATATTGCATACTTAATGTACAATATTGTATATTAATATAATTCACATACCATACAATTCACCCAGTTATAGTGCACGGTTCAGTCATTCTTAGTTTATTCAGGGTTGTACAACCATCACCACAACTAAATTCAGAACATTTTTGTCACCCCAATAAGGAAACTCATACCCATTAGCAGTCACTTGTCAATTCCCCCAAACCCTCCCAGACCCAGACCACTACTGATCTCTACTTTCTGTCTCTATATGTCTGCTTATTCTTGATATTTCATAGAATGGTATGAATATTTCATAGAATTGATATTTCATATAATCACACACTATATGGTCTTTTTTGACTGTCTTCTTTTTCTTAGCATAAATTTTCAAGCTTCAACCATGTCATAGCATGTACCAGTACTTTCTTTTTTACTAGTGTATAGTATTCCATTGTATGGATATAACACGTTTTACTTGTCCCTTCATCAGTTGATGGTTATTTGGGTGATTTCCAGTTTTTGACTCTGACGAATAATGCTCCTTTGAACATTAATGTACAAGCTTTTGTGTGGACATATTCCCACTTCTCTTGGGTATATACCTAGCGGTGCAACTGCTGGGTCACATGGTAACTCCATGCTTAACCTTTTGAAGAACTGCCAAACTTTTGTGCATGAATTTTGCGTATTTATCTATTGGGGTCTTGGTGCTTTTCTTATAGATTTGCATGAATTCTTTATATAAGGTTGATATTAATCTTGCATACTTGTATAAAGTATTTTATCCCCATATATTGCTTACCTTTAACTTGGATAATGGGTCTTGTGCGTGCAAATATTTTTAATTTTTATGTTGTCAGTTCTGTCAATATTTTATTTTGTAACTTACTTCATTGTTTCTAAGCCTTAAAAAAACATTCCTCTGTGGAGGTTGATAAATATTAATGTTTATTTTCTTGTAATTTGTCCATAATTTGATCTTTAAAAATATTTCATTACTTTATCTATTTAGATCAAGTGAATGGTGTGAGATTAAGACCTAAGAGGATTTTCACTCCTAAAGATCTAACCAGTTGTACTGTTACCATATTCCTAACATTTCTTCTCCGGCCTATTGGATTTGTGTGCCTCTTTTCTCATTTATTAATTTTTTACTTATACTTAAGCCTGTTTTGTTCAGTGTGTCTATTCCTATACCAGTACCACATTGTTTAAGTTGTTGAACGCTTATGCTATGTTTTATATCTGGAAAAACAGGCATTTTCCCCTAAATCCTGCATTTCACATTCAATTAATCATCTTTCAAAAATTTCTTAGTGATTCTCATTTTTATCCAGATGTTTCCCAGATTTTCCCAAAGTTTTGTTATGCTTTCTAAATGCTGTTGGAGTATTTATTGCTTTTGCATTAAATGCTCAATTTTATTTTGAGAGCCTTGACATTTTAATAGGCGTCCAGGAGTTCTGTCATCCAGGAACCTGGTATATCTCTGTGGTTATAGCGTTTTGAAATATCTCAGCTAAGTATCAAACTCACACATGGAAATCACATATTATTTATTCCCTCGCTGGGGCAGATCCAGATTTTATGGAGTCTACAGCTCACGCAATTTGCGGGGCTTTCTTTAAGAAAAAGAAAATGAACTTACAAATACAAAATTAGGCACTGGATCTTGGAAGGACCCCACACAAGTGCAGGGTTCTGAGGCTGCCTTAGTTCACAGTCAGAGGACCTCTTTCCATAGGCATGTCTTTGTTGCTCTTGTGGATGATGCCTCATTATTACATATTTTTAATATGCTATTTAATGCCTATAGGAATACAAGAAGCCATTTACTGAACTTAGAAAATATTATTTAAAACTTTTCTTAGTTTCCATTTTGGAATTTCCATACAAACGTTCACACTATACGCAAATAGCAATAGTTGTATATCATCTTCTATAATATTTTTTCCTACGTCCTAAATTTCTTGAGGGAAAGGACTGTGTTTTGTAGGTCACTAATAAATGGTTGTCAGTGACAATTGATAAAGGAGTATATTCATTGAGGACGCACCTAGATGAATTTGGCGTTCACCAAATTTCCTGCTTTAGATGGAACATAATTTTGCCCATACTGCAGAATGGACACTGCAGACCTGTAAATTTGCCTTAAAGACATATTTTTATTGGAGCATATAATAACATACTTTGTATTATAGACTGGGTTTTTCATATCATTTTAATGCTCTAAACTCACAGTATATTTATAGAGAATTTTCAACAGTTTTCATTCCAGAAATTATTCAAAAAACTTTGTGTTTGGCCTAGATTCTTGTGCCAAAAATAGATTGCCAAAATGGGAAGGAAAGCTTCCTAATGAAATAGCCTTGAGACCATAAATCAATAACTAGGTTAGAAAAGTCTCACTGGGGACTTATTCTATTTACAAAAAAAAATGAAAGAAAAATATTGGAAAGTTTACTTGGTATATATCTCCTACTGCTACTGTATTTTATAAGATAAGGGATCAGATTTTTATAGGCCATTTGAAAACTGCATGTTTTAGGAATCTCAGAAGGCAAGTCACTTATAATTTCTGCCTTACTCTTTAATGTCTTTGCATTCTAATGTGAGATATTGTAGGACAGCAGAAAAATGGACAATTCAAGTTATTTGTTAGTTAATTAAATTAACTGTCTTTTTTGTAGCTGGAACGGGTTCTAGAAAACTCACAAAATCTTATAGTACCCAAAGGGACCTGTTGAATGTACTATGGCTGTGCAACACACTATAGTTGATGCCACTGGGAACACCAGCCCTATTCTTTCTTTCTTTCTTCCTTTTTGTGTGAGGAAGATTTGCCCTGAGCTAACATCTGTTGCCAATCCTTCTCTTTTTTGCTTGAGGAAGATTAGCCCTGAGCTAACATCTGTGGCAACTGTCCTCTACTCTGTGTGTGGGATGCCTCCACAGCATGGCTGATGAGTGGAGTAGGTCCACACCTGGGATCCGAACCCATGCACTCTAGGCTACCAAAGTAGAGCATGCAGAACTTTAACCACTCAGCCACAGGGCTGGCCCCACACCAGCCCTATTCTTAATTATCCAAATAATCAAGAATACAGGGATGTTTTTAATAAAGATTCTCCATTTTAATAACCTGAGATGTTCACAGTAAAGAATACTCAAACTGTTATGATTATAACTGTTAGTTAAATGAAATGTATGATTAACTAAATGTTTGGGACATGGGGTTAAGAAGTGACACGGTCAAATTCAGGCACTTTTAGATGGCATTAATTAGCACACCCTTAAGGTGGGGGAAAAAACTCACAGATGGGCCCGAAATTGTTTTCAGTTAATTTGACTTAATACTCAATAGATTTTGCCATTGCCTAAACAAAACAAAACAACAAAACCCCTATAATTTATTTGTGCTTTCAGAATTGGTAACCACAGCAAAATCTATAAAGTTTCAGGATTTTTTTTAACGTATGGGTGTTTTGAACATTCCTGCTCATAAATCTTGCCCTTTTTTCCCCTACAAATGGACTTTTAGGAATAAAAAGTTGATTATTATTGTGAGTTAATGCAAAGGAAATAATTTATCATGATGCACAATATACTACCAAAATCAAAAAGCCTAAATTTGGAACCAAAAGTTTAAAGATGATTAAATAAAGCATAATAACCCTTAATTGCCTTAAGTGGCTGAACAAAAGAAAGAAATGAGCAATCATACAGCTGTTTTCTCTCTTCCAGAGGAGAGCTTTAAATGGAACATTGCGATTAGCATTGCGGTTGCTTCAGCTTTCAGCGTTTATCGTTGTCTAGTTTTTAAAGCAGGACATTCAGTAATTTATCTTAAAAGCTCTTTAATTTTTAAAAACCCCAGAGAGCCTTTAAGTGTGACTTCATTAAAGTTCAAATCAACCTTAGATGTGTATCCAAGACAGTTTTCAAAAGACGCCACGGACAGCCTGTGCTCATTCGATTCACTTCCATTTTGATGTTATCTCCAGTAACTCACTCAGGGCGGTCCCTACACTGCCGGCAAGTTTGGAGACATGTGGGGCATTTTTTTGCGGACATGACGATTTGATATGTGGGGTACCACTAGTACGTAGTGGAGGGGGCCAGGTGGATTTGATGTCCCCCAAGCCTGATTCAGCTCTGCACAAAGAAAAAGTTTCCTGCCTCCTGCTAGAGTTTAAAAAGACACACTGAACCACGTCTTACTATAAATATGTCAGGAGTACTTTAGTACAAGTGTCAATCGGTTAACCCTTTAGTATAAAGTAATCCTGAAAAATTTTCTAAGAAGCTACGCAAAAAGGTTTGTAGTTTAGGCAAAAGTCATTATGGAGAAGGAAGCTTAAATGACATAAAGATATTGTGCCAGAATTGCTGAAACACCTCCTCCCTTTGTAGATCCCGTCTTTACTTAAAGTTTTGTTACTTTGTTCATCAAGGATTTTGGGAGCATTAACTTGATGTTTTAAAAGATTGCGTTAAAATACTGTTTATCTTGATTATTGAGTGAACTTAAGGAACCCTTTAAATTTTGTGCCCAAATCGAATGCCCCCCACCCCTCACTGTAGTCCCAGCTGTGCTGTACATGGTGGGTTGAAAAGGGTGTTAATGCCTCAGTCGTGCAGTTACTGCAACAGCAAGGAGATGGATTGCATTGTGTCAGTAAGGAGATTGTGGAATCCTCTTACCAGACTAAGGAGCCAAATACTAAGAGGCGCATGAAATGCAGGAATCAACTACATTTTAATAAATGTTACTTTAAAATATTATATGTTATTGCCATTCTATGTATTTAAGTTTTTGGTAGTGCAATAGTAAATTGAGGATGTGAAAATCACATATTAACTTTATTTATTTGAGGATTCCCTGTTGTTTTGCAATCTTGCTCTGATATATCTCTGATATCTATCATACGACTTCTCTGTAGTCTCTTAATTTATTTCTTAAAAATCCATCCAATGTTCTCTGTGGGTGTTGAAGGTGTGGTGTGGAGAGTTCTTTTAAGTATTGGAGACTGAATATATGCTTTGACATGGAGTAGAATTTTAAAATAATAGTTTATATTATAAATTAATTATATCATTGTTACATTATTATATATCATAATTATATTACATTAATTTATTATGTTATTAATTATACATAAATATATTATTAATTCAAAAATAATGTTTTCTGTGTCATGTAGAGAATTATTTGGATTTCATACTTGTCCTGACTATTTTTCCTTATTATATACAAATAAATCTAATGTGTTACTACTTATCCTAAAACTATTTTTTTGTTCTGGTGTCCCCTTGTATCTCTGTTCATTTTCATGGATCTCTTTTAGGGAATAACTTGTTATCTTTCCATAAATCAAAACTTAATCCTTAAGTCATTGTAAGAATCTAGCTGCCTTATTAGATCTTTTAGTGTAGTCATATCTGAACATTTACGTAGTGAAATATGTATTTTATGAGTTATTTTCCTTTATTTCTTTGTTAAATTATTGTTGAAGTGCTGTCTTCATTTTTTTAAAAGATTGTGTATGTATTTAAAACATTCTTTAACACATTATCTAAGAATTTCACTTGAGGATATATGATCGATTTCCAAAGGTGGCCACAATCACCTCTCTCGTCCCACAAGTTCTTTTATGATATAACCTGCCACTCCAAAATCAAGAGATGGAGTCTATTTCCCCCTTCCTTGAATCTGGGTGGCTCTATGACCTGTTTTGACCAATGGAATGTAACAAAAGTGATGTTGTGTTATTTTGGGGCGCTTGGCCTTAAGAGGCTTGCAGCTTCCACCTTTGTTCTGGGGATCAATCCTTCTTAGAGCCCAAATGCCATGATATGAAGAAGCCTGAGCAGTCACATGGAGGAGCCCACCTGCAAGAGAAATGAGCGCTCAGTCAACTCGCCCAGCTGAGCTCCCAGCCAGCAGCCAGCACCAAAGGTCAGTTATGTGAGTGAGGCCATTTTGACCTTTTAGCTCTTCCTGAGCCCCACGCGATGCCACATCAAGCAGAAGAACTGCCCAGATAACCCACAGACTCGTGAGAAGTAATAAATTGCTATTTGGAGTGGTTCATTTCACTGCAATAGATAAACAAAATAGGCTATTAAGGGGGGGGGGGGTGTTAGCGATTATTTATTATAAAAAAGAGTTGTTAAATCTGACATTGTTGGGAACCACTGCCGCAGACAGTAAATGCTTAATAATTAAGACTTTCGAAAGATTCAACAACTTGTAAAGATTTATTTTGGAATGAGGGATAATTGGGATTAAAAACTGATCAATTCCCAGATTTAAAAAGAGAAACAATAAGGCAGACAGTTGCCACATTCATGTCTGAATTTCTCTTATTTCCCCTCATTTTGTTTAAGTGGGAAATTAATTATTTTCTACTGGAAAACACAAAACATGGCTGGGGTAAGCTGCAGGTCAATTTAATTTTGCTAAGCAAGAAGAATCCAAAGAAGAAATGAGAGTAGGGAGGGGAGAAGGAACAGGAAAAGAAAAGCAGCTGTTCATTATCATCAGTATTTCACACAGAACAAAAGACGGCACAGAATCTCAAGATGGGACGGAATCTCAGAATTAAAGACAATCGCTTAAGTTGGGTAAAGTTGGCTTTATGCGAGGCTCACTCTTTTTTCACTGTGCTGTAGATTGGTGGAAATTTAATGACAGGAGGGTGTTGCTTCACACACTTGAATTGGTCGCCACAGATCTAGGCTAATCTTTTCATTTTATAGATGAGCAAATTAAAATTCCTCTCCACATAATCCAAAGAAACTTTAAGACGCATCATTAGGTTAATTCACAAATGGTTTTTATTGTTGCTGTTCTCTTTTTTTTTAAGCAAGAGGGTACTACTTCAGTTTCTCTGCTTGTGCTGGCCACTTGCCTCAGAGATCATGGATCTAGAAAGGTCCAACAATATTTCTAGTAGTCACTAGAATTCCTTGCTTATGTCAGAAACAATGCTATCTTTCTGGTAAACATTGGCTTCTTTTCCTTGACACTTGCACTGGAGTGGTCCACAAAAATTTATTTTCCTGATCTGAAACCTAAGTGTTCTAGCTACTGATGACATTAACTAGGTGGGGGTATAAACGGAATTGGGGACAGTTTTATGATTTTGTTCACAAGACATAAAAGAATTTTCATGATATCTGTATCTTTGCATTGTCATTTCTCTTGTTATAGCTTCTGCAGTATGTAGAATTTTGCTTTCTTAATGATTTTATTCTGCCTTCTTCCAGATTTACATATATAGGAAGAAAAATATTAAATTATCTCTTGAAATTGGACATTGTCACCAATCTATCTTCTCTGTTAGTCCCTCCTATTTAATTTTCTTTACGCCTTCTCTCTCATTTTTCACTGTACTCCACTCCTCTCCCAACACACATTCCTGTTCCCAGAGAGGGTGTCCAAAATATATATTTGGAAATTCCAGTTTACCTTAATTTTAGTTTAGAAATTTTCATTGTGTTAATATCCACGGAAGTACTTTTTAATGATGTCAATTATTTATACTCTAGTATGAATAAGTTCATTTGTTTCTCTCCCATCCCTAAGATCTAGTTTCTGGGAGAGACGGGTCAGAGGAAGGAGAGAGAGAAAGAAGAGATTAGAGGGGCCCGCCCGTGACCAAGTGGTTAAGTTCGTGGGCTCTGCTTTGGCAGCCTGAGGTTTCAAAGGTTCGGATCCTGGGTGCAGACATGGCACTGCTCATCAAGCCATATTGAGGCTGCATCCCACATAACACAACCAGAGGGACCTACAAGCAAGAATATACAACTACGTACTGGGGGGGGGGGGGGGCTTCTGGGAGAAGAAGAAGAAAAAAAAAAGATTGACAACAGATGTTAGCTCAGGTGCCAATCTTTAAAAAAAAAAGAGAGAGAGAGAATAGAGAGAGGAGAGAGAAAGAAAACATGAAGATAATGGATCTTGGAGAAGGGTGCCATCAAGTGGGGAAAATGGCAAAAGAATGGGGAGGCTAAAAACGTTGAACGTGAATTTCATCTACTTTACAGTCTTACTTAGGACTGAATGTTGTCCCCACTTAAAAAAAAAAAAAAAGAATCCCAGTTAGTTAATCGGGCTTACCTGCAGACAACTTTGAGTGGACAAAAGAGAAATGGGTGTGATTATGTTAAAAAAAAAAACAAAAACATAGAAAACTCATGCTTTATAAATGATCAGCACAAATACTTCCGGTTAATCTTGGGAGATTGGACTGACGCACTTATTTGTGTTCTCTCTATCAACCACACTAAAAGGATATTAAAGGATTAAGAAGGGACAAACCCACAAGAACAAAGAGAATGGGAAAGGAAATGACAACAGACAAAAGATGTCAACAAAGATTAGGAAAGCAGATGAGTGATACCTGATTTAGCAGTATGAATGAGGTTGAAACCCAAGACTGTGGGTGGAGAGCCAACCTCTCTGCAGACCTCCAGAAAGCCACAGGAATCTGTATGGAGCAGAACCCTCTGAGAGAGAAGGCGTGAAGTGGCGCTGGCATTCAGAGGACTGTGGGAGAGACTTTACAACTTGGACTCCCAGATCACCTCCCTCACCCCCCAGAGCTGGGCAGCCCTCTTTTCCCAACCCCACAGAAGATCAGAGGTTTGTTCCGGAGAGTGTGTGGGTGACTCAAATGTAGATGCAGAGAAAACCAAGCAAAGGAGGGTATCCGGGAAAAAGTTACTCTAGATGCTTGTGTGGCTTAGTAGGTAGATATACGGTCATCATAATGAGTCACAGAAAGTTGATTCATTGTTCTAGAACTCCGTTGGGAGGAGGAAAAATGGTTGATTGGTTTGGTGGGGGTGGGTAGTTAAGAAATTAATTTTCTATAGGAAGAAGTCAAAAGACAATATTAAGAACAGATCACAAAAAATCAAGGCATAGCAGAAGAAAGGGGTTATTTTGAGATATAGTAATATAAACTAGAAGAAAGCCAAACGAGTTGGGAGTATATCTCTACAGAATGAGACTCCAGATGGGCAAGAGCACTCCTTGTAAAGCTTCAATTCTAACTGATATCTTAAAAGAAGAATTTCAGGAATTATTTTTTTCATGACCCTTTTTAATTCTCTGCTTCCCCATAAAACATATCCTAGTCTGAAAATAAAAGAACAAATTGTGGCTTCAAAAAATATCTGTATTGTTCTGAACTTTAACATGACTAAGAATGAAATGAAGAAAAATATATCAGAGTGCATCTTCTTTGGAAATGTTAGACTTTATTGCATTTTTTAAAAGTCCTTTCTTGATTTTTATTGGTTTCTTTTATTTTGTTTGTTTTTTACTCTGCTAGGTTCTATTTTCTTCATCATAATAAGGACCAAAATAGTAACTTTCCAGGTTTTGTGTTTGTTTAAAAAAAAAGAAGAATGACATTTGAGAGAAATTTAGAAAATCTGGGGGTTTTTTTGAGCCTGGAAATTAAAGAAAGTCATAGAATAATCATAGTTATGGTAGAGGTTTCATAACTGGCTATTCTTTTCCTTTAACCTTAGATATATTTACTGATGTTTTCCATTTAATCGAGATAAATGGATTTTTTAAAAAAAGAGAGAACAAAGAAATAAACAAGAACAAGAGAGGACCTAATCCTGAAGCTTCTGCTGTGGACTGGATAAATTTTGAAGTCAATTTACTCAAGGTAACAAGACATATAGGTGATGGACTCATTCACAAAGGGAAGCTGACTGCCGAGGCAGATGATGTGGATCCAAGGGATTCTTTTCATTTATGCATAAAGAAAAAAGAACTGGAGAAAGCACAAATAAAGCTGGTAACAGTGGTATTCATAGTGTCCCTGGAATGACATCAAATTTTCTAACCAGTTTGTGAAGTCGAAGTTTGAATTTTTATCTTAAATTGATAAGCTTATCAAATTCCAGGCTGAAAAAAATCCGTTATCAAAACCCTTTCTCCAAATGTAAATTTACTTTAGAAAAAGGAGGGCAGGTATTTTAGATGCTGGAAGATGAGTATGGGAATGATTGTCTTGGATAAACATCACAATATTTATTTTAAATTCTTTTGGAGAATAAACTAGGTCACGGGTAAAAAAGACAATGATGTCCTACAATTATCTTTTTGGAATCTGAGTCAAAGAGTTGATTTAGTATTTAGAATTCTCAGTAAAACAAATGAATGTTAAAGTAAATATTCCCATAAAATGTGTACAATTCATACGCTTCAAATGTACTTAGTCACTTAGTAGTGTTTACACTTAAAAATGCTTTTTAACTATTTTATATGAAGTATTATTTCAACTAAAATACCTAAGTTAGTTTTTTTAGTCTCTTTTTGGTTCATTAGAAACTCAGAGGATTAAGTGTATTGCGTAAAAGTATTTGTTAGGAAGCAAACTCTGGACAATGGTTGGTAAGATGCTATTTAATATGATAAGTGAGAAGCTCTTTTGTGGAGTTGAGACTATTTGACGAGTCTGTGATATTGAAGTTAGCCTGGCATGTGATCAGGAGCCCTGTGCCAAGCCAGTCCGGCGCTGACTTGCAGTTGTGGGTAGCCTCTTAACCATTCTGTGCCTTATAGCTTGAGGATTTGGTCTAGGTCATTCATTTTCAGCTCTAAAATTATCTAGTAATTAATGGGAAAAATCTGGCTATTTAGGAATTAAGGCAGGAGTTGATTTTCCTGAATCAAAAAAAATTATTAATATTTACTTGGCAAAATTTCTGACTATGTCCGGGACGATGAGGAACTGTGTTAAAGCTGGTTTCGTTTCACGCTCTATAGCACAGGGAGGTTGCAATGCACTTTGGGCTCGGGGTTAATGTTGAGTGTAGATTCTGGAGGATTGATGTCATACTAACATAGTCAAATTTTGTGAATAAAATGTCCCAAATACAAAAAGCATGATGACAAAGAGGATGAGGTTCATTTGATGATGATTTTGATGGAGATGACACAGATGCCCACTTCCTGAGCTCTTCCTGTTTGTGGACACTGTGCTGAGGACTTCACATGCATATGCGCGGTGGCATTTAATCTCCTCAACATCGTGAAAGATAAATAGTGATGTCCCTATTTATCTAATGAGGAAACTACACAGTTCAGAGTTCAGCTTGGTTCTAAATTACCTTCCCTTTAAGGAGATGGATTCCCAAATTTAAGTACAGTAGTATATAGAGAAAAAAGAGTGTCATTACATGTGTATCAAGTGGGGACTTTTTCCTAGCTCTATCTCCAGGTCTTTACCGGGAAGAAACTATAATCCCCATTATAGTTATGGGAAATGTGTTAGCAACACTGTGTCTCCTTGTTCTTCCTGGGGAATCCTTGAGACTTTCGTACTAGAAAGACTAGGAAATACCATCTTCCTTATTCCTGCATTTTGCTGATCAGACTTTCCTCCTAGAATTAATGTGGCTAGCTTGTTGCCCCTTGAGTCTGTCTCAATCCAGTCTTCGCCTCCCCCCAGGGGTGGAGAGTTCTTATTTATGTTACATGGTTGATCAGTTGTGATATTAATTTCCAGTGACTCGAAACACTGTGCCTGATCTGCTCTCTCATCGAAGTGCCTTCGGCACCAGAGCAAGGTCTGCTCGAAGATACTTCTTTCAATTTGTCACGGAAAGGTTTAATTAAAAATTTTTGTTGTTTATTTCATTGACTGTTCACAGCATTTGGAGACCTCTAAAAATGCAGCACGCGGAGCAGAAGAAAGATTAGACAAAATCTTCCTACAGGAAATCAGACTGCACTCAGTGAGGAAGGCATTCAACATACACAGGGGAGAGTCTCAAAGGTCTGCCAGCCCTGTGTTAGGAAATGACATATGTTATATGTATAGGATGCTTATACCTCAAAATTGGTGTTTTTGAATATGATTGAGTTAATTGATACATGTATATCAGAAAAATCGTATATACACAATTTTTATGAATAGATTTATTTTTAATGATGTAAAAAAGATACATTTTTCAAAGCCAAAGGTGATCTTTTTTGTAATGTGAGAATGATTATTTAATTTTCTGTGTTTTAAAAAATTGGATATGTTCTATAACAGGCTCTCCCAGAAGGAAGCAACTATTAATTTTAATGCATACTATGTAAGATATACTAAAATATATAAAAGCTTGCAAATGAAAATATACATTTCTTGGATAAATGTCATATTTTTTATTTAACATGAAATTTATGTTTTACTAACTAAAAACGTATTTACAACAGCACAAACCCCATGCAATCCTCAGAATTTTAAATCTACAACGTATTTGAATATTCAAAGTTCAACTTATTTAAAGTTTAACAATTAAAATTTATTGTTAAACTCTTGAGTTAGAGGCTATAAACGATATGCTATTACAAGGCTTCAATTTGTTCTGAATTGAAAGAAATGAAAGAAAATAACTTTTAGAAAATTGCGAGAAAATTGAGGCTAACTTTTGAGTCTGGTTTTGTTTGAAAATCAATAAGGTTTGAGAAAAGCTTCTTCAGTGTGCCTCAGAAGCATCTGCTTAGAACAGAGATTACAGGGCCTTCCCCTGAGCCTGTCTGATGCAGGAGCCAAGGAATTTCTAGTTAGTTCTCAGGTGACACTGATGCTGTGGTACCCGGATCACACTTTGGGAACCACTGAAATTTTCCTCTTCAGTTATGCCGGTGACGACTTGGTGTCATTGCTGGTTTTCTTTGTTTGAAATCTTCCTGGTTCTAAAAAAATCTGCAAGATTGTTAGTTTAGTTAAACACTAAATTGTTAGTATTTAAGTCAAGGAATTCAGTGCTAAGGGCTTCATTTGTTTTCCGTGTTGATTCTCAAGTGGTGGTAAGTAACCCTGCTCACCACATGGTCCTGTTACCCCAGCGCCTGTAACTATAGAAACAACATGTTTGGTCACCCGACTAAGTTAGTTGGATGACTATTTAATATATCATAACATTTAGCCCTGTTATCCATCTGTTTTTCAACTTTATTATCTAACAATGGCAATGTTTATTTTTCAAAGTATTTGTTTATGTGTGTGCTCTTAGTGGTGTTGGTATCTGGTCCGTAAAACTGACTTTGGCCACCTAACACAGAAACATTTACTGGATTCATCACGAGAAACTAATAAATTAATGTAGGTGAAAGGAGTAGTTAATTAGCTCTAATCTTCACAGTAAGGATCATTAGCGTTTAGTGAGAATTAATAATTTCATAAGACATGGAAATATATTGCCTCAAGCCAAATAGTTTATAACCATAGTATTGCAAATTGCTATTTAAAATTAATGAGTGACATTTTCACATATTGTTAGATGATCTATAATATTTTTATGTCATACCTCTAGGTCCAATAGCATGTATACTAGGGTCATGCAATTTCACTGTAAATTATTACAGTTAACCAGGCTCGAGATTCTGTCTTACTATGAAATGTTGCTCCTCTTTCCCTGGCTAATTTCTATTTCAGTTTAAACACCACCTCTTTGGAGAAGCCTTTTCTGGTCCCCTGCGTCCATTCATCCCTTTATTCTCATGGCGCCCAGCTCTTACCCTTTCAGAACACTTACTGCCATTTGTAACCATATATTTACTTGTATGTTCTTATGTGGTTAATGTTTCTCTCCCTATTTGATTACAAGTGTCGTGAAGGGCAAATAACGGAAGGGAATAATTTAATGAATGAAGGCTACAAATGAGAAAGGCATGAGATACCCTAAAGTCTCATTTTGCTCCATCAGCTGTATATATATCAAGGATTAGCTGAAGGCATCAGGTCTAATCAACTCAAAAGTTTTAACAGCCAATATTGGAGCACTTTTAAAAGTCTTGGGCTGTGTTGCCTAATATTACCTCAGACTTTGGCCTCAAAAAATACTTAAGTAAAATCAAATACCTATCCAGTTAACATCATTTATCATTGATTGCGGTATTGAATAAAGATCAGGTTTGATTGTTCTTCTTTTTTAGCTACCATTCTTATGAACAGAGTGGTAAAACTTAAAAACAAACCCTAATGTTGCCTTAGCTGTGACATTGGATCCAGGGGGTCTTTGAAGAGTTTAAAATTGTTATCTGTACTCTTTTGTTGTTGTTTTTAAGATTGGCCCTGAGTTAACATTTGTTGCCAATCTTGTTTTCCCCCTTCTTCCTCTTTTCCCCAAAGCCCCCAAGTACTTAGATGTGGGTCCTTCTGGTTCTGCTATGTGGGACGCTGCCTCAGCATGGCTTGACGAAGCGTGCTAGGTCCGTGTCCAGGATCCAAACCAGCCAAACCCTGGGCCGTGAAGTGGAGCACAGGAACTTACTCAGCCACAGGGCCAGCCCCTTAGCTGTACTCTTTGAAAGCATTTCACACTGCCCTTTGTGATTTCCACGGTATCTCACGTTTTAGCAGAGTTATTCCATGAAGATGCTTTATTTTATTTTCAAGAGTAACAATTTTTACCAAATATCCTTAGGCTAAAATCCACTTAAGATTGAGAAAATTGCCTCTCATCCTAGTTTGAGAACATCACCATTTTAAACAGGGCATGGTTGCATTGTGGAATGTGGACACTGATACTCTATCATAACATGTAATCCCTGCATCTGAATTTGACAGACCCTCCTTTCCACTTACCTCCAGGCTCTCCTCCTCCTTCCATCTTACAGTGTTGCCATTTTGTTGTCCTGAAATACAGCTACGATCGCGCCGTATCTCCTCTTACCCCCTGAAACTTCAGAAGATCTCCCCTGGCTTCAGAATGAAGTCCAAACTCCTTAGGGCGTAACCTTTGAGGCTGTCATGACCTGACCTCATCCAACATTTCCACTCTTGAAATCCTCTACTTCTTTCAATAAATCCTGCCCTTGGCTCACACCAAAAGACCTTTCTTTTCCCTACCCACAAGTTACATTTCCCAGCTCTGTGCCATTGCTTCTCTTGTTGGTGATAGGCTTCTCCTTTATCTCCACATTCCAAATCCTACTACGCTTCAAGGACCAGTTTCGTTGTCTGGTCCTACACAGAGCCGCCCTAAGCACCTGAGCCCCAGCATCCCTCAATCAGGAATAGCATTTTGTGACTGTCTTATGACATGACTTTCTACCCTGTCTGATGCTGGTTTATAGTCATTAGTTATATCTATGTCTAATTTCCCTTACTTTAGAAAATGATCACTGAGAGTTGGATTTCTGTTTCATTTTTTTAATCTCCCAAAGTGCTTAGTATAGTTCTAGTCTGGCGGGATGCTGCAACGCCGAAAGGATTAACTACGAAATAAGTGCTGTAATATACTAATGAAATACTTTGAGTTTCAGTATATGTCTGATTTATATTGCAGTGTACTTGGTACACATGTGCTCAAATCTTGGTGTATTTATGTTACATTTCACAAAATTTGCTAAGCCAAGAATGCAAATAAAAGGGGTCAGAACATGCCATCCCACAAAACGCCACTTCGGCATATTGATTATTTTGAGCTGAAGACAATTGAGAAACCTCAGATGCTGGAAGGTTCTCTGACCTCCTTCCTACCTAAAAGCAAGGCATAAATTTCCTGTGAGAAAGGTACCCTCCTTAGAGCAGAAAGAGGAGAACATTCTTATGAAGACGGGGAACCAATGCCAAGATGAATCTGTACAAAAAACCATACTGAAATAACTCTTATCTGCCACTAGCTCCCCCTATATACCTCCTAGGAACTAGTCCACCGTTTCCTGCCCAAGCCTGAACTCCTCTTTCCTTTGTCTTGTCACATCTCCACAATTTCTCACTCTTTGTTAAAATGGTATATTAGCTCTCAGGCCTATCCACTTCTTTGAGTCTTCATTTCTTTTATATGAGGGCCTCTGTGTACACATAGAAATATCAACATCAAATAAAATTTGTATACTTTTCTCCTGTTAACCTGTCTTTTGTCACTTTAATTCTCAGGCCCAGCCACAGAACCTAAGAGGGTGGGGAAAAATTCTTTCCTCTCCTACACAATCATTTTATAACCAAGACATATCTTCTTTCCCTAAAGCCTTGAGAATCCTGGAGTCTTGTGTGTGTGTGTGTGTGTGTGTGTTTTTAAAGATTGGCACCTGAGCTAACAACTGTTGCCAATCTTTTTTTTTTTCCTGCTTTATCTCCCCAAATCCCCCTGATACATAGTTGTATATCCTAGTTTCAGGTCCTTCTAGTTGTGGCATGTGAGACGTGGCCTGATGAGCAGTGCCATGTCCGTGCCCAGGGTCCGAACCGGTGAAACCCTGGGCTGCAGCAGCGGAGTGCCCAAACTTAACCACTCGGCCACGGGGCTGGCCCCATGTGTGTGTGGTTTTTGAAGGAGGCCTGATGATACAGTCTCTATGTGTAGTAGGGGAGGGGATTCTGCCAGTTCCTGTGCAATTATTATAATTTACTTAGGAACTGAGATCAGAGACTCACCCTACAGATCTACCTGGTGTCTTCAACAGCCTCAGGGATCTCTATTGGATGACCTGCTATCATATCACCTTAGTTAAGCCCTGATGTTACCTTCCAGGGTACCAGTTCTGCATTTCCCACTATATGCTGAAATTGAGTGTCCTGTTAATAGCTTAAATTCGACGTCTTTAATACTGAACTCATCATTTCCTGTCCCCTACCTCCTAACCTACTTATCTTGACTTGCCAAACTCAGGACCCCATTACTGTCTCTAAAGAATGTTAGAATAACTGCCTCACTTATGTCTCCCCACTGCCATCTGTACTACACTCTGCTGTCAGATCGGCTACCCTCCAGGTCATGAATCACATTCTCTTTGTTCACAAACTTCTTTTGCACAGATTCACATTCCGATTTCCAGCCTGGACTTCAAGGTCCTTGACTAGGACAGAAGCACTATGACATAAACAGGACACAGCTGAACCTACAGGGCCAGAATGAAGAAGATCACAGAGTGGTTATCCAGCAATTTCTAGAACATTCTGGACAACTTGATGGGGCAGCCCAGACACAACCATCATGCTAGCTTTCGTCTCTCTGTGGTTAGGCTGACTATGATAAAAAAAAAAAAAAAAAGGAGCAAACCTGTCCTGACTTTTACAATGCTTGATGATCTCATTTACCAGTAAATATTTCAGTTCCACACCGTGTCAACTCAGTACACTATTGGCAAACTGACTTTTAAGTCTTACATATAGAGAAAAGTTAAATGGAAATCTAAGACAAATTTCCTTCAAGAATAAGCCTCTGGAGAGGGGAGAAGGCAGATAGTGTCAAACAGCTGTTTCTGAGAGTTCTTTCTCCTCATGTGATTTAGTTTGGTTCTCAATATTGATCAAATTCACAAAAATTATAGAGTTCCACTTGGCCTGAGGAATCACAGCTTTAGTCTAATACTGACCGATCTTTAGGAGAAACTTTTAAACATAGTCTGAAAGAGAAAAAATGTTTCTATAAGGCTCACACTTAGTTTTTACCTCCACTTCCACCCAATCCCCAATAATATCAATGAAGAGTTGTGGTGAAAATATTGAAATGCTTTTTTTTTTATGGTGCATGTAAGCCTTACATATCCTGTCATACATTATTTCACGATCCTATGCATTTGAGCTTAATTTTATAAAAGAAGAGTCAGACTTACCTGTCATGGGTCTTAACGTGACCTAAGATTTAGCTTCTTAATCAGATAGCTCTCCTATTACTAAATCGTGTTAACTATTGATGCCAAAGTTAATTATTCAACATTTGCAAATTCTCGGTTAACAATGAAAGGAGTGGGGGCCAGCCCGGTGGCCAAGTGGTTAAGTTCGCGCTCTCCCCTTCGGTGGCCCAGGGTTTCGCCCGTTCAGATCCTGGGCTGGACACGGCACTGCTCATCAGGCCACGTTGAGGCAGCATCCTACATGCCACAGCTAGAAGGACCCACAACTAGAATATACAACTATGTACTTGGGGGATTTGGGGAGAAAAAGCAGAAAAAAAAAAGAAGATTGGCAACAGTTGTGCCAATCTTTAAGGTGCCAATCTTTAAGAAAAAAAAACAATGAAAGGAGGATCTCACTAATTGATGGTTCTTGGTTTATTGATTTTATTCCATCAATCTATTATATTTAGGAATGGCTATTCTTTAAATTTGTTCTCTACAAAAAGAGAGAAATACGTGCATATTTATGTTATCTGAAATTCTTCAGCTTGAATTCTCTCTTAGTACACACCTTGGTGCCCTGACTTCCTGCCTACCTGAGCACAGGAGGTTACAAAGTCACTTGGTGCCCCGCAGCAGAGGAGGAGGAACCATTGGACCAGGAGACTACACTCTGGTGACAGTGGCTTTTGTTTTTAGGAGTGGCCTAGAACTCTGGACTAGGATCAGAAAATTTTTGTTCTGGTTCTACTCTGCTTCCAATTGTGTGCTTCTTATTTACTTATTATGTTTTCAATAATGTACAAACACCCTCAAACCCATTGTGCAAAACAGAAATCAGGACCTTGACAAATAACCCAAATCTTAACCATATGGCTTCCTCCCTAAGTCATCCCTTTGCCTTCCCTGGCCTCGAGGAACCCTTGTTCTGAATCCTGCATTCATACTTGCCTTTTTCTCCCATTGGATATTGTTTTATTGCATCTATATGTTTTCTTGAAAGAATTTTCTGTTTTAGTTGTTTTTAACCTTAAAAGGACACTAGTCTTCTTCTAGACTTATCTTTTTTGTGTCAGTGAGTTGTTGTTGTCTAAACCGGTTTGAGGTGGGTTTTTCTGGCACTTGCGCTATAAGGACTTATAACGGGTTCAATGACCAGGCTTAACTGGAAACGAAGGACATGGTCTCGTTCCACTCAACGAGCTGAGTGTCTACCGATGGCCTGCAGCAAGAGCCTTGTGCATTCATGCTTCTCATACAGAAATGAGGGGCTCTTAGGGCTGGAAGGGAATTTTCCTGCCATCCCCTAGAGAGCATTTTAACCAGGCTGTCTCAGTGTTAACCTTGCCTTGTTTCATGGAGTTTCTTCTCTATTCGTAAATCTAAGATGGTGAGAGTGCAGGGGAGCAAGTTAACTCTCTTTCTGCAAATGAAACCTGCCTTCCCCTTTTTTGCTCTATGGTCAAGGAAGATGGGGAACAGCATGAGAGTTTTTTTTGTCTTTTCTCACTAAGGAAATTTTTTGTTTTTGAGATATGACTTTGCTGTTGATGTCAAGGAGGACTACTGGATTGGTCCGTGATGGATTCACTGATGTCAGAGCACAGGACTAGAGAAACTAGCAGGCTAACTCAGGGTGGCAGTCTTTATATTCTTGCTGACAGTGAACTAGTTAATTTATTCATTCAACAAATATTTGTTGCATATCTACCACATGTCAGTGTTTCAAAAGGTACCTGGGACTTGTTTTAATCAGGTATGGCCTAAGTCACACAGACAGAAAAATGATTGTCACGAAGAGGGAAGTTTATACTCACAGACGCCTAGAATCAGGAGGCTCAGCACAGCACGCCTTGCAGGGCCACACGGGGAAGCAGTAGGGTTGGTCAAGAGGCAGAGCGAGTGAAGTGAAAATGTGAGCAAGGGCTTTCATTGTCGTTTCCATGGGAGGAACCGATGAGGTAGGGTAAGCAGGCTTAGGATTGGCTACTTTGCATAGTTTCAGCAGGGTCTGGGGTACAGGGGTTGTCTCTAGTTCTCTATTACCTGGCCCCCGGGTGATCAGGGCAGGGGAACAGTGGTCTGGAGCGTAAGAGCTCTGTGAGGGCCTAATAAAGGAGGTGGTTGAGGGTATGGTTTGGGATTGGTTGGTTTGCATATGAAAGGCGTGCTTGCAGGTGAGTCCTTCACTATCTCTAAGAAGTGGCTAGCGCTAGGAGGCACAGTCTCTCCAGCGTCAGGGAGGCCCCAGATGTCAAAACATCAGAATAAAAAGACACACTTAATATAGACAGGTCCTACGTTAGATGGTGCAAACGAATAAGATATGGTCCCTGCCTTCAAGGAGCTCACACACTGGAAGGAAAAGCAGACATATGTTGATAGAATAATGCAGCAAGGGCAATGACAGTGTACCTTGGGTACCAATGCCAAAGGCAAGCAGCTAGCTCAGATGCAGGGTGCTGGAAAAACCAGAAGGGAATTTCTTGAAGAAATGATACCGGAACCGAGTATTGAAGTAGGCATTAACTAGACAAGAATGCCAATGAAGAGAAACTTCTGCTCAGAGGAGAGCATGAATGAAGAATGAAGGCAAACAGCATGGTTTATCTGGTGAACTTCAAAAATGTAATGTTGAGATTGAAGATCTAAGGCAGGGAGCAGAGATTTGAGATGAGAGTGGTAGGCGGTGGTGAAGTCCAGGAAGCCTTCGTATTTCTTGAGGTTTTTGACTCCTGTTCTGTAGACCAGAGTTGCGATGCACTGTGTTCTGAGAACCACTTATGTACTGCGAGGTGGTGAAAGTGTTTTTTGGTAAAGAAACACTTTATTCAAGACTGTTGCAACAGAGGAGATTGAACTCAACTCCCAGTAATGATGAGGGTTTTTTTCCACCTTTATTGAGGTATGATTGACAAATTGTAATATATTTAAAGTGTACTACATACGGTTTGATATACCTATACATTGTGAAAGGGATGCCCCCATCAAATTAATTAACACATCCATCACCTCACATATTTACCTTTTTTTTTTTTTGGTGAGAATGTTTACGTTCTGCTCTCTTAGCAAATTTCAGTTATACAATACAGTGTTGTCTACTATGGTCGCCATGTTACACATTAGACCTGCAAACCTTATTCATCTTATAACTAAAAGTTTGTACCCTTTTACCAACCTCTGCCTATTTCCTGGCCCCCTAGGCCCTAACAACCACTTTTCTCCTCTCTGTTTCTATGAATTTGACTTTTTTTTTCAGGTCATATTGTTTTAACTTACCCCCTCCTCCCACTAAAAGAAAAAAAAAGCTTGGCTGGCCAAAAATACTTGAAAATCTCTGCAAATTCCATTCCTCTCAGAAATCCATGACGCACATTAGCATATTGAAGATCCTGAAAAGTAAAAACAAAACTTTGCTTCGTTTAATTCAGTGACTTCTAGCCTTATTTGACCACAAAACCTCTTTTTTCCCCTTAGAACACAATACACATCTTGAGAAATGGTACCAGTAAGTGGTGACCCATTGAATGATTTGACACTGGGGAAGGACATTATCAGCTTTGAATCATATAGATTGCTTTAGAGCTGATTCCAGCTCTTGGAAATAGCAGAAGTGATAGGAATGGAGAGGCGGAGATGAATTTAAGAGATAGTTAAGAGCTAAAGCAATGCTTTACTGATTAAACAGAAGTAGTGAAATCAGATTACGGGAGAGATTATGACACTTTGGGTTTGAGGAGCCTGTCTGAACTTGAGGTAAAGATATCCATCAGGCAGTTAAGGTAGAGCTTTTGCATAAGAGTTGTATGTTTGAAATTATAAGACTTTATTTGATTTCACCAGGAAAGTTTGTTGAGAAAGAAGAACGTTAGACAGAGTACAGGCCCCAGGGAACCTCAACTCTCAGGCAAGAGAAGAAAGAAGAGCCAAGAACCTAACAGGCAAGAAATGGTAAAAAAGTAGGTGGAGTCTCATTGGCAATAAATGCAAGAGAATGGAAAGTTGAAGGAAAAAGAGTGATCAACAGATTCCCATGTAACAGAGGGTTTGGCAGGCTTGTAATGGCTCACAGAGCCAACGCTAAATTTCTGGGAGTTTTGCAAGCCAATTGATGCCAACCAAACTGATAGCTGAAATCAGCCATAGTGAATGTATTTGATCATTGAAAGAGGAAACCACTACAAATCCAGGTTCTCAGACTTCTGCTCTGAGAAGGTAGTCGTTCAACATTTACTGGAACACCACTGGATAACAACTAGAAAGTCCTGTTTGAATTTGTCCGTTAGGAGGTAATTTCCAGAGGGCATTCTTTTGAGTGGCAGAATGGATGCCAGATTACAGTGGGTTAAGGAGTGGGAAGTATGAAAATGAAGGGCTTTAATGAGAAAGGAAGATGTAAATTATATTGTAGCCAGAGGATAATTTGAAGTCAGGGAAAGGAGAAACAAGCATATTTATAGCTCAAGGGGTTGTTTCCAACAGAGAGAGAATACAGGCTGAAGGTACAAGGTGACACAAGGTGAAGGTCTCAGGGGAGGGACGAGAGGATGACATTCAGGGCCAGGTGTAGGGGTCCTTGAAAATGAGGCAGGATGGCTTAGCATCTCCGGCTGGAAGAAAGACGCAATCTCTGAGAAGGAACCAACATTTGCCATTCAACCTGCATTTAAACTTGTGGGATTCACATCTGTCTTCAAATAACCTTGGTTGCTTCAGAATTTGAGAGCTAACAGTTGCTGCTACTTGTGTTTTTTTTGGGCAAAATCCTGCATCTTTCCCTTAGTCACTCACATACAACATGATTTAAAGATATTCTTGTATTACGAAATTAAGGGAGAAATAACAAATGTGTGAAAAGGAGTATGTTATAGGTCTTGAATTGTTTAGGTCTAAATTTAAACTAATAAATTCAAATTATGGGTATTTTAGCTGTCCTAACGTCTGGATTTGGAGGGGTAATGAATAAATCCTGTTTTTAGTTTCTTGCCCAGTTTATCCTGCTTCTCCTGCCATTTTCAGGCCCAGATTCAGGCTGCTATGGTTACTTATTTTAGTCCATTTCTGACCTAACAAGGTCCTCTCGCTAAGGAGTATGAAGTCAGGATCGAGGATGTCATCTTGCTCCTTATTGCCATTTCTAATCCTGGTAAGGAAAACAAATCATTGAGACTGGAAGGAAAGATTTGTGAGTGCATTTTCTGAGCCAGGATTGTGTCTCATTCATCTTTATATCCTCATTCATCCGTTTATTCATTCAATAAATATTTATTAAAAGCACACTATTTTCCGGGCAAAATGCCATAGGCTAGAGATGATTGGGTAAACATACAGAGCTTTTAGTATAATAGGAGAGATGTATAATAAGTAGCCACACAAATAAATATATATAATTACAAAAGGTAGTAAGTGCTTTGAAGGAAAAATGAAGAGTTAAACGAAATATTAAAAAAGAGAGAGTTGACTGAATTTCTGCAGTCATGGGAGGGCTTCTCTGGGACAGTTCTGACACCTGAAGGATGAGTAGGAGTTCTCTAGGCAAAGTGCAAGGCAAAAGCATTCCAGGCAGAAGGAACAGCCGCTGAGAAGGACGTGAGGCAGGAAAGCTTTGTTGTCTTCAGGAATTAAAAGAAAGTAGTGTGAGTAAAATCTAGCGAGAAAAAAAGAGCTTGAAGAGTTGGACTCTGTTAAAGCTTTTGGATTTTATTCCAGGTGCAATTATAGACCAGTGAAAGATTTAGGGCATGGCAATGACATAACCTAGATTGTGTTTTTAAAAGAGTCCTGTGCCTGTTAAGTGCAGAAGGAATGGAAAGGAGCAGAGCAGAGATGGGGGGTCCATTTTCGAAGCTGGATTAGTTGATCAGGTGAAAGACAATGGTGGCTTAGACTGGGGGTTCGCCTTGGAGATTGAGATAAGGGCAATCTTTGCATTAGATTTTCAGAGAAACTCTGCTGGTACACCATTCTCATTCATTATTTTACTGTATGTCCTAGATAAAACAATAACATAAGAAAAATAAATTAAGGGCACAAGAATTGGAAAGTAAGGGATCTGAAAAAATTGTCATTATTTGCAGATGATTCACGCAGAGACTCCAAAGGACCCATGGAAAAATTAGAAATAATGTGAGAGTTTAGTAAGGTTTCTAAACACAATATTTAATTTTAAAGTGAATAGAGGAGGAAGAGAATGCTGGAGAGAGATGATGGCTAGAAAGTAGAGGAATATCAGTTTAAAAAATAAAAAAAAAGAGAGAAAGAAAGGAAAAAAGGAGAAAAAGAGGAAAAAAAAGAAAGAAAGGAGAAAGGAAGGAGAGAGGTAAAGACAAAAACTGTTATACTCCATGTACTTGAACTAGAAGAATGGAAAGTTGTGATTGGATGGGTGCATACATGAATTATTGTTATTAATGTGATGAGTTCCTGATCTAGGTGTGACTTGGCAGTGGGTTATTGAGGTGGTTAAGGAGAAGTCACCGAAAAAGAAGCAGTCAAGGAATTGAATGATCAGGTGATGGATCACCCAAGGTTGTGTTGAATTGACTCAGGATGATGGCAGGAGTTGGGATGGAAGAAACCTGAGTTGAGCACTTGGTCTTTCATGAACGAGGGGCAGTAGATGATTGCTTGGGGGAGGGGAAGAGGGAAGTATAAGTAGATGATTGATTCTCCAAGGAGCAGGAGTTCTACAAAAGGGAGAGAAAATAATGTGCTGGGAGTTGCAATAGGGAGGAGGTGGATGTTTCTGTGAGTCCTCCGTTTGAGAGGACTGCAGAAGACATGGCACCCCTAAGAGACATCTGTGGCTCGGTTATGGCAAGAAATGGAAATGATCATTCAGAGAAGATGAGAAAAGTAGAGAAGAGTTTGCTAATTATAGATCAGAATTTTGAAGAGCACTTGGCCAAGTGTCAGTGCACAATAGATGCTCAATATATATTTATTGATCGAATTAATAAATCAACCAATTAATGACGAAGGTGATAGAGAAGCCCATATCATCTCGAGCCTATAACCCAACCCAATTTAGGAGTGCTGAAACTTTGCTTTCTTTATTTTAAAACTCCATTCAATATATAAATGTATCAAATTAACATGTTGTACATCTCAATTTACACAATGTTATATGTCAAATTATATTTCAATTAAAAACAAAGCAGAACAAAAAACAACTCCATTCAGGCATCAGGAAGATCCTCAACTCTCAGTTGGAGAAACACTTCCTTCTTGGAATTCTTTGTTCCTTTATACAGGGGGGTTATTATTCTAACAACAGGATTCACTCTGATTTTCATGTTTCTGTCAAACTGAAAGTATCAAGTGCGTTTAACAAACACCTCGTCTCACAGCCTCCATACTTACCTATTTCTTTTTTAAATTTCCACTGCTGACACCCTTAAATGCTCTTTTTAAACACATTTTTAAAGTTGTATCTTAGTTTTCAGACTTAGTGATATACTTAGTGACATCCCCCATGTCACAGTATACAGCATTTTCAAAGTCCTCCATGATAGCTATAAATACTTCTAAGTCCGGCAATGCAGAGTATTTTCCTGAGGGGAAAAGATGACCATCTGAGGTTAACGAATCTTGGCTTTATCACGGGGTAGCATCTCGCCAAACCAATTATTAATTTTTAAAAAAGACATAGGTTTATGTCATGCCTTAAACAGAACCTTTGACATTCCAAATTATTTTTTTGTTTTTACTACACACTACCTCAACCCTCTTTTTCTTAAACAAAACAAGCATTTCTACTGAAGGCATTTATAGTTCATTTTGGTAAGTTTTCAACTGCTTTATTGAGGTATAAATGAGAGTCAATAAACTGTACATATTTAAAGTGTACAATTAGATAACCAAGAAACTATCGCCTCAATCAAGATAATGAATGTATCCATCACCTTCAAAAGTTTCTTCCTGTCTCAATTCTCTCCTCCCCGCCCTCCATTTCCAGGAAACCACTGATCTGCTTTTTGTCATTATGGATTAATTTTGCATTTTCTAGAATTTTATGTAAAGGGAGTTACACAGTATGTACTCTTCTTTGTCTGGCTTCTTTCACTCAGCACAGTTATTTTGAGAGTCAGCCATGTTGTTGGATGTATCGGTAGTTCCTTCCTTTGTATGCTGGGTGGTCCTCCACTGTATGGATAGACTACAGTTTACTTATCCAGCCATCTCTTGATGGACATGTAGGTTATTTCCAGTTTGGGGTTATGACAAAGCTTCTATAAACATTCACGTACGTGTCTTTGCATGAACATATTCTATCATTTATCTTGGGTAAATACCTAGGAGAGAAATTGTGGGGTCATATGGTAGACATATGTTTAACTTTTTAAGAAACTTTCAAACTGTTTCCCAGAGTGATTGTAACGTTTCACTTTCCCACCAGCAGTACTTGAGAGTCCCATTTGCTCCACATCCTTGCCAACACTTGGTATGGTTCATCTTTCTAATTTTAACAATTCTAAGGTACATAGTGTTCTCTCCTGCGAGTTTTATTTTGTACTTCCCTATTGACTAATGATGTTGAATATCTGATGATGTGGTTGTTTGTCATCCACATGTCTTCTTTGGTTAAGTGTCTGTTTAAATTGTTTTCATTTTTTATTAGGTTTTCTTATTTTCTTATTGCATTTTGAAAGTTCTTTATATATTCTGGATGCAAATTGTTCAACAGATATGTAATTTGCAAATATTTTCTCCCACTCTGTGGATTGTCTAAACAGTATTTTTTGAAGAGCAAAAGTTCTTACTTTTGATGATGCCCAGTTTGTCAATTTTTTATTTTATGAGTTACACTTTTGGTGTTACATCTAAGAAATCTCTACCTAACCTAAGGTCGCAAAAATTTTCTCCTAGAATTTCTTTTTTAGTTTTAAGTTTTACATTTAGGTCTATGATCCATTTTGAGATGGTTTTGGTAAAAGATATGAGGTACAGATCGAAGTTTTCTGTTTGTTTTTGTTTCGCACATAGATAACCAAATGTTCCAGCGCCATTTATTAAAAAGACTACGCTTTACCCAATCAAATGACTTTGCATCTTTGTCAAAAACCATGGCTATACACGTGTGGATTTATTTCTGGAGACTCTTCTGCTCCACTGATCTACTTGCCTATCTTGATGACAATAAGGCACTTTGTCTCTGTAGCCTTATAATGAGTCCTGTAGCCAAGTAGCATAAATCCTCCAATTTCATTATTCTTTTTCAACGGCATTTTGGCTATATTAGATCCTTGACATCTCCAAGAACTGGCTTGTCAACTTCTACCAAAAAAAAAAACTGCTGGGATTTTGAGTGTGAATGCATGAATTGGGGGAGAATTGACAGCTTAGCAATATTGACTTATCCATACCAAGGATATATATCTCTTTCCGCTTATTTAGGTCTTTTTAAACTTCTCTCAGCAAGGTTTTGCAGTTTTCAGGGAACAGGTGTTACACACCTGTTTTTAAAATCAGATTTATCCCTAAGCCTTCATACTTTTGATGCTGCTCTAATATTTTACACTTTAATTCTTCTTTTCCAGTCTGGATGATTAATATTTTTTGTCCCTTTTGACACTAGTTAGAACCTAGAACTCCAGTAAAAGGTTGAGTAGAAATGGTGTTAGTGAGCGTCATTATTTTCCTCCTGATCTTAAGAGGAAAATATTCAGTCCTTTACCGTTATGATATTAGCTCTATTTTTTCATAGTGCCCTTTACCAGTTTAAAGAAATTTCCTTTTATTCCTAGTTTGCTGAGAGTTTCTATCAAGTGTCAACGTTAGATTTTGTCAAGTGCTTTTTCTGGGTCATTTGAGATGACCATACAGGTTTTATTTTTTAGTCTATTAATTTGGTGAATTACATAGTGGTTTTTGAATTTTAAATAAACTTCACAGTTCTGGAACAAACCCTACTTGGTCAGGACGTGTTTTCCTTTTTATGAATTGCTAGATTTGATTTGTTAAAATTTTGTTGAGAATTTTTCATCAGTGTTCATGAGGGATATTGGTCTGTAATTTTATTTTCTCATAATATCTTCGTTTTTAGTTAGAGAGTAATTCTGGCCTCATAGAACGAGTTGGGTAATTTTCCCTTCTATTCAATTTTTTAGAAGAGTTTTCTAGAATGATATTTTTCGTTCTTAGGTATTTGATAGAATTCACCAATAAAGCCATCTGGGCCTGTAAATTTTCTTTGTGGGGCAGAGTTTTAACTATTAAAAATAGATATAGCACTGTTTATCAGATATAGGGCTATTCCTGTTAGCCACTTCTTCAGTGAGTTTTGTTATTTGTGTTTTCCAAGAAATGTGTCCATTTTATCTACATTCTTGAATTTACTGGCATGAAGTTGTTCATAATATCCTTAATTTTCCTTTTAGTATCAGTAGAATCTGTAGTGATGTCACTCTCTCATTTTTTATATTGGAAATTTGTTTTCCCTATTTTTTTCCTCCTGATTGATATGGTTAGGGCTTTATCAATTTTATAGATTTTCTCAAAAATTTATAAGAAAGACCAAACTTTGGATGGATTTTTCTCTATTTTTTTCTGTATTCTAATTCACAGATTTCTTCTATGAATTTTATTATTTCCTTTCTTCTGCCTACTTTGAGTTCCATTGGCTCTTCATTTTCTAGTTCCTTAGGATGGAAGCTGGGTAATTTTGAGGCCTGTCTTCATTTCTAGTATAGGGGTATTAGTGCAATAAATTTCCATCTAAGTACTGCATTTAGCTGTATGTTGTGTTTTCATTTTCATCCAATTCAAAGTACTTTCTACTTTCTCCTTTGATTTTTTTGATCCATGGATTGTTTAGAAGTGTGTTATTTAATTTCAAAATATTTAGGGATTCAAAAAATATAATTCTAGGGGCTGGCCTGGTGGCGCAGCGGTTAAGTGCACACGTTCTGCTTCGGTGGCTCGGGGTTTGCCAGTTCGGATCCCAGGTCCAGACCTATGCACCACTTGGCAAGCCATGCTGTGGCAGGCATCTCACATGAAATAGAGGAAGATGAGCACAGACGTTAGCTCAGGGCCGGTCTTTCTCAGCAAAAAGAGGAGGATTGGCAGCAGATGTTAGCTCAAGGCTAATCTTCCTCACAAAAAGAAAAAAAAAGATAATAAAAAAACAGGCTAACAGGAGAAAAAAATTTTTTAAATAATTCTATATTGTTACTTTTAACAGCTTTCTTGATATATAATTTACATGCCATAAATTTTGCCCATTTAAAATGTAAAATTAAATGCTTTTGATGTGTTCACAGAGTTGTGCAACCATCCCCACAATCTAGTTCTAGAACATTCTCATCATTCCTAAAGGAGGCCTTGTACTCATCAGCAGTCACTTCGCATCCCTCCCCTGGTTAGGACACCACTAATCTACTTTCTTTCTCTATAGATTTGCTTATTTTGGGCATTTCATATAAGTGGAATCATATAATACCTGGTCTTTTGTGATCGAACTCTTTCATATAGCAGAATGTTTCTGAGATTCATCCATGGTGTAGAATATACCAGCATTCAATTCCTTTTAATTGACAGATATTATTGCATTTTATGGTTATACTGGTTTGGGTTTTTAATTTACTTTGATTGTGGCCAGAAGTCATATTTTGCATGATGTGTAGGCTTTTAAACTTATCAACACTTGTTTTATGACCCAGAACATGTACTATCTTGGTAAATGTTCTTGTGCACTTGACAAGAATTTCTGTTCTTCTCTAGCTGGATGGAGTGTTTTATAAATGTCGGTTAAGTCAATTTGGTTGATTTTATTGTTCAAGTCTTGCATGTCCTTTCTGATTTTCTGTTTACTTATTCTATCAATTATAGAGCGAGGAATACTGAAAACTCCAATTTTAATTGTGGGTTTTTCTATTTCTCCTGGCAGTTCTATCAGTTTTTGCTTCATGTATTTTGTATTTGTCTATTAGGTGCATGAACATTTAGGATTTTTAGGTCCTTTTATTGAATTGTTCCATTTATTATGATGATATGACCCTCTTTACCCCTGGCAATATTCTTTGCTTTAAACTTTCCTCTGTCTGATCTTAATATAGGCAGTTTTAATTAGTGTTAGCATGTTATGTCTTTTTCAATCCCTTCACTTTTAACCTATATATTTGTGTTTTTGTTTTTGTTTTTTTTTGAGGAAGCTTAGCCCTAAGCTAACTGCCAATCCTCCCTCTTTTTGCTGAGGAAGGCTGGCCCTGAGCTAACATCCGTGCCCGTCTTCCTCTACTTTATATGTGGGACACCTACCACAGCATGGCTTGCCAAGCAGTGCCATGTCCACACCCAGGATCCGAACCAGGGAAACCTGGGCCGCCCAAGTGGAATATGTGCACTTAATCTCTGCGCCACCAGGCCGGCCCCCATCTTTGGGTTTAAAGTGGATTTCTCATAGGTAGTACATGGTTTCGCTTGCTTTTTTAATCCCAGCTGACAATCTCTGCTTTTTATTTTGGGTGGTTAGACCATTACATTTATTGATATGGTTTGGTGCATCTTGCTGTTTGGTTTCTTGTTGTCCCATCTTTTCTTTGCTCCCTCTTTTCTCTTGTTCTGCTTTATTTTAAATTACTTTTGTAGAATAGTTATTATTACTTCCTTAAATGTTCGGATAAAATTATTTTATCTCTTTTGTCGGCTTGTTAGCTATAATTGTTGTATTATTTTGGATGTTGCTTTACAGTTAATAGTATACACATCTTTTATTTATAAGAGTCTACCATTAAGTGATACAACGCTACTCCACGTTTAGGATAAGAACCTTACAGCATTATGCATCCACTTCCTCCTCACCCCTTTGTGCTAGCGTTCTTATACATTTTACTTCCGTGTGTTGTATCAGCTCCACAATATATTGTTGCTGTTTTTGCTTTAGACTGTTCATTATATTTTAAAGCTATTTAAATAATAAGCAAATGAGTCTGTTTTATTTACCCACATAGTTGTCATTTCTGATGCTCTTTCTTCCTTGGTGTAGTTTTCCATCGAATATCATTTCCTTCTGCCTGAAAGACTCCCTTTAGTATTTCTTGTAGTACAGGCATGTTAGGGATTAATTCTTTCTTTTGTGTGTCTTAGTCTTTATTGTGTCTTCATTGTGGAAAGATAACTTTGTTGTGTATAAAGTTCTATTTTGACAATTTTTAGGAGAGTCTTTAAATATATTGCTCAATTGCTTTCTGGTTTGCATTGTTTCCTAGGAGAAATCTGTTGTCATCCTTGTGTTTTAATATTACAAATTATTTAATTAATATTATTATAATAATATTAATATTATTTAATATAAATTATATTATGTGCTTCTCTACATAATATGTCTTCTTCTCTGGCTGGTTTTAATAATTGCTCTTTGTCAATGGTCTTGGAAAATTTGATTATGACAAATTTGATTATGATAAAAATTCGTTTTTCTTGTGTTTGGGATTCATTGAGTTTCTTTGCCCTGTGGTTTATTTAGCCAAATTTGGGAAATTCTGGACCATTTTCTCTCAGCTATTTTCCCCACTCTTGCAGATTCCAATTACACATATATTAGGCCATTTGACGTTTTACCATATGTTACTGATATCCTATTGAATTTGTTTAAGTCTTTTCTCTGTTTCTTTCTGGATAATTTCAATTGCTAAATCTTCAAGTTCACTAATCTTCTTCTGCAATGTCTAATCTGCCATTAATACCATCCAGTGACTTTTTCATCTCAGAAATTGTTGTCTTCACCTCTGGAAGAGTGATTTGAGTCTTTTTAAATATCTTTCCTGTCTCCACTTAACATATTCAATCATTCTCTAACTTTGGAACATATAGAGTACAGTTACTATAACAGTTTCTTATCTACTGATTCTATCCTTTGTGTCATATTGATTTCTCAATTGATTGATTTTTCTCTTCATTATGGGTCATATTTTTCTGCTTCTTTGCATTCCTAGTAATTTTTTGTTGGATGCCAAACACTGTGAATTTTATCTCATTGTATGCTGGATACTTTTGTATCCCTATAAATATTCTTGATCTCTGTTCTGGGACAAAATTAAGTTACTTGGAAACAATTTGATCCTTTGGGGTCTTACTTTTAAGCTTTTCTAGGCAGGACCATAGCAGTGTTTTGTCTAGGGCTAATTTTGGCCCATTACTGAGGCAAAACTCTTTCATGTACTCTACACAATATTGCATGAATTATGAGGTTTTCCACTCTGGATTGTGGGAACTGGGACTATTCCTAGTTCTGTGTGAGTTCTGACAGTGTTCCCCTCTAATATTTATGGGTGGTTCTTTCCCTGGCTTTTGCTAGTTTCCTCCATGCATACACTGATCAGTACTCAGCTGAAGACTCAAGGGGTCCCTCTGCAGATCTCCAGAGTTTTCTCTCTGAAACTACCTCCTCTCTTAGTCTGCCCTGAGAAATCTAACTGCCTTGGACTCCCTGAATTCCTAGCTTTTTCTTCTCAGCTTAGAAAGATTGTTGGGATTCATCTGAGTTCTCTCTCCCTGCACTGGGGTCTGGAAACTCTCTCCAGGCAGTAAAGGAATAATCATTAAGACTCACTTCAGGTGTTTTTATCTCTCGAGAATCATCATCCTTTTTTTTTTTTTTGCCTGATACCCAATGTCTTGGAAACTATTGTTTCATATATTTTGTCTGGTTTTTTGTTTTTTTCATTCAGGAGGTGTGGTATAATAAGAAATATATGTGGTCTTTGTCCTGGTTCTTGGCATAGAGCTCCTACAATCTTTGGAATTTCCCGAGAGAGAGGAATGTCTTTTGTTATTCATAATGGGCCTCTTTCATCCCATCTGAGTTTATACTAATGAGTTGACATAGGGTGGGGTCCCTAGATAACCTCGTGAGAGAGCCGATCACCAGAAAGAGTAAGTAATTAGAGGGTTGGAACTTTCAGCCCCATTCCCACTGACCTCCAGAAAGAGGAATGGGGGTTGGGGGAGACTGGAGAGTGAACTTTACTAAAACTCTTCTACAGAGATTCAGACAGCTTCCAGGTTGGTGAACACATTGACTTGCTGGAGGGATGTGGTGTGCCAGGAGAGAGCGTGGAAGTTCCATGCCTCTGCACCCACATGCTCACACATCTTGTTCTATGCATCACTTCCATTTGGCTGTTCCCGAATGGTAGTCTTTATAATAAGCCAATTAGAGTACAGTTACTGTAAGCAAAGTGTTTTCCTGTGTTCTACAAGCCACTCTAGCAAATTATCGAGCCTGAGGAAGAGGTCAAGGGAACCTCCAGTTAATAGCTGATTGGTCAGAAGTACTGGTTGTCTGAGACTTGTGACTGACATCTGGAGTGGGGACAGTCTTGTGGGACTGAGCCCTTACACCTGTGGAGCCTGATGCTAACGTTGAGTAGTTAGTGTCAGAATTGAATCGAATCATAGGAACCAGTTGGTCTCAGAAAGAACCTCCAGAGGTGGGTAAATCTGGTCCCCATTAACCCATCTTGGCTATAAGTAAAATTTTTCTATTTCACAAGTGTAGATAAATAAAATATGAAATTAATGGGGCTGGCCCCGTGGCCGAGTGGTTAGGTTCGCGCACTCCGCTGCAGGCGGCCCAGTGTTTCGTTGGTTCGAATCCTGGGCACGGACATGGCACTGCTCATCAAACCACGCTGAGGCAGCATCCCACATGCCACAACTAGAAGAACCCACAACAAAGAATATACAACTATGTACTGGGGGGCTTTGGGGAGAAAAAGGAAAAAAATAAAATCTTAAAAAAAAATGAAATTAATACATAATCAATAGGTTCACTGAGTGTTAAAAGAATTTACCCACAGTATAGAAGCAGAAATAGAATTTCTGGACACATACGCACAACTTCAGCAAAAGCAAGGTGAGAAAACAAAATAGTTTGGTATTCAGGCAAACGTACTGAATCCCCCACCCTCCCAAGTGAAAAGAAACTTAGCACGCAAGACAGAGACAAAAAATCTATTCTTGAAGAATATATGTAATTTACAATTTTTTTGGTAGCCAAATTTAAAATGTTTTTTTAAAAGTATGAGATTAATTTTAATACTATGTTTTAATTAACCCAATATAGCCAAAATATTATTATTTCAACGTATAATCAAGATAAAACTTATTAAGGAGATATTTTACATTTATTTCTACTAAAACTTTGAATCTGGCATGTCTTTTAAGCTTAAAGCACATTTCAATTAAGACTAGTCCCATTTCAATTGCTCAGTGTCACTTGTGGCTAATGGTTGCCATATTGGGCAGTGGGATTACAGAAGAACCTAATGAGGTTGCGAAATAAAGAAGAAAAATTAGGAAAGATAAAAGTGAGGTGAAACAACACCACAAAGATGAAAAGAGAGTTTAGTGTTAACATCCTACCCACATCCCCTCAGCCTTGTCCTCTATATACATTTCCTCTCTATAAACCTGTGATTCTGTGAATACCTGTGACACTCTGCCTGAGATGACTTTTCTGACCAAAGAGTAGGCCCAGGCCACATTCATGGCAAGTGAGAAGTGTCAGAGTGTTAATGCTCCCAAGAAACAGCCTGTAGCCAGTGACAGATGAGAGGTTGGTGGAGAACTGCTCCAGCTTCTTTGCCCGTTGACTGGGATAACTCTGAGACATGCACAAAGTTCAGAAGAGTTCTCCGGTAGGTTTTAGCTCCAGCTGCCCCCACAGTGGTTACTCGCTTGATAGTATCATTGGATCCCTTCCCTTTCATATCTTACTTAGTGTTTCCTGGAATTGTCGCTCAAATAAATTATTTGTACTCAGATTTTTGGGTCTGCTTCTGGGGAATGCAAACCAATGCACATAGTTTAGGAATAAACTGGGAGGCAAAACAGCTCCACTACAAAGCCATTAGAAAAATTAAAAACGGCAAATAATAGAACAGACATAATATAAAACCGATTACTGAGACAAGGGAAAGGCTTGACAATCACAGTCTGCAGATTAAGAAAAAAAGACAAATTAAAGCAATTTAAAGAGAAGAGAAGACATTTGAAGGAGAAAGACTAATTAGAATAAAGGTAATTAAGGTCCCGGAATTAGAGAAACTAACAAATGGATCAGAAATTGTACTTAAAAACCAATAGAAGAGAATTTTCCTGATTAGAGGAAGGACTTAATCTAGAACATTTTGTTTCTGGAAAAAATTGATATAGGAGCAGCTAAACTGAGATATATCCTAATGGGTTTTCATTTCACTGATTAAGACAAAATTCTTTACATATCCAGGCAAATACTAATTATTTACTGGGAAAAAAATCATGATAGCCTCAGACTTCTCTAGGAATTATTCAATGTCTGCAAAGTACTGAGAAAAAAAAAGTGAGAACCAAGAATGTTTTTCTCAGTCAAGCTGACATTCAAATATAAAGGCAAGAAATAGATGGACAATCTTAACCATGAACCCAGGACCCACTTGACCTTTATGAAAAACAACAAAAATCAAAGCCAAATAACCAAGAATTAAAGAGAGAAGCCACAGTGAAAAGACTGCTGATAAAGACTGCATTAATTTAAATATAGAATTAAGACCAAGCAATGTGGTCACAGAATGTAAATGCTATAAGTCTTGACAATGTAAAAAAAACGATAATATAACAATAGAAATGAAGTGTGGAAGGAGAGAGAGGGAAGTGGGAAGAGGTTTATTTGTGATTTCTTTGATATTCCTCTATAACTGGGGCTGCACAGATACAGTCTAAAGTTGCTAAAGATGCTAAATCAAGAAATGGAGAGCTAATGATAGGAAATAAAGCTCTAATGGTTGCAAAACAAAACAAAACCCAAAAAGCAGATAATAAACCTTCAAAATTATCCAAAGAAACACATATAAAACTATATAAAACCAAATACTGAAAAGACCATACAAATAGCAATTGGTAGCAATAGAAAACTTAAGATAAAATGGAATAATACATACTAAATATATCTCTAATACTAATATGTATAAATGAGAATAAGTTCACCCATTACAAAAAGCCACAGAATAGATCAAAGAAAACCCCACAAAATCTAACCATACATTTAAGAGAACAAAACACAGTCCAATTGCAGAAAAATAAGAGATTCTTTGAAGACAGCTTAACAAACAGACAAACAAAAACCACGTAAACCCTGGCTAGTGTAATAATAAAATTAAAAGCAAAAGGAAAAAAGGACAAATACACAAAATTAGAAATGGAAAATAACTATTGATATAGAGGAAATTAAAAGATCCTGAAAAAAATACATTTGAAGATATAACTGAAAAATATTGAATAGCAGAAAAGATAGATAAATATAGACAGACAAGCAAGAGTGGAAGAAATTGAAAAAGTTATAGAAAGGGCATCCCCCTTAAAATCTCCAGCCTCGTGTGGTTTCACTGTTAATTCTTTAACATTTTCAAGAAATAGGTAAGTTGGATAGAATTTAAACTGTTGCAAAATGCCAAAAAAGGAAATCCTTCAAATTATATTTATGAAGAAAGTCTAACACTGACATCAAAATCTGACAAGACAGGGCCAACTCACTTATCAATATTTCTGTAAAAATCCTAATCAAACAATGACAATTGTGGTTCAGCAGTACTTAAGAAAACATGCCTTTACTAATTATGTTCTTCCCTGAATTGCAAGGATGAGTCAATATTAGGAATACTATGAATAGATTATATCTTATTAATAGCCCAAAGGGGAAAAAATGTTTATAATCACTTTAATAGATGTGGAAAAAATATTTGACAAAGTTCAACATCCAACCTGATTACAAAAATAGAGGACAAATTAAGAATAGATGACAACAGCAGAATATACATTTTTCTCAAGTGGACATGAGACATTCTCCAGGATAAACCAAGTGTTAGGCCATAAAACAAGTCTTAATAAACTTAAAAAGATTGAATGCATACAAAATATCTTTTCTGATAAGAGGGAAATGAAACTGGAAATCAAGAACAAAAGGAAAACTGGAAAATTCACAAACATGGAAATTAAATAATACACTCTTGAACAACCAATAGGTTAAAAAAGAAATCACAAGGGAAATTAGAAAATACTTTGAGCTAAATGAAAACAAAATACCACATAACAAAACTTGTGGGATGCAGCAAAAGCAGTGCTAAGAGAGAAATTTTTAGCTGCAAATGCAGACATTAAAAATAACCTTCATCATGTTGAGGTGGTTGTTTTCTATTCCTAAATTCTTGACCGTTTTTATCACAAAGGGTGTTGAATTTTACGAGATTTTTTTCAGCAGCAATTGAGATGATCATGTGGGATTTTTCCCTTCATTCTGTTAATGTGGTATGTTTTATTGCCTGATTGTTCATATTTTGAACCATCCTTGCATTCCAGGAATAAATCCCACCTGATCATGGTGTATAATCCTTTTAATACACTGCTGAATTCAATTTGCTAATATTTCATTGAAGACTTTTGCATTGAAGATTTATACATCAGGGATATTGGTGTTTAGTTTTCCTTGTAGTGTCTTTGTCTTGCTTTGGTATAAGGCTAATAGGGGTCTCATAGAATGAGGAAATTTTTCTCTGTCTTCAGTTTTTTGGAAGAGTTTGAGAAGGATAAGTGTTAATTCTTCTTTAAATGTTTACCTTTAAATGTTAGAATTTACCAGTGAAACCATCTGGTCCAAGGCTTTATTTTGGTTGGGAGATTTTGATTACTGATTCAATTTCCTTATTAGTTATAGGTCTATTCAGATTTTCTCTTCATTCATGGGTCAGTTTTGGTAGATTGCGTGTTTCTAGGATTTTTTCCATTTCATTTAGCTTAGTCAATGAGTTAGTGTACAATTGTTCACAATATTCTCTTATAATTCTTCTTATTTCTCTACAACTGATAGTAGTGTTCCCACTTCCATTTATATTTTTAGTAATTTGAGTCTTCTGTCTTTTTTTCTTAGTCAAATAGCTAAAGATTTGTCAACTTTATTGATCTTTTTAAAGAATTAACCTTTGGTTTCACGAATTATTGTTATTGTTTTCCTCCACTCTATTTTATTTATCTCTGGCTTAATCTTAATTATTTCTTTATCTGCTAGTTTGGGATTTAGTTTGCTCTTCTTTTTCTAGTTCCTTAAGGTATAACGTTAGATTATTGATTTGAAATATTTCTTCCTTTTTAATGTATGCATTAACATCTATAAATTTCTCTCTTAGCACTGCTTTTGCTGTATCTCATAAATTTTGGTATGTGGTGTTTTGTTTTCATTTAGCTCAGAGTATTTTCTAAGTTCTCTTGTGATTTCTTCTTTAATCCATTGGTTGCTCAAGAGTATGTTGTTTAATTTCCACATATTTGTGAATTTTCCAGTTTTCCTTTTGTTATTGATTTCTAGTTTCATTCCATTGTGATCAGAACAGACACCTTGTATGCTTTAAATCTTTTAAAATTTACGAAGACTTATTATGACCTAACACAAGGTCTGTCCTGGAGAGTGTTCCATGTCCACTTGAGGAAAATGTGTACAGTCATGCCTCACATAATGATGGGGATACATTCTGAGAAATGTATCATCAGGCAATTTTATTGTGTGTGCATCATAGAGTATACCTATACAAAACTAATGGTATAGCCTACTACACACCTAGGCTATAAGGTACTAGTCTTATGTGACCACTATTGTATATGTGGTCTGTCACTGATCAAAACGTTGTTATGCAGCACATGACTGTATCTTGCTGTTGCTGGGTGGGGTGTTGTATATATGTTTTATTTATGTGGAATGTTCTGTGTAGATAAGTTATCTATCTATCTATCCATCTATAATCTATCTATCCATCCATCCATCCATCCATCTATCCATCCATCCATCTACGGATCCATACCCCATCTTACTATGGAAACTTTATACCTGTTAAGCCCTTGGCCTGGAAAACTGCTCCCCTAAATGTTCTCATGACTGGTTTCTCCTCATCACCCAGATCTATGCTTAAATATAACCTCAAAGAAGTTTTCTCTGACCACAGTGTCTAAAATTGCACGCCACCTCACCACATCCCCAGTCACTCTCTATCTTGTTTCCTGGGTTGTTTTCTTCATAGCACTTACCACAATCTGAAATTATATGATTTACTTTGTTCTTTTTTTTTTTTTTTTTTAAGGATTGGCACCTGGGCTAACAACTGTTGCCAATCTTTTTTTTTTTCCTGCTTTATCTCCCCACACCCCCCACCCCCCACCCGTACACAGTTGTATATCTTCGTTGCATGTCCTTCTAGTTGTGGGATGTGGAATGCTGCCTCAACGTGGCCTGACGAGCGGTGCCATGTCCGCGCCCAGGATCCGAACCCTGGGCCGCTGCAGCGGAGCGCGCGAACTTAAACACTCGGCCACGGAGCTGGCCCCCTACTTTGTTCTTTACTTGGGTATTCTCTGTCTCTTCCAGTAGAATAAGCTCAATAAAAGCAGATTTTGTCTTGTTCACAGCAAGAGCTTAATAAATATTTGATGAACATGTATTTGCTGATGTTTGTAAAATATCATCTGTCTTCAAAGTAGCACACTATTTCTACTTAAATAAATTTGTTTGTCTAGTTTTTCATGTTGGGAGATTAAGAGGCAATTCTTATACCCTGTGTAGTTTTTCTGTACTTTTTCCTCTGCTGAAGTTACTACCTTTAAATTTCATCAAAACTCTTTTCATCCTTGGTTGCATTGGGAGTAGAAATTTGGACCATCTAGAGCAGTTTACACTACATCCTTTACAATTTTACATGTTTTGATCAAATCCTTACTAACTTTTTTCTATACTAGTATTTCAATTTTAGAGTAGTTTCCATAAAACTTCTTTTCCACAAGCAAATCCTTTAAGCAACATTGTATTCTTCTCTGAATATTTACTGTAACTATATCTTAGAGCAAAAGGTATTTCCTAAGATGATTATTCATTAAAGTGAAATTATTTAAGAGAATCTTCAAATTTCAGAGTAGAAGGGAACATTAACTTATTATTTGTTATTCATGTAAATTTTCTTGTTTTGAACTGCCAGTATTGAATACATATATTCATATGTATATTTCGTATATATTTTTTTCATATATATTAAATCAACATATGCAATTCATTTCACTACTTGGAAGTTTGCTTAATTGAAACGACCACTTTCTTATCAAAATTATGGGGTTTTTTTCATGCCATCTTTTAATAACCTATAAAGAAAGACAAAATCATTTGCTGTTTTTACTTTGTCTCTTTCTACCTTTAAACTTCCTTTTCTTCCTGATATCAGAGTCTCTTTCTTTTTATCCAGTCTCCCAGATTTGCTCATCTTCTCATGTGCTTTGAGTCTCAAATGCTACCAAACATTGTACTTGACCCAACGCCTGGCACTTCTCTGTCTCTGCATCTGTTTGCAACAATTTTACCTCTAGGCAATATTTTAGAATCTATTTAATTCTCTTTTATTTATTTAAATTTTATTTTTATATATTTTATATAAAATTAATGTAAAACATATTTTTTATTATTTTATTTTTATATATTTATATGTTTTATTTTATTTATTTATTTTAATTCTATTTTATTTTATTTATTCTAAATCTATTTAATTTGTATTTAAGAAGCAAGAAAGTGAAAGAGATTGTTTAATGCATTCCGGGTCAAATCACTACCTGTGATTGTTATTTGTTCTTATTTTCTCCCTGGGCTTATTGTTTTTGTTTTTCATGGAAAAGTAATGGCAGGGCTGGCCCAGTGACATAACGGTTACGTTCGCACACTCCGCGTCGGTGGCCAGGGTTTGCAGGTTCCCATCCCTGGCACGGACCTATGTACTGCTCCTCAAGCCATCAAGCCATGCTGTGGTGGCATGCCATATACAAAATAGAGGGAGATGGGCACAGATGTTAGCTCAAGGCTAATCTTCCTCAGCAAAAAGAGGGAGACTGGCAACAGATGTTAGCTCAGGGCAAATATTCCTCACACACAAAAAAATAGTAATGTCTATAAGGGACAGACATGGCCCCCATGTCCTGGGAAGAATAGAAATAAAACTCTCTCATTTAAAAGTGGTGTTATACTCCACCCAGTTTTTCACTGCATTTTCAAATCCTCCCTTCTTATT
This sequence comes from Equus przewalskii, assembly GCF_037783145.1. Lineage (NCBI taxonomy): Eukaryota > Metazoa > Chordata > Mammalia > Perissodactyla > Equidae > Equus > Equus przewalskii. Next base: position 12,913,187 of record NC_091860.1, read on the forward strand.
CTAGGAAGCTTTCTCCTTTGTCTGGACTCTTTTAAGGAATTGTCATTCGTATCACACATTCTAGTACACCTAGTTTTATAATTGTTTCATGTTATGGTACTATTTCCCCTCTGCCCTGAATAATGTAAGCTTGAAGGCAAGACCATGCTTTAATAGAAAACAAACGAATAGCTCTTTAAATAGTACTGTAACTCTAGATTATATATCCCGTAGTGTTATACTTTTAAATGACGTGTTAATGATGTAGTTTGTGAGAGGGAGTCTAGTCATTTAGATGCAATTGCAGTTTCCTAAATTTTCGGTTAGTAAATAGAAAAGGGTCATTCTTTATAAGACATCATCATTTCTTCAGCACACTTTTGAAGAAGTTTTGTTCTCCTTGCTCACTCATCACTGTCACTCACCCCCCATCATAATAATTGCAGCAATCTTTATAGATTGGTTAAAAATGTGCCAATGTGTTAAACACTCAACATATGTTATTTAAATCCACCAGCAACATTGTAAAATAAATACTATTATTATTACTATTAATAATAATTATTGTTAGGATCTCAGTAGACAGAATTGGATTAACATGATCCTTGGCTCATTCATGACCCATGTTTGTTATTTAGTTATTCAATTGTTGATTTTTATAACGTAATAAGCGTCTATGATCCCACGACCTGAAACAAAATCTAGGACCATGAGCTACATCTAAGACCTTCTCTTCATCGACCTCTTCCCGTACCTCTGCGCACCTTAGGTCATAGAAATGTAGGTATTGTTATCCAGCATCTTACAGATGAGGAATCTGAGATTTCAGGAGTTTGAGTTTTTTTTAGATCACCCATCTAGTAAATGGACCATCTGGGACCCAGATGAAGCTGTGCCTAACTCTGAATTCTAGCCTCTAAACTGCTCGTGTAGTCTCCAATTGTTCGTCGGGAAGGTGGCAGAGAAGCGATGTTCAATGAGATAAAGTAGATACTGGGACCTAAATCTTGGAAGAGACAATCACCACCTAGGTGTGCACTGGTTCGTCTCCAGCCTTGAGTTCCATTTTGGTTTGTTGGTTTGTCTCGTTTTCCCAGCCCTCTCTAGGTTGTTCATAGCTCAGCCATCCTGTGGCTGGGCATACTACAGTTTGTTCAGTTTTAAAAAACCAAACCAAAAGGAGATATAATTAAGGGCAGCGTAATGTAAATTACTTAGGTTTGGAAGAGAATTTTTTCTAAATGACCACCTTGCTGCAAATGGCAGTTTGAAAAATGGTAATTTCAGCAGAAAGGCTTTATTTGTATACTGTAAAAAGAACTCTCTTTTGGTCTTCAATTGATGGTGGGTAACGTGCAGTCAGATGTTCTCTGGAAGAATATATATAGATTTATACTACATTGTTTTATCCTGCTAGTATATTGAATTACAGATGAGAACACACACACACATGCGCACACGCACACATACACTTTCCTCCTGTAATTCTATACTACATAGAAATGCAAAGTTAAAGAATAGACCAATTATTGTATATTAAGAAGACAATAAGAAAAAAGAAACCCCACAGAGCAACGTGTGCCCAGACACCCAGGAGAATGTCAATAGAATCGAAAGGTGCGTCCTCTGGACGTCACAGGGGTTTGTCCTCAGGTAATGATTGCCTTTTTGGATTTAATGGACTAGAGTGTAAAACTTGATGCTGGAAACTAGCAGAATGATTGATCCTTAACAATAGACTTAAACAAGAAAGAAAGAATGAGTAGCCGGGCATTAAGGGTATATGATGACTGAGGCAGTGATGACAAAGAGGGGACAGGCCTCCATTACTGACGCCAAGTGTGCGGAGCGCTCAGGTCAGGATATTAGATTATCAGGTCCCTATCTCTTCACAGTGACCATCGTGGCACACATGTGGTTTGTGTAAATAATTTATTGAACTATATTTCTAGCCTCACAAGAGAAATAGTGTTACCAAAATAAAGCATATCAACAACTTATCTGAGGTGCTTTACCTAATTCCCAGTTGTAATTAGGTGGTGGTTTTTCCCTTTGTTTATTTGCACTAATCAACTTAATCACATCCAGTACTTAGAAAATAAGGGAAATTGCTCAAATTATGGCTCATACATTCTATTTGTGTTGTTGCTCACCATACGTGGGCTAGAAAGAAACCACATGGTATATTTAGTACCAGTTTTGCTGATACTGTGTTCTAAAAACTTGAGCATTGATAGATATTATTGTGTTTTGTGTGTGTGTGTGTGTGTGAGGAAGATTGGCCCTGAGCTAACATCTGTTGCCAATCTTCCTCTTTTTGCTTGAGGAATATTGTCACCGAGCTAGCATCTGTGCCAGTCTTCCTCTATTTGTGTCGGATGCCGTCACAGCATGGCTTGGCTAGAGGTGTGTAGATCCACGCCAGAGATCCGAACCTGCGAAGCCTGCACCACCGAAGTGGAGCATGCGCACTTAACCACTAGCCCACCAGGCTGGCCCCTATTGTATTCTTTTTTCAGTGATAAAATCCATATTTCCCCTTTGAACTCCACTTAGCTGAACTGACTGCCTATGGTGTCCAAATGCCTAGTATTTTCAAACTTCTTCATAATATTTTTGTCCCTGAAATAAAAGAATGCAGAAAGTAAGAGTTCCCCTGCTCTGTTTGGAAGTGAGTTCCACTTTGTTTCAAATGGAAAAAGTCTCTTTGGCTGAGCACATGTGGATCCGATAGAGCGCTGAGCAGAAATCAATTCACTGAGTGCCTCGTATATATATTATACACAGTACCACGCACCAAGCACAAGCCCAGAAGAAAACAGATCTATTTCCTGCCTACAGGATGTGCAGTTGGTTTCTAACAGCCATTTTCAAGCTGGGAAAGTTTTCTTCAAATCTAAAAAGATATAGATGTCTTTTGTGTGGGTGCTATTCTTACAAGTTTTGGTATCAGTGTTATGCTAGCCTCATAGAACATTCTAGGCAGATTTTCACCTGTAGCTATGCTCTGGGATTGTATTAGGAACTATCTATTTCTTAAAGGTTGGCTTTACTTCATCTAGAAAACTGTGTGGCACAAGTGGTTTATTTGAAACTCACATCTCCAGCAACCTTCAGTGCTTTCTATCCTTGGTGTAGCCTGGGTTTCTGTCTCCTTTGGAATCAATTTTGACAATTTATATTTTCCTAAAAATCACCTCTGTGATTTCTTATTGCCATAAACTTACACACGGGAGTCTCTAAATTATTATTGTAGAAAACATATACACCCAAAAAAGTTGAAAACTTATATCCACACAAAAATCTGCACCAGGGTATTTACCAACAGCTTTATTCATATTTACCAAAACGTGGAAGTAACTGAAATGTCCTCCAGTAGGTGACTGGATAAATAGCCTATGGTACATCCAGGCAATGGAATGTTATTCAGTGCAAAAAGGAAATGGGCTCTCCATGGAGGAACCTTAAATGCATATCACTAAGTGAAAGAAGGCAATCTGAAAAGGCTTCATACTCTATCATTCCAACTGTATGACATTCTGGAAAAGACAAAAATATGGAGACAATAAAAAGATCCATGGTTGCTGAGGGATGGGGAAGGCAAGGCAGCAGGAGGTGAACAGGCAGAGCACAGACGATTTTTAGGGCAGAGGAAACACTCTGTACAACACTATAATAACAGATACATAGCACTATACATTGGTCCAAATCCGTAGGATGCGCAACACCCAGAGTGAGCCCTCAGGTAAACTTTGGATTTGGGTGACTATGATGTGTCGTTGTAGGTTCATCCTTTGTAAAAATTGTACCATTTTGATAAGTGATATTGGTAATGGCTGAGGCCAGGCCTGTGTGGGGGTATACGTGAAATCCCTGTACTGTCATTTCAATTTTACTATAAACCTAAAACTGCTCTAAAAATAGAATGTCTTAGAAAAAACATACAAAACAATTAAAGGACCTTGTCAGCAATCAGAATATACTCAATTCAAAAGAGCCACTGTAGCTGGAATCCTGAGATCTAGAAGCCACTGCAGCTGCCACAGCTGCCTCTCAGCACCCACAAAGCTAGTGACCAGACACCAACTCTGGAAGGATGAGGTGGGCCCCTGCAATTGCCTCTCTATAATTCAGTGCTATTTCCCCATGATATTTCTTGTTAGTGGAAATAGCAACAATGACGTCCTCACTGCAGCCATCGACTGTGAAGGAAATGCATTTGATTCGGTGGTGCCTAATTTGCATAGAGAATGTAGCACCAAGAGTCTAGGAAATGTGGGTTATTTTGTTTGAGCTTTTCACCCTTGCAGTACAGGAAGGCACCTGGTTGGAGCTGAGGAAGCCAGTCCTGGGTATCTGTCATAGACATAAAAGAACATATAATAGAAGAGATGTGCTAGTCTCAATCTTTGTTATTCATGCACACATGGAAAATTATAGTGTTGGTGCTTCACACGAGTGTTACACTCCACACGCTTGAAAGACTGGATATAAATTATTCGGAATTCTTCTATGTGAGAGATTTGTCTTTTTCTCCCCATTTATTTACTTATACAATCATTTGTTGCTATCTGCATGGACTCCTGAAGGTTCATTTTATACTTTGGGTTATAATCCAATCCTAATTTCTTTACTATGTGGCTCAAATTATTCCAGCCTTGACCGTTGGGAGCTCTTTCAGTTGGCTCCTGTGTCCTTTCGCCATCTATTTGATTTCTGTAGTTTGGGTGTGTGTGTGTGTAGCACTTTGTTACTTTCTGGCACTGCAAGATGCTCTAGGCTCATCTTGCGGATCCCCTGACCCAGCTGAAGAATGAGCCATTGTTCCAAGGATATCAAATTCTTTTGTTGGAGAATGGTACTAGGAACAAAGATTGATCTGGGCTTTCATTGCCATTCTTTGACTTTTGACCTTTCCATGGCCTTATGTTTAGCCATACATGTTGTAAACATCATATATCTAAATTTTCAAAAATTTAGTCTTATAATCTTACAAATCTTATAAATCTAAGATTTATAATCTTAGTCTTTCAATGTCAAAGTTTGGGCTATTTATATTTGCTGTGATTGTTTATATTAGGACTCATTTTTGTAATACTTCTGATTTGTCCTATTTCTGTGTTTGTTTTTGCTTTTCGATCAATTATTTGTTTTGTTTTGTTCCTCCTTTCCTATCTCCTTCTGGAGTGATTAACTTTGCTTATGTTCCTTCTGTCTCATTCTATTTTGCCTCGTACTTGTTTGAAAATGTATGCTCTATGTACACTCTTAGTTGATACCTTAGGTATTTTTACAGGCATTTAACTCAACAGAATCTGAAGTCAATTAATATCTTTACCTCATTCCCAAACAATACGAGGACCTTAAGACGCTTTAAAGGTGATTACCGCCTCTCATATCATAATCTATTGTTGACCTCCCATATTTTCCTCCCAACAAAGTAAGCATTATATTATGGTTGTGCACATTCAATGTTTACTTAGTTTTGCCCACATATTTCCAAGTATTTTTCCTCATTATTCTTCCTTGCATCTTGCGTCTTCTGTCTTCAATCATTTTTCTTCTAACTGAATTACATCCTTTGGAATTTCCTTTAGTGAGGATATTTTGGTGGTAAATCTTTCCAGTTTTTGGTCTTCTAACAATATCTTTATTTTGCTCTAATTATTGATGTTTCACGATTCACTGGATAACCAGACCATGAGGCCAAAATTAAAAGGCAGATAAGTGCCACCCAGAGAACAGACTAGTGCATGATTTAAGGTCACTGAGAACAGACGACACACAGACCAGGCTCAAGTGGTACAGCATTTACTTGCAGTAAGAGAGGAAGAAATAGTGCCCAAGTTCCAGCCCCTTGCAATGCCTTGGTCCACTACAGCCAGCGCACTTTGGCAATGTAGCTGCACACATCCCACTTTATGCTGCAGTAGAAGGACCTGACGCCCTCTCCTGCCATGGGATCTAAAATACAGAAAGCTGGAGGCATGTGGGAGGGCCACTGATGCTGTGCTTAAGTATACATCAAGCCCAGAATATGGAAAGATATTCCTCCACAAGGTGACAAGCCCAGCACAGACTGCGCGTGCTCTCTATCTCCCAGTTAGGAGAAATTGCATATGACTGTCTTTCCTTTCGATTGAAATCAACTTTTGCTAAGTGTGGAATTCTAGAGTGACAGTTTTTCCTCTCAGTACGTTGCTATATTATTGCACACTCTTTTTGGCTTCCATTATTGCTGATGAAAAGTTAGGCGTGAATCTACTTATCATTCCTTTGAAGATGATCAGTTTTATCTCTCTGGCTGCTTTTAAGTTTTTTTCTCTTTGTCTTTTGAGTTCTGAAGTTTCACAGTGATTTGTCTATGGGTGGATTTCTTTATTATTTTCTTGTTAGGGATTCGTTAGGCTTTCTGGATCTGAGGATCAGTGTCTTTCCCCAGTTCTGATAAATTCTCAGCCATTAACTTTTATAATATTGTTTCCACTCTCTTTTCTCTGTTGCCCCTTTTGTTTACTCTGATAAAATGCTTGCTAGACATTCTTATTCTATTTTCCACCTATTTGAGACTTTCTTTTCTATATTCCATGTCTCTTGATCTCTCTTGTGTATTTTCCATGTCTTTGTTCCTGTGGACTGCATTTTAACTGATTTTTTCAGATATAATTTCAAGTTGACTGATTTTTTCCTTAGCTATAGGCTTAACCCTGTGAGTTGTAATTTTCCTTTGTTATATTTTTAATTTTAGAGGTTATAGGGTTCTTTTTCAAATCTTCTTGGTCATTCTTTGTAGCCTTCTCCCCTCCAACATGTGTTTTTTTCAAACACCCCCAAACAATTCTGCAATTCTTAGCAGACATTGACTGGGTGTCTATAACTTTAATTCAATTTTGACATTATCTACCTTGAGATAGTGTCAGATCCCACAGGTGAAGAACTCAGTCCCACAAGACTGCCTCCGGTTGAGATGGCCAATTGCAAATCCAGGTTGTCACCTGTGCTTCTAATCAACCGCTATAAATCAGAGGTTCTCACAACCCCCTCCTTGGGTTCAATTAATTCGCTAGAGCAGCTCATAGAATTCAGGAAACTGGTTTGTTTACTAGATTAATGGTTTATTACAAAGGATATTAAAGGATGCAAATGAACAGTCAGATGAAGCGATACGTAAGGCGAGGTCTGGAAGGGTCCCGAACACCGGAGCTTCTGAACACGGAGTTTGGGGTGCGCCACCCTCCCAGCACGTGGATGCATTATGGTCCACCAACCCGCAAGCTCTCTGAATCCCATTCGTTTTTGGGTTTTATGGAGGCTTCATTACATAGGTATGAATCATTAAATCATTGGCCATTCGTGATTGAACTCTGTCCCCAGCCCTTCTTTCCTTCCTGAAGGCCTAGGGGTGGAGCTGAAAGTTCCAACCCTCTAAGCACCTGATTGGTTCCCTTGACAACCAGCTCCCATCATTAGGGACTTTCCAAAAATCCTCTTATTGACATAAACATGTTTCAACTTATGCGTTGAAAGGGACTTGTTATAAATAGCAAAAGACACCTTTATTACTCTCATCTCTTAGGAAATTCCAAGGGTTTCTAGGAGCCTATGCTAGAAATAAGGATGAAGACCTAATATATATTTCTTATTATAAATCACAATATCAAACCCCCCTGCTAATAATGCTTAAGTTTCTATTTTATTTCTTTAAACAATCTATAGTTAATATTCTATTTCAGTAAATTCCAATAACTAAAGCCAAGCTGGGTTAGATGTTTAAAATGTTGCAGACTGAATTTCTGCTTGTTTTCACTCATGATGTCCTGTTTTCTTATGTTTTAAGATTTTTTAAAACTGTTATTTCCCTTGCTTTCATTTTTTTTTAAATCAATAGACTTTTTTTCCTTTTTTTTTTTCCCAGTTTTAGATTTACGGAAAAATCAACTGGAAAGTACAGACAGTTCCCATGTCATTCTTCACCCTCAGTTTCCAGGATTAACTTCTTGCATTAAAGTGGTTTATTTTCTATAATTAATGAGCCAATATTGATACATTATTATTAACTAAATTCCATAGTTTACATTTGGGTTCACTCTTTGTGTTGTACATTCTATGAGTTTTAATAAATGTATGACATGAATCCATCATTACCGTATTATACAGAATGGTTTCACTGACCCCAAATTCCATGTGCTCTATTAACTGCTCTTTCCCTCCCCCATGCCCTGGGAGCCATTGATCCTTTTACTGTCTCCACAGTTTTACTTTTTCCAGAATGTCATATAGTTGGAATCATACACTATATAGCCTTTTCAGGCTGGCTTCTTTCACCTAGCAATATACATTTAAGGTTCCTCCTTGTTTTTTCATGGCTTGATAGCTCATTTCTTTTTAGCACTGAATACTATTCTATTGTCTGGACGCACCAGAGTTTATTTATCCATTCGCCTGCTGAAGGACATCTTGGTTGCTTCCAAGTTTTGGCAATCATGAACAAAGCTGCTGTAAACATCGGTGTGCAGGTTTTTGTGTGGACATGTTTTCAACTCATTTGGGTAAATATCAAGGAGCACAATTGCTAGAGCTTATGGTAGGGGTATGTTTAGTTTTGTAAGAAACTGCCAAATTGTTTTCCAAAGTGACTGAACCTTTTTGCATTCCGACTAGTAATGAATGAGAATTGCTATTGCCATACAACCCTGTCAGTGTTTTGGATTTTAGCCATTCTAACAGGTCTATAATGGTATTTCATTGTTGTTTTAATTTACAATGCCCTAATGACATAAAATGTTTAGCATCTTTTCATATACTTATTTGCCATATGTATGTCTTCTTTGATAGGGTGTCTGTTCAGATCTTTCGCCTGTTTTAAATTGGGTTGTTTGTTTTCTTATTGTTGAGTTTTAAGAGATTTTTTTATATTTTGGATAACAGTCCTTCATGAGATATCGGTTTTGCAAATATTTTCTCCCAGTCTGTGATTTGTATTTCATTCTCCTAACAGCATCTTGTTCAGAGCAGAAGTTTTAAATTTTAACGAGGTCCAACTTACCAGATTTTTCTTTTATGGATTGTGCTTTTGGTGCTGTGCCTGAAAGGTATCGTCAAACCCAAGGTCACCTAGATGTTTTTCTCTCTTGTCTTCAAGGAGTTTTATAGTTTTGCATCATACATTTAAGTCTGTGATCCACTGTGAGTTAATTTTTGTGAAAAGTGTAAAGTCTGTGTCCAGATTCCTGTTTTTCCAGCACCACTATTGAAAAGACTACCTTTAACATTAAATTGCCTCTTCTCTTTTTTTCAAAGAACAGTTGACTATAATTGTCTGTGTCTATTTCTGGCCCTTCTATTCTGTTCTATTGGTCTATTTGTCTATTGTTTCACCAAAATTGCACTGTCTTTATTACCACAGCTTCATAGTAAATCTTGAAGTCAGGTAGTATCAGTCCTCCAAATTTGGTCTTTTCCTCCAATGTTGTGTTGACTGTCGGGATCTTTGTCTCTCCATATGAACTTTAGAATCAGTTTATCAGAATCTACAAAATAACTTGCTGGAATTTTGATTAGGATTGCGTCAAATCTATAAATAAGTTGGGAAGAACTGATATCTTGACAGTATTTAGTCTTCCTATTCATGTACATTGAATGTCTCCCCATTTATTTGATTTCTTTCATCAGAGATTTGTAGCTTTCCCTGTATGAGTCCTGTACATATTTTGTTAGATTTATACCTAAGTGTTTCTCTTTTTTTGTCATGAGTATAAATGGTGTTATGTCTTTAATATCAAAGTCCTATTCTTCATTGCTGATTTAGAGAAAGCAATTGATATTTGTATATCAACCTTGTATCCTGCAACCTTGCTATAACTGATAACTAGTTTTAAGAGATTTTTGGTTGATTCTTTTGTATTCTCTACATAGACTGTCATATCCTCTGCAAACAAAGACAGTGTTATATCTTCTTTCCCAATCTGTATAGCTTTTAGTTCTTCTTCTTGCCTTATTGCGTTAGTAAGACATCCAGTACAATTTTGAGAAGGAGTGGTAGGAGGGGACATTCTCACCTTGTGCTTAGGGGGAAAGCTTCTAGTTTCTTGCCGTTGAGTCTGAAGTTAGTTGTCAGTTTTTTGTAGATGCTCTTTATCAAGTTGAGGAAGTTCCCCTCTATTCTTAGTTTGCTCAGAGTTTTTATCATGAATGAATGCATGTTGGATTTTGTCAAATGCTTTTTCTGCATCTATTGATATGATCATGTGAAATTTCTTTTTAGCCTGTCCATGTGATGAATTGCATTCACTGATTTTCAGATGTTAAATCAGCTCTGCATACCTGGCGTAAATCTCACTTGGCTGTGCTGTAAAAGTTCTTTTTACGTATGGTTGGAATCAATTTGCTAATATTTGGTTAAGGGTTTTTGTATCTATATTCATGAGAGATCTTGGTTTGTAGTTTTCCTTTCTTAAATGTCTCTGTCTGATTTTGGTATTAGGGTAATGCTGATCTAATAGAATGAGATCAAAGTAGTCTTTCTGCTTCTTTTTCTGGAAGAGATTGTAGAGAGTTGGTATAATTTTTTCCTTAAATGTTTGGTAGAATTCACCAGTGAACTCTTCTGGGCCTGATACTGTCTGTTTTGGCAGGTTGTTAATTATTGATTTAGTTTCTTTTACAGATATAGGCCTACTAAGATTATCTATTTATCCTTGCGTGAGTTTTGGTAGATAGCATCGTTCAAGATTTTGGTCCATTTCATCTATGTCATCAAATTTGTGGGCATAGAATTGTTCATAATATTCTTTTATTACCCTTTTTATGTCCATAGGATCAGTCGTGATGACTCCTCTTTCATTTCTGACATTAATAATTTGTTGCTTCTCTCTTTTTTTCTTAACCTGGCTAGAAGTGAAAGTAGACTGAAGCTTGGTTGATACTCTATTCCCCAAAACGTTTCTTCTAGAAACAGACAACTCTTCCCCTTAGGTCAGCAAAGAAGTTATTTTTAAAAGCACTTAGAAAGATCCTCTGGTGAAAGGCTCAGAGAAGGGAGTCATCAGTACAACCACTTTCTAGACAATAACAGAATTCCTGGAGTGTAGAAAGGCTGCTGGACCATCAGGATGTGGAAAATCTGATGAGACTGGATAATTTCACTGGATATATCGTTCTAGATTGGTGGTATTTCTCCTTAAATACTTTAAATATTTCACTCCACTCTCTTCTTGTTTGCACAGTTTCTGAAGAGAAGCTTGATATAATTCTTATCTTTGCTCCTTTTCCCTTTGGCATCTTTCAAAATTTTCTCTTTATCTTTGATTTTTCTGCAGTCTGAATATACAACAAAGTATAGAGTTTTTGGTATTTATCCTGCTTAGTGTTATCTGAGCTTCCTGGATCTGTGATTTGGTGTCTGTCATTAATTTTGGAAACTCTTAGTCATTATTGCTTCAAGTATTTCTTCTGTTCTTTTCTCTCTTTCTTCTCTTTCTTATTCCCATTATGTGTATGTTACACCTTTTGTAGTTATCCCACAGTTCTTCGATATTTTCTCGGTCTTTTTCATTTGTTTTTCTCATTGCATTTCAGTTTTAGATGTTTCTATTTACATTTCTCCAAGCTCACTGATTCTTTCCTCAGCTGTGCCCAGTCTACTGATGAGCCCATCAAAGGCATTCTTCATATCTATTATGGTGTTTTTGAGTTCTAGCATTTCCTTTTGATACCTTCTTTGAATTTCCATTCTATGTGTTTACCTTAACCATCTGTTCTTGCGTGTTGTCCACTTTTTCCATTAAACCCCTTAGCATATTAATTGCAATTGTTTTAAATTCCCAGTCTGAATCATTCCAACATCTCTGCCATATCTGAGTTTGGTTCTGATGCATGCTCTTTCTCTTCAATTTTTTTTTTTTTGTTGAAAGCCAGAGGTGATGTACTAGATAAAAGGAACTGACGTAAACAGGCCTTTAGTGTGAGATTTTATGTTTTTCTGGCCAGGGGTTAGGCTGTGTTTACTGATTGCAGTAGTGTTGCTTGGTGTCAAAGGCAAAAATTTCCTCTAGTGTCCTTATTTTTGTCTCTGCTGCTTTCTTTGGGTTTCCTCAGAGACTTCTTAAATGAGATCTGAGACATGGCAGTTCTTTCCATTGTGCCTCCATGTTATTGTGCAGGAACCCTGTTGATGAGGTGGTAAGGTGTTGGGGGAGGGGAAGCATTCAATCGTCCTATGATTAGGTTTCAGTCCTTTAGTGAGCCTGTGCCCTTCAGCTGTGGTCTTTTCAACTGCTTCTCAAGCTTGTTTTGTTTTGTTTCCCCTTTAGGTGAGAAAGGAAGGCTAGGGTTGACTGGAGTTGGGTATTTTTCTTCCCCTACACTGGTTAGTATCTGGTAAAACCTCAGTTAGGTAGGCTCTGGTAAAACAGTTTCTCTTGAGGGAAGGCCTTGTTAGAAAAAGAGCAGAATTATCTGGGCCTAGTTCAAAATGGCTACTTTTTGCCAGAGGCAGAAGGAGATTTTTCTCCAATCTTTGCTGAGAAAGTCTGGGAAGGCTCTGGAGGGAAAACTCAGAAAATTGTGGCGGCCTCCCTAAAACTGGATCCCCTTGGGATTTTTAATTCTCAACTTTGTCCACATGGAGCCTCTAGCAATTCATCAGTTACAGCTCAAGTTTCCCTACAGTGATGCTGTTCTTGGGGGAGGTGCTGCTTCAGTCAGTTGTGATTCTCTGGATCTGTCTCTCCAATTTTAGGGGGCAGTGGTTTGCCCTGTGACCTCAGTTCTCCGGTGGCTCTAAGAAGAGTGGTTGATTTCCAGTTTGCTCAGCTTTTTTCTTGTTGTGAGGTCAGGAGTGATAAATTTCAAGCTTCTTACCTGCTGGACTAGAAACTGGAAGTCTTTTGCTTTCATTTTTCTATATTGTTTTAACGTGCCTTACTCATACTTTAAAGAGTTTGAGATGGCCTGAAAAACTGATTATGTGCATGTTATTTAAATGGAAATTAGATATTAAAGCTATGAAAAGAATGAAGCAAGAATGCTGTTTATATTGCTGTTATGGTTACTGTGCCTAAGCATTACACTGGACCAGGAATTTCCTGACAGTGAAATCAAAAGAGAGAAAAACCCTAAGTTACATAATTATCTTTACCTTGTGGAGTAAACATATTAATTTTTGAATAAAGATAATATTCCCCTGCTTCTAAACTCTAAAGTAAATTTGTCACGCAGAATAAACAAGTGGAGCACTGAGCAGCAGACACAGAACAGATAATGTTTTCATCAGCGGTCAGCATGTTATTTCATGTAGCCCTTTTTCACAGTGACTTCCAGTAAAAAGCAACATTAATGTTTGACTCAGTGAAGGCAGTTCTGAGAGGGTCTACTTTAATATGCTCTGGATCTATATTAATATAACGCTGCAGTAGGCTAGAACCGTCACAACCTTAGGAAATGAATGGATGGCGTGGGAGTCTGTCTTTATTAAATATAGCTTTTCTCAGTTGGACCTTAGTAGCTATTGGGTGTTAGCTGGGGCCCAATAAAGACAGCACTTTTTGCCAACCATGTTCTGAAGTGACTGAAAAATAAAATATCTCAGGGTCACAAACATCACCTTCATTGCTCATAAGGCTGATTTTGGAAAATGTGGCTTCTAAGTGTAAGCAAGTGCACTTCCCACTCCTGAACCCCAGAAACAGCCTGACGAATCTACATGGCGCCAGGCAGCCCTGGACCAGGGAAAGCCCTCCACAAAGGGAGGAGCGGAGAATATTTGTGCTCTTCCCAAGTGACAGTGAAGGAGTGTAGCCTGTGCATACCCCCAGTTTCTCCTTCCAAACTGCCCAGTCAGATTAGCTCACTAATGCAGAGAGAAGCCAAGATGTTTGTTATTGGGGTTCTTCTATTCTGCATGGGGAGTGGGAAGAAGCATTCACAGAAGTAATATCTGACCAGGTGATTCAAGGCTCTACTCTCTGGCAAGAGCTGTAAAGCAATGGCTACTGGTTAAGACATATTCATAATACCAATAACACTGTAGATGTCCTATCTGTGTTTGTGTTATGAAAGTTGAGAGGCTTAAGCAGTTGGTCACTCAAAGGGAGGCTGCCCCTTCTTGGCTAGAACTGGTAGACAGGGTGACCTGTGAGAAAAACCAAAATGCTCCTCAAGATGCGTAGGCGAGTGCTTGATTGAGACTTGACACCTCTACGCCGTAACATATAAGCAAAGTGATGTTGGCCCAGAAAACAATGAATTGTCTGCTTTTAGGGCTGGAATGAAAAGTCAGTAATACCCAGGGAAATGCCAGATTCTAAGCAGCATAAGCTCTTGGTATGAACACTGGGCTGCATTAGCTGAAAAATGTTCCCCCCCAGGTAACAAACACAGTGACTTCCTGAATTAAGCAAACAGGGGATTTAGAGTTCTGGAATAAAATTCATTTTGGGGATAGTTGGAGGTTTCATGGAAAAATACACTTTATTTTAAAGGGAAAGATGAGAAATCGAGACAATAGATATAGACGGCATACTTTTTAACTTGCTGCCAAAATATTAACCAAACTGTGTGTTATTAAACATCTCAGTCATTTAAGGGGTTAGGCTAATTAACCACAGTGAAGTTTCAGTGCCAAAGCTATACCACAAACAAGGGTTAGAAACTATGTACGGTCAGCAGTCTGAGCCATTCCAGAGACGCACTTCAGTGGAGCTGCCCAGAGCAGAATTTCCGTCTTTTGCTGTTTCCTTCCACGGGTTCCACTGGAAGCTTGATGTGAGCAGCTGAAAAGTGTGAGTAACTGTTAGCGCTTCCATTTCTCTCAGCAAAGGGATTTAATTAAACTCGGTTACACACATAATTCATACATCTCTGATTGTTCTTTCTAAGCCCCTTTCAATATTACTTTGGCTGCTAATTGCAGCTTGCTTGGAGTGGAAGCGAAAGAATTACACAGGGTAAACATATTTAGTATTTTTTTCTTTATTTAATAAAGACACAGCTGATAAACACATCCAGTAATTAGAGGACACGGTAGATGTATGCCATGGAAGAAGAAGATTTGGATAATAATAATTTCATAAAGTTAGCGAGAATCACTATTATTATATGCTTACTGGTCCATGACAAATTGAATTCTTATTTCTTCATGTTTGTTAGGGGTGCCGTAGGTTACATTGTTTCAGAATCTGCATTTGATTCAAATTAAGCCGAATGCTAAGTTCTTCACTAGGTAAATGCATAAAAAGGAAAGAAGAGAACTCGTGATTTCTGCTGAATTTTAGTTATCTGGAGATCCCATCCAGTGTCTCCAAACTTACTTGCCTAAAGCCAGATTTTATGCCATTCATCCACTAAGAAACATTTAATAGCTATTATCCACAGAATAACTCCTACAAAAGCAAGTTTGGTGAACAAATTCAAAGCTTTTCATAAGTTGGCCTGATTTTATCTCTCTAGAGACTAACCACTCTTATTAATGTCTAGTCAGACTAATCTATGGCTTTTCTTCAAATCCTGCATGTTTCCCTTATCTGCTCAATCAATTCTTTATGCAATATAGCATAGTAGGTACAAGCACAGCCTCCTTGTTTCAAACTTTGTGCTACTGCTCAGTAGTTGAGCAATCTTGGACAAGTTTCTTAATCTATCAGCACCGCAGTGTATGCATCAATCAAATGGACATAATAATAATATTTATCTCATAGTGTCACCAGAGAATGAAGTGAAATATTGCATATAGATGGCTTAGAACAGTGCTTGGCTCATAGTAAGCGTGCAATAAGAATGAGCGATGATGATGATGATGATGGTGATACTGCTGCTGCTGGTGATGACTGGGAGCCCTTCTCCAATATCTACTTATTAAAGGTTTTACTCATTCTAGGTCCATTCAAATTCTACCTTGTCTAAGAAGCCATCTCTCCCTTCTCCATACCCCCAGTTGGTATTTAATTGGACTATAATACACATTGAAGAGTGACGGTATTTGGGGGAACTTAGTAAGACCAACTAGCCTCGTGAAGAACCAGACTTTTGACTGCAACCTCTGAATGTGGTGACCATTAAAGTAGGTTGACAAAGAAGGGGGGAATGGTCAAGTCTGAGGGAATGGGGGATGGGGTGATGTGAGATAGGAAGCGGCAGAATATTTATGGGGAAATGTCCTGAGTTTTTGTTTGGCTTTAACTAAAGTCATCCAAGGGGTGATATGATTCTGCTGCCGGGGAAACAGGACAGGGTTAGAGAGATTACCTCTAGCTGTGTTGTAAAATTCCAGGGAACAGACCTTAAAAAATCTTCCACTTTCTTACACTATCTGTCTTTTTTGTTTTTATAAATACTTATGTGCAACATATTTTTATAATAGTATCTTCTTTATTTTTGTAACATATTGACATCAGTAACAAGAGGCAAATAAAATCTCTGTTTTATGGGAAGATGACTCCAAGAAGTTAAAAGAATGGCCTGGGTCTCAGCCCTTTAGCAGGGGAGACAGAGTATCTTTTTCCAGATCATTGATGATCGTATGAAATAGTATGGGCTTGATACAGGCTGTGTGGTGCTCTATTCAAGTCTGGTAAGCTGGATAAACCATGCTGCAGACTGCACTAATGCAGCCATATTCCTCCCTTGGATTATCTGTATGTTCTTAATTCACTGGAGTAGGGTTCCTGTACTGCTCTGACCCTTTTTCCAGCCTGAAAAGGTAAAGTCCCTTATAGCCAGAATGGTTTATTCCCACTCAACTGAAGGCAAAGGGGACCTTTATCTATAGGCTGGGGAAGCTCTACTGAATTCCCTAATTAATCCCAGCAAGGCAGCCACCGCCAGTCCTGGTGGTCTAGTGGTTAAAATTCAGTGCCACCACCCAGGTTTGTTTCTTGGTCAGGGAACCACACCATCCATCTCTTGGTTGTCATACTGTGGTGGCTGCATGTTGTTGTGATGCTGAAAGCTCTGCCACCAGTATTTCCAATACCAGCAGGGTCCCCCATGGTGGACAGGTTTCAGCAGAGCTTCCAGACTAAGACAGACTAGGAAGAAGGACCTGGCCACCCACTTCTGAAAACATTGGCCAGGAAAACCCTATGACTAGCAGCGGAACATTGTCTGATATAGCGCTGGAAGGGGAGGAGGGGGTGGTGCAAAGCGACCGGGCAGGGCTCCGCTCTGCTGTGTACATGGTGCTAGGAATCGACTCAGCAGCACTAACAAGAACAAAAAGGCAGCCATATTGAGGAGACTTATCCATCTGCTTCTGAGATGTGGAATTAATCTTCTACAAGAAAACCTATATCTGGGCCCTCTGGGTGCGCACAAATCTTCTCGTAACCTTGCTGTGTTCACTGGGCTTCCTCTGGGTTTTCTTATTTGCACAAGGACCTGAGGTTTCCCTGAACTTCAACTCAGTTGGCCAAGGTTCTGGTACCCTGCCTAGCTTTTACCATCACTGTTCCCAGAGATTATGTCCCCCAGGAACTGGCTAAGATTTTGTTCTTAACCAAATATACCATTAGCAACCATGACACCACCATGGTTCTGTTGCCATTCTCTACCTACTGAATTGCACTACCTTTGGTACCAGCACAAGCCCAGATCCATCCTGGGGTCACTACACACATTGGACCCTGCCCCTTGGGGGTCAATCCTATGCCTGGGTAAGTTTTCCATAGACCATCTCTGCGCATTGCAGAGTAACCTGCTACTGAGATCCCAGCATGCTTGGAGTTGGTGCCTGCCTGAGACTCGAGCTGAATTTACCCCCTGGTCTATCTGACCCTGAGCTTTCCTCTTTAAAAAATATGTGGAAAGGAAATGAGGTATTCCTCCATGGGCTGGTCGAATATTTAGCAGAAGTCTGCCTCACTTTCAATACTTCCTCTTACCTTATTTTAATTTGTCTTTAGTAAGGGTACGCAATAGCCTTTAAACTATTTTAGATGTAATAGTTAGTAGCTAAAAAAAAAATCCTATTTTCTAACATTCCAAATATCTTCAGTTTTACACAACTGTCATTGCAAACTCTTTCTGATGGTTTTTTAATTCTTTTTGTTGTTGATGATGTGTGTTCCTTTAGCTGTTTGCTCTGTACAGCCAAGCTTAATAGACAGACTGAAGTTCTAGGCTTTGAGTTCCCCAGGTGGCTCAATAAAGACTGAAAGAGCCAACACAAGAGCTGTCATATGCGAGGGATGTACCTGGCCACTGGGAGCACTACAATGAGGTACAGTGACTTTTTGCGTGAGGCATTGCCGATTCAAGTGTCTATGACTTAACGAGGGACCTTATTGAATTGGAAATGCAACACTCGATAAACATCGCCATCTATGTTGTCCATTGTTACCATGACCATGAGGTGACATTCTTCAGGTATAAGCTGACACTTTTGTGGATATTGTATTTCAGGAATATATTCTCTATGAATAAAGTGCTATAACCTTGTAAGAGTGAATGGCTTTTAACTTTTTATGTAGAATTTTGGTCCAGAGGAGAAGTGAACCAAGCAACACGGTAGAAGGTGTCAATTCAACACATCAGAGGTGCAGTGTGTGAAAGCCTGCTAGGATCTGGAAGGGGGAGAGGATGCTGCGCTCCCCAGATGCCCTCCCACTGCAGACCTGGAAAGAGAATTCAGCTACTACACACAGGCGAGGAACAGTGCACACACTTTGTCCAAGTTTAACTAGGACTTGCCTGGATTGAGGAGGAATAAAGAGAAACAAACTTGGACACATTTATTAATGCCAAACTGTCTGGAGCGCTTCCCAGAGCTGGACACTGTGCCAGGCACGTTATGCACAACGGCACATCTATTGCTTCCAAGAACCCAGGGACGTAGGAGTTCCTATTGTCCTTTTTACAGGTGAGGAAACTGAAGCTTAGGGAAAAAATAACATACCACATATCATTAGCTACCAAGCAGCAGAGCTGAGTTTTGAAAGCTTTCTTCTACAATAAGAATTAAAAGAAATGAACATCTTTTGGAGGAGTCAGAGAAAACCCTGAAAATAACCTGTTGCAAAAGAAAATTCCAGAAAACTGCTTCTTCAATAGCTTGCAAGAAGACACGACCCAATGAACTGGGAAGAGAAGCCATAAAGATAGTCAAGACGAAATTTTAACCAAATAAAACATAGCAAGATGAGGCAAAGGGAACCAGAAGAAATCATCCGAGTTCCCATGTACATTTGCATCTATTTTTAGACTATCTGTTAATCTGCCATTGTTCTGTCTATCTGTCTGCTGCTAGTACCACACTCTTTATTGTAACTTTGTAACATATCAATATCTGGCAGGGCAAGGCTGTCTTCCTTATTGTTCAATACACATTTATGATTAAAAAAATCTCTCTTAGCAAACTACAATAAAAGGAAACTTCTCTATTCTGATAAAGTGTACCTAGCAGAAACTTGCAGCAAACATCATATTTAACGGTGAGATTTTAAAAGCATGCCCTTTGAAGTTAGGAACAAGACAAGACTACCAGCTATCATTACTTCTATTCAGCATTGTTCTAGAGGTCCTACCCAGTAAGATAAAAAGAGAACTAAAAGATATAAGGATTTGAAAAGGAAAAAAAACTGGCATCAGATGAGATAATTGAAAGCATAGGCATCTGGAGGAAATCTACAGATTAACTATTAGAACTAATATGCATGCTCAGCAACCTTCCTGGGTATAAGATCAAAATATCAAAACCAATTAGCTTCCTATACAATTATGAAGCATAATTTTATAAAGCTTCCATTTACAATAGCAACACAAACTATAAGATACCCTTAGGGCCTCAGGGGGCCAGGTAATAACGCCCTTACCCCTCCCCACATCTGAGCTTGGAAACAATTGAAAGATAGACAAAGAAATCAGGAAGACATCAAAACATCAGCAGAGAACTACAAGAAGCAGGGCTTGAGATTTAGAATGTCTAGGGAAAGAGATTTCATGTAGAGGCAATGAAAAGTGCCAAGATTCCTGGGAATCTGGGAGCACACCTGGCGAGCTGGAGCAATAGGAAGGAGGTTGGTATAGCAGGACAGGTGGGGAGGGGGCGACAAAGAGGTCCAGGTCAGGGAGATCAACTGAGGTCACTGAGGGAGCTAGGGACTGGATCGATCAATCAATCCATTGATCAATTAATTGTTTAGGGCCTTGTAAGCTTGGTGAGAGGAAGGTCATAGGAGGAAAACTTTTACATAAGGTTTTTCAGGAAGCAAGTGTGATGACCACACTTTTGTCCTAACAGTCTCCTTCTGATTGCTGTGAGGAGAAAGAGCTCTAAGGGCCAAGAGGGCACTCAGGGAGCCCGGTGAGGAGCCATTGATGTGGTCCAGGTGCGAGATGGCAGTGGCTGCATTTGGATGGCAGACGTGGAGATAATGAGAAGTCATTGTATCAAACATTAAAAAATGATTCATACAAATAATTAATTTAAATTGGCATAGATGCTAAAAAAGAAAAAATTTAAAATGTTAAAAATGAATATATTTGGAGAAAATATTTGTGGTAATATGGCAAAGAATGAATAGCCTCATACACAGAGAACTTACTACATCTGATAGGAAAACACAAAGTCTGGGCTGAAGTGCCCATTCTGTTTGCCTTTGTGAGCGATTGATATTCATCGACAAACTTCAAAACAGATTCTGGACAAGTATGTTCACTTAAAAATCCAAAGAGAAAAGAGAAACTTTGCAAAGTAGATTGAATTCATTCCCTGGAACAGAAAGTGTAACACTTCATTTCTGAGAGTCAGAACAATTCCAAGTACTTAAGAGTTAAAAAACACAAACAGCATATTTTAATTTAATCTAGATGTTATAAATCGAATTTTCCATCTAGCTTTTATTGTTGTCATTTAAAAGTATTCCCAATGGAGTATTTTATATATGAAGAATCTAGAAAACTGAAGGGAACAGCAAGCCAATGTTGCTTGGGCCCAGCTAGCAGCCAAAGTTCCCGCAGGCAGGACTGGCAGATACGGCACGGCCAGAGGGAACAAGGCTGGAGCAGGAGACGAAGACAAAGAAAAAAGAGAAATGACAGACGTCATGAGATATCTGCCTAGACATGGGATAAGCTCTTAAGAAACACCCCTAGGAGCTCCCAGAAATCTTTTCGGGGGATTTTGCTGAAAGATGAAGTTGTTACCTTAATAAATTTCCCACTCAAAGCATTATTTTTTTGAAAAGTAGAGTAAAACACCACCGAAAATAAAGGTCATATTTAGAGAAGCTCGAGCTTGAAAACCAAACAAAGCCAATGCTTGTTCACCTCTACTCGAGGGCATAATTCACCCTGATAGCATCTGTGTCTGGCTGGTTACAAAAGGCTTCTTCACACTTGAAAAGGAGGCATGAGGCGCATTCAGTGCAGAATCCATTTGTGAGTCAATGGGCAGGTAGAGAGCCATAATTAGATCCTTCTCGGCTCCCAGCTCCTCCACTTACGAGGTGTATGAGAACCACAGCAACCTAACCCCTTTGTTCTCGACTTTTTCTTGTGAAGGCTACATTTTTAAATAAATATATAGTGCTTAGAGCACTTTTACTATAATTAAAATTACTAAATTACTAAAATTAGCTATTGAGAAAAGAAGCAGCAGCTTGCAGAGTTGCCCTAAAAAAACAGCGAAGACTGCGCGCGTATGTGTGTGTGTTATTTATAAAAGCTATATTGATGAGAAAGTCAGAAGAATGGGATCATACAGTTTGAGCATCAGGAACCCATCTCTTAAATATCCCTGCAAATCTGCTCTCATCATCTTGGGGGAAATCAGAATTAACTATGAACGTCAGTGTTTCGTTTTGTATTGTTTCATTTGAATGGTGTTGTTTCTAATTAGATCTGCCATCCAACAGAGTTGAAGTAAGAATCAAGCTGCCTTTGAAGACGAAGCTGGGCTGAGAGAGGGCCTTGAGGTCCACCTAGCGTTTATGCCAAGACACGTTTCCTAGGAAGATGCCAGATTTGGACCACTGCCCTGTGCAGAGTGTTCTTTCACTTCCCGGGCCCACGATGAGCAACAGAAACTGACCCAGGACGATTTTTTCAATGTGTTGAAGTGATACTGGAAAGCCCGTGTGACTGCTGGGGGTGCCGGAGAACTGACTGTGGGGAATGAGCAGGAACCAGAGATGATACACAGTGGCAGGCGCCTAAATACTGCCAAGGAACCAGCCTGCAGGGCCAATGGGGGTCTCTGTAGCCCCCGCTCTGTGCCCTCAGTGCTGCACGGGCAACACTGCCAGGCCCAGGTGCCTGTTCCCCAGGCTGGATGGGCTGCCCGATTTTATATCCTCAGCACTTGATTCACGTCTGGGGTGGCCCCGTTGGTCAAGCTTAGGCCACACATCTGGCCCCAACTGCCAAGGAGACAGAACATGAGAATCTGGATTTTTCAATGTTTCCCCTACAACGCTCACAAGATAGGGAATTGCTCACACAGAGGTGTTCCAATGCTGGGCTGTAAAAAACGACTGCATAACACAAAAATAACCTCCAAAAAATGTCCAAGACACACCGGTTTTAAGATGCAGAATGAGATTAAAATTGCTGCCGAACTCAAAATATAGCAAAAGTTCCCATGAAACAGTTTGAACTCCCTGGTTGCCGGTAAAGAAAAACCTCAATCTATAGTTAGACAGGAGGGCATCTCCCTCAGTTCTGCTTTAGTCTTCAAGGAGCTGTTGTGCCTTTATGCTAGCAAGTGACACTTTAAGAGGGTTTTTTGGCCGCTTCCTTTTGTGAGCAACTGTGTGTCTGCAGGTCCGTGAACAAACGCGCCCCCTCGTTGGCTGTTGTTGCAGCGGCGACAACCTTGAACGTGGGGTTAAGGGGACGTGACTGTGAGGCCAATGCGCTTCGAACAACACTGCGTGTGTGTCTGTGTCTGTGTGTGTGTGTACAGGACACTAACACAACGCCCAAACCGAAAGACCAAAGATATTTCCTTCCATCTTCACAGTTTGTGAAACAGACATATGGATGTTTACATTATTTGCAGGAGAAAGAAATCCTCTAGCAGAGCTATCTGCTAGTCATTGACCCCATGTAAACCAACCCACGTACAATGCAGAAAATAAAGATAGTCTAAATAAATCTGGATTCTTCCAACTGCATCTATGCATATCTTATAAAGATTAAAATGGAAGAAGAAAAAGAAAATGAGCAAAAGAAAAAGTATGACTCTGGAGAAAGGTAAACTGTTTAAGCTATCTGGCATTTGACACCGTGGGCAATATCTAGCCAAGGGTATTCGTCACAGAGCTGGTTTTTCCTTTTCTCCCAATGAAAGTGCATATCTGGCAACCTTCCCATGATTTGTGGAATGCGTCTAGAGCGGTGTCTCTACACTGGGTGGTCAGCCGACACTCCTAAAGTTTCACTTGGCAGTTCTCTTTTAACAAAATCTAAGTCCCAGAGAGGCCTCGGGCCCCTCCACGTGTTTTCCCCCTGCTTTGCTCACAGCTGACTCTTGTCAGCGGTCACTTAAAGTCTGTTTTCCTTGTTGTTTGCTGAAGTGTTGGAGATGTGTCTTGCAGATGGCAGATTGTTCTAATGTTGGCTTATAACAAGTCATGTCAATCAGTTGGCACTTCGAATATACTGAGTGGCAATTGGGCCAGAGAAGGGTTAACTCTTAGGGTGAGAAATCTTTGTGATATTTTAGGGAAAAAAAATTATATTGGCCTTAACAAAGCCTGTGATTTCAAAAAGAGGAAGTATTTTTTTCAGAACCCAGCCGTAGAGAGATAAAACCAGAATAATTCAGTCTGGCTACTTGGGCCTGGAGTTCCTCAACAGATGTGATAACAGAATATAAATATTGATATCCAGCTGTCAGCCTCTTGGCCTTCCTTCACAGAGGTCAGGACAACTTGGCTTCTCTTGCTGAGAGCTGGCTAAGGGCAGGCAGGAAATTCACAGGAGAATATATTTATCAGATTTTTTCCTTCTAAGTTTGAGGCTTTAAAAAAACAACACAGAGGAAACGCAGGGCTTCCTCTCCGACCAGTCTTGTCTGCTCCACTCCCACCTTTCTCATCTGTCCCAGTTCCAACGGACTAAGCCGTTGGCTCCTTCTGAGCACTTTTCTAACAGGTTAAAGTAGCCTTTGATGGGAGTACCCGACCTGACTTAGCTATAAGGCACAGAGCTTGATCTTGAGAGCTGCAGGCTCACCCCTGGCTTCCTTGCCTCCCCCTGTGTCCCCTCTTTCACTTTCGCCCCACTCGGGTCTGCCTTCCCCTTTACAGGCTGAATGGGTTTTCCAAGGTGGCAATTCCATCCTGGCAACCAATATTTAAAGCTCTTTGACTGGGCCCACTGCTTAGTGAGGTCTTTTCATTTGGTTTACACCCTGACAATGCATAAATAAAGAAAATATCAGGTAACGATAAGTGCTATGATGGAATAAAACAGGATAGAGGGAGGAAATGGCTGGGGCTTCTTTCTATGGGGTCAGGGAAAGCCTCACTGAGAAGGCATTATTTCCATGAGATTCTGAATGAAAAGAAGCAGCCAGCCGTTTGAGGGTCTGAGAGAAGGTAAGTCTAGACAGAAGGAATAGCGAAAGGCCCTAAAGCAGCTCTTTAGAGAATATGGAGCCAGGGGAAGGAAGAAGGACTCCAGTCTGACTGGCATTGGTGGCATGGGGCACTGGGGAGCCTTGAAGTCTGTGGAAGGGACTGTAGATCTTATGTCATCAGTGATGGCAGAGTTTTAAACAGGGGAGGTATAATTTGGCGTACAGTGTTTAAAAATCTCCTTGGCTGCTATGCAGAGAATGAATTATGCGTGTGTGGGTGGAGGGAGTGCAAGCAATGAACTCAGTGACCAGACTGTCACAGCAGTCCAGGAAAAAGGTGCTGCTGGCTTAGGCTTGGGTGGTATCAGTGCAGTGAGGACAGTGGATGGATTGGGGATGTGGCTTGGAGGTAGAGGTGACAGACCTTCCTGATGAGTTGGATGTTGGAGATGAGGGGACTACACAATGATGGATGGCTTTTTACTTGAGCAATTGGGGAAATGGCAGTGCCATCTACTAAGGCCAGGAAAACCGGAGAAAGAGGGGATCCTGAGGAGGAGGACACAGAGAATGCTGACTGGGCAGTGGGAGCTGTGAGATGCATGTCAGAAACCAAAGTGATTGTGTTAAGCAGGCAATTTGATGTGCTGTCTTAGAGTTTATGTCAGGTTGGAACAAAAATGTAAAGTTAAAAAGTGAAATGAAAAAGTGCTAAAAGAAAATTAAGATGACTATTTTTATAATCTTGGAGTATTATAAAAATATTATTGGAAATCATAAATAAAAAGACTAACAGATTTGAGTATATAAAAATTTTTTATTGACATATCACATTATATTAGTTTCGGGTGTACAACATAATGGTTCAATATTTGTATATATTGCAAAATGATCACACAATAAGGCTAGTAACAATTGTTCATCATACATGTTACAAAAATTTTTTTTTCTTGTGATGGAAACTTTTAAAATCTACTCTCTTAGAAACTTTCAAATATGCAATACGGTGTTATTAACTATAGTCACCATGGAGTACATTACATCCCCATGACTTATTTATTTTACACCTGGAAGTTTGTATCTTTTGACCCCTTTCACCCATTTCACCCACCTCCCAACCACCACCTCTGGCACAAACCAATCTGTTCTCTTTATCTATGAGCTTGGTTTTTTGTTGTTCTTTTTAATTCTGCATATAAGTGAG
This sequence comes from Equus przewalskii, assembly GCF_037783145.1. NCBI lineage: Eukaryota > Metazoa > Chordata > Mammalia > Perissodactyla > Equidae > Equus > Equus przewalskii. Next base: position 12,938,887 of record NC_091860.1, read on the forward strand.
ATCATATGATATTTGTCTTTCTCTGACTTATTTCACCTAGCATAATGCCCTCAAGGTCCATCCGTGTTTTTGCAAATGTCAAGATTTCATTCTTTTTTGTGGCTGAATAATATTACATTGCATATACATACCACATTTTCTGTATCCATTCATCCATTGATGGACACTTAGGTTGTTTCCATATCTTGGCTACTGTAAATAATGATACAATGAACATGGAAGTGCAGATACCTTTTCAAGTTAGTATTTTTGTTTTCTTTGGATAAACACCCAGAAGTGGAGTTGCTGGATCATATAGTAGTTCTACTTTTAATTTTTTGAGGAAGCTTCATACTGTTTTCCATTTCTGATTTGGATGCCTTTTCATTTTTTTGCCTAATTGCTCCGGCTAGGACTTCCAATGTTATGTTGGATACAAGTAGTGAGAGTGGGAATCCTTTTCTTGTTACAGATCTTAGAGGAAGAGATTTCAGCTTTTCATCATTGAGTTTGATGTTAACCTGTTGTCTTCTTGTATATGGCCTTTATTATGTTGAGGTATTTTTCCTTTATATCCACTTGGTTGAGAGTTTTTAATCATAAACAGATGTTGGACTTGGTCAAATGCTTTTTCTGCATGTATTGAGCTAAATATGATTTTTATCCTTCATTTTGTTAATGTGGTGTATCACATTGATTGATTTGAGAATGATGAACCATCCTTGCATCCCTGGAATAAAGCTCACTTAATCATGGTATACGATCCTTTTAATGCATTGTTGAATTCAGTTTGCTAATTTTTTTGAGGATTTTTACATCTGTATTCATTAGGGATATTTGCCTGTAATTTTCTTTTCTTGTGGCATCCTTGTCTGGTTTTGTTATCAGAGTAACACTGGCCTTGTAAAATGAGTTTAGAAGTCTCTTTTCTATTTTATTGAGGAGTTTGAGAAGGATAGGTATTAAATCTTCTCTGAGTGTTTGGTAGAATTCACCAGGGAAGCCATCTGGTCCTGGACTTTTGTTTGTTGGGAGGTTTTTGATTACCAATTCAATCTTCTCACGAGTAATTAATTTGTTCAGATTTTCTATTTCTTCATGGTTCAGTCTTAGTAGATTGGACATTTCTAGGAATTTGTCTGTTTCTTACAGGTTGTCCAATTCTTTGGAGTATAATTGTTCATAGCAGTCTCTTACAATCCTTTGTATTTCTGTGGTATCAGTTGTAAGGGCTCCTCTTTCATTTATGATTTTATTTATATGACTCTCTTTTTCCTTGGTGAGTCTAGCTAAAGGTTTACCAATTATATTTATCTTTTCAAAGAACCAGGCTTTAGTTGCATTGATCTTTTCTATTGCCTTTTTTGTCTCTATTTCACTTATTTTCACTCTGATCTTTGTTATTTCATAACTTCTGCTAACTTCAGGCTTCCTTCTTCCTTTTTTTCAACTCCTTGAAGTGTAAAGTCAGATTGTTTATTTGAGATTTTTCTTGTTTCTTGAAGTCGGCACTTATCACTATGAACTTCCCTCATAACTGCTTTTGCTAAATCCCCAGAATTTTGGTATGTTGTATTCCCATTTCATTTGTCTCAAGGTATTTTTTTATTTCTCGTTTGATTTCTTCTTTGACTCATTGGTTGTACACTATCATGTTGTTTAATCTCCATATATTTGTGAATTTTCTGGTTTTCTTCTTGTAATTGGTTTCTAGCTTTATACTATTGTGGTCAGGAAAGATGCTTGACATTATTTCAATCTTCTTAAATTTATTAAGACTTGTATTGTGGCCTAACTCATCATCTATCCTGGTGAATCTTCCACGTGCACTTGAGAAGAATGTGTATTCTGTCACTTTTGGATGGAATGTTCTGTATATATTTGTTAAGTCCATCTGGTCTAATGTGTCATTTAAGGCCAAAGTTTCCTTATTGATTTTCTGTCTGGATGATCTATCCATTGATGTAAGTAGGGTATTAAAGTCCCCTACTATTACTGTATTGCTGTCTATTCCTCCCTTTAGGCCTGTTAATATTTGCTTTATATATTTAGGTGCTCCTATGTTGGGTGCATAAATATTTACAAATGTTATATCTTTTTGTTGGATTAACCCCTTTATCATTCTGTAATGTCCTTCTTTGTCTCTTATTACAGCCTTTTTTTAAAGTCTATTTTGTCTGATCTAAGTATAGCCATCCCAGCTTTCTTTTGGTTTCCACTTGCATGGAATATTTTATCCCATTCCTTCACTTTGAGTCTCTGTGTGTCTTTACATCAGAAGTGAGTCTCCTGTAGATGGCATATGGATGGGTCTTGGTTTTTTATCCTTTCAGCTACTCAATGTCTTTTTATTGGAAGATCTAATCTATTCCATTTACATTTAAAGTAATTACTGATAGATATGTACTTATTGCCATTTTGTTAATTGTTTTCTGGTTGTTTTATAGTTCCTCTCTGTTCCTTTCTTCTTTTGTTCTCTTCCTTTATGGTTTGATGACTTTCTTTTCTTTTCTTTTCTTTTCTTTTTTGAGGAAGGTTAGCTCTGAGCTAACATCTGTGCCCATCTTCCTCTACTTTATATGTAGGATGCCTACTGCAACATGGCTTGATAAGCAATGCATAGGTCCATGCATGGAATCTGAACTGGCGAACCCCAGGCTGCCAAAGTGGAGTGTGTGAACTTAACCACTGAGCCACTGGGCCAGCCCCACGACTTTCTTTAAGGATATGCTTAGATTCCTTTCTCTTTATCTTTTGTGTACCTACTATAAGTTTTTGCTTTGTGGTTACCATAGGCTTACATATAACAATTTACATTTATAACAGTCTGTTTTAAGTTGGTAACAACTTAAGTTTGAATGCATTCTAAACCTCTATATTTTTACTCCCCTTTTCCATGTTTTATATTTTTGATGTCATGTTTTACATTTTTTTGTCTTATGTATCCCTTAATTAGTTTTGTAGTTATAGTTATTTTTACTATTTTTGTCTTTTAAACTTCATACTAGCTTTATAAGTGATTAATCCACCACCTTTACAACTTTAGATTATTCTAAATGTTACTATATATTTACCTTTATCAGTGAGGTTTATATTTTCGTATGTTTTCCTGTTACTAATTAGTGCCCTTTCTTTTCAGCTTAAAGCCGTCCTTTTAACATTTCTTGTAACACCAGTCTAGTGGTGGTGGACTCCATTAGCTTTTGCTTGGCTGGAAAACTCTTTATCTCTTCTTTAATACAGAATGACAGCTTTGCCGGGTAGATTATTCTTGGGTGGAATTTTTTCTTTCATCACTTTGAATATATTGTGCCCTTCAGGCCTGCAAAGTTTCTGCTGAAAAATCTGCTGATAGACTGGTAGTGTTTCCCTTGTAGTAAGAAGTTGCTTTTCTCTTTCTGCTTTAAAGAGTTTTTCCTCGTCTTTAACTTTTGACATTTTAATTATAAGGTGTCTTGGTTTGGGTCTCTTTGGTCCATCCTATTTGGAACTCTCTGGGCTCCTTGAGTCTGGATGTCTGTTTCCTTCCCCATGTTAGGGAAGTTTTCAGCCATTATTTCTTCAAATAAGGTTCTGCATTTTTCTTTTCTCCTTCTGGGTCCCCTAAATGCAAGTGTTGTTCTGCTTGATGTTGCCCCTTAAGCTATCTTCTCTTTTTAAAAATTCTTTTTCTTTTTGCTGCTCTAATTGAGCAAGTTCCACTGCCCTGTCTTTGAGTTCACTGATTCTTTCTTCTGCTTCATCTAGTCTGCTGTTGAAATCCTCTAGTATATTTTTCAGTGCAGTTATTGTATTCTTCAGCTCTGTGACTTCTACTTGGTGTTTTCTTATATTTTCCAGGACTTTGTTGAAGTTCTTACAGTGTTCATTCATTCTTCTCCTGAGTTCAGTGAACATCTTAATGACCATTATTTTGAACTCTTTATCAGATAAATCACTTATCTCCATTTCATTAAGGACTTTATCTGAGGTTTCATCTTGTTCTTTCTTTGGCACATAGTCCTCTCTTTCTTCATCCTACTTGACTCTCTGTATTGGTTTCCATGCATTAGATAAAACAGCCACCTCTCCCGGTCTTGAGAGTGTGGCCTTGTGTAGGAAGTGAACCTTATCATTCAACCCTGCCCTAGTTCTTGGTTGTGTCTCAAACCTTTGTGATTGTCCAAGCAGCCTATTTTATTTTTAGTGGCTCCCAATAGCTGAGGGTTTGCCAAGACCTGCCAGTGTCCCAAAGGGGAAGACCTCAGTCAGCACTAGTTTCAGACTGATTGGAAGTCAGACCCTCAGGCAACAGCTTTTAAAGTATGCAAATGCGTATAGTCCTGTGGAAGTGGGAGAAGTGTAAGTCCTGCTGGCCACCAGAAGCAAGCAGTCGAGAGGTGTTGCCTGAGTGGTAGTCACGAAAATTGGGGTATCAGAAGAGTGTACAAGCTCATTTTCAGGAGATACTGATGCTCTAGAGCATGGCAGAGGGAGAGCACAAAGATAGCGCCCACCTTCTGAGGTCTCTGGAAAGGATTATAGTCAACCCTTAGATATGTGTTTAAGTAGAAGCCTGCCCCTCAGGCTGCAGCTATGAAGCTAATAGGATTCTTTCACAGAAAGACAGGGCTCCTGAGACTGTTGCCTCTTGCTGTGCCCTGGAGGTGTTAGTCAATTAAGAACACTTCCTCTGTTGGTTACAGTCCTTTGGGACCTGCAAGCATATCCCCTGCTGGCCACCACAGCCAGGTGATCTAGACCTGTCCCCTGGTAGCAGCTGCAAAAAACCAGGGCACCAGAGGAGGGTATAATATTTTTTCCAACAGATACCAGTGATCTGGAGTGATGCAGAAGAAGAGTGCAAATATGGCACCTGCTGGCTGGAGCGAAGGAGAGGGAGCGTGCAAAGATGCCTGCCAGCCTCCATCCCCAGAGGGTACCCCAGCAGGCCTCTAGATGTGTATTAAATTAGATGCCAGCCCCTCAGCCCAACGCTTCAAGATAAGCAAATAAGCCTCTTTCACAAAGTCTGGGCTCCTCTCAATAGGGTGCCTCTGCACTGGTCCCTTGGGTGAATGAATCCAAGCACAAGAGCCCTTTAAAAGCCATTTCTCAGTCCGCTATAGCTTGTGGGTCTTGTAGATGTGAGCCCCACTGGTTTTCAAAGCTAGATGATCTGGGAGCCTATCTCTCAGATGCAGATCTTAAAAGTCAGGATGCCCTACATAGAGTTTAAGACACTCTTCCTCAAGGAGACCCTCTGAGTTTTGAGTTCCCTCCCGATTGTGGGTCGTTGTGCCAGGGGTGGGGTTTACGGCAGGATTGTGTCTCAACCTCTCCTACCTGCTTCAGTGTGGTTTTTTTTCTCATTTGACTTATGTGTAGGCATCGCTCAGCTAGTTTTTAGGGTTTTCTTGAGGAAAGAGTTCCATATGAAGCTATAGATTCGGTGTGTTCACGGGAGGAGGTGAGTTCAGGATCTTCCTATGTTGCCATCTTGAACCAAAAGATTTCTCTTGATTTGAAATGAGGGGTAAGCTGGAGGAAGGAGTCAAAGACATCCTTTAGGTTGCAAGCCTAAGAAACTAAGAAAAGAATGGTGCCAATCCCAGAAACAACAAAAAATCAAGGGCTGGGAAAGGATGCTGACCTCAGGAAAGGGATGAGTTTGGTTTGAAACAGGTTGAATTTCAGGTGACAACATTTATCCAAATGACATCTGGCTCTCAGGCAGGTGGAATGTGAGTCTGACGCTTAGAGATGCCAGAGCTGGGGACATAGATTTGGGATTCATCCATAAAGTGGCCACGAAGCTGCTAACGAGGCCCAAAAAGTAGAGCTAAATGAGATCAAGGCTGAGTCTTGAGCACTGTTCACACTTCTGGGTCGGACAGAGGAAAGTGAATCACAAGAGAGGAGAGAAAGATTTGAAAAAGTGGGAGGAGAAACAAGGCAGGGCAGCTTCACTCATGAGAGGGCACAGTTTCAGTGTGAGGGTAAACATCCAAGACAAACGCTTCAGAAGGCCATAAAAAGGGGCACTGAGAGAAGTTGACAAGGGGCTAAAAGAAGCAGAATGCCAAGGTCAAAAAGGGCTTTTAGAAATCACGTAGTTCAAGCCCTCATTTTACAAATGAGGCCATTGGGTGTCAAAGAAGTTAATTATCCTGCCCACATAGCACAGATACTGAGGGGCACCAATGGCATTTTATCTCTGCCTTCTGGTTGAGTGTTCTTTCAGCTGAACCAAACCCTGCCATCTTGCCAGTTTTCTAGTTGTGTCATATAATATAGTTTATAATCCACCATATATAAGCTTTTAAAGGCAGGGACTATGTTTTTTTTTGAAAAAAAAAAAAAAAAAAAACTAGATGAGAAAGACCATGCCAGCTAGTGATGTCTGTAAAAGATGCTTCCTGATATTATTATATCATGTTCAGGATGATGCTGTGAATGACCAATGGCACAAGTCTAGCACTAAGATAAACGGAAACAGAAAATATACTTTATTTTGTAAATTCTAGTTTATTTTTCTCATTATAAACTGGCAGACATTTATTTTAATAAAACAAAGAAAATATAGAAAAGTACATATAAGAGAATAAATATCACTGATGATTCAACCGCCCATAGACAATGACTCTTAACATTTTGGTGATTTTTCTCCCATTGTATCTATCGGTTTATACAGCTGAGGTCATACATAAGAGAGAATTTGCCTTCTATTTTTTCTGTTGATGTTACATTACAAACAATTTGGCTGACACTCTTAAATGCCCACCTTATATCCACTCTTACCTTCTTCATTACTAACAGAACCATGAGTTTGTTTAAGGAGCAACGTTTCCAACTGAAATATTCACCTTCCTGGAGCTCTTCGCAGCTGGGGGCAGTGGTGTGGTGGTAGTGATATGACCCAGTTCTCAGCAGTGACACATAAGGAGAGGTTGCTGGTGGCTCCTGAGAAAGCTTTTAAAAGGAACAGACTTAGCTGGTGTTACTTTTGGCCTTTGGTCCCTTCCCTCTTCTTCCTGCCTGGTAAGCATCCATGATACATTGGAGGTAGGAGGTGCAGCAGCTACCTTTGACCATGAGGATGAAAGCCACACATATGGATGGTGGAGGATAGAAAGACCCTGAAGCCTTGGTTATGTCATTAATCAGCCATATCAGGCTTGGATTGCATTTCTCTAGACTTTATGTGTGGATAAAGATTTTAAGCCACAGTTATTTTGGGCTCCGTATTACTTCCAGCCAAAAACAATATTAATTAATACATTTAGTGAATACATTTTAAGTGCTCCCCCGTTTGCATTGTAAAATGCTGTTGTGCATTTAATTTTCAACGCATGCCTCATCTTTTTTCAAAAAACATTCTGAGGCAGCTTATAATAAATGACACAGATAGTACAGAACTGTTCAAACCATGGAAACAGGCTAAGATCGAAGTAAGGTGAGAGAAGGATAGTTATTCTAGAAACCCTAGCTGAAGGAGAGCTGTCATGTTAAATCCAAAATTTACCTCTGAGTTTCAACCACCAAACTCTTGTTATCTAATACTTGAAACCATACCAGTTTATTGATTTCTTCCTAGCACAGAGTCCTAAAAAATGCATCATGTGACTCTAGTAAAAAGATATTGACAACGATGGGTGTCTTTAAAAGCAGTTTTTAAAAGATGTAGCAATTTTATCATGTATTATCTACTACCAAATCCCAAAAAGGGACAACATTTAAAATATTAAACTATAATCCAGTCTAACCTCTTCCCAAAAAGTATTATCTCCAACTGTCTGCTGGTATCTTTTGTTTGTGTGTGGGCTGTTGTTGTTGTCGTTTGCCAAAACAGTTGGGAGAAATTGCATAAAATGGAAGAGAGTCTGGAGGACCCGCAATTCCCTCGTGCTTTTCATAGTCTGTTTCCCCCTAGATGAGGCCAGATCAAAAAGAGGGGTCTCAGATTGGGACACCGTGTCTTGAGTCTCCACAGTTGCCATCACCACACTGGGCCTTATTCTCTTGCACGACATCGAAGGGCATTATATTCATCTCACACTGAATCAGCTACTCCTTTCTTTGTCCAGATGTGGTGAGGGCATCAACCACAGCAGTTCTCAGTATTTCCATATGAAAAACCAGGCAAAATCTTTTTTTCAATACCCAAGTGTCAGGAAAAGCTTTTTATGTACTTATTTGTTTGTTTTCCTGAAGAACTGGTGTGCTTTCTTCTTTTGGACAAAGTGGATATGGAGCTAACCATATCTCTCTTTTTTCTTTGGTTTCTAGGAAACTTAGAAGCAAGTTTGCATCCAAACCTTATGTCCATCATTCCTGTGTACTATTTTTTTCACACTCCATTTTATTTAGGATTTAACTAAATTACATAATTTAAATTATATATTATATATAAAATATATAAAAACATATATAAATTATATGTTGTATATAAAATATATATAAAAATATGTATATATAAGTTTTACCTCCCTATCTATATTTTCCCTGGATATGAATTTTAAAAACATGTTTCATTATACATATGTGGTTTCAAATCCTTGGTAGAATAAGGTGGAGTAGAAATAATCAAATATAGGCAGTCAAAATAATTTGTCCAAGTATGTGGCTTTCTGGTTATCTGGTAGTGAAGCGTTAAAAGGCATGATTAGTTAACATATACCTCTTAAATATTGATAATGAAGCTTCTGACCAGATTTAGATCACACATCGTGACCACTGTCATTTGCAAATGCTGGAAAACAGCAAGGGTGATAAGTACTATAAATAGCCGACGGTGCCAGATGCAATTCTCAACAGTCTTCTGTGTCATCTCATCTGCTCCTCACAGCAGCCCCTAGGAGGTCCGTATTGTCGTCATTATTGCTGTTTTGCAGATGAGGGACCTGGGTACCAGGAATCCCTGAGGTTACCTGGGGTAGTTAGAGACCAGTTGGGTAAACGGCTTTTTTGCTATTTCAGGTAAAAAGCCTGGTGGTGTTCCTGCCGGCAGGCATCTTGGGAAGCATCTTTGGTTTTTTATTTCTCTATTTTTCAATTATACAATCCAGTGCTGTCAATTATAGTCACCAGGTTTTACATTAGATCCTCAGACTTTATTTACCTTATAACTGAAAGTTTGCACCTTTTTACCATCCTCTCCCTATTTCCCCCACCCTCCAGCCCATGGCAACCCCTTTTCTATTCTCTGTTTCTATGAATTTGGTGTTTCGGGTTTTTTTTTAATCTTCCCCATATAACTGATACCATGCAGTATTTATCTTTCTCCATCTGACTTATTTCACTTAGCATAATGCCCTCAAGGTGTATCCATGTTGTCACAAATGGCAAGATGTCCTTCTTTGTCATGGCTGAATGATACTCCATTGTGTGTGTATACCACGTCTGCTTCATTCAGGCATCCACTGACGGACGCTTATTTCCATACCTTAGCTACCGTGGATGACGCTGCAGTACACATGGAGTACAGATATCTCTCTGACATAACGATTTCGTCTTCTATGGATGTATACCCAGAAGTGGGGTTGCTGGATCAGATGCTAGTTCTATTTTTTAACTTTTCAAGGAACCTCCATATGGTTTTTCCGTAGTGGCTGTACCAGTTTGGGAAGCATCTTTCACTCTGCTTGGATGCTCATTGGTGTCTAGTTGAAAACCCTGAATTCTGCACCCTGAGCGCGGGACAGATCATCTTGGTGTGGAAGAGCTTTGGGGACAAGAGGTAACAATCCTGCCTTTCCACTGTGACAGCACCTCTTCCTAACGTCTGTGCGATGTTTGGCTTCAAGCAGGGCTGTGGCTAGAGCAACCCCAAAGACTTAATTCCAAAACACAGCTTTAAAATCAGTGTAAACCATCGGGCCGGCCTGGTGGCGCAGTGGTTAAGCTCGAATGTTTCGCTTCTTGGCGGCCCCGGGTTGGCTGGCCCGGATCCCGGGTGCGGACATGGCACCGCTTGGCAAAAGCCATGCTGTGGTAGGCGTCCCACGTAGAAAGTAGAGGAAGATGGGCATGGATGTTAGCTCAGGGCCAGTCTTCCTCAGCAAAAAGAGGAGGATTGGCAGTAGTTAGCTCAGGGCTAATCTGCCTCAAAAAAAAAAAAAAAAAATCAGTGTAAACCAGAAGGGTCACAGGGGCTCTGTGAAGTGATCTCTTCAACCCTCAGCTCCCCAGGAGGTGACACCCAAATCACATCTACGCAGAAAGTCCCCAGGTTCTCCAAACTAAGCCTTCATTTTGGGGTCTTTGGAAAAATCATAATGTCTGTGATCTGAGAGATGCTGCCACTTTTGTGCAATTTCTGCATGTACACAGTTGCCTCTTTCACTGCTGCACGAGCCTGGCAACATTGTCCAGAGTCACCCAGCCAGACAGGCCATGCAGCAAACCTACAAAGTGTGGGCACAGAGTCAAGAAATAAGAGCAGGCCTCTTAGAGTCGAGCCAGGAGCTGTAACCTCAAACAGAATTATCTTAATTAGCCAGCGTGGAAAAACAACGAAGATGTTTGCATTTCACACGCAGCCAGGCTCTCGTTGGCAGCCTGGGCTCTCCGTCCTCAGCTCCTCTTTCAGGGGCCGGGAGGGTCCCTGGACTTTGCAAACCTCCAGCTAGTAAGCTCTAGCTGCAGCTCCTGCCCTCTACCTTCTTCTCCCCACAACTCCCCTGAGGATATAATTGAGCAAATCTCCCTTTTTGTTATTGTAAGACAGGTGAGTCCCTTCACTTTCCCAATCAGGACATAAATATCCATGGGCAAATGATCTGGCTGGATAGGAAATAATGCGTTTCTCCAATTCTTTCATGGCCAAGTTCTGTATTTTAAAATAAATATTTATGGTTGTCAATGTGCTAAGGAATAGGCAACTATTAATCAGCAGAGCAGAGGGATAACGGCAGCCAATCTGACGCCCCGAGAGTGGAGAGAGTAGCGGGCAGTGTTATTTTCCAGAGTCTGGACCTCCTCTTGCCACCACTCCCAAATCTGTATCACAGGACAGAACTTTAAACATTTCCTTGGCTCTCTCCCCAGTGCATTCATCAGGCACTGCTGTCCTGAGGAAGCTTCGGAGAACGTGTTGAAGGCCAAGCCACGTGAGGGAACGGGGAAAGGAGGGGGGGGTGACTCAGGGTGCTGGGGTGGGGGGTCTGTGCCATCTTCAAGGATGTTGGGAGGGGTTGGGCAGGAGAGGGGGAGTTAGAGATGGGGCTTGTAGGCTTCACCTGAGGGCTTGGCTACTCCTTCAGGGACGCACAGAGAGCTGTCCTGTAGGGACCAGGGGCCAGAGAAGGAAATGCTCACATCATGAAAGCTGCATTTTTGAACACTTGGAGCAGGCCTTTGCCCCAAGTGAGTAGCAAGAAAAAGTAGCATGGTCAGCATCGCCGGAGCACCCAGACGTGCTTCCCAATCACCTCTTCTCCATGCCAGCCACCAGCTCGGCAGACACCATATCCTACTCCTAGTGTGTGCACAGAGGGGTCTGGAAGGGAGATGAGGCAGTTACTAGCTTTCTCCTGTCCCCAGTCTGCTATCCCCTTTCGGACCCTAAGACAAGGACTGGAGGACTATGGGATGTGGGAATGGGGTCACTGGTGAGACGCTATCTCAGGTTGCAGGGGGATGTCAGATGTTGGGTATTCCAGGAGCAGACACTGAGACTGAATTTGGGGTGCAAGATATTTATTTGGGGTTAACATCTGGGGAGAGGAAAGAAAGGAAGAAGAATAGAGAAGTCAAATTCAAGCCGAAACAGCCTTGAACAACTGCCGGAGAGTTCTGAAGAGGGACTTGCCCATCAGAGGTGTCCTGTGTGGAAGCTTTATCCCCTGCCAGGACCTGAATCCTTACCACTTCCTGAGACAGTAACGTCACCTTGAAGCAAGGCTAGCCTGACACTGCCACTGTGGCATCTTGCTCGAGGGAGCTTCAGTGAACTGCATAGTGACAGGGACCTTCAACTTTTACTCCATGTTCCACTCTGAGATGGACAGCCTCCCCTGTGACCAACAGCAGTGGACATCCAAAGGGAAGGAACCACAAAGACAGAGAAAGACGGGCCTCCATACTAGAATACTAGAATACCCCAGTAAGCAATGAACTTCCAAGCCTTCATATATGGTCTGAGTTAAAACTATTTGCTAGCCACAAAGTACACATTGGCTTTGTGTCAATTTTTAAAATCAGATATTTGAACAAGCACAAGTATTTGAAAGCTTGCTACAATATATTAATCAAAGCTTCACTCCGTTTCTCGTCCACAAGTTAGTCCATGCAATTTTCATTTTCATTTCACGTAAGATGAGACGTTGGTTGCATTTGGTGGCAGATATTCAGAGAAAATACAGGTGTCGCTGGAATTTGCAACGGCATTCTCCTTTCTGCTCCTCTGAGGAGCCCGCATTTATCACACCACAGAGAATTTGTCTTGCTGAGAATGCCATATTTTGAAGGAGATACGAGACTTGTTTGAAAATCTGAGTAATTTTACAAGTAAGAGGAAAACATGCACAGTGAGGGCTAAGATGACACAGTCCAATTGAAGTATAATGCAAGCCACGTATGTAATTTTAAATTTTCTAGTAGCCACCCACATTTGTTTTAAAAAGTGAACTCTATGCAAGATATTACAATTTCAATGTGTAATCAATATACAATTAATAGTGAAACATTTTTACATTTTTTTCATACTAAGTCTTTGAAATCTGGCATGTAGTTTACACTTACAGTACATCCGGTTTCAGACTAGCCACCTCTCCAGTGCTCAGTAGCCAGAAACGTGGTTCCTGTATTGGGCGGTGCAGATTTGCCTCAGTCCACGTAAGCAAAGGTCTGGCCCAGTTCTTTTTGTTTCGCAACTGCAGGAAACAGTTCTGTGTTCTCCACGGGGTTCCAGTAAAACCTGCTCCCACCCGCCCCGCTAAACACGTTAGAAAGTGACACCCTTACCCCTCCATGCAAAGCGATGGATTAGGAACTCCAAACTCTGCAGCCACCCCCTCCAAAGAGATTGTTTCAACAATCTCCCAGCAAAATTCTCTTCCACACTTTAGCCCTTGTTCTGTAGGTGGGTGAGGGAGTTTGAGAGTCATTGATAACACCTCCTGTGTCCCCACCGTAAGTTCTGCACTTGGTGGGGTCAGGGGAGTCTTGTCTCTCACCCACGTTGGTGTTCTGATTTCCACTGTGTAGTCCTCTCAGTTGACATCCAGGCCAGAAGAGTCTAGCATCCTGTTCCACCTGCATCACCTTATTTAATCCTATAGTCACAATGGAGTGGACACCATTATCCTCGCGTGACATTTGAGGACACTGAGGCAGATAGAAGTGGCCTAGGTTGTAAAGCCAGACATTGGATTCAGGTCTTTCTGACTCCAATCCGTGCTCTTAACTGCCAAACCAGCCCCTTAGTTTAAACTCTGCGCAAATTGTTCTGAAGCCAAATAAAATTAAATCGTTTGGGTTTACTTTGAATTATAGTAAATGAAAAGAAATACAACTTCAAAGGAGAGCTGAACTGTTTTGTTGTAACATGAGTTTGTTCACTTGAACACATGGCTATAAATCATATTTGCAAACTGCAGGATTCAGGAACTCAATGAAAAAATACTGTTGCATAAATGAGCCAAAGATGACCACCGTGGATTGGCCCCTCCATTGCTCATTTCTTCTCTGCGGGCTGAGTCTCCTGAGCTCAAAAGCCCACTGATGCCAAATTCCAATTTTTACACATTGTTATTTAAAAAGTAGCCCAAATAAGCAGATTCTAACACATTTAGGGCCCACCTGTTTTGCATACCCTGGGAAACCTCACCTGCTGTCATTGGTACAACAGTCTTGTGGTTATAAGACCCCAAGCTGTGATGGCTGTCCCTTTGGAGCTCTCTGACTCAGTGACTCCCTGCCATGTAAGTTGCTGACTCAGTAGACATCTAGACACTCTCTGGCTTCCCTCCCCTGGGAGCTCCCTTGTTGTCTTCTCCTTCTGGGTGGTGGGCCCCCACACTGTAACCTCTGGACAGAACCCTGCTGTGCGGGACTTCCCCACACAGCTTGTTGCATGCTATCCTCTTGTGATTGTGCCTTTTTCCTTAGCAGCCCCAAATCCTTCGAACCCTAACAAATACACAGGACATAAGAAAATGAATTCAGGAGTAGAGAGAGAGATTACCCATCCCTCCTTTATTTTTCCTTTCTTGTTTCAAGCTCCTCAATATTACTAGTGTGTTCTTTTTTCTATTTTGTCTAAGCTTGGTGGTTGCTGAAGGCTTGGAATGTTTCTTTTTTTTTTTTTTGATGAAGATTAGCCCTGAGCTAACTACCGCCAATCCTCCTCTTTTTGCTGAGGAAGACTGGCCCTGAGCTAACATCCATGCCCATCTTCCTCTACTTTATATGTGGGACACCTACCACAGCATGGCTTTTACCAAGCAGTGCCATGTCCGCACCCGGGATCTGAACCAGCAAATCACTGGCCGCCGAAGCAGAACGTGAGAACTTAATCGCTGTGCCACCAGGCTGGCCCCTAGAACATTTCTGAGCATGTCTGAGCACTCACCTGTACCTTGGCCTGCTTAAGGTGGATCCCAGCAGCCTTACCTCCTAGCTTTGCCCTAAGTGTTAATATTTGCAATTCATGGATTTGATGTGTCTGTTCATGTTTCTAACATATGCATGAACTAAAATCATCTTTGTACCACCCTTTTGGAAACACTGGCCAAGTTCTAACTCTTTAGGGTGACTCATCGTGCCCTTGAAGGCCTGCTTGCTCCCACCTTTCCCTGTACACATTTGAGATCTGGAAACAGAACATCCCCGAACTTGCCACGTCATCTCACGTCTCTGCCTCTGTATGGGTCATGCTGTATGAGGTACCCTCCCCCTTTGTCTGTTGTACTTTTGAGGCTGAGCTGGTACATGACCCCATGGGGAAGCCTTCACTCCCCACCTTCTCAGTGGATCCTTTTCCCGATCACCCTCCTTGGTCAGAGTCACTCGCTTACCCCAGTTTCCCCTTGTAAGGAGTACATAATGTGAAATGACACTTATCCATTGCCTGTTTTTTCTTTGCCTATTTCTCTCTCACTGGTCTTCAGACCCCTAGGAAGTTAGGGATTTACAGGTTTTCCTATTCCTGGTGCCTACAGTATTGCCTGACACGGAGAAGACACTCAGCAAACGCTTTTTGAATCAACAAAGGAGTGAGGGAATGAACATCCTTAAAATAACCTCTAATCTGTCTGCCTTTTATTTTAATAATAAAATTATTATTTGTTGACCTGCAGTTTTCCTAAGGGCTGAGTGTATGGAAATAGAGAGAGGGAGAGAGGGAAGGTGACAGGAGGAGAGGTGTGGCAGAAGAAAGAGGAACCTCCTGGTATTCTTTTTATGATGCTGAGTCTTTGAAAAATTATAGGCTTCCAGACACAGAAATGAGAGTTCCTGTTTACTTCTCCTGTCTCCCAAGGTCCCGCTGAAATAGCAGGAATAATTTATTTTTTTAAGAAACGAAAACATAACAGAGAAAACAAGAAGGGAAGTCACCTTAGAACAGGAAGTTTGAGGAAATCCTGAATGAGGAAGCAGCAGGGTAGGAAGCTTCAAGAAAACAGAGCAGAATAAAACAGCAGCCCGAAGCACCCTTTCCCAAGACAGCTCCAGTCCACAGCTCCCCGACAAACAGAAAGAGTGGGAGAGGGCTGACAGCTACCCAGGGGTGATTAATTGAGGGACTGCCTTTGGAACAGCTGAGGCAGGAAGACCCCTGCCCCTTGCCCTGCTCTCCCCTCCTTCCAGAGCATCCTGCTTTGGCAAAACAGGGGCCTTAGAGCTGCTTTCTAAAGAGTTATTTGCCTGTCGGGACTCCTAGAATGGGGAGGGGCCTCAAAAAAGGCAAAGCAGTTTGAAATAACTCCAGACCCTCACAAGGAATAATAGAAGAGACAAAAGGGCTAGGCAGCTTTGCCCCGAAAGACATCCAGGCAAATCCTCTATTGGCCAATTAATGGTTATCCTTATTTCAGCATCTGGGCTTGAGATGGGGCAGCTTGCCTCCTGGTGGCTGATGCCCATCAAACCCAAAGTAAGGCCTGCCAGTGAACACAACGTGCCCGTGTCCAGGGGGCCCTGGTCAGGCCAGAAGCCAAAATGATGCAAAACTGAGGGGTGTATAGTGTTGGAAGACACTCCTACCCGGGCCTCTCCTGTTCCCACACATCTCGCTGAGTATGCCAAGAATGCAGGACCCTGACTACTCCTTAGGGGTGTACTTGCAGCAAGCAACCTTGAGGAATGAGATCATGTCTGCTTCTGGGATAAGGAGAAGTCGTGCTTACTGGATGCTATAAAACAGAAGGTTCCTCAAGCTCAGTGTTCCTCTTGTAACATGACCCACTGCGTGTGTATCTAGGCCCATCTGCATTGCGCTGTGCAAATTGAGGCTTGGAACTGACACAAACATGCTGACACTCTAAATACTGCTTTTGTTGTGAGTAAAAGTCTTTCATCTTGACCCAGGAGTCTTGTGTCTTTGTCAGCATGCAAGAAATAGTGGCAAGCTAACTTGTTACTCTGCAGGTAGAGTAAAACTCAGACCCTTCTCAGTTCTTGGCATGAGGCTGTCGTTGTTTGTAGGTGACATGATGTGTACAGAGAAAGTGCAAACGAATTTACAAACAAATTATTAGAATAAATGGGAGAGTTTAGCAAGGTTGCAAGTACACGGTAAATATAGAAAAATCAATTTTACTTCTGTATACTAGAAAAAAAGTAGAAAATAAAAATTTCAGAAATACCATATAAAATAGCACAAAAAAACCCGTCAAAAACCAAGGAACATATCTAAACAAAAGAACCACAAGATCTTTACACTGTATGTGTGAAACATTGCTGAAAGAAATTAAAGATAATATTTTTAAATGGAGCGATAACATCATGTTGATGGATTCTTAAGGTGTCCATTCTGCCCAAAATGATGTATAAATTCAATTCACTCCCAAGCAAAATTCTAGCAGGTTATTTGTGAAAATTGAGAAGGTGATTTTAAAATTTTTCTAGAAATACAGAGGACCAATAAGAGCCAGGAGAATCTTGAGGAAGAACAAAGGTAGGAGACTTTAACTGCCAGATGTCAATGCTTATAAATTTACAGTGATTAAGAGTGTGGCAGTAATGTACAAATAATCAAATAGATACACGGAATGCAACGAGGATCCAGCAACAGGTTATACATATAACATTAATGACAGAGGTGACTTATTTACTACAACTTAGTGGGGAAAAGATATTCTTTTCAATAAATGATACTGCATCAAGTAGATACGTACTTGGAAGGAAAAAAATATTCTTGACCTCTACTTCACTCATACACAAGAATTAATTCAGGATAGATCTTAAACTCAAATGTGAATGGTAACACAAGTTTTCTACAAGAAAACATGAGAGAATATTTTCATGACTTTGGGGCAGATAAAGAATTCTTATAAGGACCAAAAAAACCCTGATAAATTGAATTCATTATTATATGCACAAGATGTATGAGTGCTTATGCCCACAAGAAGACATGTTCAAGAATGGTAATATTATTCATAATAGGCAAAAACTGGAAACCAACCAAATGTACATCAAAAATATAGTGGATCAATAAATTGTGATATAGTCATATAATGGAATACTATACAGCAATGAAAAACAAACCACTGATAAACTTAAAACATGGATGAATCTTATGCACATTATGTTGAATGAAAGAAATCTGATTGAAAAGAGTATATACTATATGATTCCATTTACATAACATTCAAACACTTGCAAAACTCATCTAGGTTGATGAGGGAGAAGAGTGATTATCTTTGAGGGAACAGTACTGACTGGCAGTGGATAAGATAGAACTTCCTAGGAGCTGAACTGTTCCGTAGCTTGATTTGGGTAGCAGTTAGCGGTGACATGGTTGTAGACGTACGTACAATTTCTTTGAGCCAACTTAAGATTTGTGTGTGACTTGCTGAATGCAAGTTATTTGAAAGGAAAAATTAAATTGAAAGAAAAAAAGAATTAGTGTATTAAATGTTTTATTTAAAGGTATAATGTTAACAACTAGAAAAACTTTTTTTAAAAAAGAAGGAAAAGAGCCATCTGTTGACTTGGGAATCACCTATTGAGCCAGGATTGACTTGGGAAAAAAACTTCACTTTTCATTTTATGCAGTTCAGTGAAATTTGCATTTTGTTTGTTTGTCTAACTGTGGCTTTTTGTAGTACACAAATATTTCTTTAATTTTCTAAAATAGCCTTTTTATTTTATTTTCTAAATATTTTCTATTATGTTATATTTATATTTTATTTATATTTGATTTTATTACATTTCATATTATGTTATATGTTATTAAAAGTTCTCTCTAGACGGGTAAGGTTATGGATAACGTTTTGCTTCTTCTACTTTTCTGTATTGTATGACTTTACGTACAACATTTAAAAATCAGAGAAAAAACTTTCTTAAAAATAAAAGAAGATGGTGTCAAGATGGTGGCCTAGGTGGACTCTGAACTCACCTCCTCCCATGAACACAACAAATTTACAACTACTCTTGGAACAATTACCCCTGAGAGATAACTGAAAACTGGATAAAAAGAACCCCCACAAGAAGGGACAGTGCTGACCAAGGTGGAAGGGGGGGAAATTCCTTTCTGAAGAGAAAAAAGCCCCATTTGAGCTGCAGTGCCTCATGGCCAGTGGGGAGCAGTCCTAAGGTATGCAGCCTTCCCTGGAGGAGCAGGGGATCTGAGTGGGGGAGCATTGCCATAATAAGCAGCTTTTGGACTCAGCACAACTGAGACAAGAGTCATAATATCTGGCTTTGCCGGCTATTAACTACAACAGGAATAACTCCAGAAAAGCTATTGGACATAAGAGGGGAAAAAAGCCTGCTCTTAAACGGCCCATGCACAAATTCCCTTGTTTTGGGAAGCAACCTAAAATCACCAGAAAGAAGGATGCATAGTCCTTTGGTGAAAAGAGATTCATTTGATGGGCTCTTGGTGCATCTCAGTGAGAGGTGAGACCTCCCCGGAGACTGAGACATTGACAGGAGCCATTATTGTGACCTAGTATAGGCGTGCTGACACAGACACTGGAAGACGCCATTGGAGTTCTTCCACTGGCCTGTTAGCCCAGGGGTCTGCCCCTCCCACTAGAACATCAATTTAATCCAGCTCAGCCAGGGCAGGAAGTCCACTCTAGGGACTGGCCCCACTCAAAAGCAAGCCCTCAAGGAACTTGCAGGCCTGCATAAGTGGGGTGCCTGGAAACTCTGCAGCTGGGTGAGTGGGTCCATCTCTGCAGGGCAGGGCATGCATGAGGGACAGGTCTGAGTTGGTGGAGTGTGTGAGGTCTCTGCAGTGGGGTGACTGTGTACACCTCAGTGGGTTGGGGTGCACTCAAAGGCAGGACTGTGTTGATGGGGTGTGTGGCCCTGTGGGCAGTGGGGTTTGTCAGCTGCAGTAGACTTGTGCTTCTCAAACAACCACATAGGGGATTGGCCCCACCTTCCAAAGCCTGAAACAATTGGGTGCTCCCATGCTTGGTGCTGGCCCCACTCAGCTGCAATCCTGAGAGAGCTGACAACAGCCTTGCAGGCCAGAGACCTACAGCAATTGTAAGCTCCTGAGCCTAGCAACCAGCCACTCTGGGAGCCTACTCACTTAACAGAAAAACTTCAACAAGAACGTGTTATTAGACCTTGCAGCCAACTGTGCTGGGGCTCCCCATGCCCCATAAAGTGATAGTAGCCACACATAGCTGAGCATTACAACCAGTTGAACAGTCTAGCCTCCCCAGGCACCTGCAGCAAGAGCAACCCTGCCACAACAGAAGGACACATGTAGTCCACATGGGATACTCTTAGAACACTTGGAACTGGTGACGAGAGGGAGGCACACTACTGGGCCTCATAAGGCATCTCTTACATGAGGATCAGGAGACAAAGCTGATCTATCTAATACATAGATATAAGTACAGAGAAAGAGATAAAATGAGGAGACAAAGGAATATGTTCCAAGTAAGGGAACAGGACAAAGCCCCAGAAAAAGAACTAAATGAAACAGAGATAAACAATCTACCTGACAATGAGTACAAACAGAGTCACAAGGATTCTCACTGATCTTGGGAGAAGAATGGATAAACTCAGAGAGAACTTCAACAAAGAATTGGAAAATATAAAAAAGAATCAATCAGAAATAAAGAATACAATACTGGAAATGAAATATTCACTAGAAGGAGTCAATAGCAGAGGAGATGATACAGAAGAACGGATCAGTGAGCTGGATGAAACACTAGAGGAAATCACCCAAGCTGAACAGATAAAAAAGAATTAAAAAGAACGAGGACAGTTGAAGGGACCTCTAGGACAACATCAAGCACACTAACATCCATATTATAAGTGTCCCAGAAGAAGAGAGAGACTAAGGGGCAGAGGATCTATCTGAAGAAATAGTAGCTGAAAACTTTCCTAACCTAGGGAAGGAAACAGACATCCAGGTACAGCAAGCACTGAGCGCACCAAACAAGATCAACCCAAAGGGGCCCACACTAAGAAACTATAATTAAACATCAAGAATTAGAGATAAAGAGAGAATCCTAAAAGCCACAAGAGAAAGGCAACAAGTTGCATATAAAGGAAACCCTATAAGGCTATCATCTGACTTCTCAGCAGAAACCTTACAGGCTCGAAGGGAGTGGCATGATATAATTAAAGTGCTAAAAGTTTAGAATACTCTAGCCAGCAAGGTTATCATTCAGAATGGAAGGAGAGGTAAAGAATTTCCCAGACAAGCAAAAACTAAAGGAATTTATCACCAAGAAACTAACCTTACAAGAAATGCTAAAGGGACTTATTTAAGTGGAAAAGATAATACTACAAGTAGGAATAAGAAAATTATCAAAAAAAAAAAAAAGCAATAAAATCACTGACAAAGGCAAAAACACAGTAAATGCAGCAGGTCAACCAGCTATGAAGCCAATATGAAGGTCAAATGACAAAAGTGCTAAAATTATCTATTTCCATGATAAGATACACATGCACAAAAAAAGAGATTAGAGATGATATCAAAAGCATAATATGTGGGAGGAGGGGAGTAAAAGAGTAGATCTTTTAGCAAGAGGTCAAGCTAAAGAGACCATCAACTTAATACAGATTACTCTAAATGTAGGTTATTATGTATGAACCTCATGGTAATCACAAACCAGAAACCTATAAAATTAAGAGAAAGGAACCTAAACATAATACTCAAGAAAGCCATCAAACCACAAGGGAAGAGAGCAAGAGAAGAAGGAAGCAACAGAGAAGAACTACTAAAACAACCAGAAAAAAAGCAACAAAAAGACAATAAGTACATGCTTATCAATAGCTACTTTAAATGTCAATGGACTAAATGCTCCAATCAAAAGGTATAAGGTGGTCGACTGGATTAAAAAACAAGACCCATACATATGCTGCATACAAGAGACATGCTTCAGACCTAAAGACACTCACAAACTGAAAGTGAAGGGATGGAAAAAGATACTCCTTGCGAATGGCAATGAAAAGAAAGCTGGGGTAGCAATACTTATATCAGATAAAATAGGCTTTAAAACAAAAACTGTAACAAGAGAGAAAGAAGGACACTACATAATGATAAAGGGAACAATCCAACAAGGGGATACAACACTTGTAAATATCTATGCAGCCAACATAGGAACACCTAAATATATAAAACAATTATTAATAGACATAAAAGGAGAAATAGTAACACAATAATAGTAGGGGACTTTAACACTCCACTTACACCAATGGATAGATCATCCAAACAGAAGATCAATAAGGAAACATTGGCCTTAAAAGACACATTAGACCAGATGGACTTCGTAGATATATACAGAACGTTCCATGCAAAAACCACAGAATACACATTCTTTTTGAAAGCACATGGAACATTCTCCAGGATAGATCACATATTAGGCCACAAACCAAGTCTCAATAAATTTAAGAAGATTGAAACAATACTAAGCATCTTTTCTGACCACAACAGTATGAAACTAGAATTCATCTACAGGAAGAAAATCAGAAAAGCCACAAATATGTGGAGATGAAACAAAACACTACTGAACAGGGGCTGGCCCCGTGGCTGAGTGGTTAAGTTCGCACGTTCTGCTGCAGGCGGCCCAGTGTTTCATTGGTTCGAATCCTGGACACGGACATGGCACTGCTCATCAAACCACACTGAGGCAGTGTCCCACATGCCACAACTAGAAGGATCCACAACGAAGAATATACAACTATGTACTGGGGGGCTTTGGGGAGAAAAAGGAAAAAAAATAAAATCTTTTAAAAAAAAACCACTACTGAACAATGATTGGGTCAACAAAGAAATCAAAGTAGAAATTAAAAAAAATACCCAGAGACAAATGAAAATGAAAATACAACATGCCAAAATGTATGGGATTCAGTAAAAGCAGTTCTAAGTGAGTTTATAGCAACACAGCCCTACCTCAACAAACAAGCAATATATCAAATAAACAATCTAACAGTGCACCTAAAGGAACTTGAAAAAGAGCAAACAAAGCCCAAAATCAGTAGAAGGAAGGAAATCATAAAAACTAGAGCAGAAATAAATGAAATAGAGACAAAAAAAAAAACAATAGAAAAAGTTAATGAAACAAAGAGCTGATTCTTTGAAAAGATAAAAATAATTGACAAATCTTTAGCTAGACTCACAAGACAAAAAGAGAGAAGTCTCAAATAAATAAAATCAGAAATGAAAGGGGAGAAATTACAATAGACACCTCAGAAATACAAAATATTACAAGAGAATACTGTGAAAAGCTAGAGGCCAACAAATTGGATAATCTAGAAGAAATCGATAAATTCTTGGAATCATACAATCTCCCAAAACTGAATAAAGAAGAAATAGAGAATTTGAACAGACCAATCACCAGTAAGGAGATGAAGACGGTAATCAAAAACTCCCCAAAAATAAAAGTCCAGGACCAGACAGCTTCCCTGGGGAATTCTACCAAACGTTCAAAGAAGACTTAATACGTATCCTTCTCAAACTCTTCCAAAAAATTGAAGAGGAGAGGAAGCTTCCTGACTCATTCTATGAAGCCAACGTTACCTTGATACCAAGACCATACAGGACCATCACAAAAAAAGAAAATTACAAGCTAATATCACCGATGAATATGGATGCAAAAATCCCCAACAAAATACCAGCAAATCAAATACACTAAAAATATCATACAGGGGCCAGCCTGGTGGCACAGTGGTCAAGTTTGCACCTTCCGCTTTGGCAGCCTGGGGTTTGCTGGTTCAGATCCCGGGTGCGGACATGGCACTGCTTGGCAAACCATGCTGCGGTAGGCATCCCACATATAAAGCAGAGGAAGAGGGGCACGGATGTTAGCTCAGGGCCAGTCTTCCTCAGCAAAAAGAGGAGGACTGGCAGCAGATGTTAGCTCAGGGATCATCTTCCTCAAAAAAAAAAGATCATACACTATGATTAAGTGGGATTTATTCCAGAGATGCAAGCATGGTTCAACATCCACTAATCAATCAACATGATACACCACATTAACAAATGAAGAATAAAAATCACACGATCACCTTGATAGATGCGAAGAAAGCATTTGACAAGATACAGCATCCGTTTATGATAAAAACTCTGAATAAAATGGGTATAGAAGGAAAGTACCTCGATATAATAAAGCCCATATATGACAAACCCACAGTTAAAAAACTGAAAGCTATCCCTCTAGGAACAGGAGCCAGACAAGGATGCTTACTTTCACTACTTTTATTTAGCGTAGAATTGGATGTCTTAGCCAGAGCATTCAGGCAAGAAAAGGAAATAAAAGGGATCCAAACTGGAAAGGAAGAAGCAAAACTGTCCCTATTTGCAGATGACGTGATTTTATATAGCGAAAACCCTAAAGAATCCACCAAAAAACGTTTAGAAATAATAAATGAATACAGCACAGTTGCAAGATACAAAATCAACATACAAAAATCATTTGCATTTCTAGACACTAACAATGAAGTAACTGAAAGAGAAATTAAGAATATAATCTCATTTACAATTGCAACAACAACAACAAAAATACCTAGGAATAAATTTAACCAAAGAAGTGAAAGACCTGTATGTTGAAACCCATAAAACATTGTTGAAAAAAGTTGAAGAAGACACAAAGAAATGGAAAGATATTCCGTGCTCTTGGATTGGAAGAATTAACATAGTCAAAATGTCCATACTTCCTAAAGCAATCTATAGATTCAATACAATCCCTATCAGGGTTCCAACAACATTTTTCACAGAAATAGAACAAAGAATCCTAAAATTTATATGGAACAACAAAAGACCCTGAATAGCCAAAGGATTCCTGAGAAAAAAGAACAAAGCTGGAGGTATCACACTCCCTGATTTCAAAATATACTACAAAGCTGTAGTAACCGCAACAGCATAGTCCTGGCACAAAAACAGACACACAGATCAATGGAACAGAATCGAGAGCCCAGAAATAAGCCCACACATCTATGGACAGTTAATATTCGACAAGGGAGCCAAGAACATACAGTGGAGAAAGGAGAGTCTCTTCAATTAATGGTGTTGGGAGAACTGGACAGCCACGTGCAAAAGAATGAAAGTAGACCATTATCTTACACCATACACTAAAATTAACTCAAAATGGATAAAAGACTTGAATGTAAGACATGAAACTTCTAGAAGAAAACATAGGCAACACGTTCTTGGACATCAGTCTTAGAGGCATATTTTCAAGTACCATGTCTGACTAAGCAAGGGAAACCATAGAAAAAATAAACAAATGGGACTACATCAAACTGAAAAGCTTCTGCACAGCAAAGGAAACCACCAACAAAACGAAAAGACAGCCTAACAATTGGGAGAAGATATTTGCAAACCATATATCTGATAAGGGGTTAATATCCAAAATATATAACGAACTCATACATCTCAACAACAAAAAAACTAACAACCCAATCAAAAAATGGGCAAAAGATGTGAACAGACATTTCTCCAGAGAAGATATACGGATGGCCAACAGGCACAGGAATAGATGCTCAACATCACTAATTATTGGGGAAATCCAAATCAAAACTACAATGAGATATCACCTCACACCCGTCAGAATGGCTATAATTAACAAGACAGGAAACAACAAGTATTGGAGAGGATGTGGAGAAAAGGGAACCCTCGTACAGTGCTGGTGGGAGTGCAAACTGGTGCAGCCACTATGGAAAACAGTATGGAGTTTCCTCAAAAAATTAAGAATAGATCTGCCACGTGATCCAGCTATCCCACTGCTGGGTATTTATCCAAAGAACATGAAAACACGAATGCATAAAGATACATGCAGCCCTACATTCACTGCAGCATTATTCACAATAGCCAAGACTTGGAAGCAACCTAGGTGCTCATCAAGGGACGAATGGATAAAGCAGATGTGGTATATATACACAATGGAACACTACTCAGCCATAAGAAATGATGAAATCCAGCCATTTGTGACAACATGGATGAACCTTGAGGGTAATATGGTAAGAGAAATAAGTCAGAGGGAGAAAGTCAAATACCATATGATCTCAGTCATAAGTAGAAGATAAAAGCAACAACAAACAAACACATGGAGACAGAGATTGGATTGGTGGTTGCCAGAGGGGAAGGGGGGAGGGAGGAGGGCGAAAGGGGTGATTAGGCACATGTGTGTGGTGATGGATGGTAATTAGTCTTTGGGTGGTGAACATGATGTAATCTATACAGGAATCAAAATATAATGATGTATACCTGAAATTTAAATAGTGTTATAAAACAGTGTTACTACAATTTTAAAAGATTAAATTAAAAAAAAACGTAAAAAGTGGAGGTGGACCTGTGGCCTAGTGGTTAAGTCTGGCACACTCCACTTCAGCCACCTGGGTTCACAGGTTCAGATCCCAGGTGTGGACCTATACCACTCATCGGCCATGCTGTGACGGCAACCCACATATAAATTAAAGGAAGATTGGCACAGATGTTAGCTGAGGGCCAATCTTCCTCAAGCAAAAAAATAGAAAGATTGGCAACAGATGTTAGCTCAGGGCTAATCTTCCTCACCGGACAAAGAAAAAAAGAGAGGGAAAAAAACCACTTAGAAAAATGTTGCCTACTTTTCCAAGTTAAAAAAAATGTCTAGACCAATTTGAAGAAAATCGTTCAGAATTTTGAGAAGAATGGTGGTAGTAAATCACGTGTTTTACACTGTAAAGATATTGCCTAATTTAGGTTTAATGGTAAATTAGTTCACAACATTAGTGCCTAACAAGTCAATAATTTTATTTCGGATAATTGGATTAAGGGTAACTATTCAACTTAATTCAGCAACCTTTATTGCAAAGTTGAGAGAATGTTGCTTTCTTTAAAAAACCATCTCTACGATTAAAAGTTTTTCCATTAAATACATTTTTAGAAATTAAACTAAAAAAATACTATGTCATTTTTGGGGGAACTAAGAGAAAAAGCGTTTTCAAATTTGGTCAGATTGTCTCTCCTATGGATATATACATGGTGTTTTAATTGTTGCTTTCCATACAAAATTCACATTAAAATATTCGCCTTGCATTTTCTTTCATAAAGACTTCAGTGCATGTAGCACAAAGAAAAGTGATGACAATGAGATGCATCATTCTCATTTATCCATCTGTCAATTTTCTATAGTACTATTACAGTGTAGAAATTATTTTGATTTGATTTGGTTTTTGTCACACACACACACACACAAAGACTATTTGGAAAATCTGTCAGGTGGTGTTTCTTCAGTGTGGCCCAAAATCACCTCCACAGCATCACGTGAACTGCTCCTTATACACGCACCGCTCTGGGCTGCTCCTCAACTGCTTGACGCACATTTCAGAAACGTGGCGTTGAGGTCTTTTTCCATGAAAATTCTAACCAGGTACAAACTTAGCTGACTCCGAGCCCATTCAGATAGGGTAAATGTGAGAAGGAGTTTGAGACTATTTGGTCGGGGGTCAACTGGAAAAAGTGCATTCCACTTAACGTCATTCACATTCGATTTTTTAAAAGAAGACCAAGTTGGCCCCACCGAGCACATTTGTAAGCCAAGGGGTGACTATTGCTGTTAGAGGTTCAGACCCTAGTTCTAGACGGTGCATCTGCTTATTATCTTAAATTGTTGGGTATCCAAGCGCACCCCCTACTATGGTGACAGATGGATTTTCGTATTCATGGATTTGTCATTAGTTGGTATCAATTAAATACCTGTTAGTAATTTGTGGAAAAATCAAAATGCAGAAAGAAAAAAACAGAGAGAGAAGAGAGATCATGGACATGGAAAGATTGCAGAAGCAAAAGACAATTTGTTAAAAAAAGAGAAGCGTCAATATTGATGGAAACCAAGCTGGTGCTGCGATCTCACGATGTTCGAGTCTGTTCTAAGGAAAAGTACACAGTATGTCTGGTTTTTATAGAGAGATCCAGAGAAGACTGTTATAAAAACTGAAAATAGTAAGCAGCTCGAAGGGCCCAGATGTTTGTTTAGGCTTCTCTGGTCTTCCCGGAGCCCGGCTCGTATTTCAGCCTGAGAGCACGAAGCGTCCTTGGCCTGTGGCCACTGTTTTCATCACACCGAGGCAAGCCTGGATCAGAGTTTGGCCTGACAAACATTTTGTGAACTTATAATTTATTTAGAGACATTAATTGAACCAGGATGATTAAAATCTTTTGAATTAGCAGAGTTGAGGATGGGTGACTCAGCGTTGCTGTGATTTTCTACTACGTCTAAATGTCCATTGGAGTTCGAACGTCTGATCTGTTAAATTTTCGCCCTCCATTTTCGCTTACTGATGGAGTCAGCTAAACTTAAGTAAAAATTATTCAGAAACCAACACGAGTTGTCTCATGAGGTAACTTTAAGCTACAAACTCCAACCTGAATTATGATCACACTCTTTAATCCCTAATGGGACATTGAAAATATATCTGGTATTTCATGGCAAAGTTCTTACTTGAAACAAAAAAAAAATGTATTTAGGATTCAATTTATTTTAAAATAGAATTTTCTCTCCTTATGACTCCAATTAATTATGCACCTCAATTAATTATGTATACTTAACAGCTCTACCAACAATCATATGTTACATAACCTTATATTACAAAACAGTATATATATTCCTATGTGCCAACATTTTGTTCCCGTGCTCTGGGGCTATGATGTAAAAGCTACAGACTGAAAAATAAAATCAAAGGGGATTTGGAACTCAAATTCCTGAACCCCTTCCCTTTGGATTCCGAGGCCACTCAGACAACTGTCCACTATTGTTGAAGCCTGGAGGAGTGGCCAGACGCATCGGAGGCCTTGAGTTCTAGGGCAGAAGTTCCAGGTTCGGAACATCACCATTTACAGGGTTAGCACTCCAAAGCTGTAAAAGAGGCTTGTTTCTGAGGTAAGCCAGGTGTAAAGACAATAGATCCCATTGTCCCTGGGCGGGAGGGGCACCAGCTGTCTTGAGGAGATGCCTCTCTTCTAACATTGGCTGATAAAACTCAGTTCTCCACCTCCTGAGGGATCTTATACCTAAAGAGGTGAATCAGCCAAAAAGACCACTAACCATTTAGGAGGATTCTATAACTTAAAGGAGGCCTGCTAGCAAATAATCAGAGGAGGTGCTGCCTAAGAAGGCAGACTTCCTGGGAGGAAGAAAAGAGCACTTTAATAATAATGCAATGGGTGTGGAAGGACATATAATTAAAGCACAAAGGAGTTTTCTGGAAGGGCAGAACTTGATTGTTCACTTAAAATGTTAAACTGCAACGAATTGAAAAACAAAATAGTTACAGCTAAACACTCCATCAGAGTTTAAGTAGATTGAATGGAAAACATATTCCACCACCCAGAGCAAATTCATGAGCCGTGAAGAAAAAAAGTTACAAATTTTAGAAGTCCCGGAAGGAAAAGAATGAAGAAAGACTTAGGGCTTTGGATTGATCAAGTTAAAGTCCAGAATAATGAAAAAAGGTCTATTTTTCCTATAGCTGGTGAAATTCCTATATGCCCAGGGTGAAGTTTGCAAGCTTTCAGTCAAAGAGATCTGGTTGCCTTGTAAGGAAAAGGGAATCAGACAAGTATCAGTCTTCCCATCTTCAACATTGGAAGTTAGAAAATAGTAAGACCCCATTTAGAGGACAGCGAGAGATCCGAGAATCCACTGCACAGCCAAGTGATGGCAAAAGAAAAGGCATTTTTCAACAAACAAAGAGCTCAAAAAATATACAACCATATTCTCTTTCTAAGGAAACTACCCAAGGAAGAACCACAAACAAACTGAAATCAAAGAACATCTCAAGATAGGAAGAAATTAAACGTGCAAGGAATAGGAGGGGCCTTGAATCTGTGACACCTCTCGTTAAATGTAGACGGATGATGATAATGTGTCTAGGAACTGCAGTGTAGCTCTCAGTGAGTGTGCACCTCATGGATATTTCTACCCAGTTACCCCTCTCCTTCTTGTGCCATCACTCTCTTCCTCTTCACAAGGAAAGCGTTACAAGCATGCTTAAGAATCTCCCATCTAAAACCCATCTTTGACCTCCCTGTCTCCTATTGCTCATCTCCCATTCTCTTATCCCTCTGCTTCAACGTCTCTTGTGAAAGTCGGTAACAACCTCCTTGTTGCCTGAGCTAATGGTTACTTCCTTTAGCCATCTTACTCCACCCATCCATGGCATTTGACGAGGCTATGGACATGGATGGCTCTTCCTTCTTAAAAGATTAACAAAGTGTCTTGGATTTCATGACACCACACTCTTCTGGCTCCCCCTCCCTACCTCAGAGGCTGTTCTTCAGGCATCTTTGCTTGCTCATCCTCCCTTGTTATCATGGACCAGGGCTGGCTTAGTGGCCTCTTTCTTGGTTCCAGCTACACTGACTCCCTATGTGAGCTCTTCCAATCCATGGCTGCCAGTAATTTCCAAAATGTTTACTCTAACTCCTAACATCTCCACTGAACTCCAGACTCATATTCCAGATGGCTTACTTGATATCTCTACCTGGGTGTTCCAAGAAGAACTCTTGATTTCTCTGCCCACAAAAACAAAAAAACCAAAAAAACCAACAACATACACAAACACACCTACTTCTTCCCTAGTCTTCTCCATCCACAGCACCACCATCCAACTAACTCATGAAGCCTCAAAATTAGGAGTCACCTTTGCTTGTCTTTTTCCCTTCCTTCCGATATCCAGCCCATCAAAAATTTCTATAGTCTCCATCACGATCACAATCCAGAATTCACTCATTTCCTCTATTTCCAATACTACTACCTTAATTCAATAACCGTCATTTCTTCAGGATGCTTGTGAAAGCCTCATCTTTCTGATTCCACTCTTACTTGCCCCTCCCATAAACCATTTCCCACATATCAGCCAGAGTGATCTTTTTGAAATGTAAATCAGAATAGATCACGTTTTTACTCCAAAAATCTCCAATGAGCAACCCAATTTTCCATCTTTAGGGGACTGGAATAAACGATGATATATTCATATAGTAGAGTACTCTGTAGCTGTATAAGGAATGAGAAATATCTCTGTATGCTACTATAGACTGATACCAGATTATTGTTCAGTGAAAAAAATAAGATGGAGAAAAGTGTGCATAGTCTGCTACTATTTATGTAAAAATAGAGGGAGATATAAAACACATATCAATTGTTTTTTTTCCATTTTAACTATTTTTAGCGTACAATTCATAGCGTTAATAATAATCTCAGTGTCATGAAATCATCACCACTATTTATTTCTAAAACTTGTCCATGACCCCAAACAGAAACTTTGCACTCGTTAAGCAATAACTCCTCATTCTCCCCTCCCCTCAGCCTCTGGTAACCTCTAATCTACTTTTTGTCTCTATGAATTTGCCTACTTTAGAAATCTCATATAAGTTGAGTCATACAGTATTTGTCCTTCTGTGTCTGGCTTTTTTTACTTAGCATAATGTTTTGAAGGTTTACCCATGTTGTGGCCTGTAGCAGAACTGCATTCTTCTTTGTAGCTAAATAATATTGCGTTGCATGTATATATCACATTTTGCTTATCCATTCATGTGTTGATGGATACTTGGTTTGTTTTCACCTTTGGCCAAGTGAATAATGCTGCTATGAACACTTGTGCGCAAATATCAGTTTAAGTGCCTGTTTTCAATTCTTTGGGATATATACGTAGAAGTAGAATTACTGGGTCAAATAGTAATACTATGTTTAATTTTTTGAGGAGCCATCAAACTGTTTTCCACAGCAGCTGGACTATTTTGCAGTCTCATGAGCAATGTATGACAGCTCCAATTTCTCCACCATCTCACCAACACTTTTCCTTTTCTAAATGGAAGCAAAATCAAATTTTAAAGTTATCATTGAGAAGAAAGGGAACAAGGTGGTGAAGATATCTGTGCATCTACATTGTTTTGTAGTTTTGACTTGATGACTATGTGAATACATAACTTTAAAACAAAAATTAAAACAAGCATTCCCTAAAAACAAAATGTGAAATTAAAAAGTGAACTTGGCTATATATTAAGTCGGTGGCGCATTCACACAAAGAGGAATTGATTCAAGCGCATCTCTTGTGATCTATCACCAAAGACAAAAAAAAAAATTGAAGAAATTCTTGAACTGCCTCAGCAATCGTATTGTTAGTAGTAGTGTTGAGTATTGTTATTTGAGGTTGTTGTATGGATGAATTGTAGGATAAAACAAATGATTAATTATGTTGATATCATTTGGAAATGGAATTAGTTGGTCATGGGAGAAAGGAAATACAAATCAAAGAGTTTAATTAAAAACTTTCAGTCTTGAATTCGAAGTATCAATATAAACTCATGGTGTATGGAAGTTTCTTTCTTCTTTTTTTTTTTTCTGAGGAAGATTAGCCTGAGCTAACATCTGCTGCCAATCCTCCTCATTTTGCTGAGGAAGACTGGCCCAGAGCTAACATCCATGCCCATCTTCCTCTACTTTATATGTGGAACACCTACCACAGCATGGCTTGCCAAGCGGTGCCATGTCTGCGCGCGGGATCTGAACCGGGGAACCCCAGGCAGCCAAAACAGAGTATACACAGTTAACGGCTGCACCACCAGGCCGGCCCCGGAAGTTTCTTTTATAAAAAGAGTTTCTTAGCTCTGTGCCCTGAAAGAGGCTGAAAAAACAAGCAACTCAGTCATAATGAGTAATGCTAGTGTCCTAGCTCAATCATTCACACTAAAGGGAACCAGGATAACTTGGAGAAATGGCTGATTCCAGTCTGGAGCAGGAAATTAGAGATGAGTCTGGAATGTCTTGTCCCATCAGAAAGTAAAGAAATTGTCAAAGATGCTAAGACCATGACAGAAGACCTTAGTCATAGCCTTAAAGACTAAGCCAACTGGGAGAGGCTTTCAATGGCCAAAAGTGGGACAATTCTTCTATCAATAAAAATGATAATTGCAACAAATTTTAAAATATCGGTAAATTATTCAAATTCATGAATCCATAATGAAACTTAAAAAACATCATTGGTCACTTTTGGAAGACGCTAAGGAACTAACTCATTATTCTAAAAACTGGTAAGTAAAGGCAAGCTGGCAACATCGAGCAGTTATTCTGCCTTTCCTATATAAATTGACCTAGTGTATTAGTTTGCTGTGACTGCCATAACGAAGTACCACAGACTGGGTGGCTCAAACAACAGAAATTTATTTCTCACAATCCTGGAAGCTGGAAGTCTGAGATCAAGGCGTCGTTTCTTCAAGGCTTCTTTCCTTGGTTTGCATTGGCCACCCTCTTGTGTCCTCACACGATCTTTCCTCTGTATGCATGCATCTTTGTGTCTCTCTGCATGTCCAAATTTCCTCTTCTCATGAGAATGCCAGTCAGGCTGGACTAGGGCCCATCTTAATGGCCTCCTTCTAACTTAATCACCTCTTTAGAGACCCTCCCTCCAAATACAGTCACATCCTGAGGGGCTGGGGACTAGGACGTCAACATATGATTTCTGGAGGGGGGACGTAATTCAGCCCATGGCACTCAAGGTAACCAGACAGTGTTGAGGGGAAGCATTTCTTTATAGGAAAATGACAGAATCAAATATAAACTTTTTGCAATTCATAATGAATTAAGGCACCTAAGCAATGGCGGGTAACATCACAAGACAGAAGAAGACCAGATGTTGTGTATCCTTTGATGGAATATTCTTGCCAAACCTAAATCAAACCAAAATGTGAATGCTCTTTCTCTAACTACCAACTTACAGGAACTCTGGGGAACGAGGAGGAACAGTTGAAACAACACTATCGAGGATGCAGTCAGCAAAATCTATACCGTAAGGAGTACTATAGGCCAAGCCACTCAGTGTCTTCAATAAATAAATGGCGAGGAGAAAAGAAGGGGGATGCGTACAGATTAAAATGGTCTTAGAAGACCTGTCCAGTTATTGTGATATACATACGTTTTTGGAATTCTGATTTAAACAAATTCTAGAAAACAATTATGAGACAAGTGGGAATCCTGAACTGTGACTAGATATTTGTTTATATTAAGGAAATGTCATGAATTGCTAGGTATGACAATAAAAAAGAATCCTTACCTTTTAACAATACATAGTGAGATACTAAAGAATCAAATGATTTCTTGACTGTTTCGAAGTCTATCAGAAGGGTGCAGGTCTGGATGAAATAAGATCAGCCACGTGTTGATCATTGTTAAAGCTGATTTACGGCTATATGAGCGCTCTTTATACTATTCTCTCTACTTTTGCATACATTTGAAAATTTTCCTTAACAAAATTTCAAAATAAACTTCGAATGAGTTCCTATCACACTTGGAATAAAAGTCCCAGTTCCTTACCTGAGCCCTGAAGTCCTTTGCAAACTGCCCCCGCCCACCTCTGAGACCAATCCCCAGCCCTCTGACGGTCGTACACGTAGTTCCCTCTGCCTGGAGCGCTCTGCCTACTGGTCCACGGCTCCTTTTAATTCTGGTCTCAGCCCAAACATGAATGAGATCTTCCCAAAGCCCAGTCTTGCCCCGTGCACATCCGTCCTCTCACCCGGTCACGTCCCGCCACTTAAGCTTCCTATAAGCTTGTCTTTCTTCACATTTTGTCTGCTTGGTTTTTGTCTAACTCTCCTGCTGTGCTTGTACATGGCTGTATCCTACGGCCCAAAGCAGTGTCTGGTATACAGTAGGTGCTCACTAAACATTGTTGAATGAATGTGCCAGTTAAGAGGTTGCCCACCAGCCCTTTTTAAAAAATTTTTCTAATCAAGGGAAACTTGATAAAGACCTGAAACCAACATCATGAATTTTCTTAGCAAAACCACAGAGATATTTTATTCGTTGATTTGTTTGGCAGAGAGTGTTGAATGAGGGAAATCAGGCTAGAAATAAAGATCGGGGAAATAAAAATGTTCTAAAGTCTTATCTCAGTCCAGAAGGGGAATGGAAAAAAAAAAATCTTTTAGATGGGACAATGAATAAATATCTGATTTTGTCATATTTATAGAGAATTAATGGTTTAAATGTGACTATTAAAAATATAAGGGGCTGGCCCCGAGGCCGAGTGGTTAAGCTCGAGTGCTCCGCTGCAGGCGGCCCAGTGTTTCGTTGGTTCGAATCCTGGGCGCAGACATGGCACTGCTCGTCAAACCACGCTGAGGCAGCGTCCCACATGCCACAACTAGAAGGATCCACAACGAAGAATATACAACTATATACTGGGGGGCTTTGGGGAGAAAAAGGAAAAAAATAAAATCTTTAAAAATATATATATATAAGATAAAACTTTCTATGTAAACCTCTAAGAAAAAAATAGCAAGATAACTACCAACTAAATACAAATAAATGGATCTTCTAAATTTCCAGGAAACAAAATAAAAAGAAGTATGATCAGTTCCAACAAAAGTAAAGAGAGAAAAAAGAGGAATTTAAATAAACTCTGGAAAATAGTAAGCATTAAATAAGATGAAATGAATTTTAAAAATCACCACAATAAATATGAATGAATTGAACTTCCCTATCAGAAGACTCTAGAATTGAGACTTGTAAAAATTTAGTTATGCGTTGTTTATAGATATGACAAAGAAATAAAAATTAAAATAAGTGTATCAGCTTTAAGACTGCTATGCATATGTTGTAGCAATGTGCGATTGGTCTCAAACATGCAAACACACATCCAAACAACTGAAAAAAATGAAACGGTGGCTTTCAGCCTACTGGAAGGGATGGTACTACTTGACATACCTGTAGTGCTTGCAATTCCGGGAATGCACCACACTCTCCTGCCTCAAGGCCTTTGCACAGGTTGCTTTCACGTCCTAGAACAGCCCCTCCACCCTACCTCCTTCCACGTGGCTGATTCCCATTGGACTTTCTGTTTAGAAGCTCCCCTCCCATGAAGATTTCCCTGCTTCCTAATGGTAAAGGCCCTCTGATAGACTCCATAACCTCTTGTACTTACCCCTACTGTAGTACTTGTCATACTGACTCATAATTGCCTGTTTATGTGTCTGTCTGTCTCCACAACTCCTTGAAGAAGAGAGTGTACGTTCGCTTGAGTAGATTGCCAGATACTGCCAGATAAATAGTAGCTAATTAACACATATTTGTTGATAGGTCAATATGATTGTTTCCTCCCACCCTTGACTTTTTAAAAATCCCTAACTCAGTTTCTATCTTAAGAGAGTCTAGGAGAGATCTTAAAGTTTGACGAATACGAACCTCCTATTTATGGCTTCCATTCCCCGCAGTCACCTACACCAGGTGCTTATTTAGCCTTTTCTTAGAGCCTCTAATGATGAGACGTTCATTCCTATGAAAACAGAATTTTTTAGTCTTTGAGTTGCTCTAACTATAAGAAATATCTTCACAGTTTACACTGCCGGCTTTTACCAGGCTTTTAAAGACTCTGGATGCCCTTGTCTTGCCTTTCACTCTTTGATTCTGGATATTTTCCTCCTCTGCTGTACATATCTGAGTGGGTGATTTAGGTAAATAATGTTAAATTTAGGTAAATAATTACCTAATAATCTAATACTAGATTTAGGTAAATAATGTTTAGGTAAGGAAGGAAGAGAAAAGCAAGACATGGAAATGCTCTTAAGGGTAGCAATAATAACATTTTAATTTGAAAATTTCCTAATAAAGACTCTTTAATTTATAATGGCAAATATAAATTGGAAGGCTTCTGGTTCCAGGTAAGATGGAGTAAGAACACCCACCCTGTCTCCCACTGAAAGCAGCTGTGAAACTTGGAAAGAATGCATGGAGCAGCTCTTTGGTCATTCTAAAAACTAAATAGTAGCAGGTAAATTGGGGAAGGAGACAGAGTTTGAAAGAACGCTGAAGTGGCAGGGAGTTTACCATTTTTCTCCTTGCAGAATCTCTTGGCCTCTACTTAAGGCAGCCTGAAACCTGCAGAAAAAAGAAAACTGTCCCTATTCACAGATGGCGTGATGGTATAAGTAGAAAATCCAACTTACAACAAAACCTCCTAGAACTAATAGGTGAGTTTAGTTAGGTTGCAGGATACACAAAGTCAACAGACAAAAATCAATCATACTTCTACGTACCAACAATGAACAATCAGAATTTGAAAAATTTTAAAACATACCCTTTACAAGAGCTCAAGAAACTAAAATACTTAGGCATAAATCTAACAAAACTTGCCCAGAATGCTGAAAAGTACAAAACAACAAAGAAATCAAAGATGATCCAAATAAATGAGAGACATACTATATTCATGGACTGAAAGACTCATGGAAAGGCAAACTAGAATAGCTGAAACACTTTTGAAAAAAAGATTATGGTCAGAAAAATCACACTAGAACACATAGTTCCATGGAACAGAATAGAGGGCGGAAATATGCCCATATAGATACATCCAACTGATTTTTGACAAAGATACAAAGGCAATTTCATGGGGGGAAAGCTAGTCTTTTCAACAAACGGTGTTGAAACTGTCCAGACTCGAAAATATTTGCCTGGAATGTTTCTAGTATTTCAAAATCCACTAATGACTCTAAGCTACGAGTCTAATGAATAAAAGGGAGTGAAATTCCTTCCTCGGCTCTACTTCAAGTAAGATCATTTGACTAAAGATGAATTTGAGGAGTAGCCAGAGTTAAAGGTGAATTCCAGGTTTCTTGAAGAAAATCTCAGCATTTTGTGACCTTTCACAATATAGAATTGGGAATGTGGGGGAATGAGAAACTAAAATGAAGACTGCATTCTTATGTTGAGAACTGACCACAGCTGCCTCATTCTTACCAGTCAGGTCTCAATATTCAGTGGTAGCATTGGCCACAGAATTTTTTTGCATATTAATGTAACATGTTAATATGCAAAAAATTAACTTTTCCCAGTGTTGGGAAACTGGATATCCATACGCAAAAAAAATGAAGTTGGACTCTTACCTTATACCATACACAAAACTTAATCCACAATAGATTGAAAACCTAAATGTAAGACCTGAAACCATAAAGCTGCTCAAAGAAAATATAGGGAGAAATCATTGGATTTGGCAATGATTTCTTGGTTGTGATACCAAAAGCACAGGCAACAAAGCAAAAATAGACAAATGGAACCACCTCAAACTTAAAAACTTCTGTGCAGCAAAGGAAACAATCAACAGCATGAAAAGGCAACCTATGGGACGGGAGAAAATATTTGCAAACCATGTATCTGATAAGGAATTAATATCCAGAACATATAAAGAACTCTTACAACTCAACAACAAAAAGACAAATAACCCAATTAAAAAATGGGCAAAGAGGGCTGGCCTGGTCTCATAGTAGTTAAGTTTGCATGCTCCACTTCAGCAGCCTGGGGTTTGCCAGTTCAGACCCTGGGCATGGACCTATGCACCGCTCATCAAGCCGTGCTGTGGTGGCATCCCACATAGAAGAACTGGAAGGACTTACAACTAGGACATACAACTATGGACTGGGCTTTGGGGAGAAAAAAAAAGAGGAAGATTGGCAACAGATGTTAGCTCATGGCCAATCTTCCTCACCAAAAAGCATACCTTTAAAAAAAATGGGCAAAGGACTTGAGTAGACATTTCTCTAACGGAGATATACAAGTGGCCAAAAGCACATGAAAAGATGCTCAATAATACTAATAACTAGGGAAATGTAAATCAAAACCACAATGAGATATCACCTTACACCTGTTAGGATGACCATTATGAGGGAAAAAAAACAGAAAATAAGAGTTGGTGAGACTGCGGAGAAATTGGAACATTAATGCACTGTTTGAGGGAATATAAAATGGTGTAGCCACTGCGGAAAACATATGGACGTTTTTCAAAAGTTAAAAATAGAATTACCATGTAATACAGCAGTCTCACAACTGGATATATATCCAAAAGAAGTGAAAACAGAATTTTGAAGAAATATTTGCACACTCAAGTTCATTGCAGCATTATTGACAATAGCCAAGAAATGGCAGCAATCTGAATGTCTGTCAACAGATAAAAGGATGAAGAAAATATGGTATATACATACAATGGAATATTACTCAGCCTTAAAAAAGAAAGAAATCCTGTCATATACTACAACATGGATGAACCTTGGGGACATTACACTAAGTGACATAAGCCAGTCACAGAAGGACAAATACTTCACTATCCCACTTAGATGAGGAATCTGAAATAGGCAAACTCCTGGAAAGGAGAATGGTGGTTTCCAGGGCCCTCGGGGAGGGGGGAAGGAGGAGCTGTTGTTCAATGGATATAGAGCTTCAGTTTTGCAGGGTGAAAAAGTTCTAGAGGTCTGTTGTGCAACAATGTGCATATAGTTAACACTACTGTCGTGTACACTTAAAAGTGGTTAAGATGGTACGTGATGTTTTTGACCATAATAAAAAAATCCACCTCAAAGAACAACAAAAAAGTTAAATAATATCTGATTCCATTTACATGACACCCTCAGAAAGACAAAACTCTAGTAACAGAAATTAAGTGGTTGCCAGGGGTTTCGGGTGAGAGGAGGGCTGCAAAAGGAAGGGTCTGGGGGTGACCGAATGCTTCTGCCGCCTGAGTGTGGTGATGGCTACGTGAATCCATACGTGTGACAAAATCCATGCCACTGACCAACCCCCAAAACCAATCTTTCTATATATTAATTTTTAAAATAAAATCAACAAAAATTAAGCACAAAATGCATGAATTTGTGCATATGATTTTATGACTCGCATAAAGGCCTTAATGATTCTGTATCATATCGGCATTTAGGTCAGCGAATGATATGCACTCTTGATAGAAATCAGAGTCATTTTAAGAGAACTCTGTATAATAATAACCATTAGAGTTTCTATACCGTGTTACAAGTTGCTTTCTGTGGTCTCTTGCAACATTGTTCTTCCTTTCCTCGTGTTTCTGCTTTTTAATAACTTGACTTGAAATTGTTCTCACACTAAGCTATCATTTTATACTTTTGCTGATTAATGGGGAAAAAAATCACATTTATTATTCTATCTATCCACCTCTTCTAGTCTTTTTCCTCATATCATGTTTAACACCTCCCAGCTTGAAGTCACTTACACATGTAATTAAAGGGTTTTTTTTTTTTTATCAGTCTTCTAGATTATTTATGAAGACGTTAAACAAAGCTGGGTTTGACCTTAAACTCTACCAGGTCTGCTAATCTAAACCAAGATCTTTCACCCACATGTTGCTTCATTTTAAACCATCCATTGTTTACAGTCCTATCTAAGATCCAGGTCGTGGTATCAATAACCAAAGGAATTCATTTCCATTTCTCTAACGCATATGCTACCAAATGCTTACCCCAAAGTCCAGATGTTTTATATCCTTTGTCTATTCATTTGATAATTGTATGAAAAATTTGATCTCACATCCTCTTAGTGGCCACCTACAAGGAAGCAAAGAGCTGTGTGAGTCCATTAGAATCTGTTTGTTCCTAAGAGGTAGATAATATGTCGGTAAGCAAACAGAAGAAATGAGCAATAAAGGCAGGTGCCTTATCCAGATGACAGATCTTCTTCAGCTTGGAGGAACCTGTAAAAAGAAAGAAAGAAAAGAAAAGCATAAGGCAGAGAAATGTCTTAGGATGAAAGATAAGGATACATGAGTTGACAGGCAGAATTCAGCGAGGTCTGTGATGGAGAGTCATAGTGAGTGCTGTAACAGATGACACAATGTGGTGTTTGTATGCCGAGACAAGAGAACAACAGACAAGCAGAATCAAAGTTACATTCTAAAGAGAAATATGGAGTGTGAGGGCTTTGAGCAAGATTCATGAAACGATGAAAGAAAACAGCGGAAAAGAAAAAGCATTTGGACTCATTCGATTGAGACACAAACAACAGGTCCCCAATAAATTGGGGGAAACTCAAAAAAGAAAAGCTAAAAAAGTGAAAGATGCCTAAAAAGCAAAATTTTAAAATAGCTATGTACGGGATGTCCTATAAACAGGCCTGGAATAGAGATGAATAGCATAATAGCATCAGAGATATCTTCAATCTGTGAAAAATAATAAATGAAATAATATTAAACCATGTTTCTAGATGTGAGAGGCTGGTGATCCAACTTATGGGAGGGGAATGGGAAACTCCATAGCTAATGGTGATAAGAAAAAAGTACGTCTTGTTAAGGTAGTAATAAACTTAAAAAATGACACTGCTCTGAGTATGTCATTCCTTTGCCTAAAATCTTTACGTAACCCTGACTGCATGGCCCTCAAGGCCCTTTGCATTTGGGCTCGCTCCTGTAGGGCCTCCTCATCTATATCTGATCACTAGCTGCCATGTGCCTCATCACTACCTCACAACCTTCTCAAAGGAGAGTTCACGATGCAAAGGCCCTGGTACCCGGCACATGAGTGTTTCACAAATGCAAATTTCCTTACTTTCCAGTTCTCCTTCCCAAGAGCCCTGTATTCCCACACCCTAGACCGTGAGAACACGCCCTTCTCAGAACAGTTCTGTGTCTTTTTTCATACGCGCGCTCTGAAATCGCTTCTCACGCTTTGTTTTTCATTTGGCGAAATGCAATCATCATAGAGGATCAGCTTCAGTGTCTGTCTTTTTACCCCAACAGGCAGAAATGATCACGACCTCTTGGCTGACCCCACAGCACTGTCTTCCCATTGCCAGAATTTCACTTATTTCATTGTTTCCTCTCCCTCAGACTGCAAGTTCCCTGAGGGTAGCAAGTGCTTCTAATTTTTCTCTGCATAGCCAGAGTTTAGCAAAGTCAATCATTCCTTCACTCCATCACTAAACACCGACTGAGTATCTATTACACTCTAAGCACCATGGATACAAAGTGAAGAAGAGATTGTCACCACTCTCAAAGAGTTCCGGTCCTCTGCGGGAGAGGGGTGCATAAACAAATACGGTTAATGATGACCTACAGTGGGACGTCAGGGGATTTGTGATTTCTTCTTAATGCTGTTCTGGGTTGTGTGCATGTTTAAAATGAGGATTTCGTAAAATAAAAAAAAATCAATATGCTATTTTCACTTGGAAAAAAAGAATCGATGATAGAATTCCATAAGGCATCTTGGGAACACTAAGGAGAAAACTAAAGGAAAGACGAGTCAAGAGAAGCTTCAAACAGAAGTTCCACCACGGGTTCCACCCATTAGAATGGCTAACAGGTGAGACAACGGTGCTCAGGCCCTGACTGTTTCCCACACCGCCGTGAACTAAGACTAAACGGTACTCGGAGAATTATTGTCACACGTTGCAGCGCTTCAGTTTTTTCATTCATGTCTTCTAAATTATGCGCTTCAAGAAACCCGCTTCTCATACCGAAAAAAAAAAAAAAGGAGCTCACAGACCACCCAAGTACTTTCTAACACAGTTCCAAGAGGCCACTCAGATTATCTTGTTGTATCTGATATTCTCTCATTCATTCTTTTAAGATTACTTACTGAGTGCCACCTACAAGATATACTGTTCTGTGGTCAACAATGGCTCATGAATTTCGATTATCATCTATGACTAACCTTTAAAATAACTTGTGTTTTTATACTTCAGAGACTAAGTTATTCAACATTTTTTCCTATGATTTGCCCACAGAATTGTATCCTGACCATACCTTCCAATCCTCCCTTTGCCTTGGCCCCCACCCACTCCCTATCTGTAAGCTCCTAAACATTTATCTAGGTACTGATGACCTAGACTCAGAGGATAAAAGATGAACAAGGCAGAGTCCCTGCCTTCAGAGGGCTCTCAGTCTAGCCAACAGGGACAAGAGTAAAATAACCTCAGGTTCCCCTATCACAATACAATGGTTTCTTACAGGATGTAATGGTGTAATGGTGAATCTCTCTAGGCATCAAAGTTTCAATCAGACATCATTGCAAAGGAGCTCCTTTGCATGAGCTAATAGTTTTTAAGATCAAATATTTTTAAGAACAGATTTCTTTACAATGAAATCAATATTTATGGGCATGAGAGGGAGGAGGTCCCATTGATTGACATCATTTACCATAATAACTATTGTGTATGGGCTTTTCACATAAATTTCACGTAATTTGGTATTAAAGTACCATGTTATGCAATTTTGTCACTTCATAATGAGGGTTGTAATATTTTAAAATTGTATACTTACCTTTGCTTTTCTTACACTGTCACTTATTTTGAAATCGTGTTATATTGCTGAAAAATCTAAATGAGTGCTAAATTTTAATTTTTAAAGTTAAAATCTTGTTTTGTAAATTAGCTTTTACAAATTAGCTTTGTTGTTCTCAATCTTTAACATAACTGCCCTGGGATAGTTAGCATAGAAGTTCATCTTGTATAGGTTGTTGTGATGTTGTGATTTATAATAAGAAATATAGGGGCTGGCCCCGTAGCCAAGTGATTAAGTTCGCGTGCTCCGCTGCAGGCAGCCCAGTGTTTCGTTGGTTCGAATCCTGGGCGCGGACATGGCACCACTCATCAAACCACGCTGAGGCGGCGTCCCAAGTGCCACAGCTAGAAGGACCCATAACGAAGAATATACAACTAGGTACTGGGGGGCTTTGGGGAGAAAAAGGAAAAAAAATAAAATCTTTAAAAAAAGAAAGAAATATATATTTGGTCTTCGTCTCTGTTTCTGGCACAAAGCTCCCTAAAATTCTTGGAACTTCCTAAGTGATAAGAGTGATAAAGTTGTCTTAATATTCATAACACACCTCTTTCAACCACAACTGGGTTTATGTTAATGAAGGGACTTTTGGAAAGCATGTAAGGATGAGGACTGGTTGCCAGGGGGACCAACCATGAATACAGGGGTGGAACTTTCAGTCCCAACCCCTGATTTCCAGGGAGGGGAGAGGGGCTGGAGGTTGAATCAATTGCCGGTGGCCAACGATTTAATCCATCGTGCCTATGTAATGAAGCCTCCATAAATACACAAAAGGGGGCAATTTGGAGAGCTTGCAGGTGAACCAGAACCCTTCCACTTGCCATTGTGCTGGGGCCCCAAACTCCACAGGGACTGAAGCTCGTTTGTTTGGGACCTCGCCCCATGCACCTCTCCATCTGACTGTTAATTCGTATTCCTTAAATAATAAACCGGTAATCTAGTGGGTAAACTGGTTTCCTGAGTTATGTGAGCCACTCTAGCAAATTAATCGAACCAAAGAGGGGGGTCATGGAAACATCTGATTTATAGCCGTTCCATCAGAAGCACAGGTGACAACCTGGACTTGTGATTGGCGTCTGAAGCGGAGGGCAGTCTTGGGGGACTGAGCCCTTAACCTGTGGAATCTAATGCTGTCTCTGGAGGGGTAGAATTGAGTCGAATTGTAGGACACCCAGCTGGTGTCGGAGAATTGCTTGGTAGTGTGTGGGAAACGACCCCCTATACACACACATTGGAATTGGTGATCAGAATCTTGTGTTGCTCAAAAAGCCATGTGGAAGTTTTCCTAACAATAATGAAGACGCCTGACAGCATGTTTTAACTACTACATCATACCTTCCTATTTAGTTTACTTAAAGGAAGTATATAGCCTTGATATACATTTAGGCAATTTTTTAATATCTTAGG
Organism: Equus przewalskii; assembly: GCF_037783145.1. Lineage (NCBI taxonomy): Eukaryota > Metazoa > Chordata > Mammalia > Perissodactyla > Equidae > Equus > Equus przewalskii. Next base: position 12,982,939 of record NC_091860.1, read on the forward strand.
CAATAAAATCCTCTTAACTGATTGCCTATGATTATCAACTTAACAAAACTCTTTGCAAACCTTGGATAACTTTCTTACACTACACAATTCTTTTTTGTGTAACTTCTTCCAATGGTCACTGGATTGTGCTGAGAACGCAAGCTATTCTGCATATTAGACTTGACCAGGCAAAGGATGGTGGGGGGCAGCAATTTATTGTTTCTGAACAAAAATACTGGGTAATGCCTTCCGAGTTCCCCTACCCACTGTTGCGGTGGAGCCCCTGTAACAGGTTCAGGTGGATGGAACCTAGTAGAAAGAACATTGCCAGAGGGACTAGGTAAGTGGGTTTGGGTTTCTGCTGCCTGCCACTAACTAGTTGTGGGGATTTGGACTAGTTATTTAACATTATGCGTGCCAGTTTCCTTATTTGTAAAATATCAGAGTAGGACTACAACTGCAGTTCTCAACATCTTCTCCCAGGAGCGCCCTCGGGGTGGGAGAAAGGGAGTATTGCCCACCCGGCTTCCAATCTTGCCACTCCTGCTTCACCCACAGCAGTTCTGCTTTCATTTTGTTTTTATGTTGGGTTTCCACTTATGCTTTCTTTTTTCTTTTTGAGATATAATTTACATGTAACATTATATTGTGTACAGCCTAATGACTTGATCTTACACTTTCTTTTGAAGTGAGGTTTTTAAGGCTAAAAATGTTTTTTGTTTTGTTTTGTTTTGTTTATTTTTTAAAGATTGGCACCTGAGCTAGCAACTGTGGCCAATCTTTCTTTTTTTTTTTTCTGCTTTATCTGCCCAAATCCCCCCTGGTACATAGTCGTATATCTCAGTTGCAGGTTTTTCTAGTTGTGGCATATGGGACGCCACCTCAATGTGGCCTGATGAGCAGTGCCGTGTCCGCGGCCAGGATCCGAACCCTGGGCCGCCACAGCAGAGCGTGCGAACTTAACCACTCGGCCACGGGGCCGGCCCCAAGGCTAAAAACATTTTGACCTCAGGGCCAGCCCAGTGGTGCAGCAGTTAACTTCACACGTTCTGCTTCGGTGGCCTGGGGTTCACTGGTTTGGATCCCAGGTGCAGAGCTACACACGGCTCATCAAGTCATGCTGTGGCAGGTGTCCCACATATGAAGTAGAGGAAGATGGGCATGAATGTTAGCTCAGGGCCAGTCTTCCTCAGCAAAAAAGAAAAAAAAAGAGAAGGATTGGTAGCAGATGTTAGCTCATGGCTAATCTTCCTCAAAAAGAAAAAAAAACATGTTTGACCTATCAGATTCTTTTCAGTCCTATCATTCTAGGATTCTGTGAGTCTATAGACCAAGGATTTGTGCTCTTCTGTACACTTGCTATACTAATAGTGCCCTTTCAGGTTGGAAGGAAGAGAGAGGAACAAGGTTTAACTCAAGGATGAGGGAAGTCAGAAAGAACCAGAGACCATGTCAGCACAGTCTAGTCTCACTGGAGAATTGGACATGAAGGTTTCAAACTACATTACAAAGCCGTAGTAATCAAAACGGTACAGTACTGCCATAAAAACAGACAAAAAGAACAGTGGAACAGCATTGAGAGCCCAGAAATAAACCCACATACATAAAGTCAACTAGTATTTGACAAGGGAGCTAACACCACTCCAAGGGGAAAGGAGAGTCTCTTCAATAAATGGTGCTGGAAAAACTGGACAGCCATATGCAAAAGAATGAAACTGGACAAACTATCTTACACCATACGCAAAAGTTAGCTAGAAATGGATTAGGGCTTAAATGATGGACCTAAAACTCTAAAACTCTTAGAAGAAGTCAGGGGAAAAGTTCCTTGACATCACTCTTGGCAATGATTTTTTGGATATGACTCCAAAAGCACAAGCGACAAAAGCAAAAATCAAGTGGGTCTACATAAAACTAAAAATCTTCTGCACAGTAAAAGAAACAATCAACAAAATGAAAAGGCAACCTACAGAATGGGAGAAAATATTTGCAAACCATATATCTGATAAGAGGTTAATATCCAAAATATATAAAGAACCCATGTAACTCAACAGCAAAAAAACAAATTATCCAAATTACAAATGGGCAAAGGACCTGAATAGACATTTTCTCAAAGAAGACATACAAATGGCCAATGAGTAAATAAAAAGCTGGTCAACATCACCAGTCATCAGGGAAATGCAAATCAAAGCCACAATGAGATATCACTTCACATCTGTTAAAATACCTGTTAACAAAAAAACAAGAGGAAACCAAATGCTGGCAAGAATGTGGAGAAAGCAGAACCCTTCTGCACTGTTGGTGGGAATGTAAATTGGTTCAGCCACTATGGAAAACAGTATGGAGAGTCCTCAAAAAATACAAAATAAACCTACCATATGATCCAGCAATCCCACTTCTGGGTATTTATCCAAAGGAAATGAAATCACTATGTCAGTCCATCAGTGGATGAATGGTTACAGCAAATGTGATCTATATATCACAATGGAATCTCATCCAGCCATAAAAAAGAAGAAATCCTGCCATTTACGAAAACATGGGTGAAGCTTGAGGGCATTATGCTCAGTGAGATCAGTCAAACAGAGAAAGACAAATACTGCATAATCCCACTTAAATGTGGAATTTTAAAAAGCTGAACTCATAGAAAGAGAGAGTAGAATGCTGGTTGACAGGGACTTGGGGGTGGGGGAAACGGGGAGATGTGGGCCAAAGGGCAGAAACTTCCAGTTACGAAGAATAAATTCTGAGGACCTAATGTGCAGCATAGTGAGCATAGTCAGTACTGTACTTGAAAGTTGGTGAGAGAGTAGATCCTAAATCTTCTCACCACAGCAACAAAAAAATGGTAATTATGTGAGGTAAAGAGTACGTTAACTAACCTTATTGTGGTAATCATTTTGTCTTATACACAAGCATCAAGTCGTCATGTTGTACACCTTAAATTTACGCAATGTTATATCTCAAAAAAGCTGGGTGGGGCTTGGGGGAGAGACAGGAAGCACCCTCCTATTCCAGGGGTAACTCCTGGTGTCTGATAGCTCGAGAGAGTGGGCTCCAAGTGGGCATCGGTGGCCTCTATTCTGGTGGCTCCAGCATACTCATGACACAGCTTCCCTCTACTTCTTCCTCTCTGCTTCTACTCTCTGGTCATCCTCTACACCTCTGGCACAGGAACCCAGTGAGAGAGAACCTGACCAAGCTGATTAGTCTCCGTCTAGTATGAAGGCCCCTTATTGGCTGGTACTTTGCAAATTGCCAGGGCCTAATCAATTGTGGCCAGGCAAGAGGATCAGATGACGTGAAGCATGGCAGCCTAGGCAAAACCAACAGCTACAACTGCTTTGTTCCAAGGACAAAGGATAACTCTGATAGTAAAGATGATAATACAAAGTATTATAAAACAAGGTATCAAAATGGAAAGCTTGATCAGCCTAGGTACCATAAAAGGGGGTGTGAGATTCCATATCTAAGTCTTTGGAAAAGTGAAGGTAATTTACAACATTAATAATAAGTGTAAACACTTGCTTAAGCCTACAACATCTGGAAGGATGTGAAGGTACTATTCCTTACCAGAAAGAAAAATCTTATTATTACATGATTAGATCACAAATACACAAAAGCCAAATGAAGTCCCAAAACAGAAGTTTGTGGGGCCAGCCAGTGGTGTAGTGGTTGAGTTCTCCCACTCTGCTTCAGGGGCCCTGGGTTCATGGGCCCAGATCCCAGGTGCAGACCTACACAACGATCATCAAGCCATGCTGTGGTGGCATCCCACATACAAAAAATAGAGGAAGACTGGCACAGGTGTTAGCTCAGGGCCAATCTTCCTCACCAAAAAACAAACAAAAAAAACCCCAAAAAAACCCCAGAAGTTTGCTTTTGCATCAAGTCCCCTGTCGGTACTTAGAGGCCAATCAGAGAGGTGTTTGGTAATCTCTTCCTTCTGACTTTATTCGCTCCATGTTTTCAGCCCTCGCTCGGGGTTTCACCCCCACCCCAATCCCAGTCAATTGATTGCTTTGATTTCTCCTCAGTAAGGCTGACCGGGCAGCATCTGTCCTTCTGGAGAAGATTGCAGGTCCTTCCGAGAAGGGAAAACCTCCACCAGCTGAACTCTTTTCTCTTCTCTTGCTGATATGGACCTTTATAACATAAATGCAGAGGGTTGCTATGGTCTGCTTCTTTGCTCCGCTTACAAAAAGATCCCTCCAGGATGGCGGGTGGGGAATGGAAAAGGGGATGATGGGAGAAGAAAAGCTTGCCTGCCACACAGTCTTCACAAAAATTAACGGAGCCTAGAATCTGTAAAGCCCTGGCATAGTTCTTGCTGGCTTTCATATTAAATTAGCTTGCTTTCTCTAGCACACGTGTAATTTCCATTCAAGTTGACTCAGTCTCAGACAGGAAAGGAAGAACAGATTACATTAGGCTAAAGCTTATATTCATGGCTGACACAGGAGCTTTTCCAAATGCATTTGGAATTTTTTGAGTTTAAAAGATAGGTCCAGTTGTGAAGTTTCTATAGTTTTATGTATATTGGTATAAATTTAAGTCAAAGTGAATACCTTTGCCTACATTTCATAGGATTTGTGTTTAATTGCCTGAAATTTGATTATAGCAGAAGTTTATAAAACCAAGAGATTCTAGTTAAAAAGGTAAAAATTCACACAAAACTAAATAAGTAAAGCATGATGCTAAAGTTCCTGATGTTTTCAAAATTTATCACTGACAAAAAAAAACCGAATGTAATGATATTGATTAGTTTGAAATGAGGCGAGAAGAGGGATGTAAGCCAGTCAATGTGATAAAGGTAAATTTCTGTTAATAAAAGAGATGTGAGGGGTCGTCCTGGTGGCATTGTGGTTAAGTTCCCACGTTCCCCTTCGGTGGCCCAGGGTTCCCGGGTTGAGATCCCAGGAGCGGACCTACACACCACTCATCATGCCATGCTGCAGTGACATCCCACATACAAAATAAAGAAGGATTGGCATGGATGTTAGCTCAAGGACAATCTTCCTCAAGCAAAAAAGAGGAAGATTAGCAACAGATGTTAGCTCAGGGCCAATCTACCTCACCAAAAAAAAAAAAGAGAGAGAGACAGAGAGAGAGAGAGAGATGTGAACTCAAACTATGCTACATGGTCAAAGTCATTTTTACTGAAATATCGCCATCTCATGTAGCTATTGAGCCTTCTACTATTAAGATTTGTGGGTACTAATTGGACTTTATATGATTTCACTGTTAGCTTTAATTGTAGAGTTAATTATATTTCAGTAACACTTTTAACCGCAAATCCAGTGCAGATTTCTTATGATCAATCCATCACAAAGCCTTGCTAATTCCAACTCCAAAGTATGTTTGATTCTACCACTAACACCACCCCTACTGTTGTCCTCACTAACACTATTGGCAGAGCCATCTAATTGGTCTCCTGCTCTCTTCTGCCCTCATCTCTCTCCCATCTGTTCTGCACATGCAGACAGAAGGAGCGTTCTCGAATGCACACATGAGGAGAAAGACAAACCCTTTACTGCAGCCTATAAGCCCTAATGATCTGGACTCATCTACCTTCCAGGTCTCATCTTGCACAAGCTACTGCCCATTCCGTGTCTTTCGGAACCTCATGATGGCCTCCAGCCACAGAGTCCTACACAACTAGGACCTTCTGTCTGGAATCCTCTTCTCTCCCCTCTTTATCTAATTAACTCCAGACACTCTTCGGGTCTCAACGGAAGGGCCACTGCCTGCAAGAAGCCTGCCCTGATCTCGTTCCCTGACTGGATCGAACTCCCATTAAGGACTATGATTAGTGCCGTGTAACTCTTCTTCCTAGCACCCATCGCAGTCACGCTACTTACTGTTTTGATGACTATTTCATTAATGTCTCTCTCCCTTACTTGACTATCAGATAAACGAGAGAGGAATCGTGTCTGTTTTCACTCTCTCTAGGGCTTAGAAGGGGACCTGGCACATAAGCGACACCAATAAGTATGAGTTGTGTGAGTAACATATAAAAATAGCCAAAAATAAGTATAGGTGCATTTAGTATATGGATTGAAATGTAGACACAAAATTATTATTATGCCATGAATCCAACTATTTTAACAATTAAGAGAAAAAAGTAACAAAATTCAATTTAGGTTTTTATTTGTTTGTTTGTTGGGAGATATTAAATCATCCAAAGGGTTGTTTTACTAAAATGTTTAGTTTTTCTTGCCGTCCACGAATATTAAATGATCAAACTATGTATGTCAACCTTAAACTCCTATGACATACTTATTACCCTCCTAAGTTAAAAAATTTATTGGCTCATGATTTTGAAAAATTACAGTGATATCCAATTTTGGCTTTAATTGAGTTTTACAGCTTTTTTAAAAAATAAAGAAAATACTACAAAAAAAGCTTAAAATGGAAAGTGTTACTGATGGTAACTATAGTAGGAAAACTGGCAACAATTTAAGAAAACTAGGAGTATTGTGCTCTATTTTAAGGTGTCTAGGTGGTTTCTCATAATTTATATTTCTACTTCAATAAATATTACTGTTTGTGAATTTTTCCTTGCCTGGACATCATGCAGGTTTAAATGTGTTTAAAGATTTGGATAGTTAACTTTTATGGTCAGAAACATTTGATTCTAAATTTATTATCCTTGGTGCTTTCAGTGAAATAGACATGTGCGAACAGTCTGGAAGAAAAAATTCCATTACCGCATCGAACAGAAATGGAATTAACTCTTTAATTTTCTGTGCAATTTTTGAGGGGATTTTCCCCCACACGCAGTGTGCTACAAAGCCTCTAAGAGCTTGACTATATAAATAGAAATATTTTACCTGAGTCAGACATTAACAATTAGATATTTTGGTAACATAAGAAAGTACTCTTAAAACAAAGCATGCTAATGATTTAAGAGCACTTTATGATTCTCATTCCTGGTTTATCCACATCATCTGAAAATAGTGCTGGGCACAGAGTAGGCATTTAATATTTGTTGAGTGATAAAATATATATGTAAGTCTAACTTCAAAAGCTTGATTAATACTTAAAGTATAAATCTTTCATTTTCAGAAATTAATTCTTAATTCAGCTAATTTTAATGGCTTTATAATAAGTGGACCTGAGGGTCTCACGCTTTAGAGAAAATGGAGGCGTATTTCATTTGTAAAGAGGAGAAGTTCTTTTCAGTGAGTTTTTAATGTTTGAAAGAAGCTATGGACCAGAATGAAATATTCAGTAACTTGTGATTTAATTAACATTCAGTTTATTCAAGCCTGTAAATTCGACTTATAGATATTGATGTTTTATTTAAAATCTAATACTCATGTTAAAATACAAAATAATGGCTTTCACTGTTTCTTTGATTTCCAAGACATCACAAATCTGACAGTTTAATTTTTCCTAATCATTTACTTATTTATTTAAATATCAAAGGTACAAAGAATGATATACTACACACTGATGCCCACCTCTGGCTTAAGGACTAAAGTATTACAGATACTTTTGAAGTTCCCAGGCTGTTCTTCTGAAGTGTAATTTCTACCTCCCACACTTCCACTATTCTAAATTATATTCTCTAAACATTTACTGTAGATAATATAGTATATTATTTCGCATGCTTTAAAACCATAGAAACAATATGTCATAGGTTGGGCCCCTCAAGCAGATGCTGACATTGAGTTTGGAATCTTTCTGTGGCTTATCCTTTTCATTCTTTTTTAAAATATGGAATTGTTTACCAGATAGAAGTTTTAAATTTTTTACATTTTTATGTAGTCAGATTTATCAATCTTTTCCTTCACGGCTTGTACTTTTTGTATCTTATTTTAAAACTCTCTCTCTCCCTCAAGGTCATAAAGATATTCTTCTATATGTTAAAGCTTTGTTGTTCCCACTTCTTTCTTTAATTCCTGTGATGGTTAATCTTATGTGTTCACTTGGCTGGGCCATGGGGTACCTAGACAGTTGATCAAACATTATTCTGGGTATTTCTTTGAGGGTGTTTTTGAATGAGATTAATGTTTAAATCAGTGGATTTGAGGGAAGCAGGCTGCCCTCCCTAACATGGGTGGGCCCCATCCAGTTAGCTGAAGGCCTGAATAGAAAAAAAGGACCACCCCTCCCACAAGTAAGAGAGAATTCTCCAGATGACTGCCTTCAGACTTCATTTACAACATTGACTTTTGCTGCCTTATGACCTTTGGACTGGGACACCCGTTCTCCCTGGGTCCCCACACTACCAGCCTACCCAGTCTCCATAATTGTGTGAGCCGATTTCTTACGATGCATCTCTCCCTCTCCATCTATATTTCCTGTTGGTTCTGTTTTTCTGGAGAACCCTGACTAATACAACCCCCCTGGAAACACTTTTTGTGTATGCATGGGAGGTAAAGATTCAATATTACATTTGTACAAACAGAAAACCGAGCGTTCCCTTTCCATTCTTTGAACAGTCCATCCTTTACGTGCTGATCTGAGAAGCCGCCTCTGTTGTAATCAGTCATAAGTAGGCACAGTGTCTTAATTAATATAGCTTTAAAGTGAGTCTAAGAGACGGTTGAAGGAGAGGTTCTTTCCTGTAGCTACAGAAGAGTGACCATCTTTGTGTCAGAAAATGCATTCAAAAAGTCTGATTTGATGTGGTACTTTTGCCTGAATATTTATAACTATACTAACTTGTTCTGTTCTGTATTATAAATTTATCCTTGGAAGGATAATGTGAACAAAGGCTCTGGAAATCATTGCCATGTTCTTAAGGTCATCTCCAAAGCGCCCTGTAATTCTGATGAGTTGTCTTACTCAATAATCTGATGCTCCCTTAATGTTGTATTTGACATTTCTATATTCCTATTAAGTATGAATACCTGTAAGATCGTTCGGTCAAAACAGTAGATTACTAATATTTCTTCCTTTCCTCACCTGCATGATAAAAGAATAAATGTCGTGACTCTAGACTTCTTGTTTAACAAAGAGATGGTCTTGTCTTATTTATACTAACCAGGCTAATGGCTGGGCTTCAATATTCTTGTGTTCTGCATTCTGTCTTCCTAGCGCCTGAATTGGGAGTTCCCAGACCTGGGTACAGTAGCAACTGGTGAATTTGGTAGACTTCTGTCTTTGCATTCACGTCTGTGCTTGTGCTTAAAAAACTGCACCAGAGTTCATTCCTCCCGCTCAGGTGTGCTTCCATCTGCTCTGGATGCTAGGGAAGGAGTCCTGGGGGAGGAGGAAGTCTCTATTTCCTGACTAGGCCTGTAATTCAGGTTGTGCGAAGCCTTTGATACTGTCAGAAACTGTTAGCCCTGAAGGAGAATTCGGCTGACCACTCTTTATCCACCAGACACATCCCAAGCTTCTCTCGTGATCAAAAGGGGAAGGGCAAAATGTAGGGCTTCTTCCAGTTCAGGCAAAGACATCATTTGTGTGTACAACAGAGGGGAATGATTTCACATGGGACTTTTCGTGCACCATCTATGTCTCCAGCAGTTTTTAATTTATTTTCCTTTTTTCATTCCAATTTGTTAAGACTTTTTTTTATTTGGAGATCCTTTTCCCGTATTATATCTCGACTTCTCTCCTACCTTCTTCCAAGCAAGAGAAAAATAAGCCAATGTGATTAGCAGTGTGTCTGGCTTTCCTGGGTGAACACTATCTGTGATGAGGAGAAGCTCTTCTACTTTAGAACAACTTTCTGTGCCTTTCCTTCTGGGCGGCCACCCACACGCCCGTGACCATCAGTTCTGCTCCATCCCAAAGTAGATGGATTAGTCATACATTAGACCTTTGTCTCAACACCTTCCTCTTGCTTTTTTTTCTCTTTCACTCTTGCAGCTGCAAAATCTATCATATGCCTACTATTCTAGCACATAGCAGGCATTCAATAAATCTTTGTTGAGTGGGTGAATGGAGAAACGATGAACACTACTACTGAGTAAGCAGCTGAGGATCTCGTTACTGATTGCCATAACCTTCTGGCTTGGAATAAGGCTTTTCAAAGAACATACAGAAAAATTTTGCCCCTCTCTAGCTTGATAATTATCAAATTAGAAATGTGTTTATGCTGTTTCTATGTCTTATTAATTTATAAGATTTCAGTGGGAGGGAGAGTCCATAATCCTGCCATTTTTCTCTGGAAATAAATATATATATAAATATATAAATAAAGTATATATATATTATATATAAAAGTATATGTGTATATATGTTTTTATTTGATTTAACTTATATAGTTTATTATAATAAACTCTGTATAAATAAGGTTTCACCAGAGAAAGAACCAATAGGATACAAAAGAAGATTTATTATGAGGAATTGGCTCACGCAATTATGCAGGCCGAGAAGTCCTACGATCTGCCATCTGTAAGCAGGAGACCCAAGAAAGCCAGGGGTGTAGTTCAATGCAAGTCTGAAGGCCTGAGAAACGGGAGAGCCAACCATGTAAATCCAAGTTCTAAGGCAGGAGAAGATGAGATGAGATACCCCAGCTCAAGCAATAAGGCAGGAAAAAAAGAGGCAAACGCCTCCTTCTTCCACCTTTTTGTTCTATTCAGGCCCTCAACGTATTGGATGATGCTCCCACATACTGCTAAGGGCGAGCTTCTCTACTGAGTCCACCAATGCAGATGCTCACCTCATGCAGAAACACCCTCACAGACACTCTTAGACATAGTGTTTAGCCAGGTAGCTGGGCACCCCCTCATCCACTCAACTTGACATATAAGATTTACTATCACAAACTCTAAAAGAAAATATGGGTCAAAAAGAGTTCAGAACCTCCTCCAGAAGACAATTTAGCAATATCTATCAAAAAAATTTTCAACCTAATAATTTCATAATAGGAATTTATCCAAAAGATATACTCAGTAAGTAAAATGGCAATAGGAATAGGATACTTTGCCACAGTACCATTTGTAATCACAAAAGACTTGAAAAAATATAGATATTCATGAAAAAGAAACTTCTTGGATAAATCATGGAATATCCATACAATTGAATAAGCAGCAGTAAAAAAGAAAACGAGAGGCCAGCCTGGTGGCATAGTGGTTAAGTTCGGGTGCTCTGCTTTGGTGGCCCAGGGTTCAGGGTTCGGATCCCAGGTGTGGACCTAGCACTTCTCATCAAACCATGCTGTGGTGGCGTCCCACATAAAATAGAGGAAGATGGGCACAGGTGTTAGCTCAGGGTCAATCTTCCTCACAAAAAAAGAAAATGAGAAAGCTCTTTGTGGATTGATGGGAAAGATCTCCCAGAGCTATTGTTAAATGAAAAAAACAAGTTGAATGATAATGTATGTAGTATGCTATCTTTTCTAATAAAAGAAAAAGTGGAAAATACATGCATTGGTTTTTATATGTACAAACTAGCTCTGGAAAGATCCATAAGGAATGTACTCTGATTGCTTCTTGGTGGGAGAACTCAGTGCCTAGGTGACTGGGGTATGCTCTTTTTATCTTTTGATTTTTGAACCATGTGAATGTATTACCTACTCAAAACTAGAAAGAAGGAAGGAAAGAAATACAGCAAAATGTTAAAGTAATTGTCTTCTGGTTATTAGAATCTGAGCAATCTTTATTCTCTTTCATTTTTCTTCAATATTTTCCTAACTTTCTACATAGTATGGGTTACTTTTATAACTGGGAAAATTTTTTTAGCATAAAAATAATCATTTTTATTCTTTTATTTACCACGAGTCCCTCTTACTTTGGTTTAACTCTAATTCCTTTTCAGGAATAGAAAGAAAAAAGACAGACTTCAAAGACTTATATTCTTCTATCCTTCTTGACATAATGAATTAAGAACAGACTATTCTGAAGTGCGTGACACTGTTTTGTTAATTATAGACACTATAATGTACAGTAATCTCTAGAATTTGTTCATCTAGCCTAACTGAAATTTTATACTCATTGAAAAACTCAAACAAAACAAAACAAAAACAAAGGGGCACAGGAAAATTTGGGAGGCGTTGGATATGTCTATTACACTGATTGCGGTGATGCTATAATGGGTGTTTGCATATGTCCAAACTAATCAAACTGTACACATTAAATATGTGCAGTTCTTTGGATATAAATTATACCTCAATAAGACTGTTTTTTTTAAAAAAAGAACAGACTATTATCTATGTTTTCTCTTCTTTCAGCTAAACAATACAAATTGTTCTAATTTTTTATTTTACTATCTCTAAAGGTAGGAGGTGGAATTATGCATGTATAAAAGACAATTATGTATGAAAGACAATACAAAGACATCATCACTTCTCCTGTGTTTTGTTTGCCTCAGACACCCTTTCATTTTGACCAAGTTTACATCAAGGAATCTAAACTTATTCACAAATTTTTCTGTAGCTTGAATCGTATGGTGATATGTTATTATTCCCAAGTTTTAAAACCTTAAATTTATGTGAATTTATCACCTAAGAACTGGGCTCTTATGACTGGTTAATGTATTTTAATTTGGGGGGGGTAACTTTTCTTCAGGAAAAAAATTTGACCATAAAAATTTATTGTTCTATGTAATTTAAATCACTTATTTATACAAATGCTCCATTTAGTATATGAGTTCTTTGAATTCTGGTAACTGAGGTGACAGTTTAGCCAAATGGTTAGGAGTTCTGCCTTCTTGAGAGAGGCCATGGACAGCCTAGCCCAAACAGACACATGTGGAAGCTTCGATGCCCTGAGACCCTGAATGAGATGAGGGTACAATGCCCACTGTTGGCAGAGAATTTCAAAGCGCAAAACTTCAACATGGTTTCCTCAGTGTCAGAATTATTGCCATAAAGAGTTGTGTAAGTTGTTTTTGCTTACTGAGTGCTGACATGGCTGGTGGTATAAAGGCAGCCAGTATAGAGATCTGTGCTCCCCCAGCCAGAAGGACAGCTCACTCACAGCTTGCTTAGCCCACCAGACCTCCAGCGTGGGCACTCGTTGCTGTGTCCTCCACTGGAATGTTTCCCTCAAGAATATCTTCTATGCCTTGTTTGTTATTGGGGCAAACCTAAACAAAGGCTACTTTGAAAAGTTACTAGAAAAGTCCTAATTCTCATCCGTTGTCATTCTAGAATCAGGCTCTGTGGTCTGGTCCAGCCCATTCTTTCGTTTAGAAATCAGGAACCATACACAGTATGAGGTTAGATCATGACATCAATCCTAAAATCAGGCAGATCTGCGTTGAATTCTGACTCCCCCACTTACTGTTTTAGTGATCTAGAAGAATTATTTAATTTTTCTGAATCTTAGTGTTCTTGTTTATAAAATTGGGACAATAACGCTTACCTCGATATTACTGTAAAATTAAATATACTTGTGTAAAGTGGGAAGCCCTTAAGTATTCAATATTTCAATATTTCATTAGTTAATTTCCCAACTTGTGGTTAAATTGTAGAGCATGATAGAATCTTAGAATTTTCTATAGATAATATAAATATACGTATACATATTCATTGAAGGTATTTTCCATAATTGAACCTGAACAATGGTAAAGCTTAGATAACTGCTATCAATTCTTCTACTTTATTTTTAGTTCTTTTTTCACAAATCATTATTTTAACGTTTATTGCTTTGTTTTTAAAAGTTAATGAGAGAGAGAGAACACAAAAAGAACATCTTTTATTTTCTAACTATAAGTTTACATTGGCAACAAATTTCAAAACCATGAGTTCTGAGTTTTATTTATTTTCACATTTTCCAAAAATACTCCTCTATTGTGCTGTGAAACAAACAAAAAATCAACCCAAAATTATCTCTTCCTGTAATCAGGTAAATAAAATAGTCCTCAGACTGACATACAAAAACATACTAAAATATTAATAGGACTGCTCTCCAAATCTGGGTCTTCAAAAGTTGACTGGGGTGGGTTTCCTTGGGAAACAGAGATTTGCGTGCGGTAGCTTGTTGGTGAGGGCTGTGGGGCTCGACATCTAGGGGGAAGGTGAAGGAAATAGGATTGAGGAGAGGGAGAGGCTGAAATGTGGTGCAGTCCTGTAGAGAGCTCGAGCTGGGAAGGCCCTTCAGAGCTGTCCTGCCTTGAGGCAAGGGAGCTGGTCAGCAAGGCTCCACATTGTCCAGTCTTAACTGTGAGCTGTTCCAGAAGGAGGGTTGAGGGGCTCTTTTGGGCCGAGGGCAATTCCCAGAGCATTTAGTTGAGAGCTGAGGAGGGGAAGGGGGAGTAGGGGTGCCTGAGTCACTCGCCACAGCATTCTCCACATGCTTAAATCCAAATTTGTTCAGACTTTCTGAAACGCAAATTTTAGATGTATGTTGCAAACTAATGTCTACTAAATAGTTAATGGCAACAACCAACTTCAGGGCAGAGTACCTTTCAAAATCATCTAGAAGAAACAAAGTGAAAATCGGATAAAGTCTGCGTTTGTTTGAATGGAAACAGCCCTGCAGTGAGCAACGTTATTGTTTAACATGCCAATTAGCTAAAGAAAAAGAAAAAAACACACACCTAGCAAACTATTTCCAAACATACCTGGCCATCTTACTAACTTGTTAGTCTTATTAGTGTATCTCCTGAATATTTAATATCAGACTTACGTTACTCCCCGCTCCCTAATGCCCTGCAGAGAAGCATAGATTGGTATCTGTAGTCACAAGTCCTGGGATCTCCAAGGTGTGAGACTTTCAGTGACTGCTGAGCTATTCCAGGGTCCAAGACCCTGTCGGAGGAATTTATCACTTTCTGGAATCCACAATGAGAAAGAAAAACAATGTATGGAGATAGGTTGGAGAAGGAGGTGGGGGGAGAGAAAGGAGTGAGAGGAAAAGCTCTTTAAAATGAATGTCAGTTAGAAGGAATCACAGAGTCAGAAAAACCACTATTTTGCAGGCATCATAATTTATTTAGTCAAAAAATCCCATTGATGGGTGCTAGAATTATCGGTCGTTTAATGGGAACAGGATTTTTATGCATGTGCAAAGTGTCTCCATAGGGAGTATTAATTACAAAGAGGAAGATAGCCACAGTGAAGAAATCTGGCAGTCACCACCTTAACTGAACTTGATTCAACTTAACATTGCCAATAATGGGAAACTGACGTAATACACCAAAAGGTCATAGCATCATTAATGTAAAATTCCTGACCAAAACGAATAATCTTGGATCTAATTATGAGAAAACAGTTAGATACACCTGAACTGAGAAACATGCTACAAAACAATTGGCGTGCATTCTTCAAAAATGCCAATGGCGTGAAAACAAAGACAGGCTCAGGAATTGTTCAAGATTAAAGGAGACCAAAATACAGGACCACTAAATGCGAGTCATGATGCTAATCTGGATCTTGAATAGAAAAAAAATGAATGCTATGAAGGATATTATTACGCCAATTTGAAAATTTTAAACATAGGTCTTATACTAGACGGAAGTATTGTGTCAATGTTAAACATCCTGAATTTCTTAATTGTATTGTCGTGATGATTCTACACTCTCAAGCTAGCTTACATTTGGCCTTTAACGATTCCTTAGACATTTTAGCTGACTTCTTTTTCCCAACTTGCATAGAATCCCATGTCTGTCCCAGGTAAGCATCTCTCTTTGTGGGCACCTGTCTTTCCTTAGATCTTGGCTGCCTGCAATCTCAGCTCTCTGCCGGGCTGCTGTAACAAATCTCATAAATCGGATGGCTTAAAATGGCAGAAGTTTGTTCTCTCACAGTTCTGGAGGCCAGGAGTCTGAAATCAAGGTGTTGGCAGGATTGCTTCCTTCTGCAGGCTCTGTGAGAGAATCCACTGCCTGCCTCTCTCCTAGTTTTGGTGGCTGCCAGAAATCCTGGGCATTCCTTGGCTTATAGCTTCATAACTCCAATCTCTGACTTCATCTTCAGATGGTTTTCTCCTCTGTTTTCTTTTTCTTTCTCTTCTGGCTGTATCTTTTCCTCTTTTTATAAGGACACTTAGATTTACAGCCCACCCAGATAATCCAGGATGATCTCATCTTCAAAGCCTTCACTTAATTACGTCCGCAAAGACCCTTTTTCCAAATAAGGTCACATTCAGAGGTTTGGGGGGTTAGGACATAGACATATCTTTTTGGAGGCCCCTATTCAGTGCATTATGGATAGATTCAAGTAAACTTAGGATTTTTGCAAATTATTTGTCTCTTTCTTTCTTTCTTTCTTTTATTTTTTTTCTCTAAGAGTAGAAGCAATGCTCTTTCTAGCTTTCCGCATCCTAAGCAGAAGCTGGATGTGCACCATACTAAGATTCAATAGCCAAACATGTCAAAATTTTTAATACAGTTTCTGGATTTTGTGGCTTGCTCACTCACGTGTCTGGTACCTGTGCTGGGAAGACTCAAACAGCAGAGGCCTGGAATTTCTAGGGCTTCTCAGAAGCCTCTATCTCTGTATATTTTCTCCCTGGGTAATTCCAATGTGACAGCTCCAGGGAGCTGGGTTTCTTACATGGGAGCTCACGGCTCCAGAGTGTGCCCTGAGCAAGAGAGCCAGGCAGAAACTGGATTGCTTTTTATCACCTAGTTTCAGAAGCTACCCAGCATTGCTTTTGTCATACCCTATTAGTTAGGACAGCCACAAAGGTCTTTGTAGGTCCCAGGGTGGGGACATAGACTTCTCTTGATGGGAGGAGGCAAAGTTCTGGAAGAGCATGTGGAACCAGAAATATTGTTGCCATTTTGGGTAAATGAAATCTATTACAATTAATATAATCCTTTACATTACACTTCACTTTTGTCTTCTGTTTTATTGCATTGCTAGAATCTTCAGTCCATCCTGGAATAAGAAGTATAAGGACAGCTATCTTTATCTTTCTATGACTTTGATAAGAATGTTCTATGGATTCCCCCATTGAGCACCCCATTAAGTGATATCTATAGCTTTCACAGATACCTCTATCAAGTTCATCTTGACCCTAAGGTTCCCTCACCTGGGCACATGAGTGCTTCTGGCTCCCTTGCATCTTTACAGCCACCTCCCTTACTGTCTCAGGGTCTTCACCCTTGGGCCTACTAGCGTCTTGCTCCCTACCCTTATAATATCAAGCAAAGTAGCCGCTGGCTTCAGTTTTTCTCAAGGTCCCCAAACTAGAGTGACCATATAATTTATTATCAGTCCAGGACACTTCCGAAAGAGAACAGGAGAGCTAGTAATAATTATACTGGGATAACAAACATAAATCAGGATAGTCCTGGGCAAACTGGGACATACGGTCACTCTACCCATAGCGAGCTAGTATTTTAACTGCATCCCCCCATGCAGAATGCCTTCCTAAGAAAACTATAAAATAAATCCCTTAGAATCTTTGACCTGCCTCCACCATCTTTCATCTCTCAACCTACCATAGCTAGAAAGGGCTGGCTTTCCTTCCTCACTTTTTACCTGGTAATTGGTCCTATTATATGTTCACAGATAATAAATGAATTTTTAAAGTCCTTTTCTCTCTTGAGAAAACCTGGCATTTAAGTCTGCGTGTGTGTCTGTCTCTCACTCTCCAGTCAAAAGAGAAGTCATCCCTGGGGCATGAAGCTGCACAATGGCCCCTTTGCTTGGGACCTGTCTATATCTCCTTCCCTGGATGATTAGGCTCATGGTTCAGACTTCAGATGGAATGTCATTTAGAGAGGTCTGATATTTTCAAATATTCCCGTTAGAGTCACCATAAAGAAAAGCAAGCAGGATGAGGGGATGGAAGAAATAGGTCAAGGGGATCAAGAGGTGCGAACTTCCAGCTATAAAACAAGTCATATAAGTCACGGGGATGTAGCATACAGCATAGGAAGTATAGTCAACAACATCGTAATGACATTGTATGGTGAGAGACGGCAAACAGACTTAGCATGATGATCATTTCGTAATGTATAAAAATATCAGATCACTATGTTGTACACCTGAAACTAATATAATATTGTGTGTCAATTATACTTCAATTAAAAAAGAAAGAAAAATAAGCAAGGAAATGAGACAAATGATACATCGACAAGATGAAAAATTAAACTCTTGGCAGACCAGAGAAGTGAAGAAAGCATCATGCACTCCTGGATTGGATGCAATAAAGAACTTGGGAGTAGCCAGTGTTCTAGAGCAGCTCTTAATTCAAGGCTCTAGAACTCTCAGACCAGGGATTTTTGGTGGGGGATAAATGACCATAAAAAGAGAAGCTTGAGGAAAAGTAACGCTGTGGCCATGAAATGCCCTTTGGTATGGGGCTGGATTGTGTTATTTGCTGCTTCATCTCTTAATCCCTTTGGCTGCTGATTTTTCTTTCTTCACTTGGGAGACTAAGAAAGACCGAAATTTAGGCAGGGTTTAACTAAAATGGATACAGGATAAGCTACATAATTTGCAGGGCCCAATGCAAAATAAAAAATGCGGAGCTCTTGTTCAAAAACCAGGGAGGAGAAGTGCCGTTAAAGATACTAAAATATAAAGTTCTTCCTGTCTTTTGCGGTCTTTCTCTCGAGGTGTCATGGGGCTTTTTATTTGCTATTGAACGTCACTTTATGTAAAGAAAAATTAAAATTTTTAATTATTAGCATGAATTTTACCATCCATCTTTATAGTGTGAATAGCTAGTGTTAAATGTAAATCTAAGAGCAATTAATTTGTACGCAGAATTGCTTAACTTATACAATTTGTACTTTGTAGTGCCTACATGACTACATATTTTGTTCTTACCAGAAGAGTAGAAACACTACAAAATTATCTCAACTGTTTTTATTTTGTTGCTTGATACATGAACATTCTACGGACAGTCTCTACCTTGGTCTTACTAAGGAGTAAGGAAGAACTGAAAGGAAAAGGAGCTAGGGGTTACCCTGTGTTTCCTTTCCTTCTGTCATCTCTTTCGCATGAGTAGCTGGCTAATATGGGGAAGTAAATGAGTAAGAAAGGATATGATAGGGTTAGTTGGTCATTCTTGTTGATTAGAACACCACTGCCTTCTTTCTGTGTTCAAAGTCAGCTCTGGTTTAAGCAGAAAGATTGGCTTCCCTGGGCTGTCAATGAGGCATCACTCAGTCAAGACACGTAACACACTCACCTCGTACATGCTTTGAGTCTCACTGACCTCCCTTCCATCGAATGCCCACTGGAACTCTGTGCTCATGGGCATCTCAAGGCCAACAGGGCAGCGAGGAATTGCACACAGATTACATATATACTGCCTCTACTCAGGTATGTGCTGCACTGTCCCCTTGGACTTCACTTATAAAAGCACAAATTCAAAGATAACATTGTTAAGAATTTTAAGATGGAGACAGCAGAGCGTTAACTTAGTGTGGGGCCCTACGTCACTGCACAGGTCACAGCCTGGGAAGCTGGCCCTGAATGGCTATTTCAGAGGATATCAGTTTCCACGCAACTGTGGAAACCAGGGAAGATATCTTCAAAGATTGAGAAAACACTTCCATTTTCTTAGAATATGGATCTGAGGAAAATGAGTTATCAATTCAATTGATGAACTCAATTGAACAAAAAGGCAATGTCCTAGCATCTTACTCCAGCAGAGAATATTGACAGCCCAGGCAGTGTCTCCAACTCTTGGGCCAAGAAGCAAGGCTGCTGCAAGATGAGCCTCCCCATTTTGGCTGCATGTTTTGGAAGGACGGGAAGAAAAATGTAGAGAAGTGTGACAAAGATTAATTTCTCCCCAATATTTATATGCCCCTTTTCCCTTACAGAAATAGAACTGCTGATTTTTAGCTGGGCAAATGGCCACTGAGAAGAAAGATTATAGATTCTATCCCTTTCGGCCACTGGGTATAGTCATGTGATTAAGTTTTATAATGAGAAGTGAGTGAAAATGTTTTGTACAATTTACAGAAAGTGTCCTTAAATAAAGTGTTTGTGTGGTCTTCCTACCCTTCCTCCCTCCTGTTGCTTAGAACATTTATTTGATGGAGAGCCTTCTTGGACCTTTCAGAGAAAGGCAATACACTTTAGAGGTCATAAGCAACAAAGCAGAGGAAGCCTGCTCATCTGGACAACCTCAGAGAGCATTACCCTGAATCACCTACCTCCCGACTCCTGGGTAATAAAGAAATTAATTCGTCTTCCATTACGCTGCTGTCATATATATGCAGCCAAACATGTATTCTAATCAACACAAGAATACTCAAAAAGCTCTCATTTTTCAGAATCTCTTAGAGCACGAAAAGTTCGTTTATTAATTCACTCAACAAATTTGAAACTACTCTGTGTGAGGCAATGTTCTAGACACTTTGGATATAGCTGTGAACAAGACACACACAGTCTGCTTTCATGAGCTTACATTATATCAGGGGGAGGCGTTCAAACAAGTACTTGTGAAATATGGCAGGAAGTGGTAGTGCAACCACCAAGTAAGAAAAGAGAGTTAAGGAGTGTCAGGGAATTCTTTTCTAACAAGATTGTATTTGAGCACAGACCTGAAAGAAGTAGTAAAATTGAAAACACTTGGTTATCTGGGAAAAGAACATTCCAGAAAGAAATACCACCAAATATTAAACGGGAAGTGGGAGCGGGATTGACGTGCTTGAGAATAGCAAGGCCACTATGGCTGGGACTGAGGGAGCAAGGGGAAGAGTGTAGGAGACTGAGGGCTTATATGGTAAGGACCTAGGATTGTCCTCTGAGTGAACGATCAGGGGCTTTTGAGCAGAGGAACGAAGGGATCCGAATATGTATATATATTTTCTTTAGGTGAGGAGGATTGGCCCTGTGCTAACATCTGAGCCAATCCCCTTGTATTGTGTACTGGGATGCCGCCACAGCATGGCCTGGTGAGTGGTGTGTAGGTCCACACCGGGGATCTGAATCCATGAACCCCAGGCTGCCAAAGCAGAACGTGCGAATTTAACCACTACGCCACTGGGCCAGCCCCCCGCGTTGTATTTTAAAAGCATCTCTCTGGAAAATAAGAGGAGCAAAGGTGGGAGCAGAAAGACCAGGTGGAAGTTGACGGTGACAGATCAAGGTGATAGTTATGGAGAAGTGACCAGCTTCTGGATATATTTTGAGGGTAGAGCAGATATGATTTGCTGGTGAATTGAATGGGAGAGGCGAGAGAATAAGGTCTCAGAGATGACTCTAAGATTTTGCCTGATATACGCTGTCTTGATAAATACCCTGCTATAAATTCCAATGTTGTCACAGAGATTTGGGGAAAGTAAAGGCTTTGTACACTCCTCAAGACACTCATTATACTAGTAACTACATTCACTATGACCTTGCCTGTGTTAAACATGTATGCAATAATTCATTTAATTTTCAGAACAATCCTATGGAGTAGCCATTACCATCCTCATTTTACAGAGGTCGTTTTACAGAGTTGCATAATTTGTCCAAGGTCACACAACTAGTGAGTGGCAGAGCCGATAGTCAGACCCATCTCTGCCTGACTCCAAAGCGTGGGTTCCAAACCACTCTGTGATACGGTTTTGATGTTTCTACTCTTCCATCAGTTTAGGGTAGGGCTGGCCCACTAACAACCACAGGCCAAATCTGACCCTTCACTTGTTTACGTACAGCTCATAAGCTAAGAAATTTTTTTGAAAAAAAAATCCAAAGAAAAATATTTCACGACAGTTGAAAATTACATGAAATCCAAATTTCAGTGACCATAAAGAAAGTTTTAGGGGGCCGGTCCAGTAGCGCAGTGGTTAAGTTCGCACATTCCACTTCTCAGCAGCCTGAGGTTCACCGGTTCGGATCCCAGGTGTGGACATGGCACAGCTTGGCATGCCATGGTGTGGTAGGTGTCCCACATATAAAGTAGAGGAAGATGGGCACGGATGTTAGCTCTGGGCCAGTCTTCCTCAGCAAAAACAGGAGGATTGGCAGCAAATGTTAGCTCAGGGCTAATCTTCCTCAAAAAAAAAAAAGAAAGTTTTGTTGGAACACAGCCACACTTGTTCGTTTATATAGCACCGATAGCTATTTTCATGCCACAATGACAGTGTTGACTAGTTGCAACAGAGACGATTTGGCCCACAAAGCCTAAAATATTTACTATCTGCCAACCTCTGGTTTAGAGAGTGGACTCTGTTCTAACATTTATGAAATGCTACACTTGTGAAACATTTCTATGGTGGTTAATTTCCCTAGTGTCAGAGAAGGCACCCCTCTGTGGAGGAGAGTTCGTTCAGCCGGTTAAAGATTAATTACGCCCGCAGTTTTGTTCTACAGCGAAAGTGCCATACACAATGGAAAAGAAACCGGAGTCAGAATAATGGCGAAAACCTTTGATGGCTTCCCTCTGCCCCGCCCCCATTTCTTTCTCAAATAAGGGTTAAACACCTCTCAAATAAGCTGTGTATTTCAGGAAATTGAGAATTCTGGTTAATCTGAAATTATTAAAGGATTTGTCTTTAGATGCTCCTTTTGAAAATTTTTAGTTCCCAAATTTCTAGCTTTGAAACTATATGACACGCTGATGCATAGACAATCAAGTTTACTTCCGTGAATACCAATGGTGAATGATCATGATAACGTCGATCAAGGGACAGCATTCCATAGGTGAACAAGCCACTTTATTTCAACCAGAAAAGAATTATGTAAGGTCTACAAACATAGCTCCCTCAGTAGAAAGCTTTGTAATGATCTAGCGTGGAGGGAAATAAAAATACAGAAAACACGATAAGAGCTACATATGAAAGGAGAGTGTTCAATCTCTGGGCCATGTACAGAAAGACTCTCTTAGCCACAGTTTTTAATCTGTAAATCTAGAAGCAGCTGACATCGTGAAGCTCACTGTGTTTGTGTGTTGCTATCATTGCTGCTGACTTTCTCTTCCAATAAAAATCTATCTTATCTGAACTGAGCTGAAACAGTTTGTTTTCATCCATTCCATTTTTGGCCCAGTAGTGAGAAATCCCATCCTTGGATTTCTTGAAAACCCTTGGAGTAGACTTGAAAAGAGACCCAACTGAACTGCATTTGTGTGTGAATGGTGATGCCGCCAAGACTCCTCCGAGAGCAAGGACAGATTCCCTCCTTTTTGGTCAAGTTCAACTTCCTCTTGTCATGCTCAGTTATGATATCTTATATATAAAACTTTTTGTACCATAGATATGATCTTTACCTACTACTTCTGGCAACAGATAGTTTCTTTGGGACTAAACTGTTATGTAAAAATAATAAGACGAATTCTGGGGTTTTATGTACTGCATAATTCCACTTATATAGCATTCTCTTTTTTTGACAGCTTTATCAGTATATAATTCACATGCCATACAATTCACCCATTTAAACTGTACAATTCAACAGTTTCTAGTATATTCACAGACTTGTGCAACCATCACCACTTCACTCTTCGAACATTTTCCTTGCCCCCAGAAAGAAATCCTGCACCTTTTATTTCACCCACCATCCCACCCAGCCCTAGTCAACTACTATTCTACTTTCTGTCTCCATTGATTTGCCTATTCTGACAGTCCATATAAATAGAATCATCCACTATGTGGTCCTTTGCCTTTTTTTATCTAGCATGTTTTTAAGGTTCATCCATGTTGTGGCATGCGTCAATATTTCATTTCTTCTCATTGCTGAATAATTTTTATGGTATGACATACTCTATGATTCTTTTGAAATGACAAAGTTATAGACATGAACAACAGATTAGCAGTTGCCCAGTGTTAGGAGTGGTGGTTGTGGGAGCAGGGGGCGATGTGACAGTGGCTATAAAGGATCTTTGTGATAGCACTGTTAGGTGTCATGACTGTGGTGGTGGTCACACAAATCTACACATGTGACAAAATTGCATAGAACTAAATACACACACACACACACAAACGAGTACATGTAAATAGTAAAATCTGAATAAGGTCAGCGGAGTATAGCAGTATCAATTTCCTGGATAGGATATTATACTCTTGTTTTTGTTTTGCAAGATATTATCATTGGGGAAACTGGGTGAAAGGTATATAGGATCTTTGTATTATTCCCTACAAATGTATGTACATCCACGTATATCTTTAAAAAAAAAAAAAAAGAGGAATGGAAAGCCCTTCAGGAGTGCCAGAGTAGGGAGCTCTGAAAATTCACTCCTCCATAAAAGCAACAAAAACATTAGCAAAAATGGTCAAAATCAATCTTTTCAGAATTCTGGAAATTAACCAAAGGCTTACAACAATTTCAGGAGGGTTTATTCAAGAAAAACATTTGAATCATGGTAAGAACAGTGATCTTTGTGGCATTTTAACTTACCCTGTTCCTGCTCCAAGGTAGTCTTAAAAACAAACAGACCTGTAATCATGGTGAAAACCAACAGTGTAGCAGCCCCTAGAAAGGACAGAAAGTTGGAGCTTCTCCAAAGCCCACTCTGTGATAGCTGTCACTATATGACCTGTCTGGTAGTTCCCTGGAAAACCCCACTCACAAGGCTTGTTTTTATTTGACTTGACTCAGAGCTCACCCATTGTGAACAGCAGTTTCCCGGAGGTGTTCACAGAAAACAATCATTGGCAATTGTTTAATATCTCTGCTGCTGACGTGGTCATAATAGCAGCAGTAAAGAATAAACTCACCAAAAAAACTTAAAAGGAAAAGCTGGGGAATGAGATGTCAATATCAGGCTTTGAAAAGCTCTCACATATTCCTGGGAATCTAGAAAACAACACACATATGTAGGGCTGCGCACACTCCCAGGAAAGACCTGAGAAGGCCCTAAATTCTCACCCTCTGGTTAACCAGGGGGCTCTGTGCAAGCAGGAAGTGAAGGTAAAGGCAGAGCTGTAAATTGCCTACCTGGGCATTGAAGCTATGTCCCAACGTGCATGCAAAGGCTGGCAGACTTATTGGTTCCAAGCATTTAAGGAAATATCTGTACAGTTGTTAACCTCCCACTGAGATAACTAAGTAGAGACTTTAGTGTCCACACATGGAAAAGAGTACGGACTTTACAGAATTGACTCAAGAAACTCACTAAAACCCAAATAGCAGCAGCAACAACAAAAAACCCCTGGGGAGCAGAGGGAAATCTGCTTTTCAGATTTGTCACATTTAATCATTTAAAACTTCCAATTTTCAGCCAAAAATTATGAGACATCTAAAGAAATAAGAAAGTATGGCCCATACACAGGAAAAAAAAGGAATCAATAGAAATTGTTCTGAGGAAGCTCAGACACCCAAGTAACTAGACAAAGCCCTTAAATCATCCATTTTTAAAAATTTCACTCAAAAAGATAAAGGAAATCATGTCTAAAAAATTAAAGAAAAGTATGAGAATGACGGCTTACTCAATAAAGAATGTCAATAAAGAAATAGAAATTATATAAAGGAAGCACATAGAAATTTTGGAGTTGAAAACTACAATAATGAAACAAAAATTCACCTTAGGGGCTTGACAGAAGATTTGAGCTGACAGAAGAATCTGTGAATTTGAAGATAAATCAATTCATTTGATCTAGTCTGAGGAACAAAAAGGAAAAAAAAATGAAGAAAATGAACAGAATCTCAAAGACCTGTGGCAACCACTAAGTATCTCAACATATGCATAATGGGAATCCCACAAGAAGAGGAGAGAGGAAAGGGGGGAAAAAGAACATTGGAAGAAATAATAGCCAAAAGTTTCCAAAATTTGATGAATAACATTAATCTACATATCCAAGAAACTAAATAAATTCCAACAAGGATAAATTCAAAGAGATACACATCTAGACACATCATAATCAAAGGACAAAGACAAAGAGACAATCTTGAAATCATCAAGAAAGAAGCAACTCATAACATACAGAGGATCCTCAATAAGAGTAACAGCTAAATATTTATTGGAAATGATGAAGTTCAAAAGGCAGTGGGACGATATTTTCAAAGTGCCAAAAGAAAAGACTGTCAACCAAGAATTCTGTATCCAGCAATATCGTGCAAAAATGGAGAAGCAGATTAGTGTTTGTCTAAGGCTGCAGGGTTGGGAAAAATGGGGCATGATAGCTAAATGATAGAGGATTTTTTCAGGGAGTGAAGAAAGTGTTCTAAAATTAATTGTGATAATAGTCGCCCAATTCTGTGAATACACTAAATATTATTGCACTGTATACTTTAAATGGGTGAATTGTATGGTATGTGAATTATATTTCAATACAGCTTTAGCATCCCAGTATAGGGGGGTACTAAAACAATAAAACTCTTAGAAGAAAACATAGGCATAAATCTTCATGACCTTGGATTAAGCAATGCTTTCTTAGATATGACACCAGAAATAGAGCAACAAAAAAACCCAAAAATAGAGAAGTTGTACCTCATCATAACTAAAAACTTTTGTGCTCCAAAGGGCACCATCAAGAAAGTGAAAAGACACTCCACAGAATGAAGAAAATATCTATAAATCATATATCAAATAAGGGAACTTATATACAGAATCCAGAATTATTAAAGAACTTTTGTAACTCAATAACAAAAAAGACAATAAACTCTATTGAAAATGGGCAAAGGATTTGAATACACATTTCTCCAAAAAAGATATGCAAATAGCCAATAAGCTCATGAAAAAGTGCTCAACATCATTAGTCATTAGAGAAATGCAATCAAAACCACAAAGATATATCACTTAATACCCATCAGGATGGCTATAATTTTAAAGAAGAGAAAATAATAAGTATTGGTGAGGATATAGAGAAATTGGAACCCTCATATATTGCTGGTGGGACTGTAGAGTGATACACTCACTTTGGAAAACAGTTTGGCAGCTCCTCAAAAGTTTAAACATTACGCACTAGGAATGCAAGGCCACATGAGGATCCATTGCTGCCTATGGCAGTCTCACATCACGGAGCAGGAAGCTGGAGACTGCCACTTATTCTAGAATAGTGGTAGGTTTGTGGCACATGATTTAAATATAAGGCCTAGATTCAATTAACTTCCTTTCCATTTATTCAACACTTATTTGATGAGCCCACTGTGATTCATTGCATCGTACAAGGTGTTGGAGATGAACGTGACAGACATAAGATCTTGACCCTTTAAAGCCCTTTCTTCTGGAATGGAAAGCTCTCTGCCCCCTTGGTACAGCATTTAACCTCTAGAGTGGAGACTGTTTTCCCTTTCAAGCCTCTTGTACCTGGGACCTGAAGGAGAGGAGAGTCTTCTTTACTCTCCAAATGCCATCTCCAGGCCTTATCTCTCTCACCTTCCTTCAAAGCATCAAACTTACCACCTGCTGCCTCTCCGTGGCTGACATCTGCCTGTCCTGATCACTCCACCTCTGTCACTGATGACTTTACCACCTACCTCATTCTCTTCCACCTCTGCTCCTGTCTTCATTTTTTGACATCTTCAACAGTCTCGTGGGTAATCCTTCTGAGACAGGGTGAATCTCTAATTTCCTGTGTGCTTTCTGTGTATTTCTCCCCTCTTTTGCCCTCTCTAGAAGCTGAAGTCTAGTTTTGGGGGTTTTTCCCCCCGTTAGCACACAGCGAAGAAGAAACAAAGACTCAGAGAAAACTGCTGCAAATGCGAGACAGAAAGATTCAGACACAGGCTTGCCGAGGAGTAAGTTGGGGCTCCAGTATAAGGAAAGAGCAGCTTTAGGGGTTGTTCACAAAGAAGAGGAAAGCCTTGCAAGAGTAGAGGTCTTGCAATGGGACGGGTGAGAGGACCCATTGTTGAGAGGACCAGGAAGTGGAGTGGACAGGACTCAGTGCTAAGCTATCCTCAAGTGGGAAGGAAGTTTCCACGCACTGGGGATGTCCTGCTGTTTCTGGGAATGTATTGTGCCCTTGATCAGAACGTGGGGAAATTGGTCATCTTGTGTGGGGACGGAGGCATAGAAGGAAACGTCACATCTCCTGACCAGGCGGGACAGGAGAGGATCAGATTAGACTTTCCTAAACTCTGCGGGGCAGTGACACATCCCCACTGCCAGATATTTGTGCCTTGGCCTCTCAGTTCCTTGACTTCTCACCTCCAATGACCACTTCCTCAACTCACTTCAGACACCCACTATCATGATGATGAAATTGTTATCAGCAATGACCAAACCCGTTCTGAACCCTAGCATCCTCTCACTACCAATCACCAGCACATACTTTGCAAACCCCATTTCAAAATGTTTTGCTTTGAAGGAGAGGAGAGAAATGAGAGCGGAATTTGAAAGGTATTATGGGGTCAAATGAGATGTTTTGTTTTTATTCCTTTCATAGGACAGATTATAGCATGTTTGGATGCTGGCAGGAAAAGTCTGGACAAGTTGGAGGAACTGTAGGAGAACAGTCCTTGAGAACAAGAAAGGGGATGGGATCCAGAGCCCATATCGAGGAGTTGGCAGGGAGAGTGGTGGGGTGAATTGTGTGCAGGTAAGACAGTAACTTTGGTGACGGAAAGTTGACAAAGCTGTTGTCTGAGGAAGTGAGGCAAGGGGAGAGGAGGCACGCATAGAGAATTTGATGGGAAAGAAGGTATAAAAGAGCCATTTTGGAGTTGGAAAAGCAAATACACTAGGGATGTAAAATAAGACCCTAGGCAGTACTGAGTACTCTTGTGAGATTTATGGTCATAGATTTACAGTGAGACTGTTCAGCAGGGCTGTGCGTTTTTCTCCAGTACCACTCAACTGCTCAGGGACAAAGAGCAGGCATCTTTTCATGTACTTATTGACCATCTGTATATCTTCTTTGGAGAAATGTCTATTCAAATCTTTTGCTCATTTTGGGGGGTTGTTTTTTTTGGTTGCTGTAGAGCTGTAGGAGTTCTTTATTTATCCTAGATATTAATCCCTTATTAGGTGTGTGATGTGCAAATATTTTCTCCCAACATGTGGATTGCCTTTTCACTCTGTTAATAGTATCCTCTGATGCACAGAAGTTTTTAATTTTGATGAAGTCTAATTTACCTATTTTTTTCTCTATTTTTTGCCTATAGTGTTGGTGTCACCTCCAAGAAATCATTGCCAAATCCAGTGTCATGAAGATTTTCACCTATGTTTTCTTCTGGGAGTTTTAGGGTTTCAGGTCTTATGTTTAGGTCTTTAATCCATTTTGAATTAACGTTTTATATAATGTAAGATAAAGGTTCGACTTCATTCTTTTGCATGTGGATATCCAGTTTTCACAACCCCGTTTGTTGAAAAGACTGTCCTTTACCCATTGAATGGTCTTGGCACCCCTGTCAAAATCATTTGATTGTATATGCAAAGGTTTCTTTCTGGTTTCTCTACTCTATTCTATTAGTCTATATGTCTATCTTTACGCCAGTACCACACTGTTTTAATTACTGTAGCTTTGTAGTAAGTTTTGAAACCAAGGAGTGTGAGAACTCCAACTTTGTTCTTTTTTAAGATTGTTTTGGCTACTCAGAGTCC
Source organism: Equus przewalskii (assembly GCF_037783145.1). NCBI lineage: Eukaryota > Metazoa > Chordata > Mammalia > Perissodactyla > Equidae > Equus > Equus przewalskii. The sequence goes on from NC_091860.1 coordinate 13,012,143, forward strand.
CTTGAGATTCCATATGAATTTTAGGATGGATTTTTCTATTTCTGCAAAAAAAAGAAAGTCACTGGGATTTTGATAGGGATTGCATTGAATCCGTAGATCAATGCGATACTTTAGGTAGTACTGACATCTTAACAATATTAAGTATTCCAATCCATGAAGACAGGATGTCTTTCCATTTATCAATGTCTCCTTTAATTTCTCTCAGCAATGTTTTGTAGTTTTCAGTGTACGAGTCTTTTACCTGCTTGGTTAAGTTTATTCCTAACTATTATATTCTTTTTGATGCTACTGAAAATAGAATTATTTTCTAAATTTCAGTTTCAAATTGTTCATTGTTACTGTATAGAAACACAACTGATTTTTGTGTGATGGTTTCATATCCTGCGACTTTGCTGAATTCATTTACTAGTTCCAACAGCTTTTCTTCGTTGTCGTGTTTTTTTGGTTTTTGTGGAATCTTAGTTTGCACTTATCTTTGATTCTCCCTCTATCCTCTCGCTCTCTCATTCCTTACATGCAAATAATCAACAACTCATTTCCATTTGTTTTGGTTTCACAATGTTTCTAATGTTTGACACTTTCTTTAGTCTCATTGTAATCCAATGTGATTGAATGAATATTCATATCCACAACATCTAGAGCCGTGCTTGAAGAATTTGTTTTCTAAAATAGTCTTTCTATCATGCTCTCCTGCTCAAACCTCTTGGAGCTCCATATAACAGTCGAGTTCCCAGCTTTCTCTTCCATCACCTTGGAGGCAGCACTGGTAGTTAAAAGCTTAGGCTCTGGGTCAGGAGGACCTGAGGTGGAGGCAGATAATGCTGCTTACTAGCTTTGTGACCATAGGCGTGTAATGGAGACCCTCTCAGTCTCATTTTTCTTTTCAGCTGGAAACTGGTAATGATGATAGTAATATCTACCTCACTGAGTTTTTAGGGGTGTATTAACCCATCTGGGCTGCTTTGACAAAATACTACAGACTGGGTGGATTATAAACAACAGAAATTTGTTGCTCACAGTTTTGGAGACTGGGAAGTCCAAAATCAAGGTGCTGGAATGGTCATGTTCTAGCAAGGACCCTCTTCCTGGTTCACAGCCAGCACCTTCTCTCTGCGCCTTCCCATGGGGAAAGGGACTAAAGATCTCTTTTGTAAAAGCACTAACCCATTCATGAAGACTCCAAAGGCCTCCATCTTCTAACCCGAGCATATTGGGCATTATTATTTCACCATGTGATTTTGGGGAGGACACAAACTTCAGACTACAGCAGGAAGCTTAAACAGGACCACGAACATAAAGCACTTAGTGAAACACACCCTTTCTCCTCTCTTCCTCCAAAGACACAGCTGGCACTGATCTCCTCACTCCTCTTGTCTCTATCACTCCTTTGCCACTTACCATCTCCTGCCTTGTACCGTTTAGCATTTAATTTAGCGGCAATAAATTAAGTGACTGCCAAATTTAATTAGGTGTCCTGTATTTTTATTTGTTAAATCTGACAACCCTACCACGAAGGCTTTAAGTTTCAAAAAAAAATTGTGAACAAGCATTATTCTGTGTGGAAATGAGAATATTCCCACGTGCTTAAAACAAAGTGTTTCTGTGTCAAAAGAATACAGCTTGGGACATCATTATGAAACAAGCCTTAACCACAACTATGACCTTACATGGAAAAGATATGTGATGAAAAAGCTAATGAAGAGTAACATTAACTGAAAGATCAACATGCATTGCTTTTGAATATAAATGAAAACTGCGACGTTCCTGTGAAATGCAATGCTGTCCTAAATGAAAGAATTGGCTGGGCTTCAAAAGCTTTTACAGTGAGTATATAAAATCATCATATTTGCATATCTAAATCTTCCTGGAAATACTATTGCTCTGCATGTTGAAGACATGACTTAGAACTTACAGGACACATCTTGAAGAAAGTTAGAATTATCTGGGGCATGTCCTATTGCGACTGAGGAGAACATAAATATAAATCATCCCTCTCAGCTGTATTTATCCAAGATGTCAAGGAGAATTTTTATGAGACCGAAGAACTTTTGGGCCTAGTCTTCATTTTAGCACCATATTAGAATCTGACTTGTTTTTAAAAGTCATGAATAGTTTAATACACACTGATCAAAATGAATAAGAGTACTTTTGGTGTCCCCGGGGAATCAGTGTTACCTTAGACTTGTTACACAACCAAATAGCGCAACCAAAGATTTGTGTTGATCCAGCATGTAGGTCAATTCATCACGTCCTCCACTGTGAACCACTCAGTTCTACACAGTGAAACGCAGAACTTGTCATGCAAGTAGCAGCTTACCTGAGAGCTGGACACTCTCCTATAGCTTGAACTTGGGCAATTCTCCAGTTTACTTGATTATTTTGACATAGGAAACTGATCCGTAATACAGTAGGTTATTACCCTCAGAGAGGGAAAGGAGATTTTCTTTTTAATTCAACAATATTTATTGAAAACCTAATATGGGCTAGGCATTATTTGGAAGAATGAACAAGATGGACAAAGTCCTGCTTTCATGGAGCTGGCATTCTAGCGAGCGTATTACCAAGAAGGGCTCTCCACCCCATGTGCATAGAAGCCAATACAGTCGTACACTGGTCTTTGAAAGAAGAAGTAGTTTATTATGCATTCGGTTGGTAAGGAGATAGAAGGAAAGACTCTCAACTCTTGTCTCCCTGACCCAGGGTATAGAGCAAGGTTTAAGGGATCAGGGAGGGCAGGCTGGTATTCGGAGTGCTGGCAGGATGAGCTTTGATTGGCAGATCAAAATTTTCTCTTCCGCCCATGATCCTGGCTGGTTCGCAGCCCTTGAAAAATAGTCTTAACTTTCCATTGTTAAGATGAGGTCAGCACAGTAAACAAGGGTAAAGTTCTTCTGTAGATTTCAGTTGTTGCCTTCTCTATTGATAAGAGTTTCTAGAGATTTAGTCCTCCTCTCCTTCCTGGCACAGAAAGGAAGACACCCTTCCAAATGGAGATTTCTCTTATAAATGTAAATTTCCTTTACAAATGGGTAACTTCTACTAGGCTTTCAGAGCTTTCCCTGTGTCTGCTGTTTCTTAAAAATAATCAGACTAGGGGCAGGCCCAGTGGTGCAGAGGTTAAGCTTGCACACTCTGCTTCTGTGGCCCAAGGATCCTGGGTTCCCAGGTTTCCGGGTTCAGATCCCAGGCATGGACCTAGCACTGCTCATCAAATCACGCTGTGGTGGCATCCCACATAAAATAGAGGAAGATTGGCACAGATGTTAGCTCAGTGACAATCTTCCTCAAAAAAGAAAATCAGCCTAAAAAAATTCTTATGCCAAAGAGGCATATTTTGAGGCTGGCAGATTCTGCTCTTGGTCCTGGTTACAAGTGGAGTCACACAATAAATAAGGAATAAACAAGGGAAATATCTGACAGTGGTAAGTGCTTGACAGAGAATTGAATAGGGTGGTAATGAGAGCACTGGGTGACCTTTAGGTCAACTGGTGCCCTATCAGAGGTGGTAGAATTTCAGTGCAGACCCAAAGGAGGGAAGAAGGCAGCCAAGAAGTTCTGGAAGAAGAGTATTGGAGCAAATAAGAGTACAGCAGACGGGACGAGTTTGGTGTGCTCTGAAGGAGGACCAGTGAGGTGAGACGGAGGGTGGCGCGAGGCGAGGCTGCTGTTAGGCAGAGGCCAGATTATGGAGGCCTTTAAAGAAAAATGCATGCTAAGTGTGATGGGAAACCACGGGACTTTTCAATCCAAAATTAAATACACACGCTTAACATCTTCCTTCAAAGTGAAGGTAGTGTTTTAACAATAAGAAAAAGTAAATATTTTGAAAGAAAACTAAGCAACGGGTAAAGTATTTTAATAAATTAACCTTGAAACCGACCTTCGAATTATTGTATCAGGAAGTATTTATTAAACTAAGATTTTTCAAAAAAAAAAGGAAGAATATTATCAGTCTATTTTTATTGAAAGAAATATGGTTAAAAATAATGTGTTAATTAGAACTCTGGTTAAGCATTGTGTGGCAAAGTAAAGGTCTGGTTCTAATTTCAGTTTATAGAGATGCTTAGTTTTAACAGATGTCGTAGGTGAGAAAGATCTCTCACAGAGACAGAGACCCCAATGGGAGAAGGGCGTGGCTGGCTGTGCCACTAAGTCATTGACTTGTTTTTCAGTTCCATTCAGCAATTGAGCAAAGATTTTTGCTAAAATTTAGCTTAATAATTTTCCATCCTTCCTGATGTCAAATAATTGTTCTTGCAAATGAACTGAAAAGTCACACGTTTTTATATTTTTAACAAATAGATTTTAAATCCACTGAAAATCTTCATTTGGAAGATTTAAAACAAGTTTTTAAGAGTCCAGATAGGAGATTTTTTGTTAGGGACACCTATCACTTTTGGCAAAAGAAAAAAATCATATTCATATAATGACGGAAATATTTCTAAACACTCATTTTCATGCTTTCTCTACAGTATGAGCTTCTTTCTTAGTCATACTTAAAATGTTGTCTTTACCTTTGAGAGATTCTATGTGTTTTAAAATTTTTTAGAAAACCCTAGAGAGCAACAACCATTTTTGCCTTTAAAAAAGAAGATGAGAAAATGTGGCCCAAGGCAAGGTGCTGTGACAGTAGATCAAGCCGGCGTGGGACCGGTCACTCGGCTGAGGTTGGTTTACCCGTGAGGTGGAGAGGATTTGAAGAGATGCAGCAAGGTGTCTAGTATAGGATATAACGTATCATCAGGGGGAAAGCTTAGCCTTAAAGCAGTTACTGGTTGGGCAACAGCTCGAGGGACACACTCAGTGAGAAAAAAGGAGCTGATTCTGTCAATTCACACCAAAACAAATTTTTTTAAAAAAAGCAAATCAACAACAGAAAAAAAACTTTATCTGTAAATTTCCCTTTATCACTAATATAAAAGGGAGTGGGTCGGAATATTCTTTAGTGTGCCTCTAAATAAACACTTACTGCTGACCTCCTGCAGCTTCTTTTTCTCTTGACGTTTACTATCAATATTTATTTCAATATGATTCATCTGGACAAAAATGTTCTTTAGGTGAACACTTGGTGGTATCTGGCTCAGTTTGGCACCCACGGGAGACAGCCCTGGTGCTAGCGGCTGACAGTGGAGATGATGACCAGGCTTGGGGTGGGCAGTAGCAGGAAAGAATAAGTAACAGATCTTGCCAGACCACTGTGGTGTCTTCATTCCACTCCAGGCCTAGTCTGAAATAGTGGCATCATTATAATTGATTCAGGGAAATGTGGTCTCAGCAGCTACTGAGGAGCAGGAAGAGAGGGAAGAAAATAAGCCAAGAGGAATAAAATGTGGCTGTTCTCTAGACCACAGATATCTTCATTGAAAAATTCTGTTTTGCTCCTGTTGCCAGAATTTTTTTTACCAAGTCACAAGTCAAAAATAATCAAATATCCTGAAACTTCCGAATACAAGACACACATGTTGGACCAAATTTTTCACTTCTTACTAAGAGTTTACTATAATGATAATTTTGTTTATTGCCTATTACCTATTCACAACTCTGGTACTTCACCAATAAGGTCAGTGATATCAAGGTCTCAAAAGAGAGAATTTGTCAATTGATGTGCTTATCAGTTATTAATATCATTTCACAGCTATAAAATTAACAAACGGCAAAGCATTATACAAAACAAGAGCCAATGGACCCAATTTTAAAAGGAGGTAAAAACCTGAGTATGAGTTAATCACATTAAATTAACAAACGAGCAGAGCTGAAATACCTGCTCAGGAAACCGTTGGTCCAAAGATAGCACGTGCTAAAAGCCATTTAAAAGCCAGCATAGACAAAGGCTAGATTAGTATTCCAAAGTCCAAATTCTATTTTTCTTCCTCATGCTCAAACATGTGAAAGGAAAGAGAAAAGGGAGGCAGAAAATTTCTTTTTAAGCGTCTAAAAATAATAGTAAATGAAAGGACACCTGGTTAACGGGAGCTTGTACAATTTTCTCTTTCTTATACACGATTCTTGATCAAATTTAAAGGTTCAGTTTAGAATCTGTATCTCTTACTTTGAAGCTGTTGAAATTCTAGCAACATCACCAGCAACAAAACACCAGGTAATCCTTCAGAATGTTCAAAATAACCTTTGCCTGTAAAACTGCTCTTTGCCCCCTGGTGGTGAAAGCATTATTATTTAATTTTTTAAAAGTTAAACGACTTTAATTACAGAGTCTTGGCACTAAAAATCCTTTTGTGGTGAGTAAATATAATAAAGAATTATCTATTAGAAGAGGAGAGAGATGAAGATGGGCCGTAGGCGGGGGAAAAGAATTTAAATTTCCTGTATCTTACCATTTGGAACCGAGTTTTCCTTAATCTATCTCTGTTTGTGTGTTAATTATATTGTTAATTCAGCATTATTTTAAAATGCTGCCTCCTTGTAATAAATTTAATAATAGGCATTTATGAGACATGGAATTTCTATGCATAAACCAACGTCTGAGCAGTGGCCTGTTGAGTGAGGCAAATGGCAACTGTGTACTGTTTTCTTTTGTATTCCAATTTGGCATCCCAGACAATATTGGGACTCAGGGGCAGAATGCCAAAACCAAGCCGTTCAGCCTGAAAGAATAGATGATGAAGAGGTCTGCTAAAATTTTGTTTTGCAGACTAATTGGAGCCTTTGTATATGAGGAAAATACAGCCATTGCTGTGCTCCAGCTGAATTGAAGGCTAAGAAGGAGAGACTATCCTCTTTGGTTGGTTAAAGGAAAAAGGAGAAAAACTGATTTTCAAATTTTAAAAAGTGATTCAAGTGAGTTACTAGAAACCTTTGAAAAACTAATACAATCTTGGAACTGTGGAAGACGTTAGAAGAAAGAAATTTTAACGTGGATTCTATCATGACACATTAAAGCCTATATAAAGCCAAAAACATAATTATCAGAAAATACAGAGCTGTTTCAGGGTAAGACAATGACCAATGAGTCTTTAATGACTAAATCGTTGAATGTGAAAATTTTCCCTCCCTTTTGTTCAATGGGTCACATACTTTTAATTAGGTATCTATTGTATGTACCCTTAAGATGAATTTAGCAGGAAAATCATGAATGTTTATGGAGTTGGAACAAAACAATTAATCTGGCTTTGAGAACTAGTCGTGATTTTGTAAAGGCAGCCTTATTTCCCACCGTCTTGGGCAGGCAAGTGATTGGATAAATGTCTGGTGAAGTGAGCATCACAGCCTAAGCTTAATTACAAATGACTTTAAAGACAAAATCTAAACATTTAAGAATAGATAACAATTATTTACAGAACTCTTAACACAAGGTAGATGGAGATGTCTCATAAAATAATAGCAACATTTAAATAGCAATTACTATACACCAGGCACTAATTATCTCACTTAACTTCCAAACCGTTTTGGTAGTATTTTATGATTTGCGGAGTATTATTACCCTAATTTTGCAGATGAGGAAACTGAAACATGGGGATCATCTGGCTAGTAAGTCAGGGAGCCAGGATTCAAATTTAATCAGACTGGCTTTAGAGTCTGTATTCTTAGACACTATGAGATTATTTGAGTAAATAGTACATTATTCAGAGAGGTGAAAACCATACTGTCAACATGTTAGAAATATATTATTTATAACATGAAGAACATCTATATTTATTTACGAGGACCTTCAAAATGATTAAAATTCAATACTGCAATAAAAAAGGGATTATTTTCCAAGAAGGTGCTGCCCCAAAACAATATTTTTCTAACCTTTGTCAGCTCAATATGAGTTTGCGAAGGATGTTTGGATAAATAAATTACTGAGTGAAGACAATGTTCCATTAAGGAACAATGATAGCTTAGAACTTCAAGTCTGTGTATTTGAGAAACAGCCATAAAGGGGCAAAAGAGAAATTTTCAAGATTTAATGAGACCCAGACATTTCCAAATCATGGGACAAATAGGCCGCTTATGGTGATTTTAAGAAAGGTTTGGATTTTTGCTATAATAGGTATCATATTCAATTCTGTGCATATATAGTTAATCTGATCTTACCCAAAAGTGAGTGATAGATTACCTCTTGGGTCCTACTGTCTATGAAATTACCAGTGCTCTTTCACCTCCCCCCTGGAAAGAAGTGGTCATTGTGATGTTCAAGTTCGTGTATAACAAGAAGAAAACTCTTTCCATCCCCCTGTGTGTGGGTAACCCATCCACTACTCTGGATTCTCCCTGCTCTCCTCATTGCCAGTGGCATATTCTTCCAATGCTTTTTAGCCACACACTATCATGGTCATAGCTTGAACTTTGTCAACACCAGAAACTACAAATTGATGCAATTTAAAAAAATTCGTTATATATGAGCTGATATGTTTCCAGCTCACTTGCCTAAGTGCCATGTTAAAAACAATTAGGTGTCTTCCTTGAGACCTTCACTCTGGGTTTGCTCTGTGGTCATTTATGTAACCCCTTATGTTGAACATTTAGTTCATTCATTTTCTGCCCTCCTTCTTCAAGACATTTAAGCCTTCAACTGATCTTTGAAGTTAATGCCTTCACTACATCCCACAAGATTTTCTACAGTTTGAGTATGATATACTTAGGTGTGATTTTTTGTTTGTTTGTTTGTTTTGCATTTATCCTACATGGAATTTGCTAAGCTTATTGCATCTTTGGGGTTGTGTTTTTCTGTTTCTTTCTTTTTTTTTTTTTTGAGGAAGATTAGCCCTGAGCTAACTACTGCCAATCCTCCTTTTTTTTTGCTGTGGAAGACTGGCCCTGAGCTAACATCCATGCCCATCTTCCTCTACTTTATATGTGGGATGCCTACCACAGCACAGGGTGCCAAGCGATGCCATGTCTACACCCCGGATCCACACCGGGGAACCCTGGGCCGCGGAGAAGCGGAACGTGCAAATTTAACTGCTGCGCCACCGGGCCAGCCCCTCTGTTTCTTTTTTAAACAGCCTTATTGAGATATAATTGACAAACCACACAATTCACCCATTTAAAGTATACAAGTCAATGCTTTTTAGTATGTTCACGAGGTTATGCAACCACCACCACAACCTAATTTTAGAACATCTAGAACATCTTCACACCCCCTAAAAGATATCCCATACCCATTAGTAGTCAATGCCCAACCTCTGCCACCTCTAGTCGTAAGTAACCACTAACCTATTTTCTGTATTTGAAAGTTTGCCTATTCTGGACATTTCATATAAATGGGATCACACAATATGGGGTCTTCTGTGACTGGTGTCTTTCACTTGGCATAATGTTTTCAAGGTTCATCCATGTTATAGCATGTATCAGTACTTCATTTTCTTTTATTGCCAAATAATATTCCATTGTATGGATAGACCACATTTTGTTCATTCATCAGTTGATGGACATTTGGGTTGTTTCCAACTTTTTGTTATTACGAATAATGCTGCTGTATGAACATTTGTGTACAAGTTTTTGTGTGGCCACATCTTTTCATTTTTCTTGTGTGTATACCTAGGAGTGGAATTGTTGGGTTGTATAGTAACTCTATACTTTGTTTTTGGCCGAACTGTTTTCCCAAGGGGCTGCATCATTTTACATTGCCATCAGCAATATATGAGGGTTCCAATTTCTCTACATCTTCACTAACACCCTTTGTTGTCTGTTTTTTTAATTATAGCCATCATTATGAGGATAAAGTATCTCTTTGTAGTTTTGATTTGCATTTGCCTAATGGCTAATGATGGTGAGCATCTTTTCATGTACTTATTGGCCATTTGCATATCTTCTTTGGAGAAATGTCTATTCAAATCCTTTGCCCACTGAAAAAAATGTTGTTGAGTTGTAAGAATTCTTTACATATTCTCTATATAAGTCCCTTGTCAGGTATAGGATTTGCAAATATTTTCTCCCATTCTCTTGGTTGTCTTTTCACTTACTTGCTGGTATTGCTTGTAACACAAGTCTTAAATTTCTATATAGATCATTTATCTATTTTTTCTTTTGTCACATGCTTTTTGGTGTCATATCTAAGGAACCATTAGCTAACCCAAGGTCACTAAAATTTATTCTTATTTTTTTAAAATAAGAGTTTTATGGTTTTAGCTCTTATATTTAGGTCTCTGACCTATTTTGAGCTAATTTTTTTAATCTTTGGTTTCATGTCTTTCATTCATTTTGTAAAATTCTTGGCCATTGTCTCTAAAAATATTGCTTCTGCTTCATTCTCTGTCTCCTTTTTCTCTAGGACTCCAGTTACCTATATCCTAGATTTATTCACTGTGTCCCACATGCCTTTTAAGCTCTGTTCTGTCTCTCCTTTGTTTTCTCTCTCTGTACTCAGTGTGGATATGTTTTCTTGACCTGTCCTCAAATTCACTAATCTTCTGTTCTGCTGTGTCCAGCCTACTGTTAAACCCATCCATTGAGTGCTTGATTTCAGATACTATATTTTCGAATTTGAAATTTTTCCACTGATTCTTTGTTATTGATACAATTTTCTCTTGAAATTCTGCATCTTTTCATCCATTTTGTCCCCTTTTCCTCTATTTTATAGTCAATCTCTCTATTTTATAATAGTTATCTTAAAGTACTTATCTGGACTCCAAGATTGGGCTTATCTGTGGGTCTGCTACTAGCTATTTTTTTTTTCTCTTGATTATTGGTCAAATTTTCCTGCTCTTCCCACATCTTATAATTTTTTTTTTATCATACGCCAGACTTTTACATAAAAAAAACTATAGACGACACAGATGATGTTATCTTCCCCTAGAGAGGAAAACAGACAAATAGGGTGAGGGTCAGGGATCAGCTGGGTTGGGATTGGGGTGCAGTTTTAATAAGATTCAGCCCACACTGGTTTCTCTCAGTTCCTTGGGGGTGATTCCTCTGGGCTTTTGATAGAGAGACTGCAAGGTTTCTATCTCCTCAGCCTGCAGATTCAATTCTCCCTTAAGAGAAGTTTTAAACTTAGATCTTTAGGCTCCTACTCACACGACTTCAGAAACATTGCAAACGTCTTGAGGGGGAAGACTGCCTGTGTATTTGAGGCAGGCTCCTCCTTCTAGGCAGAGTGCATTTTGTATGCACTAGCAGAATGCGGGGAGAGTTTACTCTGCCTGCCAGGCCCAGTCCTGCAGCCTCCTGCAACACCCCCAGAATTCAGCAAATGTCCTGCGGGAAAGCTGGCTATATGTTTAGGGCTCCTCTATATTTCAAACCCATTACACAACTCACATGACTGTTAAACATTTCACTGGTTTCTCTTTTCCTGTGTAAACTCCCTCTGCCCAGGCCAAGCTTGATCAATCCAGGCCCAGAATCATTAAGCGTCACCAGAGAAGAAAACAGCTGGTGACTGTCAGCTCACTTAGTCCAGGCCTCAGCAAAAGAAGATTGATTCAATTGCATTGTCCTTTGGCGGACAACGACTGAACAAGCGAAGATGTCAAACTAGAAATCTAAATGTGAATATCACTGTGGTCTTTGCAGAGACCTGGACCAGAACAAGCAGGGACATCATTTCAGAGTGGACAAGTGTCACTGGAACTGAGCAGGCTGAAGCTTCAAGAGCAATACCTTATGGCAGTGAGAAGCAATAGCAGTCCTCCAGTTCTGTTTTAGCTTGGCCTGGGAAAGAGACTTTCAATGCAGTAAGTCCCTGGGGTTCTTGGACAATGTGAGAGTAGAACTCAAGAGGGAAATACTAGACTGTCTGCTAAAAGATCAGACCAAAACCCCTAAATCTGTGGCAATATGGCGCCGGGGTCAAAAGTTATATTGCATTTAATCCAGTGATCAAATTAGGAGAAAGGATAAGTGTTGAGATATTATGTAAAAGCAATGCTTAAGATTATTACTTTCATCTTACTTTGATGTTCTACTCATTAAATAAACAGTAAGCTAATTTAGAGACTTCATAAAGATGACTTTCACTTTAAGGAAACTGATATATCAAAAAGCAAACTAAAAAACTGTAGTAGAGGAAATGGTGGTGGTGGGAAGGTATTCACAGGGTTCAATTCAATTACAGTCATGCGCTGCGTAATGATGTTTCAGTCAATGACAGACCCCATATATGACAGTGGTCCCATTAGGTTAGTACTGTATAGCCTGGGTGTGTAGTAGGCTATACCATCTAGGTTTGTGTAAGTACTGCAGGGGAGGAAGAAATTTTCCTCTCCCCTTCTAGGTTCTTCTGGCTGGTCTAGGAATTAAACTGACATGAGACAGGTTAATAGGAGAAAAACAAATGAAAGTTTAATAACATGTATACACAGGAGAAATCCAGGAAAACTGAGTAACTTGCCAAAATGGCCAAAGCCCTCACCTTAAATACCGTCCTCAGCTAAAGACAAGAGAAGATGTGGAGGATGAGGATTTCACAGGTAGGTGAAAAGGAGCAAACATTTGGAAAACAAGTCTTTGTCTTGCCACACAGAAACAGAAGAACACAGAGGGAAGCCCAACAAACAGGCTTTTCTAGCTTCTTCCCCCATCTATCACCTAGTTCACGTGATGCTAAGGTGCCAGCTTGCTTCCTAAGACAGGTTTTTTTATTTGAATTCCTTTAGGCAGTTAAGGGAAAAGTAATAGGAAAAATTTTCCAAGTCTTGTATTTCTTAAAAATAATCAGCCTAAAATAATCCTCATGTTAAAGAGACACATTTTGGGGTGGCAAATTTTGCTCCCCTTCAGTACGCTCTATGATGTTCACACAACAACGAAATCACCTAACAACGAATTTCTCAGAACATGTCCCAGTCATTAAGCGACGCATGACTGTAATCAAATGCTGGCATGTGCTGTGCATTGTGCTCGGCACTGAGACACACAGAAAAGCTCATACTCCTTGCTGTAGACTGAATGCTTGTGTGCCCTCCAAATTCATATGTTGAGGTCCTAATCCCCAATTCGATGGTATGTGGAGGTGGGGCCTTTGGGAGATGATTGGTTTAGATGAGGTCATGATGGTACAGCCCCCACTGTGGGATTAGTGCCCTTATAAAAGGAAACAGGAGATCGCTTTCTCTCTCTCTCTCCTTTGCCCCTACTCCCACTGTGTGAGCGTACAGCAAGAAGGCAGGGGTCTGCAGTCCGGAAGAGGGCTGTTACTAGAACTCAGTTGTCATAGCACCCTGATCTCTGACTTCCCAGCCTCCAGAACTGTGAGAAATAAATATCTTTTGGTTAAGCCACCCAGTCTACAGTATTTTGTTATAGTAGCCCTAGCAGACTAAAACATCCCTGCTCTTGTATCTTTGAAAGGCAAGCCTCATGCTGAATCTGGAATGTGATTAATTCAAGCAGATATATTATTTTTAAGCAAAATATATTTGCATTCATTTATGATTATTTGAAAACATTTTTAAAACTCTGAAATAATAGAAGGATTTCTTCATTAAGATTTACTTCCTAGATACTGTTGTCCTAAACTTTGTCAAACATAGTACATTCTTACTATGAGAGAGAAAGTAGCTTTATCATTATCCTATTGAGCTTGGTTTAACTGGCCAGATCCAAGATGGGAAAAAGCATAAGTTCCAACTTTCAAAACTGGGAGAGCACCCTGAGTTATAAAAGTATGTTTTCTTCCCTTCTACTTACTCAAGAAGAGTAGGGAGTCAGGGAGGAGAAATGAGAGAAGGCTAAGAAGAAAACAAGGTTCATGCCAGAAAAAGCAACAGTGGTGGAGAAAAACAAATTACAAAGAGACTCAACAGAATCTAAAAGTAGGAGGCAAGATATTGGTGGGAAAGAGAAGAGGCTTTTAGCCTTAGTGTCTTTGAAAATAGACTTCAGTTGGGAAAGGAACCCCAATTGGAAGTGGGCTAAGGTGGATAGGCTACACTTCCTCTAAGCTTATGATTGAGTCACCCTGATTAATTTCTACCAGGCTGCCTATTTAACGGTATTATGCCTGGAAACCTTAATTTATAATTAGAAGTATACTTTCTGTCTTGGTTCAAATTCCATTTGTCAACAAATGAGAGGCATAAAGTGAAAGAAACACGAAAAGTTTATTTGAGGTCTCAAGAATTGCAATTTGGGGAGCACAGATCCAGGTAGAAACCAAAATCGTGTCCCACTAGAGAGAAAAAGTCAGGGGCTTTCAAAAGCAAAAACAGGAGGTTGTATTAAAAGAATTCTAATTGGGGTTAGGGGCAGAGAGCTAGTGTTAGCTGAACATTGACTATTGATTCCATCTTCAGAAAGTCCACACTCCTTAGTCTTTGTGATCAGGATGTCTGTTCTCCTGCTGACTTCTCAAACAATTGCTTGTAAAACAATTGCCATTTTGGTCGTGTCCAGGGTTCAAGTCAGCAAGACCGTTTCTCTGGAAAGGCAGCTCCGACTCCATTTTTAAATCGCTCCTCTATGGTCAATTTTGCCACATTCCTGTTCCACCTCTCTTAAAAGGACACTGTAGGCTACTCACTATATTGGCCCCTTTCAGGCCCTGCGTTCAATTCCTCCTGTGTCTTTGTTGATGGAATAATGAAAGGTACGGTACACAGGCAGTAATCAATAAATCAGTCTTCAAACATGCTTTTAGATTTCAATATCTGAGCGAGGGTCAGAAGGTAGCTGTTTCAGGGGAACTCTATAGTTTGGATATTCCAGGTAGATACAGGACGTGTATCATCGCCCAGATCTCTTAATCTGCGGAAACACACACACACAGCTCCTCCGTGCCCAGCAGCAACTGACAGGCATTTCTGGGAGGCCCAGATCTCGGTGCCCGGCTTCCCCACTTCCGGCCCCGCCCCCTCACCCGCGGTTGCTAGGAGACGTGATGTCACCGGAAGCGAGGCCGGGGATAGGCTGAGGCGAGGGGAAGCCGCTCCCCTCTGCAACCTCGGCGCCCGGCGCTGGCTCTCCAGCTGTTTGTAGGCCCTGGGGCGAGGGTCCGCGCAGGGAGAGCGGCTGTGCCCGGGCCGCGCACTCGCGCCGGTCCGCCCGCTCCCGCCGCCCCTGCCCTGCCGCTGGGCCGTTGGGCCGCGGGGCCGCTGCGCCGGCGACTCCGGGGCGGCCGCCCTGCCTCTGCCTGCGAGGCTCCGTTCCCGCAGCCCGCGCTGCCCGCCACGTCCGCGCTCTCGGCCACCGGCGCTGCGCGGCGGGTGACCTTCCCCAGCCCAGCGCGATGCCGGCTGCCTGCTCCGCGCCGGCCCGGCTGCCTCGGCGCCGCCGGTTCCCGCTCGTGTCGTGCCCGCCGCCGCGGCTGTCGCTGCTGCTGCTGCTGCTGCTGCTGGCGGCCGCGGGGCCGGCGCGCGGCTGGGAGAGCGGCGACCTGGAGTTGTTCGACTTGGTGGAGGAGGTGCAGCTCAACTTCTACGAGTTCCTCGGGGTCCAGCAGGTGAGCGGGCCGCCGGCCCACCGAGCGCCGCGCCTCCCCCGGCGCCTGCCGGGCAGAAACGTGCCGATCGCGGCGGAAAGGAGGGGCTGGGGCGCGCTTGGACCCGCTTCCTCCCAGGGAGGCGGGCAGGACTTGGTCACGCTGGGCACTGGCTGCCCTCCTCTGCGCGGTCCGCCAGGGTCTCCCCGGGCCAGCCTCAGAAGGAATGGTCCGCCTCCCCCATTCCTCACCGCCCTGTCCCCTTCTCAAGCTCCGGTCCCGGTGACAGGCTGGACGGTGCCCCCGCCTGTGGTGGCGGTGATACCTTCTCTAACCTCTGCCATCCTGGGGCAGATCCTCCCACCCAGCTGTGCTGGAGGAAGAAGGAAGAGAGTGTGGGTAGACCTTGTCCACCCACCCTTTCCTTTCCTGCCCCCTGAACGTAGGAAAGAGTTGCCAGCTCCCTAAATTTTCACCTTCCCCGTTACGCTTATCCTTGTTTTAGCTGCCTCCTTTCCTCTGCTTCTGGGAAGATAGGAGTGCATTTTGGTCGGCGTCTGTGTTGCAGAAGTTTCTCTTGCACTGTGCTTTGGAATCTGTTTAGCCCGTGGTTCAGGGTTCGCATCACAGTTTAGAAATCTGTTGGAACTTGAAGCCCCTACCGTGTGGGTCCTGGAACTCAGAGAAGGAGCTGTGAGGTTTTCTGGGCAGTAAGGGCGCTTGGGGTGCTACAGGAAGAGAAGCCCAACCAGTAACGCAGGATCGTCTCTTTTTTTCTTTTCCTTTCGTTTCCTTTCCTTTCCTTTTTTTTAACGTGAGACTTTAGTCCGTTTCTTGCTATTTACACCCCCCCCCCCCCGGAGAGGTAAGGGTAGATATCCAGTCTCTATCTGAATCCTACTGTGAAGGAGATGATGTTTCCCTGATTTAAGGATTATGAGGTGAAAGACTTAGAATTTCACACGATCTGGTAGAGCCCTTCATAAAATGCTTTGAATAGTTGTGGGTGTAAAAAAAATTGTTTACCAACAATTGTCATTTAAGGCACACTTCACATGACTAGATGTGAAATGTACATTTTCCCCGTATAGATTACTGTTGAGCTTAACACTAAATGGAAGTTTACATTTCAATTAAATATAATTGAATATAAAATTCCTGTTGCCATGGCACCATGATTTTAACAATTTCATTTTTGTAAGAGTTATAAAGTATAAGCATTTCACACTTCAAATTCTTATATGCAAACAATTATGTAATGACTGTCTATATTCATTACCTTCACCTGATGCCACTTGCTGCTCACAGAGACGAAATGTATCTCATTTTCAAAGTAAATGATGATGCAATATGTATAAAAATCATTAGTGAAAATATAACTCTGAAGACTTTTAAGAATGCCTTTATTATTGAGAATATTTGTTAGAATTTATCCTGTTTGATTAAATTCTGTAGCTAGAGAGAGTCATGCACATAACCTATCCAAAGATCTTGAAGGTGCTTTCCAGTTATTCTTGGAAAATTAAACCCCTTTAAGAGAATACAGAAACTTAGTAGCAGTATTTTAAATTTTAGATTATGTGACCTAGCTTGCATGTGAACTCTCATAGAATTTTCATTTTATAATTTCATGCAATTTAATTTGCAGAGTTAATTAGGCAGGGTGAACAGCCAGAGCACTTAACTATATGGGCAAAGATGGGAAAATAAAAAAGCGTAGATAATCGGGAAGATTCTATGTCAACATAGAATTTGAAAAGAAGGATTCAGAAAATGTTTTAATCTGTGTTTCTCTGCCTAGCTGTGTTGAAATTGGAAAGAATGCCAGAAGAAATTTCATTCTACCTAAGCAGGGAAACTGATTGGAACAAGTTCTTTATGCGACATTGAATCTTAACTTTCTTGGAGGACTGTCAGGGGGCCAGGAATTTGGTAGGGACAAATGCAGCCTGTCTTAGGTCCTTAATGTGTAGTTTTCAGGCCAGAGCCACCCAGTCTTTTGGTGACTAGCCGGCCATGAGGGACCAGGACAAAGTAGGTAGGTTACTCAGAGTGGTGGCGTGGCTCTATGCATTTATCAGTTTGTTGTTCATTCAACAGGTTTATTTACACTAAAGTGTAAGCGCTGGGAGTTGGCTGGTGTATAAAACAAAACCCATGAAACTCACATTTTATTAGGGGCGAACTGATGGTAAACAACCAAACAAGTAAATATAAATGTCAGATGGTCAGAGAAGGCCTCTGAAGGAAGTACGGGGAAGAGCCACGTCAGTAAGTAGGGGAAGAGTGTTCAAGGAAGGCAGAAAGTATGTGCAAAGGCCTTGAGGCAGGAGCTTGCTTGGTGTTGGAGGAATAGCAAGGCAGCCAGTGTGGCTGGAGCAGGGTGAGAGATGAGGACAGTAATAAGAGTTGAGATTAGAGTCCTGGGGATCAGGGGAAAATCTTGTAGGGCTTTGTAAGCCAGTATAAAACTTGGGCTCTTACTTATAAGTAAGTTGGGGATCTACTGGGGGGAGGGGCAGGTTGAACAGAAGAGGTACGTGATTTGACATAAATTTCAAAATGATCACTTTATTGTGCTGAGGATTGTCTGTATGTACGTCATTAGTTACTTAGAGGGATATTTGTGGTGTAGAATTTGTGGTATAGAATGTGGAGTGGACCTGGGTGGTGCAAAGTAGTCTGATTCTGGATTTAGTTTGAACATAGAGCTGACAAAATTTTACTGATTAAATGTGGGATGTGAGAAAAAAGGACAAGTTGAGGATAATTGTAAAGCTTTTGACCTCAGTAACTGAATAAATGGTTGTCTAATTGCAGTTGCCACTTACTGAGATGGAGAAACCTGCAATAGAAGCAGGTTTGGTTCGGGGAAAATAGGAATTTGGTTTTGGTCATGTTGATTTTGAGGCGTCTATTAAATATTCAAGCGGAGCTGGCATATAGGCAGTTGGTTATAAAGGTCTGGAGCTGCAGGAAGAAAGGCTTAGGGCTGAGGATGTAAATTTGGGAGTCCCTGGCACTTTGAAGGTAAATTGAAGCCAGGAAACTGGGAACTGCGTAAGTTCACCAGGAGAGTGGATGTAAAAGGAGATGAGAGGTCTGGGAGCTAAGCCATGGAGATTCCCAACTTTAAGAGTCAGGGAGATGAGGAGGAATCAGCAAAGGAGATGGAGAAGGAACAGCCAGTGAAGTAGGAGGCAAACAAAGAAAAGCTGGTCTCTTTCAAGTCAAGTGAAGAAAGTATTTTTAAGAGGAGAAAGTGATCAGCTGAGTTAAATGCCGATGATAATTCAAATAAGGTGAGTTCTGAGAATTGCCTGTTGAATTTAATGGTGCAGAGGTCACTGGCTACCACAGCAAGAGCTGTTTCAGTGGCGTGGTGAGGTCAATAGTCTGGGTAGATTGGGTTCAGCAGAGAAGGAAGGGGAAGAATTGGAAACAGTTAATGTAAAAAATTCTTTTGAGATATGCACACTTGAGACTAGAAGCCAGGGATGAAAGTGACTGCCTGTGGCGGCCACGTTACCCCATTCTACCAGGTCTAAAATAGTTAGCTCGGTCACTTCCTAAACTCTGAAATTGGAATAATCAATGACTTTTAGAACTTGGACCAGGCCACCTTCTGACTTATGACCTGGGGCAAGTTAGTTGCTTCATTTTTAGGACAAATATTATATTTATTTATTTACTTCGTAGTTAAGCATATAGTAGACACTTAAATATTTATTGAATGAAGAAATATAAACATGGTAACTAAAACTAAAGAGTAGTTCCCCGAATGAGTTGTTGCTGGACAGTTTTTACTCAACAGGTTATATTTATATTTGGGCTTTTATAGCCCTCGTACAGTGAAGGAACCCCTTTCTGTAGATTTCTAGATTTCAGATTGCTTCTAGAAGCTTTGGAATGGATTCCAGAAGTCTTCATGGGAGGGGTGCATAGAGGTAACATACCAGAGGTTCATCCTATTTTTAGAATGACTGCAGTGGTTCATGGGCATCCCAATTTGGATTTTGCATCTTTTCAGAGGAGGTAGGGTGGAAGATTAGAGGAGTGAAGGAAAAGAGATGTATAATTGAGGTATCTTTCATTAGTAACGTCAATTCTGGCTCTCCACACATTATTTATATTTCCTCTAACAGCTCCTGCTCCTTGTACCCCTGTATTCCTTGTGGGATCAATGGCAATTCTGTTTTTTTTTCTATTGTCTTTTGGGACCGTGACTTTCCATTGCTTTGTACAGTGTTCTAGCCAACAATAAATATTTCATAGTCATTTAAAAATCTGGGAGTTGAACTTGTGTTAAGCTAAGTTATTTTCAGTTTTGCACTGTTTACTTTCTGAAGAAGTCAGAGTCGTCTTCCTGGTGCCAGTCAGTCATTACAGATTCCTATTAATAGAGCTAGGAAATGTGCTTCTTTCTCTTATAAAATTTATTTATAACTGCATCCTTACGTTAAATGAAGGCTGAAACTTGGTTAAAAGAAGAAAAGCTATTATTAAGTGACGTGCTTACAAAATATTGGATTTTCACTTTTTAATCAGAATTAATAAACCCTTTAAGCTCTTTCAATCTGTATTTTAAATGTGCAGAATAGCAGCCTGTGTTAGGTAGGGGCAGTTATGCCCACTCATCCTATGTCCAGGGGGAGGGACTGCCCTACAGAGACGCTGCTGATCTCTTGACCCATCTCTTACATCTTTCCGTGCAGGGCGATTGCCTTTGGTCTGTTTTGCTTGATTGGGGAAAGCCAGTCACTCAAAAAGCTATAAGCTGTGGCAGACACTTTCTCTGCCCCAGACTAGTAAAGCCGTGATGCTGGCCGGACTTTCTCTTGAGCATGCTATCTCAAAGTCTAGACTGGACAGGCCAGGGCAGAAAATGCTAGCAAGCCCATTTGGCCCTCATACTTAATCTAAATTCTCCAGCAGCTTTTCAGCAATAAAGGTGGTATTTGATTTCTGTCTGCCCGACTTCTGTGTCCTCTTGGTGTTTTTAGATGGGAAAAAGCATAAAGTCAGAATGGGGCCTTCTCAAACCCTGGCATAGTCCTTTTTAGAAATAGAGATGAAGATCTCTTTCATCAATGACTGGTGAACACGTACTGTGATTATCAGTTATCTCCAATGAACCTTTGGTGGATTCCACTGAGCTTGTGGTGTTCGTTGAATATACTTCAGTCTGCGTTCTTCTGGTCTTCTATATGTCTGATGTAGGCATATCATGCATAGAGCTGAGTAAATACTAGTTTTACTTGTATCCATCTTTGCATCAGATTGGATGTTGTAAAATTAGTTTTCTTTTCTTGTGTACGAGCTGTTTAGTGGAGGTTGCCTGGGCATATTTTATGGGATAAAGCAAGTCTATTGTGAAAATTTGCCACATAATCTGGAACTGATGAAACAGAAATCCTCGTAGTTCTGAGTTTCCTTTTTCCTTTTATGCCATTCTGAGGTTTTTTGTCTTTACAGGATTTATGAGAACACTCCTAGAATCTTTTATCTTTTCTTATTCATAGATATACGCTAAGTTGAACTGGGAAATTGGAATTGGCCTCTGTTATTACAATTATTCTTAGACATATATTCTAAACTCTTTTTGTGTAGGTTACCAGTTTACCCAGTGATTGGTGTAATGTGATGAATTTCAAAATCATGTTTTATTCAGTGTCAGGAATGAAACGGGGGGTTGGAGTGGTGAGGAGGGTCCATGTTTGACGTGGTGGTTGCTGAGAGGAGAACTTATGTGGCAGTTACAAGCAACACCAATACAAGTAGTTTCATAAGATGCCCAGTATCTAGACTAAGCCTGTTCTCAGCTTTGTTATGTTTTCTATCAACGAACTACTTATGCCACGAACTGCTACTCTATGGTCTTGGGAATCTTTTTCTAAGCCAGGCGTTATTGAATCTATTTGGATAGTAATGACATCAGTTAATTCCACCCAGAATTAGAAACAGTTCTAAGGCTTTCTTGTATAGAAATGTGCGGAGATGGAAGAAAAGAGTTGCAGTGAAAAGAGAGACTTCTGATTGGGTGAAGCAGGACCCTAGACCATGTTATAATGAAGCTATAATCATATATATTTTCAAAACCTTTCTTTATTTTCATCAAAATACTTGTGAAAGATGGGTCCTATAGTAATGAATGTAAAAAATACAATTACTGTGTTTTAAGTAACATTACTGTTCCACTTTAAGAGTTCAATATTTGAGATTTTTACTTATAGTCACTGTAATTTTTATCTAAGAATATCATTAGGACTTAATTGGAAATTTAATCTAGAATTTGTGTCTCATTCCCATCCTGCTTAATACCAAGTTAAATAAGGTTAGGATTCGTTCAGTTATTCAGTAAGCATTTCTGAGAACCACCATCCAGCAGCTGGAATTTCATAGGTAATCAGGCATGTTGCAAAAGTAAGGGCATGCCCTGGGCCACGTTTCCAGTTAGAGAGAATATGTGTATAAAACAATATGCTTCATTATTAGACGGATGCCCATTGTAGTGCCACTGAGGCAGTAGGCAGAAAGCTCTCTGCAGCTACACAGTCAGCTGTAGAATTTGAATTAAATATTAAACGTAAGAGTCTGAGATCAAGAATTAAATGAAAGGCATGTCATAGAGTGAGCAGCAGTATACAATGGAAAAGCAGCAGTATTAAAATGCCCTTGAGAGCAAACACTACAATTCTACAAAGGAGTAATTTCCTCAGTTAAACAAATTCTGGAATACATACAGCTCCTGGTCATAGAAGGCACAAGAATTTTAAAAAGCTGCATGTCTACTGTGGCATGTACAGTGAGCAGTAGTAAAAAAGAGTTAAGACCAGGGGGCTGCTGGCGTAGTGGTTAAGTTTACGTGTTCTGCTTTGCTGGCCCATAGTTCCCTGGTTTGGGCACAGACCTACACACTGCTCATCAAACCATGCTGTGGCAGCATCCTGCATACAAAATAGAGAAAGACTGGCACAGATGTTAGCTCAGTGACAATCTTCCTCAAGCAAAAAGAGAAAGATTGGCACAGATGTTAGCTCAGTGACAATCTTCCTGAAGCAAAAAGCGAAAGATTGGCAACAGATGTTAGCTCAGGGCCAATCTTGCTCACCAAAAGAAAATGAGTTAAGAGCAGAAAGATCATTATTATCCTATACTGAGAAGGTCTGAACAGACCATAGAGAAATCCTAGGGTCCACAGACATGACTGTTAAGGAAGAGACTTCTTATTTCTAGCAATCTTTAAGGACTAAAAAGCTATCCCAGGACCAATTGAATTTATACGTTACCAAGAAGCCTTTGACTTCAGGGAATTAAAAAAATCGCAAATCTTATTACAGTTATTTTCAATTGCCACACTTTTAGTTAACACATAAAAAGATTAGTATTTAGGTTCTTCTCTGACTTTAAGTAGTATTTTTTGTTAATATTTGGTGATTAAATTTGATTTAAGGAAACTAATGTATGTATGTATAATGCGGGATGACTGGAAATTGTGATTTTACTTGTAGTTAAGTATATCATATCTTATAGTATTTTGCTATGGACCTCTTATCTACAGTAGGAAATAGATTTCCTGTGTTTACATAAAGCATTTTAGTTTAGACATTTGTAAAGTCCGAAAGACTGCCATGCTGTGCAGGGCTGTGGGAATTCTGCAGAATTAGTGTCTGACTTCGTGTCACGTCTTTGGAAGTATATGAGGTTAAACTTAGAGTAAATTAGGTTGATCTTGAAATCAGTTATTGTGGAAAGCTTCACAGGTTTTCAGCAATGCTGCCATCTCTCAAAACATCGTTGAAACTTCTTATTTTGAATTGCCTTCAAAGCCTGCAGCCTATTTGTCAGATTATCTTCATTAATAGTAAACCTTCAAGATGGATTTGAGTTTTAGTTACAGCTAATAGTCACATGGAGCTAAATATGATGACTAAATTGGGTGAGCAAGCTGGGTAAAAACAGATTGGGTTGATAAAGAGATCCGAACATGAATTTCATGTTAGGCTCATAAATTGGTTTGAGAACTGTTCTCAAAGAAGAGTTCCAGAGAAGTTTGGAGGGCTAGCAACATGAAGTAAATCTGTAGCCTTACACAGTACCAGAATGTATTCCAGTAAATGACTTCTGGGGTACTTACTACTTTGTGGGTAGCAAATTTTTAGATTTTTTTATCTATGGGAGAAAGATATATAAATAAAAATTATCTTAATTTTAGAGAGGTAGGAAAATATTGCGCTAGAAGAAAATATTCTAATTATTCACCTGCTTTTAATATTAAAAACAAGGATGATAAAAATATTTGTTATATAATATTTCTGTAATAAAACTAGTTAAAGCAAGTGCCAGAGGAATCAGAATAATGTTAGAGGTAGTAGCTGAGACTATAACTGAGGGAGAAAGTAGGTATAAACAGGGAGAGGGAAATATACACAGGAAAAACTGCATAAATACAAATATAAGTGGTAATGGAGTAACATCTCCATCTTGTGGCCTTCTTTGGATATTGTCATTAAAAATATTGAGGGGTTGTATTTTCACAACGGTAGGCACAAGTAAGAATAAAATATGAGTCAGGCGAAAATAAAATACAGCTGAGAGATTTTTTTGCAGTATTTTGCCAGGGACCTTTAAGACCAGCTTCCCAACTGGTGTGTAGCAAGCAGGTGTGCTGAGAGCAGTGCCCTTGCTCGAGCAGTCTTAACAGTTCATTCCAGGGCGTCTAATTGTGAAGTGCCATGGCCTGAAAAAGGTTGGAAAAGCACTGTGAAG
Organism: Equus przewalskii; assembly: GCF_037783145.1. NCBI lineage: Eukaryota > Metazoa > Chordata > Mammalia > Perissodactyla > Equidae > Equus > Equus przewalskii. The sequence continues at coordinate 13,036,213 of NC_091860.1, forward strand.
GCACGGAGTTCTGATGTTTTTCTTTCAGAGGAAAATTTATAAGCTTATATCTATATATATGCACACACACACATATCAATATAAAATTGTTCTATAAAATTAGTTTTATAAACATCTCTGCTATACTAAAGATCCCCTTATTCAGCTCTCATAGAAGCAAAAGTATTATTTAACATACTGGTGAGACAATCTGGACACAAAAGGAATCAAGAAGTCTGTGATGAGTTGGCACCCTTCAGTTACTTGTTTACTTACTCTGGATGGTGGAATGATCTGCGGTAACTCGGCGGACGCTTTATAATCATTTGTAACAATCCGCTGTGTGAAGAGGACACAAATGACTTTGGAATATGTAAGTATACAAATTCTGAGTAGACTAATATTTTGTGACACTAGGAGATAAGGTAATATTTTACTTACAAATCCTGATTGACATCTTTCAGATTTTTGACAGATGGCAGACTTTTTCAAGCCAACCGTACTTTGTGACTGATATGTAACACGAGCCACATATGTGCTTTAAAATTTTATAAAAGCCACATTTAAAAAAGTAAAAAACAAACAGGAGATATTAATTTTAACATTATATTTTATGTAATCCAATGAATCAAAAACATTATTTCAATCCCACAACTAGAAGGACCTGCAACTAAGATATACAGCTGTGTACAGTGGGGGTTTGGGGAAATAAAGCAGAAAAAGAAAAACAACATTATTTCAACATATAATCACATTTTAAAAACTTATTAATGAGACATTTCACATTCTGTCTCTTTTGCTAGGTCTTTAAAATCCTGTATGTATTTTACATTTATACTTCTAGCAGACTTCAATTCAGATGCTAAATTTTGATTGAAAATACTTGATCTGAAGTGAGGTTTCGTAAGATGTGTAGCTAACAAGTAGACTCATGTACCCACTTCTTCCCTGAATCAAGTACTGTTTTAAAAATTTAAATATAAATTAATCAAATAAAAGTAAAAATTTGGTTTCTGAGTTGTACTAGCACATTTCAAGATGGCTAATGGCTACCACACTGGATAGCACGGCCTCAAAGGGTTAACATTTCTGTGTTGTGTAGATCTATCTAAATATTTCTGGATAAAATCACTGATTACTGTTTTCCTTTTGTCAGGGGCATAGTTTGTAGTTTTCTTTTTTAAGCCAGTGTAGTTTTTGTTATTTTGGTTTGTTTTTATTTTTTTTTAGTAGTTTTTTTTTTAAGCAAGTGTAGTTTTTGTTATTTTGGTTTGTTTTTATTTTTTTTTTAGTATTTTTTTTTAAAGATTTTTGAATTTTTTCCTCTTTCTCCCCAAAGACCCCCGGTACATAGTTGTATATTCTTCGTTGTGGGTCCTTCTAGCTGTGGCATGTGGGATGCTGCCTCAGCGTGGTTTGATGGGCAGTGCCGTGTCCGCGCCCAGGATTCAAACCAACGAAACACTGGGCTGCCTGCAGTGGAGCGCGCGAACTCAACCACTCAGCCACGGGGCCAGCCCCTTTGTTTTGTTTTTAGATTGTTCCAATTGTGCTAGCTATCATCTCCCTAGTTAGTTGTCTGTACGTTTTGTCCGTTCTTCTCTTGGCCTGTGAAGGCTGTTGGTATAGTCCTCGCTGCTCTTCTAGGAACAATGGGTGCAGAACATCCATGCGTAGGGGCCTGCTCAGGGTGTTTTTAGGTAATCAGTTTAATTCAAATTGATCATTTACTTTTGCTTACTTGCCTGTTATATTTTATGATTCTCACAGTGTTTTAACTTAATATATTAGGTCTTTAATGATGCTCTGACCAAGAAATCACCAGTGTTCCTACTTTGTAAATGTTAACTTTGAGGTTGCCCCTTCTCCCTATTTATTCTGAAACTCATCCATCAAATACATTGCTAGCCGTGGAACATTCACTGTATTCTCTCCTGCCATCTATTTTGCTTATTATAATATGTTTAATTAAATGATTTTAAAAAGAGATTTCCAGATGCAGTTCTGTTTGCATGCCCCTCTTTGGACTCTGTGTGATGTCAATCACGGGTTCCTGCATCGCCCTTTTTTACTAGCTGCCTCTGCCACCTCTCCATCGCTCCCAGTAAGTCCTGCTTTCCTTTGGACTGGGTGATTAATTGCCAGTCTTTTTGCCTTTGCCTTTTGTAATTTCATAAGCAACTGAGGAAAAGAAGTAGAGCTCAATATTGATGGTTCGTATGCCTAGCTATTGTTGTTTTAAATAGTCTTGGCATAAGAAAGAAATTGCACTGGGGTCAGAGATGTTAAGAATTCTTTGCTGATGGGAAAAAAACAACAAAAACAAAAATTAAAGAACTGATAATAGAATCCTGCAGTTGGAAGAGACTTCACCAATATCTAACCTGTTTCCTCATGTAGGAATCTCTTCTGTAGCTCTCCCAACAGGTGGTCATCCAGCCTGTTTTATTTATGTCCAACAGTGGGGATTATGAAACAACCGGTTAAGTTTTTGGTTAATAGTACTCACTGGAGGTTTTATTCTTATGTAAAGCCAAAATCATAAATAATTCTCATACCTACTTTCAACTTAATTTGCGGTCTTCTTTTGGAGTACCCCTGAATATATATTCCCTCTAAATTGTTTTTCTGAAATGCCTTAAAATAAAATGCACAAGGGAAATAATTACTTGTTGATTGTCTCCACAGCCATCGGGTTATTAAAAAAATTTTTTTAAAAACCACTGTTCTTTGGATAGCAATTATACCTCAATAAAGCTGTTTAAGAAAAATATTGGCAAGCCGAGGGGCCTATTTGGTTTCGTGGTCTTTAGATATGGGCTGAGTCCACCCTCGAGAAGACCCAAGCCACCATACTTATGGTTGTCTTGGAACTACGCTAAGCGTGATTTGAGGTTACTGTAAATAATTCCCTGGGCTCATCAAAGTCAGCAGCAGGAAATTTGTGGAAGCTGAAAACATAAGATGATTTGGGGTATGCCGGCTTTGGTAATATGGACCACAGGATTAATTTAATTAAAATTGGACCCAGAAGTTGTTACAGACTCTTAAAGCGGGGCTCCAGTGTGCAGTTGTGCTGGTTCAGGCCTATCATTGTGATATAAAAATGTTTTAGACTTTGAGATTATTAGGAAGAATTGCACATAGGTGGTTAAACTGAAGGAAATAATTTCTTTCGTAATTGAAAGGTTGTATTTCTTTAGGTAGAATTTTAGTTTTTGGGTTCACCTTGATTGGGAGTTTCTGCCTCCTTTTTATTCACCCCTCCCTGGGGCTTTCCAGGGGCTGTCACCCCTTCCCTGAGACACCTAGACAAGAAGGAGGCCTTGGACAGGCGGCTTAGGGCTCCCTCCTGAGGTGGTATTGAGGCCATTGCAGATCCAGATACCAAGCCTGCAGGTTGCTTGGCCTGGTCTGGCTGTGGGGCTGAACCGCGGCTCTTAACGTCTCAGATACGTAATATTTTATAAGCTGCAGCCTCAGGCAGTGGCCTTCTCACTTTTACATTTTTTTCCTCGGGTGGTAGAGTCCACTGCAACCCAGGGAGCCTGGCTCTGCTCCGAGCCTTTCGTGGAGTACTGTTGGTCCCCACCACCGTGCAAGTCCAGCTGCTCACCTCCTCTGCCTCCTGGTTGGAGGTGCCGAGCCCAGGAGGCCTTGGGCTGGAGCTCTGCCTGCCGCTGCAGGTTTCCACTTGTTTTTGTCCACAGAGATACTTAACTAGTCTTTGATCCTGGCTACAGGTTGATGATTTTCTCTCTTTGCGGTTTATCTTTGGTCCATATTTGGCTTGGGGTTTGGGAGGAAGTCCTCAAGTACTTACAGTGCTACTTTGACCCCGGAATATCTTTAAAAGCTGCTTTTCTCTTATAATAACAATTTTTTTTCATGCCCGTTTTCCTATTATCTAAAAACCTTTTACCACTTATCATCCAGAGGAATAGTCAGGCCTATAATTGACAGCAGAGCCAGAGGCTGTTGCTTAGGCATTAAAAGGAACAGTGATCCGTCCAGTCCCTGCCCCGCTCTGTCCGCTGTTCCTAGACTGTATGCAAGTCTATGTGCTAAAACAGGCGAGGAACGCTTCTCAAATAATCGGATCCCACAGGCTTTTGAGTACGGTCATAAGTAGGTCCGTTACCCCAGGGTGACGTACATGGTCCTGTTAATGGAGATGCCAGAGGAGAGTCCTGACCTCTGTCTTGAACTTGGTTAGAAAAAGATGCCAGGTGACAAGATAGATATTGAACTCAGGGACGTGCCAGAAAAACCATTGCTGCAGGAAATGAATGGCCCTAAAGTTAAATTATATGCAGGTAATTTCATGTTGACTCTTTGTAAATATATACCACCCACAAAATTCTTAAAAGACTTTCTCTTTCTGGAGAATCATATTATGTTCTCTTTTATTCAGTCTTCAGAGATTCACAAAACAAAACATAGGACAGTGAGGGTTGCCCTCGCTGAAAACTGTTTCAATAATCAACGTGATGGACAATACTAAAAGCATAGAATCTCAGTGGATATTAGCTCCATGGAATTGAGGGATCCTTAATCGAAGCTTCAAGCAATTTATGGAGTACACATTTGAAATGTACTTTAGATGATTTATTTTATGAAAAGAAGTATACAATTCAGATTTACAAGAAAAGATAAAGGGTCTTTACATACGATTTGAAGAACATATTTATTTTGTAATTATTATATACCTTTAATATTGAGTTGTTAATCTAAGGAAAGTCTTTAAAGATACTAATATGAAGGAGAACAGTGGTGTATGATCTTTTTAAAAGATGTTGCACTCACAGATAATCGTTGCCAATGTGGATGACAGCACTTTGTTTTTGCCACGATTCTTTGCAATAATGTTTCTAACCTTTGTTTTTGTGACAGAATAGAGTATGCACAGCTATCTAGATTATGTTGTGAAATTCTGATAACAAGCCTGTTTTTTATATTTGTTAATTTTATTACTCCTTTTGACAACATTACTGATACTAGTAAAGAATTGGTGACAATCAAATTCTAGTGGTAGGAGAGTATTTGAGTAAATTATGACATATTCTTGGTGTGATATGTTATCACTAATAACAATATTTGTGAAAAATATATAGCAACATGGAAAAATACTTATAAGTAAAGAAGCCAAATATCAAGTTGTATTCACATTCGATTATAATTTTGTAGGAATTATATATATGCACAGGTGAGACAGTAACGTGGGCTAATGAGAACAGTGACTTGTGCTATTGGTGGAATCACCTTATTCAGAGCTGAGTATTTCATTTAGAATTCTGTTAATATTACTAATATATACCCGTGTAAATTCTATTCTATTTAGAAAGAAGAGCATTACATAATTAAATCACAGTTGGATAAACTACATTAACAACTTATCATTGTATTTATGAGATAAATTGTATGGATATTTTAAAGTTGCCTTTAACCTGTAACTTATTTAAAATTATAAGTGGGAAATTCAATAACACAAACAGCTTTAGGCTAAAAAACTCGTGTTTATTTTGTTTTTAAAAAAATATTACCAAATAATTTTTTTTGAAAGATTTTATTTTTTCTTTTTCTCCCCAAAGCTCCCTGGTACATAGTTGCATATTTTTCGTTGTGGGTCCTTCTAGTTGTGGCATGTGGTACGCCACCTCAGCATCACTTGATGAGTGGTGCCATGTCTGCGCCCAGGATTCGAACCAGCGAAACCCTGAGCGGACCATGCGAACTTAACCACCCGGCCACGGGGCCAGCCCCACCAAATAATTTCTAATAATCATTTCGATGAATCAAAGTATCTCACCATAATTTCAGACCTTAGTCACTTGAGAAGTTAATAGCCTGGGTCAAATGAAGTAGCTTTATGGTCCATGTTGAGTAAAAGTGGTTGTAAATGTACTTGGGATAAGTTGTAAGTATAATTCTACATTCTCGTAAACAAACACCACAGCATCCCCACCAAGAAAGCCAACTAGTAGGTCTTGAGGATGAGAGCACAGTTTGAGCCTCTGCTCTTTGTATTACTCCTCTGAGTTCTTTTATATATACTATATATCTAATTCAATATTGTAGATACTGCTGAACAACCAGCCTAGATCATGGTCTGTTTCTAACTCTTTAAATCCTCACAGTGCATATAGTGTAGAGGTGTGCTGTCCAGTGCTGTAGCCATATATAGCTGTAGAACGCTTGAAACCTAGCTAGTTAGGCTGAGAACATGAATTTTAAATTGTATTTAATTTTAACTAATAAATTAAAACTTTTAAACTGAAAGAGTATAAAATATTTTCCCATTAAACGCAACTTTATTGTTTGGGTATGACTACATTTCACTTTAACCATCGAAAGTTTAGCTTATGGATTGAGATGCACCGTAAGTGTAAAATATACACTAGATTTTGAAGACTTAGTATCAAAAAATAGTGGAAAACAGCAATAATTTTTAATATTGGTTGCATGTTGAAAAGATATTTTTGATATATTGGTTTCAATAAAATGTATTATTAAAATTAGTTTTACATGTTTTTTTCCTTTTTTTAGTGTGACTACTGAAAAATATAAAATTACACATCTGACTCACTTTATATTTTCGTTGGACAGCATTGGTTTACTTCAGGGGTCAGCTCTCTGTGGTTTAAACTCCTGGCTTAGAACATTGGACTCCAAAGTGGGGGAGCAGATGCTTCTATTGCCCAGGAGTGCAAAAGATAATTGTTGGATTCAGGGGCCAGCCCACTGGCACGGCGGTTAAGTGCGCACGTTCTGCTTCTCAGCGGCCCGGGGTTCGCCGGTTCAAATCCCCGGTGCAGACATGGCACCACTTGGCAAGCCATGCTGTGGCAGGTGTCCCACATATAAAGTAGAGGAAGATGGGCATGGATGTTAGCTCAGGGCCAGTCTTCCTCAGCAAAAAGAGGAGGATTGGCAGCAGTTAGCTCAGGGCTAATCTTCCTCAAAAAAAAAATAAATAAATAAAAATAAGTGTTGGATTCAGGGAGAAAATGCAGAAGCTTCTATTCACTTACATTCATTTCATCCTTTAAAATTTTATATTTTTATATGTGTTTTATAATATACCATACAGTATAGACTACATATAAGTTAATGAATAAATAGATATATAAAATTCAAATACAAATACAAAAATTAAAAATTTTTTTACTGTTAGATCATATGATCAAAAATATTTAGAGACCATAGTTTAGAGGATACTATAAAAATAGGCAGAGAGAGAGCTGAGAGGCAGGACTTTTGAAATGATGAAGTAAGTTGCTCAGCAAATCTGCTCCCCCGAAAATAATGATAGAACTTGACAAAATTGTCAAAAAGAACTATTTCGGAACTCTGAAAATTGACCAAAGGACTGTGACAACTTGAGAAGCATTTATTAAAAACAAACAAGATCCAACTATAGATTTCTACAAGAGACATACTTTAGATTCAAAGACACAAATAGGTTAAATGGAAGAGGATATACCATGCAAGCAGTAACCCCAAGAAAGCTGGAGTGCCCATGCTAATATTAGGCAAATGAGACTTTAAGACAGTAAAATATTACATGAGACATTTCGTAGTAATAAAAAGGACAACTCATCAGGAATATATAACAATTTTAAGCATACACATGTAACAACAGGACTCCAAGATACGTGAAGTGAAAACTTACAGAATTGAAAGGAAAAAGAGATAATCAACAATAATAATTAAATATCCTACTCTCAATAATTGATAGAATATCTGGACTGAAAGTCAACAAAAATGTAGAAAACAAGAACAATACTATCAGCCGACTTGCCCTGACTGACATCTCTAGAACGCTCCACTCGACAACAGTAGAATACACATTTTTTTCAAGTTCACAGAGAACGTTCTTAGGATAGTTTATGTGCTAGGCCATAAACCAAGCCTTAGTAAATTTAAAGGGATTAAAATCATAATAAGTATGTTCTCTAACCACAATGGAGTTAAATTAGAAATCAACAACAGAAACCAATTGGGAAATCTCCAAATATTTGGAACTTAATACATTTCTAAATAACACATAGGTCCAAAAAAATCACAAGGGAAATTGGAGAATATTTTGAGGTCTATGAAAATGAAACAGAACATATCACCATTTATGGGATGCAGTTAAAGCTGTACTTAGGTGGAATTTATAGTTTTCAATACCTATATTAGCAAAGAAGAAAGATTTCAAATCAATAACTTTAAGCTTTTGCCTTAATTGACCAAGAGGGAAAAAAGAACAAACTCAAAACAAGTGAAAGGAAGGAAATAAGAAAGATTAGAGCAGAAACTAATGAAATATAAAACAGAAAAACAGTAGAAAAATCACTGAAACCAAAAGTTTGCCCTTTGAAAAGATCAATAAAATTGATAAACTATTAGACTGACCAAGAAAAAAAGAGAGAAGACACATTACCTTCCTGAGGAATGAAAGAGAATGTATCACTACCAACTCCTCAGAAAGTAAAAGGATTCTGAGAGAACACTATGAAGAACTTTGCCAACAAATTAGACACCTTAGATGAAATTTAAAAAGTCAGTTCATCAAAGCTGTCTCAATAGAAAATCTGATAGACCTATAACAAGAGGAAATTGAATTAGAAATTAAAAATCTTCCCATGAAGAAAAACCTATACCCAGATGGCTTCATTGGTGAATTCTATGAGATATTTAAAGAAGAAATAATCATAATCTTTCACAAATTTCTAGAAAATAGAGGAGGAGGGGAGGGAATGCCTCCCAACTCATTCTATAGCGTAAGTGTTACCCTAAACTTTGTCTGGATAAAGCCAGACAAAGATGTCACAAGAAAAGAAAACTACAGACCAATAACCCTCATGAATATAGATGTAAAATTTCCAGCAAAAATGTTAGCCAGCCGAATCCAGCAACATATGCAATAGATTAAACACTGTGATCAAGTAGGATTTATCCCAGGAATGCAACATATGAATCCATTAATGGGATACACCATATTAATAGAATCAAGGACAAAAATTACATGATCATCTCAGACACAGAAAAAACATTGCAAAGAATCCAGTACCCATTCATGATAAAAACTCTCAACAAACTAGGAATAGGAGGTAATTTCCTCAACCTAATAAAGAGAATCTAAAAAACTATATAGACATTTCACCCAAGAAGATATACAAATGGTTAATAAGTGCGTGAAAAGATGTTCAACAATATTCGTCATCAAAGAAGTGCTAATTAAAGCCATAAGGAGATAACATATCACTCCCACTAGGATGGCAATAAACAAAATACTGAACAGGAAAAATCATGGGTGAGGATGTGGAGAAACTGGTGGCAATGTAAAATGGTGCAGCCACTTTGGAAAACAACGTGGCAGTTTTTTAAAAAGTTAAAGTAAACTTAGCATACATCCCAGCAATTCCTCCTATGTATTTATAGTGTCCTAATGCAAAAGTGAAAATCTGTGTTCACACACAGATTTGTCCATGAATGTTCATAGAGCATTATTCATAATAGCCCAAAACTGGAAACAGTCCAAATGCCCAGCAACCAATAAATGGATAAACAAAATGCAGTGTATCTGTGTAATGAAATACCGTTTAGTATTTGGCATGAAAAGAAAGAACTTCTGGTATAAACCACAACATGGATGAACCTCATAAACACTATGCTAAGTCAAAGAAGCCAGAATCAAGAAGACTGCGTGTTGTATGACATCATTTATATGAAATGTCCAGAAAAGGCAAATATATACAGACAGAAAGCAAGCAGTGGTTGTCGCAATCTGGGAATGAGGGTTGACTGCAGATAACACAAGAGATGTTTTTAGGGTGATAGAAATGTTCTAAGATATAATTTTAGTGATGGTTGTACAACATTCTAAATTTATTAAAATCATTGTACACTTACAATGCGGGAATTTCCTGTTATGTAAATTATACCTCAACAAAACCATTAGAAGAAAAGACAGATGTTATTTTATGGGAAATTTTCTAAATTGAGGGTCTTGTTTGACAGGTTACTCTGTAAGTGAACCTAAATTGTGACTTAAGATATGTCTGAGCATTTAAAAGTTTTCACTATTTGACCTCTTCCATACAAATAGACACACATAAAAGGAAATTTAAAAACACCTGAAGAAAACCACTTTTGACATTTTTATGTTATTTCAGAGTTTTTTCTCTTCATAATATTTTTTTTACTTCAGTTACTTTGCCTCCAAAATTACTCTATATGGGTACTTTTGTGTCAGTGCAGTGTGTTAACTGCTTTTTTTTGTTTTCTTAATTGTAAAATATGCGTAACATTAAATTTACCATTCTAATCATTTTTAAGTGTACAGTTCAGTGGCATGAAGTACATTCACAACACTGTGCAGTCATCACTATCCATTTCTAGAACTTTTCCATCATCTCAAACAGAAACTCTGTACCCATTAAACAAGGACTAACCATTCCCTTCTCCCCCAGCCCATCTCTAATCTATTTTCTGTCTTTATGAATTTGCCTATTCCAAGTAAATGGCCATAAAAAATGGCTGAATAGTATTCCATTGTATGTATATACCACCTTTTGTGGTGTATACGTTCATCCGTTGATGAATTTAGGTTGTTTCCACCTTTGGCCACTGTGAGTAGTGCTGCTGTGGACGTTGGTCTACAAGCATCTGTGCGAGACCTTGTCTTCAATTCCTTTGAGTACATACCTAGAAGTGGAATTGCTGGATCATGTGGTAATTCTATATTTAACTTTTTAAGGAACCGCCAAACTCTTTTTCCACAGTGGCTGCACCATTTTACATTCCCACCAGCAATGCACAAGGGTTCCAACTTCTCCACAATCTCACCAGCATCTGCTTTGTTTTTTTTAAAATAGTCATGCAAATGGGTGAGAAGTGGTATCTCGTTGTGGTTTTGATTTGCATTTCCCTAATGATTGGTTACGTTGAGCATATTTTCATGTGCTTTTTGGCCATCCGTATATCTTCTTTGGAGAAATGTGTATTCAAATCTTTTGCCCGTTTTTGGGAGCTTGTTTGTTTCTTTGTTGTTGAGTTTTAGGAGTTCTTTATATATCCTGGATATTAATGGCTTATCAAATTTGTGATTTGAAAACATCTTCCATTCTGTGGTTTTTTTCACTCTCTTAATAGTGTCTTTCGATGCACAGAAGTTTCTAATTTTGATGAAGTACAATTTGTTTTCTGTTGTTACCTGTGCTTTTGGTATCATATCCAAGAAATAATTACCAAATCCAGTGTAATGAAGTATTTCCCTCTGCTTCCTTCTAAATTTTTATACTTTTAGCTCTTATATTTAGGTCTTTGATCCATTTTGAGTTAATTTTTGTATAAGGTGTAATGTAAGGGTCTAACTTCATTCTTTTGCATGTAGATGTCCAGTTTTCCCAGCACCATTTGCTGAAAAAGCTAACTGCTTATTAAGTATAGATTATCTTATTTAATCTTTAAAACAGCCCTGTCTAGTTAATCTTTTATCCTCATTTTATAAATTGAATTTCAGAGACTACCCAAGGTCACAAAACTAATAACTGGTGGAGTTAGGATTTACCCTCTAATCTTTTAGGTTCAAAGATCATAACCATTATTTTATATTATTTCTTTCTATTCAAATGCTACCTTTTCTTAAAGATCTGGCCCAAATTTCATCCCTTTATTAAGACTTTGCCTGTTGCCTTCCCTCCCAATCAGACATGACCATGGCAAATTTTGCATAGACTCTTAATCCATAGTAAACTGCAAATGATACGTATTCAATACATGGTGAGTGAATGGGTGTTAGAATTGTGATTCAGAATAATCTTGACTAGTCCCCACACCAATGTAAAATATGAGCTGAAACCAAAAGGATGGAAATAATCAGGGAAAAATGTAATTCTACATTTTGGTTAAGAAAATCAATTGCACAGTGTAAAATGGGAAGATCTTGTTTGACCTTAGTAAGGATAAATGCTCAAGTTTCAGTTGATGACAAGCTGAATTTGGCCAACGGTATGATGCATCTTCTCTTAAAAACCAGCTCTAGTTTGCATTATTATACGTATGGTGACTTGATCATAGAAGGTGAGAAATATAATACAATCTATATGTGTACATTCCTGGTATATTATGTACTACCTGGTAACACGTTTTAACAGATGGAGTTTTTTAAAAGAGGGGGCTACAAATATAGTAGGGGTTCTGGAAATCTTATCCAATGAAGAACCTATTTAATGTGAGAAGGAAAGACTAAGGGCATGTATGATCACTAACTTCAAACATTACAATTAAGAAAAATATTTTTAAACTATTTTTACTTATCTATCATTTTAGAATAATTTCAGACTTAAAAAAGTGGCAAAAGTAATGCAAAGAGTTCTCTTATATCCCTCTGCTAGTTTCCCAAGTGTCTTACATAACCTTAAAATTATCAAAACCAGAAAATTAACATTGATAGAATAGTATTAAGTAACCTCCAGATCTTATTCAAATTGCGTCAGCTGTCTCACTAACATCCTTTTTCTGGTCTAGAATCACACATTTAGTTATCTCATTGATGTCCTCCACTCTGGGACAGTTGTCAGTCTTGCTCTTTCTTGACCTCAACACTTTGAAGAGTATTAGTTATATTTTAGAATGTCCCTTGATTTGGATTTGTCTAACGTTTCCTCGTGATTAAATTCAGGTTATGCATGTTTGGCATGAATACCACAGAAGTGATGCTGTGCTCTTTTCAGTCTATCATATCAGCAGGCACACGATATCAATGTATCTCACTACACGTGATGGTATCTTTGATTACGTGGTTAAGTGTCTGCCAAGTTTCTCCACTGTAAAGCTACTATTTTCCCTTTGTCATTTTTCTTGTGGGAAAGTACTTTGAGACTATGCAGACATCCTATTTCCCTCCATACTTTTGCCCAGTAATTTTAACATCCATTGATGATTGTTGCCTGTAACCTGGTACCACAAGATGTTTCAGACTTACTTTCCGCTTCTACTGCCCCAGCCCTGGAATCAGTCATTTCTTCAAGGAGCTCTGGTTCTTTTTATTGAAGAATAGTATTTAGAAACCAAATTATGGGCACTAAGTGTGCTTGTTCCTTCTGTGGTGTCCTTGTGTCTGGTATTTCTCAATGGACAGAACTAGGACATATATGTATGTATATAGTTTGTTCAATATCTGGATTTTGTGGGGGTTTTTTGTTGTTGTTTGCTGCCATTTCTTTAATATCTAGCACAGTGTTTAGCACTATGTCAATATCTGTTCTAACTAATAATACAGAAGGGCTTCCTCACTTAGCGTAAGGTTAAACTAGATAACCTAAGGACTTTCCAACCCCATGAGTCTGTTATATTTTGATTCTGAGAAAGGTAAGCTGGAGAACTAGACAAAAAATAAATTCAGAAGAGGGAAAATTAGGTTTTAGGTCACAAATAGGGAAAGTTTTGATTATTATCAAAAATAGTGAGGGTTTTGAAGCCCTGGAACAGACTTTGCTCAGGGTGGGTAAGCAAGAGAAAGTTGCCAGTCCTTTATCCATTATCCTTTAGTCTGACTGACTTGGAGAAGATTTTGTCAGTAAGCCATGGTGAAAAAAGAAAAAGCAAATGAGGGTAGTTCCTTTACTGGAATTCTGGCTTAATTTGCTATCCATTATTTTCTATTTTATCCAGTTATTTCTGCTGTGACGCTCTATATGGTTTCTTGTGCAAAATCACACCATGAAAATAACAGAATTTGTAGGAGAAATAAGGTTGTGTAGAGCCTTCAGAATTTATGGAACTTTATAAGCCTTAACAAAAGCAACACTGCTTTAAAATTTTAATTAAAATTTCCACCAGCATTTTTATCGAGCATCATAGTCAATTCTTAAAATCCTTTACACTCTTGTGCTCATGCTTCCTTATTTGAGGTATAGGATTTTTAGGTCATTTGAATGAAAATTCAAAATTTGATCTGGAGTAGAACCCTTTTCACTGATCTATAAGGTTAAAAATGGAGGACATGTCTTTGCAGCTTCACCAGCTGTACTCACAGCTTCATGAGATGGATTTTCAACCATAGATGCTCTTGAAGCCACTAAATCAGCTACTACTTATATTAAAGGAAGGCATTTCTGTAGATTTTTAGCTGTTTTTGTAAGGTCTTCATATATTGCTAAGGCTTTCTTGTTAATTACAGGAAAGCTTGTCACTGATCATTTTAAAAAGTGAGTGTGCTTGGAAAAATTCAAGTTAGACTAACACAACTTCTACATTATCAGGACGTCATTCACTATTTACTAATCACATATAAGGTAGTTCGAGTTAAAGAAGCACATATCATAGCAGTAATTAACCTGCAGTAAGCTGAGTAACTGATTGCTAGGATGTATGTACCTCAGTGACAGAGTTTAACCAGAGTTGATATTTGTATTTTTTTTATAGCCTTAGATGTTTCTGATAACATTGTGTAAATGTATCACTTGTTGAATTTCCAGTCTTTGAATAGAGGATGGCCTCCTGATGTAGTTTTTTAAAAGAACTTTAGCCTTTGGATCCCTGGGTCTTGTAGAGTTTCTTTTGCGTAGTAGTTTTCTGTTTTCCACAGTCTTCTTTCCCTTTTTTCTATGCCTTTTTCTGTTCCATCTATTCTGTTCATCCCCAGCACTGTGTTTGATTTTGTGAAATCTTTGAAAGAAGTGTATGATATAATTCCTGCCCTTTGTAGACAGGAAATAATTTGGTAGCATTGCAAGACAAAGTGTAATCAGCTGATGGACTGCTGTGTGTTGTCTGTAGACACCAGACCTGTCTGCTGGCATTGCCTAGTTCTGCTGAAAGCACTTTAAGCTTGAGTTGCTGACCTCTGTCTCACAGATTCTGAGCTGATCTTTTCACTTGCTGATTGACTTTCCCACTTCACTGAAAGGAGAAGCTTTCTGAGTTCTATAAGTTACTTTACCAGTGTATGAGTACCGCAAGGTCTCACTTCAAGAAATCATGGAAATTCTTGTAGAGTTTGCATGTTGTGTTTGTCCTCTCTCTCTCTCCCCCTCCCTGTTAAAATTTCCCTCTGTTGATGGAGGTGGCTAGTGGCCTTTTATATTTTATGTTCTTTAGTACTTCTTGAATATTGTATTACCTATTAAAAAGAGTTAAGAAAAATCTCAGTCTATCCTTATATTTTTGGTTGATGAAGAAAGAGAAAGATGGAAGGACTTTTGAAGAACAGAAGAACTTTAGGAAGAAAAATGTTGAAGCTTAACTAAGTTACAAAATAAGTCAGATGTCCCTATATAGAAAGTAGACATCCTTATTTAAATTTTTTTCAAAAATTATCTAAATGTTGATTTGATACAGAGCTTAGAAAAATAACTTGGGCTTGTATTTTTTTTTTCCATTGTCACTTTGAAAAAAATTTCTTCATTTATTTATCATCTTTCTGTAGAATTTTCAAAGAATTTTTATAGTAGACAATCTTATCAGCTTTCCAAAAGAGAGAAGAGACAAATTATCATCTCCTGGCGGGGAAGTGGAGATGCAGAGGGATGTGATGATCGGATGTAGGGTCAGCACTAGAAGAGAAGCGTCCTGACTCTAAACTTAGTTATATTGGATGTATTAAGATGTATTTGTTTTATTTAATGTGAAGAAAGTCATGGTAATTGACTCTTGGCTCCTGGGTGTGTGTATTTTGGTCAGTTGCATTGGGAATCAATTCTAAACTCAAGTCCAAAATTGGCTCCAGAGATTAGTGTTCAAAAGAGAAACAGGAAGAGATATCTGCACTTCTTTATACCCCACAAACCTTTGCTTGGGTTAAATGAACAATTACTACTTTCGGAAATCATTTCTCCTTCAGAATTTTGATTTATGTTATTGCTTGTGTGTTTATATAACGAAGAAATGAATTCCTGAAGAAAACCTAGTAATAATTGCTTTAGAGAAACCGAGCTTTGTTGATTAATTAACTAGACCATCTATATTGCAACTTTTCGCTAAATAATATGTTGACTTGGCATAGTCTATCATTTCACTTTTCATTTTTTAAATTTGGTAGTTTTCTTTTTAAAAAGTCACTAATATAAAGTCTCAAATTTTGCCTGGTGTTTAAGTACTGAGGACTAGGATTTGCTTTTGTGTTTGTGAGAACGTGTCAGGGGAGTAGGAGGCCAGCTGTGTGAGTGTCCCCCGTGTTCTTTTCCTACCTACAAAGAAGCATGGGTATGCTCTGGCTCCTTCCTGAGAGCGGGTGGGAGTTAGCGCTGCTCTTGTCTTCTGTTGCTTACCACTGGCCCCATTTCCTCTTCACTGATGCTGCTGCTTCTGATTGGTTGCTTTTGCAGTGGTTGTGCTGGTGTTGTTATGGAAGGAACCTAGTGGGTGGCCTGCATTCAAGAAAAGATCGAGCCGAAGGCAGAGGCTGCTATCCTTCTCTTCCTCCACCGATTTTAACATGGCCTTAGAAGTCAATAACATGGCCTCTCTGGCCTGGTGAAGGCAGAACTCTCCAGCCCTCTTGCCTTTTGGTACCCAATGGGAAGAACTGAGAAAAGCCAGAACTGGGGAAAGTCCCTTGCTCTTGAAAGCAAGTGTAACCTTCTCAGATTGGTATTGATCTTTGTTGGGTAAAGAAATGCAGTGTGCGTTCCTTTAAATCCCACCTCAAAAAAATCTGTTGACATTTTCCCAGTATTTTACTAGTATTTTAAAAGTTACTGCTATTAAGATTCAGTGATAAATGACATGGCCCAGGGAAGATTTGACATGGAATTTTAGCTGGTAGTGGGATGATATTGGTACCTTCGAGAGCTATGGGTAGTAGGGAAAAGAGAGTGTTAGGATTAATGAATAAATGTTTATGTGGATTGCCTTAACTTACTATTGAACAATTATAATACTTCTATTTTGGCCCTCCTACCTCGTAGAAGCAAGGCGTTTCACATATGCCAATATGTCACAACATTGGTCCTTACCAAATGTTTGCATACTCAGTGTATGATACTTTTCTAGGTTTTATAGAATGTGTGGAAGATGTGATCCTTGCTCTCAAATATAGATAGTTTAAAGAAGATAGATGACTGCATTTTGGAATCAGGAAGATGAATACAATGTCCAGCAATAGACCTGTTACTGTCTTTTTAAAAATCTTATTGTATAGCCCTTCAAGATGCAAAGTTTCTCTTATAAGTGGTAAATTATAATTCTAGATGTCACTGCTTATGCAGCAGCTGGTTGATTTACAGACTTCTTCAGTACAATTGGGATTTCCCTATTACATTTTTGCCCGCTTAAATATGTTACTCTTTCCCTAATTTCCCCCTAATTTATCTAGAAGAAATTTAAAGTGAATCTAACTTTAAAAAAAAAAATTCCTTTAGGCCAAAACACTTGAGTGGTAATCAATTCATAGTTTAATAAAGGACATGTGTAGTTTGAGTTTCTGGATAACCTCTCCTCCTTTGAAAGAGTTCCTTAATTAAAACCAGATGAGAGTAGCAAAGAAGATATTCAGAACACTAAATAAAATGGATGTGCTTCATGGAATTTGCAGAATTCATCAATACATGTAACAATGATTTATAATTGCATTTGGTCCTAACACGTATCAGCGTAGATCTAACGAGGCACAGTAAGTAAGATAGCTAGTATAAAACACTAAGGTGAAAGGGTTAATTGGCCTTGCACAGTTCAATTTGCCACTCTAGTGGCACTTTCTGTTGTCTGTGTAAACAGAGTTGCTAAGTACTTTCCCACTAAGCTGCTGCCCTTTTATTTATACAGTTGAACCACCAGTGAGGAATGGATCAGTTTACCAGTTGTTAGGCCTTTTCTTCCTGCCTTTTCAGCCCACTTCATGCTTTTTTCCCCCCCAGCTGTTGCCACATACCTCCCTAATCTTTCCTTAGTCTTTATGATTTGGGTCTTTTTTTTTTTTTTTTTTTTTTGCAACTTCTTTTTCCTCTCTTGTTCATTGATTCAAGTGTATGGATATGTCCACCTGGTTCTACTCATCTATCCCTCATTCTTTCTCACCTCTACTCCCATTCGTTCATTCTACTCCAGTTCCATCTCAAAACTTGCTGCAACTCTTCCAAATATTTTTTTCAAGTAACATTTAAATATTCTTTAAAAATTAAAACATTACGTATGTAGCTAAAGGCCTCTCTAACCAGCCTTTACAGCCTGGGAACCCCTTGCCCCACTGTGAGTTAATCTATTGAGAGAGAGATATATATATATTCCTAGACCATTTTAGTAATTTTAAATATGTATATATACATATTCATAATCATAATATGGTGTTGCTGGAAATCTGCATAAATCTATATAATTCTGGAACTGTTTTTCCTCTTCCTTTTGTCACTCTACATTGTATTTTTAAGATATATACATATTACGTAGAGCGATCTAATTTAAACCATTAACTGCTTCATAATGTTACATTGCATTTTACATTTCAATTATCTACCTATTGATGGATATATAAGTTATATGCAGTTTTTCCTCTATTTTAAACAATACCACAGTAAACAACCTTTTGGATATTGTCTTGTACATATTGCTACAGTTTTTTAGGGCAGTGTTTTCCAAACAGCAGGTAGTGAAATCAGTTTAGCAGGTTGGAATCTGCATTTGAAAAAGAGTAGAATGTAATAGAAAGTGTCAAAGTAAAGGGCACTTATTTTTTCATGAAACCTGTATCACAACTCAGAACATAATTATATAAAATGTACTTCTTGTTGCAAAGCTTAATCAAAAAGTTTGTGGTGTGATATAAAATATATTTTGTACTGTGTATCTTAGTCTGCTTTGGGCTATATACCCAGAAGCAGGTTAATTAGATCAGAGGCTACATTAGATTTTGAATTTTGTTAGCCACAGCCAAATTACTTTCCACAGTGGCTACCCTAATTTGTACTCCATACACCCTAACCAGTTTTTGATATTCTAGTCAGACTTTTACATTTTCTATATTCTTAAGGGTGAAAAATTCCATCTTATTTAAATTTTCATTTTAACTGGTGAGGTTGAGTGTATCTTCCTTATTACTAAAAAAGAAACGTGTTAAGACCCATCTGGTTGGTAGATTGCTATTTTTGCAAATTGTGTTTCAAACCAGAGAAAGCTTAATCTCCACAGTCTTTGCTAATACTTTCCTTTTTTAAAAAAAGTAGTGAACAGAAAACTATGTGGCCTTTGTAATTACTAACAATAATTTCCTTAACCGTGCCACATTGTTTCGTTCAAGTTTGTCTCAAATTTGTTTTGAAACACAATTCTCTTACCAATATGAGTAACCTCAGGTATAGGAGCATATTTGAGGAATGTTGATGTTCCCTCAGTATCTGGACTTAGATTCTTTTCAGCAAAACTTCATCTGTCATGCCTATTTCTTCTGTTGCAGAAGAGAAGGTGAGTTCTCGCCAAGTGCTAGAATGTTTCATCCCTTTTTTAGGACCACTATGGATCGTAGAATCTTAATATTGAGAAGAACATTAGAAAATAATTTTGGTTTCATTGTTGTTGGTTATCTACCTTCTGTGTGATTTTCTCTGGTAATAGAGATATACTCACTTTCCTCCTAGACAATCTTTTTCATTGTTAGGGGTGGTTATTAAAGTTTAACCTGATGCCTGTAGGTTTCGTTCATTGGTGCTACATTGGTCTTCAGGAGTCACACAGGAAAGGCTATACGCCTTTAATTATGACGGTTCAAGTATTAGAAGCAACAAGATTTCTTCTTTGTTACGGGAATTGTGATTTTTTACAGAATGGAGAAACCAGGACACACAATCAATAACAGGTAGCCCACACAACCCACAGCAGTTAGCCCTGTTCTTTAGGTAATGTACATATATATATGTACACACACTAATGTCGTCTCTGGATTTATTACTTCGTAAGGCCTATCCCATGAATTGCCAGTTTTTAATATTACTTTACTTCAGTTAACCATGTGGTTTATAAAGCTATAAACAAAGTTGCAAGCTGACTTGAAAAATGGTGTCATATTTGGAAGAGTCTTTCAGCGTTCTAATTTTTTTTTTTTTTTTGAATACTGGAATGTATTTCGAGATTTAGATGCTTTGGTTTTGTTTTTTGTTTTCAACCTGAAATTACCCTGTTTCTGTTTTCTTGATGTAGAACGTGAACTATACCAGCCATTATTCTCAAGTAGTAGTGATAGGGCAGAAATAGTTCTGGATTAAACCAGCGAATGATCGTCAGTCCATTTTATGGCTGCCCATGGCTGTAGCCTTGTGACTATTCATTTAGAGCAAGTAATATTTTATACTGGACAAGCAGGAATTGTTTATAGGACTGCTTTGACAAGCAATGTTACTCTTGAGGAATAAGAGAGAGATTAGATTAATTTAACGTGTACTTTCTTGTATTTTCAAGACCAAATTTTTTTCTCATTTAAATTAATTGCATGTTCAAGCATCATTCATTGCTTTCAAATGTGGTAAAGCTGCTTCTTAATTTTAAGAAGAAAGTTATATTTGAAACATGTATTTTAGTTTAAATGTATACTTTTAAACAGCAAACTTATGGAATACTTAGCGCTTGAAAGCTTTAACCAGTGATTTCTAATTAATTTTTCTTTAAAGATTAGCACCTGAGCTAACATCTGTTGCCAGTCTTCTTCTTTTTTCATTCCTTCTTCTTCTCCCCAAAGCCCCACAGTACATAGTTGTACATAGTTGTATATTCTAGTTGTGGGTGCTCTGGTTGTGCTATGTGGGAGACCGTCTCAGCATGTCCTGATGAGTGGTGGCATGTCCGCACCCAGGATCTGAACCGGCGACACCCTGGGCCACCCAAGCAGAGAGCACAAACTTAACCAGTGGCAACGGGGCCAGCCCCTAATAGTTTTTTGCATTACATTCTTTCTTGAAGTGTGGTCTATGGACTGGTGCTGGTTTGCAAATTGTTACTTGTTTGCAATGAGATAATTGCAGAAATCAAAAGTAAGCATTTAGAAATTTTTATGGCAATTTGACAAAGAACTTTTATACCTATTGAATATAATAATAATAAAAGTTGAGGTTATGTTTCATATGTCCCTGTTTTTAAATTCATTTATATTATATTTTACAAAAGTCTCCTTGAAATCAAAACAAAGACTAGGTCACACTCTGTATCGGTGAACAACTACAGCTGAGTGGAGTTCTTAATTTTATGCAGATACGTGTATAAAATAAAGGAGAGAAAGGGAAAAGGAGGAGACGGTGGGCTTAAATTGTAGAGTCCAATTCCTGAAAATTTTTCTGAGAACAGTGTTTTTGTCGCATTTGAAATCTGTTTACGTGGCATATTTCGTCCTTCTTGCCTTCTGTCAATATGCTCCGGTTGTTCTGTGCAGTTATGTATACCATCCAGGTTGCTCTGAAATTCTAAAGTTCTGTAAATTATTGACGTGTCTTTTTTGCTGTATGTTTATATTTGTGCCATTTGCTCTTTAATTTTAATGATTAATTTCAAGAGAAGTAATTTGAATTATAATTTCAAACTCTTGGTTCACGATATTTTCCAAATAAATGTTAGAAGAGTTTCTGACATGGGCAGAAATCAGTTATGACAAGTTATCAGAAAAAATTTTTTTAACCATATGTTATGTTTCTTAAAGGAAGGAGCTTAAAAAAATGTCTCTGTGTTTTTCTTGTATCAATTTTTCTAGGGTAATATTTCTTACTTGAAAGTTCTATTTCCAGATGTCCTTTTCTCTTGATTTCTCTTAGGCCTTAAAAACTTCTCATAGGTTAGTCACTATAAATAATATATAGCAAAGAGAAGGACAAGATATGACTTGTTGAAATGATTTTGGCTTGTAAATGTGAAATATATTGTCAAGATTATTCATTGTTTGACATAAATGAAAGATATCCAAATTATTTCTTTCCAGTTATTATTGAATTGTTAATGAGCCAAGTCTAATGTTTAAAGGGAAACATTCACTAGTAGTTGTTGATTTTCTGAATATCTCTCAATTATAGAATTTAAGACAATATGCTACATATATGTTTAGACAGATATTACATATACTTCTGTGGCCAGAGTCATATGAGGATTAACTAAAGTGCTTGTCCTAATTAGTTTGGAATAAAAGTTTAGAAGCTATATTTCAAAACTTTACTGTGATATAAAATGTATATGAGAGATTAGCGATATAGAAAAATTAGACTGTGGTTAGAAAACACTCTCTAAAAATATTTAGGATAAGATTCCAAGCTCTTGGCCAGATAATTTTATCTTTTCTTCCTACCATAATCAGTGACCCTGTTAACTATTCCTGAGAAAATAATTTAAGGAATATTTTTGTGGAAATAGTACAGCAGAAGTCAAATCAAATCCATATTCCATTGTGGTCCACATTTGAAAATACATCTTCAGCCTGTCAACTTTAGATAGAGATGCTGACATGGGAGGGAGTCTGTCAAGATCTACAAAGGAAAACATTCATTATGGAAGGACAGGAACAAATATTTGAATAGGCTTGCAAGTACTTTCTCCCCTCTTGATAAATTTCAGATCCTTTATTTAAAAATGTTTATTAGCCTACCTTGTAATGGAGAATTTACTGCCTCTATTTGCTTTCTGGTTCCAATGCTATTTCTGTATTTTTGTTTTTAAAAAAATCTTATATTTTAATATCTATTGAGAAATGTGGAATTTTTTTTCTTCTGCTGATGTCTTTTAAGCAATTTAGTATAACAGGATAAGGAGACTATTAATTTATTAGGTAATTTAGCTTTCAGAATAATAAAATTTGGAGAGTCACCAAAAAGAATTTACCTAATTCATAGTGTTCATTCCGTTTTTATTTGATAGTACAAAATTACATTAATGTAACTTTGATTTACATTTTTTTTTACTTTGCATTTGTAATAAATCTGCCCAATTAAGAAAACTTAGAAACACCAAAGTGCTGAGTAGCGAAAAATGCTGCTAGAAATCAATGAAATTGTTAAAAATTTTCATGGTATCAGTGATAATTTAAGAAAGTAACTTAAATGCCTAAAATAGTTTTAATTGTTACCCCAAGCCTTGCAAATTATATATGGGTTAAGACACAAAGAAAATCATGAGCTGAGTAAATTGGAAACTCAGCAGAAAAACATTATACTTTATTAACCTAAAAAAATTGGGAAAGTGCCAATGCTACGATATGGCCTCATCATCATATTTTTGTCCTAAATAATGCATAAGCTTCTGGTCAGAAGATGGGCCTGGGGGCAGGGGGTATGATTTCATTTATGTTATATCTGAAGCCCATATTAAGGTGGCCTATAGTGAACTATATTGTAAACACTGTTTTTGCTATCATAGCATGTTGCACCATTATTTTATATACTACTTACAAGGAAAACATACTGCCAAAGCTTTTTACCATTTAGAATTTTTATATTTATCAAAAGAGTTCTATCAGAATTAATAAGACGTAGGTTTTATTATTTATAACTCTTGCACATACCTGAAAATGAAAATATATGGGAAATAAATTGGTTAAGGGATTGCTAAAGTTCTTTACATTCAGAGTCCAGCTCTTTTGAATCACTTTATGACTCAGTTGTCGATGTTCAGGTTTTCCACATGGAGTCTTTCTCTGTGCAGCATTTCGAAAAAGAAATCAAGAACCTCTGGGAGTGAGTTCTTAAACGTTAGCTTTGCAATTATGTGAAGCTAACCTGTCTTTGATACCCGCTTTGGAAATGTTGCAAAATGTGTCTGATTTCCTGCACGTTCCTGGTCTCCTCACAGTTGTTTGGTTCTTAGGACTTAAAAGAGTGTTCCAGTATCATCTCTAGGATTTTTCTTCCAACTCAAATTCTGCAAGTTTTGGTGCTAGTTCTTTAGAGATTTGTGTGTGCGCAGGGAGTGACAGGTGTTCAGTTATTGTCATTTAGTATTGCTACAGCAGCGTTTCTAATACACCCACAATTTTAAGATGCACCCTGAATTTAAAAGCTCAAAGTGTGGAGAAAATGTTCGTTTTAAAGCATAGTCGCTAAGAGCGCAGAGTTGGGTTGCCCTAGTGCTTACTAATTGTATGCCTTGGGTAAGTGGCAGAAGCGCTCTCAACCTTCGTTTTCTCATCTCTGAGACAAGCAGCCTTATCTTAGAAGGTGGTTGTGAGGTTTCAGTATAATGATAGATGTAAAATATACTGCTTAATAAATGTTAGCTATTACTTTATCTTAGTTTTATACAAGAATGTACTTTTATCAAGCCCCTTGTATATTCTTTTACTTATGTATGCTTTTACTTTGAAGGAAGTAGTAACCTGTTGAGAGGAAAAGATACTGATAAATTTAGGTAGCAAGTGGCTGAGTGGACATTCTGGAAAAATTTTCTGATCGAACTTTAATTATTGGTGCAATATTAAACTATTCAAATACCATGCATTTATAATTAAAGGATGGTGGTGTGTATAATGGGTCATTTTGGAAACCTGACACTAAATTATTTTTTAACCTTTCTATTGTTTTAGAGGGTAATGAATGATTTCAAGTCATAGATTTTGAAATGATACATTTTATAAGCATTATAAGAAAAAGCTTAAAGCTATTGGCCTCTTTTGTAACCATGTTTTGGTTTTTGACCTGTGATCATGCACTGAATTGTTGCCGCCTTGCACAGTTTAAGAGTAGGTGGCACATATGGTTTGTAGTGTGGTGGAATGATCCTGAATGATCCTCTCAGTGGAAACGATTAAAATACTGAATTAAATATGAGAGAAAGAAAATCAAATGCATTGCTCAGCTGGCATAAAAGTTAGCATTCCTCAGAGTGTCAAAACTTGCCTATCTCAACCGGTGCCTGGTAGAGAGGCAAAAACATCTCCCCTGAGATTTTGTAACCGTAAGTGAGTCTTCATGCAAGTTTGTGGTCCTAAGTTATGTTACCTAAGTAGCACAAAGCTTCAAGTGGGGAATTTAATTTGAACCAGTCTCTAATTGGCGCAAGAGTCTCTTGTGCTAGTTATCCACCAAGATTTATGGCTTATGGCTGCCAAGCTGGAAACGACATTTACTAACTTCCCTTGAAAGTTGGTGTGGCCTGTGCTAAGGTTTAGACAATGGATTATGAACAGAAGCTTTGTGTGGCACGTCTGTGTCTTGCTTCAGAAGGAATGCCTGTGAACTCGCCCTGCCTCTTCCCTCCTTCCGTACTGATAGTTGATGAAAACGCCAGTCAGCAGAATTTGGACGCAGAGATGGAAGGATGTTTCGAGCTGCCCCTCCAGCTGTGCACTGCTTATTTCTAGACTATTACACAAGGAGGAAACAATCTTCTATCTTACTTAAGCCACTGTATTTTAGAATCTCTTTGTAGGGGCTTAGCCTGTATCCTGACTAATGCCCTTTAAAGAATAGTCAAACACATCTGAAAAAGGACCAATTAGTACTTCTATAAATGAAAAAGGAAATTGAAATAAAAACTCAGTGAGTAAATAAAAAGAACCAGGGCTACCTAAAGAAATGGTTGATTCCAGAGCTGGGACAGGGGAAATAGAATATGAACCTGGAACACTGTGGTGCAAAAAAGTAAGGAAGTGTTTAAAATATGATAAAGTTGGAATGCTGCTCAGCAATTTAAAAGAACTGAATAACTCATACATGTAACAACATGGATGAATCTCAAAAACATTATGCTGAATGAATGAAGCCAGATACATAAGACTACATATTGAATGATTCTATTTATATGAACTTTTCTAGAAAAGATAAAACTAAAGAGATAAAGTAAATCTGTGTTTGCTTGGGTTGCGGGTGGAGCAGGAATTGACTGCAAATGGACATGAGGGAACTTGTGAGATGATAGAAGTATTCTAAAACTGGATTGTGGTGAAAAGTTGCACAACTGGATAAATTTATTAAAAGTCATTGAATTCTATACTTAAAATGAGTGAATCGTACATAAATTATACTTCAATAATGCTGTAAAAATATTTGAAAGATACTGTAAAAAAAATGATGGGGGCCTGGCAAAAGCTAAATTAAACATAGCAAAAAGAAAAAAGTAACAAAGTAGCAGGCTTTCATTGCAGCCTGCATGTGTAGAATAGACTTGAGTGAAATTAGAGACCTCTCCAGTTTTGAGGAAGATTTAAGAAGTAGCAAGTCTTAATCATTGATCAGTAGTCTTATATTAGTGATTAGAATAATTCCCTGTTCATTCACCCAAAAGTGATTTATTGTCTGCTTACTGTGTGCCTGGCACCATTTTAGGGACACAGCATTGAGCAAAACAGGCGAAATTCCTGCCCCATGGTGATTACATTCTCGTGGAAGAGGATGACAGTAAATAAGTGAAATATGTATTATACCAGATAGTTAAAGTGCTGTGGAGAAAAATAAAGCAGAAAAGCAGGATGGGAAGTGTTGGCGGAGGGTGGCCATTTTAGTTAGGGTAGTCAGGGAAGGGCCTTCTGAGAGGGTGCTGTCTGAGCCAGGACTGAAGGAGGAAGGATGCGAACCTTGAAGGTAAGGAGGAGGTCCATTTCAGGCAGAGGGATCAGCAAAGGGAAAGGCTCAGAGCAGGACTGTGCCCCGTGCGTTCAAGGAACATCAAGGAGGCGCAGGTGTGGGAAAAGCCAGAGGAAAAGTGCTTGGAGATGAGGTCAGAGAGAGATGAGGCATCAGGTCCTGGCGACTTGATGGGCCGTTTTAAGAACTTTGGACGTTTTAATGTGGTTGTAAGGACTTTGGCTTTTTAAAAAAATTGTCATAAAATTTACATAACAAAAAAGTTAGCTATTTTAACCATACAATTCAGCAGCATTAAGTACATTAACAAAGTTGTGCAACCCTTACCACCCTCTATTTCCAAAATTTTTTTCATCTCCTTAAACTGAAACTCTGTATCCATTAAGCAATAATTTCACATTCTGCTCTTCCCTCAGCCCCTAGCAACCTTGGATCTTACTTTCTGTCTCTGTGAATTTACCTACTCCAGGTATCTCATATAAATGGAAGCATACAGTTTTGTCCTTCTGTAGCTGGCTTATTTCACTTAGCATGATGTTTTCAAGGTTCATCCGTGTTGTGGCATGTATCAGAACTTCATTGCTTTTTATAGCTGAATAATATCCATTGTATATAATATTCCAATATAATATATACATAATATGTGTGTACCATATGTTGTGGTATATACTTTCATCTGATGAACTTTGGTTGTTTCCATCTTTTGGCTGTTGTGGCTAATGCTGCTATTGCCATTGGTCTAGTACAAATATCTGCTTAGTCCTGCTTTCAATTCTTTGGGGTATACACTGAGAAGTGGAATTGCTGATCATATCAGAATTTGATGTTTAACTTTTTAAGGAACTGTCATGCTGTTTTCCATGGTGGCTATACCATTTTACTTTCCCACCAGCAATGTACAGAGGTTCCAGTTTCTCTACATCCTGTGTACATTTATTATTTTTCATTTTAAAAAATTATAGCCATCCTAATAGTTGTGAAGTGGTATCTATTATGGTTTTGATTTACATTTCCCTATTGACTAATGAGCATCTTTTCACATACTTATCGACCATTTGTACATCTTGTTTGGAGAAATATCTATTCAAGTCCTTTGCTCATTTTTTAATAGGATTGTTTGTCTTTTTGTTGTTGAGTAGTAGGAGTTCTTTATATGTTCTGGATATTTACCCATTATCAGATATATGATTTGCAAATACTTTCCCCTTCTGTGGTTGTCTTTTCGTTCTTTTGATAGAGTCCTTTGATGGTGTTTGGCTTTTGTGTCTTAATGTTTTTTGTTCTTCAATTTATTCATTACTGCCTGTTTTTATATTTGGTTGATTTTTCATAGTGTGCCAATTTTATTCCCTTCTTTCTTTCCTTTTTAATTTCTTTGTTACTTATTTCTTAGTGGTTACACAAGTTGTTGTAAGTTAAACTAAGTTGTTATAAGTACAATGTTCCTTGTAATTCCCAAGATAACCACTAAGGACTTTGATTTTTGATCTGAGTAAAATGCTGAGCTGTTGGAGGTTTTGGATTGGATCTGTTTTTTTTAGTTTGCTTGCTATACTGAAAACAGACTGTTGAGGAAAGGGGACAGGCAAGGGCTGAACTCTGGAGACGTGTTAGATGATTTTGTAATGATCCAGCAAAAAAGAATGGTGGCTTGCACCATTGTGGTAATGGTGGAGGTGTGAATGTTCAGATTCTGAGTACACTTTTGATACTAGAACCATCAGGATTTGCTAATGAATTGGACTCTGAGAGAAAAAGGAGTCAGGGTGACATCAGAATTTTTTGGAAGATGAATTCTATTTGGAGATGAATTCCATTTGGAGATACAATGCCAGATTTTAGGATACCTGTATTAGGTGAGTTCCATACCAATTTTTTAAAAATGTATTCAACATTTAGGAGAAACTAAAACATCTCAAGACTATGATACGTTTGTATGTTGGATTTCTGTTTTGATTTTTGTGTTTTTTGCTTAAACTATCAGGATATATGATAGAGTCTATATAGAAAGGCCCATTCATTATGCTTTCCATGCATATTATACTGAAAAACTGTGGTTTATTGAGAGTGATGATCATTGAATACTGTAAGAGTGAAAATTGGCAAAAGGAAGGAAAGAAGGGAGGAAGGGAAAGAAGGAAAAGAAGTTTAGTTTTCAGTTATATTTTTCCTGTCCTTACCGAGTGAGGAAAGCATGTTAATATATTTTAGAAAAAGCTTCAACAGCAAAATCGATGCAAAAAATAAATGTTTTTGCTGCTAAATCTGATATTTAAATATATCATAAAAACGTCTTCCTTTCCATTTATATGAAATGTCTAGAAAAGACAAATCTGTAGAGATGGACATGAGAGATCTTTTTGAAGTGTGGGAAATATTCTAAAACTGGATTGCAAAGACATTGCACAACTCTATAAGTTTACTAAAAAATCGTTATACACTTAGAACAGGTGACTTTTATGATTTGCAAATTATGCCTCAATAAAGCTGTGAAAAAATATAAATGTACCAGAAAGAAAATAAATCCCTCCCTCCTCAATCATTCTGAGTAATATTTTAACACTTACATGGAGAATATTTTGGTTAAACTTTTTAATCCCATTGTAGTTTTAGTTTCAGGTCCCTACTTAAATATTTTATGTGTTAAAATAGTGTATGTTTTACACAATGGTATTCTCAAATGTTTCCAACAATCAGCCAAATTCTTGGTAAAATTGGTGTTAAGTAGCAGATCTTGTATGAAAATGAATATTACAACAAAGCCCAGTAAAGAAATATATGAATGGACGGAGCAGGCATTAATTATGTCTTTTTGTAATATAAGGAAAATGCTTTGGTTAGTGATGGTATAATATAAATTGGAACATTTCTACATGTACACATATATGAAAGTAAATGCATTAAAGAAAAAAGGTCTAGAAGTAGATGTACCAGATTGATAACCATAATTCCTCCTGTGGGGAGTGGGGTTCAGAGGGGGGCTGGTTAAGAGGTTTTACTCCGTGTTATTTAAATTTTTATAAGAAGATAAATGTATTTATTTATTCATGTACTACTTGTATAGCTAATAGAAAGCAAATGTATAAGGAGACTAAACAACAGAAAAGGAAAGAAAAGGCTCAGAGCCTAAATAAAGACAGTGAAAATAGAGAAGAAAGGTAAAATTGAGAAAAATATTTAGCTGCCACGTTGGTGTAGTAGAAAGTCATTGCAGGGGTCAGCAGAGAGTGGACAAGTAGATTACACTAAATTAACTAAATGAGACTATAGACATTGCTTTATTAAACTTGTGAAACAAAGCGGGAAATGATTATATATACTGACTAAAAGAAGAGGATGCGATGTAATGTAAACAATTTAGTTTACAATAGTAAAAAACAGGAAAATAGAGGAAAAGAAATAAAGATGACAGTAAGAGGTTTTAAAGTTACATGTCTAGAGGAGCCCTTAGTACTCTGCTTTCTTTAAAGGATTTCTGAATAATCAGAAGTAATCGGGAAGAAACCTTGCTATAATTGGGGATTAGCAAAATGTATATCATTAGTTATTGCAAAGAATTCTAGCAATAAGTAAGAATTGTTTGAAAAGAAAAACTTACACCCACCTTTATACACATCTTTATGCTCTTGAAATTAGATATCTCTAGTGTCCTCTTATTATTCAATTTGCTAGCTTTCAAACCCATGGTTAACTATCTAATATTTTTGTCTAATTAGGCACAATTATTTTTATCATGAATTTGTTATATTTCTACGTTAGGATGTAAGATAGAACGTAATGGAAAAATATGTGAAAACAGCTTACTTAATAAGCTGAGATTCTAATGTCAGAAAGAAAAAGTTCTTCCTAAAATTTGGATTCTAAAGAGTTTAGTAAAAGAACAATATAGTATTTGAAGAATTTTAATACAGTACGCAAATATATAAAGTAAGAGGTGATAGCTGCCATGCTTTGTCCTTCAGTCCTATTGGCCAGAGGTAACTACTTTTATACATTTGGATGAAATTTACGTGTCATCTTCACTATTTTCGTTTGCCCGTTATTTTCATGTTTGCCTGTATAAGCCCAGTATTATGAGATTTGCCCCTCATATTATGATTTTTAGTTATATAACGTGTCATCCCCTAAATAGTAAGACCTAGAGTATTACCATCCTAAACCATCTGTAGATTTAAAAATTTCTGTATTGTGATAAATAATTCAAAATTGGGGAAAACTAATTTCAGGTAAATTGGTCATCGTTTGTGTCTGCAATGTTATAATGGATTAAATTGTTATGTGAGTGATTCTCACTCAACTGGCAGTGATCTCCCCGCAAGACATTTGGCAATGTCTGGAGAATTCTTGGTTATGACAACCCCGGGGGATGGGGTGTGGCTACTGGCATCTGGTGGTAGAGGCCAGAGGTGCTGCTAAACATCCTACAACGCGCCAAACAGCCTCCCCCGCCCCCAGTAAGGAATTATCTGGTCCAAAAGGTCAGGAGTGCCAACCTGCCTTTATACGAAAGTGGTTAAGAGTGAGGACTACCCAGGCAGACTGCTTAGGTTCATATCTCAGTCCCACAACCTGCTGTGTGACTGTAGGAGGTTATTTAACCTCTCTGTGCCTCAGTTTCCTTGTCTATATAATAATTATAGTATCTATCTTACAAGGTTGTTAGAGACTATTTAATACGTGTGAAACATTTTAGAATAGTGCCTGGTACATAGTAGAAGCTTGATAAATGTTGGCTGCTATTATTTTGTTGTTGTTAATTTCACGCGAGAATTCATACCTACAATCAGCTACAAATTTTTCAATTTCTCTATGATTTATACACAAGTGTCTCTGTAAAAATTAAAATCTAATCAAAAGAATAAAGTCAGGGCATTCTGAAATTTTCATGTTACAAATATATAAAACAAAAAGAATGGCCCGTTAATATGTATTTTAGCAATTTGGGGGGTTTCTAAACACGATTATGAGACTTACTGAGTTAACTATATTCCTACAAACTATTTCATACACAGGTTATTTTGTAAAGTATTTTAACATTTTGTCATGAGTGCTCATCTCATGCTCTTGCACAGTAGCATTCCTTGATGTGAGATGTGATTTCATTGGTCTTTTCTCCTAGGTTCTGTAATTGCAATTTTGTTTCTTTGAAAGTCCTAACTCCTGTAACATAATTCAGGAAATGTGTGTTCAAAAAAAAGGGAAAGATACTAAATAATTTTGATTTGAATTGAATTTCTGGCTTGCTTCCTCGTTGTCAAGTTTTTTCTTTTGCTTTCCTCAGCGTTGAGTCCTTATTCTGGTCCCCGTTTGTAGGCTGTTGGAGACATTTTTGGGAGGCATTGCTCTGCCTGTATCCTGAGTACAATGAGAGTGTTCAATTTATTAAAACCTAGGTTATTTTGAGAGGTCATAGAAAGTACTTATTTTAGTCATATCATGGTTTTATTTTTTCTTTTAGTAACTGTTGTACTGTAAAATTGATTAATCTTAACTAATTCTTTGTGTTTCTTGCTGCTCTCCCTATCAGTGAAGGAATTTATGAACTGTACTTATATTAAATATATCATTAAGCTACATAATGGTTTAATTCAAAGTATTTTTATGTCTTGCAAATATAAAAATATCCAAAAAAGTTTGATTTACATGCAATATAGTAATAATGCTACTATTTTCTAGAAACAGATGGCAAATTTATCTTCTCCGTAATTGGACTAAGATACTAAATGGCACAGAAAAAAAAAAACACAAGCTCAGTTCTTGAACCAAAAAAAAGAGGGTGTGTAAGTGGTATAGAGTACATACATTTTTTTCCTCTTTTTTTTTTTTTCTTTCTTTCTTCCTTTTTTTTTTTTAAGCTCAGTTTTAGTTTTTTACCACTTGATGGCAGTGATGGAGCTGAGCTCCCCTAAGAAGGTTAGGGCAGGAACTCATTATGAATAACAAAAGGGTAGATACAAAAGAAATCTCTGACATTTTAATATTATTCACATTTCTAGGTGATATTACTTATATTGCAAGTGACAGTAATAGGGGGAAAAGCCTCTAGATGGAGCTTCAGTACTTTCTAAGGGAGAACATTTGTTCTGTCTTTCCAAGTACATGCTGTATGGTGTTTTACATAAAAATTGAATCCAGAACGGATTTTTAAAAAATAATATTTAAGGATGAATATATGTCAGTTGTAATTTGGGGAATTATTTCACCAAGTCCACCAGTAATTTTCAAAAATGGCTATTTTAAGTATCTTAAATTTCTATTTCATTGTTAATATTTGTTGAAAAAAGTATGTTAAAAGTGTTAGTCAAACGTTCCTAACTAGTCTGAGAATGATCTTGCCTATCTACCGAGTTAGTAAAAGGCATTTTATATATGAGAAATAAGATGCTTAAAATCAATATTGCACTATTATTAAACGTGATGATCCTCTATATTATTAATTGATATGCCTGTTATCATTCAACATTTGAGCTGTTAAGAGAGAAATATTTTTCCAATTCAATTCCCCAATTTTTAAAAAAATTAACCAAAATTAATTTAAATAAACCAAAATTTAGAAATTTTTATGTAAAATACTCCTTTAAAGAACATATATGTTCTTTAAGTAGTGAATATTCTTACTCTCATCAGAAATGTATTCCTTTTATAGTCAAATAAAGAGTCCATTATCACTATATATGGAAGTGAAGTTATCATTTTTAATAGGAAAAAAAACAAGTTAATGTTCCCAGTACACTGTGGATGTTAGTATCTGCTTCTTTTACGATAACAAGAAAGCTTGAAACAAGAATGGTAAGTTTTCTTACCTTCCTGCTAGTATACTATTACTCTGATTAATTTTGATGTCTTATAAAGCATTTCAGTAAGTATGTGCTATTGGTTTACAACTGGTATTTTTAGCACTCAAAATATTAGAGGGAAACCATGGGTAATATTTGCTCTGATATTCACATAATTGTTTTATGTTGAAAGTGTATAACTGGAAAATCATATGAGAAGCATGAAAAATGGTTTGCAATAGTTCTAATTTCCCTCAGTTTTTTAAATTAAATTCTTATTTGTTCTCTGTTGAGACAAAAAGCTCATTGAAACAGAATAGTTGTCAGTAACTTTTTATAATTAGATTTAGTGATAGTGTTAGCAACAGTGGATTTTCTTTTTGGCTAAACAGAGTCGGTATACTAATTCATTTCAGGTTGTATATAAAGTCAGCTAAATTTACAGCATAATTTTCTTGTTAATCACCTCGGTAGTGACAATCTCCCAGAAAGCCATGTGTTGCTTTATTTGTTTCTTACCATATTAAGTTTGGGGACCCTAGTAAGAAGGGAACACATTTCAGAAACATCTCATAATTTTTCAAGCGTCTCCTTTTATTATTAATACCTCCTAAACCAATATAATTGCATTAAATTAGTTTTAAATTATGTAATGAAATGAACTTGAAAAGATACGGTCTGTTTGTCAGGAATAGGAAAACTCCCAATCAAAAAATTGTTATGCTTCTACAAATGTCTACAAATGGTAGCCTTGTAATAGTAGTTACTAATGAAATAACTTCATTTAAAATAGTTAAGGTTAAATTTCTACTGAAATTTTAACTTGAGAGAATCTCTTTAGACAAAGGGAAAAGGAAACATTCTCCGTTTCTCTGAAGGACTTGCCCCATGAAGAACTCAGTTATAGATCAAGTTAATTTTACGTGTTAAACTTTTTTTTAAAAAGGAAAAAGAATAAAGCATGCAGTTATTTGCTGCAGTCAAACAAGTTTAAAACTGTCTTTAATCTGGTGGAGGAAAACTTCCTCGGTTTCACACTGAGGTTGCTGAGTTGCTTTTTCTCTTTTGAACCAGTGTGTCGTTGGCCATAGTGGTATCATCTCTAGGCTTTAAAGTTTGCTTGGATTACTTTTTTATCTTACTGGTAGTAGCACCAAAACCTGCAATGAAGCATTCCTATTGAATAATGCTTGCTGTTATATTTAGAGTATTTATACTCACCTTCAGTATTAGTACTATAAACTTCTTTAACGGTAAATTTTATCAGTGTCAGTAAGACAAAAATAACCAAGTGAAAAAGGACAATCAAACTTCACTTATTTCTTTTGGTGAAATAGTTTTTTTAAAAATAAATTTTCTTGAAATGTAGTCTATATAACAGATTTTTATTAAACTGTATGTTGAAAGTATAATAAGCACAAGGAAATCTGTAGCATTTATTATAGTGCTTAATAAAAATCTTTTTATTTGTCAAAGCATTCCATTAATATACCAAGAAAAACAGACACAGCTCCTGCTGTTAATACAGATTTTAAACAATACAGTTGATGTTTGTCTTTTCTTAAAATGTATCTGAACAGCTGTATATCCCATTAGTTGTATGTGTTCGAGTATTGTTTGTCTTTTCATTCTGAGTTCAAGTTTTTGATTTTACATTAATATTGCATAGTTTGCAGTACTATCTAAAATATGACCATACAGGAGTTAGAAAAACAATTTGGCTCTCTAGTTGTTGTTTTGTTTCAATAAAAATTGTATTTATTTATCTTTTTTAATTATTCTAGCATTAAAGAATTACTGTTTTATTTTACTTTTACAAATATGTTATATATATATAGTAAAATAATTTATGTTTCGTTTTGTCTTATATCATCAGGCTACCCAAATAGCTATTGAAATACTTCCTCAAACTCACTTTCTTCTGAAAAAAAGTCTTCTTAAGAAGTTGTACTACACAAATGATTTCTTGGGGTTGTCCCCCACCCTGGATCCATTCCCTTTCCCTAAAATTTTCATTATTATGCAGAAAAAAGATGATTGCTTCTCTAATAACGCTATTACTTTTTAAACTAAAAGCAAATTATATCAATGAACAAACCCTCTAAATTTAGTCTTCTGTATCCTTTAAATTTTTATGAAGATAATTAACACTAAGTGAAAGGCAATATTAATGTAATTAATGTAGATATAATTTTTATTACATTTTACTTTGTAATTTTACTTTGCTTTTAAATATAAATTTTATGTTAATACTCTTTTAAGTGAAGTAGCCCTCATTTATGAAACATATTTATTTGCATCCAAAGACGAGTGTGATGGTCTGCAAAAATTATAGTTGTGTATATATCTCCAAATTAATTGATACTTTAAAAAGTTAGTTGATACCTAAAAAAGAAACTTTAATGTGAATTAGTAGCTTATTAACAAAAGTTAACTAAATAATAAAGTCATGTCATCTGAGGCAAAGTATATATAAAGTCTAGAGTGGATTATATGTTATATGAATATAATTATATTATGTATGTCTGTAGTATATATTTTGTGATACATTGAAGATAATGAAATAATTATCAATAAAAAATAAAAATAATGTAAGCATTAGGAACTGTATGGAAAATGTTCACCTTTTCTATTCATCCATTCTATAAATGTCAGGTAGATAATATTTTACTTTTTTAATATTTTGATAACACCTTAAAGAAATTTGTGTTGACGTAGTCTTCTTGCTAAGATATTAATTGAACTGTAGCATAAAAGTAACAATTAATAGCTAAATAAATCAACTGAGAGTGACCGGTTGAACAGGAAATTGAGAATGTAACTTTGCTTGTAAAATGAATTGCTAAGTTCACCTTGAATGTCATCTATTCTAGGATGAAAAGTATGTCTGTTTTTAAAACTTTCACAGACTTGTAATAATGTTTGTTGAGTATTTTCTCAATTTTGAAAATATAATGTAAATAATGAAGAGGAGTAATGTTTTATACGTTGAATGGACATATATTATGGGTATATAAAGAAACTAATGAAGTAACTTTTAGGGTTATTTCATAAAGTTTATTTTCTTATACGCTAGCATAAATACTGCATTTAAAAATGAATAAATTTTATCCTAATGCGTATGATGTTTTGATATAAATTTAAGAATTTAAACACATGGTGAAACTTAAATTGGCCAGTAAATTTAAGAATTTGGGGTACCTTGTCTATAAATTTTGACCTTAAGTTTTTGTTCATGGGCTTAAGAACTGAGAGGGGCATTTAAATTTGTATATCCTTTTATTAATACTAGGTCTATTTCTAGTCTACTAGTAGATTAGTATATCTAGTAGACCAAATAGTACGTCTACTAGATAGATAAAGACCTAGTAGCCAAATTTCTTACTTTAATTAGTATGCACTTTTTAGAAAGCTTGCTTGATGTGCTCTTTTACGTTTAAAGTCGTTATAATCGTTAAAAGACTTCGGAGTAGAGGATTAAGGAAACTTTCTCATCTGAATTCCTGACTTCTTGCTCATGGGCACTTTTCTTTGTGTATACTAGTTTCTCTTTCTGATTTATTATATACTAATGATATTACATATAT
Source organism: Equus przewalskii (assembly GCF_037783145.1). Classification (NCBI taxonomy): domain Eukaryota; kingdom Metazoa; phylum Chordata; class Mammalia; order Perissodactyla; family Equidae; genus Equus; species Equus przewalskii. Next base: position 13,073,023 of record NC_091860.1, read on the forward strand.
ACGATTATCTTGAGGTTTTCGAAGGAGAGTATTTTATCAATGTAAGTTCTAATTTTTAAAAATTAGTTTTGTTTGACTTAAAATTTTTTATCAAATTGTGTTAAGTTCTCTGTGAAACCATGTAGCCTCACAGAACTTTCTATGTTGCAATTAGCAAAGTAAGCCTAAATTATTCAGAAAAGGAACTGTAAGTGTAATTAATTATGATCATTCATAGTTTTGTTAGCTTATCAGTTAAGTTGTTTTCCAGATAATTGTGATTTTAATCAATAATAATGTCTAAAGATTTGTTTTGTTTTAATTTTAAGTATAAATTTAAAAAGAGATTTGTTCTGGCTTGGGGTGGAAGTGTGTTTAACTTTTGAAAACTAGTTTGATTTCTCAGGTATCTCTAATGATTCAAAGAAAGGGGATGTAATGAGAATATTAGCACTAACCAATCCTCATTTCCTTACCAACTGGTAGTCTTTCATGTTCAAGTCTGTAACTATGAACATTTGAAGGGACAAAATAAGTGGCAAAATGTCGAATCTAAGAAAGCCTTAGATGTGAGATCTCAGTGAGCTCCAAGTCAGGGCTGATGGAATCAGTGTGAAAAACGTCTGGTTCCAGACATTGTTTGGTGACCTGTAGTCTGCGTTAGGAATCAAAGTTCCAAAGACGCTTAGGACAAGTTCAGAACACCTCATCTTTTAAAATGCTTGCCACCTATGTCAGCTTCCTTCTCCACTCCCTCCCAGTTGGAGACTGTCTAGAAAAGCGATGTTAGTAAAACACGTTTAATTAGTTCTGAAGGGAGCTCAAAGAACGTCTACCTGTCCCCGTGAGAGGTCCGACTCCGCCAGTTACACTGGAGGCCATCTTTTGCTCACCTTTAGTAGTTAAAAGTTTTAAAATTTGGATGTATATTTGGGTTTTTCTTTTTTTATCTTTTCTATCTGCTACTTAAAAACAAGCAAAACAAACAAAAAACAGAAATAAGATTCCAGAAAGAGACATGAAATAAACCCAACCAGTTTAAAGAATGCAAGTTAAATTTTTGTCCCTCATCTTACCTATGCATTAGAATCAGGAGTAAGTTGTTGAAATAATTTCCAGATTTATTTGAGTATAGTTTTTTTTTCATTCTCTGCTTTTAACTGATTTGATAAATGATTTAAAATCATTTCCAGATTCACAGGATTATGTCCTATTTTGACGTACCCATGTTTCAATAAGTGATTGCTTTCTAACACGAAACTAGGTCAATCAGTCCTTTAAACCTTTGGGGTTACATTAGTAACTGAGAGAGTTAAGGAGAAATTGAGTTTTATGGAATAATACATAGAATACTTTTAATCTGGTTAAAAGATTAATCTGGTTGCGTGTGTTAGTGTTATTTTGCATGATGACCAGTGTTTAGAACTAGGTTTATTCAAATTTGATTTAGGTTTTGCTTAAATAAGTGTTCTGTGCTACAGGCGCACTTCGTCCAACTTGCCATGTCATATAGTCTTATCCCGTGGTAGTCTACCAAGGCAAAAATATATATTGATCCATAAGAAGAGTTTTTAAATGAACTTCTCACTTCATAATTTCTATTGCATGCTTCTTATTCTAAATTATTTTTATTACATAAAATTGAATTTAGATGATTGCTTATTTTTTAGGTAGGATGGAAGTAAAATTATACTAATTTAACTTTTTAGTTAACTTTCATGTGTTGATTTATAATCACATAGATAGGATAGTAACCTGACTATATCCTAGTTTCATGACTTCTTCAGGATTTTTCCTAGAACTAGCTGTGTCCCAAATTTAATATTAGTACTGCCATACTAATATAGTATTTATAAATAAATAAACAATATTGGTAATGCATGCTCAAAAATGTTTGGTGACTATCCCATGATATCGTCTTAGTAAGGCCTGATATACTGACTCATTGTCCATTGCAATAGCCTTTTTTCTTACCTTGATCTCCCTCATCCCTCATGAGAACCAGCATTACTAAATTCTTCAGTCTTGTAGACACTTCTCACATCCATTTGTTTTTACCTTACTTCCCAGATCACATCAAACATCAGTTAAGCTCTCCTCTCTGTACATACCACTGAGGCACTTCCTCCTTGTCTTTCACAGTCATTTTCTACTTCAAATATTGTCATACTCTCCCCATCCCATTCAGGCCATGTACTAATTCTTTGAAACATAGATGAAATAGAATTTACAATTTAGTAACTTATATTTGCCTCATTTCTTTCTTCTGTGATCTCTGCAAAAATGGACTTACAAATTGTTACAAATAATTTGACGAAAATTTTGGTCAAGTGTGACAAACATCCTAAAGCAAAATACTTTAGACTTTTTTTTTTGAGAGATAAGAACTATCAAACACTTCCTGGAGCATGAGGATCATGAAATAATCTATAAGCAGCTATTGCATAATAAAATCCCCCTGAGGAGAAAAGTCTTCTAAAATCCTTGGCTTTGGGAGCTGTTAAAATGCATAGAAAAGGTATGCAGTATCAAAATATGTGTTCTGATATCGATTTTCTTTCATTAATTGCTGATTTGTTTCTTAAATCATAGAACTTAGATCTATCTGGCAAGAGGGAAAAGAAATTGTTGCAAATTTTCCTTCTGGTTACAGTCCTAAAACTAACCACAGAGCAAAGAGGAAAAATAAATCAGGTCTTTTTCATATCATGTAGTGTTATCTCTCATAAGGCTATAAGTGAGGTTCCTTTCCCTTTTTGTTTATTCAGAGTAAGGAAAAAGTTGCATGTAAAGATTTTTTGTATTTTTATTTTTTCTTTGGAAGAGAGCTTGCTTAGATGTTGAGGTTATATATTTTATTTTCTATTGGATTGTTGCTATTTCTGTAAGAAGCTCATTTGGAGAGTCAAATCCACCAAAGTAGTTTGAGAGAGAGAGAATTTTCTGAAGTAAAGTTTTTATTGAAATGCGCAAATTCATACATTCAGAAAAGTGCAAAAATCGTATGTGTGTAATTGGATGAATTTTCACAACTGTATCCATCTGTGTAATCACCAAGGTCAAGAAGTGGAATGTTACCAGCACTCCAGAATCCTCCCTCGTGCTCCCTCTTGCTTACTCTTCTCCCAAGGACGGCCGTTATCCTGCCTCAACGCTATAAATCAGTTTTACCTTTTAAAAAAAAGTTTTTTATATACACAATATCATATAGTATATACTCCGCTTGCTTGGCTGTTTTTGCTCAACACTGTGCTCATGAAATTCATCCATGTCGTGTGTGTGTAGAATAAAAGTTCACTCGTGTTCGTTGCTGTCTGTGTATGCCATTGTGTGATGTATGTGAATTTATTCATCCTACTGCTGATGGACATTTAGGTTGTTTCCAATTTGGAGCTACTATGAACAATGTTTTTATGAACATTCTTGTACATGTTTTTCGATGTGTACGTTTCTGTTGGGTACATACCTAGGAATAAAATTGCTGGATTGTAGAGTATGTGTGTATTTAGCTTTAGTAGATACTGCCAAACAGTTTTCAAATGGTTCTACTAGTTTATACTCCCTCTAGCAGTACACTGGAAAAATATAGTGGAATATTACATATCTATTTATATGGAAATAAAGATTTGACCCTAAAAAAATGAGTTAATTTCAGAGATCTAGGGAAAATCAGCCAGTATCATTCGATGGCACTTCCTGGTTTGCACGTTTATTTTGTGAGTTTATCGGCCTTTTTAAATGCTGTAAGAATTTGTTTGTTAAAATTGGAGGATTATACGAGACAACAAACCTTTGTGGTAATTACAGTGGCCCGGTTTCTTCGTTTACCCGTGCCTTCTGGTGTGCTGTACTGCGGTGTGGAAAGCTGATAAGCCGCGTTTCTCAGACTCCCTCGCCGCCGGTGTTCTAGAGGTAGGGTAGCTTTGGCCAATAGATGTACTTTTGTAAATGTCGGAAGGTGGAGATCAGATGGAGGCCGTGCTTCTGCTGCTTTGCCTTTTTCTTGTTAAAGGCCTGAGTGCTTATGCATTTTGTTGTTGGTGTGGCATGGATTTGAAACCAACACTTTCAGCGACTGTAGTCGCCATCCTCACTTTCCTGACCGTGTCAGGTGGACGCATACCGGTGGGAAATTGCACTAAGCTATTGAGCGACAGCAGGCAGTTGACTGTCATCCAAGGGGTGCAGCTGTGGCCTTGGGAACCATCCTCTGGGCTGACGTTCAGAGACGGGGCTCCTGTCTTTGGGAAGAAGACTGCCGAGAACGAGATAGTCTGGCAGGAACCACGAGAGCAAAAAACCCTGTAAGGGGAACTGGAGCTCTGGGATAAGGACCAGTCTGTCTCTAAATGCAAAACTGTGTTAGGTGAACGACAGATTTTAAATGTTGTCTGCGTCATATCTAGAATCTGTCCAGGCTGAGCTTTCAGACGAGATCACTGGGCTCTGCTGTTGTAAAGGACAGCAGGCAGAGGCAGAGGACCGGAAGGGAAGGTGGATACGTGACCATTTTTGACATATGGAAACTGAGGTTTTAATGACTGCTGTGGCACACTCTGGAACATGTTGTTCATTTTTCCAAAGAACTGATTTTTTTCTTCTTCTTTTTCATTACTTTCAGCATTTGTGTTTATCTGTTCTTTCTTCCCATTTTCCTTTTGTGTATTTTGTTGTTCTTTTTCTACTTTCTTAGGCTGGGCGCTTGGATCATTCGTTTTCAGTTCCTCTTGTTAGTAATAGCATTTGTATTTTCCTTTAAGTAGAGCTTTAGCTCTCATAGGTTTTGATGTGAAATTTTTTCCTTTTCATTAATTTCTGGGCAATTTGTAACCTCAACTTTTATTTCTGCTTTGAAAAATGTTTTTTTAAAAAATTTGTAAGCTGCTGAGTTTTTTTGTCATTTTCATCACTGACCATTATTTTTTTGATTATTATTTTAAAACGTGAGCTGTAAAATCTCTACTGTTTAGAGTTGTCTGTCTTTGTGACCAAATTCATTACTGATTTTTTAATGATCTCTGACCACAGATCTGGTACGTTCTGCTGGTAATACATATATTTGTATGTTTGTATCTATGTAAATATAAGCATCTCAAAGTTTTTATTATTCAAAATTTTTGTAGCTGTACTTATTTTTGGTTTATCTGATATGTCAAATTCTGTAAAAAGTGTATTAAAAGTCTTCTACCTTGATTCTTTTAATGAAGTTACGTGTAGGAGTTTTTGCTACTGTGTATATGGATTTTGGGTGGTTTGGAGCATAAAGGTTTATGACTATTTTAACTTTTCAGTGGGTTATACCTTTTATCATTACCTGTTAGCACTCAGTGCTGTTACTTGCTTTTGACCTTAAATTCCCCTTTTTTGGTATTAATATCAACACTCTTGCTGTTTTTTTGTTTCCTTTTGTCTTTGTTCACCTCTTTGTTTTCAGCCTTTTGGATTTTGTGTTAACTCAGTTTGATGATCATTTGTATTTTGATAAGGGAATTCAATATATGTTTTTATTTACTAAGACACTTTGACTTTATTCCTTCTCTCTTATTTTGTCTACAGTATTTGTGAGACTTTTTTCTTGTTTTTCTTACTTGCTGCTGTTGGCTTAGCAAAATTTCTTTTCTTTTCCTGTTAAATTTGGAAATTCTCCTGTGCTTTTGTATTACACAGTGGACACCTTCTCATCTTTAAGGATGATAATAAAACCTATATTTCTCTACTAATGGATCAAAATCAAATAATAGCTTTTGCTTCACTTCTTATCTTTCTTAGCCTCCTTCCTTCTTCTTCTTCTTCTTTTTTTTTTTTTTTAATTCTAGGCTATTATTAGGTTGTCCCTTATGGCGTATCTCATCTGTTTCAAGGACACTTACTAAACACATATAACAAATAACCAATCATTATATATTTAGATTGAACTATATATTACATGATTTGTTGTTCAGCATTGTATTCTCTTTTGTCTTTTTATTATGAAAATTTTAAAACGTACGCAAAAGTAGAGAGAATAGTTTAATAACCTTCCATATACCCATCACTCAGATTTAACAGTTACCAACGTTTTGCCACATTATCCTTTTTTTGAAGTATTTAAAAACGAATATCAGACATTATGACATTGTGTGCATCTCTTAAAGACACTTTCTTAAATCATCATGATACAATCATCCCACCCACTAAAGTTAACCTTAATTCTATAGTAGCATCCAGTAGGCAGCCCTTCCTTAGATGTGACCAGTTGTTTCAAAATGTCTATTTACCTTGGTTTTGTTTGAATCAGAGACCAGACAAGGTCCTTACATTATATCTGGTTGTTCTGTGTCTCAGATCTCTTTAATATACAACTACCCCTCCTCCTGCGTTTTCCCCCTGCCATTGACTTGTTAAAGAGACCTCCTTTTCAAGATAAATTAGTTGTAAAATATAGTCTAGGATAACTAATCCGGTTACCAGAAATGATGATTTCGTTTTGTGAATAGTTGATCTGATGTTACTGCGAACTCAGTCCCCAGTAATTAGATATCAGAAGCAGCTGTCTCTTGAGGCTGCACTCTCTTGTTTATCTGTGTTTTAGAGAATGCTTACCTTTTCAGTCTTATGCGGAGGGCAGAGGTGTGTCCGACTTAAATAAACCTGTTATTAATCCACATCTATTTAGATACAAGTTAAAAATAAGGAGGCGGAATGCATTCCTCTTTTACTGCACTGGAAATTATTATCTGATTTATCAACAAATCAGTCTTACTGACCTTGACTCTCAAAGAATAATAAGATAAATGCTCTATGTGAGCATCAATAGCCAGGATTATGATGTAGGCTAACCTGTCATTGGTTCCTGCACATAGTTTAAGGCTGAGAAAAGTTAATTAAAGCTATAATCTTACATAAATTTCAATAGATTGTCCCAAAGGCAGTTGACTCCAACAGTGATGTGTAATGGAAGAACCCAAACCTCTCCCTGCTTCTTTTGTAGCAGACTAGCCATGGAAGCCCAGACTTAAAATTTATTGTGAAGTAAGCTACTTTATTCTCTTTTTTTTTTCAGCCATGGAAAATCATTATTTTCAAAACATTTTCCCTTTCAATTTATTTTTTATTTTATATGCACCTGGTATAAAATCTCAGTCCTAAAATATGATGGATACAAGTTTCCTGCCTTGTCCTCCTCGATCACTGACCAGAGACAACTTCCTTTAAATGTCTCTGTTATTTAGTTCTTCTGGTGGTAAATGCAAAGTGCATAGGGTTTTTTTTGGTTGTTTATTTTTCTTGTTGATTTTTTGGGGTGAGTAGGGAGGAGTGGACTCTGTTGACTGATAAATTTTAAGTGCAAAGGCCAGAATAAAGTGCGAAATCATTATTAAGAGTTTAGCTTGAGCTTTTAATGGGTAATATCAGATGTGAAAATGACCCAGGGACCTAGTTAGAAGATTACATGGAATCACTAACTTTGAGGCAGTTGATCTTGGGTAGAAACAGTGTACAAATTAAGGTTCCCAGATATCAACCAGAGTTTGAAGCTCCTCAACTATGTAGCTAAATATGTAGTTTGGATAACTGTAGTCTTCCCTCCGTACTGAATCTGAAGCCAGATACGTTCTTCTGTTGGATTTAATATCCTTGAGTTTTTTTCAAGGCAGTAGGAAGTTTTATTAAGAAGAGTTTACTTTGGTCAGTAAACGAAATCCAAATCCAAACCCTGGATAAGGTCTTCTAATTTTTGTTTTGTTAACTGGTCATGAATTGGTCTACCCACTTGGCCAACCTAAAAAAAGGTGTCCCTCGCATTTGCAGAGACACTGTAAATAGAATGAGTTTTAGATTATTGGCAATTCATTGATAGAAAGCGGGGATGAGCAGCCTACAGTCCATGCGCCCAAACCAGCCACTACGTGTTTTTAAAAATAAAACTGTACTGGCACACCGCCACACCCATCTGTTTATGTGTTGTCTGTGGTTGCTTCCTCGCTATAGTGGCAGAGTTGAAAAGCTGCAACAGAGACTCCTTGGCCTACCAAATGTAAAATATTTACTATTTGGCCTTTATAGAAAAAGTTTGCCAATCACCCATAAAAAGTAAAAGAAGAAATCTCTCTTAGGTCACCTAAGGCGGAGTTTCGGTGCTCTTACCTTGCAAAACTGTCTGAGGATAGAGATTGTGTGTATTTTGTTCACCACTGTATCCCCCATGCTTGCACATAGTAGGTACTCAATAAGTATTGTCAAATCAATCAATCAAAAACCTCCAAATCTGTTTTACTCTCTTCAGCTCCCTGGTCCTCGTGGTCTAAAGCAGAAATCCAAATAAACTGCAAGTCAGATTTGCCAAGTGTTAAAATGAAAGTGAAATAGTGACTTTCTAGCCTACAAATAATAATAATAATAATTTTCATTTACTCAGCACTAACTATATGCTAGATACTATAATAAGCGTATCATATACATATATCTCATTTAAACGTCACAGCAATCTTTTAAATGTTGTAGCATTCTCATCCCCATGCTAAGTCTTCTTCCCTCCCCCCTCCGCCTCCCCCCCCCCCAGGAAGATTAGCCCTGAGCAACATCTGCTGCCAATCCTCCTCTTTCTTTTTTTCACTGAGGAAGATTGGCCCTGAGCTAACTTCTGTAGAAGCCCATCTTCTTCCATTTTATATGTGGGACACCTGCCACAGCATGGCTTGATAAGTGGTGCATACTGGCCAACACCATGCCCCACCAAAACAGAGTGCACGAACTTAACCACCGTGGCACTGGGCGGGCCCCAATCATCCCCATTTTAAAGATGAAAAATTGAGACTTAGAGGAAGTGGGTAATTGCTCCGGATTCACAGAGCTAGTAAGCGCCTTAGTTATGTTCAAACCCATCTTCATCCTAAGCATTGTAGTAAGTGGAAAAGAGCTAACTCTAATATAATTTACAATATAAGTAAAATTTCTCTGAGATTTATCTCACATCTAACACTTAGCCTTACCTGATCTGTTCATAAGTAAATTAGGTGAGAAATTTTTCGTTTAGATTAAGATATCTGTCTCCAGAAGAGTGGTTCACAGGGAGCCATCCATACATTGTAAACATCTTTGAGTTGAGCTGTATCCCGTCCTTTAGATTCCCAGAAATAACTAGTCCCATTTTGATGTATATAGCATAACTTACATTAGAAGATAATCAAGGAGTGGCCATAGGGTATACAGAAAATAGTCTTTAATTTTAGCACAGGTAGCATGGGAGGTGAGACTAAAGTTGGCAGGAAATTTCTGCCACTTACTACCTGGGTAACATTGAGCAGATTACTTAGCCTCAGTTTGAGCCCCAGTTTCCTCATTAAAATAGAGATGATAATTATACCTATCACAAAGGGTTATGAGGATGAAGTGAATTCATGTATGGATAGTGATTAGAATAGTGCGTAGCACATAGCATACAATAAAGGTATTTCTGCATTGTTTCAATTTTTAAATTGAGATAAAATTCGTGAAACATATAACATTCACCATTTTAACCATTTTAAATTTCACAATTTAGTGATTTCCAGTACATTCACAGTGTTGTGCAGCCATCACTACTATCTTATTCCAGAACATTTTCCTCACCCCGAAAGAAACACTATGCATTAATCAGTCACTCCCCATTCCTCCCTCCTCTCAGCCCCTAGAAACCACTGATTTGCTTTCTGTCTCAATGGATTTGTCCATAAAGGGCAAATGGACAGTTAAAATGGAATCATACAATATATGGCTTTTGTGTCTGGCTCATTTCACCTAGCATAATGTTTTCAAGATTCATTCACGTTGTAGCATACATCAGTACTTCATTCCTTTTTATGTCTGAATAATATTCGTTGTATAGATATACCTATGCCACATTTTGTTTATCCCTTCATCACTTGGTGGATATTCGGGTTGTTTTCACTTTTTGGCTAATGTGAATAGTGCTGCTAGGAACATTTGTGTCCAAGTTTTTGTCTAAACATCTGTTATCTTCTCCTCCATAAATACCTAGGAGTGTAATAACTGGGTCATATGGTACTATGTTTATTTTTTTAAGGAACCACCAAACTTTTGCACAGTGGCTGCAAAGTTTTAAATTTTGATTAAGTACAGTTTGTCAATTTTTTCTTTTGTTGCCTCTCCCTTTGATGTCAGAGCTAAGAATCCATTGTGAATTGTTTCCTCCTAAGAGTCCTATAGTTTTAGCTCTTACATTTAGGACTTGGATTCACTTCGAGTTAATTTTTGTGTATAGTGTGAGATAAGGGCCCGACTTCATTGTTTTGCATGTGGATATCCAGTATCTTGGCATCATTTGTTGAAAAGACTATTCTTTCCCTTGTTGAAAATCAATTGACTTTAGATGAACAGGTTTGTTTCTGGACTCTGAATTCTTCATTGAGCTATATGTCTATCCTTATGCTGTGACCACACTGTCTTGACGGTAGCTTTGTAGTAAGTTTTGAAATCAGTAAGTGTGAGCGCTCTAACTTTGTTGTTTGTTTTCAAGGTGTTGTAGCTGTTCTGGGTCCCTGGCATTTCCTTATAAATCTTAGGGTAAGCATGTAAATTTCTGCAAAATGCCATGTGTGATTGTGATAGGGATTGCATTGAATCTGTAAATCGACTTGGCAAGTATTGCTATCTTAACAACGTTGTCTGCCAATCCATGAACATGGATGTTTCTCCATTCATTTAAATCTTTTTTCATTTCTTTCCACAATGTTTTATAGTTCTCAGTTTACAAATGTTATACTTCTTTTGTTAAACTTATTCTTAACTATTTTATTCTTTTTGATGCTATTATAAAGGATTTGTTTTCTTAATTTTGCTTTTAGGTTTTTTTAATTGTTAGTGTATAGAAATACAACTGAGCTTTGTCTGTTGATCCTGTATCCTACAGTTTGTTGAATTTATTAGCCCTAATGCTTGTCCTGTGATGCTTTAGGGTTTTCTGTGTATAGAATCTCATCATCTGTGAATAGAACTGATTCCTCCATTCCAGGTTGGATGCCTTTTATTTCCTTTTCTTGGCTAAGTGTTCAAGCTAGAACTTGCAGTACAAAAGCAGTGAGAGCAGATCCATTATGGATCTTAGCAGGAAAGCTTTCAGACTTTCACCAAGTGTGGGTTTTTCATAGATGCCCCTTATCAACTTGAGAAAGTTCCCTTCTGTTCCTAGTTTGTTTATTGTTTTATCATATGAGATTGGATTGAATCGTAAACTTTTTCTGCATCAATTGAGATGATTATGTGGTTTTTGTCCTTCGTTTTATTAATATGGTGTATTACATTGATTGATTTTCATACACTGAACCACCCTTCCATTCATGGGATAAATCTTAGTTGGTCGTAGTATATAATCCTTTTTATATGCTGCTGGATTTGGTTTACTAGAAATTTGTTGAGGAATTTTGAAACTATATTTTTAAGAGATATTAGTCTATAGTTTTCTTTTTTTGTGGTGTTTATCTGGCTTTGGTATCAGGGCCCCATAGAATGGGTTAGGAAGCATTCCTTCTTCCTCTCTTTTTTGGAAGAGTTTGAGGAAGACTGGTGATTTCTTTAATGTTTGATAGAATGCCATAGTAAAATTACCTGGTTTTGAGGTTTGCGGCTTTTCTTTATTGAAAGTTCGGGTTTTTGTTTGTTTTTAACTGATCGATCTCTTTACTTGTTATAGGTCTGTTCAGTTTTTTTGTTTTTTCATGAGTCAGTTTGTGTGTTTGTAGGAATTTCTCTATTTCGTCTCCAATTTCTAGTTGACATACAATTTTGCATAGTATTCTCTTACCGTTTTTTGTTTCTGTAAGATTGGTATTAATGTCCCACTTTCATTCCTGATTTTAGTAATTCGAACTCTTTCTCTCTTCCTCACTCAAGTATAGGTTTGTCAAATATGTTGACATTTTCAGAGAACCAACTTTTGGTTTTGCCGATTGTTTCTGTTGTTTTTCTAAATTCTCTATTTCATTTATCTCTTCTCTAATCTTTATTATTTCCTTTCTTCTACTTGCTTTAGGTTTAGTTTGCTATTCTTTTTCTAGTTTCTTAAGCTGGAAGGTTAGGTTGAGTTTGTGGGGTTTTCTTATTTTGTCATCATTTAGAGCTGTAAAATTCCTTCTGAGCACTGCTTTTACTGCATCCTAAGTTTTGGTATGTTGTGTTTTTGTTTTCATTCATATCAAAGTACTTTCTAATTTCCCTAGTGATTTCTCTTTGACTTTTAAAAACATTGAACATTGTGATTTGATTTTTAGTTCTTGCTTAGCCCTCAATCATCTTAAGTTAGAGAAATAGTTATAGTTAACTTTTGAACAGTAATGAATTAAAACCTTCCAGAATGCATGAATCCAAAAGGAAATTCTGAATTCTGAAATTTCATGATCTTTCCTGTTTCAGTCTCAATCTAAACACCAATGGAAAAAAATTCTCTGCAGCTTTTCAGTTTTATTCTTTTAGAAAATAATTTTCTGGCCTCTTACTGAGTATGGTCTTCTAACAGGTATGCAGTTATCTTATAGAGAGACAACATAGTGGCACTTTTCATTCATATCAAAGTATTTTCTAATTTTATTTCTTTTTTGACTCATTGGTTGTTTACAAGTATGTTTTTTATTTTCCACATATTTGTGAATTTTCTGAATTTTCTTCTGTCATTGATTTCTAATTTCATCCCATTGTGGTCAGAGAAGATAATTTGTATGACTTCAAGTCTTCAGAGATTTATTGACACTTCTATTGCAGCCTAACATATGGTGTATTCTGGAGGGTGTTCCGTATGTATTCTGCTGTTGTTGGGTGGAATGTTCAGTAGGTGTCTGTTAGGTGGGCTTCGTTGGTTTATACCGTTGTTTAAGTCTTCTACTTCCTTGCTAATTTTCTATCCAATTCGTCTAGTCATTATTGAAAGTAGGGTGTTGACGTTTCCAACTGTTACTATACAAATGTATTATTTCTCCTTCCAATTCTGTTAAGTCTTTGCTTCATGTATTTTGGGGCTCTGTTGTTAGGTACATATATATTTATAGTTGTTACTGATATAATTAATGATAAAGATGGACTTACTGTTGCCACTTTGCTATTTGCTTTCTATGTGTTTTACATCTTCTTTGTTCCTCAATTCCTTCTTTACTGCCTTCTTTTGTGTTAGATTATTTTGGTTTGCTTTTGTTTCTTTTACTATAGATCTTTATATTCTTGGTTTTTGCCTTGGGTATTACTGTTAACATCTTAATTTATAGCAATCTAGTTTGAATTAATACCAATTTAGTTTGTCATATAAAAAATTTTGCTCCTATATAGCTCTGTTCCCCCTTCCTTATGTAGTTATTGTCACAGATTACATCTTTATACATATATGTGAGTAAACATAGATTTATATTATGTTTTACTTATAACATAGATTTATAATTATTGCTTTTGCACTTGTCTTTTAAATTGTATAGAAAAAAATTGGAGTTACTAACCAAAAATACGTTAATATTGACTTTATCTATATGTTATCTTTACCAGTGTTCTTTATTTCTTCATATAGATTTGAGTTACTGCCTAGTATTTTTTTCTTTCAGCCTGCAGGATTCCCTGTAGCATTCCTTGGAGAGCAAGTCTGCTAGCAGTGAATTCTCAGTTTTTGTTTCATTGGAATATTTTAATTTCTCTTTCATTTTTGAGGGATAGTTTGCTGGATATAGGGTTCTTGGTTGACAGGGAGGCTTTTTTTTTAGCACTTTGGATATGTCATTCCACTACCTTCTGGCCTCCGTGGTTTCTGATGAGAAATTAGCTGTTAATGTTATTGAGACTCCCTTGTACATGACAAGTCGCTTCTCTCTTGCTGCTTTCAGGATTCTCTCTCTTTGTCTTTCAATAATTTGATTTTATTTGAGTTTATCCTTCGTAGGACTTCTTGAGATTCTTGGATGTGTAGATTCAAATCTTTCATCAAATTTTGAAAGTTTTCAGCCATATTTTCTTCAAATATTTTTTCTGCCACTCTTTTTTCCTACCTCTTGGACTCTGATAAAGTGAGTGTTGATACTCTGGATGGTGTCCCACAGGTCTCTTAGGCTCTGTTCATTTTTGTTCGTTCTTCTTTCTGCTCCTCATATTGGATAATCTCAACTGACCTATCTTCAAGGGCATTGATTCTCTCTTCTGCCTGCTCAAATCTACTTCAGAGCCCCCTAGTGAATTTTTTTTATTTCAGTTATTGTATTTTTCAAGTCCAGAATTTCTCTTTGCTTCCTTTTTAAAATTTCTCTCTCTGTGTTCATATTCTGTATTTGGTGAGACATCATTCACATACTTTCCTTTAGTTCTTTGTATGTGCTCTTGCGCACATTTAAAATAGTTGATTTAAAGTCTTTGTTTAGTAAGTCCTATGTCTGGGCTTCCTCAGAGACAATTTCTATTTCTTTTTTTCCCTGTGTGTGGGCCAGACTTTCTTGTTTCTTTGCAACTTTGTAATTTTTAATTAATATTGGACATTTTGAATATATATTGTGGTAATCAGATTGTCCCACCTCCCCAGGGTTTTGGTTGGTTTGATTTTTTCTGCTTTTGGTTGGTGGTGTTTGTTTGTCTAGTGACTTTTCTGAACTACTTTTGTAAAGTGTATGTTCTTTGCCATGTGGGGCCACTGAAGTCTGATTAGCCTAGGGGTCAGCTAATGATTCAGCAGAGATTTCTTTAAAGGCTTGGAACAAGGGGGAAAAAACCACAACTCCAAGTCTTTGCCAGTAGGTTCTGTGGATATGTTGGCGCATGGCTTCAATACTCACTTAGGTAGTTTACAGCTCTTTTTTTTTGCCTTTCCTTTCTGATTTGCAGAGCCTGAAGATCAGCCAGAGGTGAGAATTTAAGGCCTTCCCCAGGTCTTCCTGAGTGTGTACTCTACCTTGGGCACACACGTGGCCTCAGAATATGTGGGAACTTTTCAAAGCCCATATTCCCAAAGCATCTCACTCCCCAGTCTTTCCTTCCAAGCTTTTCCGTTTGTCTATTTTGTGCCCCCACTGCTATCCCTTGCCTCATTTGGCACCAGCTAATAAATTTACTGTTAAGTGTTTTTGACAAACGGCCTGGATGGTTGCCTCTCTGCCCTGGGAGAGTTCTGAGTGTGGTAAAATAAAGGTAAGGTCTTTACACAGTCCGTGAGGGAACCAACAGACAGGCCAAAATAAACAACCCTGGTTCTTTGAGAACAGGGTCTGCTCTGCTTCCTCCAGCACCAGGAACCCACACCAAGGACTCAGACTGGTGCCTTTAAGACTGTTACCGTGGAGCAGCTGCAGTTTTCCTTATTAAGTGGTTGCCTGATTGCTGTAAACCTTTGACTAGTTTCCAGAGTCTGGATACAGTTGATTCTCACAGTTTTTGCCAGGTTATTTGCTGTTTCTGTGCAGGGACAGGACCTTGGAGTTCCCTGTTCTACTTTTTCTCTGACATCTCATCACATTGTTTCAATTCTGACAAACATATTACTTTCATAGGCTTTTTTTGTTGTTTGTTTGTTTTAAAGATTGTTTGTTAGCACCTGAGCTAACAACTGTTGCCAGTCTTTTCTTTTTTTTTTTTTCCTGCTTCATCTCTCCAAATCCCCCCGGTACGTAGTTGTATATCTTAGTTGTAAGTCCTTCTAGTTGTGGCATGTGGGACACCACCTCAGTGTGGCCTGACGAGCGGTGCCATGTCCGTGCCCAGGATCCGAACCTGTGAAACCCTGGGCTGCCACAGTGGAGCCTGCGAACTTAACCACTCAGCCATGGGGCCAGCCCAGGTTTTTGTTAAATGTGATGTAAAATGTATTAGAAAAGCCCACGCATATCAGGGTCTTTCTCTTTAAAACTACGATTGACCATATTCACATGTAGTTATGTGGATACGTTCTATGTAGTTTATCAGATCAATAAGAATGTAATAGTTCTCACTATCTTCCCAAAGCCGTAGCCCCTTGTGAAGTGACTCAGCCCAAACCTATTGACTGAATCTAAAGAGCAGACAGAGAGAGCTCTGATTCTCACACAACATTTTCTGGATTTGAACTCTATTTCTGTCTATTTACCAGCACTATAAACTTGAGAAAGTTACTTAACCTCTCCCTGCCTCACTTACCGCCAGTAAAATGGGCCTGATGACAACTATACTTAACTCATAGGTCTGTTATGAGGATAACATAAGTTAAGGTTCATTAAGTAACTAACTAAAATGAGACACATACATAAGGTAGTTTGAAGTATGACTTATTTAGAGCCTCTTTTTATAGATAGGGAAATCTCCAAGTTTTTCAGTTCTGCCCACTTAGGGTGGAGCTTATTGGTGAAATAACCCTACTGAGCAGGTTCTAAGGAGGAAAATAGGCAATATTTGTGTGTAGCCTGAGAGATCATTTCCTTCATCAGGAGGGAACTGTTTGCATATACAGCTGTGTGCAAAACAAAAACATGAGGCTGGGGAACTGCATTCCAACATGGAATGATCTGGGGGACCAGGAGGATGGACCAAGATGGTGGAAGATAACGCTAAAAAGGTTGGAAAAGACAGATGATGAAGGCACTTGGGAGCTACTGAAGGATTTGAAATAGGAGAGCAGTCTGGCCACATTTACATTTAGGGTACATACTGTGGCAGGAAAATGGAGGATCGGGGTCAGCATGGCAAGACTGGAAGGAGGGATATGCTTAAGGTGACTGTTAGTCATTTTTATTTCTAAGTCAGTCATAGATATTCCATAATGAGCATTTATTAGTTTTGTAGCACAAGAAAACGCGTAAGCTCTTACTATGTAAGAAATCTACTTTTGGAATAGTTTTCTCTATGATGTAGTCCCACTTTAATAAAATCTAAACTTTAAGTCCCAATTAGAGAATCATTATTCATTTGACACTTGACCTCTTTGCTCAACAAATCTTCATCACAGATTTTCAGTGAATAATCATCCTTTTCTACCACATGTTACCTATCATTTAAGGTAGGGAACACATCAATTCCATAAAGCAAATAAGAATGAAAATTATAACCATGTTAACTGCAAAACTGACTCTGCTAATTTTATAGCTCCTCAGTCCTCCACAAGTCACAAAAATATTCACACCTAAGTTGAACCTTTAAGTAGAGTGATAGCCTGGAGCAGTAAGCCCCAGAAAATTGGTCATGAAAGTGGCTTATAAAGGAAAGCTTGACAGACTAATTATAGTCTCACTTTGCCTCTTCCAACTCTATTTCTTTAACAGTTATTTAGTTCCAGCTACAGAGGTTTTTGTTTGGGTCTGTTTTTTTAGTCATTTGAGCTTTTGAGTAAAATAGTTTTAGGAATTAATTGGACAAATATTCAGCTATAAAACAAGAATAAAATTTAATAAGCAACTTTACTATCATTTTGCCCCACCATAAATATGTTAGTTATTGGAATAACTTTTAAATTTAGTGGAGATAAAGTTTTAAATCCAACTTGACACTGTGTTCTTTGCCATTGTCATTTATTTTATACTGGCCATGTCAAATGACGTTCTCTGAGTCTACCTGTGCACACAGGATTACGTAAAATGTAATTTTAACATCCGCTTAATCTGATGTACTCTTACTGAACTATAGTGACCTTTTAAATATATTTAAATTATATTAATAATGCGTAAATAGTGGGCAAATTTATTTCTGCAAACCAGACTGAGGAAACTGGACACCATTGAAAACACCCTTTAAAGTACTAAAAAAAAGTTAAGTACAATCTCCATAACTATTTCTAATTATAATTATTTTGAATAAATGCAAATTGAACTGCCTTCAAATAGGCATCCTCTCTGACATGAAATTGAGATTCCATAGGTTGTTGCTGGATGGTGAATGCAATATAAATAACAATGGAGAAACCACATATGGTAAGCCTGGGATTCAGAAATTGGCTTTAAGATTCTCAAATAAATAAAGACCTTCTTTGAAGGCACACAGATGTATTAATTTTTAATTTGTTTCTTTTTGATCTCTTAATTACCGAAAAAGATTTATTGGTTAATTTTAGGAAGGCAAGTGTTTTAAAAGTTTTGCCAAATACTGTCTTCTTTAAAGGACTGTATGGTAATGAAAAGTTAAGAGGAGAGCCAAATTAGATTGAATAATTGTTCAGTCATGTGGGTCAAGCTAGTTGCATAGCCTGGTTGTTAGACTGATTGCTCAAATTACATTGCCTGGGGTCCTGCACTTGGTTGGCTGTCTTCTCAGATCTTAACAAGGTTCTGGGAATTTCTTTTTCTGACAAAGTTTGCTTTGTGTTTTTCCCCTCCCCCACTACCTCCAGGATGCTTCATCTGCAGACATTAGAAAAGCATATCGTAAGCTTTCACTAACTTTGCATCCAGACAAGAATAAAGATGAAAATGCAGAAACTCAATTTAGACAAGTAAGTAAAATAAGCTGTTACTATGTGTACTTTGTGACAAATTTATAAGTAAATGTTTATGGCAGAAACAGTAACTTATATTTAGAATATTTCCATTTGAAAATGAGATACTGGTTTTGAAATATAATGTGTATATATATACTTTAACTTGATTTTTTACAAAATATGTTTTTACCAACATTTTTTATATTAGGATCTCTAAATTCTTAGAGGGCCGTAAGTGTCATAGTTTTCTGTCTAAATTACAGCTTTTGCTTTTAAAAAGTACTTTTTAAGATAATTATTACTTTTGCATCTTTCAGAAAGATTTATTTTCATATCAAGTGTGTTTTAACTCTTAAGGTCCTACTAAAAACATAAAATGCTACTTATAATTAAGATTTTATCTCTTCATCGTATATAGGAGCACATAGGGTTTTCTGCATATGCATTATAGTGCATTCACCTTCCTAAGTGATTTCTTACAATTGAGAGTATTTTTATTTTAAAGTAATCCTTCTATTTTAGTTGGTGGCCATTTATGAAGTTTTAAAGGATGATGAACGAAGGCAGAGGTGAGTGTTCATTTCTACTTTTGAATAAGGTGTTATCATTTGATGTCTCCATTTACAAAGGAAAGAATTATGTCTCATTAAACATTTTATTTGTTAGTATTTTATTTTTGTTCTTTCCAAGAAATGCAACGTTTTTAAAATGTGTGATCAGAGCAGCGTTAATTTCTATTGAAAATATTCACTAGGTTGATTCAATACTTACAGACTTCAGGATCATGACTCATAATGCTAGCAAGTCATGGCTTCATTAGATAAGATTTTTAACATGAGTGTCTATGCCCTGGGAAATTCAAATACCACTTGGCTTCGAACAAATGCCCGTTCCTTTTTGGTCTATCAGTAATAGTTCCTATCTGTGCTTGGTGATCTTTTATTTTTGCTGTTCTTTAAATGTTTTGGAATTAGGCTGTTAGTGATATTCAAGTTATTACCATTGCTTAACGTTTCCTCACTGAAAATAATAAACCCGATTTGTGAGAGAACAGACTTGTATAAGTCTGTAGAAGGTAAGAGTGGAAGGAAAATATTTCCTTCTTTCTACTGTTTCTTTTGCCTCCTTCCCTTCCCTTCCTCTGCTCCAGGACTGCGTTAGGGTTGAACTTGAGTGTGCAGGTAGCCCTCCCTCTGAGGCTGCTCTGTGCCGTTGCAGAGGAGTCGTACTGTCTTTACCTCGTGGTTCACGGTGCAGTGACTCAAGAGGAGGCTGCACCGAGGCCCTTTCCTCTCCGACTTCAGAAGGTGCGGAGCGGAGGCACTATTGAGTGAGCTTCAAACGTGAAGTCAGACCCACAGCCAGAAACGCATTGTGCATCGCACCTCAGGACAGACACACACACACAACGAAAACAAAAATTTTACAGAACACTTCTTACTGTGTGTGAAACAGACTGATATTTTCTATTCTAGGCTAGTCTAGACTAGTCTTTTTTTTTTTTTTTCAAGCCATGCTGGTTGGATATTTGAGATTTTAGGCTCCTAAAATCTGTCTCTTTCTTTGGGGGCTAATATATATTAAAGACAACCCCGAAAAATTATGCTATGTGACGTTCTGAATCTTTCTTCAAATGTGTTATCTGGAATTATTCTATATCCTGAAATGTTAGCTACTATTCTCCGTTCTCATCTTAACTCTTTAATTTGAATGCCTCAATTTGTCAGATTGCAAAGCGAGGACTCAGGATAGTCTCTCGAAGTGTTCTTTGCTTTATAACAAGGGTTGGCATTGGTCCAGATACCAAAGCAGACATTCCTCTAGTTTGAGATAATCCATAGTGTTGAAAGAGTCCTAGAAGTGTGTTGAAAGAAGTGTTGGTCATTCTGTGCATATTTTCTAGTTGGTTTCTCTCACTGAGTCCCTAGTTTTGTTTCACACATCAAGAATGTGTCTGTAAAGATAGCTTTAGTTAGCCTCCCGACCTCTCTGGCATCAGATTTTGTCCTTTTGTTTGTTGTTATCTAAAAAGTCAATAATAAACTTTGAAACAATTTCTTTCAATCACTGAAATTATTTATATATTTTCAGAACAAATCACTTCTTAGGTATAAGTTGTTTCTTTATTAACATAGACTCATCTCACGTTTTCTTTTTAGAATTAGTTCCCTTTGCATTTATTTCAGAGTGTTAGTAGGGAAAATGGATCTGACAGTTACACAAACAGCTGTAGTATTTATACCCCCTGAGGCACAAGTAACTCTTTGGTCACTGGTTTTCCTTGAGGCAAAAGTCTTAACTAATCAAGCTGAGAATCACTCCTGTAAAGCTTGCGCCTGAGGCCAGGTGACCTATGAGTATTTAAACATATAGGAGAAATGCTCTTCTACAGACAATTACCTGATGTTTATAAATCCTTTAGGAAAGAAAAAAAAGAGAGAGCAGTGAGTTTTAGCTTCTAAAAGAAGATTATCTCATACTAGTATTAAAAAATGCTCTTTGGAATCACAATTGTTTATTATAAATATTCATTAAATCAGTGCTTTTAAATGTATAAGTAACCTTCCAGAAATCTGCAGTTTGGAAAATTGTCATAGACATGTTTTCCTCTTTATTTTCCTTACAAATGATTGTGTTTTCCCCCAAATCAGGTCTATTCTTTTAAATTTTGGTGTAAAGGGGAATAGCAATAGATAGATAAAATAGCAAACTGGGTTGTTTTTTTTAAGGAAAAAGCAAATTTTATATTATTTTCTAAACTGCCTTATTTAGGTATAATTTACATACCGTAAAAGTCACCTTTTTAAGTGTACAATTCAGTGATTTTTAGTAAATTTGCACAGTTGTGCTAACCACCGCAGTCTAGTTTCAGAACATTTCTGTCACCTCAGAACCTTCCCTTAACCCGTTTGCTGGTAACCCCCCTCTGACCCGCCCCAGGCGGTCACTGATCTCTTTTCTGTGTCTGTAAATTCGTCTTTTCTGGACATTTCATATTCATGAAATCATGTAATATGTAGTCTTTTGCACCTTCTTCTATTATAATGTTTTTGAAGTACATTCATATTGTAGCATATACCAGTAGTTCGCTCTTTTTTATTGCTGAATAGTATTCCATGTGCCACTTTTGTTTCTCCATTCATCAACTGATAGACATTTAGGTTGTTTCCACTTTTTGGCTTGGATGAACAATGCTGCTATGAATATTCACATACAAGTCTCTGGGTGAACAGATGTTTTTCATTTCTTTTGGGTAGATTCCTGGGAGTGCCATTGTGAATAAACTTTTAAACCTTCTTTCCTCCCAAAGGCTAGGCATGAAAATAGCAAGTTTTCCTATTAGCATGAGGAAGCATAGCATAGCAGCCTTTTCTGAACACCTTAGGTAACTAGCTTATTTGGGGGCATAGCAGCTCAGCTATGTTCTGACATAAATTTCTATACAGGTGCCCTGAGTGTTAGCTGAAATAAAGGACGTAAGTAGATACCAATCATTGCATATGTACAGCAGACTCTGCTTTAGTAATATTAGCATATTTACTTTTGTTTAGATTCTATTATAAATTTTTAACCAGTGTTCTTTTGCTAACTCAGGTGTGCAACTTTAAAGTTGTTTTTTTAATGTTGTTTATTTTATGGCACTGTATTCATAAAAGTTGAATCTATGTTTTTAGTTTGCTAAATTAAAATCACATTTTATTTACAAATCCAGTTAAAAATATAGTTACCTGAGCCTTAATCTGCTAAACTTTTACAAATCCATTACTTAGTTATTATAAATTTAATTATAGATGTGTTTGAATAATAATAAACATTAACCTGAGAATAAGAAATCCATCTTAGCACCTTCCCTAATTAGGAGATAGAAGACACCTATTATGTACAATACATAAAGTGCTGTGTACCACATTTTCCAGCATATATATGTATTTCATAAAGGAGAGTAAGATCAATTAATTTAGACTTGTTTTCTGTTTATGATCTTTGTGCAGTTAATTTTTACTCTTCGGTTCAAAATGTGACCTAAATGAATGTTGTTATTATTGGTTTAAGCTAAAAATTCAAAAACTTCATATGGTGGCAAATTCACAATTTAGGCAAATGCTAGAATTATTTAAATATTCATTTTCATAATATACACATTTTCTATTTTAGCTTCATAGTTACTGTTTTATATTTCAAAATATACTATTATTTTAAATTTACATAAATTGTTTTCTGCTGGTAATATAAACGTTTTTAGATTTATTTGCTTTCCAATGTTTATATTATAATAGGCTAAATATGTTTGATGAATTGCAGATTATGGAATGGAACTCACTCATGATTATGTAACGATTATTTTATGTTCTCATGTACATTTTAAGAGAATCAAATAAAGTAAACATATATTAGGCCATATGTTGGATGTGTGGAATTGATCAATTAATGTTTTAAATTCCAAGATAATGCCTTTACAGTTCCGTATATGTTTTGCATTAGTGAAATTTTCATCATAGAGATTTACTTTTGTGTATTCTTATGACACATTCGTGCGTGTGTACATTCTTAATCTGGTTTTAACAAATTGTTAAGAGCAGTTTCTATGAGCTCAGTTACAGAACATCTTAACAGTGTTGTGTTAAATATAGAAAAAGCATAACAGTGATGTTTTAAGTTTTATGTGTTGTCAACACAACATTTTTTGAAAATAACGTGAATATAGTGTCTGTGTATATTTTAAGAAATACCTTTATTTTTTCAGTGTTTCGGGAAGGCAATGATTTATCTTTTAACAGCGTATATTTTAAAAAGTGAACTATAATAGAAGCTATCTTCCCTTGAAATGGCCAGTCGTGTGAGCCATAATGTTCATTGATAGTAAAATCAATAGAGCATTGATTCTAAGCGTAATCCTTGGAGACGGTTGTTTAGAGTGGCAGACGTCGCCTAGTAAACATCTAGTTCTGTTTCATGTGTTTAGGGCATGAGGTTTTGCTGTCTTGAATTTGGCTGTGCACGAAATACAATTTATATGTGGGGCAGAAAATAGTAGCTATTAGCAGATACATAGCGTTTCAACAGTGATAGTGATAAAATATTTGATATGAGATTCATAGCTTATGAGTTCAGCTGTGGTTTCTTCCAGTACAGTTTAGACCTAAAACAAATTCAATACTTAGTAATGCTCTTAGGGAATTGTTGCCTCTTTCTTGAATGTTCTTTATTAATAACCACACTTTTTACGTGAAGTTATTTCATGGGAAAGATTAACTAAAAATAATGATTTTTATATTCACCTTTTTTTTCCCTCAACAAATCTGAAGTTGAATGTAGGTTTGGAATAAATTCAGGACTTAACATTCACTGGACTTCATTCACATGTTGTAATCTTGTGTTATACCACTTGAAACCTTTTTGCCAATCCATTTCTAATTTAAAATGAGTCAGTTTTTACAAAAATTTAAACATAAATTTTTGAGGACAGAAATGATAGCTTTTGATGAAATCATATTATTGTATCTTGATATTAGTGTTCAAGAATTGCTATAAATATTGAAAAAAAGAGAACATTTTACATCAAATTTTGTCTGCTCCAGCTACCACACAACCATATTTTAATTTGTAGACTCTTGTATGCTGCACAATTGCCGTTTAAGAATTTAGTACTAATTAATGTCCTTTGCTCTGAACATTGGTTATTCTGATCTGCCACTATTATTAATAATCTAAGTGGATCTAAAAGTCAGGTTTTCTAGATTTGCTAATAAAATATATTTTGAATATATAACCAGTATTTTTCTACTGAAAAAAGAAGTTGCCTGTAATAAATCCTCCGCTTTATTTTTTTTAGCATATCTCCAAGGTATCAATTTAATAACTATCAAAGTAGCTACTGCAGTTGTTGCATTTAAATTGATTTACATGTCAAGACTGGCAGTTTAGCAGCTGCGCTATTATTCCTAGATCGGTCAATTTACTTGAGAAAAACCTACTACTGAGTTCTACTGACCTGCCTGACAATATAGGCCCTATTTCTATTCCTGTAATTAGGCCTGCGACTAACTCAGAATATTTTTAATTAAAATATTTTGGTCAATGTGTTGCACCAAATTAGGCCTTTCAGTGAAGATTTAATTCTGGAAATAGTGTGATTAGAATATTTAATGAGTTGTGTTCAATTAAGATTAACAGGTTGCGTGTTTTGAACATACAGTGTTTGTGTGTGACCATTTTGAGTTTTGCAATCATAAATGTTACTCCTGATTTTTAACCATAAAAATATTTGCCTTAATAACTGTCTGACAGGTGAATTTAAATCCCGTTGAAATTTTATTCTAAAGAAAGCTGATTTAAAATGCGTTACTAGGAAGGCTTTTATGTGTTATGTTCTTCCCTTCCAGCAAAGCCAAAAATGAGGAAATAACCACTTAAATGTTTACAAATAAACAGTTTTATTGAGAAATCTGACATAAACATTGGTTGTTTCCACGTCTCTTTCAAATTTGGGAATTTTTTATTTTTTAAACAAATATGAGCAATACAAAATTAAAAGGTGTTCATTTTATAGGCTTTTACATCATTAAGAAGCTTGGATAAAATATGTGTAAATATTTCAACCTGGAACCATGGGACAGGGGTTGGAAATAAAAGCACTGACTAGAACATTTATCCTGAATTTGATTTAATTACTGTATAATTCATAGGAGCAAACAGAGCTCTAAGCTTGGTTTTTCTCCCTTTGAGCTTCTTCCTTTTGTTGCTGACTTCTGTGGTGGGGTCTTTACCGCAGGCTGTGACAGAGAGGTAGACACTCTGGCTCCTTCGGTTTAGATGTCATTCCAGGAGTCCCATCACTGGGCTGCTGTAACAGTGCAAGATCTGGTGTCCACAGGCTGTTGCTGTGTGCCTTTTTGAAGGTTGTCTGTGACAGGACCTACGTACAGCGTTTTGAATTTATAGACCATCAGAATGCTCATAATCTACATAAGTGTTATCTATTTTGGAGAAATTCTTTTCTCTTTCCTCTTTTTAAATATAGGTACAAATAAAGTTTTTTGTTTTTATTTTAAACTCCCCATGAAAAACTGTTATCTTTGCTCCTGTAGGTATGATGATGTTCTGATCAATGGCCTTCCAGATTGGCGACAGCCTGTGTTCTACTACAGGCGGGTGAGAAAAATGAGCAACGCTGAGCTGGCATTACTCTTGTTCATTATTCTCACAGTGGGTCATTATGCTGTGGTTTGGTCAATCTACCTGGAAAAACAACTGGTAAGTTTAGGTAATAAATCAAATGATCTGGCCTCTTTAATTTTATATGGAATTTCAGAGATTTATTTTTCAACTGATGAAAATTTCACTTTTTCTATATACCACATTCTAATAGCTTTGTACTCAGTATTTAGAGTTTGATATGTTTCTAAGTCAAGAAGAACCCACGACTTAAGAAGAAAATATCCTTCTTTTTAGAAATATGATATTTGAGTTATTATAAAATTTTGTGAAGGCCCCAATATCTGGGTGAAAATTAGAAGGTAGAGCCATGTTTTATTAATTAACATTTTCCAAATAGAAATATTTTTTATGTAAAAATGATTTTAGAAATTTTTGTGTCACGGGCCCTTATGTAAAGAATGTTTACTTTAAAAGTTTTAACTAAGACTTGAGTATAATTTTATAATTTCAGAGATCAGTTGGTTAAAAAATTATTACCTTTTTTTAGTCTACTGCTACATAGTTTATTCTGCTATGGATTTTTATTTATATACTAAAGATAATCAAGCATATTTATCAGTATTCATGAATTAGCATCTGTTTACTCATTCTTTTTGAAGTGACATGATTAAAGTTGGATGAATGAGAAAAAGTAAGTTGAATGCTTTCTCTTCTTAGCAAACTTTGATTGCTATGGAGATACCCATGACTGACAGTGCTGAACTTATGTGTGTTTAAGGCCTGGATGCCATGGCAACAGTTATTGTTAGAGATTGATGATTTTACTTAGTCATGTTGGACCCTACATACATTTGCGTAAATGTTCCCTCTGTAATGTTTATCCTTCACAGAAGACTCTTGATAGCGTTTGAAGAGTGCGTGTTAATGATAACCTGTAACCGTAATTCTTTCCACATTAAGGATGAGCTGCTGAGTAGAAAAAAAAGAGAAAGAAAAAAAAAGACAGGCAGCAAGAGCGTGGATGCATCAAAACTTGGTGCTTCAGAAAAGAATGAAAGGTGGGAGCATAGAAAAATATTTATAATTTGAAACTGTTTTAAAGTATGTCTTTAATATGATCCGACTTCTCAGTATATCCATTTCAGATGTGCTAATGTTTACATCTGTAGTAGGTTTATAAAAGACTAATAATGTGCCATAGTTGATGAGACAAATTCTAATCTTAAGCAAAAGTTCTACAAGTTTTTTTCCCCTTGTAAAGTGTTAGTATATATTTAAGTAATTAAACCCCCAAATTCTTGAAGTTTGAAATTTGTATATTGGACTTTAGAAACAAAGTATTCCTACAAGAAGCTATCACTTCAGTGTTTAGTTCAAGAGTGACAATATGTAGAGAGGCAGTGATGTGCAGAACACTCAGAAAGATACCACCGTTTCTGCTATCGATTCATAGAAAGAAAGAAAGGCCTTAAATAGTTCACACAGCAGGGCAGGAACTGGATCGATGTGAGATGGAGATCAGAGACTGTCCTGCCTGTCTTCCGTTCTGGTGACATCAGTGAGCAACGCTTCAGTGAACTGCAAATGACATTAATTTTTATGTATTGGTTTGTTTATGCGACAGTCTTCATATCTGCTTGTCAGCACTTGGGAACACTCTGACGATGTTTAGTCTTTTGTAGCTGAAGTAATCGTGAGGTTTAAGAATTCATTTTGCAGAACTGATAAAAAGTCCAGGTTAGAAAGAGGGCTTTTGTTTCTTTATCTTTATAACTTGATTAGAAGCCGCCTTCCCCAAAATCTTAGCCTCCATTCTCCTGCTTGCTATGTATATTGCCTTTGTTGTAACTACTGTATTTCATGATAAAATAAGTCAGATTAAGTGTTAACTGTCATAAATATTTCATAGAAAATTTTCTTAATTTTTTTGTTGAAATAGCCATTCAAAACAGAAATCATCTATTATAAAAATATTTTCTTGTTCAACTTTCTCTCTGTATTTTGAGTCTTTGTTTTTGTTTTTTGTTTTCCCTTTAGACTGCTGATGAAACCACAATGGCATGATTTGCTTCCATGCAAGCTGGGCATTTGGTTTTGCCTTACACTAAAAGCATTGCCTCATTTAATCCAGGTAAAATGTACCTCTCTGATATAATATTAGATGCTTTCATTTTAATTATTCATGAAATAGTTTTTGCCATGTCTGCTCTCTGAATGCTGATATGCAGTGGCTGCTTCATAATGCTGATTGAACCTGAATAGTGTTTTTATCAGTGTAAACCTAATCTAGAATAGGTTAAAATTATTTAGATATCGATTCCTATAACTGTTTTTTACATTGCTTATAGAACACCTGAGAATTCTAAGACACTGGAAAAAGGAAAAAAAAATACTATCTTTAGGAAAGTTATAAAGGCAATAAAAATTTAATCAGCTGTTATCATTTAAGTTGTATCCAGTAAAAGAGAACGGGACTCAAACAGTTTGCACCCATTATTTTAAAAGTATTTAAATGCATAGCATAAAAAAAATTTACATGAGCATCTGTATAATTATGCAAAATATGCATTGCTTTCCATTTTATTTGCAACTTTAAGAGGAGTGAGGATATTTTGTCTTAGACTGGTAGTCAAAGTCTCTGTTGCTAGTTACTCTTGATCAGACAATAGAATGTGGGTACGTGTTACATTTCCATGGCAATTTCTCTTATTTTTTTCTAGTTAGCATACCAAAGCATATTTTATTAAATTATTACTTGGCTAATAGTAACTATTGCATCTGGTTAGAAAATTCTCAACACATAAACATAATATTTGAAAGTATTATATTTGAAACTATTATATATAATAGTTTTGGTGTATAAATTTTGAGAATCTTTGAAGTTGCAATTTTAGGGAGGAAATGTTTCATTTTAGAGAATAAATATTTAGAAAAAGCTAGAAAGCCAGATAATTTCTACCAAGTTCTACCCACTGTTTTTCGTATATCAGAGCTGCTTTCCTAATCTTTTAAGGAAAGGAATGACTCCAACTTCTACATTTTATGCTCCTTTTTCCTGTCTAATGAAAATTTTATATTTGAAGGAGAAATGAACTAAAAATCATTAGTACCTTTCTTTCTAACCTTTGAGAAATTATTTACCAGTTCTTCCATCAAAATAGTTCATATTAATAGTTATTGTTTATGTAATTGTGTGTTTTGCTTTCAGTTAACAGAGAAAGTTGAAGTATTTTGGTAATTTAAAAGCTTTGTTTTTCACTTGTTTAACACATTATATTGTTTATTTGAATAAAACCCCACAATGCTTGTATGCTATTTTATGTAGGACCTAATAAGAGAAGGAAAGTGTATTTATCATACCAGTATGTTTGTGAGAAGATGTGACAGAAAAATATTTTAGGACGTATTCTTATGTTTTTTTAAGAGTGTTTATTTTTTGCCAGCTTTAGAGTCTATGCAATAGGCGAACCAAAGTGTAGATGAATTTAGAAGTATAGTTATGAGACATCATAAATAGAATATGGCGTAAAATGTCAATCTGAAACATTTCTTTGTAATTTTAATCTAAATCATTTGAAACAACATTTATTTGGTAAAAGTAACATACTGCTTGGTAAGCATGCATGGTAATTTGCAAAAATAGAACCAATATATTCAGATCGCTTAGAGTTACAAGTTATTATTTTAACTTATCTGCCTATGGTATCTAGACCCAACAGATTAAGTGTTTTGCCTGATCATAAATTTATAGAAAACTTACAAAAATAGGGAATTTTGCAAAAGCTTTTTAGTCCCTTTAGAACCTCTATTTTCTTAAACTGTTGGATCAATTTGATTTTTAAAGTTTTTACTTACTTGGTGGTACCTGTTGCCTTTCAACTTTGAGATGCTAGGCATTAGGTTTTCAAAACCTTGTAAATCTAATTTTTAAATTTTGTTCTAATTATTTCTTCCTGATAAATGCACTCCAAGAAGAAAAACAAGACAATTTTCCTTTTTAAAATTAATTAATTAATTATTTTTAATTATTTTATTGAGGTCATGGTGGCTTATAGCACTGTGAATTTCAGGTGTACATTATTATATAGAAAATTTTCCTTTTTTTAAGCAAATGCTCGATATTTTAATTCTGCTTTGAGGACATAAGACTAGTTTTTCTCATGTTCACTAACAAAATAATGTACTATAGTGGACTCTTACACAAATCGTAATGGTGAAAATATTTTAGATTGATAAACATATAGCTCATGCTTTCATAAGCATCAGCAAAGCAATACTGAATAGTTGGGTTAGGATTAGATTTTTGTCTCCTTTTTTTCCTTCTCAGTCTGCTGTGACCTTTGTATTAATTTATCATCCGTAAAACTGTGTAATGTGAGAACATACATCTTATTTACAACATTGATGTTTTTATGTGGCACTTTTGTGAGATCTTTCTATGTAAGATATTTATGAAATTTAGAATAAGCCCTCTTTATGTGAAGCAGTCCTGATTGGCAATCGGTACAGTGGTCAAAAAAGAGCCCCACTAGAGCCCTAAGTATAAAAATTGATACATATGGCCTGAAAAGTTTTAAGCATATACTTTATTCACCACTCTTGTGATATAGGATCATTGTTTATTTTTAAATAGGAGCCCTCCTTCTTGCATAAACCATACATATAATCTTGGTTTCTTTAAGGACAAATTTCCAGTTGATTTCTTTAAAGAAGAGTTGAACTAGATTCGGGAAGCAATGTTATTGGATAATCCTTAGAGGTTTTTATGATTTCCCCTACTCTTTTGTAATTGACTAACTTACATCTAGTCAACAGCATTTTTAGCAGCTCTTTTATTGAGCTTTCCAAAGTATCTACTTGGTTTTCGTAGAAATGACTCTGATTTTCTACTCACTTTTCATATTTTTTATATAATATTTAATTTAATCATATAATCACAATAACAAGTCTCACTGACACAAACAGGCTTAAGAACTAACACAACCCTCTCATACAAGCATACAGGCAGTTAGTTAAGCAGATAGCAGTTAGGAGAGTTTTACTTCTGTGTGTGAATCCCTTGAATTTCAAGAAAAGCTCCTTAAAACTGAGCTGCAAATACTCTGTGTAAGTATACAGCTATTGGGTAAGAAGGAGGGTCTAAGATGGAAGTGGGAGATTCAGAGACTTCCAGCAAATGGCTTTCACACTGGCAGAATCTGTACCAGAATTTTGTGCTTATCGTATCAACAGCTCTTCATCTCCAATTTTCATCCTCCCATTCTTCCTTAAATACCCATTCCTTTATTACACTTCACATACATATATATGGTTATCCGGTAGAATTTGGAAAAGTTGTGATTCTGGTTCAGCTTATGCTCCTAAATTCAGTATTTATTACTTAGCACTTAAGATACCTAAGAAAGCTCCTTATCGCCTAGTTAGTTTACTTAAATTATTTTCTATCTTCCTCACTCCGTCCCCCTCCAAAAATTTACAAATGAGAATAGTTATCTCAATATTTTATGTATAAAGCTTCTTCTTGTTATATGTTTAGAAAAACAGTTTAGCTGGTTTAATAAAAATTTATTAAACATATCAGAACAAGGCACTATAAGGAGCTATAGAGATGAATATGCCTTCTAGTACCTTAGAGTCAGGTAGAGGTTATAACACAGGAATTAAAATAATTATACAATATGGTGTGATAATAATACAATATGATATATAAGCTTCACATATGTAATATAAACAACGACTTCTGTAGATGTTCAGAGAAGTGAGATTGTCTCTATTTAGGATGACCAAGGAAGATTAAAAAGAGGAGCCACTTGAGTTGAGTCTTGAAAAATGAATAGACCCCATTGTACAACTGCTTTTTTTTAAAAAAAAGAAGATATCACACAGCCCGTTACTATCATCTAAGACTATATTCTCCATCTCCACACTCCGTATATAGTCATTTAGGAATTTACATTCCGGTAGATAAATCTGATATGACAAATTTATGATGGACGTTTAGACAGAATAAAGTTTATTGATAAGACAGTGAAGTATTTCCATCATACACATCTGTCAAAGATATGTGTGTATTGTTAGAACTGGAGGAGTCAGAGTACATAATGGGCAGGAGGCACTCGTAGTGGTTCTGTGATCGGGCCGGGTAGAAGTAAGAGCATGTCTTTCTTAGTTCCCTCGCTTTTTGAGACGATCCTATTACTTCCAGTGCTGGATTTTATTCCTTTCCTTTTCTCTGAAAAAATATTGGGAGAATTATAAAAATTGGTAGATTAGAAGAATGAGGCCAAAGAATTAAAAACTATTATACTTGATACATGTAAAATATTTGATAATGTTACATCAATATCAGATATTTCCCAGATGGAAAATATCCAAGGGAAAAATGTGTGGATATTAGTATCTTTAATGAAACCTATGCCCCATATCATTCATGTACCCACATAGGCAGAAAAGTAAAAAGTTAAATGAGAAACCAAAGAAAAAGAATCTGGAGAGTGTTTGTAAATTGATGCATAGATTGAAGGTTAGCGTGTGCACAGAGAGATGAGAGAACATTAGAGAAGAGTAAAATGCATAACTACGTGCAGAGAAGCTGGGGAAACTTGAGGAAATGTGTTTAGATAGTTAAGGAAGAAAGTGGAATGGTCAACAGAAGACATGGAACACGAGTTAGAATGTAACAGGGAACTTGGACTGCATCGCAGGAGTGTTGTGTGCTTTGAGGCTAGAATTTAATATTAACATTAAAAGTATAGCCCTAATGACACTTTCGTATCTTACTGGTCTGTTTCTGTTCTCATGGTAGTTTTGAAGGGAGTACACATTCTCTTGGAATCTGACCAAACTAGTCTTCTGTGTTGGCTATATTCAGCCTATAGCCCCAAGAAATGTTTTTAACCTCCAAAATGCCCTTCTTGGATATTTTTTAATTGATCGTGTATGTTCTGAAACATATTCATAGCCATGAAAGTACCAAACAGTTAATGAAATATAATCAACACTATATGTATATTTTCAATTTAACTCTTTTAACTTAGTTTATTTTTGTCACTGCCTATTTGTGTTGGAGCCCATAATAACTTAGCTTGTTAATACCATTAATTTCTCATACAAAATCAGTAAGTTCCAAACATCCCAAGTGGTTGCCAGTCTAAATCGTACTTTGTTCCTGGTTCTCTACATTTTCTGAGATGGAACAGGTCTTAAGTATTCAGAACTTACCTGCTTGATTGTTTGCTTCTCTGGGAATTCTCTATTCAAGTTTCTCTCTACCTGCTGTTACATTTCTCAGTAACAAAATTTATAAAACATAAAACTCCTTTAGGGAGCAGCCCCATGGCCAAGTGGGTAAGTTCACACGCTCCACTTCAGTGGTGCAGGGTTTCATCAGTTTGGATCCTGGGCACAGACATGGCATCACTCACCAGGCCGTGCTGAGGTGGCGTCCCACATGCCACAACCAGAACAACCTACAACTAGAATATACAACTATGTACCGGGGGGCTTTGGGGAGGACAAGAAAAAATAAACTCATTTAGGTGTACATTGCCTGTAATTGTAAATTTTTCCCCTTGTTAACTCCTGGTCCCACCTTTTCTCACTACCAAGCTGATCTTGTATAAACACAGTTAAGCTAAAAATTATTGGAGGACATTTCTGGCACGCATAGCCCCACCCCCATCAGGATTTACAGGTTGCCTAGGAGCAGTGTCTGAGAAAATAGAGGCATCTTTTCTGTAGCGCTGTGGTTTTCACCTTAAAAAATAAAGTAAAAGTTGCTTAGGAGAGTGAAGGGAATACTATACTTTATAGAACTGTCTATAAATGGAGGCATCCTCCCTCCCAAGAAGCTTCTCCCATGGGAACTACAACTGTGGACGAGCCTGGGGCTCACCCTCTCTACAGTCAGGCCTTTCCTTTCTAGCCCCTTCGCTTCTGCTGGCGGGGACTCTGTCAGAAACCAAATAAACAAAACATTCACAGTTAATTAGCAGGGAAAAAAGCTTATAAAAGGCTACGAGACATTTGTAGCAAGCTGAGTTGGCCTGCCCTTCTACTCAGAGTTAAACACAGACTTTCCAAGTGACGAGGAAGCTTACTTTTAGGACACTAATAACTTTCTTTAAAACTTTGCAGACTTACTTTATGTAGGGAATACATAAACAAATGAAGAAAGACAGAAAAGCCCTTCTGAATTTTTATAAGGCTGAAACTGTTACTTCTACAGAAGGACAGAGGGATACAGGAAAATTGGAAAGACCTCACAACATAAAACAAAGATTCCATTCCTTCTGCCCTCTGAAAGGAGGGCATAAGATATATTTAATCAGAGGTCCAAAGCAGAACATAAAGCATAGTTTTCTAGGCTAGACGTAGAAAAGATAAACACAAAACGTTAGTTAGGTAGGATGTTAGAAATACATAGTCTCATCAATTCCGTATTTTATCGATGAAAAATATTTAAGACTCAGATTGGTGAGGCAGTTTGCTAGAAATGAAACTTAAAGCAAATGAAAATAAATATTAAAATATAAGGACTATGAAAGCCAAGAAAGAAGAAATTTTCCAACAGCTGCATAACTAGCTGCGTAACTAGCTTTATAGTGAGTGAATAAGCTGTCTGATCTTATACTCCCTATCAGAGTATTCAGACTGCTTGTAATTAGTATAAAAATTGTAGCAGGATTCTTGCATTGGGTTGGGGCTGATAGATGACTTCTGCAGTCTCTTCTGCCTCAGCCCAAATGGAAAAAGTAGCTTTTATGGCTTGCATCTTACATCTCCTTGATTACTACTGACTCAGGCAGAGGAGGGCATAGCTTCTGGTTTTCTGTTTTATTTTTATTTTATTACTTCTTGTGAATTCAGTAATACTATAGTTCTGTAGAAAAATTTTTGACTCATATTCAAAGTATAGAATTTTGAAGCTTTCCTGTGTTCTTTATTATCATTTTATCTCACCATGTGTGTAATTCTGAGATTATAGTGTAAGTCAAAGGGAGAACAAAATTTGATCTAGAGCAGTTGACTTTGAGGGTAGATTTTGAGAAATGTACTTATGATAGTTTCCTGTGTTGAAGATTGTATTTTGTAAGCTTCAAACAAAAGAGGAGATTCATGCCGTCAGAGTCAGAAAAAGGAATGGAGCATCCTCCATCTTTTTTGCAGCTGCCTCTCCTCAGAGCTCTTCCAGGTCCCTTATTCCCATTGGGACAGGTGGCACTGTTTCCCTGCTCATACCACTCTAGATCAACTCCCTTTTTTCCTAAGTTTTCCTTGGATTGTTTGATATTTTGAAGTTTATATGGAGAATTAAAAGTAAACCAAAGCATGACAAATAATGCCAACTCAGCCTATTATTTTATCACTTAAATGAGCTATGTCAATAATGTTTAAAGAAAAGTTTATGATATGGATATCTTCCATCTCACAGCTCACTAACCTTGGAAATATTACATCTTCAAGGCTTAGATAAATGGCCATCATCATATGAAGCCTTTCCTCATCAGGCCAGCTGAAAACTTCCCAATGCATGTTCTCTGTACTAACTGCATAGCACTTACTACTTGAATTATAATCAGGATAGACTGACAGACTATGGTAAGGTACAGATCATCCTGAAATTCCAGTGACTTAAAATTTTTTTCTAGTTTATGCCACTTATCTATCATTGGTTGGTAGGAAAGGAGGCATTCTGCTCTAACTAGCCATTTAGAGATTCAGAACCATGACGTCTTCACCGTCTACTAGCTCTACCCATCTGGAACGTGTGGCCTCCTTGCCCGCTCTGCCAAGAGTAGAGAGCTGGAGGTTTGCACAAGTGTTTTGATGCTTTGGTTTGAAATGACACATGATATTTCCATCTGCAGCCCATCGAGAACTAGTCCCATGACCCCACCTAATATCAAGAGGATAAGAAAATGTGGGGAAACAGATAGAATGTTGGGTGAGCACCACTCTCTCTTCCAATAATCCATTCAACAAATATTGATTGAGTGCTTATTATGTGCCAGGTACTCTTCTAGGCCTTAGAATGATACAAAAACATTTTTTTTAAAGGCAAAAATCTCTGTTCTCATGTAGTTTGTATTCCACATTTAGGTTAATACTCATAGTTATTTTTATATATGCTTTAAGAGCAAGTGCTTGTCTTATCATATAATTTGCATATATCTTAAAGTCCAACACATATAATAATGGTTCAATAAATAAGTAAATATAGCTGTTTAATGTCTTCTTGTGCAGGAGTCCATGCTCTACAATTACATACAAAGAATACCCATGACATGTAAATTCTTTAAGTTAGCCATTTTTCTGTAATTAAAATCAGTCCCCTGCTTGATGTCTATG
Source organism: Equus przewalskii (assembly GCF_037783145.1). NCBI lineage: Eukaryota > Metazoa > Chordata > Mammalia > Perissodactyla > Equidae > Equus > Equus przewalskii. Next base: position 13,108,880 of record NC_091860.1, read on the forward strand.
GAGACAAGCTTTGGGCCCTTCAAGAAATTTTTTGTTAAGTATTAAAAGAGTTGCTTCTAGAGTAAAAACTTTTGCTCATGTTCCATCCATAAGTATTATAAGCTCCTCAATTATACACACTTTTTCTGTTTGGAATAATGTAAACTCTGTAGTTTAAATACAGTATTATGGAGCTAAATCTAGGCAATCCTGAGCCCTGATTGATTGAAGTAAGCATTCATTCATTCATTGAATATTTACAAGCTTCTGTTAAATGCCAGGTAGTGTCTGCAAAGATGGATGAGAAGTTTATATCCACAAGAAATCACAATTGCCTGTGTAGGTAAACTGGGGCTTATTCTCGACTCAAAATGAGACTTTGTGTTTATTTTTTCTACTTAACAGTTATAAATTATCCCCTCGTGATGAATGGCAGGGAAAAAAGGTTGAAAACAACTGGTCTTATTCAACCCTCTTTGAATACCTGAATCCTCCCTAGAATACACCTTTAAGAATAGCCACCTGGTTGCTTCTTGAGTATTACTTCCAAAGTCAGTCTATTTCATTTGCTGGTAATTTTAATTATTAGAAAACTCTACATTTATCTAAAATCAAAACTTCCATCTCTGGAACCGTATGTAGTAATTTACATCATTCTTTCCTGAAATGACCCTTAAGATATTCTATGATAGTTGTCAGGTTATCCCCAATCATCTCATTTCCAATCCCTTTGAAATATTGTTTCAAGCTGCTTGCCATTTGATTACTTTCTCTTAAATCTTCCAGTTTGTCAGTGCATCTTCAAGTGTGGTACACCAGACCACACACAAGGATGTTTGGAGCAATGTAGGGTTTTTTGAGTAAAGTAAAATTATTTGAGGTCATAGGTTTATTAAAGAAGTAATGCTTCCTGGAGTAGGCATATTGTAATTATAATTTGAAAGTACAAGTAAGATGTGAAGGAAAGAAAAAGCTTGAGGAACATTTAAGTAAATGCTTAGAAATGGAGGGAAAGGAAGATGGGATCTTTGCCTGAACAGACTAGGGACTGTATTAAAACTAGGAATTAGGTGGAGTAGGTTAAGGTGATTGGGTGCCTTGCCATTCTCTGGTAAGTGTGGTTTTGGATCTAATGGGTATTTCAAAGAAGAGTTTTTAGTGGAATTCTCTGCTATAGCAGAAGGAAGAAACATTAGCAGAGAAATGTTCAAATTTAGTAGGACCACTAAGAAGAGATTGCTATTACCCAGCAAGAGGTTTTTGCATTGAGGTGAAGAGGGTTAGGTAAGGAGAAGTCATGAAAGCAAGAAGACAGGGGATTCTGATGGAGGAGTTTTGGTGAAGTACAAAGCAGAAAAAGTGACCCTTACTTTGCGCTGGAGAATAAGGTCCTTGGCAAAATGATGAAGTAATAATAAAAATAGGTAACACTTATGTAAGGCCTAACTGTGTGTAAGATGCCATTCTGCTTCACATATAATCACACATCCAGTCTTCACAACAGCTCTGTGAGTTAGCTCTGCTTTTGTTATCCCCGTTTTATGGATGAGAAGATTCACCCACAGAGAAGTGAAGTATTTTGCTGAATGTCACATAGCTAGTCAGATGGCAAAGCTGAGATCTTAATCCAGGTAGCCTGGGTCCAAAATCTGCCCTCTTAATCACTAGGTCGTATCTCGCTGTACTACACTGTGATGTTTGATTGCACCTACCTTCTTTCACATCTTATAAACAGTTCACCTGTGCCCTTCTTTTCTTGCATGGGCCACCTTTCCTGCTCCCCTGAAGGGGCCTTCCTGACCTTTAAAAGAAAAGTATTTCCCTAGTATTAGAAACTACTCCCTGAATGGGCCGAGCCCGGGGTCGAGTGGTTAAGTTTGTGCGCTCTGCTTCGGCAGCCCAGGGTTTCACCAGTTTGGATCCTGGGCGCAGACATGGCACTGCTCATCTGGCTATGCTGAGGTGGCATCCTACATACCACAACTAGAAGGACCCACAACTAAAATATATACAACTATGTACTGGGGGGCTTTGGAGAGAAAAAGGAAAAATAAAATCTTAAAAATAAATAAATAAACAAAAAAAAACTACTCCCTGGAAAGAAGCTAGTAAGCTCATTCATTCATTCTCACCAAAGAATAAATGACTTAATATAATGGTTTAATATAAAATAATACTCTTCCAGGGTTGAGTTTTTTAGGAGTGCAGGGAATGTTAAGTAAGAGGCCATAAAACCTTAACCCAAAACCCTGTTGAAATTTAAAGTATATATGGGCATGGGAGGGTGAGCAAGTTGGGTGTATGACCTTCTATGCTCTTCCAATTATACCGTATTTTAGCTGGCCCAGGGCTGTGGGAATCCTTCTAGTAGAAATGAAATAGGAACATAAAAGTGGGAATGGAAAGAGTGAGAGATACATCTTTATTAAACTGATTCATTGATATTAGAAATACCCTATTATTTCCCTAATTCATTATCAGATGGGAGAATTCTGATATAACCCCAAGAGACATAGACCCCAGGAGAAAGCTTAGCTTGAACAGTCAGATGAAAAGAGTTAATCCCATTCTGGAGTTTAAGTGTTCATGCATTCACTTCTGAATTGAGGCAGAGCCAAGGATTGATTTTGTTCCTTTATTTCTATAGAAATAAAACCCTCTCAGATGGGTCCATGATTTATGTGCTCTAGGAGTCTTACAATCTGGGAATATTACCCTGATACCTTGATACCTCTCTTTTTCTTATCCCACATCAGTCACTTATCAAGCCCTTTCTTTCTTTACAAGGTTTTTCATATATTTCAATCTAGTTCAGTTAAGTGAACACTTATTGAGTACCTGCTTTATGCCAGATACTATGCTCTGGGCACAAAAGTACCCCTATCTCACGTTCCTCATTTTCTAGGAGAGAGTATAGCATGATGCAAGCCATCATAGAAATGTGTTTAAATACAGAAGCAGTATACAAGAGAGAATTACACTGCTGGGGAAGATCAGGAAGACTTGCAAAGGTGGTGATGCTTGAATAGGGTTTTCAAGGATGAATAGAAGTTCTTCAGCATAATGGCAGGAGAGAAAAATCTTCTAGCTAGAGGGCAAAGCATACACAAAGATGTGGAAGCATAGCACAGTGTGACCTGGCAGCTACAAGCAGTACTGCTATAGAATAGATGAAGTTTGAGTCCAGGGTGGTGTAAAATGATCTGTTTTTGCTTTTTCATTGTCCAGATCTTCATATGCCTAGAGCATCAACTTGTTTATTTCCATGTCTGTGGTTATTGACGTCCTAGTCTTTTCTCGGTACTCTGCTAAAGTCTTGCCTATGTGCCACTCCTTGAGACTCAAGCCACTGTATCTTGATGCCTTAGTATTTGTGTCCAGTATGTGTCCTCAATCCTCAACCTTGCATGGTAGAAACTGGCCTCTCAGTGTGGTGGAAGGAGAAGTGACAGCTTTCATCTACTTGGTCATATAGGTTTCATAATCAGATTTGCATATAATAATTTTGAAAATCCTTAGGCGTTAAGGGACTAGTATGAAAATCGTGTTAGTACTTTGTTAGTCACAATAATGTAATTTACTGTACCAAATAATTCAGTTCAGCAAGTGTGCTTTTCTGCTGTCTGTCCATGCACTAGCACAATGCTGAGGAAATACACAATGGAAGAAAACAAGGAAGAGGAAACCTCCCTTCCATATCTGAGAGAAAAGCTATTACTTAAATTTACACTCATCAATTTCTGGCTTTAATCAGCTCTCCAAGAGAGAAAAATCATAGAGACGTGTTTATTCAGTGTCTTCTGTTCACCATAAAATTTGAAAACATAAACACAAAGAAAGACTACTTGCTAAATGAATATGCTGCTTTAAAATGAAGTTATGTGGAAACTACCCTCAAAGCAAACTGACTTTTATGTTAATTTATTTATAACTTCTTTTTTAAGGATGCTGGGCAGTTTTATGCTAAATATAAAGAAACAAGATTGAAGGAAAAGGAAGATGCATTGACTAGAGCTGAACTTGAAACACTTCAAAGTGAGTTTTAAACATTGTCTTATTGTGTTAACAATATCACATGAAAGTAATTATTTAAATTTGGATTTCCTCTTAAATTCAACAGTAATTAACCATTGTCTTACTGTGTTAACAATATCAAATAAAAGTGAGTATTTAAATTTGGATTTTCTCTTAAATTCAGCAATAATTAAATTTTCTGTGCTTTCTTTGCCACCCTCTAAATAGCTACTTGTACTTAAGGTATTGGATGTGGAGAATACTGTATTTGTAATTACTGAACCACCCTCAGTTCAGTATCATCAATGCAGGGCTCCAATCAACATGGGGTCCTATAGTTCCTCGAGTCCAGGAGGCATCCAGAGTCTAGAAAGTGCTACAGTACCCCAGGGCTGTAATTGTCATCTGGGTTTAGTGCCAAATCTATCCAATTGATCACCCAACTGGCCGTATTGCAGTACTAAATGGGAAACCTGAAAATATCTATGAGTTTTGTTGTGAAGGTCTTCGTTTCATTTGCAATATTATTATACACTATGAAAAACCTTCACTAAATTATCAGTGTGTTGAAGCCTTGCATTGAACACTGAAGACAGTTCTTGCTGATTTCAGGAAAAGTTGGACCTACTGTTAAAGAAGGCATTTTCCCAGTTCCGGTCTTTTTACCTAATTTTCCTTATCTGCATCTTTCCCACACACATATGCTCTGTCCCTTTACATTGTTTTGTTTTTATTCAGAGCCTTTAATTCTATTTAACATTACTTAATTTATTAATTTTGTTTACCGTCTGGTTCCCCCAGTAGAATGTAAGCTTCATGATAGTAGGGACTTCATATGTTTTGTTCACCGTCCATCCAAGTACCTTACAGAGTCCCTGGCACATAGTAGGTCCTTGATAAATACTTGTTGACTGAATTCATGGAGATAAAATCTGTATTCTTGTAAAAATTCCGCTGTGAGTATTTTTGGCTCAGACTTCATTCCCCTCCACCTACCTGGATTCCCAGAGAAGTATATGGTACTGATTTGGGCACAGGAGACAATAGAAAGATAATTGATACGCAGTCACTTCACGCCTACAATTGTATACACAAGCACCGCATGCGTAGTTTTACAAAACACCCTGTGTGCTTTTGAGGGTGTGCAGTAAAAGCTATTCCTGCTGCCCATGGAAGTAATTTAGCCAAATCACCCTGGAAAACAGCAGTGGTGGTATCAGTGTACCACACATCCAATATATAGAAAAATGGTAAGAGCTGTTTCCCTTCAGATCCTGAAATTCTAGCTTTCTGCCTTTACCCTGACACCAGACCATGGTCTGAGAAGAGAGAAGTATGTTCTCTCCAAACCCAGAGAGTACATTGCCACTACCTAAATGTGTAGCTTTGAGATTTTAGTTTCCTTATCTGTCAATAAACATGTTGGACTAGGTGATGCCAGTATTAGTTTTCTACTGCTGCTCTGACAAATGGCCACAAATTTAGTGGCTTAAACACAAATGTGTTATCTTACAGTTGTGTGGCTCAGAAGTCTGACATGGGTCTCACTGGGCTAAAGTCGAGGTGTATCAGGCAAGGCTGCATTCCTTTTCCAGCTTCTAGAGACCTCCCACCTTGCTCAGATCATGGCCCCTTCCTCCCTCCTCACAGCCGGCAGTGTTTCATCCCTCTGACTGTTCTTCTGTGGTCATGTCTCTGACCCACACTGGGAAAGGTTCTCTGCTTTTAAGGACCTGTGTGGTTAGATTGGGCCCATTTGGATAATTCAGGATAATCTCCCATCTCAAGGGACTCACCCCTAATCACATCTGCAAAGTTCCCTTTGCTGTGTAAGGTAAAATATGCCCACCAGATTCCAAGGAATACAACATGGTCATGTTTAGGGGGCCATTTTTTTGCCTACCGCAGTCCTTTGGGTGTTTGGGCAGCTTTAGAACAGGGACTGTTTCTTTTTCACCTTCATGTCTCCATCATTGAATACAGTATCCTGGCACCTAGTAAATGTTTAAGTGGATGAATGAATGAAGATATGATTTAATGTAATGCTGTGAATATTGAAGGTCATAAGAGTACCTACACTGTATAGAACATTGTTTCAAGGAGCACATAATTTGATTCAAAAAGTTTCAACAATTACAAATACAAAATAATACTCAAATCAACTATATAACTATTTAAAAGCAGACTTTTATTAAGAGGGAAAAGTTTAGGATAAGGGATTGCATAGTAAGGTTGGCTGATGTGTGTGTGAGGAGTAAGGGTGGGCAAAAGATTATTATATTAAACCTAAGACTGAAACGTAAACTGATGTTATAGCAATTGTTGAAATGGTTTTAATTAAATTGAATAAGTCAATGAATAAATGAAACTCTAAATGTAATTTTTATGTAATTGTTATTTTTAAGTAAAATCATTACATAAAAACTTTCTAAGCCTTTTAAGACTAGTCAAAAGGAGGGGGGAAAATTACATTTACAAGAAAAGAGAAAAATATCAAACTAACCCAAAACTTACCTGTAGAATCAGCATGAATACAATAATTTCATTGCTTTCATAGACATACCTTTTTTTCCTTGCAAAATAATTGGCATATAACATTATATTAGTTTCAGGTGCACAACAAAATGATTCAGTATATGTTGCTAAATGATCACCACAATAAGTCTAGTTAACATCCTTCACCACATATAGTTACAGATTTTTTTTCTTGTGATGAGAACTTTTAAGATTTACTCTCTCAGCAACTTTCAAATATGCAATACAGTATTATTAACTTTAGTCACCATGCTGTACATTACATCCCCAGGATTTATTTTATAACACACCACTTATTTTTATGTAGTTTTTTTAACAAACCACGTAATTGTTACAGTGTTGGCAAATATGGATTCTCTAATAATAATGGATTGTCTGCACACTACAACTTCGAAAATAAGCGTGAAACGTAAAGTATTTATCACAATACAAAAACTGCTTTTGAAGTTTGTGACTGTTTTCCAAAATTATTCAGAGATTTTTGTTCTTCCTAAGAGTTTGATTGCAATTCTCAGATTTAATGATATTCTCTTATTTTGTTATTATTTAATATAAAAGATTATGTAAAACAAATTTGAAAATATGTAAATGTCTGAAAACTCTCTGTGCACCAATAAAAATGTGAAATAGTCTTCTAAAAAGTTTGAAAATTCATCGCTAGCTTATCATTTCTTGAAACTCAAAATGGAAAAACTAAATACCAGAAAACATATTAAAAACAATACTCATGCTAGGCTCTGAGTAACAAGACCTCTGTCACTCATTTTGGTATCAATGGTATATTTGGAAAAGGTGATGGTATCAACTTTAAGAATGTTAAAGAACAGCCACATTACTATTAATAATGTCAGAAACTGTCATGTATTTTTTAATATAGTCTCTAATGGTTACATGCAAAGGATCTTTTAATTAATTTTGTTAACTTCATTACAATGTTCTGCATTGTATACTTTAGAATTAATACATAAAGGCCCCAAATCCCCCAGTGTGCATTTCATTTGCCCCATCCTTCTTAATTTTAAGAACCATCATTGGAATACTGAGTTCATAATAACATTTCCATCTGCTTAATTGAGTAAATGCATCTCATGCAGATTAGCAGTAGCTGTTTTATGCTGCCTGGGTCTCATGACCTAATTGCTAATCTGCCCTCAAGTCTGTCTGCTTTACTGCTGAGACTCTGCAGTGTCCTCTGAGGGCTACACCAGAGCTACACTGAGTAGGATGTGGTGGTCTTATTAAAGTGGCATTTCAGAGGGGGAAATTGGGAAAGGGTAATTTCTTAAAAATAAATATCATTCTTCTGGGAAGTCTTCATGCCAAAAAAATATGTATTTGGAAAATTTTGGCATTTTTTATTATAAATTTTTAATCAATTTTGTGTTTTAGATTTAAGTAAGTTGAATATTTATAAATAGACTTTTTCAGTGTTAATGATATTTTTATATATTCTCTAATTATATGAGTTTTATTCTAAGTCAATAGATGTGAATTCTAAGGACTATGATGAAATAGCCCATATCATGAATGGACAAAAATGCATTTGAGTTCTTTTATAAAGAAGTTGGTCGTCAAGGTTAAAATTTGAATAGACAAAAGACGGAGGAGAAAGGATAGAAGTAAAACTTGGTATTTCCTTTATCTTTTTCTCTTTACCTTACATGATTTAAGAACAAACACAAATCAAATAATCAAAACCCTACTGTCAAGCACTTCTTTTTTAATCTGTATAAATAATAGTTCCGAACATTGGTTATGCTTTTCCTCCTGTTTTGTGGTCCCCATTGCGTGCCCCAGTGATGGGCCTCAGTAGAGGTGCGAGGGAGCAGCGAGAAGGTTGGGGACAGAATACGCCTCTTCAGGGCGGAGGGTTGGAACACATTCACCTTCCCTAAGGTTTGCTAAAAACTCAGCTTCGCGAAGAAAGAAGATGCTAGTGCTGATTTGTAAGTTGATTCAGGGGTTGGTGGGGAAGAGGACAAAAGAAATAGGGCAGAGGCAGCCCCAATTTAGGTTAGAACAGTTTTCCTGTGGTAATGTATGGTGCTCGTGGATGGGAGAATACTGTCTGAGATAACTCATGCTAAGGCCTATAACCAGTCAGTACCCCCAGTACATTTGGAAACATGATCAAATAGAAACTCTACCTTAGCTTGTGAACCGTATTATATAATAAAACCTGACAGGAGCCCTAGTCCCAAGAGTTTAGTGTAGGCAAAGAATTTCTTAAAAATAGTGTTATTTCCTAAGTACTTTAATAACAATAGAATGTGAATATTTTAAATCATACAGCTTAAATAGTAATTTACAATTCCCTCAATATTTTAAGTTGTAATGCTGTGTATGCTTAAATATAATACAATCTTAGTTTTCCCATTGAAATGAAGCAAAAAGGGGCCGGGCCCGTGGCCAAGTGGTTAAGTTTGCGCACTCCGCGGCAGCAGCCCAGGGTTTCGCTGGTTCAGATCCTGGGTGCGGACATGGCACCACTCGTCAGGCCACGTTGAGGTGGTGTCCCACATGCCACAACTAGAAGGACCTGCAACTAACATATGCAATTATGTACCAGGGGGAATTTGGGGAGATAAAGCAGAAAAGAAAAAAAAAAAAAGATTGGCCACAATTGTTAGCTCAGGTGCCAATCTTTAAAAAAAAAAAAAATGAAGCAAAAAGTTTTTATCCAATTGAATTTATAAACATTTATAGCTATAGATTAACTCATCAAATTTCAACTGAAATTTTACTAATTAATTTGGAAATTAGTACCTATTTAATATTATACTTTACGTAAAATAATGTATCAGTTTATAAGCTCCATGCATGCAGATATTTTTATCTTTATTACTATAACCCCAGATCCTAGAACAATGCTAGGTACTTGCTAGGTACTCAGTAAATATTTGTCAAATGAATTAGTGAGTTTAAAAATACTAGGGGCTGGTGTGGTGGCACTGCAGTTAAGTGTGCACGTTCCGCTTCAGTGGCCTGGGGTTCGCCAGTTGGGATCCCAGGTGTGGACATGGCACCTCTTGTCAAGCCATGCTGTGGCAGTCATCCCACATATAAAGTAGAGGAAGATGGTCACAGATGTTAGCTCAAGGTCAGTCTTCCTCAGCAAAAAGAGGAAGATGGGCAGCAGATGTTAGCTCAGGGCTAATCTTCCTCAAAAAAAAAAAAAACCATATTGCTCTTTTCTACTTAATACTTCTTAAAGCAATTTATTAAAACTCTTCAAGAACATTTTTGACAAGAGGCTCTTTCTCATCAATAAAACTGCTTTTTGAGTGATCAACACAGTTTATTTAACAGAGTATTATATCATCTTTGTTTCCATATATAATAGGATACGGTCCTTTTGAATCCATGTATGATGCTGTCACTGGAAATTTTATCCTAAGCCACAAGTAGCTATTTATCTAATATTAGGATTTATTTTTCATGATTGATACAATAAAACCACTATATTGCTTTTTTCCACCAATATTTTTTATTGTGGCAAAATACACATAAGATTTACCATCTTAACCATTTTCAAGTGTGGAGTTTAGTGGTATTAAATATAGTCATAATGTTGTGTGAGCACCACCCCCATCCATCTCCCACAGCTCCTTTCATCTTGCAAAACTGAACTCTGTACCGTTAAACAATGACTCCCCATTCTCACCTCCTCCCATGCTATGAACGTAGGTGTACAAATGTCTCTTTGAGTCCCTGGTTGCAGTTGTTTGAGCATATCCCTGGAAGTGGAATTGCTGGATCATATGGTAATTCTTTTTTAATTTTTTGGGGAACCACCATACTGTTTTCCATATTGCTGTACCATTCTAAACTCCCACCAACAGTGCACAGGGTTCCAGTTTCTCCACATCCTTGTCAACACTTGTTATTTTCTTTCTTTTTTTTAATTGTAGCCATCCTAATGAGTGTTTCTTTGGAGAAATGTCTATTTGAGTCCTGTACCCAATTTTGAATCAAAGTGCTTGGTTTTTTGTCGTTGAGTTTTATGAGTTCTCTATATATTTTGGATATTTTCCCTTATCAGATAAATGATTTGCAAATATTTTCTCCCATTCTCTGCATTGGCTTTTTACTCTGTTAATATTGTCTTTTGATGCACAAAAGCTTTTAATTCTCAGAAGTCTAGTTTGTTTGTTTTTCTTTTGTTGCCTTTGGTGCCATATCAAAGAAATTATTGCCAAATCCAAAGTCTTGAAGCTTTTGCCCTATATTTTCTTCAAAGACTTTTGTAGTTTTAAGTCTTACAGTTAGGTCTTTTGGTTATTTTGAAGTATTGGGTAAGGGTCCAGCTTCATTATTTTGCGTGTGGTATCTAGTTTTCCCAGCACCATTTGTTAAATTTTGCCTTTTTATTTAACTTTTTACTTTGAAATGATTATAGATTCATAGAAAGTGCTGAGATAGTGTAGAGCATTCCCATGTACCCTCTTCTCAGTTTCCTCCATTGGTTCTATCTTCTGTAATATAGTATAATATCAAAACCAGGAAACTGACAGTGATGTGAAGTGTGTGTGTAGTCTTCTGCCATTTTATCACGTGTATATTCATGTAACCTCCACCTGAATCAACCACTACCTCTTTATGGTCATTCCCATCTCCTTCTCCCATCCTTCCAATATCCCTAATATCTGGCAATTACTCATCTATTTTGCATCCCTCTAACTTTGTCGTTTTGACTATATGATTTAGAGAATGTGATTTTGAGAATCATACAGTATGTGACCTTTTAAGATTAGCTTTTTTCGCTCATCATAATGCCCTTGAGATCCATCCAAGTTGTTCCATGTATCAATAGTTCATTCCTTTTTATTAATGAATAGTATTCCATGGTATGGATATACCACAGTTTGTTTAACCATTCACCTATTGTAGGTTGTTTTGGTTGTTGACAATTTTTAACTGTTACAAAAATAAGGCTGCTATGAACATTCATATGTAAGTTTTTGTGTGAACCTAGTTTTCATTTATCTGGGATAAATGCCCAGGAGTACAATTGTTGGGTCATGTGATAAGTTTATGTTTAGAGCTTTAATAAACTGCCACATTATCTTCCAGAGTGCCTGTACCGTTTTATATTCATACAGCAACGTATTAGAGATTTAGTCTCTCTGCATCCTCACCAGAATTTGACATTCTCACTGTTTTTTATTTTAGCTGTTCCGATAGATGTGTAAAAATATCTCTTCATGGTCTTAATTTGCATTTCCCTACTGGACAATGTTGTCGAAGCATCTTTTCATGTGCTTATTTGCCATCCATATATCCTCCTCAGTAAAATCTTTCTTCATGCCTTTGGCCTATTTTCTAATTGGATTTTTTTTTTTACTGTTGAATTTTAAGAGTTCTTTATACATATGTTCTAGATATGATTCCTTTTTCAGATATGTGGTTTACAAATATTTTCTCCCAATTTGTAGTTTATGTTTTCCTCCTCTTAATAGTCTTTCACAGAGCAAAAGTTTTTAATTGTGGTGAAGTCCAGTTTATTGTTGTTGTTTTTTATGGATTGTGCTTTTGATGTTATATCAACTCTTCACCAGATCCTAGGTTCTAAAGATTTCTCCCATGTTTTCTTATAAAAATTTTATAATTTTATGTTTTACGTTTAAATGTATGATGCATTTTGAGTTAATTTTTTTATAAGATGTGAGGTTTAGGTTAAAGTTCTTTTTTTTGCTTATGGATATCCAATTTTTCCAGCACTGTTTTTTTTAAAAACTATTCTTCCTTTATTGAATTCTTTTTACACTTTTGTCAAAAATCACTTGGCCTTACTCGTGTAGGGACTATTTCTAAGGTCTCTACTCTGTTCCATTGGTCTACAGTTCTTCCCATACCAATGTGGAAGTCTTGATTATTGCAGCGATACAAGAAGTCTTAAAATCGAGTAGAATGATTCTTCCTACTTTCTTTTTCAAAATGTTTTACCTATTCTAGTTCCCTTGTCTTTCCATATAAATTTTAGAATAATCTAGTGTATATCTACAAAAAATCTTGCTGGAATTTTGTTAGAAATTGTATTAAATTTGTATATCAATTTGGGGAGAATTGATATATTTACTATGTCAAGTATATCTCTTCATTTATTTATATCTTCATTGATTTCCTTCCTTAGTGTTTTGTAGTTTTTAGCATGCAAATCATGTATGTGTCTTGTTAGATTTACATGTAAGTGTTTCTTTTTTTAAATGTAGAGTGATTGTAAATGATATTGGTTTTTAATTTCGGTTTCCGAATGTTCACTGCAAGTAGAGAAATTCAGTTGATTTTTGTATGTAGATCTTCTACCCTGCAACCTTGTTGAATTTACTATTAGTTCCAGGAATTTTTATGTAGATCCCTTGAATTTTCTGTGTAGACAATCATGTCAGATGACAATAGGGATAGATTTGTTTTTTCCTTTCCAATTTATACATATTTTATTTCCTTTTCATGCCTTAATTTGCTAGCAGAACTTCTAGAACTATGTTGAACAAGAGTGGGGAGAGAGGGCTTCCTTCCTTTGTTCCAGACCTTAGGGTGAAAGCATTTAGTGTTTTACCATTAAGTATGATGTTAGCTGTAGGTTTTTTGTAGATGCTCCATATGAAGTTGGGGAAGTTTTCCTTTATTCATAGTTCTCTGAGTTTTTTATCATGATGGGGTGTTGAATTTTGTTAAATTTTTTTGCATCAATCAATATGATCATGTGCTCTTTCTTCTTTGGTCTATTAATATGCTGAATTACACTGATTAGATTTTGAATATTGAACCAGACTTGCATCCCTGCAGTAAATACCACGTGGTCATGGTGTATAATTCTTTTTACATATTGCTGAATTCAATTTGCTAATATTTTGTTAAGGGTTTTTGCATCCATTTTCATGAGAGATTCATGAGAGTCTATAGTTTTCTGTTTTTGTACTGTCTTTATATGATTTCAGTATCAAGGTAATACTAACATCATATAATGGATTGGGAAGTGTTCTCTCTTCTACTTTCTGAAAAGAACTGTGTAGAATTGATGTTAATTCTTTAAAAATTTGGTAGAATTCTCTGGTGAAACCATCTAAGCCTGCATATTTCTTTTTGGGAATCTTTAAATTACAAACTAAATTTCCTTTATAGTTACAGGGCTATTCAAATATCTGCTTAGTGTGTCTAACTCATGGGTGAGTTAGAGTACGGTCGTCCCTGCGTATCTGCAGGCGATTGGTTCCAGCACCCCCCTTGGATACCAAAATCTGCTGATACTCCAGTCCCTTAGTTGTCCACTATATACCAAAATGCAGAACCTGTGGATACAGAGGGCCAACTGTAGTTTATATTTTTCAAGTAATTGGTCAGTTTCATCTAAGTTTTCAAGTTTATGTGTGTAGAGTTTTTCATAATGATTTCTTACTATCCTTTTGATGTCTGCATGTCCTGTTAGTAATTTCTCCTGTTTCAGTGCTATCATTGGTAACTTTTTGTTTTCTCACTGTTTTCTTTGTCAGTTTCACCAGATGTTTGTCAGTTTTATTGATGTGTTCAAAAAACTAGTTCCTTGTTTCATTGATTTTCTCTATTGCTTTAGTTTTCAGTTTCATTGATTTCTGTTCTTATTTTTATTATTTCTTCCTTCTGCTTGCTTTGGGCTTCTTTTGATCTTTTTTTTTTTTAGCTTCTTGTTGTGGAAGCTTAGATTATTGACTTGAGGCTTTTCATCTTTTCTGATGTAAGCTCTTAGTGCTATAAATTTTACTCAGCACTATTTTGGCATGCCCCACATATTTTGATATATTTTATTTTCATTTGATTCAGTTCATTTTTTTCTTCAGATTTCTTCTTTGATACATGGATTATTCAGAAGTTACGTTGTTTACTTTGCAAGTATTTGAGGATTTTCCTTTTATCTTTCTGTTATTGATTTCTAGTTTGATTCCATTTTCATCAGAAAGCCCATTCTGTATAATTTCAATTCATTTAAATTTGTTGAAGTGTGTTTTATGATCCACGATATGGTCCATGTTAGTATATGTTCCATGGGCATCTGAAAAGAATGTGTGTTCTGTTGTTGAATGGAACATTCTATAAATATCAATTAAATCCAGTTGGTTGATGGTGTTGTTGAATTCTTCTATATCCTTGCTGATTTTGTTTAGTTATCCTATCAGTTGTTGAGAGAGGGATGTTGAAGTCTTTGACCGTAATTGTGAATTTGTTTATTTCTCCTTTTAGGTCCATTGTTTTTTGTGTCCTGTAGTTTGCAGCTCTGTTGTTTGGTGCATACATACACATTTAGGATTGTTATGTCTTATTGGTGGCTTGACCTTTCTTATCATTATATAATCTCTCTCTCTTTCCCTGGTAATTTTCTTTGCTCTGAAGTCTACTTTACCTGATATTAATATAGCTACTCCTGCTTTCTTTTGATTAATGTTTGTACGGTATATCTTTCTCAATTTATTTGCTTTCAAACACCATATTGTTATATTTGAAATGAGTTTCTTATAGGTAGCATATATGTAGGTCATGACTTTTCATCCACTGTACCAATCTCTTTTAATTGGTGTATTTAGACCATTTTATTTAATGTAATTATTGATATGTTAGGGTTTGTCTGCCATTTTATTTTTTGTTTTCTATTCTTTCTGTTTTTTATTTGTCTGTTTTCTTCTTCTTGCTTTCCTGTTGATTACTTGAATATTTTTTTAGAATTCCATTTGGGTTTATCTATTGTAGTTTGTTTAGTATATCACTTTGTATAGCTTTTTTCATCAGGCTTTAGGTATTATGTTACATATACATAACATATCACAATCTACTGGTGTTAACAACATACCATTTCAAGTGATGTATAGAAACATTACCTCCCTTCACATCCCTTTACCTCTCCCAGTTATAGTTGTCTTCAAGATTTTCTCTACATACATTGAATGTTATAATTTTGATTCAGCTGTCAAACGTAACTTAGAAAACTCAAGAGGAGCTGGAAAATCTATTGTATTTACTCATATTTTTACTCTTTCTCTTGTTCTTTCTTTCTTCCCATTGTTTTAAGATTTTTTCCTTTTATGATTTCCTCTCTGTTTAGAGAACATCCTGTAGCCATTATTACCAGATAGGTCTGCTGGTAACAAATTCTCTTAGTATTTCTTCATCTGCAGATGTCTTGGTTTCCCTTTTATTCCTGAAGGATACTTTTACTGGATATAGAAGTTTGAGTTGACAGTTCTTTTCTTTCAGCACTTGAAAAATGTTGTGCCACTTCCTTTTGGTCTACCTGTTTTTTGATGCAAAATATACTGTAATTTGAGTTGTTTTTCCACTACAGGTAAGGTCTCATGTTTCTCTTGCTACTTTTAAGATATTTTTCTTCTTTATTTTTCAAAAGTTTGACTCTGACAATCTTGGCATGGAAGTCTTGGGATTTATCTTGTTTGGGATTCACTCAGCTTCTTGAATGTATAGGTTTATGTCTTTTGCCAACTTTGGCAAGCTTTCAGGCATTATTTCTTTGAATACTCTTTCAGCCCTACCCTCTTTTTCTCTTTTAGGAATTTTGTGACATATATGACATATATGGTAGATCTTTTGTTATAGTTCCCAAAGTCCCCACGGCTCTGATCATCTTTTTTTTCAATCTGTTTTCTCTGTGTTTCCAGATTGGGCAAATTCTGATTCTGTTTTTACCTGCACAGATTCTTTTCCCTGTCTGCTCCCTTTTTCTGTTGAGCCCTCATTCATTAGGTTTTTAATTTTAGCTATTATACTTTTCAGTTCTGATACTTTCATTTGGTTCTTCTGTATATCTTCTGTTTCTTTGCTCTTTACTTTATTTCTTCATTTGCTTTAAGAATGTTTATTATTGCGTGTCAAACCATTTTTATATGGCTGCTTTAAAATCCTAGTCAGATGATTTGGATATCTCTTTCATCTTGTTGGCGTCTGTTGATTATCTTTTTCATTCAAATTGAGATGTTCTTGGTATGGTGAGTGATTTTTTATTAAAACTTGGACATTAGGGTATTATGTTATAAGACTCTGGATCTTATTTAAATCTTCTGTTTTACGTGATGTTCTCTGACAAAGCTTTAGCAGTGAAAGGGGAGTGTCACTGTCTAGTTATGGTCAGGTGGGGGTAGAAGTCCAGGTTCCCTTCATGACCTGTATTACAGCTGAGGGGGAAGGTGGCTGGGAATCCTCTCTGGGTTGGGTGGGTGTGGGTGTTCCTGCTTGCCAGTAGGCCTCCACTAATAAGACCCTGGCTGTGATAAGCAAGAATGCCTATTTATACGCCCCACCTGGCCTCTACTGTTACTGTAGAGAGATGCCTCATTAGTGCTGGGCACTTGTGAAAGCCCTGACTGTCCTCTAGGCTTCCTTCAAAACCACCCTGGCAGGGACAAAGAGGGACACCTCATTATCTCTGGGTCGATGTGGAAATCCAGGCTCCCACTTGCTCTCTCCTGACCTCACAGGGGAAGGAGGATCCTCATTACCTCTTAGTAGGGATGAAAGTCTGGCTTCCTATGCAGCCTTCTCCCATATCACCCTGGTGGGAAGATTGGAGTGCCTCATTACAGCCTTACAATGGCAGAAGGCTAGGATTCCCATTAGCTTTCACTGACATGGGAGAGGAGTGTGGTCACAGTTTTTTCTGTCTTGATTGCCTAAAGTAGATCAGTTGTTATCTAAAAATTTTGTCTTTCTGTTCTGTCGCTTTTCTGGTCCCTTGGCTGGAGAAAGAAGTTGTTTGTTTTGTTGTTGTTGTTATTGTGTGTCTGTGCCTGTTAGTGTTTCTGAGTTAGCGGCTTCTCTAGCACCTAGTTTGGGATATATGAGGCCACAAGAAAACCCAGAGAACTTACCACCTTGGTTGTTCATTGGATCCTGCCATACCTAGCTGGTCTGTCTCCTTCTCTCCGAGATCCAGATTCTTCTTGTGTTTGTTTCATATATAACATTTAGGATTTTCAGTTTTTCTTAGTGAGAGAACTATGGAAAAGTACTTCTACTCCATTTTTCCAGAAGTGGAAGCTTTGTATTACTTTTTTTAAGTGATTTTTAAAATGCTTATTTAAAAAGACATCAAACACCTAAATGTGATGAAACATCCCAGAAATAAATACAAACAACCAGATTTATTTGCTTCTTGTTTATAACTGAGTTTCTATAAACAGCAAAAATTAGTACTGATGAGATGGTTTCTGGCTAATGTGTGTTTTCCCTTAGCAGTGCTTTATTATTCAAAACAAATTGAGAGGAGCTGAGTAATGTGACAGACTTGATAAGGAGTCAGTTATATGACTTCTTCCTCTTTTCTGAAAAGTAGTTTTGAAAAACAAAAACCTGGCCTCCTATTTGGGCTTATGGTCACGCTGTATTAGATTTCTGATAACTTTATATTATACTCACATCATTTAAGTTACTAATTTCCACTATGGTATCAGGGTTTTTTCCCCAAGTCACCATCTCAAAAGCCTGAAAGTGTAAAGATCTTGAACAATATAAGGTGAAATATCGTAATATATATTACTAATATATATTATGTATGGTAATATATAAGGTAAATATAGAGACCATTTATTTTCTAGTTAGGGTAATGTCCTTTTTAACTAGAACTGTTCCCACAGCACTATACTCTTAATGTACATTATTTATTATTTTTTTTTTACATTTCACGAATCCCTTTAATGTCTTGCTTATTAGAACACAGCTCAATTCTCATATGTATTTCTGTGCTCAATCTGTTGCAATAGGCTGTTTTGATTGAAGCATATGAAGAAAATTCAGCCTCACATAGACTTGCAGTTAGAAAAGGGTGCAATACTTTATTAGCCTTTACAGGCAACTGTGGATTATTTTTTGCCAGTACGTCAGAACTTGAAAAGTAATAGTTTTTTGAAGATGAGTTGCAAAGCAAAATCTGAAGCCATATCAATGAGTTTTTCTTACACTAATTACTTTAAAATTTATTGGCCTATTTTGCACTTTGAATGGATCTTTTACCCATGTGTAATTTTGTTAAATTATACATTGGTCACTTGGAAAATTTTAGTACACTGAATTAAGCAGCTCTCCTTAATGTTGATATGCTATCAAAAATTACATTTGTTAATATCACTACCAATGTCATCATAAGAAAGAAGTTTTAAAGCCCACTGTGGCAGATAAAGTTTTGCAAAATTCTGATTTTCACCTGAAAGTTCAAGTATTGTCATTGGCAACAAAGAATATCAATTGATTTCTTGAAGTTTGTACATTATTTTTGACCATTTTTTTCTATTGGGCTGCTTATCCTCTTGTCAATTTATAAAATCTCTTTATGTATTCTACGTATCAGTCTTCTGTTTGTACTCTGAATTGTAGACGTTCTGTCCAAATCTGTTATTTCTCTCTTCATTTGTTTATTCTATCTTTTATCTTTTTTTAATAGCATCTGGGTTTTCAGTCTCAGATAAGATTTCCTCATCCTTTAAATTGTACAGGTAGTTTTTTAGATTTCATTTTACATGATTTTTATTCTTTTGCTTTTTAGGGTCAAATATCTTATCTGACCAAGATTTATTGTAAATGGTGTAAGATTTTGTCCAGTTTTCTTTCAAATGGATAGCCAGTTGTGCCAGCATCATGTATTAACTCCTTTTCCCACTGAATTGAAACATTTATGGATTCTCTATTCTCTTCTGGGAATTTGCCTATTCATATGCCAATATCATAATTTTATTACACTGGCATTATAGTATTTGCAAACACCCACACACAGACAGGATGATAAAGATGTGGTTATAAGGCTGGGATGGTGGGTTGACAATAGTAATTAAGAATGGAGTTGCTTCTCAATGTTAACTCTCTAATCAAAATAGGATTTAATGAAGAGGCCACTTGATAGTCATCTATTGATAACAACCTCTGATGCTGCCAGATTACGTTTTGCCTTTGTCAAATATTGAAAAGATGAATATATACCATTTATTAAGAGCCAATTTTGTGCCAAGTAGTATGTTAGGGGATATATAATTTTCCTCATGTCAACTTTATAAGGTTAGATTTAGCTCTCTTTTACAAATGAGAAAATGGACGTTTGTTCTCAGGGCTGAGTTACTTGCCCAATATTATTTAACTATTAGATTGTAAGGGTAAGATTGAAACGCTAATGACCAGGCTGTTTCCATTGTGCCAGAATGAAATGTTTCATAAAAAATACTTTGAAAACTAAAGATGTATACAAACTGATATGGTGGTTTTATCATAATCATCATCTGATCATGAGTTTTATTTAAAAACGATGCAGTGGGGGGGCTGGCTCTGTGGCCGAGTGGTTAGATTCACACTCTCTGCTTCGGCAGCCCAGGGTTTTCCCAGTTCAGATCCCAGGTGTGGACCTAGCACTGCTCATCAAGCCATGCTGAGGTGGTGTCCCACATAGTACAACCAGAAGGACCTACAACTAGAATATACAACTATGTACTGGGGGCTTTATGGAGAAGAAGAAGAAAAAGGAAGATTGGCAACACATGTTCGCTCAGGTGCCAATCTTAAAAAAAAATGCAGTGGATAATGCACAATAAAACTTAGCAGCTAACTATTTATAGCAAAGCAATTCTATTTTGATGAAAGAACAATATTTATGTGTTCTTTCAAGATATGGTCTATGAATAAAATTTTAGAAATTCTCTTTATTCTTTTATTAATTGGTTCTTTTAAACATTTTTTAGAGCAGAAGAAAGTTAAAGTAAAAAAACCAAAACCTGAATTTCCTGTATATACGCCTTTAGAAAGTGCCTATATTCAGTCTTATGATCATGGAACTTCTATAGAAGAAATTGAGGAACAAATGGATGATTGGCTGGAAAACAGGAACAGATCACAGAAAAAACAGGTAAATAAACTTTAAAAAATGTGTCTGATTGAGTAAAATACATACAGAAAAGTGCATAAAGTATACCGCTCAGTGAACTGTCATAAAGTGAACCAAGTTAACCATTGCCAAGATCAAGAAATAGAACGTTGCCAACGTCCAGAAGCCTCATTCATGCTTGCTCTTGGTTACTCCCTTTCTTTTCTTCCACAAGGATAAAGATTATCCTGACTTCTAACACCGTAGATTAGTTTTACCTGCTATTTGAGGTTTATAAATGGAATCGTCCTGTCTTAGTGCCTTCGGGCTGCTATAACAAAAATGTAATATGGTGGGTGGCTTAAACAAACATTTATTTCTCACACTTCTGATTATTGGCAAATCCAAGATCAAGATGCCAGCAGATGTGATGTCTGATGAGGGCCTTCCTCCTAGTTCATAGACAGCAGCCTTCTTGCTGTGTCCTCACATGGCGGAAGAGGTGAGAGAGCTCTCTGGGGTCTCTTTTAAAAGCTGACTAATCCCATTTTTGAGGGCTCCACCCTTGTGATCTAATCATCTCCCAAAGGCCCCCACCTCCTAATACCATCGCATTGGGGGTTAGGATTTCAACATATGGGTTTGGGTGGGGGGTTGGGGCACATAAATGTTCAGTCTGTAGCACATCCCATATGTACTCTTTTGCATCTGCTTTCCTCTATTCAATATTATATTTGTGAGATTTGTCCATTATTGTGTGTAACAGTTTGTTCATTTCCATTGCTATATAACAGTCCATTTAGAAATACGGCATAATTTATTTTTGTTGGAGATGTGTGTTGTTTCCAGTTTTCAGCTATAATGAGTAATTTTCCTGTGAACATTATTGTACTTTTAGTACACATATGTGTAAATTTATTTTTCTGGAGTTAAGTTGCAGGGTCAACTTCAGTAAGTATTTCTAAACAGTTCTTTTTTTTTTTTAATGTTTGCATCAATTTATACTGTAGTAGCAGGATTTGAAAATTCCGGTTACTCTATATCTTTGCCAACACTCGGTCAAGTCTTCTGTATTTTGACCATTCTGGTAGGTGTGTGGGGATATCTGCGTATGGTTTAATTTTCGTATTCTTTGGTGAATAAGATTGAACCCCTTTTCCTATGTTTATTGGACACTGATATCCTCCTACGTGAAGTGCCTTTTCAAGCTTGTTTTTATTGTGTTGCCTGTGTTTTTTCATACTGATTTGTAAAGAATTCTTTATATATTTCAGAAATGAGTCTTTGGCACATATTTTCTCCCACTCTGGCTTGCCTTTTCACTCTCTTAATGGTGTCCAGAGTTACTAATTTTAATCATCCATCTTTTCCTTTCCCTTATTTGGTGTTTTTTGTGTTGTGTTCAAGAAATATTTTCCCACCTCAAAGTCCTAAAGATATTTCCAAATCCTTCTGGAAGCTTTAATATTCTACTTTTTACATTTAGATCAGTAATCCCCTAGAATTGATTTTTGTGTTTGGTGTGAAGTAATGATCAAGTTTAATTTTTTTTTCAAAAGGTTTCCAGACCAATTGGCCCAAGACCAATTAGTGAAAAGACTGCTTCCTACAGTTCTAAAAATGCCACCTTTATCATGAAACAAGTGTCCATAACTGTGTGGGTCTGTTTTCAGACTTTCTGCTTGGTTTCCTTAATCTACTTGTCCATCCTTGTGCTGATGCCACATGATCTTAATTACCGTAGCTTCTTAATAGGTATCTGGTACAGTAATTTTCCAGCTTTGTTTTCCTTCTCTAAGATTGCACTTTACATTTTCATATAAATTTTAAAAGTATCTTGTCATTTTCCACAAATTATTCAACTGAGATATTCAAATAGGATTACATTGAATATGCAGATCAATTTTGGAAGAATTGCCATCCAGACAGCATTGACTGTACAACCCATGAATAAATCCATTCTTTCAAAAATTTGTTTTAAATAATGCGTTGCAGCTTTTTTGTGTGTATTGCACATTTTTTCTTGTACTGGGTATTTTCTGGGTACTTAGTGTTTTTAGATAATATTGTATGTGATATTGTTTCTTAAATTTCACTTCCTAATTACATTTGATATATAGAAATACAGTTGTTTTTTGTATAATGACCTTGTATCCAGCAACCTTGCTAAATTTTTTAAATTCTAATAATTTCTCTGAATATTATATACTTTTTTTCTTTTGTGCTGATAAAGAACCCCATACACATATACTAGAAGTGATGGTAATAAGTATCCTTGTTTCATTTCCAATCTCAGTAAAAGCTTTAATCATTGGAATTTTTTATTTCATCATTAACCTTATTTATTAAATTTTTATCATTTCACTATTAAGTATGACATATGCTATAGGCTTTTTATAGCATTTTTATTGAGATGTACTTCACATAACATAAAATTCATCATTTAAGAGTGCACACTTCAGTGGCTTTAGTGTATTGACCATGTTGTGCAACCATCACTGCTTTCTAATTTGAGAAGTTTCCTCACACCAAAAAAATAAACAACCTTCACTTGTTAGCAGTTACTCCGATTCTCTACTCTTCCCTTCCCTGACAACCACTAACCTACTTTTTGTCTCTATGGATTTCCTATTCTAGACATTTCATGTAATTTGAATCATGGAATATGTGGCCTTTTGTGTTTGACTTAGCATAATATTTTCAAGGTTTATCCATGTTGTTGTATTTAACAGTACTTCATTTCTCTTATGGCTGAATAATATTTCGTTATATGGATCTATTTCATACTCTTTATTCATTCATCAACTAATGGACATTTGGTTTGATTCTTCTTTTGGGCTGCCATAAATAAAGATGCTATGAATATTCACATACAAGTCTTTCTGCAGACATATGTTTTGTAGTTTCTCTGTGGATTATAATTAATATCTTAATTTATAATAATCTAGTTAGGATTAATGCCAGTTTAGTTTCACTAGTGTACAAAAACTTTCCCCCTTGTAATCTATTATTGTCAGAGATTAAAGCTTTATATATTTGTGCCTGTCAACCTAGATTTGTTATTATTGCTTTATACAGCTGTCTTTTAATGAGATAAAAAAAGAAAAGGAATTACAAAAAAAAATACATTTGTATTGTCTTTTATATTTACCTGTGTACTTACCTTTCCTGGTGTTTATTCCTTCATATGCCATTGAGTTACTGTCTAACGTCCCTTCATTTCATTCTGAAGGACTTCCTTTAGCAGTTATAGGCCCAGACTGCTAGCAACAAATGCTCTCACTTTTTGTTTATCTGGGAATGTCTTGATTTCTCCTTCATTTTTGAAGCATAGTTTTGCCTAATAAATAATTTTGGGTTGACTTTTTTCTTTCAGCACTTTGAATACATCATCCCACTACCTTCTGACCTCCATTGTTTCTGATTAGAAATCAGATGTTAATCTTATTGAGGATCCCTTGTAAATGATGAGTTGCTTCCCCTTTCCTTTTTTCAAGATTCTCTCTTTGTCTTTAGCTTTGGACAGTTTGATTATGATGTATGTATTTATGGATCTCTTTGATCTTATCCTTTTAGAGTTCATTGAGCTTCAAATATGAGAAATATTTGACCTTCCTTCTTCAAATATTCTCTCTTTCTCTTTCCCCCATCACTCATCCTTCCTCTCTTTTCCTCCTTCTCATCACTTGCATTATGCATATGCTGATATGCTCGATGTATCCCACAGGCTTCTGAGGTTTTGGTTATTGTTCTTCATTCTCTTTTCTTTCTGTTCCTCAGACCAGATCATCTCAACGAATCTGCCTTTAAGTTTGCTGATTCTTTCTTTTACCTGTTTAAATCTGCTCTCGAGCCCCTCTAGTGAAATTTTCATTTATTACACTTTTCAACCTCAGAATTTCTATTTTATTCCTTTTATGAATTTTTATCTGTTTATAGATGTTCTCAATTACGTAACACGTTGTTCTCATACTTTCCTTTAGTTCTTTAAACATGATTTCCTTCAGTTTGTTGACATATTTAAAATAGCTGATTTAAAACTTTTGTCTGGAAAGTCCATTGTCTGGTCTTCCTCGGGCAGTTTCTATTTATTTATTTTTCCTTTGTATGGACCATACTATATTGTTTCTTTGAAGGCCTTGTAATTGTTGTTGTTGTTGAAGACTGGCTATTGTGAATATTATAAATTAGCATCTCTGGAAATCAGATTCTCTTCTCTTTCCAGGATTTGTTGTTATGTTGGACTTATTGTACTTTTTTGTTTGTTAGTGACTTTTATGAACTAATTCTATAAACTTTCTGGGGGTTTTTGTTATATATGGCCACTGAAGTCCCTGTTTGATTAGCTTAGCGATCATCTAATAATTAGACAGAGATTTTCTTAAATGCTTGGAGCCGAAAATTCTTCCAGTCTTTGCCATGGACTCTGTGTATGTGTTGGGACTCACCTTCCATACTCAGAAAGACAGTTTGCAGCTCTGCCTTAGCCTTCTCTTTCTGCTTGCAAAGGGCCTCAAGCTCAGCAGCAGGTGAGAACTTAGTTCCCTCTCAGGTCTTTTTTGAGCATGCTCACAGCCCTGGGCACGTATGTGACCTACATCCAGAAATGCGAGAGCATCTCGTTTGTCAGCCTTTCTTCCCAAGCTTTTTGATTAATCTATTGTTTGCCCAACTGTTTTCTGTCACTTAAGGCAGCAGTGGCTAAGATACAGTAGTCCCCCCTTATCCACGGTTTCACTTTCCAAAGTTTGTTACCTGTGGTCAACCACAGCCTGAAGATATTCAATGGAAAAGTCCAGGAATAAACAATTCAAGTTTTAAATTGCGTGCCGTTCTGAGTAGTGTAATAAAATCTTGCACTGTCCCACTTCGTCCTGCCCAGGACATAAATCATCCCTTTGTCAGCATAGTCACACTATGTATGCTACCTGCCCGTTAGTCACTTAGTAGCTAGCTGCCTCAGTTATCACATCAACTGTTGCAGTGTCACAGTGCTTGTGTTCAAGTAACCCTTATTTACTTAATAATGGCCCCAAAGCATGAGTAGTGATGCTAGCAATTAGAATATGCCAAAGAGAAATTATTGTTGTTAATCTCTTACTATGCATAATTTATAATAAACTGTATCATAAGTATGTATGTATAGGAAAAAACGTAGAATATGTGGGGTTCAGTACTAGCCGTGGTTTCAGGCCTCACTGGGGGTTTTGGAATGTATCCTCCTCAGATAAGGGGGGATTACTGTGTGAGTCTGTAAAAGTTTCAACATATGCCCCTGGGGAAGCAGCTTTTACTTTAGCATTAGGCCAGTTTTGAGTTAGGGAAAATAGAGACAAGCCTTTTGAACTGGGATTCCAGGGAGCCACCAGACAGGTCAGAACACATAATTATAATTCTTTGCAAATTAGTTCATTCTGCTTCCTCCTGTATCAAGAATACAGCTGTTGTCACAGATAGTGCTGAGCTGTGGAACAGGAAATAGGACTGGGGTAAGTTAAAGTACCACAGAGTTCACTGCTGTTATCAAGAATCAGCTGTTTTTCTTGAATCCACATTATCCATGGTGCTGTAAGCCTTTGGTTAATTTCTCAGTTCAGAAAAAGTTGATTCTGATAGTTTGTTGCTTTTACAGAGAGGTGGAATTTGGAATTCTTTACTCTGGCGTTTTCATTAACATCACTCTAGGTGTTTTAAAAATCAAATTAAGTTCTCTTCCTAGTTTTGGTAAGAATTCTTATTTATTAGAAATGAATGTTGTCAAATGTTATCAAATACTTTTTTCTGCATCAATTAAGATGATTGCATGCTTTTTTACCTTTATTTTGTTAATGAGATGAATTACCGTGGTTGTTTTTCTCACATTAAACCCCTGTGCTTTCCTGGAATAAGTAACATTTTATTTGATTTGATTTGCTAATATTTTGTTTAGGATTTTTGCTTTTATGTTTGTGAGAGGGATTGGCCTGTGATTTTCTTTTCTTATAATACCTTTGTCAGGTTGGGTGTCAGTCATATGCTGGCCTTATAAAATACGGATTGTTTCTTCTTTTTTTTAATTTTTAATTTTGAAATAATTTTGGATTCATAAGAAGCTGCGAAGACAGTACAGAGATTTCCTATGTACCTTTCACTGAGTTTTCCCTAATGGTTACCTCTTATGTTAGTTACAATACAATTTCAAAACCGAGAAATTGACGTTAGTACAATGTCTGTGTATAGTTGTATGCCATCTTATCATGTGTAGATTTGTGTAACAACCACACTGCAATCAAGATAGAGAAATATTTAAAATATAGCACACAAATATACCACTCATGCTTCTTTGTATTCACACCCGTCCCCTCCCCTTCTCCTTAACCTCTGACAACTGCTGATTTATTTTCCCTCTAGTTTTGTCATTTTGAGAATGTTATATAAGTAGAATCATTGACTATGTGATCTCTTAAGATTGACTTCTTTTTTATGCCTTTTATTTTTCTTTCTTTTTAATGAGGTATAATTGACATATAACATTATATTAGTTTCAGGTGTACAACATGATGTGATATTTGTATATATTAAGAAATGATAACCACAATAAATGTAGTTAACGTTTGTCACCATACTGCTGCAATTTTTTGTGTGATAAGAACTTTTAAGATTTACTGTCCTAGCACCTTTCAAATATGCAATACAGTATTATTAACTGTAGTCAGCATGCTGTACATCACATGCCCATGACTTATTTACTTTATAACAGGAAGTTCGTGCCATTTGACCCCCTTCACTCATTTCACCCACTCACCACCCCCGCCCCACCTCTGGTAGACATCAATCTGTTCCTTTTATCTGTGAGTTTACTTGTTTTTGTTCTTGTTTTTTTTTTAATTCCTGTAAAAAAAAAGGGAGATTGTAAGTGAAACCATACAGTATTTGTCTTTCTCCGTCTGACTTATTTCACTTAGCATAATGCCCTTAAGGTCCATCCATGGTATCACAAATGGCAAGATTTCCTTCTTTTTTTATGGATTAATAATATTCCCTTGTGTGTGTATGTATGTATCACATTTTCTTTATCCATTCATCCATCAATGGACATTTAGGTTTTTTCCATAACTTGGCTATTTTAAAAAATCCTGTGGTGATTGTGAGAGTGCATATATCTTTTCAAGTCAGTGTTTTAATTTTCTTCGAAAAAATACCCAGAAGTGGAATTGCTGGATCATATGGTAGTTCTGTTACCGCCTACAAACATAGGTTCTTTACCTGCCACACAACAGGGGCCAAATAAAAACTGGAACGCCAGGCTTATGGCAAGGAAAGGGTTTTTATTTCGGGTGACATCAGCCAGGAGATGACAGTGAGTCCTTAAATTTGTCCTGTTTTGTCTCCCTGAAAGAGGGGAGGCGGAGGTTTTAAAGGTTTGTGAGGAATGTGGCTGCTTGTAGTGGGTGGGGGGAGTCAGTGGCCTTGCTGGTCAGAGCTTTCCCACCAGCCTGCGTTAGGCCTTGGGAGGCTGTTTGCAGGGAGGAGGAGGAGATGATAAGGAACCCAGGTGGGTGACCTCAGCCTTTTGTCTCCACGGTGGATAGTGGATTCTGGAGCCAGGGAGCCAGGGAGTAGGCGGGGAAAGAGTGCTTTGGTTTTAACCCCATATGTGCTGGGTTTAATGTAGGGGAACTGATATCAGTTCCTGATATTGGCATCAGTTCTATTTTTAATTTTGGAGGGAACCTCCACACTGTTTTCCATAGTGGCTGCACCAGTTTACATTCTCACCAGCAGTGTGCAAGGTTTCCCTTTTCTCCACAGCCTCGCCAGCACTTGTTATTTCTCATCTTCTGGATAATAGCCATTCTAACAAGCTTGAGGTGATATCTCATTGTGGTTTTGATTTGTTTTTTCCTGATGACTAGTGATATAGAGCAACTTTTCATGTACCTGTTGACCATCTGTATATCTTCTTTGGAAAAATATCTGTTTAGGTCTTTTGCCCATTTTTTAATTGGGTTATTTGGGGGTTTTTTTGCTTTGAGCTATATGCGTACCTTGTATATTTTTAGATATTAATCCCTTACCAGATGTATCATTTGCAAATATTTTCTCCCATTCAATATGTTGCCTTTACATTTTGTTGATGGTTTCCTTTGCTGTGCAGAAGTTTTTTAGTTTGATGTAGTCCCACTTGTTTATTTTTGCTTTTGTTGCCTTTGTTTTTAGTGTCAAATCCAAAAAATTGTCACCAAGACTGATGTTAAGGAGGTTACTGCTTATGTTTACCTCTAGGAGTTTTATGGTTTCAGGTCTTACGTTCAAGTCTTTCATCCACTTTGAGTTGACTTTGTGTATGGTGTAAGATAGGGATGCAGTTTCATTCCTTTCATGTTATTGTCTAGTTTTCCCAACACCATTTATTCAAGAGATTGTCCTTTTCCCATTGTGTATTCTTGGCTTCTTTATCATGAATTAATTTACCATATATGTGTGGGTTTATTTTTGGGCTCTCTATTCTGCTCCATTGATCTGTGTGTCTCTTTTTGTGCCAGTGCCATACTGTTTTGATGATTATAGCTTTGTAATATAGTTTGAAACCAGGGAGCATGATGCCTCCAGCTTTGTTGTTCTTTCTAAAGATTGCTTTGGCTTTTTAGGGTCTTTTGTGGTTCCATAAAACTTTTAGGATTGTTTGTTATATTTCTGTGAAAAATGCTGTTGGAATTTTAACAGGGATTGAATTGAATCTGTAGATTGCTTTGGGTAGTATGGACGTTTTAAGAATATTAATTCTTGTCATGAGCATGGAAAATCTTTCCATTTATTCGTGTCTTCTTCAGTTTCTTTTATCAGTGTCTTATAATTTTCGGTGTACAAGTATTTCACCTCCTTGGTTAAATTTATTCTTAGGTATTTTATTCTTTTTGATGCATTGTAATTGGGATTGTTTTCTCAATTTCTCTTTTGGACAGCTTGTTATTGGTGTATAGGAATGCAATAATTTTTGTATGTTGATTTTGTACGCTGCAGCTTTACTAATTCATTGATTTTTAGGGTTTTTTTGCTTTTTTCTTTTTTAAAGATTGGCACCTGAGCTAACATCTGTTGCCAATCTTGTTTGGTTTCTTTTTCCCTCTTCTCCCCAGTACATAGTTGTATATTCTAGTTGTGAGTGCCTCTGTTCTGCTATGTGGGACACTGCCTCAGCATGGCCTGACGAGTGGTGCCATTTCTGCGCCTGGGATCCAAACTCATGAAACCCCGGGCCACCGAAGCAGAGCTCACAAACTTAACCACTCGGCCACAGGCTGGCCCCTCATTGATTTCTAAGTTTTTTGGTGGATTCTTTAGAGTTTTCTATATGTAATATTATGTCATCTGCAAAAGGTCACAGTTTTACTTCTTCCTTCCCAATTTGGATGTATTTCTTTCTTTTTCTTGCTTAATTGCTCTGACCAGGACTGCCAGTACTATGTTGAATAAAAGTGGTGAGAATGGGTGTCCTTGTCTTGCTCCTGATCTTAGAGAAAAGTTTTCGGCTTTTCACTGTTGAGTATGTTAGCTATGGGCTTGTCATATATGGTCTTTATTATGTTGAGGCATATTCTCTCTATACCCACTTTGTTGAGAGTTTTTATCATAAACGTATGTTGAATTTTGTCAAATGCTTTTTCTGCATCTACTGAGATAATCATAAAATTTTTATCCTTCATTTTGTTAATGTGGTGTATCACATTGATTGATTTGCAGTTGTTGAATTGTCCCTGCATCCTTTGAGTAAATTCTACTTGATCATGGTATATGATCCTTTTCATGTATGGTTGAACTCAATTTGCTAATATTTTTTTGAGGATTTTTGCATCTGTCTTCATCAGGGATATTAGCCTGTAATTAATATTTTCTTGTGGCATCCTCATCTGGTTTTGGTATCAGGGTAATGCTGGCCTTGTAAAATGAGTTCAGAATTGTTCTCTCCTCTCCTATTTTTTTAAGAGTTTGAGGAGGATTGTGTTAATTCTTGTTAAATGGTTGGTAGAATTCACCAGTGCAGCTGTCTGATCCTGGACTTTTGTTTGTTGAGGGATTTTTATTACTGATTCAATCTCTTTACTAGTAACTGGTCTGTTTGGCTTTTATATTTCTTTACAAATCAGTCTTGGTTGGTTGTATGTTTCTAGGAATTTATGCATTTCTTCTAGATTGTCCAATTTGTTGGCATATAACTGTTCATGGTAGTCTCTTATGATCCTTTGCATTTCTGTGGTATTAGTTGTAATGTCTCCTCTTTCATTTCTGATTTTGTTTATTGAGTCCTCTCTTTTTCTTAGTGAGTCTAGCTAAAGGATTGTCAGTTTTGTTTGTCTTTTCAAAGAACCAGCTCTTAGTTTCACTGACCTTTTCTATTGTCATTTAGTCTCTTCATTTATTTCCAATCTGGTCTGTGTTATTTCCTTCCTTCTACTAACTTTGGGCTTCATTTGTTCTTCTTTTTCTAGTTCCTAAAGGTGTGACATTAGGTTGTTATTCAAGATTTTTCTTGTTTCTTGATTCAGGCATTTATTGATGTGAACTTCCCTCTTAGAACTGCTTTTGCTGCATCCCATAAGTTTGGTATATTGTATTTCCATGTTCATTTGTCTCAAGATATTTTTTTATTTCTCTTTTGACTTCTTTGACCCATTGGTTGGTTGTTCAGTAGCATGTTGTTTAATCTCCATATATTGTGAATTTTCCAGTTTCCTTCTTGTAGTTGATTTATAATTTCATACCATTTCAGTAGGAAAAGGTGCTTAATGTGATTTCAGGCTTCTTAAATTTATTAAGACTTGTTTTGTGGCCTAACATATGATCTATCCTGGAGAATGTTCCATGTGCACTTGAGGAGAATATATATTCTCTTGCTTTTGGATGAGATGTTCTGTGTTTATCTGCTAACTTCCTCTGGTCTAACATACTAAGGTTGATGTTTCCTTATTGATTTTCTGTCTGGATGATCTAGCCATTGATGAAAATGAGATATTAAAGTCACCCACTATTATTGTATGCTGTCTATTTCTCCCTTTAGGTCTGTTAATATTTGCTTTATATAGATCTATCTTTATATATATTTGCTTTATGCACATAAGATCCATCCAAGTGTTTGAGAATATCAGTAGTTTTTTTCCTTTTTATTGCTGAATAATATTCCATGGTATGCATAAACTATAGTTTGTTGAATTATTCACTATTTAAGGACATTTTGATTGTTTCCAATTTTTTCCTGTTACAAATAAAGCTGCTAGAAACACAGTGTTTTGTGTGAGCATCAATTTTTATTTCTCTTAGGTATAGACATGGAAGTGGAGTTGCTGGGTCATATGGTAGCTCTATGTTTAACATTTTGAGGAACTACCAAACTATTTTCCAGAGTACATTGTATGTTCCCTCCAGCAATATATGAGAGATCCAGTTTCTTTGCATCCTCACCAGAGTTTGGCATTGTCACCTTTTTTTTAGTTTATACCTATAGTACACACCTATTCTAATAGGTGTGTAGTGATATCTCATCATGTTTTTAATTTCCTTTTCCCTAGTGATAGTTATGTTGAACATCTGTTTGTGTACTTACTTGTCATCTGGTCTGTCCTCTTCAGTGAATTCTTTCCTCATATCTGTTGCCTCTTTTCTAATTGGATTATTTGCTTTTTTGCTATTTAAGTTTGAGAGTTCTTTACATATTTGTAATATACATCCTTTATCAGATAGTTGGTTTGGAAATATTTTCTTTCAGTCTATAACTTGTCTTTTCATCTTCTTAACAGGATCTTTGGCAGAGCAAAAGCTTTTAATTTTTATAAAGTCCAGTTTATTATTATTTTTCTATGTATTGTTCTTTGGGGTCATGCCTGAAAACTTTTTATCATGCCATAGATCTCAAAGAGTTTCTCCTATGTTTTCTTTTATAAGTTTTATAGTGTTGTAATTTACATTAAATGTATAATCCACTTTAAGTTAATTTTTATATTAAGTGTGAGGTTTATGCCAAGGTCTTTTATTTATTTATGTATTTACTTTTTACCTATGTGTAATCTAATTGCTTCAGCACCATTTGTTTACAAGACTATCCTTTGTTTGTTCTTTATCTGTATTTCCTGGAAGAGTTGCATAAGATTGGAGTTATTTCCTCCATAAATATTTAGTGGAAATCACTGGTAAAGCCATCTGTGTTTTCTTGGAGGGATGATTTTTAATTGGGATCTAATTTCTTTAATACTTATATGATCATTCAGGTGTTACATTTCTTCCTATGTCAGTTTAAGTAAGTTGTGTTTTTCTCAGGAGTTTGTTGATTTGTTTAAATTAGTAAATTTATCACTATAAAGTTGTTCATAGTATCTTTCTGTTTTGATTTGATGTTTATAACAGTGCTGTCCAGTTGAACTTTCTGTTATTATGAAAATGTTATGTATCTGTGCTGTCCAGTATGGGATGTGACTATTTAAGCACATGAAATTTGGCTAGTGTGACTAAGGAACTAGGTTTTTAATTTTATTGCACTGTAAATCAAAATTTAAATAGTTTCATGTGGTAAGTGGCTGCCATATTAGGCAGCACACATCTATGAGGTCTTGAATGATTTCCTTGTTTTCTTTCCTGATAGTGAGTATTTGTGCATTTTGTTCTTTCTCCTTCTCTTTCATCAATCTTTTCGGTTTAAGTTGTTAGTTTTTTTAAAAACAACAATTTTTGCCTTTTTCCAGTCTCTACGTTGTATGCTTGTTTTCTACATTACTGATTTCTGCTCTTTTATTGTTTCCTTCATTTTACTTTCTTTGAGTTAAATTTATAGTTCTTACCTAACCTCTAAAGATGGAGAGTTACCATACTGATTTGCAGTCTTTCTTGTGATATAAGCATTAAAGGCTATAAATGTCCCTCTAGGAATAGCTTTAGCTATAAAGTCACAGGTTTTAATATTTTGTGTTTTATGTATCATTCAGTTGAAAATATTTCTGATTTTCATTGTGATTGCTTTATTGACCCATAGAATCTTTAGGAGTGTATTTCTTAATTTACAAACACATGAGAATGTTCTAGTTATCCCTTTATTGTTAATTTCCAGCTTAATTGTTTTGTGGTCAGAGAGCACACTCTGATTTCAGTCCTTTGAAATATGTTGAGACTTGATCTGTGGACTACTCTTTAGTCAGTTATTTTAAATGTTCACTGTAGTCTTAAAAGAATTGTGTAGCTGTGGGTCAAGTGGTCCGTATATGTCAGTTAGTTAAAGTTTGTCGATTGTGTTTTAAATCATTGGATTAGTAGTGGTTTCGGTCTGCTTCTTTAGCCGGTTACAGTGAGAGACATGTTAGCGTCTGTTACTGAGATTGTAGATTGCTGTTTTCCATACAGCTCTGTCAGATTTTGCTTTCTATACATTGAAGCTCTTGGTGCCTTTCAGTTTTGAATATGTATAAATCAATCAAACTTTTTACCACGTGAAGTATTTCGATTTATTTCTAGTAATGCTTCTTTGCTTTTAATTTTCCTTTGTCTAATATTAATGTAGCTATACTTTCTTTTGATTTGTGTTTGCAAGATGAATATTTTTTCCATCCTGTCACCCTTTCTATTTCCTTATGTGTTAGATATGCCTCCTGTTATTGTGCAGTTTTAAAAATATAGCCTGATAGTATCTGAATTCACTTGAAGCATTTATTCCACTTTTATTTAATAATGTTGCTGGCCTTTTGAAGTTTAAATCTGCCGTCTTCCTGTTTGTTTTTTATTCGTCCTCCCTGGTCTGTGTTCTTTTTTGCTTTCAAATCTTGACTTCTTTAGTATTGAACTAATTTTTAATGTTTCATTTGTTCTTCGTGTTTTGTTATTTTTTCCCTCTTCTTTTGTCTTCTTTCGTGTTGATACTTTTTTATGTTCTATCTCCCCTTTTAAGCAGCTGTATTATTGATGTGCAAATAACATAAAATAAACTGCACATATTTAAAGTGTACAGTTTAATGCATTTTGACGTATATATACATCTCTGAAACCAACGTCAGAATCAAGTTATTGAACAGGTCTCTCACCCCCAGAGGTTTCCTCATGCACCTTTCTACTCTGTCATTCTCAATCCTATACCTATCTCCTGGCAACCACTGATCTGCTTTCTATTAGTGTGGCTTAGTTTACATAATCTAACATACTATGTATATGGAAGCATGCAGTGCATATTCTGTTTTGAGATTTATCCATATTTATTCATGGTTCAATAGTTCACCCTTTTAGTGCTAAGTAATAATCTATTGTGTAGGTGTACTACATTTCTTTTTATTAATTTAACAGTTAATGAACATTTGATTTGTTTCTAGTTTCTTGCCATCATAAATAAGCCTGCTATAAAGATACGTTACAAGTCTTTGTGTGGACATATGCCTTCATTTCTCCTCGGTAAATGCCTTGTAGTAGAATGACTGGGACATGTGATGGTGTATATTTAAATATTTAAGAAGCTGCCAAACTGGTTTCCAGAATGGCTGTTCAATTTTACATTCCCACCAGCACTTATAAGAGTTTCACTTGCTTCACATCTTAGCTAGCCTTTGCCTGTCATCATTCTTTTTAATTTTAGCCATTAGTGGGTATGTGGGAATATGTCATGATTTTAATTTCCAGTTCTCTAATGATTAATAATGCTGAGCATCTTTTTTTTTTTTTTTTTTAAAGATTGGCACCTGGGCTAACAACTGTTGCCAATCTTTTTTTTCTTTTCCTGCTTTATTTCCCAAACCCCGCTGGTACATAGTTGTGTATCTTAGTTGCAGGTCCTTCTAGTTGTGGGATGTGGGACACCACCTCAACGTGGCCTGATGAGCAGTACCATGTCTGCGCCCAGGATCCGAACCCTGGGCCGCCACAGCGGAGTGCACGAACTTAACCACTCGACCACGGAGCCGGCCCCGCTGAGCATCTTTTAATGTGTTTATTTTCCATTCACACATCTTCTTTTGGTGAAGTGTCTGTTCAGATCTATTGCCCATGTTTGTCTTACTGTTGAATTTAAAGTTCTTTATATATTTTAGACACAAGTCCTTTGTAGCCTATATGTTTCATAAATATCTTATCCTAGCTTATGACTTGCTTTTTATTTTAGTAATAGTATCTTTTGAGGAGTGAAAGTTTTGAATTCAAATGCTCAGTTTATTAATTTTTTTCTTTTATACTAAGTTCTTTTTATGTCCTAATTATCTTTGCCAAATTCAAAGTCACTAAGAGTTTCTCCTCTGTTTCCATCTAGAAGTTTTAGAGTTTTAGCTCTTTTATTTAGGTCTATGATTGATTTCAAGTTAATTTTTGCATATGAGGTAAGGGTTGAGGTTCACACTTTTTTTTTTTAGTGTATGAGTATCCAGTGTTCCAGCACCATGTGTTAAAAAGGTTATCCTTTTCCCATTGAATTGCCATGGTACCTTTACTGAAAATCAGTTGACCATATAGGGTTTATTACTGGGTTCTCTATTCTGTTACTTTATATGTCTATATTTACACCAACACAATTTGTCTTGATAATAAACTATATAATAAGCCTTGAAATCAGATAGTGTAAATCTTTGTTCTTCTGTTCAAAATTTTATTGGCTATTTTAGTTTCTTTACATTTCTATATAAAATTTAGAATCAAGTTGTCAATTACTATACAAATTCTGGAATTTTTATTGGAATTGAATTGAATCTATAGGTAAATTTGGGAGAGTTGACATTTTAACAATATTGAGTCTTTTGATCCATGAACATGGTATATCTCTCATATAAGTTTTCTTTAATTTGTCTTAGGGACTGACAAATTTATACCTAAATATGTCATATTTTTGATAGTATTCTAAACTGTATTTTTAATTTCAATTTCTGGTGATTCTTTATATAGAAATACAATTGATTTTTGTATATTGACCTTTTATCCTGCAACTTTGCTAAACTCACTTATTAGTCCTAGTAACTTTTTTGTAGACTTTGGGATTTTCTACGTAGATGATTCTGTTGCCTGCAAATAGAGACAGTTTTATTTCTTCCTTTCCAGTTTGGAAGCCTTATATATCTTTTTGTTGCCTTTTTCATTGGATACAAACTCCAATCCAGTATTTATTTTAAGTGGTGAGAAAAGACATCCTTGTCTCCTTGATCTTGGAAAGTACTCAATCTTTCACCACTAATGAATTGATTTTAAAATGCTAAACCAGCCTTCCATTCCAGGGACAAACCCCACTTGGGCATTAGGTATTATCATTTTTATGTATTGTGGATTTGGTATGCACATTTCCTTAAAAATTACATCAATGTTCATGAGAGATAGGTCTATAATTTTGTTTTATTTTAATATTTTTGTCTACTTTTCCTGTCAGGTAATTCTTGCCACATAGAATGCATTGGGAAGTGTTCCATCCTCTTCTTATTTCTACAAGCATTTGTGTAGAATTTCATCTATTTTTTCTTGTTAGCTTTGGTAGTTTATGTTTTTGAAGGGATTTGCCTGTTTCGTCTAAGTTGTTGAATGTACTGGCATAAGTTATTTATAATATTCCTTTATTATCAGTTTAATATCCGTAGACTCTGTAGTGATGTCTCCTTTTCCATTTCTGATTTTGGTAATTTGTGTCTTCTGTTTTATTTCTGGTCAGGGTTTCTAGAAGTACATCCATTTTCTGATTTTCTTTAAAAATCCACTTTAGTGTTACTGGTTTTCTCTCTTGTTTTTCAGTCTTGTATGTCATTGATTTCTGCTATTATTTTTTCCTGTCTTCTACTTATTTGGGGTTTAATCTGCTCTTCTTTTTCTAGCTTCTTAAGGTGGAAGCTTAGGTGATTGATTTTGAGAACTTCCTTCTTTTCCAAATGTTAGTGCTATAAATTTCCTCTGAACATTGTTTATTTAAATATAGAGTTTTATATTTTATGTTTTTGATATTTACATATTTATATTTTAGCTGTATCCCACAAATTTTGATATCATGTTTTTATTCTCATTCAGCTCAAAACAGTCTAATTTCCCTAATGATTTCTTCTTTGACTTGTATTTAGTTTCCTAATAGATAGGTCTTTTCCAACTATCTTTCTGTTAATGGCTTCTGTTTGTATATAGTTTTTTAAATTATTATTATTTAAGTTTACAATTTTTGAAATTTGGGGTGAACATTTAATTCATTTATGTTTAATATTATTACTGACTTTTTGGATTTAGACTTATCTTAATATTTGCTTTCTATTTGTTGCTCTTGTTTTATGGGGTTTTGGGGGTGTTTTTTGATTTGTTTTGCTTTGCTTTGCTTTCCTCACTTGCTTTCTTTTGGAGTGATTAATTTTTAATTTCCATTTCTCCCCTCTCTAAACCTGGTATAGTTATACACTCTTTTATTCTTCTTTTAGTGGGTAATGTGGAGTATTCAATATACATCTTGACTTATTACAGTCTTGTAGGAGTTTCTGTTGCCGCTTCCCAGACAATGAAGTGATCTTAGATTTTTTACTTCATCTGTCTTCTTCCTGTATGTTGTGTATGATCATGTGTCATGGGTTGAATTGTGTCCTCTCAAAACTGACATGTTGAAGCCCTGACTCAGTACCTCATAATGTGACATTTGGAAATAGGATCATTGCATATGTAATTAGTTAAAATGAGGTCATACGGGAGTTTTTACGTGTAAAACTGTGATTGTGCAGCATTTCATTTCCTGGTTCCCTTTGTTTCAAAGCCTGTATTCTTTCTCATTAGAATTTTTACCTATGGTTTCTCTGGTTGAACTGACCATAGAAATGTGCACACTTCATACCCCAAGTAAGTACTTGTTAAATTAATCGTGTGTCCACAGTAATTTATCTTGGTGACTTCTGCTGAGAGAGCACAATAATGAGGGTAAAGGGAGACAAAATCCTGGACTCTTAAGGCCAGGAGACCTGCATTTTAGTTTTAGCATCACTTTATTACATGTGTGATCTGGGTTTTAGTTTTCTTATTATTTAACACCATACAAAAGTGTGAAATTATCTGCTCTGTCTACCTTAGAAATAACAGTATATATTTTAAAACATTTATAAACTGAGAAACCCTAAAACATAAAGTTTTCCTCTTATTTAGCCTTCTTTGGGATCTTCCTGTCGTTTTTAAAGTTTTCATCTACATTTAAATTTTCCTTTTGTTGTTTTATTAGTAGAAACCAAATGAACATCGATAGATATATATCCCAGTTGACCGTTCTGCTATTTGTATTAAGAAGTTGACTGTTTCTTTAAGAGTTTCTCTAATATTCTTCCTAACTGGTTTTTGATTTTTCCAGCATATATTTGGAAAGGTTTTAAGTGCATGTCTGTAAACTCTCACAAAGTATTGCTGTAAAATGATGGAGAGTTGAGCTTCTAGGAAAGGGTGCCCTGGGCATATGACATAGTGTTGAATGACCATAGACAGAGGCTAATGTACCTGTGTGTAGCTCAGATATGCAAATTACATAAAGAAAATACCATGGTAGAAAGCTAGCTGTTGATTTTGTTGATAATTCCATGTCAAATAGGAGAAATATAAAATTTTTATCATTATCATCATCATTCCTAACATCTCGTGAGAGTCAGATATCGTCCTGTGTGCTGTAGATTGAGTAGCTCATTTAACCCTCACAAGAACCCTAAGTTATTAACATTTTATCCATTTTACAATTAGATTATCAGAGCCACTGTAATAATATTTAGTTGAATCATATGCAATTGCTGTTCTTTAGGGCAAAAACATTCAAATATTTTCTATTTTATATAGCATTACCAGTATAAGTAAATTAATCTATCCATGGAATTTGTAACCTTCTTAAGCTCTTGAAAGAATCAAACCCAGGTAATTTCTCCCAGAATTTGCCAGGATTTTCCTTAGTAACAGTGGCTGCAGCACTTTGTGGCAATAAGTAAAAGATGACAAATATCCAGATAGTAGGAATATTAGATGAAAAGTGGAATTTAAAAAGTTATTTCTGATTATTGTATAATTGTCTGACATTATAAGTTAAGTTGGTGATAGTCATTTCTTTTCAATTTCTGAAACAATGTAGTTGAGTATTTTAAATCCAGTAAGCAGGTGTCAGTTTTTTTGTGCAAACAAACATTCAAATGTATGATTAATAAAAGTGAGGTTTCAATGAATCATTGGGTAAGTCAAACCAAATGATTTTCCACTGTGAATATTATAACGAATAAAGTCTTTTAAAATAAAATAGTTCCTTCTTTTTTCCCCCAGGTGACCTAGTGGTAATGGTCTGCAGTGTTTTCTGTAGGAGACCTGGATTTCATTCCTCTTCTCGTTATCTCTCTCCCTGGGGCTGCAATGAATAAAATAAGAAATGAAATCACTATCCTGCATCCTTGTTGCCATGGGCTGTACCCTTGTCAGATTTCATAAGCTGAGCTAGGTGGGCCTGGTTGGTGTTGGGATGGAAGACCTCAAAGAAAACAAAGTCTGTGGAACACATATCTTCTGTGCAGCCAGTATTTTATCTTCCTTGAACCCGTGTCTTACAGTCATTATTGTACTTTCCTCTTTACTATTTGATTGATTTACTTGCTCTAGGAAGAAGAGAAAAGGTCTTTAAAAGTAAATGCATTTCTAGTCATTTAAGTCAATATACTTATTTATTTTCCCTTTTCAAATTTGAAAGACTATTTAGTTTAAAATATTCTTGAAGAGACAGTATTCTAACTAGCAGTGGTTTTTGGGGGTTTTTTTTTTAGATTTTTTTATTTTTTCCTTTTTCTCCCCAAAGCCCGCAGGTACGTAGTTGTGTATTTTTAGTTGTGGGTCCTTCTAGTTGTGGCATGTGGGACACTACCTCAGCATGGCCTGATGAGTGGTGCCATGTCTGCGCCCAGGATTCAAACTGGTGAAACCCTGGGCCTCCAAAGCAGAGTGCACCAACTTAACCACTCAGCCACGGGGCCAGCCCCAGCAGTTCCTGTTTAAAAATGTTGATAGTAACACTTAGAACTATGAGTGTGGATCCAATCATGACTCTTCATCGTTTCTTTTTCTACTCTTATGCCAAATCCTCTTCATTTCTGATTAGAATGACCCTAAATCAAAATTAAACCCCCAAAGTCATAGCAATCAGTTAAAGATGGATAATATTTCCTTCTTTATGGAATAAACATGATCGTTTATTTATATTATGGAGCATTCCAGAATTAATCTAATTTATAATTTAGTACCATTTAAGGTAATATTCCCTGTATGTCATCAATGATTTTTCAGGGAATAGTTTTTCAGGTATTTTACAGTGTTAACTCATTTTAAATCAGCCCTCTTTATCAAACTTTTAGAATACTCCATGGAAGTGGTGGGTTGGTAAATTTTTAAAAATTGGTTCTTTGGAGGGAAAAAGCCTAAATTTGTAGCATTTAATAATTTCAGTGGTAATTACTTCCATTACAGCTGATTTGAAATTATCAACATGAAGTCACCGAAAGTGGAGTTGGGAAAAGATACTCAATAGTACCTTACCGTTATGTAATATTTCCACCATGTAGATACAATAGATGTGAATTTCCTCAAAGGCACATGTAATAATAATAAAATGTAGTAAAATAGTTAGGAAGTGATGAGTTTTGAGTATTACCTTTTTTTAGTATAATTAATTGTAAGTTTATATCGCTTAATTTTTAGCGATGGATATGGTTAACAACTGGCTTAGAAAGTTCCTAAAACTAGCAGTGAGCTCTCCTGAGCTGGTCTGAGTGGGCTCCTGCGCACCACTGTTCCTTGGGAAAATTCAGTGTCTTTAACTGTAAACTGATTCACCCATCCTTTATCTGTCTCCAGGATACATTGTAGTTATGCAGATTATTTTCCTGTTGGTACTTAGAAGATATAAATACCAGCCTCTTTCCCCCTTCTTTTTATCAGTTCGTTCTGTCTATATTGTTGTCATCTATTATATCACTCTAGTCTTTTAATAATCTTACCTCCCGGTTACTTGCCTAGCAAAATGACTCTAAACCTATCAAAATGATTATCTTTCTCATGTCCCAAAAGAAACAAGCCTTGAGTACATTGGAGTATTGGTGAGATAATTTTGTTGGTAGATCTTCAGCTACCTGAAACTGCCTAGATTGATCTGTTTTATTGTTAAGAACAGGGTTTTCTTTTGTAAAGCTGTTTAATGCAATTAGTTTGATAACAGTTGAAGTCTCCAGTGAGAGGTCTTAATCTGTTACCAGGCGTTTAAATATTTGTATTCATCATTGATAATACCAGCTTGCCAATGAGTATTCTCATCATTCATTAGTTTACCCTTTAATAAAATTCTTTTACATACACTTTCTAAAACATTTTTATATTTTCAAAATAATTCGATCATGGCAATATTATATCTAGAATATCTGCCATTTCCAAAAGGTAAATTTGAAATTTGCCTGTTAGAAAATCATATATTTTGCTGAGTTGGCCTTTTGTATTAATGATGTTGATCACAGAAAGCTTCAGGAAGAAAAAGAAAACTCTTTCCAAGCCTCGTTTGTCTCTGACTCCTGTAGAATGTATAGCAGAGAAGTTAAGTGTGATGAAATTAAAAGTGCATTTCAGGGTTCTCTTGATATCACGACTGAAAAGGTCAAGTGATTTGAGAGCTCCAAAGCTGAGACTTAGGCTCTCTATTTATGTGTTTGGTGTTCTTGCTTTGTTAAAATCTTATCTTCAGTGTATTAAAATCCCTTTCTACAAATGTTAAGCACCTATATTGTATAAGATTCTTTTAGAGGTAAACTTATTTGCTAACACTAGAGTACAAAAAATGTCAAATCTCTCAGTTTTTCCAAACAAATTTCTGCCTTTAAGAGCCTTCTCAGGATCAGTGAGAAGTCCATTGTTAGTGATTGTTTGGGCGCAGTCCCTTTCCCAGGGGTCTCTCCCGGAAGTCACTTGGTCTGCGGGTACTGCTCTGCTGGTTATCTGAGAAGGCCCTCCTGTTCTTTTGGAAGTGGTTCCCACTTGCTTGTCCTCCTGCGCAGGCCAGTGTGGTGTCTGTAGTCTCTGACATAGCAAGAGACCCATTAGCACTGCCCTCCTTCATGCCAAGATAATCGTGGAACCTCGCCTCCAAGAACAAATATGCAGTCAATCACTTCCACAGTCCTGTTACCTCCAGGT
The DNA here is from genome assembly GCF_037783145.1 of Equus przewalskii. Classification (NCBI taxonomy): domain Eukaryota; kingdom Metazoa; phylum Chordata; class Mammalia; order Perissodactyla; family Equidae; genus Equus; species Equus przewalskii. The sequence goes on from NC_091860.1 coordinate 13,151,352, forward strand.
TGCTGCACAGAGCACCAGAGAATCCACAGACCTCTCTGTCCTTCCCAATTTTAGGAACTCTTGTGCCCCACCGCACACACACAGTTACCTTGTTTTTTCTTCAGCTCTTTCATTTACTCAGATTTCCTTTTCTACCCTGTTTACACATAAATGGAACCTCACGGCTTCAGTAAGCACTGGATAGTTGTGAACTAGGACACATTTCTTTTAAGCAGTAAAAAGTAAATGATGTAGCAGGTTTTCATACCCTGCTATATTAAATTCTAACAAAATGAGTTAGAGAAGTTTTCTCTGAGTGGGAAAAGAGAGAATAATCACAGTCTTGACTTCAGAGTTTTACAAACGAAAATGAAGTGAAAGCACCAAGTAAGAAACTGTACCTTCATGTAGACTAAAATATGTAAACAAGATTTATGTATCAGTTTGTATACGTCACATTCATGCATATATTCAAATATATATGAATAAACAATAAAGAATACTATGAGAATTAAAAGAAATAAATATGTGCAAGTGGCAGACACATCATAGCCCTTCTGTAAATACTAGTTTAATCTTAATTAGATAATTTTCTAAAAGAATTAATGGATTTATGGTTAAGATGGGTGTTTATCAGCATGCTTTATTCTTCTGACTAATTTTCTCTAATGCTATCTTTAGTTTCATAGTGTCTTTCAAAGACTATTTCGTAGATGGCTGAGAAATTTTTTCTCTACATTCATGTCTTCTTGTGATAGCTATTTGACTTTGACTTTTTAGCTATAAATTTGTTTTCTTCTTAGAAACTTTCTACAGTGAAAACAGTTTACAATCAATTTGAAGACTGCCAAGATAATATTGATAATTAAGTCTTTAAAGTGGGTCTTTGTTAAGCCTGGGCATCTTCTAATGAATGACTGCTACCACACCACCTGCTCTCTTCTGCCCTGAATCTTATCACATCGCTGTTGCTTTGAAATCTGAGAATGCTTTCCACTTCCTGACAACTAATATGCTGCTTGTTCTGGTCAGACATATTGCTGATTAGCTGAAAGCTATTTCCTGTTTCTTTTTCCTGTATCTCTAAATGAACCACTTCTATCTTAGTAGGATTATGATGTTATATAAAACAGATACTTAAATAAATTAGATTTTTTTTTTTTGCAGGGGAAAGGAGATCATATAAAAGATGAATCGTAGTATATTAAATGCTTTCCAAAAGTAAAATTTTGATAACATCTAAAATATAACCAGGTGTGCATATGGAGAGAGTTAAAAAAGTTCACATGTGTTTCAGATCTTCCTTTTATAATGTGAGAGTTTTTTCTGTAATTCTGTAGTATAGGGTTTAGTTTTTGTGTTTTGTGTTATTTCCCTGCATCCAGTCTTATTAATACTATAAATAACTATTTTTAGGAAGAAACTGAGATATAATTCTTGTATTATAATTACCTCGTCACTTATATTGCTCTTCTTCTCCACTATGAACCACGTGATGGTTGAATTCATGCCTTTTTTAGGTAGTGTCTGTCTATACGGTAAATGCTAATTGAGTTGAATTCAGCTGTTGAATTAAACTGATGCCACTCGTTTACTTCACTCCATCACTCAATACTCATTTCATGTTCTTATCACTATGTGTTTTTCTTTCAAAAAAAAAGTCTTATTTCCCTCATTTTAAAGATCCTTGGAATATCCCACCATATTCCCATCTAGGATTCACAAGGACAGAGCTAACTGTTTTGATACTGGATTAGATTCAAGTTGCTGGACCAGAAAAGCGGTTTTCTAGCATCTGTCTTTTAAGTAAAGATATTCAGATACAACTATATGGTTAGTTTTGAGAAATAATAACTTCCTCTAAATAAACTGCCCACGAGGCTAAAGTATGTTCCTGATTGCTAATTTATTCGTCACGTGCAGCAGACTACTGTCATAAGTGTAATCAATTTATTCTCTCCCACACTTATGTCTATCTTAAGCTAAATGACATACAGAAGATTCTTTATCAATCTACCATGAAAAATCGCTTTCTCATGACCCACAGATCAAAGTAGAGTAAATTCTTAGAAGAAAGACATCTTGAACCAAGACACAAAAGTAAGACATTTCAAAACTTGTTCAAGATAAGATGCTAGGCCATTGTGTATAGCTTCTAGAACTTGGTGGAAGTATACTAAGAGATGAGGCTGGAAAGACAGGTAGGTAACAAAATGCAGAAGTTGTTGAATGAGGCCAAGAAGTTTTGATTTTATATTTTACGTAGTGGGGAGTCTTTGGATTTTCAGCTGGAAGCAGCAGGGTGTTGATGTGCTCTGTTTTATCAAGATGACTCGAGCAGCAATGGACTGAAACTGTGGAGTGCGAGGAGAAAAGAAAGAAATTCCAGAAATGATACAGAAATAAAATTCAGACTTGCCTATGATAAATAATTAGTAAATAGTGGATCCCGGACTTACATGCTCTGTGTGACTCTAAAACCACCCTCCCCAATATAAACATATAGTATTATAATTATTTATACATTTCTTTATTAGGAGAGAGAACCATGTCTTTTAATTTTTATGTCCCAGTGTCTTAGGACAGTGCCTAAAACAGTAGCGGGTGCTTCATTAGTTCAGTCCGTAACCGTCTGTTGAGAACCTGCTCGGCCTTGTGCTGGGGTGTGCAGATGGTTCAGCTCCAGCAGATCTTGCCAGTTTTCCTAAGTAATTTTAACCAATTTACACATCCGCCACCGGTTTATGAGATTTCCTGTTGCTCCGCATCCCTGCCAACACGTGGTATTGTATGTCTTTTTTCATTTTAGCTCTTCAGTGGATGTCCCAATGTGGTTTTTTTTTTTGAAGAATTTTTAAAAATTGAGGTGAAAGTCACATAACCTTAAAGTAACATTTTACAAGTGAACAATTCAGGAACATTTAGTATGCTCACAATGTTATTCAAATACTACCTCTATCTACCTCCAAAACATTTCATCACCCCAAAAGGAAACTCTACACATTAAGCAGTTGCTCCCCCGTTCCCCACCCCTGTCCCCACCAGCCTGTAACAACCACTTGTCTTCATTCTGTCTCTAGGGATTTACCTGTTTTGGATATTTCTTATAAATGGAATCATACAATATGTGACCTCTGATTTCTGGCTTCTTTCACTTTTAGCATGTTTTGACATGCATCCACATTGTAGCAAGTATCAGTCCTTTTTATGGCTGAATGACGGTCCATTTTATGTATCTATACCACAATTTGTTTATCTGTTCTTCAGTTGATGGACATTTGGGCTGATCCTACCTTTTGGATACTGTGAATTTTGCTGTAATGAACATGTGTGTACATTTACTTGCTTGAGTACATGTTTTTAATTCCTTTGAGTATATGCCCAAGTGGAATTGCTGGGACATACGGTAATTCTATGTTTAGCTTTCTGAGGAACCCCCAGTCTGTTTTCTGTGGCAGCTGAACCATTTTACATTCTCACCAGCAACGTATGAGGATTTCATTTTCACATATCGTCGCCAAGCCTTGTTATTTTCAGTTATTGTTGTTTAGGTGTCCTAGGTTGTGCAGTGGTCTCTCGTTGTGGTTTTGATTTGCATTCCCCTAATGGCTAATAATGTTGAGCATCTTTTCATGTGCTTGTTGGTCATTTGTGTGTCTTCTTGGGAGGAATACCCTTCTTTAAATTGGGTTGTTTATCTTTTTGTTATTAAGTTCATTATATATTCTGCATACTAGACCCTTACCGGATATATTATTTGCAAATATTCTCTCCCATTCTGTAGATTTTCTTTTCACTTTCTTAAAAATGTCCTTCCATGTACAAAATTGTTTAATCTTGATGAGGTCCAGTTTATCTACTTTTTCATTTGTGGCTTTGGTACCATGCCTGTGAATCCATTGTCAAATTCAAAGCATGAATTTTACCCTTTTGTTTTCATTTATGAGCTTTATGGTTTTAGCGCTTATATTTATGTTGATCTATTTTGTATTGATTTTTGTATATAGTGCAAGCTTCAGTCTTTTGCATTTTATATGAGGCATACCTCGTTTTATTGTGCTTCACTTTAGTGCACTTTGCAGATACTGCATTTTTTATAAGACCCTCCACCATAAAAGATTATTACTCACTGAAGGCTCAGATGATGGTTAGCATTTTTTAGCAATAAAATATTTTTTAATTAAGGTATGTACATTTTTTTAGACATAATACTATTGCACACTTAATAGACTACAGTATAGTGTAAACATAACTTTTATGTGCACTGGGAAACCAAAAAATTTGTATGACTCGCTTTATTGCAGTGGTCTGGAAGCAAACCTGCAATATGGCTCTGAGGTAGGCCTATATAATCTCAGCACAATTTGTTGAAAGGACTGTCCTTTCCCCATTAAATGGTCTTGGCACCCTTGTCGTAAAATATTTGACCATATACGCAAGGGTTCATTTTTAGGCTCTCTATTCTATTCCATTGTCTTTGTGCCAGTGCCACACTGTTTTGATTACCATAGCTTTGTGGTAAGTTTTGAAATCGGGAGGTGTGAATACTGCAGCTTTATTCTTCTTTTTCAAGGTTGTTTTGGCTATTTGGGTTCCCTTGAGATTCCATATGAATTTTAGGATCGATTTTTCTATTTACATAAAATGTCAATGGGATTCTGATGGAGATTCAATCTGTAGATTGCTTTGGGTGATGCTCATAACTAACAATATTAAGTCCTCCAATCCGTGAACATGGGATGTGTTTCCATTTATTTATGTCTTCTCTAATTTCCTTCAACAGTGTTTTGTACTTTTCATTGTACAAGCCTTTTACCTCTTTGGTTAATTTAATTCCTGTGTTTTATTCTTTTTGATGCTATTGTAAAGGGAATTGTTTTTGTAATTTTGTTTCAGATTGTTCATTATTAGTGTATAGAAATGCAAATGAGCTTGTGTGTTGATTTTATATCCTGCAACATTGGTGAATTCATGTATTAGTTCTAACAGGTTTTTTTGTGTAGGATCTTTATAATGTCTATATAAAATGATGTCATCAACAAAGAGATAATTATCCTTCTTCCTTTACAATTTGGATGTCTTTTATTTCTTTTTCTTATCTAATTGCACTGGCTAGAACTTCCAGTACTGGGTTGAATAGAAGTGGCAAGGTGGGCATCCTTATCTTCCTCCTGATCTCAGAGGGAAAACTTTTAGACTTTTACCACAGAATGTGATGCTAGCTGTGGTTTTTTTCATATATGACCTTTATTATGTTGAAGTTGTTTCCGTCTGTTCCTGGTTTAAATGTTTTTATCGTGAAAGGGTGTTTAATTTGTCAGATGCTTTTTCTGTATCAGTTAAGAAGATCATGTGATTTTGTCCCTTTATTCTATTAATGTGGTGTATTACATTGGGTGATTTTCTTATGTTGAACAACCCTTGCATTCCTGGCATGAATCCCAATTTATCATGGTGTATAATTGTTTTAATATACTTTCGAAGGAGGTTTGCTAATATTTCATTGAAGATTTCTCCATCAATGTTCAAAAGGTATATTGGTCTGTAGTTTTCTTGTGGTGTCTTTGTCTGGCTTTGGAATCAGGATAATCTTGGCCTCATAGAATGTGTTAGAAAGTGTTCCTTCTTCAATTTTTTGGAAGCGTTTGAGAAGGATTGGTGATAATTCCTTTTTAAATGTGTAGTAGAATTCACCAGTGAAGTCATCTGCTCCTAGACATTTGTAGTTGGGAGTTTTTGGGTTTTTTAAACTGATTCAATCTCTTTATTGTTATAATTCTATTCATATTTTCTATTTCTTATTCAGTTAGTTTGGAAACTTGTTTATTTCTAAGAATTTGTCCGTTTCATTTCTTTAATTTGTTGGCATACAATTGTTCTTAATAATCTCTAAAACTTGTTTTTATTTCTGAAACATTGGTAGTAATGTCCCCACTTTCATTTCTGGTTTTAGTTATTTGCATCTCCTTTGTTTCTTTCCTTTTTTTTTAAAATTTGGTCAGTCTATAGCTAAAAGTTTCTCCATTTTGTTAACCTTTTAAAGAACCAATTTTTTGTTTCATTGATTGTATTGTTTTTCTATTTTATTTTTTCCTTCCTTTTGCTAGCTTTGAGTTTAGTTTAATCTTTTTCTAATTCCTTCAGGTGTAAAGTTCAAATTGTTGATTTCAGATATTTCTTTTTTATTAACATAGGCATTTACTGCTATAAATGTCCTTCTGAGCACAGCATTCACTGCATCCCCTAAGTTTTGGTATGTTTTGTTTTCCTTTTCATTAGTCTCTAAGTATTTTCTAATTTTCCTTGTGATTTTTTTTGACCCATTGGTTGCTTGAGTGTGTTGTTTAATTTCCACATACTTGTGAGTTTTCCAGTTTTCCTGCTGTTATTGATTTCCAGCTTTATTATTTGTGACTGGAGAAGATACTTTGTATGATTTCAGTATTTTTAAATTTATTAACACTTGTTTTATGGCCTAACATATAGTTTATTCTGGAAGATGTTCCACGTGCACTTGAGAAGAATGCATATTTGGTTGTCGTTGGGTGGAGTGTACTATAGATGTCTTATAGGTCTACTTGGTTTATAGTGTTGTTCAAGTCCCCTGTTTCCTTATTGATCTACTATCTATATGGTCTACCCCTATTGAAAGTGGGGCATTGAAGTTTCCAACTGTTATCGTAGAACTGTCTGTTTTTTACTGCAGTTCTTTTAATGTTTGTTTCATGTATTTTGAGCTCTGTTGTTTGGGCATATATGTTTATAAGTGTTATATCTCCTTAATGAAATGATCCTTTTATAAATATATAATATCCTTCTTTGTCTCTTCTACTTAATTTTGTCCAATATTAGTATAGCCACCTATCTTTCTTTTGATTACTATTTGCATCAAATATCTTTCTCCATCCTTTCACTTTCAGCCTATTTATGTCTTGTGACAAAGACCAAGTACCTTGCATCAGGTAGCCCCAGATAGGTTAGAATAGATAAGCACAATAATTTGCAAATAAGGTCTGCTCTGCTCCCTCCAGAGCCAGGGACCAGGGTCCCATACTGAGAATGTGGACTGTCACCTTCAAGATTACTACCAAACTGGGCAAGGAGTGGGGCAAGGACAAGTAAAAATGCTACAAAGCTTTCCTACTATTTTTAAGCTGCCTTTTCTTGATTCAGCATTTGCTTGGTTTCTATAAGCCTTTATTTTCCAGAGCTCTGACAAAGTGGGTTGAGACAGTTTCTGCTTGGTTTTTCAATGTTTCTGTGGAAGGACAGGCACTTGGGACTGTCTGTACTACCATTTTGGCTCATGTCACTCCCCTGAGTGGGATTTATGAACAAACTTTTTAATGCCAAGAAGAAAGAGCAAAGGAAGAAGTACAAATTGAAGCTCTTGAAAGGGCATGATTGGAGGACCAAGACTTCAAAGGAAACAATAGAAGACAGGGTCAGAACCATGGACAAGAGGCATTAGTTTTGGAAGAGAAGTGAAGAAAGAAGGAAAGGATAAGGGATGATTCAGAGGAAATTTTAGGTGAATGAATGGGTGGAAAAAAGATATAATTTTTATTCAAAGTTTTTTTTTTAATAAACAATTGCTGAATTCTAACTCTATGATATTTTTATGACTACCTTGTTAGTCCTACTCTGCAAGTGCACAGTCTAGAAATGATAATACTTAGAACATAATGTGAAAGTAAAATAATACACATATGCACAGCAACTCTTAAGGGAAGAGGAGTGACACTTGAGCTGAACATTAAGGATGAGGAGTTAGCCAAACAGCTAGAAAGGAGAAAGGGACCTAAGAGTAGTACGTATTTACTTTTGGAAGTTACATTATGACAAAGAATTCTCTCTTCATCAAAGGAGCCTCCTAGTTAGTTGTCCTTGACTCATTCAAGCTGCCCTTTCTTTGTTAATTCTGCTAGATAAACTGGAACTCAAGACATGGAGCTACAAAAAATGGGGATAATAATAATTTCATCATTTTGTTGTTATAAATTGTGGATAATAGTAAGGTTATTGTGAGGGTTAAATCAGTTAACATATGTAAAACGCTTTGATACTTGACATGTCACAAGCATTTAATCCTAACCTCTGCACAGAAATTAGGAAACCTCTAAATCGTGGACAAAGAGATTCAGCTTGACAGTGACAAAACTCTGACATAAACCATCGTTAAACAAATCTTTTGCTTAAGAATTAGGATCGATTTATTTTTTTCCCATTTCCACCTATGTTTCAGTGTTTTGAAACAGCTGATAGGAAAGGTCTAGGAGAGAATTTGTAGAACTGCTATTATTGATCCCTCTGTTATAATGTAGGAGATGACAGAGAATCCCTCTGTTATAATGTAGGAGATGACAGAGAATGCCTCTGTTATAATGTAGGAGATGATAGAGAATCCCTCTGCTATAATGTAGGAGATGACAGAGAATGCCTATAGGTTACTATTCTTAAATGTTGACATTGGTTCTTATTTTATATCTATCATCCTCTTCATCTGTAATTATATCTCTTTATTATCCTTAATGTTAATTTATTGTGGTTCTGGGTTTGTCCATTTTGTCATTCTTGGGAAAGAACCAGCTCGTAACATGATTTATCAAGCCATTTTTTTGTTTTTAAAATTTCATTAATTTCTGCCTTTGTCTTTCTTTTTTTGTAAACTGTCTTTAGCTTTTTTCAGTTGGGTTTTTATCTTATTCTAATTAATGCATTTGAGACTGTAAATTTCCCTTTGAGTACTGTTTTGGCAGGACCCATAGATTTTTTATAGAGTGTTCTCAAACTTTATCTCTAAACTGTCTTTGATTCTACATTTCTTTTCCTCCGAGTTATTTTGGAGAGTTTTATAAAATTTCAAAATAGTTGGTTTTTATTGCTGTTTTGGCTCCCCTTTTGTCATGAATACCTTTTTCATTCCTACATAGTCAAGGTGTGACATAGGTATTTTCTAAGACAGAAACTATCAAGATTTTCTCTGTGACCTAATACTTGATAAATTTTGGGTAAATGTTCCATACTTATATTTTAAGTATTTTTATTCTATTATAACTGAATTTGTAGCTCCATCATATCTTTTAAAATCATAGTCATTAATTGTTCTTCCTCATCTCCTTACCTCTAAAGCTGGAGTGCCCCAGAGCTTTGTCTGTGGACTTCTCTCATCTGTCTGCCCTCACTTCCAGAGTGATCTCATTTAATCTCATGGCCTTAAATCCCATTTTTATGCTGCTGATGCCTAAATTTATATGTTTACATGAGACTTCTTTCCTGAACTTCAGATCTGTTTATTCAACTGCTTACATGTTTCCCCTTTTGTGTCTAATAGTCATCTTCAATTTAACGTGCTGCTTTTTCTCTTTCTTTCCTGCTTTTTGATTGTTTTCTCATTCTAGGTTTTGCCTTCTAATAGTTTGCCAGTTACAGACTCTGTTTCTGTTCTTTTAGTGGATAACTATAGAAATTGCAATATTCATTATTAGCATAACCCTTTTTATGAAAAATATGAAGACCTGGGAACACTATAACTCTTTGATTCCTCCTTCTTGATTGTTACGTTATTAATGTATTTTAATTTTGTCTTTTTTAGCACTTAAGAGCATCATTATATTTACTTTTTACGCCCTCTCTTCCTGTCTTCTTATTGCTCAGATTTTCTATCAGGAATCATTTAATTTTTTCCTGAGGTTCATCCTTTAGACTTTGCTTTAGTTAGGGACTATCTGTGGGAAAACTCTTAGTTTGTGTGAATATGTCTTTACTTTGATTCTTTTTTGCTGTGGAATTCTAGGTTGACAATTATCTTCTCCTAGCACGTTGATGTCATTTCGGTGTCTTCTAACTTCCATTTTTACTGTCAACTGTCAGTCTAATTGTTGCTCCCTTGAAGATAATCTGTCTTCTTTTACCTCCCCTGGCTTTTTAAAAGACCTTTGTCTTTGGTGTTCTCTATTTTCGTGGTTACATGTCTAGGTATGAATGTCTTTTTATTTACTTTTCTTGGGATTTATTGGGCTTACTGAATAGGAGATCAGTGCTTTTTTCAATTGTAGGAAAAGCTCAGTTATCATCTCCTTATTTAATTACCGTGTCCCATTTGTGCCTCATTCTGAGGCTCTGATTAGATATTTGTTAGGCCCTCTCACTCTATATCCCATATCTCATAACCTCTCTTTTATATTTTTCATACTTTCAGCTCCTTGGGTCTCATTCTAGGTGGCTTTTTATTTCCTATCTTCCATTTTACTAACTCTTTACCGCTATCTCTAATCTGCTGTTAGACCTATCTACTGAATTTTGTATTTCAATTTAAAAATTTTTAAATGCTAGAAGCTCCGCTTGGTACTTTTCAAATCTTTTTGGTAAATATTTATAGTGAGTATTTATTGTATTTTCATACTGGTCTTTTATCTTTTTAAACACACTAAAGAAATGCTTTATAATCCTTGTATGACAATTCTAACATGAAAAGTTTTTGTGGGTCTTTTTCTCCTATTTGTTTTATCCTGTGAGTTCTCACTCATGTGCCTAGTGGTTTTTTTCATTATTGTTATTATTGGGAGCTGATCTTTCTTTAGAAGGTTATTGAACTCTTTCAGGCCTTAGATAAACGGACTTCCTTCCAGGCATCTGGCAACCATGACACTACTAGCATAGTACCACCTTAAATTGAATTCAGGACTTGGAGCTTTTTTGGATATAAATTTGGACTGTAAATCCGGGTGAAAGCCAGGTCATGGTTACAAATCTCGGAAACTTTTTATCACTCTGAGGTGCTCAGCACCTAGAAAGCACCTTTCCTTGCAGTCCCATGTGGATGGGAGTTATGTGGTGGATTTTTTTCTTATTTGCCTTAAACTGAGGATATACTCCTTAGTAGAAATGGAAGAGTCTGTTAGACTTCCCACTTCATGTTGACTCTGGAGTTTATTTATGTTCCTTGAAGTTTTAGGCCCTGTGAGACTAGATTTTTACCTTCGCTTAGATTTTAGATTGAAAAATCCTTATTATCTTGTGAGTTCCTCAAAGCTTATATATAATTGTTAGTTTTCAGCTACAGGGATGATCCAGATACGCAGTCAGCCATATTGAGAAAACATTAAATCTTTGATATCCATTTGCCTACTAAATTGTTTTTTTGAGAGCCCAAAGTTACATCCTAAAAATGTCAGTTAAAGCAGTTCCAGTAAAGTAGCAGCTAGCGCCTTCACAATGATAAGATGATAATAATGATGCTAGCTAACGCTGGTTGACCATTTATGGTGTGACAGGCAGTGTACCTGAATTACCTCAGGTAAGCCTCGCATCAACTGTATGAGGCGCTGTTATTATCCCCCGTTCACTGATGAGTTAACTGAAGCTTACAGTAGTTATGTTCTTTGCCCAACTTTATACAGTTAGTAATTAGGGGAACTTTGATCCAAAAGCAGGTCTATCTGACCCCATTACTTTTACTCTTAATCATTACACCATACTGCCTTTAATGGGATCATGGCCATTATATTACAGACCTTTCATAACTAAATTCGGTTCAACTACAATACTATACTTAGTAAGTGCAATTTAACCTAGAGCTGGTTAAGGAAATCTGAAGCTCAAACAATTCTTTTTCCATTTTTAAAATTCAAGAAGTGTTTATATTTTATTATTGATGCATTCAGAGCATGGAATGGCATAGTTTCTTTGACATTTAAGTAAGTTTGTTTTTCTCAATTCAAAGAAAAGCCATTTTCCCCAAATTATAAGAATGCAATAGCTATATAATTTATAAAAGTTTTTTATTCAGATAAATAAAATTTAATGTAGACTTCTTAAATGTACTTCTTTGTGTATATTACAAACAATCTGATTACCTATTCCAACTGTAGTATATTTGATCTACATGCCTTATTGTCTTACAGTCAAAAGACCAGTGTGGTTTTTCTTTTTTTTAATAATTTTCTGCTTTAAAACAATTGTTTTGGAGCATTTAACAATAAAAAAATAATTGAGTTAATGCTTTATGCTTGTAAGTGCTACTAAATTTGAAATCCCAAAATTTATTTATTTATTTTTGTGTTTGTGAGGAATTTTGGCTCTGAGCTAACAGCTCTTGCCAACCTTCTTCTTTTTGCTTGAGGAAGATTGGCACTGAGCTAACATCTGTGCCAGTCTTCCTCTATTTTATGTGGGAGGCTGCCACAGCATGGCTTGACAAGTGGTGCTGGGTCCATGCCCGGGATCCAAACCTGCAAACCCTGGGCCGCCAAAGTGGAGTGTGCGAACTTAACCTTTATGTAAACTTAAGCAGGAATTTTAGTGTAACATTTATTAACCGCCTTAATAGTGACTTTTTTCATCCAGTTTGCTTGATGGAGAGTCAGGCTGTATGAAACGGCAAATGAAGTTAACAAATTTGCAATTTATCGTCTTCTGATTAGTGCAGCTTGAAGGGACAAAGAGAAGCATCAAAAATAGAGTATGTCATCTAGAAAACCCTTTAAATTTATATCCATATAATTACCAAAACCAAGATAGTCTCTTCTCTATAGAGAGGTTGAAATATCTATTGTTTCAAACAGTCATTTTCCTTTAAGTGATAATATCTTTAAAAGCTACTCTGAATGTACTAGAAAATTAAGTATAAAATAAGCTGATTTGAAAATGGACATATGGGAAATAATTCAAAATTATTTATGGGATCAAAAATTGCAAAGTTGAATAATATTTTTTTAAATCATGGTGTAGTTACTTTCCTGACATGTCACTGTCTAAAACTTTTTATATTGCCATTATTTTCTGTGTACTCCTAATAGACATATATCCTCACACAGCCAAAACCTGCCTACATGAAAAACTGTCCAGTGACAGTAAGATCGTAAAATAGTTTCTGAATTTGAGGTCATTAGCAAAAACTCAGTAAGTAAATGTACTAAAACCAGAAGATGGCACACTTATATCTTCTTTGATCTGAATTTAAAAATTAAGCTCTTCGCCATAAAGGTCAGAGAGCTGGGATTTCACTGAGCTTACAGAATCAGCTAAAAAAATCTTTTAGGATCATCTTACAGATAAATACATGTGTGTGACAAAAAAGGAAAATTAAGCTTATTCCAATAATACATATTTCTTCTGACTGAAATATTTTTTTGAAATTCCAAATAGTATATACTTCCAAGAACTTTGTACCTCTCATTCTGACATATTTGCATACCATCCTAACTATTATATTGAATATTATATTGAATCTTTTCACCCACAAGTACACTTTTCACTGCTGTTTATTCACTCATTCATCCAGCAGTGATCTAATCTATTGACTACGGCATGCAAGGCACTGAATTAAGCCTGCGGGATATATTTGAGAACATAACAGCTGCTGCTCTCACGGAATTTACATACTGACTAGAGGGAAAGATAGATTCTACTGGGTTTCTCCATTACTCAGTTTATACATGTCCCTCATCAGACCATTCTTGCACAGTTTTTGATAACTGGACTATTAACCTTATTAGAGACCATCCCAAATTATAGGAAGGCAGTGATGGAATTTTCTCACAAACTGACCCCTTAGTCCTCTGCTCATCTTCCATATTTACTCCTGCCAGTTCATCTATGCCTACATTTTCAGCCATCAACTCTATTCTGAGGACTCCCCAAGGTGTATCTCTCACACCTCTTACCTTTCTTTTGTAGCTACCTACAGGACCTTGCCATGTCATAGCGCACAAGGTACCTTCAACTCAGCACATCTAAAACGGAACTTAATCCGCCCCAACTTTCTCACATCTATACTTGCACCTTAGTCTGCCAGGACCACAGACTCGGGATTTATAGCTTTTTCTTTGTTTTTGGTTTTAACTTCTTCCTGTTTTTATAAACCCAGTTTATCCTGGCTTTATTATCTCTCTCTGTTTCTACCCCTCGCTTTGAAATCCCTCATTGCTAACCATCCTAGTCCGCTATCTCATTATCTCATGGCTGCTAATAGTGTGACTGTTATCCTGTCAGTTCATCGTGTTTGCTTCTCTCAGATTAGACCTTTGACAACACCGTTTCACTGGGGAGTCACTCTTTCCTCAAGTATTTTCTTACAAACTCATCTTACTGTGATCTCTCCCTTATCTGAATTCTTATAGCACTATTTCTGAACCAGTTAATCTTATACTTAGGTGTATAGTGTATCCAGTATCTGGTTGGTTGTAATTTTTCTCACTAAAAAATAACTTGCTCACCGCCTTCTATGTGGAAAATGTGTGACTGGGTGATGGAATGATGAAGAAAACATAGCCAATTTTTTCATTGGTGTTAGCTAACGTTTATGAAGTGGCCACTGTGTGCCTGGTACTGTTCTACGCACTTTATGTATAACTCACTTAATCCTCACAGCAACCTCATGGGGTATACGCTATTATTTCCTCATTTTAAACAGGGGAAACTGAAATATAGAGAGATGAAATAACATTTTCCAAATTAGTTAGCCAGTAAATGACATAGCCATGATTCAAACCCGCTTCACCGGCTTCAGAACCCATGATCTTAGCCACTACCACTATATCACCTGGTTGAAAAGGTAAGACAGAGACCTCAATAAGCATATCTTGAGGTATACTGTAAGAGCTTTGTGAGAGGCTTAAAGTGCTTTTACACTTCAGCAGATGGCAAGATCACTTCCACCTAGGAAAAAAAACAAAGGCTTTACGAAGAATTGGGAAGTGGGGTGAGGAGAAACATTGCAGAGAGAGGAACTTGTATGATATAAAGCTCTCTTGAGACAAGACTCTTCAGAGCATATTACCAGGAACAGTGGGTAATGTAGTCTAGCTGAGACAGAACTTGAAATGGTAAATGGAAATAAGTTTGCAAAAGTAGGTTGAAGCCAAATCATAGATCTTGAATGTGAGATGCAGGTGTTAAATCATATTTTGTAGGTGGTGGAGTGATGTTATTGTCGCTTTCTTAGAAATGTTCAGCTGCAGTGGTGTATAAGGTGAAAGGAAGGAGAAGGAGCAGTTAGAAAGTTATTGCAATGGACTGAGTAAGATAACGAAGCCCCGAATTAGGTAACTAGCAGGGAAAGTAGAGACCAGAGGAGAAACCGTATGAATCCTCTTGAATCTTCAAGATTTGTCGCCTGATTGGCTATACAGCAAAGGTGGGAGTGGGGGACTAAAAATGGCTACCAGGCGATTGGAACAGGCAGGCACCATTAACAAAGATAAGGGAATTCAGTTAGGAGGTGATAGATGGGAGAAAGGAAGATATAGTCAGTTTGAGACATGCCAAGTTTATGATGCTGGTGGAAGGGCACATTCAGCAGACAATAAGTGATATAGAATTTAAGAGGTGAGAATTGGAGATGTAACTATTGGAGAAGTTGGCATCCATGTGATAGCTAAGACTAATGTAGGTGTAGAGGAAAACATCTAGGGGACAGACGGAGGGATCAGAACCACCAAAGGAATACTCCCAAAGTAAGGAGAACCAGAAAGATTAAAACAGGAAGTGAGAGAGTGAAATGTAGCAGAGAGGTAAAACAAGATGTGGCAGATTTATCAGCCACATTCATGAAATCTAGCTTGCGAGAACATAAGTATTTATGCTTATGTATACTTGTGCCTTACATAGGCTATTTTATTCCTTTCCCTTAGATTTTTATTTTTCTTTGCTTCCTGTCATTGGCTGTTCTACTTCAAATAATTTTCTGGTCCGCACATCAAAAATCAATTCCAGATTCCTTCATAGCACCTGGAAATCCTAGATTAGCTATGGTATCTACACATGTTATATACATATGGATAAAGCAAGCACTATCTTACAGACTTAAGAGTAAATGTAGATTCGTCCTTGAGAAGCCTGCCTGGGAGATTTCTAGCAACAGAAAAGACTGAGTAGATGTGAATGAGCCCTGCCCTCCAATATAAAATTAAATATTAGGAACAAAAAAATGTAATCATAGCCTTGATTAAAAGAATAAAAAGGAAATCCAGTTTTGTTTTAGTGCCAGTAGCAACAGCCCAAAAGCACAGTCATAAGCAGGAAATGACACCACAGAATATAAGCCTTGGTGCCTGGGGTTTTAATACCTACTTGAGACAAAAATTGTGTCTTTGGGTCCACGGGCGGCTGGAATTGAGTCCCTCGCATAAAGCCTAGTCTCAAAGGATGACCTTCTATGAAAGGAGAATGAGAAAAATTCCGTGATCCAGAAGCCAATGCAAAAACAGCTCTCGACCACAAAACTAAGGACTATTGGAACTCCTGTTGAGGGAATTTTTTTTAAAAACCTCAGTGAAGCTGTGCTCACAGTAAAAATATAAACTTCAAGAGTAGTCAACAGATGCAACAAAGGAAAAAAACTCATTCCAAGAAAAGGAAATAAGAAAACCAATTGGAAAGAGACCATAAAATTAATTATTTTAAAATAAATGAATACCAAGATTAGTTGGGACTGGCTCCGTGGCTGAGTGGTTAAGTTCACACGCTCCACTGCAGCAGCCCAGGGTTCAGATCCTGGGCGCGGACAAGGCACCGCTTGTTAGGCCACGTTGAGGCGGCGTCCCACATCCCACAACTAGAAGGACCTGCAACTAAGATATACAACTACGTACTGGGGGGGTTTGGGAAATAAAGCAGAAAAAAAATAAAATAAAATAAATGATTAAAGAGATAAAAGAAGGAATAAAACTATAATGAAAGAACATGACAGGATAAGAGGAAAAGAGGAGAGAACTTCTAGAAATGAAATGTTTATTGAGATTTTTTTTTTTAATGATTGGATTAAACTGCTGAGTCGAAAATTAATGAATTAGAAGATGATCTGCTCAAATCGCCCCGAATGCAGAGCAGAGGTAAGAGTGGAAAATATTAGAAGGGTTCGGAGGCATGGAAAATAGTATGAGAAAGTACAACATGTATCTATCTAATGGCCATCTCAGAAGGAGAGAATGGGAGATGCAATGTTTGATAAAATAATGGCTGAGATTTTCCAGAATTGACAAGAGGGACAAGTCCTCATATTTGAGAAGTACACAATGTCCTGAACAGGATAAATAAAAACAATCCACATCTAAGCGAACCATGGAGAAACTGTTTAACGTTAAAGCAAATAGAAGATCTCAAAACCAATTACAGAGAGAAGACTAAGGAAAAGCAGTATACTAGCAATTACCTTCTCATCTGCAACAAAAAAAATATGAGAAAAAGTGGGAAAATATCTTCTAAGTGCTGAGAGAAAATAATTGTCAACTTAGCATTTTATGCCTCGCTATATTTTTAGTTGAGAATAAGAAGAAAATAAGATATTTTCAGACAAATTAAGACAACAGTTTGCTATTCACAGACCCTTACTGTGAAGGCTACTAAAGGATATGCTTCAGCTAGAAGAAAATTGAATGTAGAAGGAATTAGAGGGCAGCAAGAAAAAGTTGTGACCCAAAAAGTAAATATGTTGATAAATCTTAAGCATTGGCTGTAAAAGAAATTATTGAAATGATGATGACTAACTTGAAAGGGGTTAAAAATGAGGTGGAACGACAATACATGATAGCTTTCCTTAGAAAACAGGAGAAGGAAATCAGAAAGAAACACTTTAGGATCTTTGTATTTACAATATGTAATGCTAAAGTTGAAGATAGTCATACCCTATTGTCAGGAATCAGCAATTCCACTTCTAAATACATACACTAAAGAAACACATACACATACAGGTAAAGAGTCATTTAAAAGATACTGATTAACTTTAGACTTTGTTAGTGGTTATTTTAAAAATATAGGGGTATCCATTAATAAAACTAAGATGTACAACTTTCAAGCCAATAGATGGAGGAAAAGAGAGTAAGAAAACTTGATTGATAGAATGTAGGAAAGAGCAAGAATAAAAGAAAATGTGGTAAATAAAAAGCATAAATTAAGATAGAGAATAAATCTAAATATTTCAATAATCACAACAATGAAAATAGACTTTTCAGACTGAAAAACTAATACAAAATGCAGCCACATGTTATTTGTAAGAGAAGACATTAAAGCACAATGTCACTTAAAGATTAAAAGTAGAGAGATGGAAAAAATAAGAATCTTGACCCTAATAAACTTTATGTATCTAACAACATAACCCAGATTTACGCAGGACAAAAAATATGCACACTTACCACACCTTCGAGGACCAGATAAGCTCTAACTTATATAGTTTATTCAAATGTAGAGAGAGAGGAAAAGCTCCCAAAGTTCTTTTATGAGACTAAATCTTAATTTCAAAAGTAAATTAAACGTATATTATGAAAAAGGAAAAGTAGAGGTCAATGTTGAACATAGATACAAAAATATCCTCAAAAATGTTAGATACTTGGTCTTTAAAAGCTGTTTTCTAATGTTTTAGATTTGCTTTAAAATAATACAGAAGGAGGAGGTGGGTGGTGGATCCGTGAAACAAGATTGGTCATGTATCAATTAGTGAAGCTGAGTGATGGATACATGAGCATTTATTATATTATTAGTTCTATTTATATGTTAACATTTCTTCATCTTAGTTTTTTCTTAAAGTGTATTAATCAAGTATTCAATAGAATTCAACATCCTTTATACCCAACTGCAAAAATGCAAAACTGTATACTTACCAGTAAAATACTTGAAGCATTCCCTTAAAAATCATCAACATGAAAATAATCCATTTCCTTCCATTCAACATTATCTGGAGAGCCAGTTCATAAGTACTCACTTGCTGTGAGACCTTAGGACCAAAAAAATAAGGTAACTTTCCTAAGTCTCTGGTCTGTTAAAATGAGTATGTTTCTAATACCCACCCAGGAACATGGAATATGGGCAATCCAGCTCAGTTAGCCCGGCCACGCCCAGCCTAGATCAACCATCTCTGAATGTCCCACAGACTCATGCCATAAATAAATACCTGTTATTTTACACACTGAGATTTGCAGTTGTTTGTTTTCCAAAATAACAAACTAATACATCTGGCAAAGTTAAAATTTAGATGTTGGCAAGTATGTAGAGGAAAAACAGGAACTCTCCATTGCTTCTGATGGGAAAGTAAATTAATACAATTACTTTGGAGAACAATTTGGCAATATTTAATTGTAAAGTGGAAGATACCCATATCTTATTATCAGGAATCAGGAATTTCACTTCTAAATATATACACTAGAGAAACACAGATGCATATAGGTAAAGATTCATTTAAAAGATATTCATTGCAGCATTCCAATAGTGAAAAATTGGGAGAAACCTAAATGTCCATCCATAAGGGGAATAAATGGATAAATAAATTATATATTATAGCCATACAATGTGTAGTGGGTTGAATAGTGCCTCCAAAAATTCACGTCCACCCAGAACTTCAGAATGTAATCTTATTTAGAGATAGGATCTTAGTTAAGATGAAGTCATACTGGATTAGGATGGGCCCTAAATCCAATGACTCGTATCCTTTTAAAAAGAGAGGACATGGGACCGCTCCCGTGGTGCAGCGGTTAATTGCACATGTTCCGCTTCGGTGGCCCGGGGTTCGCCAGTTTGGATCCCTGGTGTGGACATGGTACTGCATGGCACGCCATGCTGTGATAAGTGTCCCACATGTAAAGTAGAGGAAGATGGGCACGGATGTTAGCTCAGGGCCAGTCTTCCTCAGCAAAAAGAAGAGGATTGGCCGATGTTAGCTCAGAGCTAATCTTCCTAAAAAAAAAAAAAAAAAAGAGAGGACACCCAGAAACACACACAGGGAAGAAGTCCACGTGGTGACACAGCAGAGGTTGAGCTGACACAGCGACAAGCCGTGGGACACAGAGATTGCTGGCAGCCTCCAGAAGCTGGGAGAGAGCTGTGGGACAAATTCTCCCTCACAGCCTCCAAAAAGAACCGCACCACTAACGTTCTGATTTCGGACCGCTAGCCTCCTGAACTAAGAGAGAATAATTCATCCTGTGCAAGCCGCCCAGTTTGTGGTAATGTTTTATGGCAGCTCTAGGAGCTAATACACAATGAATACTGCATAGCAGTTAAAAGGAATGGACTAGAACCATATGTATCAATATGGGTGAATCTTAAACTTAACATCAGTTGCGAAGAAAGCAGATAGTATAATAAAATTTGCGTAACCCCAGGGCAGACATGAGTGTAGGGAGGAGACTTGGACCTCCAGTAAGCAAGTGGTACTGACTAGACAGAGTGGTTTTGAGCTTTCTTATAAAAATGAGTGAGGTACACTGAGAACTATAAAACATTGCTGGAAAAAATTAAAGAAGACTAATAAAAGGAAAGGCATCTCCTGTTCGTAGATTAGAAGACTTAATATTGTTAAATGTGAATGCTCCCCACAGTGATTACAGATTCAGGGCCGTCCCCATCAAAATGGAATCACAGGGGATCCCCGCTCCCAATAACCAAAACAGTCTTAAAACAGAACTAAAATTCGAGGACTCACATTTCCTGATTGCAAAACTTACTACAAAACTACAGTAATCAGGGGCCGGCCCCGTGGCTGAGTGGTTAAGTTCAAGTGCTCTGCTTCGGTGGCCCAGCGTTTCACCAGTTCGGATCGTGGGTGTGGACATGGCACCGCTCATCAGGCCATGCTGAGGTGGCGTCCCACATGGCACAACTAGAAGGACCCACAACTAAAATATGCAACTGTGTACTGGGGGGATTTAGGGAGAAAAAGCAGGAAAAAAAAAAGATTGGCAACATTTGTTAGCTAAGGGGCCAATCTTTAAAAAGAAAAAAAAACTACAGTAATCAAAATATAGTGTGATACTGGTATAAAGACAGACATGTATACCAATGGGACAGAATAGAGAACCCAGAAATGTCCCTCACATATATGGTCAAATAATTTCCAGCAAGGGTGCCAGGACCATTTGATGGGGAGAGGGCAGTCTTTTCCACAAATAGTGTTGGGAAATGTGGATATCCACATGCAAAAAATTGATGATGGGCCCTTGCTTTACACCATATACAAAAATTAACTCAAAACAGATCAAAGACATAAACATAAGAGCTAAAACTATGAAACTCTTAGAAGAAAGCATAGGAGGAAAGCTTCATGACATTGAATTTGGCCACTTTTTTTAGATATGACAGCAAAAGCATGGCAACAAAAGGAAACATAAGATAAAATGGACTTCATCAAGATTAAAACCTTTCATATATCAAAGGACACTCTCAAGAGAGTGAAAATGGACCAGAGTGGGAGAAAATATTTGCAAATCATATATCTGATAAGAGATTAATATCTAGGATATATAAAGAACTCCTACAACTCAACAACGACAAAAAACAACCCAATTCAAAGAAGAGCAAAGGACTTGAATAGACATTTCTCCAAAGAAGGTATACTAATGGGCAATAAGTACATGAAAAAATGCTCAACATGATTAATCATTAGGGAAATGCAAATCGAACCCACAGTGAGATACCACTGCACACCCACTAGGATGGCTATAATAAGAACAAAAACAAAGGAAGATAGCAAATGTTGGCAAAGATTTGGAGAAAATAGAATCCTCATCAATTACTGGTGAAAATATAAAATGATTCAGCTGCTATGAAAAACAGCTTAGTAGGTCCTCAAAAAAGTTAAACATAGAGTTTACCATGTGACCCACCAATTTCATTTATAGGTATATACTCAACCTAACCCTAACCCTAAATTTATGTTAGAGAATCTTTGTGCAGTCATTATTTCTTATTTTCTACTTTTTTTTTAATTTTATTGAGGTCATATTGGTTTATAACATTGTGTAATTTCAGGTGTACATTATTATATATCAGTTTCTGTATATACTGCATCGTGCTCACCACCAATAGTCTAGTTTTTATCCATGACAGTACATAAGTGCCCCTTTCCTCCTTTTGCCCACCTCCCAACCACTTTCGCTTCTGGTAACCACTAATCTGTTCTCTGTCCACATGCTTGTTTATCTTCCACATATGGGTGATATCATACAGTGTTTGCCTTTCTCTGGCTTATTTCACTTAATAGCATACCCTCAAGGTCCACACATGTCATCGCAAATGAGATGATTTTGTCTTTTTTTACGGCGGAGTAGTGTTCCATTGTGTATGTATATATATATATATGTGTGTATGTATGTATGTATGTATATCACACCTTCTTTATCCATTCATCAGTTGATGAGCACTTGGGTTGATTCCACACCTTGGCTATTGTGAATAGTGAATAATGCTTCAGTGAACATAGGGGTGCATAGATCTCTGTTTTGTTGATTTCATGTTCTTTGGATAAATACCCAGTAGTAGGATTGCTGGATCATATGGTATTTCTGTTTTTTTAATTTTTTGAGAAATCTCCATAGTGTTTTCCATAGTGGCTGCACCAGTTTTGCATTCCCACCAGCAGTGTATGAGGGTTCCTTTTTCTCCACATTCTCTCCAACACTTATTATTTCTTGTCTTGATAATTAGAGCCATTCTGATAGGTATAAGGTGATATCTCATTGTAGTTTTGATTTGCATTTCCCTAATGATTAGTGATGTTGAACATCTTTTCATGTGCCTTTTGGCCATCTGTATATCTTCTTTGGAAAAATGTTTGTCCATATACTCTGCCCATTTTTTGATGGGATTGTTTGTTGTTTTTTTGTTATTGAGTTGTATGAGCTCTTTATCTATTTTGGAGATTAAACCCTTGTCAGATATATGATTTATAATTATTTTCTCCCAGTTGGTGGGTTGTCTTTTCATTTTGTTAATGGTTTCCTTTGCCTTGCAGAAGCTCTTTAGTCTGAGGTAGTCCCATTTGTGTATTTTTTCTTTTGTTTCCCTTGCCTATGTAGACATGGTATTCAGAAAGATGCTGCTAAGACCAATGTCAAAGAGTGTACTACTTATATTTTCTTCTAGGACTTTTATGGTTCAGCTCTTACCTTCAAGTCTTTAATCCATTTTGAGTTAATTTTTGTTTATGGTGTAAGATAAGTGTCTACTTTCATTCTTTTGCATGTTTCTGTCCAGTTTTCCCAACACCATTTATTGAAGAGACTTTCCTCTCTCCATTGTATGTTCTTGGCTACTTTGTCAAATATGAGCTGTGTGTAGATGTGTGGTTTTATTTGTGGGCTTTCAATTCTGTTCCATTGATCTGTGTGTCTGTTTTTCTGCCAGTACCATGCCATTTTGATTACTATAGCTTTGTAGTATATTTTAAAGTCAGACATTGTGATGCCTCCAGCTTTGTTCTTTTTTCTCAGGATTGCTTTGGCTATTAAATACAGAGACCAGATTAGTGGTTGTCAGAGGCAAGGAGTGGGGGTTGGGCAACATGGATGAAGAGGATCTGGAGCTACAAACTTGCAGCTATGAAATAAATTAGTTATGGATGTAATGCACAGTGTGGTGGCTATAGTTAATAAGACTGTTGCATATCTGAAAGCTGCCAACAGTAGATCTTCAAAGTTCTCATCGCAAGAAAAACAATTTGCAACTATGTATCATGACAGATGTTAACAACTTACTATGATCATTTTGCAGTATATACAAATATCAAATTATGTTCATCTAAAATTATTATAATGTTATATGTGAATTATACCTCAATAAAAGAAGATATTAACGTCATAGTTAACTGGATAAAGAGTATAAGGGAACTCCATACTATTTTCACAACTTTTCTTTAAGCCTAAAACCATTTAAAAATAAAAGTTAAAGAATTTTAAATGAAAATGTAAGTTACAGTGGAAGAAAATCTTCATAAAACATACCTGACAAAGATCTTGTGTCCACAAAATACAAAGAACTCTTACAACTGATTAATAGTAAAATAACCCAATTAACAAATGAGCAAAAGATATGAAGACATACTTCACAAAAGTGGATATTCAGTTGGCCAATAAACACATGTAAAGATACTCAAGATCATTTGTTATCTGGGAAATGCCTATTATTGCCACAATAAGATATGTTTTCATTCCCATCAGAATGGTCAAAATTGAAACAACTGGTAGTATCAAGTGTGGGTGAGGATCTGGAGCAATGAGAACCTGCATACATTTAGAGTGTAAAATGATACAACCTGTTTGGAAAAATACTTATGTAGTTTCTCATAAAGTGAAATGTATACTTTCCCCATGACCTAGCAATTCCACCACTAGGTATTTATCCAAAGAAATTAAAACATATGACCACTAAGACAGTTATAAACAAATGTCCATAGCAGCTGTATTCATAATACATAATAACCAAGAGCTGGCAGCTACTCAAATGTCCATCAGTAGAAGAATGGATAAACAAATTGTGATACAAATCTTTTCTATGATATGTGTTATGAATATTTGCTCTCAGTTTGTGGCTTTCCTTTTCATTTTTTAAACAGTTTCTTTAAGAGACCAAAAGTTTAATTTTAGCAAAATCCAAATATTTGTGGTTTTACCATTTTAAAGTCATTAGTTGTACACAACTGGTATTCTGTCACTGAGAGAAGGTTGCCAAAACCTCTGCAGTGAAGGAGTCTCTGAGGGACACTAACAGGAGTGGCTGTTGTTTTACAATTTGGACGGATTCTGGAGTCTTCAGTAGAAGGGGCCCCATTCAAGGAGAGCAGTTTGCAAGTAACAGCGTAAAAGAGCTTAAGTACAATTTGTAAGTGAGAAATATGTTTCCTCCAGAACACAAAAAGCCTAAAAGAAGTTGTGGGTGCTGAGAGAATCAATGGCTGTTTCTTGACAGTGTTGTGGGTGGAGCAGCCCTCAGTTTACCAAATAATTTTCAAGACTTTAACCAAGGTGATGAGGCCTTATCCCATGTCTGAGGCAGTGGCCCATCCCCTTTGTGAGCTCCTTTGTGTTTGTATATCCTGAGCGAGTGTGTCAAATCAATCTCCTTAGAGGAAGAAGTCATCAGTGTAATGTTATCCCTGTGTTCCTGGAGGAAGCAGCACGTAGTTAGGATGTAGTCCTCAAAGACTGTGCGATGACAAGGCTGTTGAGGTACCCTGTGGCGGCTGGGTGCAAGTATCTCGTGTCCCTTTGGAGGTGAGGGCAAACTGCAGTCCAGAGACTGTTGAATAGGCACTGGACACAGCGTGTTCACCAAACCTGTAGGAGCAAAATGTTCACCAGCTGCTGATGGATGAAGTCAGCAATTGCAGTAATATTGGCTATGGGGACCTTAGTGAGGCCCACAGCATTAAGGTCGAGGTAATCTCCCATAAGGCACCATTCATTGTTCCCAAGTTTAAGAGCAGGTCAGATCGGGCTGTTAAATGGCAAAGCAGTGGGGATAATCACCCCTTCTCTAAATGTCTTGTATAGTGGATTTCAATCATCAAAGGCCCTGTTTTAGTTTACGTTGGGCCATGTTAACTATTTTAATGGGGCGGGAGATAGTCCATTTTAAAGTGGTTCCATTTTACCAAGATAATTTGTAAGTGCCAAATACTTAATTTATTATTCATTGCTTCAGAAAGTCCATGACCACTAGGAATATTTTAGGACAAGAGGTTCTGTGGCCATGAGGAATTTAGGCATGGTTAAGGTGAGGTGTACCTGTTGTCCTCTGTATCACGTTGAGTAATCCCCTAAGATTATAGGTGGTACCTTGTTTAAAGTTAGTGGGATCCCCAGTGTAACTGTAATTCAAGCCCCGGTATTGATTAAGGCCTGAAAGTTTGCCAGTTGCTGTATTTCAGCAGATATTAAATTAATTCAGAACCAGTGTTACAGAGGCACAAAAGGCAATCTATGCCTTTTTTATCTTTTTGTTGTATAAATTCTTTTGTAAATTTCAGTTACCAATTGGGGCTAATTGTGCACTTCCGTTTCAGTTTTTGTTTGTTTGTTTCCTCCTTGTTATGGGCTGAGTTCTGTCCCCCTCCATCATACATTGAAGCCCTAACTCCCAATGTGGCTGTATTTGGAGATGGGGCCTTTAAAGAGGTAATTGAGGTGAAAGGACGTCATAAGGTTGGGACCCTAATCTGATAGGACTGGTGTCCTTATAAGAAGAGGAAGAGAGACCAGGGATTTCTCTCTCTCCTCCCACTTACAGAGGAAAGGCCGTGTGAGGACACAGTAAGAGGGAAGCCATCTGCGAACCAGGAGGAGAGCCATCAGGCCAGAAACCAACCCTGACAGCACCCTAGTCTCGGACTTTTAGCCTCCAGAACTGTGAGGGAATAGATTTCTGTTGTTTAAGCCACCAGTCTGTGGTTTCTGTTGTGACAGCCCTAGCAGACCAGTACTTTCCCCTTGTATCCAGGTTTCTTCTCTCTTCTCTTTTTTGTTTTTTTTGGTGGTGGTGGTTACTGGTATACTATACTTCAGGGAAGTCGTCTCTACACTGCTTTTTTTTATGAATTTCTTCCTCCAGACAGCCTCAAATCGTATCATCAGGATTAGGGTCCTTCCCCATGACAGTGGTTGAATTAATGCCTTGAATGCCACAGGGAATGCCATGGGTGTTTTTCCCTATAACCCTGAGGATCCCGATCTTTTTTGCAACCGAGACATAGGCAGCAGAAGCTGCGGAAGCATTTTGTAGGTTCCTTGTGAGCCGTCTGCCTTTAGGATGGTGAATCTCAGTGATTCAACTCTTCAAGTAATGACTGCTCTTCAAATAGTGACTGCTGTTCCTCCACACAAGTGACCACCCAGTGGGCCTGTATATCATGCAGGCTGTAAGTCTTTTCCCCTTGGCCCTCTACAGACAGGGGGCCAACACCTGGTTGAGACACACAACCAGTCAGTCAGACCCAGGATGAATATTTCCCCTGAGTCTGGCATCAGTCATGGCTTATGCTGGAATCAAGACATACAGTTCAGTCCAAGACATTTAGATGGGTCTGAGCTGAGACACACAACCCAAGACCACTTAAAGGGGGGCCCCAATCCCATACTCCTCTCCCTTAAACACCAGTTATTGAAACTTCTGATTGAGGTTGGTTAAATCTATATCAGAGGCTTGGGAGAATTCAGCAATTGCAGCTCAAAGCAGCAGAGCCAGTTAGCAAACTGAAGCAAGAGAAGAAAGATCACCAGTGATGGTGGTCTTCCCTAGACGTCCTGCTCCCAATACCAGTTGTTGTGGCTGCCTTGCAGGGACAGGATAGACCTCCCCTGCACCCAAAATTTGGCTCAGATATCAAGAGTGATGATGTTGGACTGGTCTGTTGGCATAGTGGTTAAATTTGTGCACTCTGCTTTGGTGGCCCAGGGTTCATGGGTTCAGATCTCGGGCACAGACCTACACACTGCTCATCAAGCCATCCTGTGGCGGTGTCCCACATACAAAATAGAGGAAGACTGGTACAGATGTTAGCTCAGGGACAATCTTCCTCAAGCAAAAAGAGGAAGATTGGCAACAGATGCTAGCTCAGGGCCAATCTTCCTCACCAAAAAAAAAGAGTGATGATATCTCACACACACACCAAGAGAATACAAAAAATGGTTTAATATATGTAAGGCTTTCTGGGGAAAACAGGGCAAGCCTCCCGTGTTGGCCCAAAAATTGCTTGCGAGAGTTGGGAAAGGAGACTTGGTTTGGGGTTTTTATTGTTGTTGGGGGTTGTGGCAGGGCTGGGATGAGGAATCTCACACATGGGGAGGGATTTGCAAGGTTTCAATCTCCCAGGCGTTCTTAACTGTTTGCCCACATGTGGGGCACAAGGGGAAGAGAGAAGGGTGAGACTTCAAAGCTATCAGCAATCAAACATCATAAAGTGGAATCAACTCTTTATCACAATATTAGATTGTCATGAGTAGATGATTCTGGTACACGCTGTTTAAGTTAAAATGTGAATAATGTAATATGTGTATCACAGTTTTAAATAACCCTTCACAGATTTTTCCACATGAAATCAAATGCTTGGTAAATGTATGACCTCGATCACGTTTGTTTATCATTCCTCCTTTCTGAATCCCCACCAAAATGAGAATGAAAGAATAAAAAAGGCATAAAGCCTACAGCAAAGAGAATGGCAGAGGCAATTATAGCAGACAGGGAATGTTAATGAAATTTTAGAAGATGGGAAGCGATGGATAATGAGTAGCTACTTAGGTCTTAGCTTTCCCCACTCTGTCCTTGCAGCGGGGAGGAGCCGACTCCTCACAGAAGCCCAGCAAAGGCCGGAATTAAAGGTGTGGGGTGGAATAGGAGGATTGGATAGAAGACGGTGCACAGAGTAGTGAGACATCCCTCCTTCCAGATCTCCTTCCCCAACGTGAATTTGTTACTTAACAGTGTTCTAAGGAAAGGGGTAAAAATGGGCAGAAAGCTTTGTTGAAAAATAGCTTGAAGAACGCCAATCTAAGATTTCACTTATGCGAAGCTCCTGGAACTCCTCTCTCACTCAGCCTCTCTCAAAGAGAGTTTTACAAAAGAATTACGCCCTCATGCTCTACACATCTACTGTACGTGATGAATTAACTTCTTTCCTGGCCTACTTATATACCATCCTTGGGAGAATTGAAAAAAGTCCTCCGAATTTTTTGTGTTTTATGGTTCAGACAAGGAGCCCCAGTTGTGAACTGGTACTCCCAGATGGTAAATCAAAAACAATGTTGCTTTCCTAAGAAAATTACAGAGCTTAGTACTCTCATTACAGATGAGAGATTCTTACCACATCCCCACATTACTCCGTATCACTCACCTGTTGGGCCTGTGCAGTGCATTATCACAGACTTAATTAGAAGTTGGTGCCAATCCCAGCTGTGGTTCTGGATGTTGTCATCCTGGGCCAGCTGTGTCCTTCCACCTGATTTCACATCGCCTCGTAAGGAGGCTGCTCCTCAGGAGTCTTCTCCTCCAGGTCTTACTCTCAGCACTGTTACTGCCCCAGCTCTTGTGGTCCCCCTCCCATACCTTTGTAAATAAGCCCTCCTCAACCGACCAAATAAGCACACAACCAACTGAAGGAAAAAAATTCCTCCAGAAAACAATCCCATTGAAATTGCATCAAAAAGAGTAAAATACCTAGGAATAGGGCCAGCCCTGTGGCCGAGTGGTTAAGTTCGTGTGCTCTGCTCTGGCGGCCCAGGGTTTCGCCAGTTCAAATCCTGGGCACAGACATGGCACCACTCATCAGGCCATGCTGAGGTGGCACAGAAGGACCCACAACTATAAATACACAACTATGTACCAGGGGGCTTTGGGGAGAAAAAGGAAAAATAAAATCTTAAAAAAAAAAAACCTAGGAATAAATTTAAGCAAGGAGGTGAAAGACCTGTACACTGAAAATTGTAAGACATTGATGAAAGAAATTGAAGACACAAGTAAATGGCAAGATATTCTGTGCTCATGGATTAGAGGAATTAATATTGTTAAAATGACCACATACACAAAGCAGTCTACAGATTCAGTGCAATCCCTATCAAAATTCCAATGCCATTTTTCACAGAACTAAAACAATTCTAAGATTTGTATGGAGCCATAAAAGACCCCAAATAGCCGAAGCAATCTAGAGAAAGAACAACAAAGCTGGAGGCATCTTGCTCTCTGAAACTATATTACAAGGCTATAGTCATCAAAACAATATGGTATTGACATAAAAACAGACACATAGATCAATGGAACAGAACAGAGAACCCAAAAATAAACCCACACATGTATGGTCAATTAATTTATGACAAAGAAGTCAAGGATATACAATGAGGAAAGGATAGTCTCTTCAATAAATAGTGTTGGGAAAACTGGACAGACACATGTAGAAGAATGAAACTAGATCACTATCTGAAACCATACACAACAATTAACTCAAAATGGATTAAAGATTTGAATGTGAGACCTGAAACCATAAAAATTCTAGAAGAAACCATAGGTAATCTCTTGACATCATCTTGACAATGACTTTTAGATTTGACACCAAAAGAAAAGGCAACAACAGCAAAAATAACCAAGTAGGACTACATCGAACTAAAAAGCTTCTACTCAGCAAAGCAAACCACTAACAAAATTAATTTGCAACCTTCCGAATGGGAGAAAATATTTTCAAGTCATATCTGATAAGGGGTTAATATCCAAAAATATGCAAGGAACTCATACAGCTCAATAGCAAAACACCAGATAACCCAGTTAAAAAATGGGCAAAAGACCTAAATAGACATTTTTCCAAAGAAGACACACAGATGGCCAACAGGTACATGAAAAGGTGCTCATAACCACTAATCATGAGGGAAACACAATTCAAAACCACAATGAGATATCACCTCACACCTGGTAGAATGGCTGTTTATTCAAAAGACAAGAAATAACAAGTGATGCCGAGGACATGATGAAAAGGAAACCCTCAGGCACTGTTGGTGGGAATGTAAATTGATGTAACCTCTTTGGAAGACAGTATGGAGGGTCCTCAAAAAATCGAACATAGAACTACCATATGACCCAGCAATTCCACTTCTGGGTATTTGCTTGAAAAAAATAAAAACATTAACTCAAAAATACATATGTATACCCATGTTCACCGCAGCATTATTTACAATAGCCAATATGTGGAAACAATCTAAGTGTCCATTGATGAATGAATGGATAAAGAAAATGTGATATGTGTACACATTGGAATATTATTCAGCCACAAAGAAAAAGAATGAAATCTTGCCATTTGCAACAACATGGATGGACCTTAAGGGCATTATGCTAAGTGAAATAAGTCAGACAGAGGAAGACAGATACCAAATGAGCTCACTTATATGTGGAATCTAAAAAAACAAACCGAGCTCGTAGATACAGAGAGCAGATTGGTGGTTGCCAGAGGCAGAGGGTGGGGGATGGGTGAAGGGGGTCAAAAGATACATTTCCACTTATAAGATAAATAAATCCTGGGCATATAATATACAGCTAGGCAACTATAGTTAATATTGTATTGCATATTTGAAAGTTGCTAAGAGAGTAGATCTTAAAAGTTCTTATCACAAGAAAAAAATTCTTTAACCACGTATGGTGACCAACGTTAACTAGACTTAGTGTGGTGATCATTTCGCAATACATACAAATATCAAATCATTAGGTTGTACAGCTGAAACTAATATAATGTTGTATGTCAATTATACCTCAATTTAAAAAAAAAAGAAATCCCTCCAGTAGCTTTGTGTGTCATCCAGAGGAAATGAGCTGGAGTCCCCTCAGCACTCGTGTGATTTCACATCCTTACCTCTCTGGCCTCGACTCCTCCCGCTGCCCCTTTGCTCGCTTGGCTCCAGCCACCCTGGTCCTCTTGCTATTCCTCCAACATCCTAGACCTGCTCCCATCTCAAGGCCTTTGCAATTTGCTGTTCCCTTTGCCTGGAGTAATCTTCCTGTGTTAGTTATCTTTTACTGTGTGCCAAATCACCACAACACTTAGTGGCATACAGTATTTCAAAGAGTAGTGGATCAAGCATCTGTGTGTCCATTTCCCAAAGGGGATTTATTTACTGTTGCTCCCCAAAAAGGAGGTAAAAAGGAACTTAACTGTTTGCATTGTCTTGAGCAGTGTTTCTCAAACTATCTGTAGTGAGGGACCAGGTTTTAAAAGTTTTTCTTTCCCTTTGTTGCTGACCAATCTGGAGTCCTGTTCCACCTACCGAGGATGCAGCTTGCACTTCCTGTGACCCACCGTGCTGGTTTGACAGCACTCCAGCTGGCTTATGTTCTGTTTAAAGGAAGGGTTTCCTCATCCTGGACTTGATTGTTGAGCCGTGTTGAATTGCTGTGAGTTCTAACCCTTACTCTGTTTCTGAGCTTACTTTGTCACAGATGGGTAACAAACAGTGGTTGGCCCCAGCCCACAGACCACACTTTAGAATCACCACTCCAGAGGAGACCTCTCTTTTGGCAAAGTCACTAAACCATAGATAAGGAGACTTTTATGGGCACAGCGTGAAATAATGATTGCTGCTAAAGGGTCACAAATTAGAACAATAGTTTGGGATGAGTTACCAGCTTTTCTTCAAAAAAGTGAAAAGACATTTGAAGTGATTTGTTTTTAATTTTGTGGTTTGTTTTTTTTGTATACAGTTTATCCACGTATATAGTCAAGGGCACTTAACTGTTCAATTTTTTAATTGAAAAGGAAAATTGTATAGCTGAAAGCCAAATGCACATTCTAAAACACAAAATCAGTGTAGAACATTGAATTAGAGGGTGGCAGATTATTAGATTCTTTAGATATACCATCCACACTTTTAGATATACATCTGATATTTTAGCCGGTTGATGATATGAAAGGATATTATTTTTTTTTTTTTTGTAAAGATTGGCGCCTGAGCTAACATCTGTTGCCAGTCTTTTTTTTTTTCTTCTTCTTCTTCTTCTTCTTCTCCCCAAAGCCCCTCAGTACATAGTTGTATATTCTAGTTGTGGGTCCTTCTAGTTTTGCTGTGTGGAAGGTCACTTCAGCGTGGCCTGATGAGTGGTGCTAGGTCTGTGCCCAGGATCCAAACCCATGAAATCCTGGGCTGCCGAAGCAGAGCATACAAACTTAATCACTTGGTCACGGGGCCAGCCCCAGGATATTATTTCTTAAGTAAAATTTCTGAGAACTTATGAGTTGAGCTGAATCTATTAAAAAATGGTTGATTCCGGGGGCTGGCCCCGTGCCTGAGTGGTTGGGTTTGCGCGCTCTGCTGCAGGCGGCCCAGTGTTTCATTGATTCGGGTCCTGGGTGCGGACATGGCACTGCTCGTCGGGCCACGCTGAGGCGGCGTCCCACGTGCCACAACTATAGGGACCCACGACAAAGAGTATGCAACTATGTACTGGGGGGCTTTGGGGAGAAAAAGGAAAAAAAAATGGTTGAATCCAAAATTTTAACTTCTGTAATTATATAAATAACGATCATTAATAGGTCGCTTAGATAGAAATGCAGTCATGTGCTGCATAATGCTATTTTGGTCAACAACAAACCACATTTTGGCTAGTGGTCCCATGAGATTAGTACCATATAGCCTAGGTGTGTAGTAGGCTATACCAGCTAGGTTTGTTTAAGTGAGCTCTGTGATATTGGCACAACAAAATTGCCTGATGACACGTTTCTCAGAATGTATCCCCGTTGTTAAGCGACGCATGACTATATTGTTCATTAGGAAGTTTCAATATCTATTTGTTAGATAGAAATGGATCTTTTATCATTGAAGCATAAAAATACAATAAATAAGTACATTTAAAATTTTTCTTTTAATTGAGCCATAAGTTTTCAGTACCAAATTATATAAGACTTTGTAATTAACATTTTATAGTCTAAAGCTGTGAGGGGAAAAGTGTTTAGAGGTTACTTAAAAAACACTGTGTGCTTCACCCACAGCCTCCACTCCTATCCCTCAAGACTAGTAAGGATTTTCAAAGGCACCAAATCTTTGAACATGGCTGGTTTTATGACAAAAATCTATCCCACAGGGACATTATTTGGGAATACAATTTAAATTTTCATATCAGCTCTTACCTTAGTAGATGTATTTTTGGATCATTACATAAAAATATTGAGTAATTTGAAAACTTTTTATTTTGTATTCAGTATGGAGATTTATTCCCAGAGAGAGGTTTTTCTGATGCAAAATTGGAATGCTTGTGTAGTCACAACAGCTGTCCCCACACCATGTGGTATCTTCCATTACTTTACTGTAGAGATGGATTTTTGGCCCAGTGTCTCAGTAATATTGGACACACATGGTTTTAAGTGGCTAAGCAGTATGCTTATGCATTCATTTGACTTTCACAGCTACAGTTGGCTCCAGATTAGAACAAGGAGAATACATTCACACCACGGCCACCCTCATGGCTGCTGTAGTAGCTGGATCACAGTAGGCTCTTGCTTCTAAAGACATGACTAACCATTGCTGAGGAATTACACATTCACCAAAGCGCCTTACAGCGGTAGGAAAGAGAATAATGAATTGCTAAAAGGAGTCTGTCAAAGATTTCAGATTATGGTCCTAGTTATTATCGATCTAGTTTTTTTTTAATATTAATAAAAATCATGGCTATGAAATAACTATGAAACTAAAAGGAAAGATCCTCATAGCGGATGATTTTTCAGGACATCCAAACATTTGATTTAAAATTTCTCCTTCCCAGAAAAAAAATGAAACTGTACTTTTAGACTCATCTTACTAAGAAGGAATTAAAATCAGATTGATTTTTAATGCCCATTGTTCATATATGCAGCATATTTGGAAAGGCAATCTATTAAAAATAGAAATTCAAGAATTAGTTTACTATGTGAAACAATGGTTTATATTATTGACATTTTAGAAATTTTGTTTGCCCCAAAAATGTTTGTTATAATAAATGCAGAAATAAGATGATTTGATATAATGTGAATTTGTATTGATACACTATATATTTGACTACTATATCTCTGTGCGGTGTCAACTTAATCCTCTTCACAGTATGACTTTGTACTATAAGCTTATATTTAAATTCTTCTTAACTCTTTTGCATTTCTGAAGCCAATTGGTATAGTTATTAAAGTTTCAGCTTTTTAGCAATAAAAATATAATTTCCTTGAAAATCCAATTATGTCCCTTTAAATAATATCTGAATACTAATACTTTTTCCCCTAAATAAAGTAAAAACAAGCATAAAGAAAGGAAGAAAAAACCTTTAGTGTAAATTTTTAAATTATCTGATATGGAGAATTAGATTTCTGATATTCATTAAATATCAAAGAAATCCCGACCATGCCCAGTGTGGGCTCCGTCTTTACAGAGGAGAATTTATGCGTGTATCCTACGGGTTGTACTGATGAATATGTTCGAGGCTTTCAGCTTTTAGTGGATACAAAACAGAATGATTGATAAAATCCTGCCTGCTATTGGCTATTATTTACTGACTCTTAAGTGGCAGGTTGTATTTATGCCAATTTATCTGCTTCAGGGAACATTCTTGATAGCAGAACAAAGTGAATAAAAGTAGTTTGCTTTGCAAATGAATGCAAATGGGAGAGCCTTTCGGAAAGCCCTTTAACTGGGGCAGTGCACTTTGATTATGAGTGAAGCTGCCATTTGGACATGGTGAAAAGAGCACGCTTGAACCATTGATTGGGGGAGACAGTAAAAAGTCAGGAAGGGCCCCGTTAAGCTCGCAGTGAGGCAGGCGGATGTCAGTGTGGTTAGAGCACAGTGGGAGAATGACAGGGAGGATTAGTGTCAGGGAGAAGCTTTGCTGTAGCTGTGGAGATAGTCCCTGGGGTCACTCACCTCTGACTGTTGTTCTGTGCTGATGGTTCTGTAATGCAAACGGCCTGATGTATGCCTGTTCATTATCGGAAATGGTGATTAGAAAAGGTATTTGTCTCAAAGGTTTCCTTCTTTCGTTCTTTTTTTCTTTCTTTTTAATTAAAGGAAAATAAGGTGGGCTTCCTCCATCTCTGCTGACTCCTAGAGCATTGTTTCATACCAGGGTGCTTGCTGCCTCTGGTAGGACTAGTTTAGTGCTAGATTGTAATGTAGCATAATTGCAACACGGTTATTTGTTATTTGATAATAGTTTCTTTTGCTTTGCTCTGCCTTGGGTTTGACCAAGTGGCAGTGCTGAATAAAAGGCAGAGAATATGCTTGCTTTTAGAATGTTTGCTTTTGCAAAAAAGATGTTATAATCTGTGACGTATTTTATTATCCAATTTAATCATTTGATCAACTTTAGAATCTATTTCCCTTCTCAGAACTGAAACATTGCTTTGCATGGACTTGATGGTTTAAGTCTTGGTCGCAAGAGTTTCTAATTTTATTTCTATTTACAGGTTTTAATAAGGCTAGCATTTGATAAGTTAAACTTCTTGAAAATACGTGATGTTTAGAATTAGATATTGTTAGGTAGAATGAATAAGAA
Source organism: Equus przewalskii (assembly GCF_037783145.1). Classification (NCBI taxonomy): domain Eukaryota; kingdom Metazoa; phylum Chordata; class Mammalia; order Perissodactyla; family Equidae; genus Equus; species Equus przewalskii. Next base: position 13,187,076 of record NC_091860.1, read on the forward strand.
ATCTATCTTTGTCTCAGTTCTGATTCTAAATCAGTACATTTACTTGTTCGTACTTTCATTTATGCTTGTAAGGCTTTTTGCTTTCTTTAAAATATAATTCTTCTTAAAACTTTGACTTTTTATAGTAATCTTTATGAGGCATTTGTGAGCAGCAGTGACACAATGCATTTCGTAGGCTTTGAGGATGGTTCCTCACTTTAATGCAAAACTGAATTTTTTTTTCTTTAATGTCCTCAAAAGCCTGGCCTCACAACATTTCTGCCTTCTTATTTAGTATACATGGGAAAACTTAAAAGGCTGCTGGAGCTTTGCATTCTAATGTTAAATATGCAGCTCAAACCTTTATCCAAACTGTCAGATACATTTTAATATTGTTTTTGCAGAAAGCATATTGCCAATAGTTTGTTTCACAGGCTCATTCAATGTTTTAGCAAAATTCCCTAAATTATCTTTTTTTTTCTTTAATGTTTTTCAGGCACCTGAATGGACAGAAGAGGACCTCAGCCAGCTGACAAGAAGTATGGTTAAGTTCCCAGGAGGGACCCCAGGTCGATGGGAAAAGATTGCCCATGAATTGGGTCGATCGGTGACAGATGTGAGTTCCCTCAGATTTGCATTGTATGGAGGGTGACAAACCAGAACAAGCCAACTCTGTGGAAGGCAGACATAGATGCCTCCGACATTATCTTTGGAGAAAGGCTGCAATCCGTTTAGGACCTGGAAGTGAACCATTAATGAAATAAGTAAGAAGCAGATGTCGGCCAGTCCCCTGGTCCACAATTAACAGCTGTGTGAGGAATTCTAGTGTTTAGAGACTTAAGCTACTGTAACCAAGTCACATAAAAACAATGCTAGTTTTTGTGTTTAGAGTGACCCCTTTGGAAATAGTTCTCAGGCTGATCAGAATTAGAGAAGTTATATTTCAGCTGGATCTTTTTAGCGTTGAAGTAGTTTGCTATTGGTATTTAGACAGGTGGTTTGCATTGATTAAATGAGCAATACTCCTATAATGTTTGTGTTTTTATTTCAAGGATGATGCCTATCGTCCATTTTGACAAGTTCTTTAACCAAAAAAAAAAAATATATATATATACGCAACAGACACACACACACACAATCACACGTGTGATTGTGTGTGTGTGTGGTTGTGTGTACATGACTGGCCATACCTAATGCTTAAAAGACACGGTGTTTACCTGGAAAGTTTTAGATTTCATACTTTGGGTGCTTTTATTCAGGAAATTTAGGGCGGAGAATTACAGAAGCACCCACCACAGCGCCTGACATGGACTAAATACTCGGTAAATGTTTACTTGAAGGTGATGAAATCTTTATTTTCCTCAACGTGATCCTTATTCTCATAGATGATGGGAAATATTCTTTACTAAACAAATTCTTTACCAAATTTACCTTAAATAAATCTTATAGATCTAAAATATTGAAGGGGTTACTAAAAGCAAAGATTCAAATGTCCTCTTCAATTCTGTCAGGATACCTTTGGGTCTTTTTGGGTAATGAACAATTTTAAAACCCTGCAAAATGGTTAATGAACACAACTTCCAAAAAAGAAAAAAAACAACTTGTTACATACATGCTATAAGTTATTTTTCATAGTGAACTTCCACTTTTTTAGGAACAAACTAATAAAACATATTGTTGTCAATTTTTTTTTCCTTTTTCGGGGGAGATAGCAGCTGCTTGAGAATTTTAAATTCTTTATATGAATGTTTTTACTACCACATAGGTCTTTTTTCAAGCACATTTAAAAGATTACTATTTAAATTTTTGTAAGATGTTTTGCATTATTTTGGCTTCAGAGTTAATGTCTGATCATGTGGAAAAATAGCTTTCATATCTTGTAACAAATTTTTTTTTTTGCTGTGTTTTGTGAGGAGACCAATTATCTTAGGTGACTGGAGATCCATAAGGATACCCATTCTTCTGCTAAGAATGTTACTGGGGTGTACGTTTTATTATCTTGTTTCAAGGTTGTTTGTAAAAGATAAGTTAATAATGCCTTATAAGTAAATACCTGCCCAAATTAAAGATATTCCAAGGTTACTGATGTTTTAAAAGTACTATGACCCTCTAATTATTCAACTACTGTTAATATAACGATTAACAAAAATTACTAAAGTAATTTTTAGAAAGTTATAAAACAAACATTGGCATAAAAGGGCCCCAGAACTTTTAGTTCAATTGCCTAAGGAGAAAGAATAGATCGCTAATTTAGTGACTCCTTTGAGACGGCACTGCCATTAATTTTTTAAGTAATATTTCTATGAGACCTTACAGTTAATAGTGCCAAAACCAGATGGGGAATGGAGTAGAGCGATATTTTAAATTAGTTTGTTGTCATTAAAATCTGGCTAAATTTTTATCTATATTTTTAAGAGGAGAGAGGTGAAAGTTGAAATGCTAAGAACATATGTGATATGACCAACGGCGCCTGGAGGTGGGTAGTTAGTGTCACAGATCTGGGAAATCCATACGCACCTTACAAGAGCAGTCTTAGCGCAGTCCTGGTGTGGGCAAAGACGTCTTTCCAAACTTGGGCAAATTCATCCCATATGTTTCCATTTTTCTTCTTCTAGACTCACCCAAGGGAGAATGATTCCATGTCTGTAAGAGATGTTTTTTTATCATGGAATTAGCAAACATAACTTTTTTTTTTTTTAGAGATTTTATTTTTTCCTTTTTCTCCCCAAAGCCCCCCGGTACATAGTTGTATGTTCTTCGTTGTGGGTCCTTCTAGTTGTGGCATGTGGGACGCTGCCTCAGCGTGGTTTGATGAGCAGTGCCATGTCCGCGCCCAGGATTCGAACCAACGCAACACTGGGCCGCCTGCAGCGGAGCGCGCAAACTTAACCACTCGGCCACGGGGTCAGCCCAAACATAACTTTTTGAGATTTTCTTTTTCCTCCAAGTATTAGGTTCTATTTTCATAATACCAAAAGTACCTTGGGAATAAATATTTAATAAACCTAAACATTTTTGGCACCAAAAATGCCACTGTAACTTTTCTTCTCTGTCAGTATATATATAGACTCACACTGTATTTTCGTATTGTGAGCATCATCTCCGTAGCTGGACTATACGTTCCATCTTAGTAACTACACACACACACACACACACACAACACACACACTCTCTCTCTCACACACACTCTCTCACACACACTCACTCTAAATCACTCTCTCTAAAAGAGAACAGGTGTCTGAAGCTTCCCATAACTCATTTAAGTGAACACACAGTGAATTACATTGAAGCAGCTGAAATGGGGTTGCTAATACAGTTCCTCTGGTGGAATGTTGTCAAAGTTTACCACACTCCGGAAGATCACTTATACTTCATTTTGGCTTGTGGTGTTAATTAGATTTGTTTTCATTAAGTGTTTGATTATGAAAAAGCAACCAAGTTCGGTTTGCTGTCATTGGAACCTCCGCACGCTGACCTGATCGCCTGGGCCAGTTCCCCCAGCTCTGCACATCTGTTCTTTGACCCGTTTTCCTTGCTAAATTTGTAGCTTTAGGCTTAGTTCTCTTTCCTTCGAGAAACAATTGACCTTTTTTGGGGAGGGGTGAGAGTGTGCCTGTGTTGGGATCTATGTTATTTATTCAGGTTGACAGATTATAATAAAAATCCTATTTTATTCCTCAATTAAGAAAGGTGCTGTCATAATTAACAAGTTGAATTACTAAATTCTCCTCTGGATAAGTACAAGCAATGTTATTAGCTTTGCAAAAGATTAATGCAAACTATATTTTAACTCAGATATACCTAAACTGTAAGACTTACTTTATTATAGATTAAATATTTTAAATGTTACTATATGCCTTTCAGCAAATAATTTTGGTACCCACAAAAGACACTCAAATTGTAAAAACAACAGAGGAAACAAAAACTGTCTGGCGTGTAAAACCAACTTTAATGTGATTATTAACTGCAGGTTTTCTGAATTAAGGTCAGGGAGCCTCAGATTTCTGGCTTGTGAAGTAATATCATTCTCTGGCCTGAAAGGATGTAAACTGATTCTGCTTCTCTCCGTGGCCACTAATCCCTTGCATTCTGGTTGTGATAACAGACTGATTGGAGATTTTCTGCCTGTTTGGAAAAGGCCCAGGTAGGCAGCAAAACAAAAGACAGGTGGGTAGATTTAGACAGACTTGTGTAATTAGCTTAGTGCCACAGTGAGAGGTAAGAGGTGTGGAGTTAGATGAGCGCCCCCGTATGCGAATGAAAAAGTGGGGGAAGATAATAAAATTCCCAATTTTGTTTTATGTTGCTACAACTAGAGAGCAGATAGAGGAGATACCTTTTGGGGGAAATTTATGTTATTGTGGCAGTTGTTTCAGAAATCTGTAAGTGGACTCTTCAATGGAAAATAAACTTTATGGTTTATCAGGGAACTAAATATATAGCAATCATTTGTGCAAATATGTTATTGCTATTACTTTTAGAGTCAGACTAGTCCTACACAATTATAAGATGACGGGGATTATCCTCTTCATTTTCTCTCTTCATCCTCACCGCCCTCTGAACCAGCCTCCTGCGTTGGCCGTTCTCTTGCTCTGAGCTTGACCCCAAACTCCTCACCCTCCAGACCTCTAAAGATATCCCAGTTTTAGAGAGGAATGGGGCCTTCATCCCCTTCTTGCTAGATGAGTCACCAGATAATCTAATAACCAATTTTCAATCTGATGTTAATAGATAATAATCACTTAATGTGTTACCAAATCTCTCTCTCTCTCTCTTTGTCTCTCTCTCTCTCTCTCTCTCTCTCTCTCACACACACACACACACACACACACACACACACACACACACTTTTATTTTAATAGAAGCCTTCAGGTTCTCATTCAAGAAAAGAATGATTGATGTAAGAATTTCAGGCAGTGTGATTGCCTGTCCGAAGGAAGGAGAAGGCAGAATGTCATTCTGAGGTTGTAGGACCTTTTGGTGTCCATCAAAGAAAACTACGTAATTAATTCCTAATCTGTGCATTGGCCTGGTTAGAGCTTTGCTGCATATTCTATGATTTCTGGGCCACAGGTTTGTAGATTTGCATTCCATGTCATCATTTCTATTTCAGCAGTGAGCAAAATCACACATAGGACAGCATTATAAATTACATATTGACTACCTAAGAATAACGTTGCAAAAATCAGTTAAGAGATCAAACTGACAATTTTATTTTTAACTGTTTTAAGTGATATTGAGTATTCCATCATTCATTCTCATAGTATTTTACATCTTTCGAAACATTTAAACATACATGTTTAACTTGATCTTCACAACAGCATTGGGAGGTAGATAAGCAACCATTATTTATCCCTATTTTACAGTTGAGTAAACTGCTGCTAAGATATTTGTTCAAGGCGACACAACTATTGGTGGAGTGGAGACACCACCAGCTATTTTTACTCCTCATCTGGTATGTTCTTATCACTACTTAATGCTGTTGTATTGCTGTGTGTATGAAAAACCCTTTGACTGTGTCTAGAGACTTTTATCATTAGACCTTTTTTGGTAAAAGTCTATTTTCGAAAACAAAGAAAGAAACTTTAAAAAATACACTGAAGTAAAATTTTTTTTCTGATCAATCATAATAAAACATGACTTTTATAAGCATTTTGTTATATATCATTTTAGACTTTAGTCTTGCTGTATAGCATACGACTATACATAACTTTAACTGTATTAATCTGTATCACTTCACTATGAAACATGAACTTCTTTCCAAGACAATAAATAAGATCCATATCATTTTTCTAAAAACATATATAAATACTCCATGTTGTCTTGATATATTTAAGGAGGGTCCTGCTGATTGTCATTTAAATTGCTTCCTTTTTTGCAACTTTTCTGGGATGTCTAATTTTTTTCTTTTTTCATTCATCTTTCCACTTCTATCTGTTTTCTTAACTTGTATTCCTAGAAGTAGAGCTGCTTGGTTCAAGAATATGCATGTTTTGGGGCTGGCCCCATGGCCAAGTGGTTAAGTTCTGCGAGCTCTGCTTTAGCAGCTTGGGATCACAGGTTCAGATCCCGGGCACAGACCTACACCACTCATCAGCCATGCTGTGGCAGAAACCCACATACAAAATAGAGAAGGATTGGCGGGGATGTTAGCTCAGGGCTAATCTTCCTCAAGCCAAAAAAGAGGAAGATTGCCAACAGATGTTAGCTCAGGGCTAATCTTCCTCAAAAATAAAAGAAAAAAAGATACATGTTTTTAGAACGTTTGCTGGCTCTAAAATTGGCCTCCAGAGGGGTTGTAACAACATACAATGGCACTGGTAGTATATGAGAGAGACCACTTCCTCCTAGACTCATAAACACTAAACGTTATTTCTTGTTTTCCATCACTGCCGGTCAAATAAGTGAAAAACGCTATAGCACTGATTTTTGCAACTTACCTCCTTACTTGTTGGTCTTATTTCAAATAGAGTTTGTGTTAATTCATTAGAACTTTATGATAGTCCTATCTTCTGCAAATAATACTTTGCTATTTTCTTTATATCTTATTTTGTTATCTTATTCCATTGTATTAGCTAGCAATAAATGTTATATTATGATAATAGTGATTAGAGCAGACTTTTTTGCTCAACATTTTAATAGGAAAACATAATGGTTGGCTATTAATATTAGTCATTGATATGAGAGATATATTATTATTTTTTTTCTTAAAGATTGGCACCTGGGCTAACAACCGTTGCCAATCTTTTTTTTTTTTTTTCCTTCTGCTTTACCTCCCCCAACCCCGCCTGTACGCAGTTGTATATCTTAGTTGCATGTCCTTCTAGTTGTGGGATGTGGGATGCCGCCTCAACGTGGCCTCACAAGCGGTGCCATGTCTGCACCCAGGATCCGAACCCTGGGCCGCCACAGCAGAGCACGTGAACTTAACCACTCGGCCACGGAGCCAGCCCCAAAAGATATATTATTATGCTAGGGAAATTTCCTTCAATTTAATTTTTCCAACTCTAATTTATTACAGTTGTGTTCAGGAATGGATGTGAAATTTTAACAATGTTTTTTTAAACATCTCTTGACATGATCATATAATTTTTCTCATATGACCTGATGAGAATGAATATATTATCAAGGTCTCTTTTTTGTATTTCCAAGATAAACTTTACTTGGCCATATAATATTATTCTTTTTATAAGCAGCTGGATTTTATTTGTTAATAATTTATTTAGAATTCTTGCATTTATATATATAGGTAAGAATGTTATAGAATTTTTGGTGTCTCGTTATTTGGATAACTTTAGGTAAGGTTCTACCAGCCTTCTAGCATCTGAGAGTCAAGAAAATATTAAATTCATAAAACAAAGGACAAAGGAAAAGATGCTATGAACAAAAAGGATCAGAACCAAAAAAAAAGTATCCAAACAAATGAAGTAGAATGTTTGAAAGTTCTCCTCGGGAAAATTGTCCTATAGGGCAGAGTAAAAAGATAAATAATTTAAAAATATTATAGAAAAGATAAGAAAAACAGAGAATCAGCTCAAGAGGTCCAAATCTGATTAAAAGGAGTTCCAGTGACACAGAGAAAACAGACGCAAGAACATTCTTCGGTAAATAATACAATGAAGTTTTCCAGGATGTGGGAACACCTGAGACCAATTTGTCAGAGCCTTCCAAAGTCAAGTAGGATACATGAAAAGATCCCGGGAAAATTTATGACCACTGAGACTACAGAGAAGAGCTTTAAAGCTTCCAGGGAGAAGAAACCTCCGAAGTAAGGCAAATTGGAGTGCCGTAGACTGCTTAGCAGTACTGGGCCCTGGGAGTCAGGGAACAATGCCATCACGGTTCTGCGTCTAGAACGGACCAAGTGTGCTGATCAGGACATGGGGTGAGGACTCGTGCTGTTTCTTAGGAAGTTTCCTGAGATTGTACTCCAGCAAAAAAGAGAAATAAATCAAAAAAGAGGAAGACGTGGAATCCAAGAATAGTAGATCCAGCCCAATGAGCAGACAGCCCAAGACCCTGCGGTGATCCAACCGGTCCAGGGTGGAACAGAAGAACGAAGGACTGTGGGAGGACAACCCTGGGAAGAGGGAGATTTTGTAGACTAGGCAGTGTGGCTGAGAACTTGGAAAAAGTTATATATATGGGAAAAAAGGCAACTAAAACCTCCACAAACTACAGAAAAGCATACAGAAAGTCATAGTCCAAATTTAAGTATACTAAAAAGTGGAGTGATAGAGCAAAAGAATTGGATATTGAGAACATTCTCCTTTGAGTGGCACAAGAAGTCTGATCACAGCGTAGTACTTGGGTCTACAGTGAGTAATATTTGCCAGATCAAAATTATGTAAGATCTTACATGACGCCTTTGCATATTCTACACATTTTCTATTTTTACAGGTGGTTTTTCAGTTTTTAAAATCAACAAGTTGTGGAAGACTATGGCAAGTTGTCCACCAAAATATGTCCTCCCTTTCTCTAGTAATAGATTTGTAGTCAGGCACGTGTTAGCCCAGCAACACTGCACGTCCATGCACACCCCCCCAACCCCCCAGCTCTGCTGTGGCTCAGCCACTCTTTTCTTTGCAGAGGAGCATAATTGAAGTACCGTGTGCTCATAGGAGCTCTGACTCACTTTCCTCTTCCACTGGGGGGAATACCAGTTTGCCTCCAACTAAGCTGCAGCGTGCAGGCAGAGACAGTTGCCCTAAAGAGTGGCGGCAAAGCACGATGGAAAGACCTGAATGGATGGAGTAAAAGAAAAATTGTAGATAGCGACAAGTGCTATGAAGAAAAAGCAGAGTAAGAGACTAGAGACTGAAAGGGTCATAATTTAAAATGGGGTTCTGAGGAAATTCCTCTCCAAGAGGTAATATTTGAGTAGGGACACAAAGCAAGTGAGGGAGCAAGGTTGTCTGAGAAAGAACATTCTGTGGAGAGGAAAGCAGCACTTACAAAGGCTTTGAGGCAAGAGCATGCTTGGGGTGTGCAGAGCCCAGCAAAGAGGTCAGTATGGCTGACAAGGAGTGAGTAGGAGGGGATTACAGAAGATAAGGCCAAGAGGTACTGGAGGTACTGGATTTGGGGGCTGACCCAGTGGCATAGTGGTTAAGTTCACATGCTCCACTTTGGCAGCCCAGGGTTCACAGGTTTGGATGCCTGGTGCAGACCTGACACCACTCCTCAAGGCACGCTGTGGCAGCATCCCACATAAAATAGAGGAGGATTGGCACAGATGTTTGCTCAGGACCAATCTTCCTCACCAAAAAAAAAAAAAAAAAAAGATTTTAGATTTTACTCTGAGTGAGATGAGAAAGCACTGGAAGATTTTGAGCAAAGTAGTACAAGATCTCAAAGGGTCATTCTGACTACTTTGTGGAGAAGACACTGTGGCAGGGAAAGAGTGGAAGCAGGAAGGCAGGCCAAGTAAGAGGCTATTTCAGTTGTCCTTGCAAAAGGCACTAGTAGTTTGGACCGAGGGTCATTGGTAGAGGTTGGAAAAGAGGTGAATTCAGGATATAATATACCAAACGCATGTTATTTATTTATATGTACTTGTGACCATTAGAAGAACTGTGAAAAGAAATTAAAGAAATAAAATATTTTACCATTATCTTTCCATGTCACTATATATAGGCCTACCTCATTCTTTTTAAATTTTTTTATTATAAAAGCTTTATTGATTTACAGAAATAGAAAAAAATCCTAAAATTTATATGGAACTGCAGAGGACCCCAAATAGCCAAAATAATCATGAGAAAGAAGAACAAAGCTGGAGGCATCACACTTTCTGATTTCAAAATGTATTACAAAGCTTCATTAATCAAAACAGTATGTTACTGGCATAAAGAAGACAAATAGAAAGTCGAACAGAATAGAGAGCCCAGAAATAAATCCACACATATACAATCAAGTGATCTCAGCAAGGGTGCTGAGAATACACAATGGGGAAAGGATAGTCTCCTCGACAAATGGCGTTGGGAAAACTGGATATCCACAGGCAAAAGAATGAAATTGGACCGTTATCTCACACCATGCAAAATGTCAACTCAAAATGGATTAAAGACAAACATAAGACCTGAAACCGTAAATCTCCTAGAAGAAAATAGGGGGAAAAGCTTCATGATATTGGCAATGATTTCATCGATCTGGCACCAGAAGCACAGGCAACGAAAACAAAAATAAGCAAGTAGGACTATATCGAACTAAAAAGCTTCTGCACAGCCAAGGAAATAATCAGCAGAGTGAAAAGGTAACCTACAGAATGGGAGAAAATTATTGCAAACCATATATCTGATAAGGGATTAATCTCTAAAATATACAACATTGCACTTATAGTTAACAATATTGTACACTTAAAAATTTGTCGAGAGTGGGTCTTACATTATCTGTTCTTATCACACACACAAAAAAGCTTTATTAAGGTATAATTTACGTAACATAAAATTTACCCATCGTAAGTGTACAATTCAGTAATTTTTAGCAAATCTGTAGAGTTGTGTAATCACCACAATGCAGTTTTAGACATTTTTCAGCACCCAAAAAGTTTCCTCAACTCAGTTTGCGGTCCTTTCCCACTCCCATTCTCCAACCCCAGGCAACCACAGATATTTTGTCTTCATGTGTAAATTTGCCTTTTCTGGACATTACGGGTGAATGGGACCGTATGGTACTTATCCCTTTGCATCTGGCGTCTCTCACTCAGCAAAAGTAGTTTGAAGCTCCTCCTGAATAGCGTGCATCAGCGGTCCACTTCTTTGTATTGCTCAATAGTAGAGGTAATACCACATTTTGTTGATCCATTCTCTAACAGTTGGCCGTTTGGATTATTTCCACTAAATTTTGGCTGTTATGAATAATGCTGGTGTGATTATTTGCATAAAGTCTTTGTATGGATGTGTTCTTATTTCTCTTGATTAGAGTCCTACAAGTGGAACTGCCAGGTTATATGTTGTTTATGTTTAACTTTGTAAGAAACAGCCAAATTGTTTTTCAGAGTCACTTGTACCATTTTACACTCTTACCAATAACACATGAGGGTTCCGGTTTCTCCATATCCTCACCAACACTTGTTTTTCCCTTGTTGTTTTTGTGTTTTTCATTATAGCCATTCTAATAGTAGTGCTATGGCATCTCATTGTGGCGTTGACTTGCATTCCTCTAGGAAGTAAGGATATTGAGCATCTGTTCCCGTGCCTCTTAGCCATTCCTGTATCTTATTTGGCAAAATATTCAAGTCTCTTGTCACATTCTAATTTGGTTGTTTGTCTTCTAATTATTGAGTTGTAAGAGTTCTTTATATGATAATACAGGCTCAAGTTCTTCATCAGAATTATGATTTACAAATATGTTCTCCCAGTCTGTGGCTTGTCTCCAGTTTGTTAATGGTGTCTTATGAAATACAAAAGTTTTTATTTTTAATGAAGTCCAATTTATCAATTTTTTTCTTTTATAGATTATGCTTTTTAGTGTTGTATCTAGAAACTGCTTGCCTAACCCAAGGCCACAAAGATTTCTTCCTACATTTTCTTCTACAAGTTTTATAGTTTTAGATCTTACATTTAGGTCTGTGGTCCATTTTGATTTGATTTTTGTGTTTGGTGTGAGGTAAAGGGGAAGTTCTTTTTTTTTGCACATGGATATCCAGTTGACACCACTTGTGGATAGGCTGTCCTTTCTGCCATTGAATTATCTTGGTGCTTTTGTCAAAAAATCAATTGGCCGTAAATGTAGGAGTTTATATTCTCTCAATTCTATTGCCTTGATCAGATGCCTATCCTGGACAATACCACACTGTGCAGATTACTATAGCTATATAGTAAAATTTGAAATTGGCTAGTACAAGTATTCCAGCTTTGTTCTTTCATAAAATGATTTTGGCTGTCTAAGTCCTTTGCATTTCCGTATAAATTTTAGGATCAGTTTATCAGTTTCTACAAAAGACCTTTTTGATGGGGATTGCATTGAATCCATAGGTCAGTTTGGAGAGAATTGCCATCTTAACAATGTTGAGTGTTCAAGTCCATGAACACGGAATGTTTGTCCATTTCTTGACGGCTTTCATTTCTATCTGCAATGTTTGTTGTTTTCGGTGTACAAGTCTGGTACTTCTTTTGTTAAACTTATTCTTAGTGTCGTAATCTTTTTGAGGCTATTGTGAAGGAATTGTTTTCCTAATTACACTTTCAGATTGTTCATTGCTAATATTTAGAACTACAGTGGATTTTTGTATCTTAGTCTTGTATCCTGTGACCTTGCTAAATGTTAACAATTTAACAGTTCTATGGGTACAGAACTCATCATTAGATCTGGAATGAATTTTCAGGAGACTCTTATGGGTGGGAAATGTTAGATAATGTGCCTGCATTTATATAGTAAACAACTTAACATGCATTAACATAGAATTACTGTTTTCTCCTAAGCTTGTCATACTGTTAGAACCCAGACATCAGGTGGTCCCTGTTTGCCTTTCAGAGATCCAGGAGTACTTGTCTAAGACCATCAGTGACTCCACTGACTGGTAAAGTCTGAAAATCTTCCCAATATCCATGTTAATTTCCAAGGCTTATACTCTTCTTCCCTCAAATACCTGCATCCCATGTGTCCTCTTTGTACTGTGCTATATTGAGTTCCTCAAAAAGGACCCACTCATACAGAAGCGTTAATGAGCAGGGATGGTTCTAGGTTAAATGGAGCCTGAAGCTCACACAATGATCAGCATTCCTAGTAATTTTGTGCAGTAAATGGAACACCCTATAATAAGCAACTTAAAAATCCATATTAAACATTACTTCTATCCACTGCCCTTCTTGGTCATGCCATCTCCAGTTGCTTTTCTCTCTTATTCTTATCGTCTTTCTGGCTTTTTCCCTCCTCTCTCTTCCATTTTCCCCTCACTTTCTCTTTTCCAGATTAACCCTCAACCTGTGCTCCAAATTCTTTCATCTGTGCTGCAGAGTAGTTTGCTCCTTCCTCTGACATCTAGGTGGCAGGACTTAATGACACCAAGGCCCAGGAGGGCAGTGGGAGCATTCAGCTTCTACTTGAAACACCTGCCAGAACATCCCTTCAACAAAGACAGCTTTATTTCTCAGAGAAATTCTAGAACCATCTATTAATAATTTTGTCTGCCTGTATTCCCGTGTCAAAGGGCCTTGAGGGCTAATTTGAATGTTCTACCAAAGGAACAGCAACTACGTGCAGACCCTTGACAGAGGATGTTCTTCTTTTTGTCTGGCACAGTTGTCTTTTTCCACAGAAGACACAGCTTAAGGAGGAGCAAATAGAATAGTAGAGAGAAAGGAACAAGATAGCCACCTAGCCTGCCGGATTCTGTGAACCCGTGCACATCAACAGGATGCCAGTTAATCACTGACAGATCTCTCTGACACACATTGGGGAAACTGAAGTACGAAGGGCTTGAGTCTTTACTAAATTCACCCAGTTGGTGATTGGCAATAACTCAGGTAAAGTCCTACAGAATTGGCCTTCTTGAGAGGTGAGACCAAACTCCCAAACTGTCAATATGCAAGCCTGTTTTGTATTACTCTTTCCTTGCTTTAGCCAATATTGATTTAGAAGCAAAAGACTTTTTTAAAGCAATAAACAATGCTTATAAGCATATTCCTAATTAATTTGAAATCTATTGAACAAGTATGCAAGGAAATAACCAGATTGGAAGCCCCTTGGGGTGTATAGGACCAAATTTTATATATACACCACTGGTACAGTGATACACAAAGCCAATATTTAATAAACTTTTGGTAATTTAATTGAATTGAAAGATTAATAACGTCACATCTAGTGAATACAATTTTCGTTTTGCTAATATAATTTTCTGTTACTTTCATCAGTGTTTTTCACTAAAGGAATGAAACCTATTTTAGATATTTTGTTCATTTACTCCACCCTAACCCATAGGTCCAAGATTTGATCATAGAGCCCCTATTTTGTAAGAATGTAAGAATTTTAAAGGTAAATTTAGGTATAACTATATTAAGAAGGATTATAAAGTGTGTTTTGCTTAGAATCAGAACATGGTGAACCAAATTTTCCTACAATTCTACAATCCATGTAACTATTAATACACATGTGGATAGAGTGTTGCCCAAAGGCCCACCTAAGCCAGTAACCCACAGTATTATTTGTTCAGATACTGAGGAAGAAGAGAAGCCTCATCTCTGAGACCTATATAGGAATATGTCTTCTCCCAAGAGGTGGCTAGAAAAATGTCCTGAATATAGCTTGTCACAAACCTACATTAAGTCAGAGACCATATCTTCTGCAATTGCGTGGGATATAAAAACAGAATGAATATGTGAGAAAAATAACACTAAACATTCAAGACTAAACTGGCACCCATGTTATTGATGTCATCTAGATCTATAGGAGAGAGACAGATTTGTTGATGACCATATCATCTCCAATGTCATCTCAATTTGCAGATGACATGATATTATCATGATATTATATATAGAAAACCCTAAAGACTCCACCAAAAACTGTTAGAACTAATAAAGTATTTCAGTAAAGTTGCAGGATACAAAATTAATACACAAAAATCAGTTGTGTTTCTATACACCAACAACAAACTATCAGAAAAATAAATTAAGAAAACAGTTCTATTAACAATAGCATCAAAAAGAATAAAATACCAGGAATAAATTTAAGCAAGGAAATGAAATATCAGTACACTGAAAACTATAAGACATTGATGAAAGAAATTGAAAAGGACACAAATAAATGGAAAGACATTCCATGTTCATGGATTGGAAGAATTAATAATATTAAAATGCTCATACCACCCAAAGCAATCTACAGATTCATTATAATCCTTATCAAGATTCTACTGACATTTTTCGCAGAAATAGAAAAAGCAATCCTAAAACTTGTATGAAACTACAAAAGACCCTGAATAACCAAAGCAGTCTTGAGAAAGAAGAACAAAGCTAGCAACATCACACTTCTGATTTCAAACTGTATTACGAAGCTATAGTAATCAAAACAGTATGGTACCAGCATAAAAATAGACACATGGATCGTTGGAACAGAATGGAGAGGCCAGAAATAAACTCATGCATATATGGTCAACTAATTTTTGACAAAACCAAGAATATACAATAGAGAAAGGACAGTCTCTTCAATAAATGGCATTGGGGAAACTGGACAGACACATGCAAAAGAATGAAGCTGGACCCCTATCTTATACCATACACAAAAATCAACTCAGAATGGATTAAAGACTTGAATGTAAGATGTGAAACCATAAACCTCTTAGAAGAAAACATAGTGGATAAGCCCCTAAACGTCAGTCTTGGCAAGCATTTTTTTTTTATTTGACACCAAAAGCAAAAATAAACTAATGGGACTCCATCAAACTAAAAAGCTTCTGCACAGCAAAGGAATCTATCAACAAAATGAAAAGGAAACCTATGGAATGGGAGAAAATATTTGCAAGCCACATATCTAGTAAGGGATTTTTATCCAAAATATACTGAAACCACAGAAAGCAAAACCATAGATAAGAGGGAACTCTTGTATACTGTATTGAGAATTCTCTGTCAGTACGAGGAGCAACTAACCAGGTATTCTCAAACCAACTCATGGATAATAACTTCTCTGGGAGGAGCCCTCCTGGGGTCAGAACAAATATCAAACACTGACCTCAGAAACTATTCCTTCAAAGGAGACACAATTTGATTTATTTGTAGAGCAATTTATGCCTTGGGGCATTTTGTAAACCATTGAGCATCAGCCAGCACTTAGTGGAGTTTCACCCTGGGGGTGGTCAAAGAGAGGAAGAGAGTCCTACAGATAACAACTATCATCCCGAGATGACTGAGCATACACATACCTGCACCTCCCTGAGGGGCACCATCAGAGGCTCATGCTGTAAGGGGGCAGAGGGGCACAGACTTCACTAAAATAATCCAGCCACCCACTAGATAAAGAGACATGCAAATAAAAAATCACAAGCCTGATTTAGGAGGGGGTGGTGAGGGGAGACCAGTAACCAGAATTGCTGCAGTATATTATCTAAGTGTTCAGTTCTCGACAAAAATAATGAGCCATGGAAAGAAACAGGAAAAAAATGACCCATAAACTAGAAAAACAGAAGGTGACAGAAACTGCCTGTGAGAGTGACGAAATGTCATATTTAACAGAAAAAGACTTCAAACTATAAATATGTTCACAGAACTAAAAGAAAACATAATTAAAGAAACAAAGGAAGGGATGATAATAATGTTGCCTCATACAAAGATTATCAGTAAAGAGATGAAATTATAAAAAAAACTAAGTGGAAATTCTGGAGTTGTAAAATATAATACCTGAAATTGAAAAATTTCACTAGAGAGGCTCCACAGTAGATTTAAACTGGCAGAGGAAGGAATTAACAAACTTGGAGATAGGTCAAAAGAGAGTATTCAAGGTGAAAAACAGAGAAAAATGAATTAATAAAAGTGAACAGAGCCTCAGAGAAATAGGAGACACCATTAAGCACACCAATATATGCATAATGGGAGTACTAGAAGGAGAGAAGAGAAAGGAAGGAGAAGAAAAAGTATCCAAAGAACAATGGGTGGAAACTTCCAAAATTTAGTGAAAAACACCTGTATGTCAGGAAGCTCAGTGAATTCTGAGTAGGATAAACTCAGAGATCTAGAAAAGACACATCATGATTAAAATGCTGAAAGCCAAAAATGAAGAAATCTGGAAAGCAGCAAGAAAAAAATGACTTTTCCCTTACAAAGGAATGCACAATAAAATTAACAACTGACTTCTCAGCGGAACTCAGAGTGCTTAGAGGAAAACCTGCCAACCGAGAATCGTACATCTTAGCAAAGCTATTTTTCAAAAATGAATGCAAAATAAAAACTTCTCAAGATAAAAACTGAAGTTCTTCAGTCTGAAGGCAAGTAATGCCAGATAGTAATTTGAATCCACCTGAAAAAACAAAGAGAACAGTACAGGTAAATAGGTCATTACAAAAGAAAATATCAATGCATGTTATTCTCCTTCTCTTAACTGACTCAAAAAGCAATTGTAGGGGCCACCCCGTGGCCTAGTGGTTGAGTTCGCGCACTCTGCTTCAGCAGCCCAGGGTTTTCCCAGTTCAGATCCTGGGTGCAGACATGGCACCACTCATCAAGCCATGCTGAGGTGGCATCCCACACAGCACAACCGGAAGGACCTACAACTAGAATATGCAACTATGTACTGGGGACTTTGGGACAAAGAAGAAGGGGGAAGAAAAACGAGAAAAGAAGATTAGCCACAGATGTTAGCTCAGGTGCCAATCTTTAGAAAATAAAAAGCAATTGTATAAAATAATAGATATATAATGTTATAGTTGGATCTATAACATATAGAAAGATAATATATTTACCAATAACAGCACAAAGGAGGTGGGTGGGAGCAAAGCTGTGCTGGGTTAAATAAACTACTACAGATGGTAAAGTAATAATGATAACAATGTATTGTTGGGTTTGTAACATTAATAGATGCAATATGTATAATGATCATACCACAATATGGAGGGAAAGGGAATAATAAAGAATGTTTCTGTTTATCATTGAAATTAAGCTAGTATAAATCTGAAGCTGCCTCTTATAAGTTAAGATGTATATGGTAAACCCTAGAGCAACCTCAAAAAAAAGCTCAAAAAAGGGTACTAAAAGAAATCATTAAAGATATTAAAGTGCTACATTAGAAAATACTCACTTATGCAAAAGAAAGCAATAATGGAGGAATAGAGGAACAAAAAAAGATATAAGACATAAAAAAAATGACAGACATAAATCCAACTATTTCAATAATAACATTAAATGTAAATGGATTAAACAATCCAATCAAAAGATTGTCAGGATAAAAAATCATGACTCATCTGTATATAGTCTACAGGAGACGCACTTTAAATTCAAAGATAGAAATAAAATGAAAGTAAGAGGATAGGAAAAGATCTATCATGCAGACAGCAACCATAAGAAAGCTGGAGTGGCTATACTAATGTCAGACAAGATAGACTTTAAGGGGGCCAGCCCCGTGGCCAAGTGGTTAAGTTCACGTGCTCCATTTCAGTGGCCCAGGGTTTCCCTGGTTCGGATCCTGGGCACGGACCTAGGACCACTCATTAAGCTATGCTGAGGCGGCATCCCACATAGCAGAACTAGAAGGACCTACAACTAGAATGTACAACTATGTACTGCAGGGCTTTGGAGAAAAGAATTTTTAAAAAAAGATTGGCAGCAGATGTTAGCTGAGAGCCGATCTTAAAAAAAATAATTGACTTTAAAACAAAAAAGCTACGGGAGAGGAAGAGAGATATTTATTAAAAGGAAAATATAACAGTTATAAACATATGCACCTAATAACAGAACCATAATACATTAAGCAAAAACTGACATAAAAGAAAAGAGAAATAGACAATTCAACAATATTTGGAAATTTCACTACATGCACTTTGAGTGATGGATAGAACCTCTAGACAGAAGATCAACAAGGAAGGCTTGCGTGATATGATAAAACCAACTAGAGCTAACAGACGTCTCTAGAACACTTCATCCAACAACAAAATGTAAGTTCTTCTCAAGTACACATAAAACGTGCTCCAGAACAGACCATACGCTAGGCCAGTAAACAAACAAACGTCAGTAAATTTAAAAGGATAGAAATAATACAAAGTTTGTTCTCTGATCTCAAAGGAATGAAATTAGAAATCAGTAGCAGGAAAAAAATTGGGAAAATCAACAAATATGTCAAAGTTAGACTCCTGAATAACCAATAGAAATAAGATTGAAAAGGAAGAAGTAAACTAAACTGTCTCATTGTAGAAGATGTGATTTTATATATACAAAATCCTAAGGAATTTACTAAAAAACTATTGGAACCAATAAATAAGGTCAATAAGATTGCAGGATACACATCAATATACAAAAATCAGTTTTATTTTTATGTACCTGCAATGAACAACCTGAAAAAGAAATTAAGGAAATAATTTCATTCACAATAGCATCAAAAAGAATAAAATACTTAGGAATAAATTTAACAAAAGAAGTACAGGCTTTACGTCTGAAAACTACAAAATGCTGTTGAAAGAAATTAAAGATCAAAATAAATGGAAAGATAACCTCTCTCCGTGGATCAGAAGACTTAACATTGTCAAGATGGCAATATTCCCCTACGTGTAAGAGCTGAAACTATAAAACTCTTAAAAGAAGACAGAAGGGTAAATGTTCATGACTTAGATTTGGCAAAGGATTCTTGGATATGACGCCAAAAGCACAAGCAACCAAAAAAAATTAGATAAATTGCACCTCATCAAAATTAAAAACTTGTATGCTTGACAGGATACCATTAAGAAAGTGAAAAGACAAACCACAGAATGAGAAAATATTTGCAAATCATTTATCTGATTGAGGACTTGTATTCAGAATATATAAAGAACTCTTACAACTCAATAATAAAAAGAGAAATCACCCAAATAGAAAATGGACAAAGGATCTGAATAGGTATTTCTCCAAAGAACATATACAAATGGCCAATAAACACATGAAAAAATGCTCACTATGGGGCTGGCCCCGTGGCCGGGTGGTTAAGTTCGCACACTGCACTGCAGGCAACCCAGTGTTTCGTTGGTTCGAATCCTGGGCGCGGACATGGCACTGCTCATCAAACCATGCTGAGGCAGCATCCCACATGCCACAACTAGAAGGACCCACAATGAAGAATATACAACTATGTACCAGGAGGCTTTGGGGAGAAAAAAGGAAAAAAATAAAATCTTTAAAAAAAAAAATGCTCACTATCATTAGTCATTAGGGAAATGCAAATCAAAACCACAAGATAACATTTCACACCCACTAGTGTGGCTAGAATCAAGAAGTTGGATAGTAATTGTTAGCAAAGATGTGGAGAAGTCAGAAGCCTCAAGCACTGCTGATGTGAATGCAAACTGGTGCAGCCATACGGGAAGGCAGTCTGGCAGCTCCTCCAAAACTTAGAGTTACCATGTAACTCAGCAGTTCCACTCCTAGATATATACTCAAGATAAATGAAAACATGCCCACACAAAACTTAGACACAACTGTTTATAGCAACGTTATTCATACTAGCCAAAAGAAGGAACAACACAAATGTTTATCAACTGCTGAATGGATAAACAAAATGTGGTATATCCATACAATGGAATATTACTCGGAAATAAAAAGGAATGAAGTACTGATATGTATTACAACTTGGATGAACCTGGAAAACATTACCCTAAATGAAAGAAGCCAGCCACAAAAATCCATATATGATTCCATTCCTATGAAAGTCCAGAATAGGGAAATCTGTAGAGACAGAAAGTTGATCTGTGATTGCTTCTTGCTTTGTGGAGGATGGAGTGGGATGGAGTGGATGCAGGATGCTAGCTAAAGGATGGGGTTTCTTTCTGAAGTGATGAAAATGTTCTAAAGTTGGCCATCGTGATGGTTGCACATATCTGAATATACTAAAAAGCATTGAATTGTACACTGTAAGTGGATCAATTGTATGATATGAGAATTATATCTCAGTTAAGCTGTTTAAAAAATAAAAACAACAAGGGATATTTTTGTGTACTATTCTGGAATAATCTCCAAAATTTTTTATTAAATAACAAAACAAGATGCAAGAGGGAAACAAAGGAATTATTCTGTATCCTGTATGTGGTAGCAGTTACATGAATCTATAAATGTGTTAAAAATTCATAGAACTGTACAACAAAAGAGAAAAAGATAATTTTATTGCATGATAATGTATAAAAATAAAATCTTAAAAAATATAGTAGAAATTGAGAGAGAAGAAAGATTGTCATCAGAGTTGGTAGTCCTGGTGGTGGACATCAGGGAGGTCTTTAAGAAGAAACTCACACTTGAGTGTACCTTGAAGCCAGACAGATATTTAAGGAGAGACTTGATGAAGAAGGGGAAATCATTTCAGACAGTGTTATCGATGGACAAACATACAGGGCAGGGATCTCTGACTATCTGGGGGAGCATTAACTCTTTAGTTCTGCTGAAAGGAAGGATACATACAGGAAAGAGAATAGATCAGATTATGGGTTTCCTTGCATGTCAGGTTAAGAATTGAACGCTTTATTATATAGTCAATGATGAGCCATCAAACATATTTGATCAGGATGCTGTCTTGGGATAGTATTCTATAAGAACTATTAGTAAGTGAGTTGGAAACCAGTTAGTGGCTATTGTCATAGTTCAGTCACTCATACAGGTGGTGGAGATCTGAGAGCGAAGGGGACAGGTGGAGTTGATACCTTGAAGAATGTGGCAGCTGGTTGGGGAGGGAGAGAAAAGTCCAAAAATTGACTCTTAGGTTTTGAGCCCAGGAGACTGGGATGATAGTACTGTTAACAAAAGGAAGGAAAAGCAAAGATGTTGATGAGTTTACTTTGGATTTGTTTATTTTGGGAGCTAGGAGACCTCTAAATAGGAGATTTGGTGGCAGTTAGAGAGGGAAGCCACATAGTTTAGCAGAATTGGATTTGAAAGGCAGTGTATCATAGTGATTGAGAGCAAAGATTTTAGAGCCAGACTTGCCTGGGTTCAGCTATTCACTAGCCTTTTCATCGTGGACATGTTATTTATTCTCTCTGGGCCTCAGATTCATAAAATGGGGATAATAATTATATACACACCTAATATGACTGCTGTTGAGGAATATGTATACACACACACATTTTATTTAGAACAGTGCCTGGTGCATAGAAAGCTTATTGTTATGTAGATGAAGTCCTTTTCAGATCTGATGATCCATTGTTATAGGGTCAGTTTCTGTGAGATGGCATTCCAAGGTGGAGCTCAGGGCCAGAGATATGGGTTAATCATTTCTTTTCTAAGGTATTATTGAACAGATGGTATGAGATACGAAAAGAGAAAATGGAAAGAATGTATAAGTGGCAAGGACCGAATGTTGAGGACCGTTACATTAGGGAGCAAGGGGCAGGAGTATAGAGAAGAGGCCAGTGCAGGAAAATTCAGAGAAAGAGAAGGAAAACTGGGAGATACTGTCGTGAAGGCCAAGTGGAATAGAAAAGACAACTCAAGGGAAGATAGTCTTTTAGAGTAGAGACCACTTGAGTTCAGTTTGAAGGTTTACGGATGCATGTGACAGACAGGAAGAGGCTGAAGATGAAAATAAAGGAAATTAATTAATGGAGCATAGTTCTGAGAGGATTCATGGGGAAGGAAGATAATTTCCCTTTTTGAACTGGGCTAAAAGATGAGAAGGATATGTGGTCATGCAGTCAAAAGTTTGAGTTGGGATTTTGGGGGAAAGTTGGAAGTCAAGGGAGCTCACATTGGATAACTTCACTTTTTTTCCCGTAAAATAAGAAGCAAGGTCATCTGGAGAGAAAGAGGAAGATAGGGGATAAAATTGAAGAGTGTTTCTAAGCAGCTTTAGATATTTTCTCTGGTTCTGCCCTTTGTATGAATGGAAAACAAATGAACCATGTCAATTATAATAGGTAATATTTACTGAGCCTTTAATGTCTGCTAGGTATCATGTTAAGAGCTTATTTCAAACGTAAAACATCCCTAACAGGCGAATGGTATTAGCAGCATTATCCACATATTATAGAGGGTAATGCATGAGACAAAGAAAGGATTCAAACTGCTCAACGTTACCCAGCTAATAAGAGGTAAAACCAAGACTGAATGCTGGGTCTGCCTAACTCCGAGTTCTTAACAATCGTGCTTTCTGAGGTTTTACTTTCAGATTTCATTAAAGCAGTAAGATATTGGTTCAAGAATATACATGGATTAATGGGATAGAATACAGAGTATGGAGAAATAGCCCATGTATACGATGGAATGTAATTTTAATAAAGTTAACGTTTTAACTAAATGGAGAATGGATGGCTTGTTTGATACATGCACTGGGGCAATTAACTATCCACTTTTACATTTTTAATTAATTTTGATCCCATATTTTAAAATATATATAATAGAAATCAGAAGAGTGGTTGTCTATGGCAGGGTAGAGAGTGACTTGGGAACTTCCTGGGGTAACAGAAGTGTTCTATAATTTGACCAGAATGTTGGTTACGGGGGTCTTTTCTGACTTGTGTGGAAGTGTCTCCTGGTTCTTGGGGCTGGCTACCCTCCTCCACCAAGACCTTCTTCCTGTAGTGTCAGTCATATGCTCTCAGCGTTTCTTTCTAGGATACAAAGAAAAGAAAGACTTTTATATTATAACATCACTGGCTTAGGAGTAGATTACCCCACTGTTTATAATATTCATTGGTACAATATTCTCCAGTGAAAAGATATTCTCCATCAGGAAATTTTAACTAAAAAAATATGACCTGTTTGTATAATAATTGTGGAAGTAGTGTATTTTACGAGGCAGCCTAGTGTGATGGAACTGTCGTCGAACTGGAAGGAATCAGGTGCTCTGAGTTCTTGTTCCGATTCTGCCACTGATGAGATGGCGATTTTGGAGCAAGTCATTTCCTCTCCCTGGGCTTCAACTCCCTCGTTGGTTAATAAAATGGATTGGACTAATGACTGAAGGTCCTTCCAGGTGTAAGATTCAGTAAACCCTGTTCGTTCCCAGAGACCTTATGTGGAATATCCCAGATATTTCACTAGCTATCTGGAAAGTAAGATTTTCTTTGCTTTTATATTTTGAAACAGGTGACAACCAAAGCCAAGCAACTGAAGGACTCAGTTACCTGCTCCCCAGGTGAGTCAGCACCCACTCCATCCCATTAATCTAAGCGGTTTCTTCAGAATAACCCCGTTTATAATGACATGTTTAATTATCATGGTGTAGTATTGCCCAGTGAATTTCTAGTGGTCATTTCCCTAAAAGAGGTCGAAATACAGGCACCAACCAGCCAGTCCAGCCCTGCACAGACAGTGGGTGCTAAGATGTATTTAGTCAGTTTACAGAACTATGAAAACCTGGCTCTTCTCTAGTAATGGGGGCAGGGTCTCACAGAGGGGACGGCCAGTCTGCTCACACACAGCGCCCTGTGCGCAGTTTCCCACCCCACCATCACACACACACAGAGCTGTCCTTCCCAACAGACAACGAGCGGCTTCCCCAAGAATCTGCGTTCCCCGAAATCTGTTTCCTCCAATCCTGACTGGGATTGTGTTAGTCTCCCTGCTCTTTGCTTGGAACCAGGAAGGAAGTGCCTCCTAAACCTTCCGCGTTAGCTTCACTGCAGGTCCCAGGGAGAGCAGTGCAGGGGAGCCAGCCGGGAATCAGTAACCCCGAGATCTCAGAAGTCACCCCCGGAAGGCTTCAGCTTGGGGCTCTGTAGGCTGCAGGAAAGAGGGCATTTCCAGCTGCTTTTCTCCCAATAAGTCTATGTGTCTGGGCACGGAGGCAGAAATAGTAATGAAATGTTGTGTGAGAGAAGCATACCTCCAGAACATTCTCCAAAAACGTTCTCTTGCAAAGCCAGTGTGGTGTGAAGTCATGAGCAGACATGATCTTACTAGAGCCTTGTGGGGGTGAGGGGACAGAGTGTGGAGAGGACAGGAAACATGTGGTTGAACATTGAAGGGTATCTGGGAGATGACACCTACAACAGGGAGACTGAGTTGTTCGCCCATTACTGTCACATGAGGCGTCACAGTGGCACCGGAAGCAGCTTTGAGCTGAGAGCAGATGCCCCAGTGTCGGTGGCTCAGCTGCAGGTGGTGAGCAGAGCATAAGGTTTGGCCGATTGATTCAAGTCACACCGATGCCATTAACCACAAGTATGGACCGTGAAGAGCATTCTTCCTTCTAGGGAGGGAAGCAGCAGGTATTCCTTCTCAAAGGCACTTTTGTGTTCTTTGACCACAGCCCGGTTCCCTATATGCCCACTCTTCCTCAGCGGGGTGGGCGGGCGGACTTGGAATCAGTCAGAACTGGGTTCAAGCCCCAGCTCTGCTGCCTTCTGAGACTGATTTTCCTCACCTATAAAGTTAGGATAGTGAGACCTGACTTTCTAGAATGGGTGAAGATTAAATAAAATCGTAGATAGAAAATGCCGACACACTGTCTGCTTGACCCTGAGTCGACTGGCCCTTTCGTGTGTGATGGCGCTTTCTTGCAGGCATGGTTAGACTCTCGGAGCTCAAGTCAACAGCTCAGAGCTGCAGGCCCGTCAAGACCACCGCGGCCTTGCCAGATGACATCATCACCCAGCGAGAAGATGCCGAGCAGGCCGTGGAGGAGGAGGAGCAGGAGGAGGAGCAGGGGGAGGAGGACGAGCAGGAGGCCGCGGTCCAGGAGAGCCGGCCGCGGCGGCGGAGGCCAGCCAGGCTGCCGGAGGCGACGGCCAGGGCCGAGCCCGAGGAGAGGGTGAGAGGGAGGAGGCAGAAGGACTTTGACGCGGCGGAGCACAATGAGTCCAGCGACGAGGAGAGCCAGAAAAGAGAGAGAACGCGTGCCGCAGAGGAGCCGTGGACTCAGAATCAACAGAAACTTCTGGAATTAGCATTACAGCAATACCCAAAGGGATCCTCCGACCGCTGGGACAAAATAGCCAAATGTGTGCCATCTAAGAGCAAGGTGGGTGAAGGGGGAGAGGCTGCCCGCTGGTCTCGAAATCCACTGAGGGCCGCGGCCGGTCGTGTCTCATTTCTCCTCCGTGTCATTCGTGTCCTTCTGTCCACAGCTGTGTCTGTGATCTCCTCTTTACCGACTGTCTCCCAGTTTTCTCCCGGCAGGCTGTGAAGCCGGGCACTGCACTGATCAGGGTGAAGGAGGCCGAGGTTCTGAGTTTAGCTGTTACACAGACGGGCCCGTTGTTCTTTCTCAGAGAACATCACGCATAGAACATAAACTTCACCCGCAGCAACCCTGCTGGCCTTCTGGAGCGTTCGCCCTCCAGGTGGCAGTTTGAGAGAAGCACCCGCATCCCCGTGAGGGCGGCGGGGCCACGCCAGGTCAGCAGGCTCCCCACCACAGTGGCAGCTCTCTTTCACCCGCAGGAGGAGAAAGCGGCTCAAAATTATAAGCACCACTAGCTTTCGAACGAGCCTCAACCATGGGGGCTGGTGTGGGAGACGCTGTCACCGTGCCCGTCGGCCTGGCCGTGTCAGTCCCCCTGGACTCAGCGGCAGCACCCAGGGGACTGGAGCCTCTGGAGCTGTCTCTGGTGTCTGCGTGTGGGGTCAGAGCGAGCCCGATGATTAGGATTCAGCTTACCCTCTGTGGCCCAGACTGTTTATACTTAACTTTCTCGTTAAGTTTCCTCTTTACAGCTTAGTGTCTGTTAAACTCGTCTAAGATAGCTCTCTAATAAAGCTCAGGTGGGCGGGAAGATGGGGTGTCCCTGTGGAAAGCCAGCCCCCCGCCCTGGTCCTAGCCTTCCGCTCTGCTGGTTCGCAGCCTTGGAGCCTCACAGTGTGATGCTTCCTGACCCACGGTCTCCACAGTCGGGTGGCTGCGCTCCGAGCGTGAGGCACCAGGAGCACCGGGACATCCAGAGACCCAGCCTGTCCTGCCCGCCACTCAGAAGCCTGTGGGCACATTGATGCTCATTTACGTTCTTGTTTTTTTTTAATTGAAATGCTATGTTGGAAAATCTAGCTCATGGCCATGAATGTCCCCATGTGTACAGGTCTAGTTATCTATCACCTACTTTAAAATAATGAAGTTGAGAATTCCCGGGGAGAAAAATAAACCATTAGCCGTTGATCTATTTGAGAAACACAGATTCTCCCAGCCTCTCCCCCTGGTTTGCCAGAAGTAATTATTTTCCCTGAATTTCTCTTGCATCTGTCAAGATGCAGGCATTTACATGTGTGATGAATTGACATTGGCTTCAAATGAAGGAGCTGGAACTGTGGATTCCTAAGGAGAGAACACGCAGGAACTCATGACCCTGGGGCTTGGAAACCTTCCCGTTTCAACCAGAAATGAGGAGCACTTTGATTGTCCTGCAGGTGTTCCCTTTAAGCCTTGATGTTAGAACCAGGTCCAGGAGGGTGCCTGCTGGCTCGCCTGCTAGAGAGTGACTCCCTGGAAGGGGCCCGTGAGCTGCTGGGAACTCTGGGCCTGGAGGAGGAGCCTTTGCCTGAGGTGCAGGCTGGGCTGGACTCACTGGCAGGCCTGCTGCTCAGAGCTCAGGGCCCATGCTGTCCTTTCTGTGAGGGGAGGCTGGACATTGGCTGCTCTGGGCTAGGCTGCACCAATGGGCAGCATAGCTATTCAGACAGGCTGATGTTGGAGCCGGCCCTGGCATAGTGGTTAAGTTCAGTGTATTCTGCTTTGGCAGTCTGGGTTCGGCTCCTAGGCACGTACCTACACCATTCGTCAGCCGTGCTGTGGCGGTGACCCACATACGAAATAGAGGAAGATTGGCACGGATGTTAGCCCAGGGCTAATCTTCTTCACAAAAAGAAAAAACCAAAAGGCTGATATTTGAAAGACCCTAGGCAAGTAGTCTTTGGGGATTCAGAAAAGGCAGTTCCTAGAGGAATCTCTCTTAACACCGCTAAGCTGGACTCCTAGGGCGAGAGTGAACATCCATTCTCTGTCCCGGGCAGCTGACAGAGTTGTCTGCTCAGGAGCGGAAGTCAGTTTGCGCTGGGCCTTAAGTTGGTGAAGCCACTCACATGCCATTGGGGCTGGTATTTTTTGGAGAGAAACAGAAGTGGATTCTGGAAAATACCTTGTGATAAACATGGGAGTGATGAGGCCCCTCCCCAGCACACCTCCTCTCTGCTGGGGTAATGAGTCACACCCCAAGGGGTGACAGCTCCAGGCGGCCAGGGTCTGAAGCTGGTAGTTCTGTAGCCTGACGACAGGCTGGAAGCTTTAGGTGGGGCTGGGCCGAGCAGGGGAAGAGTTCCAGCACACTCGCTGCCGGGGTCCTATGGGGCTGAACGAACGTGGGACCACAGGAGGTCCCGGCAGCCCCTTGGAGAAATGCAGACCCCAATGAGAATAATAGCCCGGGTGCCTGGCCTCAAGCTTTTTAGTTTCTCTGAAGTGATGTGTTGTGATGAAATAGTGAAATGTTAAAAATGATAGTTGTAGTGAGCAAGGTGAAAGTCGTAATCATAATAATGATCGCAGGCCTCCCAAACAGCTGTCCTGGGCCGCTCCCCCGGCGCCTGGCACTGTCCCTCAGGCCAGGCTGGCCTTTTAGCCAGCCTTCTCCTTGCACCTGTCTGCCTGCGACCAGCGGGCCTCACCTAGGAAACTCTAGGCGGGTTCTGTGCAGAGTGAGTGGCCATTAGCACCGGGCCCAGCCCACAAGCGCTCCGGGCAGGCGGCCTGCAGGCCACGGGGCCCATGGGAATAACCGTCTCTCTCTCTCTCTCTCTCTTCCTACAGGAAGACTGTATCGCTAGATACAAGTTGCTGGTTGAACTGGTCCAAAAGAAGAAAGAAGCTAAAAGCTGAATATTCCGGAAGGTGATGTCCACCTTCATTTTCCAAAATGATTATTTGAAAAATCTTACGCAGAAATTTGCATTTTGTACCTCAGTATTTCTATACGTTATGTGCCTTAGTAAAGAAATAAAAAAAATTAAAAATTAATGTTGTGCCATGTTGTTTAAACAAATACTGCATTATAAGAGAAAAAATGATTAGGGTATTTTGCAGATTATTTTCTCTCTCATCCCTGTGAAGTGTGCTTTCCTGGGGCACACAGAATAGTGCTTTCCAACCATCATAGAGGATTTTGGAGGAACTTATGAGTGAACCAATATTGAAGCATTAGCGTGTTTTAATATTTAGAACTTATGTGTTTCTTTGACCAAAGAACACACTGGTTAGTGAGATTACTGCCAGCGGGACGCAGCTGCCTGGGGAGAAGAACCCAGTGTTGAGCCCGCTGGCTGGGCACAGCGTGAGGTTACCTCACTTATATGTGTCTAGAGAAAAACAAGTGAACAAGGACATAGAGTGATAAAGCTAACTTTGGGTTGTTTTGTAGAAATACAGCCCCAACTGATAGAATTTCCAGAGAACGTGCAGGAAAGGTTTTTCGGAACTGATGAAAGTGAGTCCTAATTTTCAATACCTGAGTTCAAATCGCCGTTTGTACTGCCGATTTCAATTGAACTGTCACCATCAGCCGAGTGTTCCTTTTTACTGTCAGTTGCTCAGGGCTTGGAAATAGTTGCCCACGTGCACATTGCCTAACCTCGAACTCCGTGAAGCTCCCCAGAACACATTTAGGGAAGTGATCTGATAAAATGTCTATGGAGACGTCGTTTTTCTCTGAGGATTGAAATGAGGGTAGAGTTTCCTGGAGAAAAGTTTGAGTGTCTGTGGCCACCAGTGGCTCTGTGACCCTTCACAGGAGAGGACGCGGCACCAGGGGAGCTCCGAACCCCAGTCCCTGGCACAGCTCCCTGAGGGGCACTCGGCACCTCCAAGACCTGGAAAAGAGCAGTTGAAAGCCAGCAGATTACCAGCTAGCTGGTCAGTGGTCATTTGGTTTCCGTGAACTGAGTCATCAGGTGGCAGCTCCTTCGGCCTCATCCCATTAGGAAGGGGAGGCAGCTGGGGAAGGAAGAGCCCGTTGCCTGGGTTGGGGGTTGGGCTGGTCGAGGGGACAGGAGGGGTTGGGGTCAGGCTATGTGGTCTTCCTCTTGTCCCGGCCATGCTCGCTGCCCTCTTTCTAACAGACCAGAGCTGAGCAGGTCGCAGGGCGGACCAGGGCCAACAGCTTCTCCCCCAGAACTTTCTCTGGAGCCGGTGGGGCTGTGAGGTGGTTACTGTGTATTCGCATCTGCCTCCCCCTTCACACAGGAGAGTCGCCGAGAATAAAACGGGCCTGGAGGGAAACAAAGGAGAGAAAAGGATTGTCCTGGCTGCATTCCGGCCCTGGGTCCCTCTCGAGTCTAGCTGCAGGCCTGTTTCTCTCGGCTCTGTTGTCCAGCATGTGACATTCTGTGAGCATCCTTCCATGTGCCGGCGAGTCACTTCCCGCCCTCTATTGGGCAACGCTCCGCTGCTATTCACAGGGTCTTCAGGGCCGATTTTTTCGGAAGTGGGTGGCCAGGTCCTTCCTAGTTAGTCTGGAAGCTCCGCTGAAACCTGTGCACCATGGAGGACCCAGCTGATATTTGAAATATTGGTGGCAGAGCTTTCAGCGTCACAGCAAGATGCAGCCGCCGCAGTGTGACACCCGACAGACGGGCAGTGTGGTTCCCTGAGCAGGACACAAACCCAGGAGGGGACGGTGAGTCTTAACCACTAGACCACCAGGGCTGCTTCCACTAAGTCACCCTTTGTACTTAACGGTGCTTTGAATGGGGTTCTGTCACTCACACCCCCAAATCCCATTACAAGTTTTCTGGGCTTGCAGGGTGGGGAGAGCCCCACAGGGGGTCCAAGATGCCTCACGGAGCACAGTCCAGGATGAACTCCCCTGATTTGCCTGTCAACTTCCTCTTTTCTAGACTCCTTAAGAAAATCGGGTTCTAGCTGGGCTTTTCGCTGCCAACTTCCCCGCACCCCTCCCCCGGGGGCTCGCAGCGCCGAGGGGAGTTGAAGTTGGACCAGAGGCTGGCAGGAGGCTCCTGGGTTCCGGCCACACACAGGACACCCCTGGGGTTCGGTTTGAGCGAGGTCACCGCCAAGAAAACAAGGAGCCTCCAAAAGGTTGGCACCACACTGGTTAGTGGGGACAAAGCACGACTCCCAGTGATGCCCCCTTCTCAGGTCCAGACTCCCCAGAGACACGCTCCCCAAACCCACCCTTCCCAGGCCCGCCTCGGGCGTGACCTCACCTGCCCGCACCTCCACGGCGAACTGTGTGACATTGGGGACTTTGTTTCCCCTCTTTGGCCCAGTTCCTCGGACTAGAAGAACAGAGAATGGTGGTCGCTGCTTATAGATTGTCAGGATGGGAAAATGCAGTGATCTGTGTACCATCTTCAACACGGTGCCCAGCTTGGCCCAAGCCATCCGTGTTCTGTTCCCTCTGACCGTCCAGGCTCCCAGTGGCATCATCTCAAGCAGCCACCGCCACAGTCGGCAGGGCTGGCGGCCCCTCGGCACACTCCATCTTGCCCCTTGCAGGCCGTGCTCTTCCCTGGGCCCAGGGGATGGGACCCCTACGAAGAAAGATCTTGCTATTTGGGATGGTAGTTTTCTGGTCCACATCTCTCACTAGGTGCCCCACGGGTCTCTCACCCAAAAGCTAATAGTCTCTGCGGCATCTACTCGGCTGCAGCCCACGGAGAGCCAGTGTGGTCCCTTCTTCCCCAGCTGTGGTCTAAGGAAAGGGAGAGTGTTCGTCAGAAGCTCCAGGTCTGAACCCTGCATCAAGCCCCATGGGCAGGGAGTGGCGGCCGGGACATGCCAAGTGGTTTGGTCGCCTGGGTGCTAAGGAGGCTGGGGCAGCCGAGGATGGAGCCTCCAGCCCCTCTCGAGCCTTCCAGGTCCCTGCCCTACTCGGAGGTCTGCTTGCTGGCTTTGGACAGGGCGGCTGGCTCTGGGCTCCTCCTCTGCCAATGCCATCCTACCCGTGGCCTGCCTGCTTCCACGAGCCCCTGCATGGCCGGCGGGGGGCCTGTGCAAGCCTGTGGGGTCCCACCTCCCTGGAGGACTGGGTCTTAATCCTTTAGTGATAGAGGTCTACCTTCTCCAGTGGGGGCTACTGTTGCTTTCAACCATTTATAGCACCCGTTTTTAAAGCCTATGCACATGTTCTCTTTTATCCTCACAAAACCTCTGGCTGGTTGAACAGGTTCCGGCCCAGCAGCCAGCTTCCCCCCGATGCCACCGGGTGCTGTCACCCACTCCATGGGGAGCCGGCAGGTGCTGTCACGATGCTTTGCTATTCAGAACTGGGGGTGGGGAGGGTCCTCTGTGGCCCACGTTGCTTGGGTTTCCAGCACATAATCTGGTTCATCTGTGAAATCGGATGGGATCCACCCGGAAAGCCTGCACTCCCATCTCTCCTTCGAGCCACATGTGCTTGCAAACCTCCCGGCCCCACGAGAGGCTGATCTCTTTCCAAGGGGATCTTGCGGCCCATGTGATTTATTCTTCTACTGCTGCCATTTCAAATTCCCTCTCAGTTTTAGAATAAAATCACCATAAGCTTTCCACTGTAAATCTTTTTGGTTATCTTAAAAAACGCCTCTTGCCCCAGGACTTTTCCTTGATATGTGCTGGTACCACCCCAAACCAAGTCTGCCCACCCCTTTGAAAGTAGAGAACAAATCCCTTAAAAATGCCAACCATGTCGTCCCTGCTTACGTCTGTAGGGCGTTTGTTGTAGTTGTTTGTTTTAGCAGTGAGGTTTTTTTCCAGAACTTTAAATGGCACAGTTGAAATTGTGATGTTCTACACACACGGGGTGAACATCCGTCCCAAGCTGCCCAGGACAGTCCCAGTTTATCCCGGTTTGTCCACCCAGTTGGGGCAGGACGTGGCATGGTCAGCCTTCCCAAGGGATTCTGAATTCCCCATGAGAGACGTCAGCATTCAGCTGTTTGCTTTTGGTTTACAAAGCCCCAATGCTGGAGGGGTGGTGCTGATGCTGACCCCCAGGTCCTCCTGAGGTTCCCCTCCCCAACTCAAGGGAAACTGAGGCCCGAGGACACGCCTGGGTTGGGGCCCATGTGACCGGGGTCTCCTGCAACTGGCTTTTCCTGCCACCAGTGCTGGTAGGCCTCCCACGCCCCTGCTGAAGGCCACCCGTGTGGTCTCAGCCCCTTTGAGGTGACTTAGACCAGCCAAGGGTAGTCACTGGGTAGAAACATATTTTGATGTGCCATCCTCAATTTTAAAATCCCCTCTCCCCAAACGGTCCCAAAACAACGCCAACTTTCTAAATAACGGCTGAGAAATGAGCGGCGTTGTCTCTGGTCTGGAGTCTTCCTGTGTGACCTCACCTCTGACCTGCAGATGCGAGGCAGGTGTCCTGGGGTCAGTCACAGTGGCGGGTCCCCGGTCAGGCCCACAGGAAGGAAGCAGGTCACCTCTGAGCGTCCCCTCCCTCTCTGTTCCCCCAGCTCACAGGGCACATCAAGGGTCACAGGAGGCCCCAGAAAGCCCTTTGCAAACTGTCGAAGTGCTCAGTGGGGACATGGCTCAAGGATGGGAACATGGGTCCTCTTTTCGCCGTCTGTAGCTCTCCCGCCAGGGGGGACCCCACCTGGAGCCTGCCTGGAGCCACCCCGCTCTCCTGGCACTCAGCCCAGCCTCCCGTCTGAGTGAACTACTTGGCCCTCAGCCTTAGACTTGATTCCTGGGGGAGCTACATCAACACGCTGCAAAACTGAGGGGCTCTGGTTATTGTCCCCTGGTCTGGAGGAAAAAAGAACAGCTTCATGTGGGACAGAAACAGGGGAACCAGTTCAGCGCTCTGATTCCCGGGGGAAGCTACCAGTGTCTGAAAGAGCCGAGTCCCAGAGAAAGCTGGGGACCACTCCCAGTGCTGGTACCTCCCAACGTGGGACCCCCTGCCCTCTCCTCACACACCAGATGCCAACAGCACCCCGAGCCTGGCTCCTCTGGGACTGAAGGCCAGCTTCAGCAGGGTTTCTCACGCCCAGCTCCCTTCCTCACCCCTCTGTGTGTCCTTCCAGTTCAGCAACTGCCGCAGGAAAGGAAGGAAAACACACACCCCATTACTCCGGAGGATGGTGGACGGCCTGCCTCCCGCCTTCACCGGAGTCAACAGCCCTAAGCCAGGTGCGTGACGGTCCCCGGACCCGGAGCTCCTGGATCGGTACAGGAGTGGAACTCAGTGAGGCCCATCTGTGGTTAGTGCAGTTTACAAAGAAATCCTAGTTTTACAAAATGAAATCGACAAAGATGTGAGTGGCCATGAGGGCGTCATTTTTTTATTTTCTATGCCCTAAGTTACAAAGGGAAATGAACAGTCTCTGTCGTGTGTTCCTTTCTGTCGTTCCTCAAAAAGAAATACTTTGTAAAACTTAAGATAAAATATCAAATAGTTTATTCCCAATTATCTTGGTTCTGATCTGTTTCACACGGGAAGATGCTACGCCGGGAGGAGCCAACGTCCCTGGATGCTTGACCGCAGCTTATCTCCCTTTGTAAGAGGCTTGGCTTAAGAAATCCCCACTGGACATCTTCTCTCTTTGGCTAAAATGGGCTCTATCCTGTGATGTCACAGCTGGGATTAAGAATGGGATGTGGGAATTTTTGCCTGCGGCTGTCCTGCCACGCCAGGAGGGAGGAGGACGCTGGCCTGGGGTGGGCCGGGGCGGCAGCTGGGATGAAATCATGACGCTGAACCTAAACTCGCTTGGATCCTGGGACTGGTCGGCTTTCCCATCCTCCACCGGCTCGGCACCCACCTCCTGCGGGCAAAGAAATCTGCTCTTGTTTCCAGCGAGCCCAGGAGGGCCTAGCATGCGCCTCTTTCCCCAGGAGCAGGCCTGTGGGTGAGGACGGGCCACAGGCTAGGACCCTGCCAGATGGGCATCCCCAAGCCTTTGGGGATCTATCTCCTGGTCTTGGGTGGGACTTTAATTGCAAAAGTCAAACCAAAAACAGAGCTGCAGTAATGGAGCAAGAAGACTATTCCACTGGAGGGGTTAAAAGCAGGTCGTAAGTCAGAGGAAAGTAAAGAAACTTTCAAGATCCTAAGAAGCGGGGAAGCTGTGAGAGATGCAGGCGAGAGAGGGCAGCGTGCTCACTGAGGCCGCATCCTGCCCACCGGGGTGCCTCAGGCCAGAAGGCCTGCACTCAGTCACACAGGAAAACCTGAGACTGAGCATTTCTGTCTGCGACTACAATGTCAGCTTCACGCTGGGATGGATGGCAAGGCCACCTGACTCCCAGCTGGGAGAAGAGCTCTCCAGCAACCACGCTGGTTCTTAGAACAGCCATTGGCCTATGGACCGGATTTTCTCTCTGCAAGGCTTCCAGGAGCTGGGAGACTGCAGTCAACAGCCCGGGAGGGAGGAGTGAGTTCCCAAGAGGGGCCAAGAGGCCAGGAAGGGACAGGAGAGCAGCGTGATGGCGAACAGTGGCCCCGAGACGGGTGAAGCCAGGTGGACTGTGGACCCATATGGCTCTCAGTCCTGGCTGCACATTCTCACCTGGGAGTTCTAGAAGCACCAATGTCTGAGTCGCACACACACTCCAGAGGCTCCGATTTTGCTGCTCCTGGGTGGACAGAGCATGCACAGGATTCTGATCCTCAGACAATTCCAGTGTTCAGTCAAGGAGCACCACCGTGTCAGGCCAAGACTTTGCAAAGAAAATGTGCACCTTATTTTGTTCAAGGAATCCTTTGGACATGAACAATTCAGCTGCAGAAAACACCTGTCTGTGCTTGCTCTGGGAGGAGAGTGCGAGAACCAGAAAGATTGTTGCGACAGGAACAGCAGTGGTGCCAAAAATGTAAAACCTCCTAATTAATCCGTCTGCTTGTTAAGCAAGCCAAGTGAAAAACACCAGATGTATCAATCAGAATTTGAGGGAAACCGAATTAACTCGATCAGCAAAAAAGTGAGTGTCTTGCTTTAATTTTAAACTTCAGAAGGCACCATCAGAATCAAAATGCTGTGGCTTCCTGCTGCAGACCGCGAGGGGACTCCTGTCCTTGCTGGCTCCCACGAGTTCGCTGTACATCAAGTATGGAGGCGCAGGAAACACAGCCACGTCCTCCCGTCATCTGACCCCTGCCCTCACCCCTGCTAACCGTGCCTGTTGGTGTCGCCAATGCCTTTCTAACCACTGGATCCAAGAGGCTTTTTCAGAGTTGACCTTACAGGATCCTCTTCAGCCCTGATGACCAGTGAGTGGTGTCACCTTTCAACTTTCCGCAGCCCGACATCCTTTTGGGCATGAAGTGGATGTTATTAAATAAAACTGGGAGCTCTCCTGGCTCCTCCTCAGATTCCTGTGCAGACGGTTCATCTCCCACCAGCTTTTTAAACCTTGGGGTCCCCAAGGGCCTGTCTTCAGCCTCTTGTCCCCCAACCCTCTCCCACACTGAGGACTTCAGCCACCCCCACGTTCTCCCCACAAGGATCGGCTTTCTGATGCCCAAGCCCCTTGTCCTGAGCCATCATCCCCTCTGTCCCTAGGCCCCTGGTGGTTCCCTGACATCCCATGAGAGGCTCACACGTGGGCCCCTCACCAGGACATTAGGGGCTGGAAGTGGCTCCCACGGAGCTGAGAAAGGAGACACCGGGCGCTTGGCGGTGCAGCGACAAGTCTGTTAGTTCTTTCCCCTAAAAGCCTCCGCCTGTCTGGACCCTTCCCTGCTTTTCCCAGGCCGCCCTACTCAGTAGTCACTTCCGCCAAGGGACCCAAACCTGCCTTTCTTCCCCGATCCTCGGATCCCGTCAGAACCCTTCAAACCACTTCAGTTCCCAGTCCCACCACGGTTTCCTTCGCCTCTTTTTCTGGTCTGCTCTGCACCGGCTGGCCCCGATCCAGCCTGACTCTGTTCCGGGGCCGGGGTCATGCACAGTGGGTCCGTGCTTCACCAGCTCGCACGCCCCTGGGAAGGGCAGGGTGGAAGGACAGCGTCGCCACTGACGGAACTGACGCAGAGCCATCGGAGCGCCGACTGCAGCCTCGGGTGTCCAGGTCCTTGTTTCCAGTGACCCGTGGTGCCTGGGAGAGGCGCAGAGATCCAGGGGACACGGTGCCTTCTAGGCACTTGTACCTTGGTTTTGTGGGCGGGTGGAATAGTGGTAGGAGTGAAAGCTGGACACGTGGTATGAGCCCGAACTCTGAGGGGCCTGGGCTGCCACGCTCACCTGAAGATGAACCACATCCTGGGATTCCATAGCGGGCGGGGCGGGGTCATCGTTTCTGGGATTATCATGATGTGCTTCCTACCTGACTCCACTCCTACATTGTTCTCATTTGTACCAACTCCCTCCTTGGCAGCTCAGTGACTGCTCAGCCTCTCCAAGCCCCAACTTCCTAATCTGTAAAATGGGCGAAAACAAAACATCCCTCACGGGCGTGTGTGAGCACCAAACCAGACAAAGCACCTACAGCCCACTCCCAGCTCCCCCAGGGCTGGCTGGTGCAGCTTCATGACAACCTGCCCTAACCCTCCATCCAAAGTAGGAAGGGGCAGCCAGCCAGCGGTCCGGCCAACACGGGGTCAGGGCGCTCCAGTCCCTACAACTAACCAAAGGCCTAAAATCGGTTCAGCTGGAAGAACCCGGAAGTGTCAAGTACTGGGAACAAAACGGGAAAACTGAACTCAAGCCACCTGCCGCCGCTCGCGGGACTTGAGAATTTCCAGTGCGGACGATGCCAAGGAAGAGGCAAGAAGTTGGTCTAAGTTGTCTGGGCTGCTGCATACGGGCCCAGATCTAGCAAATACGCATTTGACCCTCTGACACCCATCTCCCGCCTTCGTCTTCTCCCATCTGCCTTTTCTCTGGATTTGCTGCTTGGTGCCTGCCGCCTCCCTCTGCGCCGTGATCTGCCTCCCACAAGTAACGACTACAGAACCTGCGCTAGAGAAAGGCATCAAGAACCTTCCTCACAAACCCACAGCTCTTTTCTGGCCTCACGCTCTGGGCGCATCGATGCTGTTCACAGCCTCATCCCAGAAACCTGTCTTCCACAGCCCCGCGTGGCTCTCCTACAACCCGCCTCTCTCCATCCTGCCTTTTCTCCTCCCCTAATTCCCGGAGACCCTCTCCCCTGAAACAAGGGGGGATGACAGCGATGGAGCTCCTGCTGTGACCGCCACCTCGGAAAAAATGAGTGCCAGCCCCCTTGTCAGCCGCACCGGTAAGAGATCCTTAGACAGAGTCAAGAGGCCGCCGGGCCTTCCTGTGGAAGATTGCTAAGGAGAAGGAGGGTTTCGTGCTCTGGGCCCAAGAAGCTGGTAATCACAACGTCTCCTTTCTAGGTGAAGAGTCCATTCTCCCGTGAAGACGATGCCCTGACGCTTGAAGAATAGGATCCCACCCAGAAAGTTACAGAGTTACGGCAAACAGTACAAATACAATTTCTGAAATCTTTCAAGCATCTGTCTCTTTTTCTTTAAGTGACAAAAGCAGGCCACAAAATTATGTGTATACTATGATTCAACTATGTAGGAAAAGTAACATAAGAAAAGAAAATATAGGAAAAGTAGACAGATGTGCATATTTTAAAATAAAAATTGCCAGTAGGGGCCAGTCCTGGTGGCCTTGTGGTTAAGTTCAGCGTGCTCCACTTCGGCGGCCCGGGTTCAGTTCCCAGGTATGGACCTACACCACCTGTCTGTCAGTGCCCATGCTGTGGTGGCAGCTCACATACAAAACAAAAAAGAGGAAGATTAGCAGCGGATGTTAGCTCAGGGTGAATCTTCCTCAGCAAAAATAAATAAGTAAATAATCGCCAGTGGATGATGGAGTAAGAAAGGTTTGCTTTCTTTTTTCTAGTTTTCAAATTTTTGGAAAAGTGGTCATGATAACTTTGTAATTTAAAAAATACATTAATGCTGGCACCTCACAGTGTTACAAGCACCTTGGGGACACCAGGCCCAAAGCAGCCAGAGAGACTTGACAGAGAGTCAGTGACAGTGGTGAGAATGCACGCAGCGGCCTCATTGCCCCTCAAGGGGGTCTTCTCCCTCAGACAGGACCTGCCAAACCTGAAATGTGGCCCAAGACCCCATCAAAGGAAGCTCTCATTTCACGGAAACCTCTACTGTACTTACACGATTGTAAACATTCAGTTATCAGTGTGAAAGAGACATTTCTTCTGCCAATAACAAGGTGAGGAACGGGAGTATAAGTAGAATTGCAGTTGGCATGAACTTCTAACAAGGTAAAATTATTTAAAAAATATAACGGCTTCCAAATGTTTACGAAAGTTCACAACTATTTCATTTTTCTTCTGTTCTTGAGGAAAACTGGCCCTGAGCTAACATCTGCCACCAATCCTCCTCTTTTTGCTGAGGAAGATTGGCCCAGAGCTGACATCTGTGCCCATCTTCCTCTACTTTATATGTGGGACGCCACCACAGCATGGCTTGTAAAACAGTGTTTAGGTCTGTGTCCAGGTTCCAAAGTGGCGAACCCCACGCTGCCAAAGCAGAGTGTACAAATTTAACCGCTACACCACCAGGCTAGCCCCCACAACTATTTCATTTTGAAAGACCTAGTTTATTTATTTATTTATTTATTTATTTTTAAAGATTTTATTTTTTCCTTTTTCTCCCCAAAGCCCCCCGGTACATAGTTGTATGTTCTTCGTTGTGGGTCCTTCCAGTTGCGGCATGTGGGATGCTGCCTCAGCGTGGTTTGATGAGCAGTGCCATGTCTGCGCCCAGGATTCGAATCAATGAAACACTGGGCCGCCTGCAGCAGAGGGCGCAAACTTAACCACCCGGCCACGGGGCCAGCCCCCAAGACCTAGTTTAATTTATACAAAAAGATGGTGTCATCAATTTTTGCTTCATTTTCAGTAAGGAAAACTAAGATTAATAGTTTTTGGTTCGGGCTCGCCCTGTGGCCCAGTGGTTATATTCAATGTGCTCTGTGCAGACCTACACCACTCGCTGGTGGCCATGCTGAGGTGGCAACCTACATACAAAATAGAGGAAGATTGGCATGAATGTTAGCTCAGGGCGAATCTCCCTCAGCAAAAAAAAAAAAAAAGTACTTGTCTCATTGAGTGTTCTAAAATCCAAAACAAAAGTCCATTCTCTACTTTTAAAATCAAAATTTCACATTTCACTGTAAGGCCCCTTTGCCTACAAAGGCCTCTCCTGTCTGTTTTGGGGAGAGTCCATGTACAGTGATCAACTTGTCTTCTGCTTGGTTGACAGAGAGCTTAAGAAAACAACTTGCGAATTGTTTTTCTTGGCATTCATCCCCAGTGCTTGCTCTTGACCTACGACCCTGATCACACCCACAGGACTAGTGCACAGAAGTCCAGCCAGGAACCAGCCGATGGAAACCCCTTTCCATGCAGAGGGTCCTTTTCCAAGCGTCTGTGCTGGGCAGTGAGCAGCGGCTCCTACGAAACTTCTCAGAGCAAGAATCAGCAACCACAGGGAAGCACGGAACAGCAGCCCAGAAAACTAGGTGTGTTTCATGATGGAGCTGATGAACAACAGAGCCCCAAGTTAGAAAGCTACAAAGGCAGGTGTTGTTACACCACGATACTAATACACGTAAACAGCCAAGATGAATGATAATAAAAGTACTATTTTCATTAGAGTAGATTACTTGAAGAGTGTGAAAACTGAGGAAGAAGGTAATGATTGCCACCTGTCATTTTAGAGGAATGATATTCATTAGTCTTAGGAGAGACAAGACTTTCCAGAATCATATAATTATTTTCCACTTGTGTATAAAAAAGGAAGTCTCTCCAGGAACCTAAAATTCACTTCTTTTTAAAGTTAAAAGCCTAGAACCAGTTTTTCTTGTTTCTTCAGTTCTTAATTACTAGGAGCAAATTACACAGATCTGTGTATTCTGATTCCATCAGGTCTGGGATAAAGTCTGAGCATTTGCAAAGCACCAGAGGTGACTGACGGATACCAAGATGCAAGGACCACTAAACAGATCTGGATTTCTCTCTCATTTAAATGCCTCTGGTTCAAACTAACTATATAAACAAGAGGAATTTAATCTTTACCAAGTATAAATATTACTTTATTAATGTGCTATAATTATCGCATCTGGAGTTTATTTTCCTCTGAGCTCCACTGTGATTACTTTCCTCTTCTTTGCATTGCAGCGATTTCCGGAGAGTGCTCTCTCATTTAGCGATTGTCGAAGATCTGAACACGGGTTGGTTTGCTCTGCACAGACCCTCGCATATTGTACTGAGTCTATGCATGGGCAAAGTTTAGATGACTCCAAGATGAAATTACAGCGATGCTCCAAGCACACAGCACAGCTCGAGACTCCTGGGATAAACTGACACGTGAGGCACCAATGGTCTTCAGGACCTGCATCCTCTCAAACAAGAATGGCACAGAGAGTGACGTCACCAAGTTGGTAACATTGGTCATTCCTTACTTTGCTCCCCCTCACAAGAACAACAACAAACAACTATTCATGGACAAGACACCACTGAGAAAATCCTAGAACATGGAAGTGAGGCTGAAGCACCCCCTGCACCACAGAGACCAAGACTGACCACCCTAGAAGGGGGACAGGAGCCGCTACACACTGACCACATTGCCCCTCCCCCAGGCAAGCACAGCAACCCCCGAGAGGTCTCCCTGGGCCTACGGTTCCTCCAGTGGGAAAGGGGAGCCCAGGGTGGACATCCAGCAGCAGCCCCCCAGCACTGTGGGTCACTTCGTGGAAACCCCTACTCCTGTCCTGCCCCATGGGGAACACAGGGGAATCTGCAGGGCTCAACCACTGGGAATCTGATTGTGATGGAGAAGCAGGAGCTTGCAACAACCAGCCCTTGGATCTTGGCAGACTGAGTTCCTACCCCCAGTACCCAAACAGTGGTCCCAACCAGCAGCTGTGCTCATCCGCAGAGCCAAGACAGTGGCCAGTGTGACCAGGGACCTCAGCGGGGTGCAGGTCTGCCAGCCCTGCTCAGGCAGTGGAGGTAATTCACAGCTCGGCCCACTGCTGAGTGTATCTCCCAGACTCTCCCAACCAGAAAGCCTGCTCCAGAACACCTGGGAGGCTGCTCGGAGCCCTGGCAGCGGAGTTCACTCATAGTCCTGCTCACTGCGAAGTGTAGCGAAGTGTAGCTCCAGGCCACCTGACCAAAAAGGCCAAGCCAGAACACCTGGAAGCTGCGTAGCCCAGCACACTCAAGCAGAGAGTACTGCAGGCGGAGCTGACCATGCACAGTGCAAAGCCAGGGGCCTCTTCAGCCAGGGAACTTGGGGAGCAGGCTGGCTTGAGTCAAGACCACAACAAGCAGACTTGGAGTCGGTCTCCGGACTCTGCCCGGAGAGAAAAGCTAGTTCACAGCCCACCCACAGCTGAGTGTGGCTCCTAGCCCCTCCCAACCAGAGAGTTTGACTGGGAACACCCGGGATGCTCACTGGAGCTGCCTTTCCCATTCTGCCCAAGTAGGGGAACTAATTCACAGCCCCGCCCACTGCTGAGCATAGCTTCCGGCCCCACCTGGCCAAAAGCCTGGCCAGAACACTTGGAAAGCTGCACAGCCCAGCAACACTTGAGCAGAGTCTGCCAGGCAGAGGTGACCATCTGCAAAGCAAATCCAGGGGCCCTATTCAGCCAGGGAACTTGGGGTACAGGTTGGTTTGAGTCAAGACCATAAACCAAGAGCCTCATTGGTCTTGGAGATGGTTCTAACACTCCACTGAGGCAGGGAAACTAATTTGTACCCCACCCATTGCAAAATGCAGCCTTCAGTCCACCCGAGCAGGAAACCTAGCAGAGCACACAGGAAGCTGCACAGCCCATCCAACAGCCCTGCTTACAGTGGCACTTGAACAGAAAGAAAAAGCCCCTGGTTTCTCCATCTGCAGAGCAAATCCTGTGGCCCTGTCCCGCCAGGGAATTCAGCACAGTCTTGCCTGATTAGGGTCCTCAGATAACAAGCGGTGCACAGCCTGGGGCCGGCTCTGCTGCCCTGTGGCGCAGGGAAGCCAATTCAGAGCCCTGCCTCCTACTGAGTGTGGTATCTAGTGCCAACTATCTAGTGAGCTCAACTGGAAAACCCAGCCAACAGTGGAGCCCATCCTACAGCCTTGCTTGGGCAGAGAACCAAGCCAGCAGTCCTATCCAACTGTCCTCAGACAGCAGCTACCTCCTGCCCCCAGACCTCAGGGCTCAGGCAGTGGCCTCACTCAAAAATAGACCCTGGGTGGCCGGCCCCCTGGCCGAGTGGTTAAAGTTCTGAATGCTCCACTTCCGCAGCCTGGGTTCACGGGTTCAGATCCTGGGTGTAGACCTACTTTACTCATCAGCCACGCTGTGGTGGCGTCCCACATACAAAATAGAGGAGGAATGGCACAGGTGTTAGCTCAGCACTAATCTTCCTCAAGCAAGAAAAAAAAAAAAGAGGAAGATTGGCAACGGATGTTAGCTCAGGGCAAATCTTCCTCAATAAAAACACAACAAAACAAAACAAAAATAGGCCATGATAGCAGGCCACACCTGCTCAAGGACGTTACCAGCAGACACATCCAGAAACCCAAACTGAGCTGCCTGGTAAAGAACTGTCTCTGCCAAAGCAAACCTGTAAGTCTGGAGGAGGAAACTGTTTACTCAAATGCACAGCTACCAATGTAAGGAATCAAGAATCACATAAACTTGGTAAACATAACACCACCAAAGTAAACTAATAATGCTCCAAAAACTGACCCTAAAGAAAAGAAGATCTATGAACCCTCAAAGAATTCAGAATAAGCCTT
Organism: Equus przewalskii; assembly: GCF_037783145.1. Classification (NCBI taxonomy): domain Eukaryota; kingdom Metazoa; phylum Chordata; class Mammalia; order Perissodactyla; family Equidae; genus Equus; species Equus przewalskii. Next base: position 13,230,328 of record NC_091860.1, read on the forward strand.
TTAAAGTTTAGTGAGCTACAGGAACACAGACACGAAATTAGGAAAACAATGCATGAACAAAACAAGAAGTTCAACAAAGAAATAAAACCATTTAAAAAGAAAAACAGAAAACCTAGGGTTGAAAAATACAATGACTGAACTGAAGAACTCAATAGAGAGTTTCAAAAGCAGACTTGACCATGCAAAAGAAAGAATCAATGACCTAGAAGAGAGGGACATTTGAAATTACTCAGAGGAGCAAAAAGAAAAAGGAATGAAAAAGAGTGATGAAAGCCCATGGGACTTATGGAACACAATCAGAAGAAACAATATCTGCATTATGGGAATTCCAGAAGCAGGGAAAGAAAAAGGAGCCAAATGTATATTTAAAGCAATAATGGCTGAAAACTTCGCAAACCTGGAGACAGAAATGGTCCTAATGGACCCCAAATAGGGCTACACTGAGACACATTATAATTGTCAAAACTCAAAGACAAAGAGAGAATTTCAAAAGCAACTAGAGAAAATAGAGAAGTTACATGAAAGAAAACCCCCATAAGATAATTGGCAGCTTTCTCAAAAGAAATTTTTCAGGCCAGGAGAGACTGAGATGATATATTCAAAGTACTGAAGAAAAAAAATTGTCAACAAACAATTCCATACCCGGCAAAGCTGACATTCAGAAATGAAAGAGAGAAAAAGATTTTCCCAAACAAACAAAAGCTGAGGGAATTCACCACTAGACCTGCCTGACAAGAAATACTAAAGGGAGTTCTTTGACAGGAAGTAAAAGGACACTAATTGACATCATAAAAACATAAGAAGGTAGTGTAAAATTCACTGGCAATGGTAAATATATAGTCAAAGACAGATATTGTAATATAGTAATGGTGGTACACAGTTCACTTACAACTCTAATGGTTAAAAAAAACCATAGTAAAAGTGACCATAACTACAATAATACACAATATAAGAAAATATGTAAACTTTAACATTAATAACCTAAAATGTGAGAGGGAGAAGTAAAAGTGTAAAGTTTAGGTATGCTAGTGAAGTTAAGTTGTTATAATTTTAAGATGCTTTATGTAAGCTTCCTGGTAACCACAGGGAAAAATGTGTAGTAATTACACAAAAGAACATGATGAAATCAAATGATATTGATACCAAAAGATGTCACAACAAAAAGACGACAGCAGGATAAGAAACAAGTTAATAATGGATGTACAAAACAGCCAAAAAACAATTAACAAAATGGCAATAAGAAGGTCTTACCTATCAATAATTACTTTAAAAGTAAATGGGGTAAATTCTCCAATCAAAATAAACAGAATGGCTTAATGGACAAAAAAACTAGATCCAATGATAATGCTGCCTACAAGAGACTCACTTCAGCCTTAAAGACACACATAGGCTGTGAGTGAAGGGATGGAAAAAGATATTTCGAGCAAATATTAACCCCCCCACCAAAAAAGAAAAAAAAAGCAGGCATAGCTATACTTATATGGGACAAAATAGACTTTAAAAATGGTAAAAAGAGACAAAGAGGTCATTATATAATGATAAAGGGGTAAATCCATCAAGAAGATATAAAAGTTGTAAATATTTATGCACCCAACACCAGAACACCTAAATGTATAAAGCAAAAACTAACAGAGCTAAAAGGAGAAATAAACAGCGATATAATAATAGCTGGGGACTTTAATACCCCACTCACAACAATGGATAGATCATCCAGACAGAGAATCAACAAGGAAACAGCAAACCTGAACAACACTATAGACCAAACAGACCTAACAGACATATACAGAAATTTCTAGTTGACAACAAGAGAACACACATCCTTCTCAAGTGCACGTGGAACATCTTGTAGGATGGACAACAGGTTAGGCCACAAAATAAGTCTTAGCAAATTCAAGCAGACTGGAGTCATACCACCTATCTTCTCTGACCACAATGGCATGAAACTAGAAATTATTAACAGAAGGAAAAGTGGAGAATTCACAAATACATGGAAATTACTCAACACTCTCCTGAACAACCAATGGATCAAAAAAGAAATTAAAGGGTAAATTAAAAAAATCAAGAAATAAATGAAAATGGAAACAGGACATACCAAAACTTACGGGATGCAGCAAAAGCAGTTCTAAGATGAAGTTCACAGCAATAAACACCTACATTAAGAAACATGAAAGATCTCAAATAAACAACCTAACTCGATACATCAAGCAATGAGAAAAAGAACAATAAACTGAGCCCAAAGTCAGCAGAAGGAAGGAAATAATGAAGATTAAAGCAGAAATAAATGAAATAGAGAAGAGGAAAACAATAGAAAATATTAACAAAACTGAAAGCTGATTCGAGGCTACTATGAACAACTATATGCCAACAAACTGGACGACCGAGAAGAAAGGGAAAAATTCTGAGAAATACACAACTTACCAAGACTGAAGCAGGAAGAAACAGAAAATCTGAACAGAACAATTACTAATATGGTGATTGAATCAGTAATCAAAAATCTCCCAACAAAGAAAAGCCCAAGAACAGATGGCTCCACTGGTGAATTTTACCAAACATTTTAAGAACAATTAATCACAATCCTTCTCAAACTCTTCCAAAAAATCAAAGAGGAGCGAACGCTCCCAAACTCATTTTATGAGGCCAGCATTACCCTGATACCAAAGCCAGACAAGGACACTACAAGAAAAGAAAACTACAGGCCAATATCCTTGATGAATACAGAAGCAAAAATCCTCAATAAAATACCAGCAAACTGAATTCAGCAGCAGATTAAAAGGATCAGTCACCATGATCAAATGGGATTTATCCCTGGGATGCAAGGCTGGTTCAACATACACAAATTAATCAATGTGATACATCACATTAATAGAATGAAAGAAAAAAAATTGATCATTTCAATAGACATAGAAAAAAACATTAGACAAAATTCAATAACCATTTACAATAAAAACTCTTAACAAATTAGGGCTAGAAGGAGTACACCATAACATAATAAAGGTCACATATGACAAGCCCACAGCTAACATCATACTCAATGGTGAAAGTTTGAAAATTTTCCCTCTAAGATCAGGAACAATACAGGGTGCCCATTCTCACCACTCCCATTCAACATAGTACTGAAAATCCTGGCCAGAGCAATCGGGCAAGGCAAAGAAATAAAAGGCATCAGAATTGGAAAAGAAATACTAAAACTGTCTCTATTTGCAGATGACATGATTTTATATAAAAAATCCTAAAGACTCCACCAAAAACTGTTAGAGCTAATCGACATATTCATTAAAGTTGCAGGATACAAAATTAACATACAAAACTCAGTAGCATTTCTATACAGTAACAATAAATTATCTGAAAAAGAAATAAAGACAACAATCCCATTTACAATAGCATCAAAAACAATAAAATACTTTGGTATAAATGTAACCAAGGAAGTGAAAGATCTCCACACTGAAAACTATAAGACATTGATAAAACAAACTGAAGAAGATACAAATAAAATGGAAAAGTATCCCATGTTCACGGATTAGAAGAATTAATATTGTTAAAATATCCATATTACTCAAAGCCATATAGAGATTGAATGCAATCCATATCAAGATTCCAATGGCATTTTTTACAGAAGTAGAAAAAACAATCCAGGGGCCGGCCCAGTGGTGCAGTGGTTAAGCACGCACATTCTGCTTTGGCGGCCTGGGGTTTGCCGGTTCGGATCCTGGGCACGGACATGGCACCGCTCATCAGGCCACGCTGGGGTGGCATCCCACATGCCACAACTAGAGGGACCCACAACTAAAAATACACAACTATGTACCAGGGAGCTCTGGGGAGAAAAAGGAAAAATAAAATCTTTTAAAAGAAAGAAATTATAAACAAAGTGAAAATACAACCTTTGGAATGGGAAAAAAAATTTGCAAATGATGTATTTGATAAGAAGTTAATATCCAAAATATATGAAGAACTCATACAACTCAATGGCAAAAAAACCAAACCCAAATAATTGAATTAAAAAGTGAGCAAAGGACCTAAATACACATTTTTCCAAAGAAGACATACAAATGGTGAACAGGTATATGAAAAGATGCTCAACATCACCAATCATATGGACAATGCAAATCAAAACCACAATGAGATATATCACCTCACACCTGTTAGATAGGCTGTTATCCAAAAGACAAGAGATAACAAGTGTTGGCGAGATTGTGGAGAAAAGGGAACCCTTGTGCACTGTTGGTGGAAACGTAACTTAGTACGGTCACTATGGAAAACAGTATGAAGCTTCCTCAAAAAATTAAAAATAGAACTGCCATATGATCCAGCAATCTCACTTTTGGGAATATATCCGAAGGAAACAAAAACAAAAAACACTATGTCAAAGAGATATCTGCACCCCCATGTTCACAGCAGCAGTAATCACAAGAGCCAAGACATGAAAACAACCTAAGCGTCCACTGACGGATGAATGCATAAAGAAGTTGTGACATACATAATAGAATATTATTCAGCCATAAAAAAAGGAGGAAACTCTGCTATTTGCAACAACATGGATGGACCCTGAAGGCATTATGGTAAATGAAATAAGTCAGACAAAGACAAATACTCTATGATCTCATATGTGGAATCTATTAAAAAAAAAAAAAAAAACAATAGAAAAGAAAGAAACCTAACTCAGAAAGAGATCAGACTTGTAGTTATCAGAGGTGGGGGATGGAGGGAGGGGGAACTGGAGAAAGACGGTCAAAAGGTACACACTTCCAGTTATAAGATAAATAAGTTCTAGGGATGTGATGTACAATATGATAACTACAGTTAGCACTGCTGCATGGTATATTTGAAAGCTGTTAAGAGAGTAAATCCTAAGAGTTCTTATCTCAAGGAAAAAAACTATTTTTCCATTCTCTCTCTTTTTTTTTTGGTATCTGTATGATATGATGGACGTTAACTAAACTTCTTGTGGGGATCATCCCACAGTATATGTAAGTCGAGTTACTATGCTGTACACCTTCAACTTACACAGTGCTCGAAGTCAATTATATCTCAATAAAACTGGAAAACAAATGGCACAGAGTTATAAACATTATTAAATTTTATTAACAAAAACTTTGTACATTTTCTTTAATACATGTGTAATTTTACATCTAGGTAAAATAACAACACATTCAAAATTTACCCTTTATACAAATTGTTACAGAATAACAACCAGTGGGTTAAACAAGTAAAATAAACCACACCGATTTTTTTAATTATCTACAAAAGATTTGACTTTCTTTAAAATTCCCCTGAACATATAAAAATAAATTAATTTTACTTTTCAGTTAAATCTACCAATTAGAAATATTACAAATCAAAATATCAATGTTATCTTATGAATTTTTCACAATACAAAACAGATTCACAAAACCTTATTTACAGAAATGAGGTAAGAACTGTGCAATGTTTAACCAAGAGACATATTGCAGAATTAACATGTTCTTCCAGCTAAGTACACAGTGGAGGTCTAATTACAGCTGGGTCTTTTCCACTAATAATTCACACATTTAAGAACAGTTCAATGATTATATCCGCAATCGTTTAATTTATCCTCTGCCATGCTGTGACCCCAGGAGTGTGGCTATCCAGAGTGGAGGGCTGGGGTACACAGATTTCACCTGTTCCAGGAACTCCAGTGGTCAGTTATTTGTCTTGTTTTATTTGTCTGAAATCACTGTCAGTAAAGGGAAGCTGTTTAAATTACAACAAACCAACAAACCTCTTACCAAATCCACTCATTTTCCTTGTGACTCATTAGTGGATAATACCCAGGTAATCGTTGTGCCTGAGCTATCTGCAGTGGCATAGACAGTTTTTAATAAAGGCAGAGCCATGCGGAAGGCTGCTGGTGCAACACTGACTACTCCTACTACTTACAAGGATCGACTGCAGTGCAAGCGCAGCTGTCTAGAGCCATTGCAATACAATGGAGGTGTAACAGGCACTTGATTCAGGCCAAACCCTACCAGCAGTTTCCAGAGTGGCCCCTCTTTTTGAAAGAAGTCTTTCACTTTGAATTGATCTGGTTCCCCCAGCAGCCTTAGAACTCACTTAACTCAAGGTTTCTTTAAAATATGAGTAGGTCAGAACACTAAAGGAAAAGCATTTAGCAAAAGAAAATTACCTTTAGCAGAAGCAGACATTACCATCCTAACTTGATTACCAAAATTGGCCAAATCCCATTAAGAAAAGAAATTTTTATAACAGAGATTGCCAAGTCCCAGTTGGTGACCTATTTATTTGCAATACTTAACCAATAAAGCTCTAGTAGAAGAAATTGGACAGTCCCTTGAAATTTGTTTTTAGGTTTGACTCACAGAGCAAGCATACCGTAACCCAAACAAAAGATCAGATTTCATATTCCGACTTGTACAATGAAATCAAAGAGGTTATAAATGGAACAAGTCTTTAGTTTTGCTATTTATCTCTCCAATTTATAACAAAATTAGTTGTGCACCAACCATATTAAATTTCTCTTAGGTTGATAAACTCATTGCATGTAAATTATTTCACTGACAAAGTTGAAATTTTCTTTCAAAGTTCAAAAAATCTGGGTGAGGGGTGGGGGGGAGGGGAATTCCATTTCAGTGCAACAAAGCAACAAGAAAATCAATCAAAGCCTTCCAAGAATGTCCTTGTGGCAAGTACTCCTTTGTGTGCGGTTGGTTTCTTGTTGCATTTCTTTATAGGTGTAGTAAGAGGACTGCAACAGCAGCCAGATGAAGTGCTAGAACAGCAGGATAGGCAATTTCTAGATGTTTCTCAAGGGTCAACTTTTCTCTTGAGCGACAGGCCCAGTTTTATCACTAAGTCTCTGCAGTTAAAACAAACAAAACCAGATGCATTAGCTACATCAACTTTTGGCCCACACTTGAGGTAGTATCCTCCTAACTGAAATTATAACTGAGACAGAAGGAGGGATATATGGTTATTCCGTTTTTTCTACAAGTTGGCAAGGCTACTTTTTCAACATGATATGAAGATACGAATTTACTGGTAAAACGTCAGTTGCTTTATACAAAATTCAGCAGCATATAAAGACAGACGTGCTCATCTGAGGGACAGAACTCATAAGGAATGAATGTAGAAATCATCCCTCCAAGTCAACTTTTCCAGAGAAGTAGTAACATGGTATTGTGAAAAATGGATTCTTTATGGACTAAAAGTCATGGGTTCTGATCCCACAGGTGCTATTTGTCCTTTGAGCTTTAACCTCTTTGAGTCTCTTTTTACTAATCTATAAAATGGGGTCACAACCTGTTATTATTAAAATCACACATACTGTTATATCCAACAAAAATGCCTAACACACAGCAGGGTGCTCATAAATATTATTTCCCAGCTTTGCTTTTCTTGATAAAGTAATAATACTCAATTTTATATAATTTACAATCGTGGTTTTCCATTAAAAAATACATTTCATATTGTATAACTCAAGAAAAGTTAGCTTGTAATTAATTCACTTTTTAACACAAGAAGACACTTGAGAAAGAGGAACAGTACAAAAAAATTTCTAAATTATTACAGAATCACTGAAATCTCACAAGTCAGCAAAACAGTGGAGCTGTGACCAGGTTTGAGACGATGACAGTATTCACAATCAGGAAGTCAGAAACACTGGGCAAACAAACAGCACTGAGGAGCTCATGAGAGCCAGTAATCCTGGATTGTGAACCAATTCTCGTTACTAAATACAAAGTGCAGTTTCTGAAGACTAACAGCACAGTAAACAGCAAGCTTTCAAAGTAATGGGAAATAGCAAACATTGTGACTTTTAACACTGTTATTTGCCAAGTCTCCCACCTCATTCTTTCCCTTCTTCCTTTTCCTGATGTCCAGTCTCCATTCTATATCCCAATATCCTTCCTCTAACAGGGTTCTGCCCTGAACTGGAATTTAGGGGAAACATTTACACTCCAGTAAAGTAGACCTAATTGAAGGGGAGAGTTAATAGAAAGAAACAGCCTTAAAATGTGTGCCACTGTATGTCAAGTATCCTGTTCCTGCAGCCATTTCTACTTTATCATCACTCGTACATTGAAAGGGTAAGATGCTATCACTTACATAAAATTTTAAAAGAATTTAAATTCTATTACCAATGTAATTATGATTTATTTTCTCTTTAAAAGTAATATGATAGAATTGGATTGCCCTAAAACTTGTATTAATTTTATTATAAATATTATTCAGTTTTAGAAAGCACTTCAGAGCAAAATAATAAAAATATTCCTAAATTATCTAAACTAGTTCTATAATTAAACAAATTAATTAAACAAAGATTCTCAAAAAGCACCAACTATTATCTTTTGATTGGACTGTCTCATACCACTTGCTATAGCTAAAACATATTTTCCTCTTGAAAACTGTTGAATTATAAAACAGCCTTTAAACCGTACATGCAAATTCAAACTGATGTACTTAGGGGATATATAAATGGGCTCAGGTCCTTTGTGCTTACAACATCCAGCTGCTGAAACAACTGGCTGTAAGAAATCATCAGGGGAATAGTATATTTAAAACAAAATATAAGAGGGAGAGGCTGGAGAGATAATCATCTCTGATTGATCAACGAAATTCTCTTTTTTATTTCACTAGATATAGTAAAGCAGAGATACTTACTGTTACTTTCTGACTCGCATTATCGCCGTGGATGGTGAGAAATGGGTTGGTGGGAGCTGGGTGAAGTGGCGGCGCCTGAGTGCCTGCCAGCAGGTTGTTTATGGGTATTTGCGTTGGTCCCGGGATCTGCAGCTGCTGCAGCTCAGGCTGGTGGTGCTGCTGGTGGTGATGCTGCATTAACTGATACAGAAGGGCCTGATGCTGTTCCTTAGGTAAAAACATATGGGAGAAGATGAGTCCCCAGTCACAGAATTCGGCAGTCAGTAAAGCCCGCTTTTTCTATTTTCTTCTTTTCTTTAATATCAGATATTTAAATGTTAGTCACAATCATACTACTAAGAAAGAAAACAAGTATCTCATCTGGAAAAATACACGAGATAATAATCGTCTACTATAAAATGTCAATATCATCAGTGAACAGCTTATTTTCAAAACAGAGCAAACAAATACAGGAGACCTCTATTCAAATGGGGTTGTCCACGATCATCAAAGAGAATAACGACTTCAAGGAGTCACAGGGCATCTGTATTTGACTTCAGAACGCACTACGTGGATCAATCCTTCCCATAAATGTGGGAACTTAAAATAACTTTTAAAGTTTTCATTCATGCCAATAGAAAGAGTGCTTTCTTGATGCAGTTATGAGACGACTCTTTACAACAAGCATAGACTTCATTTCTTGAGTGCTACTATGTGCCAGGTACTGTTTTGAAACATATGTTTTGTGCTTGAGATCTATCAGTGGGGGAAAAAAAATCCCTGCCCTTATGTAGCCTACCCTGGGGGGAAGAGGGAGCAACAAACAAAAATGTTAGGATATGATTATTACTAAGGGTCAGAGGAAACAGGAGTGTGTGCACGAGAGTCTGGCAGGGGTGGGGGTCATCTTAAATAGACTGATCAGGGTGGGTCTCACTTGGACAAAGACTTGGAAGAAACAAGGGAATTCGCTATGTGGATATGCAGGGGTAGGGTGGGGTGGGGTGGGGAGGGGATATTTCTAGCCAGATGGAAGAGCCAGTGCCAAGGGGCTATGTGGGAGCACATCTAGCATGATGAAGGAATAGCAAGGAGACCAGGAAGGTTGAGTGGAGTGAGCAAGCAGGAGGCAAAAGAGGAATGGGGGCCTCGCTGTGGCAGGGCGTGAACATTTTGACTTTCACTCAAAGTAAGATGGGAAGCTAGTGGAAGGTTTTGAGCACAGAAGTGACACAACCTGACTCAGGATTTCTTGAAGGATTCAATGTGAGGTGTCAGAGAAAGAGAGGAGTGAAGGCAGACTGCAAAATTTTTGGCTTGAGCAACTGGAAGGATGAAGTTGCCAACAACAGAGGTAGGGAACACTACGTGTGGAGCAGGTCTGTGGCAGACCAGCAGTTCAGCTTTGGAAATGCTATGCTTGACATGTCTGCTAGGATATCCAAGTGGGGCCATCAGGTAAGAAGTGGGATACAGGAGTTTGAAATTCCAGGGAGAGGCTGGGATAGAAGACATAAATATCCACATCTAGATTGTATTTAAATCTACGTGACGGGAGGAGATGTCTGAATTCTAGGACACTATAAAGCTGAGGAGAAGAGGACAACCCAGGGAAGGAGGCTAAAAAGGAATGACTAGTCAGGTAGGAAGAAAATCAAGATAGTGTGGTATCCTGAAAGCTGAAGGAAGAAAGTGTTTCAAGGAGGAGGGAGCGATCAACTCTGTTAAACGCTGCTGTCAGGTCAAGTAAGATGAAGGAGAACTGATTCCTGGACTGGCAATAGGAAGCCCGCCCGGGAGGAGCAGCAAGCAGAAAAACAGGGTAGCAGTTGGTCGGGGGAATAGGGTCAAGTAACAGTTTTTCTTAAGATGGGAGAAGTAAGTATGCCTTATAATAAAATTCTTGCCTACATAAAGTTCTATGCTCAAAAATGAACAAACTTCACCCCATAAATTTGGCTGACAAAGGAAAAAGTAGAGTTTAAACTGCTTCAGTCCTTATGGTCTCTGAGCAACAATTTGTGCTAAAAATTCCTTAATCAACCATATTCTAGAAATCACACATCTATATGTGCTATTATTAGAGTAAAATCTTGATTAACAGGAAGAACCCCAAATAAACTGAATTTTAGTACTTCATATTAAGATGAGTCAAGAGATAAGAAAACAAGATCACATTTTAGTGTAAGCATTTAAGAATTTATATACACTCTATCTTTATACCACTGTAAGAACAGTGACAGTGAAAATGATAATCCAGAATAATAAATATTTTCCATATATTTTTAACTAAAGTAAGAAAGTAGGTAGATATAGTTTAGAAAAAAATTATACACAAAAGCTGAAACTCTGAGTGCATTCTCCAAGCAAACTCAACGAAGTGCGCTAAGGAAATGAGGCTGGAGAAAAGTCACACACCCTATCAACTTGGTCTCACTTTAAATTTATGATGACAGAGGGCCAGCCAGTGCTGCCCTTGCACGTGAGCCACACACTGCCACATTTCTAGGAGTCAATTTTTTCTTCTTTTCCAAGATATCTATTCCACACCTTCTCTCTCCTCTAACCACGAATACTCCTATCTCCCTCAGCTGATGACTTAACTTACCATTCTAATTGAAAAAATTAAAAACATTAAAAGTGGGTTTCCTCGACCTCCTATCATAAAATCCACCAAGAGCTGCCCCGCCTGGCCTCTCATTACAGCGGAACGTGCCCTCAGCGCCTGTCTCTTCCTTAGAACTCTGCTGCTCTGGTATTACCCTTCCTCTCTCTTGCACCAGAAATTCCCCCACCAACATACACATACGTTGTCATGCTCAAAATAAATAGAAACTACCCGCTTGGACCATGTCTTTCTTCTGTTAGCTGCCCATTTCTCTGCTTTTTATACTAAAACCTCTTGAGTTGCCTATCCTGCATCTTCACTTCGTCTCCTCCGATTTTCTTTTGACCCACTCAATGAGGTTTTTACTTCTCACCAAAACCACATTTGTCAAAAACCTCTAGACAGCCAAATGCAATGGTCAATTCTTTCTTGTCCTATCGGTAAGAAGGATTTTCACAGATGAGTCCTCCGTTTCTTGAAATATTTTCTTCTTCACATGGACCCTAGGACATCACTCTCTTAGTTCTCCTTTTAACTGACTGGTCACTTTTTTTGATATCCTTTACTAGATTACTCTCCTCTTTCGGGATGTCCAGGGATCAGTCCTTAGACATCAGACCTCATTCCCTACTGATCTCAATGAATCTTGAGATTCATATATGCAGCAATGACCCCAAATGTATATTTCCAACTGCATCCTTTCCTTGGACTGCAGACTCATATAACTGCCTAGTCCACATCTCACTTGAACTCTAAACACACATCTCAAACTCAGTATGCCCATAACAGAACTCCTGTTTTCTCTCCCAAATCTGTTGTTCCTTCTAGTCATTCAAAGCTCAGGAAAAGTCAACATCCAATTATTAAGAACTCTTCTTTTTTTTAAATGTCTGATAAACAAGTCTTGTTGGTTTTGTACACAATTCTGGACAGTTTTTCACCACATTTATTATGCTATTTTAAGACACAAACATCTCCTACCAGACTACTCCAATAGCCTCCCTGTCTCTACTTTTGTTACCATCTCGCCTCCCAACACACACAGACCATTCTCCATATAGCAGCTAAACCAATCTTTTAAAAATCTGAATTATTATCATCACTTTTCCATTCAAAACCCTCCAATTAATTCTTTAAAATAATCCTGAAAGGGGGCTGGCCTGGTGGTGTAGTGGATAAGTTTGCACACTCTGCTTCAGTAGCCTGGGGTTCAAAGGTTCAGATCCCAGGTGCGGACCTACACCACTCATTGGTGGCCATGCTGTGGCAGCAACCCACACACAAAATAGAGGGAGACTGGCACAGATGTTAGCTCAGGGCCAATCTTCCTCAAGCAAAAAGAGGAAGACTGGCAACGGACGTTAGCTCGGGGCCAATCTTCCTCACACACAAAAAAATCCTGAACGAAAAAGTGAGGATATACTAAACAACATTTTTTTAAATTGAGATAATTATTAAAGCTAGGTGATTAGTTACTATAGTCTCTACTTTTGGTATACTTGAAAATTTCCATAATACAAAGGTTCAAAAAAAAAAAAATCACCAGGGGCCGGCCCAGTGGCACAGCGGTTAAGTGTGCATGCTCCTCTTCAGCGGCCCAGGGTTTACCAGTTCGGATCCCGGTGCGGACATGGCACTGCTTGGCAAGCCATGCTGTGGTAGGCATCCCACATATAAAGTAGAGGAAGATGGGCACGGATGTTAGCTCAGGGCCAGGCTTCCTCAGCATAAAGAGGAGGACTGGCGGCAGATGTTAGCTCAGGGCTAATCTTCCTCAAAAAAAAAAAAAGAAAGAAACGAAAAAAACACACATACACACACACACAAAATTACCAATAGTTTTCCATTACACTCAAGATAAATCTAAATTTCTCGCCACAGATAGCCACGCAAGGCAGTCCATGATCTTCTGGACCACATGGGCCCACCTGTGTGACCTTCCCTCCTGTGCACTAGCCTCTCTCCTTCTGCAGTCATGCTGGCCTTCTTTCTAGTCTTCGAAATATAAACACATGCCCAGTTGAGGTCTTTTACAACTACCACTCCCTCTCCCTCAAATGCACTTTCTCTTCTATCCCTCCACGTCAAAGAGCCATGTTCCTTCAACTTTTATTCAGGTCTATGCTCAAAAGTCACCTACTCAAAGAGGCCAGACCATCCGACCTGAAACAGCCCTCACCCCACTCTTCTCTATCTCCTTATCCTGCTTTATTTTTCTTCTCAGTACTTATCACTACCAAAAAGTATATATTCATTATTGTCTGTCTCCTCTATCAGATTGAAGCTCCATGAAAATACAAAAGTCTTATTCACACTGTTATCACCAGGGTCTACAAGAGTACCATAGTACACGTTCTCACACTTGTAAATGAATCAATGCCATGTCACTACAGGTATTGCAGGCTATACCAAATGTCAAAATGAATTATTTTTGAATTATGCACCCCATAATGTTATTTTATAAAGTGGGTAATCTATACCCACGCTGAGGATCTATTATGGCTTAGATAACTTGCTCCTAATAAAAATCAAATATCAAAAGGAAGAACTTACTGGCGTGAGCTGTTGAGAATTTAACAACTGCTGAAATTGCTGTTGATGAAGAAATATTTGTCTTTGCTGGTCAGAAAGTAATCCTAGTCCTGAGGCACTGAAAAATGATTAAAATTATTTTCTATTATATACCTTTAATGTTTTTTTAAATGTAAAATGAAAGACAACTTTTCAATTTGATATTTATAAGTTAGTGTAAGTTTTTAATAACACTTTTTGAAAACAATGATGTATAGATTTATTATTTTCTCTCTATATATGCAGGTAAACAAGAATTCACATTATCAAGAAATGTTTTGTTTTCCTTTTTTATTGTAAACCAAGCAGGCACTAAAGTTATTTTACCAAATAGGAATTTACATGTGTTTATAACATGCATATGTAATAATTCATTTTTAATTATTCAAGGATAATTTAACCCACACTAAGCAACACATATTTAAAACAAAGAAAGAATCCAAACACACTACTAATTGATTTACCCTAACCCTTTTAATGGTCCCAATGGTCAGTAAAACTAGGCACCAATGAAAAGAAAGCCAGAAGAAATAGTCTACTATATCCACTGCAAATCCATTTAAAATGATTTATTCCTCAAAAGTATGTTCAATATCAACATGGCTTTAGTCTCCTTATTTTGAACAAACATTCAAATGAAATTCCAGTACAATGAAACAGTGAGTCTCATTCTCTGGAAATTCAAGATAAATATTTGACCTTCATCCTATATCAAAATCTTTGATTATAAAGCTAAGGAAATTACATAGCTGAATTTTAAGAAACCAATATTCACATGTGATCCTCATTACAGTATTACTTTTCCTCAGAATTTATGATACATGAAGGCAATATACAAGGGGCTAAGAAAAATTAGCATTTAAAATAGACATCACTGATCAAGACCGAAATTTTCAGCACAGAATATATTTAATGTTTTGTTACTAAAAGCATTTAATTTTGTTTTAATCTGAGTTACTTAAGTTTCAAAAATAAATGGCTCTTGGCATAATATACTTAGTTTAAAAGTTTGGTGGATTTTAGTTTCTTAGAGTACATCTACAAGGAACACATTAAAAATCCCACTCTAAAGCATGGACAATGCTGGTACTATGTTGCACTAAAAAACCCAAAATACATTTAAGTTTCTTACCTGTTAGTCAGTGTAGCTGGCATTGGATGTGTTGCATTAGGTGGTACAGTTGTGTGGGTGAGGGGGGTAGGGTTCTGCGATATTGTGACAGGGGTCTGAATAACCCCATTTAAAGCTCCTACAATGCCATTAATTGCCAGTTGGTTACCTGGCAAAGCTCCAATTATTCCACCCACTCCAGGCACGGCAGGAATGGTGGATGTTACAGTCTGCATTCCACCAGCCAGTGCCCCCACTGTCACACCATTGACCTGCTGCACTCCACTAACGCCTGAGCCCTGCTGAGCGGGGCTCTGCCCAGCAGGAGGGGGAGTAGACAGGGCTGACGAGCTGCTGGTGCTTTGTCCACTGGAGGTTAAATCCTAACGTAAGAAAGAATGGAAACCTCAGTTGTAAAGAACACAGCAAACCTGTTCAAAATAATTTTAAGCCATTTAATGTGACATACTATTGTTCATAAGTAAAACACACAAAACCAACCACACAAAAATTACCTGATTTAATACAGGAAGAGAATTATCAGGTAAAAAGCTGTTTCCTAGATGAGGGCTCTTACTGCTGTTCAAGGAATCAGTAGTGGGAGCTAGAATAATAAAAGACAAAAAACACCAAAATACCACAACACCTGTTTACCCTGTTAAATTACATTATGTGTAAGATTAAAGGCTTATCTAAAAGTTTATCCTGAAGCCCACATTAAAAACACTTATATATTAATAGTTGCTATTCTTAAGGCCAGTGAAAATGGAAAAATCTCTCTCTCTATTGAATACTGTGGCTTTAAATCAATAAAGAGATCATTATATATTTAAATAAATTTTATCATTAAATTAGGTACTAAAGAAGTTAGGGCAAGTTCAAGTTGATCACTTAACAGTATTCTTTATGCTTTTTGAAAATACCTATCATTCCTTCTCTACATCTTAATATAACTGGTGACCAGTTCCTGTTCGCGTCTTATGAAGAAACACTGAAAGTCTACCCTACTTTTCTTAGATACACAATAAATTATTTTCATACTTACCATTCTGTGCTGAAAATGCATGCATTTGATGAGACGGGCTGGGATTTGTCGTTATTGTTGGAAAAGGCACTGAGAGCTGTGCATTCAACAACTGAAGGCGCTCCTTTTTGGCAGTCAAGTTTTTAATCTGTTCCTCTAACCTTCGGTTTTCAACTTGAAGTTGGTGTAATGACTTCAGCATTCCTAAAACTAGCAAACAGTTGGATGGTTTTTAATAAAGACAAGTGAACACATAGAATTAAGTTATTTTATGGACTTCAGTGTCAATAACTTTCGAAAGAAGTTAAAATAGAAGACCAGAAATTCTGCAAAGCATTTCTAAATGACTAGGTTTTATTATTTATATGTACTGTAGATATAAATATACCATAATATATTTGTACATATATGAGCATAAAGGGATACTGGTTCTAGATGTACCTTCTGGAAACTTTGCTGCCACACACCAAAAAAACCCACCCAGCTCGTTCAGGTAATTTCCATTCTCAAAGAAAAATGACAAGAACATTTTATTTTCATCAAAATAAAAGCCTAATCAAAAATACAAAGTGCCTGCCATGATTTTTCTTACAATTATATTTAAAACGGGAAAGAATCTCACCAATTTCCTTCACCACAATAAAGAGCACATGTGTGTGTTTGCTGACTGGTTAAACTAAGTATGCCAGCAGACAAGACACAGGGTGAGAACCTCCAGGCCCGGCGGCTCGGCATGCTGATGCGCACATCCCCCAGCAGGGAGCAGTGTGTGTGCACAACAGCCCCCTCTCCAACTCCCAGAGAGAGAGGCGCATCATCTACAGACAGGCGCCTTCCTGCCTCATCACCTCAAATACTGTTTCAATTCCTCTCACCACTGGGACCTTTCGACTGACAACAGAGTGCTGCTGTTATGCCACAGTGATGGACACTTTAAAAGTTCTACGTATTAAAAAGTTGTATTTGTTTAACACACCCTCAGGGTCTTCAAAAGACACAATTCTACTGGTACAGACACATATGGTCATTTCCCAAGGATTTAACTTTTATCCCTCCTCTTCAAGATCCCACAAAGAAATCCTTAGTGTACCCAAATGAGATGCAATAAGACTAAGCTAAACCTGTCCTCCAGCTATCATGTTTAAAGGATTATCCTGGCGTGCATTTCCTCACAATTAGCATTTTTGGCCAGAGCACCATTCATAAAAACACCAAGTTACGGCATTTGTCCGCTAACAATAAGCAAAATGTTTTGTTTTGTTTTGTTTTAATAAAGCCTCAAAAACTTATATCCCAAAATGTTTTTAAAAAACTTTTTTTCCCACCAAAACTATACATCCTTAACACTTAGCCACTTCTCCAGCTAACTGCAACCTGCAGTGACTTTGCTTTTTTGGCATTTTTCGCCCATGGCCCTCCCTAATAATTAAAATTATAAAGATACTACATATGTATATATAACAAATGTCATTTAGTAAGTTAAATGATATATAATATATAAAAGTTATATATATATAATTTAGTAATTATTCTTTTTCATTCAAATTGTAAAATCAAGAAGATAGTTGGCCATATTTGACTTATATGCATTTTAAAAAATAAATTCTCCAGAGGTAAGCAAGTCTTCTTCCAACTATTAAGCAAAGAGAAGATATAACTCATTCATTTTAGTAAAACTTAAAAATTGATAAGAACAAAGTACAATGGAGAAATAAAGTACCATTATAATGATTATAAACCGTAACAATAACCAGTAAATAGATAAGTGCTTTCTATAAGCCAGGCAATGTTCTCTACATTTTTTATGTCATTTAATCCTCAAAACAACACTATGATACAGGTACATCATTATTCCCATTCTACAAATGGGAGACTAAAGCATACTGATACTAAGAAACTTGCCCAAGATTAAACTGTTCCTAACAAGTAAAGACAGGACTCAAGTCCAAGCAGTACAACTGCAGAATTTATTCTATGAAAATGCTACCTGATATTTTCTCATCATATTATATAAAACATATCATAATTTCACCGCTGTTCTTGATGAAGTGTGA
This sequence comes from Equus przewalskii, assembly GCF_037783145.1. Lineage (NCBI taxonomy): Eukaryota > Metazoa > Chordata > Mammalia > Perissodactyla > Equidae > Equus > Equus przewalskii. The sequence continues at coordinate 13,248,315 of NC_091860.1, forward strand.
TTTCTGCATCTATCCACCTGTCTGTTCATCCATCCATCCATCCATTCACCTTTCTTTAAAGACAGGAAGAGAATGCTTACTGTCACCAGGAGTGCCCTGTTCCAATAGAAACTGCTGCCCTTCGCTCCACTGCCTCTCTAAAAGCTGCTCTATGCTGGCCGCTGCTGGAGGCAGATTTTCCAAACCGCTGCTGCTGGGTTGATCGTAGCGAATCTGCAAACTGCTTACAGGGGATCTGCGGAAAACATGAACCCTCAGGTGAAGCAGAAGGAGAACATTTTGAAGGAGAGTGCACTCACGGTCCTCACCTTATGCTGACTCTTCTCCTCTACAAGTTTTCTAGCCCCAGTCTGCCTATGCTAGAACAACGATAAAACCGTAATCTACCCTAAAATTTAGTAATTCTCATTATTCCTCCTCAAATTGTAAATTCAAGGGAAGAGCTGGCCATATACTTGATTATTAAAAACCACTGGAAAATATAAACCAATCACAAATAATCTCTGAAATAGGCTGTAAAAAGAACTTGATACAGCTTCATAAGACAAAAGCAAGAAAGAAAGGATTAGAAGGACTTAAAAATAATTAGCCAGAAGAGAAAAGAGTTCCATCATTCTGCTTTAATATGCAAAATATCAGAATAACACTGTACAAATTATAATAATGTAGGGAGTATTTTAATTTAAAAGCAACAAAATCTCAAATAGTAAAAGTTTTTAATAATTTTGGAGTTTTTTGTTATAAATTCAAAAACACTTATTTTCAGTATTAAGAAACATTATCAAGACCAAAGTAATTTCTACTTGAGCCCTTTCCATGAATCTTTCTAAAATGTCTTAGATCTGTACTTCAAATGACAACAACTTAACTCTTACAAAACAAATACTACTTATATTAACAGAACCCATAATGTTCTCTTATTCACTTTTTGTTTTAAATTAGTAAATGTGGCCTGTTCCGGTCTCCAGCCTCCATACTAACCTAATACATTAGTAAAGGGCCTTAGAGTTTCCAAAGTGTTTCCACATAATTATTTCATATGATCTTCACAACAACCTAGTGAGAAGTCAAAACCTGGTTTATTGGCTCCATTTCTATATGAGGAAACAAGATGGGGCTTTCATGGCTTGTCCAAAGACACTGCTGGTAAATGACAGAGCTGGGGCTAAGACTCAGGTCTTCTAACAACCCACTAGTGTTTTGCCACTGCCTTAATATGCTTCTCTATAAAAATCTCTTTAAATAAGAAGTTAAACAAATGAGGCTTTTTATTTCATATGTAAATATCATGTGCTACATACAGTTGGCCATCCCTCTCCAAACAGTACATTATGCCAGGATAATTTAGGCTATTACATTTCAGGCTGATTTTTAAAGGGTAATATAAAGCTGGAAATACATGCTAAAAATAATTTAGTACCATTCATTGTGTTAAATCCATTTAGCTAATGAAAAACAAAGAACTACACTAAGCAAAGTAGCACCAAGGGATCTTGAATAATTTCTGGGTAGCTGGCATGATATTTTAAGTTTAAAAGGGGAAAACAGAAATGCTTCCTCACTAAACATATGAGCAAAACTCCATTAGCTTTCTTCTTTGAACAGAAGTCTAAAACAGTACAGAAGTTATCACAACAGAAAATTACAGATTAGTCAGATGACAGCACTGTGTACTTCAGATTCCCAGTTTCAAAAGAAGGAATATTTAATTTTCTGCAGAGTTCAACTAGGAATAGGAAAAACAATACTACTTTTAGTTCATCCAGGAATTACATAGGAAAAAGGTGCCACTAGATGTTACCACTAGAAAATAGCAAAATTAGAGGTTACTGGACTAATCTCTCTAGTGATAAGGATGTTCCTTAATAGACATTCCTCAAATATATCAGCAACACAGCAACAATGATATTCATAGCAGTCATCCAATAAAAAATTTAATTTTTAATAGAATGTTTTAATTCCCATAGTTGAAAATTTAAATTTCCTATAGTTGAAAAAAGACTCTAGAATGGGCTTTTTCCTCCTTCTGCTCCCCATTCTCACTCAGTCTAATACCAAGCTTGAGGCAGAGTTTACAAAACAAGAGAACAGAGACAAAACAAATTAGAAGGAGGCGGAGAAAGTGAAAAGATAATAAAATTAATAAAAAGACAACCATGTCCTAAAGTTCCATTGTCTTCTCTTAACTGACACAATACTTCCTATTACCATTCTCCCTACTGAGAATAGATGACTTGGGGCACTGAGACTGTGCTCAGAGAAATTCAACCCTTTCAATACAACTCTGGTTAAGAATGTCCTGCTAACAGGAATAACCTCACATATATATTAATAAATGTATCTGAATTCTTTCATATAATATCTAAGGTAATTTCACAGAAATGTAGTTATTTCACAGAAATGTACTGCATTTGCTACACTTTGATTCAAACAATTTTAAGAACTAGAGGGGTTTTAGAGATGAGACACAAGAACTCCATTTACTGAGTTAGGAAGTAGAGACTAAAGGGTTAAGTGCATTGCCCACAACAGGGCTAAAACTGCAACCCAAAGTTCAAAGCATTGAGTCTGCAGCTTTAAGAGATTTTAAGACTATTTTATGACCAAAAAGAATTACCCAAATTAATGTATTAATTATACCAGCAGCTAAATATACAAATGACAAAGAACAAGAGTTCAAATTGATTGGAAATCTAAGAAAAGGTATGTCTTTTAAACAGCTTAGAAATCTAACCATGTGTTTAAATCAATACTCAAATTAATTTAGAATCGTTTTTCTTGACTGTCCAGACATGCTTCTTATCTAGAGAATGCTCTTATAGCCTCACAAATGTACACTCTGCTGAGATGAGATAAAGAAGTTTCCAAATCTCAGAACGTTTCCTTTGCCTACACTCTGCAGTGTAAATAACGCTTACCGTGGCGAGAGACTTCCTCGGGGTGAGCTTCCTCTGCCAACAAGGCTGCGGCTATTGTCTCCAAGATCTTGATCTGCAGTGTAAATATTTCATAGCTGATAAAGTGACTCTCACTAGATAAGAGGTTTTAAGCTCTTGCCCTGATTTTTCCTAAAACATACATAAAGCCTTTACCGCGATCTTTGCAGTTACTATGAACGCAGAAGACCTAGCATGTTGCTAGTTTAGAATTGCTCAACTGTGGCATGTAAGGCGTTGTCCCTACACGTTTCTGTGGGTGTAGAAGGCCATGGATGACGTTCCGTTCTTTCATTCCTTTCAATTTTACAGCACAGAAGCGTGGTTTGCATTTGCAGTGCCCTCCCCTCAGCCACTTTTAATTTCTACGGTTAAAGTAATGAGTCACAGCTGTGGACAGCTAACCTGCGTGCTTATCACAGCAAATCCTTATGCTTTGTATTTTTAACACTTTGCATCCCAAGACAAGTCATAAAATATATATTGTATTACATAGAGCCACACACCAAGACTAAAATTATATATACTATAATGGATTCTCACACCAAGAGTAAAGTTACATATAACACTAAATATCCAAACTGACAAAAACAAGTAGGAATACAGAATTCTGTATTTAAAAGGAAAAAAAATTAACTTCTTCTAAATATTTCTTAGGTAACACTGAACAACATCTCTGCTTGAAAAGTATCTTGTATTTCCCCTAAGTTAGTTTCTTATAAAAGCACCCTATCTGGCCTCTTTCAAGGTTGTCCTGTCCTTATTCTGAGTTAGGTAACCTCTAACCCTTAAAGGGTAAAGACATGACTGATCCATTCTTGGTGAACGGCTAAACCCATTCCCTTCCCCCAAACAGGCATGACTACTTGGACATGTCAACAAATCCTTAAGGATGGAATGAAACAAAGCAAATCCAGTGGCTCATTAAAACAGTCTAAGAGGCAAATGCTACAAAATGTCAACTGGTAAAAATTCACAGGATTACTAAACACTGTAGAAATTCTCTAACAGGATTTTTTTTTTTTAACCAAGTTTGTGTAATGCAATTTCATGAATTATGCAAATAAAGGTTTAGGCTATTCACAGAAAAGCCCAGTGTTATGTTACGTTCATTGCAGAGAAGTGAGAACTGAACACATCAATCACAAAAGTCACAGGAGACATTGTTGCATTCCTGCCTGCTGATGGCTCTGCTTACACATTTCCATTTCAGACAGTGAAAACAGCACAGCACTATTTTGCAGCACAGCATACTATTTACTTCCAACTGTGATTTTTTGGGTTAAAAAAAAAAAAGTACAATCCTATATTAACCACACCTTTAGACTTTTCAAATAACATGAGCCAATGTGGGGAGGGCAATTACATTGGGGGAAGAGAATAGAATTTTAGTTTAAAAATTCTTGAAAACTTACCTGTTTGATTGTTTTCAGATTGAGCTATAAGAGCTGCCATTGATGAATTTGGATTTAATCTATTGCCATACATATGAGATGGTACCTGACTAAGAGAAGATCCAGATAGGGTATTTGCCTAAATGAAAAGAATTACAAAGATAAATCAATTATATTTGAAAGTATCTTAACATTTTTCCTCTTAATAGACCTAGTAATTATTTTCTCCAACCATAGAATACAAGCAAAAATTCTTGACTTCATGAAGAGCAAATTTCACTCTTACATGTTTTACCATTCCAACATTTAAATGTTTGAAAAGTTATATAACTAATTTTTTTTTAAAGGATTGACACATTCAAAGTTAACTATTCCTGCTTTAATTTCAAAGTTATCTGGTCAATACCAAAACCCAGTGGCATGGTAACCATGTGAACACATGACTAATTATTTAATCTTATTAAACCGTTTACAAAATAAGGGCAGGTAGACAGCAGATGTCTAACAAATGCTTCAGTCTCTTACATCACAGGCTGGCTAAGGCGGTCCAAAGGCCCAGCTTGCACTTTTAGCATTTTAACTATACAGAGCCATATTTCCTTTGCTTAACTCTGTCATTAGTAAAACCTGCACACTATTTTGTTACTTCCTATTTTGATAGACTTGGAAGCCCGCTGCTTTTTCTGTTTTGTTTTGTTTTTATTTTAAAAGAAAGCAAACAGGCATCACAAGTATGTTTTCTATACAATGCAGGGCTCAACGAATCACAGCTTTGCCCTGACCCCATATAAGGCACTGTCTTCTTGGCAGGAAGCCAACTCAACTAACTGAAGAGCTGGTCCAAAGTTTGTAATTCATTCATGTTGCTAACCACAATTCTGAAGGCCTCTGCTGGGACTTGTGCCAAACAAGCGAAAATGAACCCTTAAACAGATGAAGCTAAGGAGGCTGGCCAAAGTCTTGCGTAATCCAATGTAATAAAAACGCCTTCTTTGATGTGAATACTTTCTCCTACTTTCCAAGAATATTATAACCTTAAAATGTGGCATTTTAGAAGCAAATCTCTTGTACACAAAATACTGTTACTCACAGAAAGCTATTACTAGCCTGAAATACTTTTCAGATTTAACAAAACACAAAATTTAAAGTAGATTTCTTATTCTTTTTCATAAATGAAATCAAACAAGCTTTTATAAAATGAAATCATTGTACAGTTATGTCAGAACAAAATTCTGGAAAACAATTTCAAAGAACTGAATCACTTCTAATATAAAGAAGCTGAATAAGAGCAGAACAAAAGATGTGGGACATTTTGACATGTATTACTGCAAACAAGTGACCAAAATGACACAGCAGTTATAACAAGCAAAACACTACGGAGAATAAACTGTGTTTCTGTACAGACTCAGAGCCTGACATTATGTTTGGCCTCTAGCCAACTTACTAAGCATGAAATTTGGACTTTACAATTCACAGAAACAGTCTCTGCGATGCAGAGTCCTGTCCTTGCTTTCCATTGTTTCAAAGGGTATATCTCATAGTTCATACTTTAATGTCTAAGTTCAATTGGTCAATTTCTGGGTTTCATTTTTTTCCTCTTATTAAAGATACATATACAAAGTCAATAAGTTTGTACTATAAACTCCTGTTTAACAATCAAAAGCTAAGTCATAATTTTAATGTAAAGATCATACTAGATAATTATGATGTATTTAGTAGTATAGCATACATAAAATACACAATTCAAAAATGGAAATACAGAAGATTTTTTTTACCTCTCCAGAAGTCAACTACTTGGGAATCTTGGCTACTCATAAAATAACTTAGAACAAGAAAAATCCAAACAGACAAACAGAAAGACTAGACGTTACAATCCCATGTGCTAAAATCTTGGGGACCTTATACTTAAAAATGCCCTTCCCAGAGCCAATTTACTCTTACTCTAGACATAATTCTAGAAAGATCAACTAAGCATACAACAGATTAGAAGTGGAAAATTAATTAGAAAGAGGAAGAAAAAGTAATATCTTGAGACATTTTGTTGGCAGCAAGAAGTAACAGCTGACAGCAAGAGAGGAGAGAGAAAAATATGAGCATGTTCGAGAGTGCTGGTGGGGTGGTGCTCCAAGAACATGGACATCTAGATGCCCTGGCATCTGTATCTTCACCTTTTGACTCTCCTTTTTCATGGAGTCATCTATTGGCTGAATCATAACTAATATTGTACCACTTGGACTACTTTTTTAGTTCCAATTATCAGTTTTATGAGCTGCCTTAAGCCTCTTGATAAGAATCAAAAGATCCTACTCTAATCAGAAATGCACTTTTGTCAGGAAGGGTTCTTTCTGCCAAGGGCTTACATTTATCCTTACTAACTTAAAATTTCTTGATGCACTCTTCAAATTATCTTAGTTTCCCTATCACATATTAGGCCCACTATACTAAAAGATCAAAATGCAAAGCAGTACAGAATATTAACTGATTTGCATAATGACTATCATTAGGAAGAGGATAAATTATCCTTAGCAGGAAAGTATGTATTTTATAAAGATGGCAGGCAAAAATCAAATAAATAATAAAATAAAATGAGAATACATTCTTCATTATCCTGAATGACTGATTTCTCAAATTTTCTGAGTGGGTAAAAATTATCTCACAGTTGCTTGTCTTTTAAAAATTAATGCATTTATCTAAACAAGAGACTTTCAAAAGAAGATTAAAAGTAAGTTATTCATTTTACCAGGTAGGGTTTTGTGGTGTATTCAAACATCTAAACCACTCTACATTACAACTCAAGTCATTAACATCATTTTAAGTGGGTAACATGAGTTACTAAGGACTCGACAAATGTCTGATACTGCTTAGCCAATACTTCTGAAATGATGTTTAGAATGGTTAATGCTCAGAAACTTTGATAACTCTATTGGCACCTTACGGCCAAGAACTCCCCAATATTTTAGCGAAAAGATCCCACAACTCAGCAGCAACAAAGAAGGATAAATGAGAGAGTGGGGATAAGAAAGGCAACTTACTGAGGAGAGTACACACATAATGTCTGGCATTTGGTAGACTCAAAAACCTTTGTTGTCATTAATAAGTGAAAGTACTAAGATTCAGGGGGATGGAAGGAAGTCCATGTGAATCTAAGGAAACAGTGGTTATGAAACATAAGGGGCACTGAAAGCTTTTATATGAAATAGAAACCTTGAACAAGGAATTAAAGAAACAATATACACACACTTCTCCACAGCATGCTTTGGACATGGATTTTAAAGAGTGCACTGGAAGCAAACTACTAAAGTAGTCGGTTTCCGAATAGCTGGTATAAAGACTGGCAATTCTTTTAGGAGAGAAGTACCTACCTTCTGACATTTCAATTTTATCTTGCCCAGGTAAAGAGAATGACTACTGTGGACAGATATCCTCCTTGGGTCTACTGGCACTACAAGAATATGAGCTGTTAACACTGGGGAGACTGAGTGAAGGGTATCCACGATATACGTGAACTCTGTACTGTTTGTGGAACTTTTCTATACATCTAAAATTATTTCAAAATGAGAAGTTAAAACAAAAAAGACTATGATTACAAAACAAACTGGTTACTTGGCTTTATAGTGTCCCATCGAAATCAAGTCATCTATTCAAAATGTGAAAATAGATGTTAGATTAGATCAAGACAAAAATATTTTATAAAATTATAAGTTCATATTGCCATAATAAACTTCTGCTTTAACTTCCAATATATGATATCTTAGAGAGGTTTTCTTGTTCTCTGCCCAATATTAATAATTGAAAGGAACCACTTCCACTCAAGATGTTATATTATACTTATTCTAACACTCTAGTAAAAGTCTTATTAAGAGAAGTATAATTATTTTACAAGATGGACCCACAGACAAGTAGAGTAAGAATAAACTGAATAATTATTGAGATAAATCTAAGGCACTTTGAAACAAAATATGTTTAGGAGCCTGAGTCAAACAATATCCTTAACAAATTAAGAATAACTTATTACGTTAAACATCTAGAAAGATATGAAAGTCTCTACCAAGGCAATATTCAAACTCAAAACAAATCAAAGAAATTTAGTGTTTCCTAAGTAGACTGACACATCATATTAAAATATTAATAAGATTAAAATTATATTTCAGCTTGAAATTTCTCCTGTTGTTAATAGTTCACCCCTCACATTTCAAATGTCTGCTTGCGACCACAGATAAGTTTTAAAGGAGCCCTGGTCATGGAGTAAAATAATTCTACCAAATTCCTAGGCACTTAGCTCATTCTAAAGGAGTTAGCTGTAGAGGGAAAAAAAGTCAGGCTAAGTCTATTCAATTATCTGAATATCAGACTTAAAAGTGGGTATTGTTTTTGTAGTTTTTTTTTTTCTCCCTAATGTTGATGAAGGCAGAATAATAAAGAATAAAGAAAAAAATTAAGTTTGAAAGAATAGTATAAAAATTTCACCTCTGCAAAGTATCATAGCAATACATCCTCTTAAAATGGGTATGAAACTTCACACTGCAATCATACAGGAAGAGGTTATAGCAAGCATTTTTTAAATGCACAATTAACCTGTCAATAAACATTAAAGTCAAATGATTCAAACAAGCTGTAAAACAGAGAAGCTGCTTCTTTAAGCTTTCCAACCCTGACACGTAATTTAAAAATACATTCTTCCAAAATCTCATCAGACTCACTAAATTGAATATCGTTTTTTAAAAAATTCCTATTTCACATATACTCTTAGAAGAAAAAACTTTTTATCATCACTATATCTGTCATAAACCAAGCTGTCTCACCTTGGGCAAGGTACTAAACCTTTCTGTCTTCAATTTCCATCTGTAAAAATGGAGGTAATAATAGTATCTACCTCAAAAAAATAGTCTAAGAGTGAATTGAGTTAATATATGTAAAGGGCTTAGAAGAACGCTTGGCACATGATAACCACTCAAAGTTTAGCTAGTTATTTTAAAAATTATTTTCATAAGCTATTATGGTTTCCACCTTTTCCATTAACTTCATGGAGAATATAATTTACCAATTATATTCTGATATCAACATGGTTATATTTCAAAGATTAAAACATGTTTCCCTAAAAAAATTAGATGGTATGTCTCATTATACAATAGCATCTTAATCTATGTACTCTAAAATAACACAGTAATACTGCAAATATAATGTAAGGATTCAAATATTTTAATGATGATTTATATATTTTTTCAATTTGCAAACACAATTTGCTTGACTAGAAAAGTTTCCAGGAAAAACTGGAGAACAATGGAAAGTTTCATATATTCTCTAACTGCACTCAAACTTTGCACTATGAAACATGTTCTGATAACAGACCCCATTTCTGTGTCAGCTACCACCAGTAAGGCTTTAATACTCAGCGTGTGATGAGAGATGAAACCAAGTGTGAACAACTTTCAGGTCCCATGAGTAGGCTGACTGTTAAAGCTGTCAGGTTCAATTGCATCATTCCACATTATTCAATGCCCCAAACTGCTCCCTAATTGTTAGGAGCTTAACGTATTCAAAACCATTGTTTAGGCTAATACTGAAATGCCCCACAATTGAGTTTCTATAAAGTAGTGGGAGGGATTAAACTGTAGTTAAACCATCACTGAGCACTCAGGATTGGACACCAAGACTGTAGAGAATAACCAACCAATTCTAAGCAGGTTTCCTAATTGGTTAATATCTAATCAATACATCACCTATCTTTTGGGGAAAAAATTAAGTCCTTATGACTACAGCAGTTACTGAAATAATTTAAGAACTGGAAAAGACCATGGTCAACAGCTGAACCTAAAATGGCTAAAATTCATATACCTATGTTAACACGGAATTGTGAACTTTGAAAGAAAATCTTAATACTGTTTTTAGAAAAGAAAGTGATCGTCTACAATTTTTCTCACTGGTAGTCAGGCTGTTCCTGTAGCAGCTGAAATTAATACTGTCCTATAACAACTGTAACAGTGTAATAACCAGTAATTCCAAAGGACTTTATCATCTGCAGAGTACTCACTCTCATTTGAACTTCACAGCACACCTGTAGCACAGGGCGGACGGGTATTTAAAGTATTTCATTTTACGTATGAAAGAAATCAACGCCCACAAATTTAAAAGACCTGCTCAGAGTCACCCTAGGGCATAGCAAAGCTCCTGGAACCCAGTATTTCTGACTCACACTTCTGCCATTTTGCATTGTATCACATAAACGGACAAAGTAAAACTCTTAACAATGTTTTTCAGAAAGACACCCCCTGACACAGAGGCACGTAATTGGGAGACCCATTTTTATGGTACTGATTAGCAAAGCAGAGAGCAGGCTCGGGAGCCAGGCTGCCTTGCTTCAAACTAAGTTCCACCACCTACTTGACATGTGACCTTGCGCAGTTACTTAACCTCTTCATCATCCAATAGTTAAGTGACTGATGTTACAAAGGACTTACAAAAACTTAATTTTGCTCAGAATGTTAACTTCCTTAAAATTACAAGTCATAATAAAATTATTTAAAACAGATGAAACTCTGATTCTGACCAATCAAGTCAGAGATCCTCTGAAGTCAGGTGAAGCTGCCTGGGACACTGAACCAATTCCTCACACAGAATAAAAGTGTCTGGTGTATCAGACACCATCTGAAAGGAAATCAAGGACTCCATCTAAGACAACTCCCCAACATACACACACACCAAAGTCAGGATACTGGGAAACAAAACACTGAAAGGAATTGAAGTAGAAGTCTCACGGAAATCTGCAAAACATTATTTACTACATTGTATCTTTACAATATTTAAATATCTGCATTTACTAAATAACACATAAATAAACCTTGGAAGTTCCTTCACTTAAATTATTTTTAAACCTGTATCATTTTTTAAAGAAGTAACAGAGTAAACAAGGAACCATGATCATCCATATGAAGACTGTATCCAAAGGCAAAACCCAGAATGTGAGATCTATTAGAATACAATTCTTTTTCATTACATTCAGTCTTAAATTCTTCTATTAAAGTAATCATCCTTCCACCAAAAGCACTAGAATTCTCCTAAAGACAGAACACAATAAATGTAGAACCGGGAAACAGAGTAGAATTTGAAAGGCAAAATGAAAAATTAATGGCACACCTACAGAAACTAATTTATAGCTCTACTCATGATACACGAGGGCAGAGCACATCACTGAAAAATCACATGGGGTCTATATTCCAATAATGTTAAGGAACTATAACTGTAACTATATTGCTGATATCTGCGAATGAACAATTACTCTAAAAACAAGTATATCAAATAAAACAAAAGGATTTAACACTGAAGAATATAAAACAGGTTATCAAACATTTTTTCAAATTAGGGCTACTAAGTATCAGACCGTGTCCCTCACCCTCCAAAATTTTACAAGTGTCTCCTTTTTCTCCCATTAAAGGCACAAACATATTCTCATTTTTAATTTCTATTAGCTCTTCCTGATCTTACCTCCCTGACCACTTTCCAGGGAACAATTCTTAAGACAGCAAATAAGCCAAACAAGAGGCCTGTCTATCTTACTTAAAACCAAGGCCAGAAAGATCAAGAATGACCTCTGGATTTTTGTCCTGCTGGCACCAAGCCAGTCACTAAAAATTACTACTTTCGTTAAGATTTTTGGGGGGGGGGGAGATGGGGAGGCAAAACATTATTCAAATTTAACATTTTCTGATTTATATTTTTAAAAACATTTGCTTGCTGGTGTGATGGTTTTCTTAATAATTATAACAAGACTTCCATAATTACATTTTAAATATTAATAATTTTAATTTACCCACTTATACCATTGCTCTTTTCATTTTAAAATCAACTGCTTATAAAGAAACCCTAAATAAAAGGCTAGGATGTGATTATCTAAACACAATGAATTGCATGATTTGAAAACAAACAGGGTCTATGTGAATGTTAAACAGAAATAAACTTTTGTCATTTTGAAAAAAAGATTCAATTACCAAGTGCATTACAATTTTAAGAGTCCTATCTGAACATTCAATTTATTCTAAATATTTTTGTTTCCTTGTCCTTGCACGTTTTGCCTAGAAAATTCACATTTTGCACATTCAATACCAATACTATTGTCTCAGGCAGCTAAATTGAAGTAGTTCTGCACTCAGTTCAACTGAGAGGTCACCATGCCTCAGTTGCCTGGAGACTGATGGTTGCTACAGCAGCACCAGATAAGCCAGGCTAAATAAGCTTCAGCTTGAAGGCAGAAAGCATTTACTGCTAGACAGAAACATAGATGCAGTTGTCTCAGCATGCAGCATTTGAGTCTAACTGGATGATCATATTTATAAGAGACCCATCTTACTGAAACATGGAAAGAGGATAAACAGTAAAGATTTTAATTGGACTGAATCCTGGATTACTTGCAACTATGATTTCTTTGTTCTTCAGTTGAGTCATATGTTAAGTGGAATTTTCCCTCTAGCTATAAATTTCTCTTCACCACCACTTCCCCCCTCTACCTCCCTAATGCCAACCCCCAAACCACAAACATAATGAATGAGAAGAAATGAGATTTTTTGCTTAATTCAGCCTGGAATTAACCGGAGAGTAATTAAAACAGACTTTTATAAAGAAAGAAAAGAAAAATGCACATTGAAAATGTTCATGTGAGACTTTGTCCAAGGATATAAAGCTATCAACAGCATATGGTTACACTTAATTAAAACGGATAAAACTATTTATAAGAGCCATTCTCTCATTTATCCTTTCACCTTCTATAACCCCAAATCCCTATTATTATGGCTACCTCACCAAGGCCAGTAAAATAAGCTAAAGAAAAACTCTCCTAAACTAGTCAAACTTCCCTTATTCAGGTTGAGAGGTTCACCAAATAGTTAACCTTCGTTTTCAAATATGATAACACTAATCATGCCATTGATTTTCTGTGCTGAACTGTCTGCTGTTTATTCTAATACCTGACCTAATTATCATCACGATTGTCTGCACTGCCATCACATACTTGAACAACGCTGGGCTTTGATGTACAGCTTACAGAAAATACTGGAAAAGTGTATATATATTCCAAAAGCCCGTAGAATGGAAAGTACGAACACGTTCATAATGTATAGTTTATAGCAATTTGCAAACAACTATTTAACTAGTTGTTTGCAATTAGACATTTGTCACTATTATAATTTTCTCAAAACATTAAAAGACTTACTATAGAGCTTTGGATAAAATGAAAGTAAAATTATGAAGAATTTTAAATAAAAAACATATACTTTAGTAATTTTAAATTATTACCTTTAGGAAAATGTATGGGTGGGCAGATGGCGTAGGGAGGGGGGTGTGTGTGTGTGTGTGTGTGTGTGTAAAGCTTTGCCCATTTACTGTCCTATTTATATAATCCAAGATTATGACTTTTCCGATTTGACTTTTAATTTAAAGCATTCCTGTCGACTAGGTCACCTATCAAGTTACAGATCTAAAGTGAAGAAAAGGAATAAATAAATGCAAAACCACCAACATAGTCACCATTACTTACAATATTTATGAACATTCCTTCTCTCCTACTAGGAGGAAAAACATATAGTACTTAAAGGGATGATTCACTCTTTATCCTATATTCTCCTACACTGGTTTTTAAAAATTTAGACAGCAAATATTCAAGTTATTTGTGTGATTTTTAAAATTATAAAAGGAATTTTTAAAACCAAAAAAAATCCAAACTGGTTTCATACTTTTTAAGTACTACTTTTTAAAAGAAAGAATAAAAGCTCTCCCCAAATTACTATTTTACATCATTAGGACAAAATTAAAACTCAGAAACTGAAAAGACCCAGTCGGTGCCAACATATTTCTTTGTCCTCTCTCATGAATATCATGTAAAGGTGTCTAGAATTTCCCTCACAGGTCAATACAAATTGAGCTATTTTATAAATTCCTACAGGAAGCCCTATTTCATTTCTCTCTCCTCCAGTCAAACTCACTTTCGAAAATGACAAACCCATCTACAGGTCACTCACAGCACTGTGATAATTTACCTGAGTTGTAGCAACAGCGGGGGCTGCAGATGATGTGGCTGACGGGGAGAGAGCTCCCACTTGTTGCAAATGCCCAGAAGACTGCTGAGGTAAATGAGAACTGGAGACAGGAGTACTAGATCCTGAGCCAGATACTACATTTGGAAATGATACTGCTACATCATTGCTGTTATAAATACCTGAAAGAAAAAAAAATCTTATTTAAATATTTTATAACTTAGCAGTCAAATGTCACAGACATACAACATTAATCAATAAGTTAGAATACCCATGTTTCCTCCTGATCCCTCCCCCAATGATAAACTTTATTGGTGGTGGTAAAAAAAAAAAAAAGAAAGTGCCAGTAACTAAATTAATAAATACTGACTTTTTATAAAACATTTGTCTAAAAGAACCTAAACCATTTTTTATGTATCAAAAATGGCTTTGCTAATAGGCAGGGATCACGTCCGGAAGTGCTTTGTAAAAATAATAATAAGGGTTCTAGGAATTTCTAAGAGCAATGAAATGTTTCTTAAATAGAAGAATGAAGCAATTAAGAGTTACATAAAAAGTACCTAAGTAAGCCTTTCAAAATGCAGATACTAGGGCCCCAGAACTAACTGAGAAGGTCTGAAATGGGAAGGGACTTTGTTTTAGAAAGGTCACCCAGGCTACAACGTAGACAACAAAATAGAACAAAACCAGACTTAGAGATTCGGAGACTCATCAAGAGGCTGATGACACTGGTGGGACACACCTGTGAGAATGAAGACTACAGGTGGATTCTACAGATGTTCAGGAGGCGGAATAAAGAAGACTTCATGACTGAGTGGGGTGCAGGAGTCGGGGAAGGTCTCAGAGATGAAGAGGACACGGACTGCGAGGGGGTGCTAACATTCATGCCAAGGAACACAGGAAAAGAGGACGGGAAACTTGAAAGCATTTTCAGCAGCACTATGGTGGTAAAAGCCAGAAAGTGGGAAATGAGAGAGTGGAAGTAATTCATTCTTGACAAGTGGATGGGAAAGAAGAAGGAAAGAGAAAATAAGCAAAAGTTAAGAGGAAATAAGGAGTTTCTGATAAAAGATGTTTTGTTTTTTTTAAAGGTGGGAGATCATGCCCCTGCCGATAACAAAGAGCCCAGAGAGAAGGAGAGGCTCTTTGAGGATAAGATAAGAGATGGGATATCAGTAAACCCACAGGGTTCTCACCTAGGGGAGACTTTGCTCCAAGGAAGACTTTTGACAATTTCTGGAGACATTTTTTGGTTGTCAAAACCAGGAGGCGCTACTGGTATCTAGTAGGTAGAGGCAGGAGGCGCTACTGGTATCTAGTAGGTAGAGGCAAGGATGCTGCTAAATATCTTAAAATACACAGCACAGCTCCTTGCAACTAAGAATTATCTGGCCTATAGTGTCAAGAGCATGGAAGCTGAGAAATTTTGCTATAACCAAGGCTCTAGGGAGGGTGAAAGAGAATGAGATCCTAAGAATTTGACACTGTAACAAGAGGAAAGCAGGAAAAAATGAACCTAAGTGGGCTGCAGTCAAAAAATATTTTTTGAGAAACTATAGCCCTTGAAGGCAACAATAATTAGTTATTTATATCAATAGTACAATTTACTTTGTTCTAAACATAAATATTATTGATTCATAATAAATAAAAGCATTTATAATCTTCAAACAAGGGAAATAAAAGAATTGGGATATTTTAAAGGCCTTACAACTATAAGTGAGGCTCCTTTTTATATTTACAATTTATCCAGAAAAAAGGTAATTTATTCACTCAACAAATGCATCCATTCTGCAAACATCTGAGAGCTCACTGTTTGCCAGACATTATTCTAAGCCCTGGAGATACAAAGCCATTCAAGATATGTGGTCTGCGCCTTCAAGAAGCTTAGTGGAAAAAAGAGACAATTACAAAAGACTGTGAAGAGTACTAAGATAGAGACATCCTCAGGAGGCTATGAGTGCATAAAAAGGGGCATCTAACACAGACCGGGGTGAGAGAGGGTGGGAGTCAAAAAACTTACTGGAAGAGATGGGTGCTTTTAAAGCTTATTTCTGAAGGAGCTGTAGAACAGAGGCGAAGGGTGGTTTGAGGAAGAAACACAACAGGGAGCAGGGCAAATTCTAAAACCTTCTAAGTACTATCTGTATAGCTGAAGCAAGAAATAAGGCTAAAAAATAAGCAGGAATCAGATCAAGAAGAACAAAAATGTTAAAATATTAAAAATTAAAAATTTAACATGCCACAACTAGAAGGACTCACAACTAAAAATACACAACTATGTACCGGGGGGCTTTGGGGAGAAAAAGGAAAAATAAAACCTTAAAAAAAAAATTTAGAGATAATAGGAAGCCACTAAAGGACTGTACACAAAAGTTTGGTGTGATCAGATTGGTGTTTAAGCAAAACATAAATCACTGGCACAAGGCTGAGACGAGACTAGGGAGGCGATTTAAATAGAGGCTGGAAAAGCTGTTATGCTGCTACAGTAATACTGATGAGCAAAAACAGGGATTACACTAAGGTAACAACAGTAAACAGACATTACAAAGACAAAGTTCATAGGACTGATAACTAATCAGACTTGAAGAATAAAAAAGGGGGAGGAGTCAAGAATGACTCTTAAGCATCAGCAAGTGGGTGTGTGAGTGGTGATGTCATTCACTCAGGGAAGCAGGAACACCAACTGAGAGCATCCAGTTTTTGGTTACCGTGTGTAGGTCACCATGCTACCATAATAACAGCCCAAAGAGGTAAATATTACTCCCATTTTACATTTGGGCAGACAGAAGTTTAAAGAAATAAAGTAACTTGCTTAGTGACCTAGCAGGTGGTGGAACAAGGGGGCAAACTCACAGCTGTCTGATTCTATAACTGAAACCACCTCCTAACAACGTCTGAGTTTCAGGTTGATCATTATGATCTTTGAGATGCCTGTCAAACATAAAACTCCTATATATTCTAGAACAGAACGGGGTGAGCCTGAAGCTCAGCAGAAAAACAAGGTCTGGAGATAGAAATCGAGGAGTCAGAAGCATAGTAAAGTTAGAATAAACAAACATGAAAACTCAAAAAGGCTTTTGGTTGGCCTGCACTGTGTTTGAAAAATTTAACCAGTTCATATTTAGAAACACGGAAATTCCATGTTAAAGTCTCGATTTCTAATTCCTTCCGAAAAACTGCAGGTCTGTCAGCACTGGAAACCGTATATCCTGAAACAGCAACAACCTGCCGGAGCTTTGGGTTCTTTAACAGAAGCTTTACTTCTTGAAAGCACAGACTCTTCAATCCACCAGCAGGGTTCCGTCACTCCTTAGTCTTCTCCTCCACTGCACTCACTCCCGTTGCCTACCTGGCCCCTCTAAGTATCTGATTTACATCTCCTGTACATCTCCTGTACGAAGCTGGTCAAAGCCAAGGAATGGAAAAGTGAGATCAGCCAGGGAAAGTTCTCAGCATGATCAAGAGAAGAAGACAAAGACAGAACCCCAGGGAATATTACCATTTAAAGGGTAGACAAAGAAAGACAGACCACAAAGAACAAAATAAGAAAACAGAGAGAGAGAGAGAGAGAGTCTTAGCAACTCCTTAGAGAATTTCAACAGAAAAGGTCAAATGATGCTACCAGTCAGTTAAGGTAAGGCCAGAAAAAGGAGTCACTAAATGTAACAATAAATCTCGGCATAATTCTTTTTAAGAAGTTTGCCTGTGAAGGACAGAAAAGAGATAGTAAGTAAATGAAGTGAGTATTTATAAACCTATAATTATATTCCAAAGGATGGGCGCATAGCTGAGAAAGGTATTTTTTTCAAAAAAAGTTTACTCCATAGTTCATTCAACAAGTTTTTATTGAGATTCTTATTATAAAAGCTATTGAAGACAGCAAAGAACAGAAAGGAATTCTGCTTTCAAAGAACTTACAGTCTCATAGCAGAGCTAATTGGTATTCACAAGGTGCTATGAGAGCTAACTGGTATTCATAAGCTACTATCATACAGGACAGAAATGCTCGGTACCCTAAGAAGGACACATAACAGGAAGGATGATTTAAGTTCAGAGGAAGAGACTAGGGTGGAGGAGTTCCAACGAGAAGTACTTAAACTCAGCTTTTTAAAAGTACCTTAAGAGGTAGAATGCTGATTATCTGGTTTTTTTTAATGGTGAAAAGCATACTAAACATGGAATCACCAACTCCTAAAACTAAAAGACAAAAGTTAGCTGGAGGCAGCATGCTGAAATCAAAATTGCACAAGTTTTTGACTGAACTGAGATAAAACTCCTGGCTCTCTCAACTATGTGATCTTAATAAAATTAATCTTTCTGAGCCTCCATATTGTTTTTTTTTTGTTTAAGACCAAGATAATAGCTACCTTAAAGGCTTTTATTTGAGAATATCTATGTAAAGGTTCTAGCAATGCCTAATACACAGTAAGTTTCCATAAATGATAGCTTACAGCTATTTTAGAGTTAACGCTCTAGTTAAAAAGTTAGTTTTAAAATCAAGAAAGTACAGCATTGTAATTGTCAGGTTCTCTCATGTCCCTACTACACTTGGAAAACTGCAATTACCATTACCACATGCAATAATATATCATTGAAGTATGATACTGAGAAGTAAAATTGTGGTGATTGAAGACCTTCGATCTCTACACTTAAATTTGTTTTTATACTGTATTAGCACATACCTAAATGGGAAACTGCACAGACAAATGTGCAATGTAGTGATCACACTTTGAAATTGTGCCTGGTATTCAGGTTACTGCTACAGAATAGAACAAAACAGAATTTCCTTTCATATCAAGGCAGGAAAGCATAAAATTCTAAATCTCTTTTTGAAAATGAGGATCACTGACTCCCTCAACTCCCTCACACCTCAGGTAGGACTGGTATAGCACAGTTTACTAAGACTTCTAGAGCTTTTTTCCCAAAGCAAATACTCCTCTTAGATTGTTCTGTATCTGCTTGCTATTTAACTTCATTCTATTTCCATCTTTTACAAGTTACATGGTATTTTAGTCCAAATCAAGGTGACATTCATCGAATTAAATAGAACTGAATCCTGCAATGCATAAGCTCTAGGAAACTGTTCTGAAATTCATTTGTTCACGATAGAGAGTAGAGTAGAAACAGATAGAGAGTAGAAATAATGATACAGAGGGTGGCAGTGACATACTGATTCAATTTCTTTCATTCATTCATCCATCCATCCATCCGTGTATCAAATAAATATTTATTGTGCATCTACTACAAGACAGGCACTGTGCTAGGAGCAGGAAATAAAGTAGAGAACAAGACAGAAAGATCTCTGTTCTCCAGGATTTTACTATTTAATTATGGAGGCAAACATTAAACACATGACTATAAATGTGACAAGTGGTATGACGGAAGACAAAAGGGTACTATGAGAGTGAAAAATTAGAAAGCAGAAAAGATCTGTCTGAAGAAATGATACTTAAGCCAAGGCCTAAAGGTTAGGTAGGTAGGTGTTAACCGGACAAAGAGTGAAGTAGAAAAGCTGTTCAAAACACCAGGAGAAAGAGAAAATAGGTAATATGGCTGAAGCATAGTGGAGAGAGTGGCAGGAGACAAGGTTGGAGAGAGGGGAAGGAGCAGATCTCACAGGACCTTGTAAGCCACGTAGCGGTGTCTAGAATTTATGTGAAGATCAAGGGGAAGATACCAAAGGCAAAGAGCAAGCCTTGGTTTTTTTCAAAGATCATCCCTCTGACTGCTATGTAGCAAATGAACTGGAGGAGGGAAGAAGGGAGACAGAAAGACCATTCAAGAGGCTAATCCACAACCTGGATGAAGGATTAAGTCCCTCTGGACTAAGGTGGTAGCGGTAGTGAACACGGAGAAAGAGGGATCTGAAGTGCCATCTAGCAATTATAATCACCTAAACTTGAAGATGAGCTATATTTGGTAGATGGAGTAAAGAAAAGAATTACGAATGAATCTCAGGTTTTTGGCTAGTTATTAGAGTACCATTTACTGAGGTGGTGAAAACTGGAACAGGAAGAGTGGATTTTTGTTTGTAAAAGGGAAAAAATCAGCCTAGAACTAAGTCCTAAAGACCTCTAACATTTCAAGGATGATTAGTGGAAGAGGAATTTGTAAAGAAAACTGAGATCAGTGGGGTAAGAAGAAAATAATGAGTGTGACGTCACTAAACCCCAGAAAGAGAGACTAAAGAAAGAGAGGGCCGCATCAACGGTATCAATGATGCTGAAAAGGCTAGTTAAGACAGACTGAAAATGCCCAGTGGATCTGGAAACACGCAGACAGATGGCGATCCTAGGAAGAAGAGTATAGTGTGGGTGGAGCCAAGAAAACATTGTGCAGACCTAAGCTTTATTAGTGTGCCCTTTGCAATTATATAAAATCAATATATGACAGAAGTGTACTTGTCTAGTGACAGAAATATTAGTGTTCACTAACCAAAGTTCCTGCTTCCCAGTTTCAAACTGCCTGGGTGCCAAACCAGTACCACATCAAGTTGCTTGTGCAGAAAAGAACCAGAGTAAATGAATGGGATAGTCTTGAGGAATATTTAACCAAGTAAATGACTAAGCCTGATAAATTAACCCTAATCAACACCCCAGGAGACTGAATATTCTTTTCTGGAGGATCATATAATGTAATATATAGATAATAATATAGGAGTATAATATAGTTAGTCTAAATCCTGCTCCCTGATGCAAATAACTTAACCTCATTGAACCTAACATTTCTCTTCTATAAAGTGAGGATGGCACTAATGATTTCACAGGACTGGTGCAAGGATTAGCTAATACATGCGAAGCATATACTATATTATTAGTATACTGTCTACCACATAGTAAGCATTTGATAAATAGTAGCCATATTATTAAATATAAAAAGGAACAGGGGCCGGGCCGCTGGTGCAGTGGTTAAGTGCACACGTTCTGCTACGCTGGCCCGGGGTTCGCCGGTTCAGATCCCGGGTGCGGACACGGCACCGTGTGGCAAGCCATGCTGTGCCGGGAGTCCCTAATATAAATTAGAGGAAGATGGGCACAGATGTTAGCTCAGGGCCAGTCTTCCCCAGCAAACAGAGGAGGATTGCCAGCAGTTAACTCAGGGCTAATCTTCCTCAAAAAAAAAAAGGAACAATATCTATTAATGTTAAAAGAAGTAAATAGGATAATATATACAGTAATAGAGAGCTTCCGTTGTTGATGTTGCCTTAATGTCCCTTCCCTTTGGCAACTAATGACTGAACACTTTAAAGATATTCTTTATCTTGGCTCTCCCTTTCTAAATTGTGAAATAAGTCTCTATATGATTAACATATTCATTACTCAGAGAGGGTAACATAAAATTTTGAAGAAAGTAAAAGCTGTCTTTCCTGAGACTCTTGGCCATCTTGATGGAATATACGTGATCCTAAATCTCTTCAGGCAAGCATTAACTATTTCTTAGGCTGCTCTATTTTTACACAGAGACGAACAGTTTTGTTCATTATGTATTGCTTCTTTTGACTTTACCTATAAAACAACACATACTCATTATTAAAAATGTTAAATGGAAAAATAGAAAAAAATTATCTGCAAACATTGTCAATATTTTTATATGTTTTTAGACTTTTTGATGCATAGTTTATGGTTTTATTTTGCTTTTACAGCTGCCTACATAGTGGATATAGTATTTTTAATCCTTTTACACTTTACATATTTTCCTATGTCATTATAAAATCTTTTAAAATGTTGTTAATGTCATTTTGATGAAATCAACTGAATATTGCATAGTTGACTTCATTTTACAATATTCTACAAATACTTATGTGCCTTATATGCCCAGACACAATGCTAGACGCCAAAGATACTACAAAAAAGAAAACAGATACTAAAGAGAAGGAATCAGACATTAAATAATCACACAAATATTACTGCTATGATGAAAAAGTAGAATGCACTATGACAGAATATAAGGGGTAACTTAAGATTAGCAGTATAGGGTAGGCCTCTGTGAAGAAGTGACACATAAAGTAAAAGGAAGTCCTTAGATACCATTTCTGTTCTATTTACCTGCCTAAAATTCTTTCCCTTTTCCAAATAGCACCTATTTTGGATCAGGGAAGTACCTCTCCCCAATTTCACACAGTCTTGGCCCAAAGATGAACATGCGACTCAAGCTGCGACAAACAAACTCTCCTAGGAATTTAAATCTTGAATGCATACTCACAAGGGCAGACAATGGTCAGACCTAAGTTAGTCTAATGGTATTAATATTAGGAGTCTGTTAATTCTTATTTACCTAGCCCTTGAAACTACCCTTATTTCTCTTCTCCCAGAAGTCTGGGATAGAGTTTCTCCTTTAATTCTCTAAAATAAACATATATCTCCAACTAATTCTTTTTTTTGCTTAAATTTGACAGAATCCACTTCTGTGGCTTGTGCACAATGGACCCTAAGTGATACAACCAGTGTGGTATAATAAGTAAAGAAATAAGATGCTCAAAGATCAAGCCAGCCCAAGGACCAGCTCATGTAGAACCTTGCAGGCCATAAAGGACTTTTCAATTTCATCCTTATGAAAAGCTATTAAGGCATTTTAACCAAGAGAGTGGCATGATCGAAATTATTGTTTTAAAAGGTCATTTTGGAGAAAAGAATGTGAACAATACCCTGAAAAACAATGGAAGAGTGGAATCAGAGAGAGAACTTTAGTAGTTATTACAATGCTTTAGACAAGAGATTTTAAGCTTAAATTTGGTGAGAATTATGGAGGCAGAAACGCAGAGGCTCAGAACTGAGCCCCAAGAAATTTCAACGCTAAATTAGGATAAAGGAGAAGAAGCCATTAGAAAACTAAAAAGAAACAGTCAAAACAGTAAGACAACCAAGTTAAGTATAACGTTAGAGAAGAGAAGGGAAGGAAAGGAGAAGGGGAAAGAAGAGAAAGAGAAACTGAAAAAGACAAGAAAAGAAAGGTCCTCAACAGAACAAATATGCTAAGAGGCCACCTAAGACGAAGAGTGAGAAATATCCACCGGACTTGGTGGTATTGAAAGCTATTCCTGATCTGAGTGGAGTAGTAGTTGCAGAAGCCAGTATGAAATGGTTTGAACAAAATCAATCAGCGGAAAAATCTCTGTTTCCGGCAATGAGGCAGACTAGACAACCTAAAAACCTCCCTAATTAAAATGACCTAAAAATGAATAGCTGAGCCCACAAGAAGGTAAGGGAAATCCTTAGGAGTCAAAAATGAAGAGGAAAAAGCTTTAACAGGTCACCCTAGAGGAGCCAACATGTTTTAGTAACCTAGGACCTTTGTCTGTAATGCCCACAAGGAAAAGAGATGAGACCCTTGGGCCTCCAAAGGATGGAAAGTTAAAATTAATAAGATCTATTTAAATAGTCATGTGCCTCAGAATGACATTTTGGTCAATGATGGACCGCATATATGACAGTGGTCCCATAAGATTAGTACCATAGAGCCTAGGTGTGTAGTAGGCTATATCGTCTAGATTTGCCTAAGTGCACTGTATGACATTTGCACAACAACAAAATCACCTAACAATGCATTTCTCAGAACGTATCCCTCTCATTAAGCAGCACGTGACTGTCTAACTAAGACTTTCCAAGGACTACACTTTTAGGGGAAAAAAAACCCCACAAACACAAAAATCACAGCGTAGGGAGAAAATAAAGAAGCTTGTTCAATTTGACGTGAGCTCTGGATAGGGGGACGAAAAGTCTGCCCTGAGAATTTATAACCACAGCCTTGCCTTCAAATAGGTTTTGGGTTTGAATTTATACTATGTGACTGGTCTGGTAAATCCCAAACATTAAACTACAAAAGAAGGGGTCAGGTGGTACCGTCACTTGAGTACACAGCAGAGGCAAACACAAAACCTCTCTGAAGGGATATATCCTCAACCCAGGCTATAAAATGAGTCCATAATCCAAAATTAGAAAACATGGAAGGAAACAATCCCCTTGATCACAAGCTAGCAGACACAAACATTAGGATTTGACTGTCCTCCAAAGACCTTACAAAAGAGAAAGAGTAAATAAAGATCATGAGATAAATATTTTAAATGATTAAGAACCTAAAAGGAGAATTAAAAATGTGAGAAAGGAACAACATTATATATAAAAAAGAGAAACTTGGGACATCCTCCTGTGGTAGGCAGAACTGTAAAGATGTGTGCTGCCCCCCCAACCCAGCCTCCCTCCCCCGCAAGTTTCCTATCCCCTTGTTATTCAATCAAACACTAATCTAGGTACTGCTGTGAAAAGACCTGGCAGATCCAATTAAGGTACTGATCAGCTAACCTTAAAATAGGGGGGCTATCCTAGATTGTGAGGGTGGGCCCATTGTAATCACACGAGCCCTTAAAAACAGAAGAGGAAGGGCAGAGGAGTCAGTGGGAGATGTAGCAGAAGAGAAAGCAAGAGAGATGCGACAGCTGGGGAAGTCAGAGAGACTCTAAGTGTAAAAAGGATTCAACTCACCTTTGCTGGCTCTAAGATGTAGGGACACAAGTGCAAGGATGGGAGAGAAGACTCTAGGAGCTAAGGAAGGCTCTCAGCTGACAGCCAGAAAGGAAATGGTGACCCCAGTCCTACAACTCTAAGAAAAGAACTAGATTTTGCCAACAACCTGAACGAGCTTGGAAGTGGACTGCTCCCAGTCTCCTGACAACGAGAGCCCCGGTGGCCAGTGCCTTCATTTCAGCCCTTGAGACTCTAAGCGGAGAAATCAGCTAACCCAATCCAGACTTCTGACTGTGCACTAATAAATTTCTGTAGTTTTAAGCTACTAATTTTGTGGTAATTTGTTACGGCAGCAACAGAAAACTAACAAACTTGCAGTGCCAGAAAGTAAAGAAGCGTTCAGAGAATAAAGGTGACATATCAAAAGGACAAGGAGCCAGTTTAAAAGGGCTCCCACTGGCTAAATTGTGAACAATTTGAGCATCACAATAAACGGATTATAACCCATACGAATCCACAAGTCCACACTGATATAAAATGAAAGTTTGATGAAGAATGGGATATTTACATAATCTCAAAGTTCATTCTATAACATACTTACTAATTACAAAGGGGAAAAGAAAACTTTTCCATTGGAAAAGCCTGATTATGTGCCACCTGATGAGATGCAATGGAAAGATCACTTCTAGGATAACCTGCTCCAAAAAACATAATCTGGATCTAATAATGAAAAAAAGAAACAAATCTAAAATAACTAGCCTATAATCTTCAAGAATTTTAAGACAATCATCAAAACTTGAATGGCTTCTGAAGACTAGAAGGTAGTAAGGTGGCAGTGTTAATTTCCCGTTCTTGATAGTTGTATGTGATTATGTAGGAGAATGTCCTTGTTTGTAAGAAATACTTAAGTATTCGGGGCTGATGGGGCACTACGTCTCCAACTTAGCCTCAAAGGCTTTAGGAAAATAAAGTTTTCTATACTATACTTGCAACTTTTCTCTAAGTTTGAGAATGTTTCAAAATAAAAATATTTTGAGAAGAGAGCTACAAAAGGAAAAGAACAAAACCAGATCAGGTCCGTTTTAACAAGGACCACAAAGAATCCCTGAAATTGGAAAACATGTTCACTAAAATTCTTTACTCAGGGCCAACCCCGTGGCCGAGTGGTTAAGTTCGTGCACTCCGCTTTGGCGGCCCAGGGTTTCGCCGGTTCGGATCCTGGGCGCAGACCTAGCACTGCTCATCAGGCCACGCTGAGGTGGCACCCCACACGCCACAACTGGAAGGACCCACAACTAAAATATACAACTATGTACTGGGGGGCTTTGGGAAGAAGAAGGAAAGAAATCTTTTTAATTCTTTACTCAGTAGTCAAGTCAAACAATAAATATAGAGATAAAGAAATGATGAACAAAAAAGACTGTAACAAATTACCCAGCTACAGCATAGAGATTAATAAATGGAAATTATAAAAGAGAGGTGAAGGACAGAATCAAAATACAAATATGTCTAACAAAAATTCCTGCAGAATAGAAAGAGTAGGAAAAACTGATCTTTTAAAACATAATGGCTATGACTGTGTCCAGAATCAATGAAAGTCATGAATTCTCTCAATAAAGAAGTACACACAAAGTCCCAAGAAAAAAAGTCACATCTAGACATAATGCCAAAGACAAAGAAAACATCTTAAATGAGTAGAACAATTTGAGGGGTAGGCACAGAAATAGGAACACGAGATTAAAAGAGAGTTTGGGTCTTTTTGGCTTTTTACAAAAGGAGAGATACTAGAGCATGTTTAGATGTAGATGGCAAAGAGAGGAAGAGGAAACTACAATGACAACGTCTCTGAGAGAGCAGAAAAGGATGAGATCCAGAGCATAAGTAAGGATTAGCCTTTGCACGTAGAACTGGAGAGAAGAAAAAGAGGATGGACACAAATCAAGCAGGCTGCAGAATTAGGGGATGAGAAGATGAAGTTTTTTCCGGGAGTAAGAGACAAAGACATCTAATATACTGGGGATGGGGAAAGGGAAAGAAGAGTTAAAAATTAAACAATCATGGCAAAGAGTAAGAGAGTTTCCTAGAGACATGTAGTAACATTGCCAAGCAGTTTAAATGTCAGTCGAGGCTGGTCTCATGAATCTATGATGATATGAATTTGTACATGGCGTGATTTTTTTCTCTAGAAACACTTAGCTCACATGAAGTATAAAAATATAGGTGGTCAGGGTAATGAGGGAGAGTACTCCAACTAAGAAAAGATGAGACACATCTAAATTAGTATCAATCATAAGCCTAGATGAGAAACATCAGGAAGTGCTCTATACAGTGTTTTTTTCCCTATTTCTTTACCTTAAGGAAGTTAAAAGGAAGGCTCAGTAAGAAAAAAAATTGCCAATTAAAATGAAGAACATAATCTTATTAGCTGTGGCAGCTATTAAAACAATTTGTCATTCTTCATTAAAAGGTTTCTATAATTTAAATAACATAAAAGGACCAGATTCAATTTTAGAAAATGAATACAAAAAAAACTCTACTCTCAAACATATAATTTTAACATAACTACTAGAATAATTCTGTCTAACATTTTACTCTGTAATTATTCATTTATATTTCTGAGTCTTCCAACTAGAATCTGAGCACCATAAAAACAAGAAGCAAATAACAAGAAACCGACAGTTCTTTGCCATGTATATATTACCTTATGCATAATATATATAAAACTTGTTGTCCTGGGTTTGGTGTCTGGGAAAATACATCACGGATATATTTCCAAGTTGCTAGGTAAGCTTTGTTAAATTAATAAACAGAAACCTCCTTAAATTAGAGTCAGGAGGCCACAAGGGGGAGCTCTCATGCCCTATGTAGAGGGCAGAGCCCAACAGGAAGAAGACTTCTTGACGGGGAAGAAGCTCAGCCAATGAGAGACTGTCACAATTTAGCCAATGAAAAGCCACCACACACTGAACTCTCAATTCCTCCCAGGGACTCTGTTCACAATAGCCTTCCCAACATCCTCTTCTCCTCTATAAAAGTGTTTCTCGTCTCTTGCTGCTGGGGGATTTGCACCTGGCTCGCCATGGTTGCAGATCCCCAATGGCGATTCTTTGCTGATTCCAAGTAAACCCATCTTCAATGGAGAAATAACTATTTGTTTAAGGCCAACATTTTGGTGGCCCATATGGGTATACAGAGATGACCCCAGTGACTCCGGGGCTGGTGAGCGAACAAGTATGGTACCCACAAGAGAGTCCACTGAGCTCACTGCTTCTCTTGCGACCCTGGGGTTAGAGGGTGAGTCTTTCTCCTGGACCCGAACTTCCACCCTCTTTGTATTTGAGGCTCTCCAGGCTTTGTATCTACTTTACGGCTTCGTACTTTTGCTGGTTATGGTCTTGTTTGTCTCAGAGTACCCAGTGACACTTTGGCCTGACTCTCTGATTCAGGCTGTTCCTTTGAACTGCGCCAGCCGTTGGTCCAATTCCTTTCAGAACCGGACTGTTTCTACTGAAACTGGTGAGCCTTCAGTCCGACTTTCAGACTGTTCATTGAACCATGCCAGTCCAGCCTTCAGCCTGACTCCCTTGGGAGCAGACTGTCCCTTAAGAACTGTGTTGATCAACCTTCAGTTTGATTCCCTTGGGAACCAGACTATTCTTTGAACTGTATTCTTCCTTGAAACTGTGTTGATTTGACCCTCGGTCCATCTTAATAAAATTGGACTGTTCTACTGGGACAGGCTAGTATCAAGCCTGCAGGCTATCTGAGCTGTTGAAGCTATTTGAGTTACAAGCTGTTTAAGCTGCTTCAAAATTATTCTTCTGCTCTAGAAAAAAAACCTCTAAGAAATGGGAGCTCAGTTATCTAAATATTTTGAAGGTGCCCCTCCCACAGGGGCCCTGGCCAATTTTATGTTTGAAAACCAAGGTTATTCCTCATGCGCATTTCTAACTAAACGGACCGATTTAACCAAAACTAATTTAGAGTGTCAATGGCCATTATGAGGAACTTTTGAACTCCCCAAACTTACTTTTCTTAAAACCTATTGGACAACCATACCTCTGTAATTTTACAAACTGAATGGAACACCTATTTTGATTGGTATTTTAAGGCTTCCAAACATTATCAGGAGTCTAAAACTGCCTCTTCGCAAAATAAAATTTTAAGATTAACTGAGGCAAACAAATGATTAAAGATAAAATGGCTTCTGAAGCCTCATGATCCTCTCCCTCCATCACCATCTTGCTCCTCTTCCTTGGTCTGTCTCAGGCTCCCTGCTATCTCCCTCCTTCTCTTCTCTACTGTCTACATCTCCTCTGTCCTCTCAGTTCCCCCATACGAACACTCTCGGCAAACTTCCCCTTCTCCCTGAATCTCTCCCCACTCCCTCTTGCTCTGAACCTATCAGAACCTGTCCCTTTAAAATTAAGCCTTCTGAAGACCCAGAGGCTAAACCCTTAACTTCTTATACTCTCTGGACTAAAGCTGAACTGAGAGCCATAGTCAAAAATTTTCCCAAACTGCAGATTCCCAGAGATTTGCTGAGGAATTTAATTAGTCATTCGAAATTATCTACATGGTTTCTCTGACTTATATCAGCTAGTTCAAATGCTTGTCAGTGATGGCCAGGTCCAGCATTGGATGAAAACTGCTCACTGGGAAAATTCCAAAAGGTCACTAGAATTACAAGCAGGAGATCAACCCGTTGACACGGTGTTATGATCGGGCTTTGACAATCACTAGATGACGTAATCAGGCAATTCCGAGGGCTTCCCCAAAACCTGTTTACTCGAACAAAATTCAGGCTGGTACACAAAAAACTGATGAACCTGTTTATGACTATTACAATTGACTTCAGATTGTTTTTAAAGAAAATTCTGGGCTTCCTTCAGATGCTGATTCCACCCCGGTAGCTTTTAACTATATGTTTATTAACAGGACCTTTCCCTTCTAGTAAAAAGGATCAGGATGAAATGGGAAACTATGTCCACCTCAGATTTAGTTAACCTGGCAAACCAACTCTCTCACACTCTAGATGAGTCACCTAAAAGAAAGGCTGCTAAAATTCTTAATCTTCAACTCCAGCAAACAAAGACCCCCTAAATGAAACCCAAAACCTCCGAATTTCCGTTATTATTGTGAAGAGCCAGGACATTAGGAGAGAGACTTACAAATTTAAATGCTTTAAGCGCCTTCAGCCTAGATCCAGACAGGCCTCCTGGCGTCATAAACTTTCCAAAACCCCAAACTAAGTGCCAACTGCCAGGTTTTCTCGGGCTAGTTGGTTATTGCCAACATTGTGGAAAAGGAAGGGAACGCCCTTAGGGTACTCACCCCAAAACACAGGGACTTGCCACTGCCCTTTTGGTTAAGGCCACCATGAAAATCACTGTGGGATCCCCTTTAAGCATTTTTGTACCTCATGCAGTAGAAGCCCTCCTGAATTTTCATCACACTCAAGGTTCTTTCATCCAGCCACCTCACCTCCTATGGAATCCTTTGTTAACACCTCCTCACAACTCTTTTACATTGTACTAACCTTAACCCTGCTACTCTTCTTCCCTCCATTACCAACGAAGTAAGTCCCTTAAGACTGCTTTACACTGACAGATCACCTCCTGACTCCTCGTGATGATGTGCAGGAAACTCTTTCAGGTAACCTCAACTTCTCATGGTTTACTGATGGTTCTTATTTAAAAGGTGACAATGACAAATGTTGTGCTGAGTATGCTATTGCAACTCCTTTTGATATTGTTGAGGCAGCACATTTAACTATGGCTACTTTGGCCCAACAGGCTGAATTATATGCTCTTATATGGGCTTGCACTTTAGCCAAGGACAAAGCTGCCAATATTTATACTGATAGTAGATATGCTTTCAGAGTGGCTCATGATGTTGGAACATTGTGGAAACAACATGGCTTCCTTACTTCCAGCAGAAATAAAATTTCAAATGGCCCCTATGTTCAGGAATTATTAGATACTATACTTTTACCTGCTGCTTTAGCTATTAATAAGATCCCGGGGCATTCTAGACTTGACTCTCTGGAAGCTAAAGGAAATCACCTTGCTGGTATTTACGCAAGAAATGTAGCCCTTAAAGGAACCAACAACAGCCAAACCTCTGGCCTGGTCCAAAGGGATAGTTCCCTAAATGGTAACTCAGAAAAACTGACTAGAGAAGCCCAACAATTGGCTTCAGAAAAGGAAAATACAAGATTGGAACTTCAATAATTGTTGGTTTGATAAAAACACAAAGCTCTGGTTCGGACCAAATAACAACCCAGTCTTAGAAGAGACTCTAAAATTTCCACTCCTAACACTGTACACGCATTAAACCACTGGCCTACCGACAAAATGATAGCATTCATGAATCAATATTGGTGGGAAAACATTAACAAGGCCTACTTCACTTGTCCCACTTGTTCAAAATACAATCCAGGGAAGCCTGTTGATACTGCTCCTGAACATTTTAAACTACCTAAAGGGCCATTCGAGATTTGGCAAATGGATTTCATACAACTTCCCATCTCATGGATATAAATATGCTTTAGTTATGGTTTCCATGCTTTTTCACTGGATTGAAGCCTTTCCTTGCAGACAGGCTAATGCCTCTTCTGTTGCTAAGGTCCTTTTGGAAAGGACTGTCCCTACCTGGGGAACTCTGCTTAAGCTTCACAGTAATCAAGAACTCATTTTACTGGTCAGGTACGACAAGTCTGCACTGTTTGGCCCACTTTATAACACTTTCACTGTGCTTATCACCCTCAATCCTTTGGTTTAGTTGAACACACTAATGGCATTATTAAGAGCCAAGTGGCAAAATTTGTAGAGACCCTCCAAATACCTTGGCCAAAAGCACTGCCCTTGGTCCTTTTAAATCTCAGATCCACCCTCTTTGGAACTCATAAACTCTCACCCTTTGAGATATTTACAGGATGCCTGATGCACTTGGCTCCTGCCTCTTTTGACCCACAGCTGATAAAAAGAGATATACTCCAATATTGCCAAGGCCTAATTACTTCTATTAAAAATAACCTTGTTTTGATAGAGCAATCTTTTCATAGTGCACTTCAGGGAGACAAAGACCTTAAACATCACACTTTGCAGCCTGGAGATTTCGTCTAGAAAATCTCTTTCATCCTAGAAAAGACACCTCCAGAAGGAGTCCCTTCAGCCTCACTGGAAAGGCCCACATCAGCATCTATTAACTAACCCTTGTGCTGCAAAACTCCAGAGAATAGACCCATGCATTCACGTGACACACCTAAAGAAAGCACCAAACCCGGACTGGACCTGCACACCATCTGGTGACTTGAAAGTAAAGATTTCCCAGAATTGCAGCAGATGACGTCTGAGGAGAGAGGTTTCCCAAGATGTCTAGACCAGGCCTGTCGGAAGTTCATCTTCCAAACCTTTGATGACATATGCTTCAGATGATCTCCCATGCATATGATCTTGGTAATATAAGGACTTTAGGAAATAAAAATGCCCAAGAGTTCTCCCTCCTACTCCTCCTGTTACTCAAATGTGGCCTCAATAGGTTTCCAATCTGTACATTTTACCTCCAACACGACACTGAGGAAAAGTCCTTCCTGGGATCAAGGGACAAAAAGCTGCTGAAACCAGAAAAACCTGACTCTTGATCAACAATGCTTTCAGAGAAAAGATCTTGATCACAAGGGGTGAATGTCAAATTAATAAACAGAAACCTCATTAAATTGGAGTCAGGAGGCCAAAAGGCAGTGTTATCATGCGCTTTGTTGACAACAGATCCAAGAAAAAAAAGGAAAGACTTCCTCTTTTTGACTGGCAAGAAGCTCAGCCAATGACAGACTGTCACAATTCAGCCAATAACAAGCCACTACACATCAAACTCTCAATTCCCCCAATGGATTCTTTGTTTACAATAGCCCTCCCAACTCTCTCTCTTCTCTATAAAAGACTTTCTCCTCCCTTGCTGCTGGAGGACTTGCACGTGGCTTGCCAGAGTTGCAGACTCCAAATTGCATTTCTTTGCTCATTCGTAATAAACCCATTTTTGCTGAAGAAAAAACTGGCTATTTGCAAGTCAACAGCTTCTTAAATATCACTTGATAATTAAATTCAGGAGATGCTACAAGAAATATGAGTGTAATTTTTACATTCACAGTATTCCTATTTTTTGCTATGATAAATGTCTCTGTAAGTCTAGCCTTTTCATATGCTGTCCCATTTTCTTAGGACAGAAATCACTTCTATTTAGTTCTTTTAGATCTCTCCCTAAAAAGCACTTCATGTTAACAGTCCATGTTTTAGAATTCTCTGTCTTTGATATTTTAAAATTTCTCTATAATGTGTCCAGATGAGGATTTCCCTTCACTCTTTTTTTCTTTAGCAGCCTATGGGCAGTTTCAATCTAAGATCTCTCATTTTTTTAAGATTTTATTTTTTTCCTTTTTCTCCCCAAAGCCCCCTGATACACAGTTGTGTATTCTTTGTTGTGGGTCCTTCTAGTTGTGGTATGTGGGATGCCGCCTCAGCATGGCTTGATGAGTGGTGCCATGTCCGTGCCCAGGACTCGAACCAACAAAACACTGGGCCACCTGCAGTGGAGCGCGCGAACTCAACCACTCGGCCACAGGGCCAGACCCTCTCTCATCTTTTCTTAAGGAAGTTTACCTCCATTATTTCTTCAGATGATTTCCTCCTCTCCATTTTTCTCTCTCTCCCTTTCTGGGGTTTGAGTATCTGGATTCTACTTCTATCCCTCGTATTATGTAGATTTTTTTAATATACATACATATAGAGTCTTGGTCCTCCCCTTCTTTCTAGAGATTTCCTTAATCTGATCTACTCATTAATTTGTTCCTTAGCTGTATTCATTGTGTTCTTTATCCCATTTACTGTGTTCTTCACTTCGACTATTACAGTTGCCCACATCTAAAATTTCTACTTGTGTCTTTTTAATATTTTCTTTTTTTCAAATTATTATCATCTTCCCTCATGTCTTTTATATGTTTATTACATTGATTTGTTTTCTCTCCATAGTTCCTTTAGGACTGATCTGGGTAGAAAATCAGATTTTCTATTACTGCCAACATGGATTAAAGATTTTTGGTCTCCTAAATCTTGACACACCCAGAAACAACTTTCAATATAAGCTTCCTAATACACTTTTTGAATGAAAATATTATTTGCTCCTAATATTACAAGCATGATGGACAAAAGTCTGAGGAGTATAATTCTAAACACCTAGATATTTATTATATAAATATATTATTCTGTCAGGAATAGAGGCATACATATATCCAGAGATTCTGAAATAAAATGACCCTCTGAATGTAAAACAAATAATATCAGCCATCTATAGAAATAGCTCACCATAAGACATGGTCTATAACTCCAGGTTTAATCAAGATGATTGGGACATAGTTTCTGCAAACACATGACTAGAAATTAATGTGAAAGGAATCTGCAAAGCAGTTAACTGCATTATACAGAGAGAAAAAGAATGTTATCATGATGGTGATAACCTTTAAACATGTTCTAACTAACTTTCTTTATTCTGATGTCAGAGTCACTACGCAAGCAACTTCCCAATTATAATTCGTTTTCCCAAGATTACTTTAAGGAAGAATTAGACAAGAATATTCGGCACTCTTGACAGTTACGTTTTTATCATAAATGATTAAATAACATTCTTCTCTACCTTTATTTCTGAGTTGGTGGCTTGAGTCAGCCCACGTGATCAACTCTAGGTATACTGACAAAACCAAAAGGAGGCTAATTTATAATCTGTGAAAGAGATGATAAAGATCCGATCCAACTCATAGCCATGAAGAAGATGGATTTTGAAAATAATAAAGAAATTAGAAATAAAATTCATGTCTGAGAAGCTTCAAATTAATTAGAAAAAAATATTTAGAAGGTACTACTGGGTGACTGATTCAGTTCTGCCTAGAGTAGGCAGAGAATAGGATAAGAGACAGATAGATACAGTCTTGACAAAGAATACAAGAGGAGAAGAGATAACTTCTCAAGAGACACTGAGAATTACAAACGAAAACTGTAGCTCAGAAGCATAATCTTTACATATGTAGATATCATTATTATTCTTATGTAATCATCAAACATTATTCTGAAGTACACTACAAAGAAAACACTTTTGTAAACACATTCAAGTCATTACTCATAACCCAAAGTAGTAATAATTTCTTTTGGGGGGAATTGTATTTTTAATATGTCCACTAATTGAAACATTCATTAATCCAAAATTATGAAGATTTTTTTAAAAATTGTTTGTTTTGTTTTATACTGAATGTTTCCACAGCTATCCCTCTGTCTTCCTTCAAGTTGAATTTTTCTACTTGTTCATTTGATCTCTTCCCATCTGTCCAGATTCTTTGGTCCATCAAATATTCCTCTCTTGCATCTTAATACTTTATCTTTCTAGAATCTTCCTTTCCACCTATTAAGACTTTCCTACCTTAAAATAAACCTGATCGAAGCTCTTTCTTTGTCTTCTCTATCAATATTTCTCAGCCAGGACCAATCTCAGAGTTTCAGTTATTTTTTCCTATATGGTATAGACGATTTCTAATTCTCCTCCATTCCTAAACTCTAATCTCATCCACTCATTTGCATGCTAAACATCTCAACCTAAATATCTTGTTGGTAAATGAATATCCATCCACCCCCAGCTACTGCCATTCAATTCATTGACAATTACTACCAGTTCTTCTTGGGTAATTTATGTCCCATCAGTGTGACTTCCATTATCTTCATTCGGGCCCTCAATACATTTGGCTAGATTATCACAAAAATCTAATTGGTTTCTCTGTTTCAGCATTACCTCCTTTCAATCTTCTTACATGCTACAGCCAGATGAACCTTTTTAAAGAACAGGTTTTATCTTTTCTCCCAATTCAAACACCAACTACTTTCAACTCGCTGGCCTAATATCTAAGGCTGTTATTTTTCATATATTTCATATCAAATATCAATATCACCATCACTTTACACAGCCTGTGTATTCTCATTTGCGTGCCACTGCTTGTGCTATTTGTATTCCTGGGACTGGGAGTCTAGCCCTGATCCCTATCTCCAAACAGCTAAACTCTACACCTTCTTTAAGCATCAGGTAAAATGTTACATTCTCTGGACATCTCATCCCCTCAGCTGAAAGCAATTTTCCCTGACCTTGAACTCTTACTGTACTGTAGATCACTAAATAAGTTATAACTATGTATCTTGAAATTGTTATTTATATACATATTTCTCTTCCTTTTAGATTTTATGTTCCCTAAAGGCACCATCCATTTGCAATATATACACATATTTCCCCAAAGCAACTAACCAGGATCTTAGATACAGAAAGAAGTCAATATATACTTGTCAGATACAAAAAAGCTAAGACACTCCTGAGAAGGAAAGTTCCATATTGCAGATACTTATGGCCTGCAAGATTAATTTTATTAATATGTGAAACTGAGGTTTTAGGAGAGCAAAAGGGGTGGAGTAGATGCATACATTAGTTGGTTAAGAGTAGTGGATTCAGAATATACATGCTCACTCTCAGCTGGCCCTGGAGTATTTGAGGGGTACGTTGTAGAATTAAGAGAATTATTATACATCACAGAATATGATCTCAGATTCTTATTTCCCTCAGTGAGAAAGAAGGTTCACAGATGTACAAAATGGTCTTAAAAGACCTAGGCATCTAGACCCTGACAAGTAAGTAGTTTTAGGAATCCTAAAACCCATCCTACCATGACTTAAGCAATATGACAAATCAAAACAAGTACAACAATAAGAACACAATAACATAGTTTATCCCACTAACCATTCAAGATTATGGACAATTCCTTTCAGTTATCATTTTTGTGACACAGATCTCTAATAACGCTTTATATGGGAAGGTTTCCAAGCATATTAGTGATTAATTTAACACTGTTACCTTTAGAACCATGCTTGAATTAAGTACATACATACCTATGAATTTAAGCTCCTGCTTTGTTAGTGTAGAATTGTCATCTCTGTCTAAAGAAAAGACAAACTTTAATTTTGAATTCTTAATAACCAGTTCCTAAAAACTACCATGATAAACGAGTTGAGGAACTTAAGACATTATGGAGGAAGAAAAAATCAGTAGGGTTAAAGTCCAAATAAAACTATGGAAATTTTAAAAGTCATCATAAATTTATTTCTTTTCACTAAAATAAAAAGCAGCAGCACTCTAAATAAAGGAATTATCAACGACATTACCATTTAATTAATTTAAAAGCAATTTTTATAAATTCATTTCCATTTACACTAATTCTTCCACTCAATAGGAATTTTCCAGGTTCTGTCTCTCTTGCAGTTTCAATGAGACACTTACAAACTCATTTTGCTTTGTAGTAGTTAACATGCATACTCAAAATTGCTTCTTCTCCCCTGTGGCTGACTCACCAACCAAATGCTAACGTTCTTCTTCTGTGCTTTCACTTAAGAGTCTTTGAAGCCTATCTTCCAGGAACTTACAGTGATCCAAGAGACAAAGCAGCTTAGATGCTTTGAAATGGAAAAAACTCTGACTGCCTTATCTACAGTTATGTGTCTTATACTACTTGGCAAGGCTGTACAGTATTAGTCAAATTCCTTCTCACACAGGAATGAACACCAGAACAAACAACAGCATTTGCTGTATCCTAGGATGTAACAATTTACTGTCTAAAACTAAAGAACACATCAAGTAATCAGGTAAGAAGAAAAAAAATCTATTCTGATTAAAAGAAATTAGACCTAGAATAACCTAGATCGCTGTTTACAGCACCAACTCCTCCCATCAGTAGTATCTCTTTACATGTAGTCAATCTCCAATGATTAGCAGGGAGACTGTGGAACTGTTATGCCTGAGAATTACTCATCTCTGTTCTTAGAGCATTACCTTCTTAACACTTTCCTGAAATGAAATGGGGACACATGTGAAGAACAAGATCTGGTTTCCTAGGAAGCTACTCTGACAAACGAAAGTAGGATCCCATTCTTGAAGGAGAATTTTCATCCCTAAAATCAACTGGCATTCATACTTACTCTCAATCCTATAGCAGATATCTATGAATAATTGGTTGACATTACTTTGCCTCCGCCATCAAATGAGATTTGTTTAATGAGCATGGTCGTGACAAAGTATAAGCACCATAATTAAAGGGAATTTAAAAGCATAGTAAAAGGGGCACAGAAATCAATTAGCAACATACTGCTGTGAAAATAGATCTAAGCTCTTTAACTACTTTAATCTACTATTTCAAAATTATATTAAAAGTGAGAATTGCCAAGACAAACAAATGCAGCAACTTCATTACTACAGCAAAGAATCAAGTTACTACTCTGACAGAAAAAAGATTGCTTAATGCAAAGTTTAATTCCCGAAGAAAATGAACGTATTACCAAGAATACTTGAAACCTATTCAAGGACTGCGTACCAACTGACAACAGTTTATTCATTCAACATTTATGGAGAGTCTATTAGATGATGAGCTAAATACTGATGAAACTGGGGCTGGCCCAGTGGTGCAGCAGTTAAGTGCGCACGTTCTGCTTTGGCAGCCCGGGGTTTGCCGGTTCAGATCCCGGGTGTGGACATGGCACCAATTGGCACGCCATGCTGTGGTAGGCGTCCCAGGTATAAAGTAGAGGAAGATGGGCATGGATGTTAGCTCAGGGGCAGTCATCCTCAAAAAAAATAAATACTGATGAAATAAAGATGAATAAAACCCAAACCCTACCCTAAATGAGTTTATAGTCTAATGAGGAAGAATAACTTGTAAATAAATTATTAAACAACCTAGAAAGCACTAGAACAAAATCATACCTGAAATAGGACTATGAAAACCAGGCTGATGATATGCTAGTTTTCAAATGGACTATGAAATTAAACTGTAATCCTTGTAAACATATTATTTGTTTTATCATTATTATAAGAATTTTAAATATACCTACTAAATGAAACAGAGAAGATACACTTACAGTTTAGTAATATCATGAAATCTAAATTTTCTTAGTCAAGTTAGCTCGTTTCAAGGTACCACTAGAAAAC
Source organism: Equus przewalskii (assembly GCF_037783145.1). Lineage (NCBI taxonomy): Eukaryota > Metazoa > Chordata > Mammalia > Perissodactyla > Equidae > Equus > Equus przewalskii. The sequence goes on from NC_091860.1 coordinate 13,287,188, forward strand.
CAAATAGTATGAAATGCAACACACTTCATGGCCATCTAAGTTTACACCCCCTATATTGTTCTTTAAAATATTCAAATGACTATTTTGCCGTTCCAGATTACCTTAAATTTTCCAAAATTTACTAAAAGAATTTTACATTTTATCTTCTTACCTGTTCTGTTTTCTTTTTCCTTTGTTGGGACAATAATTTTAATGTTATTTCTTCAACTCTTAAGTTTCCTAAATTTCCCTGGTCACATAAAATTCATCCCACTGGCCCTAATTTGTTTTTTCAGATTGGTGAAGTGTTTTCCTAAAATTATTTTTCTTTGTATTGATGATATTCTTATTTCCTTATTGGAAAACACCAATTTCAAAGTTTATGCAATATTCTACACACACCCATAAGAACAACTACCATTAAGTCCGAAGATCCTCTCAGAAAAACATCAAACTGAGATGTATACTTAAAACTCAGCATCTATGACTATTAACACACAATAAGTTCTTGGTCCTTATACTTTTATTAGTTTTTCAAAATAAGTCTCAATGAAATAATGAATTTTAATTTTATAAAGTCCTAAAGAAGAAAACACTTTGAGACAGATCAGATGCTATAGAGTAAATAATTAAAATAATCCAGGCTTTAACTCTCAACTGTCAATTGGAAGAGATCTTTTTTTAAAAGTTTCGCAAATGTAAGACAAGTATGACTAAGCTATAGATCACAGAAGCAAAAACAATTGTCTGGAGGAGCAGTAGAGATAGAGTGAAGAAACTATGAGAACACCCATACACGAACCCAGGAATATTTTTTAAAAAGAGAGAGAATAATTCTATCAAAAGATGTCAGAAAAAACTTTGCAGGAGATAAAACTACAGTTAGTTTTAAATTCTATTTTTCACTAGATAAAGAAAGAAGGAAGGTCACACCAGCAGACATAACCAAAGTCTAAATCATTGATTCCGCAGAGAATACGTATACCAGGGAACTACAAGTAGATTATACTGATGCAGCATAAAGTTGGAGAGGAGAAGAGATGAGACTGAAGAGTCAGCTAAGTGCCAGATTATGAAAAACTGCCTATGTCATCCTAAGGAACATGAATTTTATCCCATAAATACCAGAAAATTCTTAAAAGATTTAAGTAAGACAGTGACATGTCTGATTTGCACTTTTAAATAGACCAGTGATTCTAGCAGCACCTAGAGAAGGAAGTGGATAATGGAATAAAGGTTAGGAGGTTGCTTGAAAGAGTTCATGTGACAAGTCACGTAGGATCACTCAAGCGGTGGCAGGGGAAACACAAAGGAAAGACAAGTTAATGTGATGAATAATAGGAAAAACCTTTAAAAAACATATGATGACCAAGAAAAGGAGAGGGAAGAGTTTAGTTTAACTCCCTAACATAACTGGTTCAGGTGGTTAAGATCATACAGAGGTAAGGAACACAAGAGAAGAAGCAGGCTTAGAGTGGGAATATATAAGAACTGAGGTTATTAGGTTGTTGGAAGTGAGTCTTGAATTCAAAGGAAAGTTCTACACTGGAGGCATGGATTTTGGAACCTAATGAGTAAAGATGATAGTTAAAGCTGTACGCGTGTACAAGATATTTTCCAAGGGAATATACATGGGAGGAGAAGTAAAAAAGTAGAGAAGAGGATACTGGAATAAAATAAGTAAGGAGTACTCAAAGAAATCATAAAAGATGCTGACATACTCTCAGAAATTTATAGCTGTAAAAGCCTACCTTCAAAGAAAAAGATCTAAAAACAATAATCTAACCTTCCAAGAGCAACGTAAACCCAAAGCAAGCACAAGGAAGGAAATAATAAACAGAGTAGAAATATAATAAAGGAACAGGGAAACTATAAAGAAAATAAATGAAATGAAAAGTTGGTTTAAAAGATGAACAAAATTGACAAATCCTCAGCTAGACTGACAAAGAAAAAAGGAGAGAAGACTCAAATTATTAAAATCAGGAATGAAAGGGGACAGTACTACCCACCTTATCAAAATAAATTATCAAGAGAATACAGTGAATAATTGTATACCAACAAATTAAGAAATGCAGATGAAATGGGCAAATTCTTAGAAACAAACTACAAAAACCGACTCAAGAAGATATAGATATTTCTTCAAAGAAGATATGCAAATGGCCCATAAAAACATCAAAAGATGCTAATGTGGTCAGTTAGTAGAAAAACGTAAATCAAAACCACAGTGAGATACCACTTCACGCCTAGATGGCTATGATTTAAAAAAAATAGAAAATAAAAGTCTTGCTGAGGATGTGGGGAAAGTAGAACCCTCATATGTTGCTAATGGAAACGTAAAATATTACAGCTACTGTGAAAAACAGTTTGGCAGTTCTTCAAAAAGCTGAATATAGAGTTACCATATGACCCAGCAAGTCTACTCCTAAATATATACCCAAGACAAATAAAGTATGTTCACAAAAAAACTTGTACATGAATGTTCATAGCAGCAATATTCATACTAGCCAAGAAATGGAAACAACCTAAATGTCCATCAACTGATGAATGGATAAACAAAACGTGGTATATCCATTCGATGACTATTACTCAGCCTTAAAAAAGAATGAAGGACTCATACATGCTACAACATGGATAAACCTTAGGCTTAAACATGGAAAACATCATGCTAAGTAAAAGAAACCAGACACAAAAGGCCACCTATTGTATGACTCCCTCTATATGAAATGTCCAAAATAGGCAAATCCATAGAGACAGAAAGTAGATTAGTGATTGCCAGGGTTAGGGGCTTGCAGGGGGCGGGGCGGGTGGTGGATTGGGATGTATATGATTTCTTTTTGGGTTGATGACAATGTTCTGGAATTAGATAATGGTGACAGTTGCAGAACACTGTGAATATATTAAAAACCTCTGAATTGTACACTTTTAAATGGTTAAAACGGTAACTATGTGAATTTTATCTCATTAAAAAATTTGGGCAAAAAAGCAATAATGAGATACTGGAGAACAAGAACCATTTACTCTGGAAAAGAAAGAAAATGGGATAATGGAGTGTAGTTTTACACATGAATACATGCATGCATGCAAAACAGTTACAGTAACGGAATGATAAAATTTAGGATAGTAGTTACCCTTTGGGGAATGCAATAGTGAAGAGCACGCACTAGATTCAACAGTGCTAGTAATGTTCTATTTCTCCTATTGGTGGTAGGTTCCTGAGTGCTTGTTTTATTGGTGTGTGCTATATAACTTATACATACTGCTTTTAATATATCAAATATTTCATATAAAATTTGGAAAAGGATCTATGAAAATATGGCAAAATATTAACAGGTGTTAAATCTGTAATGAATTCATGATGTCTGTATTAGTCTCTGTACTCTTCTATAAATCTGAAATATTTTATAACTTAAAAAAAAGGAAGAGGAGAATGTTGTAGTGGAATACAAAAAGCTTCAAAACGGAGCAGCCAAGAATTTCTCTGCAACGAAATCATGTAAGATGAAACCCTGCTGACCAGAATTAGTCATTAGTAATTTAAGGCAGAAAAGTTAACAAAAAAGGTGCTAAAGCCAAAATTATTCAATAAATGCATGTGCTAAAAAAAACCTAAACCCTGGAAATGATTTAAGTAATTCCTTCTAGAAGTAAGGCAGTTAGAAAGATTGTGAGCAGATATTGTAGGCAGAATAGTGCGGCTGCCTCTACCACCCCAAAAGATGGCCATGCCTTAATGCCCAGAACCTGTGAATACGTTATGTTAAATGGCACAAGGGACTACACAAATGAGTTTAAATTATGGACCTTGAGACGGAGAGATTATCCTGGACTGACTGGGTGGGCCCAATCTAATCATCAGAGTCCTCACAAACTTTGATCTGAGAACCAGTCAGATGAGAGCATGAGAGGGACTCCACCCAACACTGCTGACTTTCAAGATGGAGGATGGGGGCCAGAAGGCAAGGAAAGTGGGCAGCCTCTAGAAGCTGGAAACAGTAAAGAAACAGATTCTCCCCTAGAGCCTCGAAAAAGGAACAAACCCTGCCAACATCTTGATTTTAATCCAGTGAGGTCCATGTCAGACTTCTAACCCATATTGCTTTAAATTTGTGATAATGTTTTACAGCAACCATAGGAAACAAATATAGGAGAACAAGACGAACTATAAATTCTTCTTTTTCCTTTCTCCCCCAGTGACAAGTCTCAAGCTTTTTACTGTTTTATGCTCAATATAATGAAGAAGAAAAAATTTAAAAGCTAACATTGACACCTCACACCCATTAGGATAGTTACTATCAAAACAACACAACAAAAAACAGTAAGTGTTGACAAGGATGTGGAGAACTTGGAGCCCTTGTACACTGTTGGTGGGAATGCAAAATGGTGCATCCACTCCAGAAAATAGTATGGTATTTCCTCAAAAATTAGAAACAGAAATACAATATGATGCAGCAATTGCACTTTAGCGGTAAAATGGAGATTTGAACAGATATTGGCACATCCATGTTCAAAGCAGCTTATTCACAACAGCCAAAAAGTGGAAACAACTCAAGCGTCTCTCAAGAGAAAAATGGATAAACAAAATGATATATACATACAATGGAGTATTAGCCTTAAACAGGAGGGAAATTCTGACACATGCTGTAACATGATGAACCTTGAGAACATTATGCTAAGCAAAATAAGCCAGTCACAAAAAGACAAATACTATATGGTTCCACTCATATAAGGTATCTAGAGTAGTCAAATTCACACAAACAGAAAGTAGAAAGTTGGTTGCCAGAGGCTGGGGGAAGGGAAAATGGGGAGTTACTGTTGATTACAGAGTTTCAGCTTTGTAAGATGAAAAAATTCTGGAGACTGGTTGCACAATAATGTGAATGTATTTAACACTACTGAACGATACCTTTAAAAATGGGTAAAATGGGGGCAGGCCCCATGGCCTTGTGGTTCAGTTCAGTGTACTCTGCTTTAGTGGCCTGGGGTTCAGATCCCGGGAATGGGCCTACATCACTCATCGGCAGCCATGCTGAGCAGCGACCCAAATACAAAATACAGGAAGACTGGCATGGATGTTAGCTCTGGGAGAATCTTCCTCAAGCAAAGAAAGGAAGATTGGCAACAGATGTTAGCTCAGGGCAAATCTTCCTCAAGAAAAAAAAAAAGGTTAAAATGGTAAATTTTATATGATGTGAATTTTACAACAATTTTTAAGAAAAGCTAACATTTGGGGGAAAAAAGAGAAAATACAAATATATGAATTTTTCCAACTAAGTCCAAGCAACTCTCCCTCAACCCTCCACAGGCTAAATATCACTTCACTAGGGCCAATCCTATACTTGTCTTTGCAATTAAAAACATAAATCCAGAGAAATTAGGCAACAAAAACAAATAAGAGGCATCCAAATTGGGAAGGAAGAAGTAAAACTGTCACTATTTGCAGATGACATGATATTATCTACAGAAAACCCTAACAACTCCACCAAAACACTGTTAGACTAATAAATTCAGTAAAATTGAAGGATACAAAATCAATATAAAAAATCTGCTGTATTTCTATACACTAATAACAAACTATGAGGAAGAGAAATTAAGAACACAATTTCATTTACAACTACATCAAAAAGAATAAAATACCTAGGAATAAACTTAACCAAGGAGGTGAAAGATCTATACAATGGAAACTACAAGACATTATTGAAAGAAATCAAAGATATAAAGAAATAGAAAGATATTCCATGCTCATGGATTGGAAGAATAAACATAGTTAAAATGTCCATATTACCTAAAGTGATCTACAGATTCAATGCAGTTCCAATCAGAATCCCAATGACATTCTTCACAGCAATAGAACAAAGAATCCCAAAATTTATATGGAACAATAAAAAACCTCGAAAAGCGAAAGCAATCTTGAGAAAAAACAACAAAGCTGGAGGCATCACAAACCCTGACTTCAAAATATACTACAAAGCCACAGTAATCAAAACAGCATGGTACTGGCACAAAAAAAGACACACAGATCAATGGAACAGAACTGAAAGCCCACAAATAAAAACCACACATCTCTGGACAGCTAATCTTCGACAAAGGAGCCAAGAACATACAATGGAGAGAGGAAAATCTCATCAATAAATGGTGTTGGGAAAACTGGACAGCCACATGCAAATGAATGAAAGTAGACCACTACTTGCACCCTACACAAAAATTAACTCAAAATGGATTGAAGTCTTGAATGTAAGACCTGAAACCATAAAACTCCTAGAAAAAAATATAGGCAATACACTCTTTGACATGGGTCTTAGCAGCATCTTTTCGAATACTATGTCTACTAAGGCAAGGGAAACAAAAGACAAAATACACAAATGGGACTACATCAGACTAAAAAGCTTCCGCAAGGCAAAGGAAACCATCAACAAAATGAAAAGACAACCCACCAACCGGGAGAAAATAATTACAAATCATACATCTGACAAGGGGTTAATCTCCAAAATATACAAAGAACTCATACAACTCAAGAGCAAAAAAAAAAACTGATCAAAAAATGGGCAGAGGATCTGAAAAAATATTTTGAAAAGACATACAGATGGCCAACAGGTACATGAACAGGTGCTCAAAGTCGCTAATCAGGGAAATGCAAATCAAAATGACGAGATATCACCTCACATCTGTTAGAATGACTATTACCAAAAAAGACAAAAATTAACAAGTGTTGGTGAGGATGTGGAGAAAAGGGAACCCTGTACATTCTTAGTGGGAATGTATATTGGTGCAGCCACTATAGAAAACAGCACAGAGGTTCCCCAACAAATTAAAAATAAAACTACCATATGATCCAGCAATTCCACTTCTGGGTATTTATCTGAAAAAAACAATATCTCTAATTTGAAAAGATATATGCACCCCCATGTTCACTGCAGCACTATTTACAATAGCCAAGATATATAAACAACTTAAATGTTCATCAATGGATGAATGAAAAGAAAATGCATACATACACAAACACGTGCATGCTAAATAGAATATTATTCAGACTTTAAAAGAAATAAATCTTGCCATTTGCAACAACATGGATGGACCTTGAGGGCATTATGCTAAGTGACATCTTAGACAGAAAAAGACAAATACTATATGATCTCACTTACGCGTGAACCTTAAAAAAAAACCACCCCAAGGTTATTAGGAATATAGAGCACAAATCGATGGCTGCCTGAGGTGGGGATGGGGAGCATGAAATGAGTGAAGGGGGTCAAAAGGTACCAACTTCCAGCTGTAAAATAACTGGTGAAAAAAAGAAAGAAAAAAATACACGAAGTTCATTACTTATTTTGTTTCTCTATACTATGTGACTAGAGTTCTCTCTCAAACACAATCTTGTAAAACCCAACATATTAAAGAAAATCTGTGTTCATTACGTTAATCTCATGACACTGATTTCACTCGCCCATAGAAAGAAACAAAACGATTGTCCCACTAAATTAATACCACTCAGTACTTTGTCAGTTAATAACGGCAAAGGATTTATGTGGCAGTTCATTCACAACTGGTCTCCAAGATATCTACTTTCCTTTTTGCCCCAAATATAAAACCTTTCAGCATGCATCCAAATTCTAATATTCCAAAATTCAAGAGCAAGTCTAAATTTACCTATGCAAACTGAAAAAGATGTTAAACCTCCTCAGTTTTAATAGTCCCCTATCAAAGAATGGTAACATGTTCGGTTTATTCTCAAGAATGCTTCCAATCCCTTTCCCTCTACATACCTAATGTTCAAGAGTTCCCTGCTATCTGGAGTATTGATTATCTAAGACTCTGCAGTTCCAGATTACATACGGAAGCAAGAGTTACAAATAAATGTACTCATTAATAAAATGACCACTGATAAAATGGGTTTCCCATCCCGACCACCCCTACTCTCAAATCAAAACGAGTATCTATGCGTGCTCATCATGCCTATTAATCTCTTGCTGGCTGTAAATTTGTAAACATCTGACAATACAATCCAAACACAATACAAATCGACTGCAAATTAAACTACATTAGCAAAATATGCATGACTTCATAAAGTTAATGAAAATGTGTTGTAAAACTGCTTGGAATCATATAAACAGTCTTGAACAAGTAAGAGTTACGTCAGTTAATAACTGAAAAAGAAAATCAACAAAGATAATACTAGATTCAAAAGAGCTTTTTTGAACATCATAGGATTAAGGAAGGTTCTCAGAAACTGAAGAAACTCGCAAACATTTTTGCAAAATTATAATGACTTTCATTATAATTACACTGCAAAAATGAAAAAATGATGGCCTTTGCCTTACATCCTGATTTCAGAACCCTGACACAGAAGCTACAACTCCCCTGTAAAAACCTGGCCCCAAATTAGACATAATTTAAAAGCCTATCTTCCATTTATTCACTATATGGAATAAAGGGGTAAAATAATAAAAGTATTCTACACATTTATTAAAAAGTCCTAAAAATAAAATTCACATTCTAAATTCTGGAAGGAGCATCAAATTCTTGATGTATGTACCAATTACTAACTGCACTGGCAACAGAGAGCTCAAAAGAACTGGAAAATCTATTTGCAAAAGAGAAAAGACTTTCCGAAAGTTAGAACAACACTATTATCATTTTGCTTTACAAGGAGGCAATAAAAGCCAAACTGATGAACTATATTGACCTATTCTCCTGTAGGCAATCTACAAAAAGTTTTCACCAAGGTGCTGAACAATTGACTCACTGCAGAGCTGGATTTCATCTCATCAATAGAACATGCACGCTTTCAATCGGGATTCTCTATAAAAGGCAACCTTTGTGATAAATGAACCACCAGAGAAGATTCTAATAAAACTTACCATTGTGTATTGCATTCAGCAACTCTGAGAAAGCTTTTAAGTAAGGAAAAAAGGACTTCAGGTTAAGATCATTCTCAAACACATAAAAGAAATACATAGGCACAGACTGAAAACAGTATAATAAAATCTCACTAAGTCCATCATGTATCATTACTTGAATCATTAAAACTGCAAGCTTAGCTCCATTTTTACATGGTATAAATTTCAAAATATTGTATTTCATTTGCCAATATATTACCTACTAAATTTAAGTAATATGTTAAATATATTGTTATAATGATGACATATTGCCTTAAAAACAAATACATATGTATAATCACTTTAAAGAAGATGTTTAGTAGTCTAACTATGTAATGTCTTTCTTGCTAAAAGCAAGTATATATAGGATGCAATTCTATATAGGTAAATCCACCTTTGGTCACACTCCACAGTATTCACTATAAAGTAAACCTCCTTTTATCATCTAACCCAATCAAACATTTTCATTTCCTAGACTTCAGTATAATAGTGTCAACATATGTAGAGGTCTAGCCAAGAAAGCCACTTAATGCCAATATACAAATATTGAGAAATTCTATTAACAATAAGATTAGTGGAAACCAAAATATTGAAAACATTACTTCATTGGGGAATGGAAGTCACAATTCTGCAATGGAAGCATCATATTAAAAGGTCAATAATAATTAAAATTTGGTCACAATTTGACTGTAATATGGATCCTAAAGACAGGACAAAGCAGCAAGATATCTTTGTAGGAGAAAGAAACCTATTCAAGTAAGAACCAACTGCATTTTGGAAAATTAAAATTTAAAGGTTCAGAGGTGGCATAATATACGAGAAAAAGCACTAGAGTAGGAGTCAAAAAGCCTGGGTTACCAACCCAGTTCGACAACTTACTAGTTGTTGGACAAGCTCCATCATGCCGATACTGCATGGAAATTTCTGTTGGGAGGGAGGAGAAAGGAAATCAGCAAAGAAGTTGCTAGCGGCTTAGGGTAGAAAAAGAAACAGGCCAGAAAAACAGGAGAATATTCACCTAAAAGTCTAGCTAAGAAGGGTAAACAGAACTGTGGTAACAGAAATCATAAGCCAGTAATCGGGACTTGCGGGGTAGGAGGACTAAAGGTAATGGAATTCTCATAAATCTTAACAGGATTGTGCAGGAATGTATGTGTGTGCAAAGAATGAGGAAAAGACATAGGGCTTAAAAATGAATCTGCATAACAAGTGTCAAAGAATAAATGGATTCACTAACGTACAGTTAGACAACTACAGTGATAAACTAACGTGTTTTATATAATTCATTAGATGAGAATGGTTTACCAAAAACATTTGAATGCTGTGGTCAATTAGAAATTACAATTTAAGTATGAAAATTATCTAGTTTCTATCTGAGGCGAAATCCATCATGACTTATATAACAGTATACAACTCACTAAACTCAACTCAGCTTACTTTCCTGTCCTTTTCATTTTTGATGATGATAATGAATGAATAAGCCATTATTCTTACTCTTTTATTTCACCCAAATGTGGAGAACAAGCAGAGAGGGACATGAGGCAATAAAACACTGCTAAGAGCAAAACCTTCTCAGAAAATGGGAAATACATTTCTGTATGACATTCTAAAAGAAAAAATGATTGATAAATCAGGACTAAGGCTGTGACTCAAAGGACTTGGCCTGCTAATCCTGGAAACAACTGGTATTCCCTGGCGGCTAACACTGTTGGCCAAATTTTTTTAAAGGAGGGATATCTAGTAATTCTCTGGGTCTTACTTAACCAAAAACACGACCTCTAGGAGCCATATGTACAACAGAGCCTTCCAGGCAACCATCATTCACACATCTACCCACATACGTAGCTCAGAAGTCGAGCCTAATCAGGGGCCCACTCTGAATACTTGAAATAAAAAGAAAGAAAGTAAGGTAGAGCAAGCCAGCACTCACTTTCAATCATCATAATGTTAAAAGAACTTCAGATTAGATACTGTTTAAAAAGTCAAACATTTAGACCAGTTTGGTGTAAGTCCTTTCCAGATGACACTGAAAATGAGACATGGTGGAAGAATTTGCCACCTTAATGCTTCATTAACAAATCCAATACAAGTGAGATTTAAAAAGAGAGTGAACGCTACTGAAGGGATGACATGGTACATTATAGAGACATGGGAGCTGTTTGGAATGGTACTGAAAAATAATCAAAGGACACTCATAACAGCTGAAGGATTTTCTCAATGGGGAAAAAAAATTGAATATGGCTATTCTAGCCTTTGATCTAGTACTTTTGTAGAAAGACAGCCATGGTACAGGGCCAACAAATTTTCAAAGCATCAAAGAACAAAACAAAATCAGGGAATTTTCTAAGAAAGAAAATTCCAAGGTATGCCCTCCTGGTCTTAACAGTATCCAATATCCTATACAATTTTCATTTATGACTCAAGAAAATCAATATATATAAAATCATGAACTTGAATCATTAAGGTAGTTTGAATTATGCTCAATAAATGTATCTATTCCTTGGTCTACAATATTTTATTACGTACTCTACTCCTGTGAGTTAATTGGATTAATATTTGTATCTTTATGATTCCCTTATTTGTCTATAAAATGAGTCTATTCCTAATTAAAATATTTACCAGGGAAAGACTTCTCAGTGTCATTTTACCAACCTAAGCAGATGTGACATAAATAGGGATATGTTTAACAAGAACCCTTTCATAGTTATATGGGCTCAAGTTAAGCTTTCATAACCTTCATATTTCAGTAGAAGCTAGGACAAATTTCTCTTGAAGTGATCTATTCATATTAATAAATCACCTCCATAAAATCTTAAATACTTTAAGACTAAGTACATAGGATCACAACCAAAGGAGTGCCTTTCCAGAATCTCCTTTTGTAATATTTACCAGCACTAAAGAGTTCCATCAATGAAAACATTTCCAGTATCTTAACTTAGAAAGGTATGGCAGCATTATATTAAAGAACTAGAGACTAAGATTTTAAAAAACAAGGAACCATATACTTTGAAAGGACACAGCACGCCCAAAGAAGTTAATGCGAAACCATCAACTCCTTATCATTTAATAAATACCAGATTTTACTCAGACAAAACAAGATGTTAATTTATGAAAAAAAATGTTACCTTTTACTTGAGTAAATCATAAACTCTCATAATGTGGTTTAGATAAATTGGAAAAAGGAAAAGGACAAATACAGCATGTCAACTCTCCCAATGCTATGCTACTAATTGTGAATGTTTCAACAGACTGGGTGCCTACTTGTTAAGAGCTCAAAAGAATATACGTAGGAAAGAATTCAATCAAAAGCTTAACATAATCTATAAGCCAAAACTTACAACCTTTAGTGGTCACTTAAAACAAACTAATTTTCCATTTTGTACAAGTCACTGGAAAACAGTAGGTCATTTATCAAGATGTACTTCAATTTATTATAATAAAAATCGTACAATCCAAACCCTCGATCAGACAAGGAATTTATGGGTATTTTCTGGGTTTCTATTCTGATTGGATCTGGGGCTCCTAGAATAAATATCTTGCTATGTACACTCTACCATAATTTGAACATGTCATGAGAGAATTTTGATTACTGTTAAACTGATAATTCTAACTAACAATTCTAAGAGAATCACACCATAAATACCTGATTCTACTTCTGATTTATATTCTAGTTATGGTAAAACAGGAGAAATAATAATAACAAAAACAATAGTAGCTGTCCTGCCTATTTCACAAGATCGTTCCAAGGATCATATGAGATAGTAATTAGAGTTCTTTAGAAACTATTAGGGGCTCGCAAATATAAGATATTACCATTACTATAAGCTGACAGAAGCACTATTTTTTATTCCATTAAAATTCTTTTGATAGTAAGCTGCCAGAACTAAGTTCAGGATGTTCATTCTAGGAGAAAGACCACTAGCCTATAAGTCTGATTTCTTCAGCTGGCATTCAACTCTCCATAAACTCATGCTGCTCTATTTAATCAACATTACCTCCAACTACCCACAAACACAAGCTTCTTGTTTCTACTAGGTTTATCCCTCAAATATACCTTTACTTTCTTTTCTGATAATATTGCTGACCTTTTTTTGCCCAATCCAAAGTACAACTCAAATTCCATCTTCTCCACAGTCTTTCCAACTTAATTATACATACTAAACTCACCTGTAATACTACAGGAAAAGCTTTACAAATAAAGAATTTCACTTGTGACATGGCTATAGCTGAGTACAAAATCACAAAGGACAGTACTAACCCCAGGATTTGTTCTCAGTGATTATTAATAGTATTCACTCATTGTTTAACAAGATGTCCAGCATTTGTTGTGTTCAAAGCTGGCAGTGAGCAGACAGCAGTGAACACAACAAACACAGCCCCCCTCCCTCACGGTGCTAGGATTATAGCATGTAGTATAGTCTAACACCACAGCCAACAGGGGTTTACAGAGGTCACCTTTATCATTACTAAATTATCAACCTGTCACTAAAGCAAATGAATCTTTTTAAAAGGGCATCATGGAAAACAGTTCTTGACAATGTAGTAAACAGTATACATTTTCTCCTTCCTGCTTATTTATATGGGGAGAAAGTTTCCCACTTTTACAATTACTAAATGATTTCTGAATCTAAAATTAGTCCAAAGGAAAAATTAACATTTTCATACTAGTAGGCGATACTACTGTTGTAAGTTTAAATATTGGCTCAAATTCTCTCATCAATACTGTTGCTTGAAGTATGACCGACATACTACTGTGGTTTTAGACCCTCATCAGCAAATATCCCCTGAATTTTATAATTAAATGTCTCTGGAATCAAGGAAAATGCCTAGCTCTGCCACTTAGAGCTGTGCGAATTCTGTTACTTTTTCTATATAATGAATAATGATACTTGATGCTCGTCAAGTCCTTCAGACAGTGTACAGCGCATACTAAGCTTCAACAGCAGTTGGCAATTCTTAACTTATGGTAAGAAGGTATAATTCTTAAATATTCATGGCATTTAGCCAGTTTCTTTTAGCTAAGAATAGACTTTTTAATACTATGTTTATCAGTAAGAGAGTGTTCTCATCTAGTGATACTTTATTAAAATATATGAAATTTGAGATAATGTATCTCAAATAGTTTTAAGTAACTAATCTCATTCCATAACTTTAACAAGACATGTACACTCTTCAAAGTGATTTCTAAACCTAAGTCTAAGAAAAAAAATGTTGGCAAGTCTAAATTTAAGTCATTTATTTTCATGAAGTAATAATATTTATGGAAATTTCTCCCTAAATTTGTTTACCTAATGATGAGGTAAAAGGGGATACAAATTCATATTTTTCTGCCACAGGTGTACCACAAACATTGTCCTCTGAAAATAATCATTGTGTAAAGAACACTGTTTCCCAAGCCTAAATTCTTCCTAACTCTACAACAGGTAGGAAAATCTTTTCAGGGATGTGAATTAATTTTTTAATCCCATTAATTTGAAGACGTGTGTATCAAATGGCATCCAAATGCAAATTCCAAAGTCAGCAATTTTCAGAGTATGCTTCTATGTATAGGAAATCAGTGAGGATCTCTTTTCTCAAAAGCAAATTTAGGCTTAATTTTCCCAGTAAGTCACTCATCTGATTACTGTGCCTCTTGCTAAAAATGAATATGAATTCAATTTTTTCTGAGTAAATTTCTCTAAATTTACTTTTTGTGACTAGGGGCTAAGGCTAATTGCTAAGCCCTTTTGGTCTCAAAGAAAACATATAAATAAAATGTATATTCAAGTGTGCAATATATTTAAGTCTTTTCAATGAACTTATTTCTCATTGCAATTTATTTATTTTTCCCCCTCTAAAACAGTGGTTCTCAATCAAGGGGCATTTTGGCACCCCCCGGGGACAGTTTCTGATTATCACCATGCTGGGGGGGGGGGGGGGCAGGGGTAGGGATCTTTGGGTGCTATTGGCATCTAGTGGGTAGGGGCTGGGGATCCTGATAAACATCCTACAATGCACAGAACAGCACTGAACAACCAAGAATCACCCCCACCAAAATGAAAATAGTACCAAGACTGAGAACTCTTGCTCTAAAACCATCCTTATGCTTCTAATGAAACAATCCTTCCAGAGTTTTCACTCATTTCTCAAAAAAATTTGCCAACCAGGTCCACCAGAGGCAGTGAAGCCGACTATGAGAAATAGAAAGAGAAAGAAATTCCTGGCTGTGTGATCTTGGGCAACTTACACTATGTGCGTACACCTCAGTTTTACCAGCTGTAAAATAGGGGCATTAACAGCCCTTACTTCATAAAACTGTTGTAAGGATTAAACAAGATAATATACACAAAGCATTTGTCAGGCCCTGGCATAAAAGAAATGGTAGTTATAGTTACTATTTTCACATCTGACCTTTACACATGTTCTTTTCTCCCTTAGAATGGTCTTTCTTGTTTACTTACTGAAATTAATATCTGCACAATTATAAAAACAATCCAAAATTCTATATTTATAAAATATACACATTCTTCATTTAAATTGTATTTATTATTTTCCCATACCATATCCTATCTATCCTCTCCACCAACTAACTGAACTGATAGAATCCATAATAGTTTATTTCAGCCAAAATCTCATCATTTCTCCAATGAGAAATCTAAAATCAAGAGGGATATTTAACAATCAACACTCACTTAAAATCATTTACCTTAAATTCAAGATGCTATTCAGAAGATAAATGTTGATATTTACCTAATATCTAAACTGTTAAGTTTCTGTCTAAAACTATGCATCTTAAAATTTTTAAAAAGTGAGAATTACGTTCATAACACAAAATGCAGGTTAAAGAAGCATCCCAATAGTGTGAATAGCATATATAAATTCATTCATACTATAATAAAGACA
Organism: Equus przewalskii; assembly: GCF_037783145.1. NCBI lineage: Eukaryota > Metazoa > Chordata > Mammalia > Perissodactyla > Equidae > Equus > Equus przewalskii. The sequence continues at coordinate 13,302,919 of NC_091860.1, forward strand.
ATGGAAAAAAATATATTAAACATACTTGAAGACAAAAAGAATAGAAATCATTTGAGATCTCCTAAAATAAAATGTGATTGTTAAAGTTCATAAATTTAAATCATTTATCACTGATTGAAAAATATCCCCGATAGAGTAATTCAAGTAGAATTTGTGTGAGGAATTATTGAGAAAATGAAGACTAGTTGAAGTTTAGAGAAGGAAAGCTCAAAAACAAATACCAATCAAAAACAGTGTTAAAAACTCTCACACCTTAAATGTGAATTCTGAGTTGGTTTTAAAAATACAGTGCAAGTGAAGCAAAAAGAAAATGGGGAATTCTAGGTATTTCATAAGAAATGAATGGCCAATAAACTTTTTAGCTTATATTTAGTTAAGTAGCATCAATTAGTGCAAAACATCTTTTCCAAACACCAAATTATCTTTCTAAGATCGTAACACATTTTTTTCATTAAGATAATTAAACGTCACTTAGTAACTCAAAGTATTATCAGAACAATAGTTTAAAATGAATTTAATTTGGGGGTAAAGGAAGAGTGGTGGTGGTGGAAGCAAGGGAGAAAAACAACGGGCAAATCCCTACCTGAACCAACTGGAGATGAGCCAACACTAAGACTTTGTAAACTTCCATTCCTGAGCAATGTAGGAGATTTCTGAAGACTAGAGCTTGTTACACTTCCTGCAGCTGATGCTACAGATGATGTTGGTGAAGCAGAAGAAACTGAGAGATGAGAAACATTCTCTTGATTTTTGTTTCCTTTGGGTCTACCAGGCCCATGCTTACTCTGTTTATTTCCTTTTCTTTTCTTTTCCTTTACAGTTTCTTCTTCTATGCCAGAAGTTTGAGCCCGCTTATATCCTGCTGTAGGAAGGCTGGAATTACCCAAATCTCCAGGTGAATTTTCAAAGCTTTTAGGCTGTGAAATAACAGCTGAGGTCGAAGGGAGACCAATTATGGAACTAAAACTATTTACCCCCCCTTCCTGGCTTCCAGACTCTCCTTTATGTACATCTTTGGTTGATGATGACTGTTGGGAATGAGTATAACTGTCATTACGTAGATCTGAGTCTGTAAAGCTCAAGAAATCCTGGGGAGACTGTACTGAACTTCCCGAAGATGATTTTACACTGCCTGGAGTTCCTGAAAAACTGCCTGTAGTGGGGAAAAAAAAAAAATGGGGTAGGAAAAGAAAAAATTGGATGCAAAAGTTCCCATGAGCAGTAGAAACCATACAATCATCAAAAAGAGAGGGTGGAAAAAAAACTAACTATAAAACTTAGGACATTAATATGTAACAAAGCTAGATTTTTTAAAAGGTTATTACTGAAATCAAGTTTATCTATAAAATTATCTTTAAAAAATACTTGTCCTTTTATAGTTATTAAATTGAATATTAAGTTGAATTGCAAGCTATTACTTGTACAATTACCAAGATATAAGTTGTGCTTTAACCTACCTTTTACCATGGCAGCATTCCTCAATTCTCCCCCCAAATACGTCGTACATGCCTGAGTAAGGACTGACGAACAGCAAAACCTCAATGAGACTTTCACAAGACTACAACTGGACTCTGAATGGCTAGGGGAACTTCCTCCTTTGCAATTATTGAAGACATGATTATAAATGCTCCCAACATACAATAAAACCCAAAACATGTTGTTTAGGTTAGAAGTTCTGAGTTTTAACTTCAAGATAACGTTGGTGAATGTTATTCTTCAGTTAAATCTACCCCCACCAAAACAGTGATTTGATGAAATAATAACGATCACATGGGAAACTAATCTATATACCTTACATTCCCCTAGTCCACTACCCACAGAGCTGCATAAAGAAACGACACCAGCCACTAACATTCTGCTATTGCTTTTATGAAAGTAAAATCATAGGAGAGGCACCTCTCATTAATCTCTTTCACAACTGCTTATTCTCTCCCCACTCTTTAGTTATAAAGAACATTAGTAGGTCACCAAGTTTTTACGAGATATAAGAACCTCAAGGTTCTTCTCTACCTGGTAGAAAAATAATATGGCTGGGATGAAATAACAGTTTGTTCCACTATCCCATTTCACCAACCCCTCTCTTCATGCTTGCTAAATGAAGTAACAAGTGTTTAGACTCAGTTGTGACCACATATCTATTACGTTTCATAAAACTAAACCATATCATATTTCAACTAATGTATTTAGAAACAAAAGCTCAAAATAGAGTGTTTTATTGGAGTGGAAAGGAAATTTCAAGCTAAGTCTTAAATTTTATTGCAGACCACATTCATAAGTGATAACACATAAATCCACCTAAATATTTACAAAGATACTTTTTCCTCACACACAAGAAAGAATTTGTTTTTAACTAAAGTCTCAAAGTTTCGATTTTTAAAGTTTAAGCTCTTCTGAAATGGCTTATTAAAAAAGAACACTAGTAGTTCCAAAGTTTAACACTGTCAAGAAATCATCTATTTTATTCATTTACAAAATTATTTGTACCTATGTGAGCATTTTCAGGCTATGTCTATATAGAAAAACATACATATTAAGAAGCCATTTACATTACATCAATCATTTAAGGATAACTGCAATTTGCCACTTAATTAGCAGCTATAAAGAAGTTCTTTATTATCCATTCTAATCTGTCACCATCTGTCTTTTTTCTACACATTTTTGTTTTTACAGCTGGTGTTAAAAACTCACTACAGTGTAGCAAATACTTTAAACATTTAGTATACACAATACTTTAAATGTACACTTTCTAAAATTCACATACTACCTGCAATGAAAAAAATAAAACCAATTATCTTAAATCTCCTACCTGCAAATTTTCAAACTTTTACAGAACACTATCTCAGATATGAAAACATGACACACTCCTACCAGGTCTTAGGCAGGAAAAGACTCTTCAATGCTGTGAAGTTTAAGAAAATGAGAGTTTTCCTTTCTAAATGGATTAGCACTTCAAAGATAGATTAAAAGCTGAAAAATGCAATTTTAACAGTAGAGAATGTCTTAATTAAAGAGATGACTGAATTCTGCTAATATCACATTTAAAATGTGAATGAAGTAACATTAAAAGTTAATTAAGGTTTTACTATTTATTTCCCAAACTGGCATAAAAACAAGTATACAGTAAACTTATTAAAATAAAACAGCAAATTTGGCATTTTATTTATTTTCTACTTGTCTAATGTTTTGTAATATAAGTCATAAAAAAACCCCAGGACTTGAAAATCTTGAAGCCCAAAGTAACTATTAGTTTAAAATATACGAATATACTTTTTAATGAGAAATCAGCAGACTAAGCAATCTCTCCACATATTCAAATTACATCCTAGTAGATTTTGGATACTATTTTTATTATCAGCAAAAGCTTGAACAGGGTAAAGAAAAGGCCAATTTTCCCCTCATTTACTCGGAGGGGCAAACGGGGTGGGGGAGGGGGAATAAGGCACTTGTACACTCACTAACATATTTATCGCCAACAGTTCTAATGATTATATTTCTCAAAATATTTACATTCATGTTAAAAATTACACAAAGTATAAGCCTAGAACATAGGGCTAATGTATTCTAAAGTTTAGCTGAGCTATTGTGTTCTGCATAAAACAGGGGTGCCACATAAAATATAGCATGCCTAGTTAATTTTGAATTTCAGTTAAACAACAAATTATTCTTTCAGTATAAATATGTCCCATGCTGGGGCTGGCCCCGTGGCCGAGTGGTTAAGTTCGCGCGCTCCGCTGCAGGCGGCCCAGTGTTTCGGCGGTTCGAATCCTGGGTGCGGACATGGCACTGCTCGTCAGACCACGCTGAGGCAGCGTCCCACATGCCACAACTAGAGGAACCCACAACGAAGAATACACAACTATGTACCGGGGGGCTTTGGAGAGAAAAAGGAAAAAATAAAATCTTTAAAAAAAAAAAAAAAAAAAAAAATGTCCCATGCAATTATTTGGGACACTGAAAAATAATTTGTTATTTAACTGAAATTAAAAATTAACTGGTCATCCTGTAAACATAACAGCCTTACCAAAAGATACACAGGTTGAGCAAACTTCTACTTTTAAACTTCAAGCTTTATAATAAATGAATTAATAGTCAACAACTGTTATTTACTGAAAACTATTTGAGATCCCCTGAAAACGACCCAGTACTTGTTTACTTACTAAAAATACACACCTTAACTGCTTTAGTGTTTGACTAGGAAAGGTAACTAAAAATAACTGAAGAAAAGAATGACTGTCCCCTAGAGCAGACAGGAAACTCCAGCTTCGACTGTTGTTCTCCCCAAACTCAAACTTTATTAACCTCAAACTTTACCTAAACAGTAAAATTACAGTTCGACTTCAGAAGCACATTTGTAACAAAAAGAAAGCAAAGGTCCCAGAAACATTTTAACAAGGAATACCAGTCTTTGAAGGAATCTCACTACAGCAACTAATCATAAAATAGCCTCCAACGATCCATTAGTTATAAGTAAAAAATAAATTCTTTAACTACCATTGATCATCATAAGAACAAGTATTTTAACTAAAACATCATAATTAATACCTTGCTGGAAAGGACTAGCTGCTGACACAGTCGGTCCTGGATTTCTTCCACCAGGCTTTCTTCCCCTTTGACCTGAGCTGTGAGCTGAAGATTTCTTCCCTTTGCCCTCTGACCCTCTAGCCTCTGAAACATCTTTTCCACTAGTTGTATGCGCAGAGACTTCCTGGAAATTTGCATTTGTAAATCGTGCTGCAGTATCTTCCAAGCGCTTCAATGATCCAGATATAGAGTTGCTGCTAGTGCTCGTATAAGTCTAACATTTTGATTTGAGAAAGGAAGTAAAAGGAAAAAGAACTAATTACATTTTGGCTACAGAAAAAAAAAAGATGGCACATTAATAATAAATAATTACTGGGCTTGTAAGACAAACATCTTAAAGTTTCAGGTATAAAAATAAGTCAGTCCACCTAAGAAAATCATATAAAAACTATTATTTTAGCATCTATTACAGATAGCTTTTTAAAAACTGTACATAATTTACAGTACAGTTGTTTGAGCATCCAATTGCAGCAGTTAGTAAACGCATGTATTAGTCATTTATTCAGTGACACACAGTAAGTAACACTGAAGGTACTTGTTTCTCAAGCAACATCATTTTCAACAAGAACATACTACTTCTTAGACATGAAATTAAAAGCAGCTTTAGTGTTCAGCACAGGGAGACAACAATTAGAGAGAAGTAAGGTGCTACAAATTCATTAGACTACATCCCTGAGATTATAAGGATCTAGCACAGGTCAGAGCAAGAATTTTTTAAATTCAGGTGAAGGTTGCTTTTCAAAACAGAAAGATAAAAATCTCTGAACCTGAAATCATTTCTTCAATGTATTAAGCCAAGAAAAGCTATATATTTTGCAGTTAAGATTTTTAGAAATTGAAAGTATTATTATACCCTGAAATTGATTCTCAATCACTTCCTTGATCTAGATATGTTAGGGGAAAAAGATAAAGATTTGTTCAAACAATTAGTTTCCTGTTTTTAATAATCATCTTAACACAAGGTGTGTGGCAAATAAGGGCACGTTAAATGATGGTGAAAATGTGTTACAGCAGATGCACACTAATCAACATACTTCCAGACGAAAGCTCTGTAAGGCACACAGGGCCAGGGAATTTTGTTGCCGTTGTTAAGATCACTAAGTGCCTGAAATATAACCAGCCCTAAACTTCTGCTGAGTAAATAAATGAATATTTTTCTAATACACCTATCTGAAATCTGATATAATACAAATTAAAACACCTGAAGACTGGGGCTGGCCCCATGGCCGAGTGTTAGGTTTTCGCGCTCCACTTAGGCGGCCCAGGGTTTTGTTGGTTCAGATCCTGGGCGCGGACATGGCACCACTCATCAAGCCATGCTGAGGTGTCATCCCACATGCCACAACTAGAGGGACCCACAACTAAAAAAAAAGTACACAACTATGTACCAGGGGGCTTTAAGGAGAAAAAGGAAAAATTTTTTTAAAAATCTTCAAAAAAAAAAAATTCCTTAAAAAAAACAACCTGAAGATACACAAACTGAAATTTCCCTCATATAACCACTACTCAATACAAACCATCAGATAAATCTGAAAAACAAGAAAGTGACGATAAAAACAGGTCTCAAGATGCTTGGCATCTGTAGCAAAATCAATGTTCAAAGAAAGGAATAACACTTCAAATGTTTCAAAAACCAAACCCTCTTTCCTGCTCTTTCCTGCTGCGTGCTCTCGTCCCTCTAGCGCTTCTCCCGCCCACATCATCTCACAGCCCCAACAGACTCTGTCATCAAACAAGAGACATATCTCATCAAAACAAATTAACCTAGTCTAACAAACTGGAATCCACAAATAAGAGCAAAGCTTTCAAAGTAAGTTTCAGGAAAAAACAAACTTCCATGTAACAAACAATCATATTTAAGCTGATTAAACTTCACAGATTACTTCAGAAACATGAACCTTTTGCATGGCGGGCAGGTCACTCTGGAAACTACTGAACTTCACTTTTCAAATAATTCTTTCCAATAACTTGAGCTGATCCTGAGGTTTTCCATCTCACTCACATCTGACCCTACTGTAAGTTTAGAAGTCATCTAAAGAAAACACGGTCGTGTTCTTCATGTACTTTGTCCACGTATCAAATAAGGAAAGGAGAGAAAAATAGGTGGAGTACCAAAAACAGAAATACACTATTTGCTTCCACATACCAATCTAAATTAAGATTGGTCAATTTTCCCAGTCATTTAATAGAATATCCTTGCTTTACCCCTCAAGTACAAATATGTCCATAAATCCAATGAAAACATGGCATTTGGGAAAAGAAGTATTACAAAGAAACGCAATGAATGAAAAGTAAATTTCAGTGACAAAAGGCACATTAAATAAAACCATAACATTTTATCTTTAAAAAACTTCGATACCATGTAAGTTTCAAAAGATACCACAGGTTCCTTAATAAGAAAAAGAAACTTTAGCTGAAGATTCTAACAGTTAAAAAAAAAATTTAAGTAACAAAAAGGATTAAAAAGCCTCTATAGGTTTTACTCGAAGTAAGACCTCTACTTTAACTTCATGTTTGTAAGTTAAGAGTATTTGTTCCATAATATGCTGTTTAAATAATATGGCACTGTGGAATTACATTACAAACATACAATCAACTCACAATTAAGAAGGTGGAGAAAGAAGTAAAAGGAGAGGGTAGTGGGGAAGCTGAGAGAGACACAATGAGTAGGCCTAACATCACAAATCTGTTGTTTCCCAGGTCAGTTTCACATCCTAACAACTCTCATAGTATGAGCATCTCACTGTTCTGAGAGCCCTTCTAGTGCTTAAAAATAGGTATTTTTCATGCAAATCAATCCATAAAATGTAAACTACTTCAATTTGTATTCTACTGAATGAAATAAAGTCTTTTTTTTCTTTTCCACTAGAACTAAAACGGGATATTTGGCCATATTGAGAGACTCTAAAGAAGTACATAAATACTTTGGTCTATAAGGTGATTTACAGGCAATGTAATGTATCTTTAAAAATAGACAATTAGAGGGGCTGGCCCCGTGGCTGAGTGGTTAAGTTTGCGCGCTCCGCTGCAGGCGGCCCAGTGTTTCGTTGGTTCGAATCCTGGGCGCGGACATGGCACTGCTCATCAAACCACGCTGAGGCAGCGTCCCACATGTGACAACTAGAAGGACCCACAACGAAGAATATACAACTATGTACCGGGGGGCTTTGGGGAGAAAAAAGGAAAAAATAAAATCTTAAAAAAAAAAAATAGACAATTAGAATACGTGTAATTTTTGTTTTGTAGCTAACTACAATTATTAGTCCTCAGATAAGATACCATGCCAATATACCTACTAAATAACATTAAGATCAAAAAGTATTTCTTACTTCAAACAAAAATTTTAAATAGAATCAGAATTAAACAATGACTCCATAATAAGTAAGCAAAGAAAGAGCAGTTATTATTATTTTTTTAAAGGTATGGTTGCCTTAGATTATTCTACAAAGCTGTGTAATCCATATTTGGGAGAACAAGGCAGAAGGAAGAGAAACAACCACTAGCTGTGCCTTCCACCAACATGATGAAACAAACTAATGCTGGCTAATTTTTTTTAAATTATGTACTATTCAAATGTCTCTTAAAAGCCACAAATTTCTCACTAGCCCAACTCTAAGAATGAAGCACAGAAAGACTAAAGACTTAAAAGTGGGGGCTGGGGGCGGGGATCAGTGAGCTGTGAGACAACATTAAGCAACCTAATTTACATGTTATTGGAGTATCCAAAGGAGAGTGGGAGGGCAAAAAAACGAAGAAATGAATTGAAAGAAATAATAGCAGAAAAATTAGAAAATTTGATGAAAACTATAAACCTACAGATCAACTAACCCCAAGCACAAGAAACAAGAAGAAAACTCCATGAATGCTCATCATAATCACACTGCTTATCACTAAAAACCAACAATAAAGAGAAAATGGTAAAAGCAGTCAGGGGGAGTCAAAAAAAAAAGGATGCCTTATGTGGTAAGAAAAAAAGATAAGGATGAAGATTTCTCATGGAAATAACAGAAGCTAGAAAACGGAATAGTAAAATCTTTAAAGTACTAAAAGAAAGAAACTATTAACCTAGAATCCTATAGTGAGCTAAAATATCTTTCAAAAGCAAAGGCAAAATAATTGCTTTTCAGATAGAAAAGCTGAAACAACTAATCACCAGCAGATCAACACTACAATAAATGTTACAGGTTGTCTTTTAGGCAGAAGGAAAACAAAAAAGGAAATGCGGATCTACACAGAGTAATTAAGAGCACCTGGAAACAGTTATTACATGGGTAAATATAAAAGACTTTTTAATTATTCAAATCTCTTTATAAGATAATTGATGATTTAGAGCAAAAAATAACAATTAATTGTGAAGTTTATAAAATATGTAAAAATTTTAAAATATGACAAAAATAGCACAAAAGCCAAAAAGGTAAGAACGTAAGTATATAATTTCAAAGTTCTTACATAATACGTGAAATGGTGTAATGTCACTTGAAGGCAGATTCTGACAAGTTAAAGAGGTGTACTATAACCCCTAAAGCAGCCAATAACATAATACAACAAAGAATTATCACTAACCAGCCAAAACGGAAACATAAAAAATATTCAGTAAGAAGGGGGGGGGATGAGAAATGATGAGCAAATAAAGAAGGATTAGTGAATGATAAGATTTAAATACAACCATATCAATAATCACATTATATTTAAATTACCTAAATACCCACACTGAAAGGCAGAGATTAAAACATTGAAAAAAGAAACTCAAGACTATCTGCTGCCTACAAGAAACCAATTTTAAATATAAAGACACAAAGATATTAAAAGTAAAGTATGGGGAAAAAACTATTAACCTAACACTAATCAAAAGAAAGCTAAATTCACAATATTAATACCACACAAAGTAGATTTCAGAATAAGGAATATTACCAGGATAAAGAAGTCTATTCATCAAGAGAATATTAAAAATCTTAAATGTTTCTGCACCTAATAAGAAACCTTCAAAATAAATGGAGCAAAAACTGACAGAATAGAGAAAATGGAGAAACAGCAAAATCCATAATTACAGTAAGAGAGGTCCACATCCTCTTCTCAATAATTGAACAAGTAGACCAAAAAATCAGTAAGGATATAGAAAACAAACAATATAAATCAACTGACCAACTGACATTTATAGAAAACCACTATACAATAAAAGCAGAAAGAATACACGTTCTTTTTAAAGACATACAGAACATTAAACAAGACAATCCTTGTTCTGTGTCATTTTAAAAAGTCTCAAAAATTTAAAATGAATTATATAACACAAAGACATTAAGTTAGAAATCAGTAACAAGAAGATGTGTGAAAAGTTCTCAAAAGTTTCAAAAGTAAATAACACATTTCTAAGTAACCCATGGGTCAAAGTAGAAATCAAAAGGAAACCATGGAGGAGATCTCGTCAAGATGGCGCTGTGAGCAGATGTTGAACTCGCCTCCTCCCACGAACACAACCAGGTTACAACAATTTTGGGAAGAATCACCCTGGAGTGAAAACTGAAAACTGGATAAAAAGAACCCCCACGACAAGAGTCAGTCCTGACGAAAGCAGAAGAGGCAGTAACTCCGGCAGGAGAGGAAAAAAGCCACCTTTGGGAGCAGTGGAGCTTCTCAGCTGGCCAGGGGGAGCCACCCTAAGGTGCGCAGCCCTCCCTGGAGGAGTGAGGTCCGGAGTGGGGGCAATACTGCTATAACCATCCTTTGGACTCAGCCCAACTGAGAGGGGGGTCTTAACTGTCTAGCTTTGCTGGCTATTATCTGCAGCAAGGACACCCCAGAAAAGCTATCGGCCGAAAGCCAAAAAGATCCAGGTCTTAAGGGCCCACGCACAAACTCACTCATTGCAGCAACCTAAAATCACCAGAGAGAAGGCTGACTGTCCTTTGGTGAAACAAGACTCACCTGGTGGGCTCTGGGGGCATCCTGGTGAAAGGAGGATCCTCTCCAGAGACTGAGACATTGGTGGGGGCCGTTGTTCTGAGATGGTGCAGGCGTGCTGATACGGACACCAGTGGGGGCCATTGAGGTGCATCCCTTGGGCTGTTAGCCCAGGGGTCTGCCACATCCACTAGAGCACAGATTTCATCCAGTTCAGCCAGGGCAGGCAATCCTCCCTAGGGACTGGCCCCACCTAACAGCAAGCCCTCAGGCTACTTTTCAGCCTGCACTGACTGAGTGCCTTGATCCTCTACAGGCAGGCAAGGGTGTCTGCCTCTGTGGGGCAGGGCTTGTGTGAGGACCAGGTGAACTGTGGGGGGCACTGGGGCAGAGGTGGGGGCCTCTGCAGTGTGGCACTGCGGCACGCTCCAGGGGGTTGAGAAGTGTGCACGGACCAGGACTGTGTTGACAGTATATGTGGTCCAGTGGGGGGTGAGGCTTATCAGCGGCAGAAGACTTGTGCTTCACAAATAGCCATAGAAAGGATCAGCCCCACCTTCCAAAGCCTGAAACAACTGAGTGCCTCCATGCCAAGGGCTAGCCCCACTCAGCTGCACTCCTAAGAGAACTGACAACAGGCTTGTTGGCCTCAGGCCTATCACAACTGTACACCCTGAGCCTAGCAACCAGCTACACTGGGTACCAACCCAATTAAGAGGACAATTGCAATAAGAGTGTGCTGATAGACTTTGTAGCCAACAGTGCTGAGGCCCCTCCAAACTGGATTTACAAACAGCTGGCCAGGGAAGGAAAGATCAGACTCCCTGGGTACCTGCAGTGGGAGCAACCCTGCCACAGCAGAGGAACACAAGTAGCCCACAAAGGGGTCACTCCTGGTTCTTATGGTCTGGTGACGAGAGGGAAGCACACTCCTGGGCCTCATAAGGCATCTCATACATAAGGCCACTTCTCCAAGATCAGGAGACATAGCCGACTCACCTAGTACAAAGAAAATAGCACAGAGAAAGAGGCATAATGAGGAGGCAAAGGAATACTTTCCAAGCAAGGGAACACTACAAAACATCAGAAAAAGAACTAAATGAAACAGAAACTAGTGAACTCCTTGACAAAGAATTCAAACAAAATATAATGAGGATGCTCACAGATATGTAGAGAAGAATGGATGAACACAGTGAGCACATCAGCAAAGAACTGGAAGATAGAAAAAAGAAACAATCAGAAATGAAGAATACAATACTGGAAATGAGAAATTCACTATAGGGACTCAATAGCAGAGTAGAAGAAGCAGAAGAACGGATCAGCGAGCTAGACGAAAGATTAGAGGAAATCACCCAAGCAGAACAGAAAAGAGAAAAAAGAATTAGACAGAATGAGAACAGTGTAAGGGAACTCTGGGACAATATCAAGCATGCTAACATTCAGATTATAGGGGTCCCAGAAGGAGAAGAAAGAGACAAAGGGGCAGAAAATTTATTTGTCGAAATAACAGAGGAAAATTTTCCTCACCTGAGGAAGGAAACAGACATCCAAGTTCAGGAAGCACAGAGAGCTCCAAACAAGAGAAGCCCAAAGAGGCCCACACCAAGACATATTATAATCAAAATGCCTAAAATTAAAGACAAAGAGAGAATCCTAAAAGCAGCAAGAGAAAGGCCACAAGTGACTTATAAAGGGAAGCCCATCAGGCTGTCAGCGGACTTCTCAGTTGAGACCCTACAGGTGAGAAGAGAATGGCATGACATATTTGAAGTGCTAAAAGGAAAAAACCTACAACCAAGAATACTCTATGCATCAAGGCTGTCATTCAGAATGGAAGGAGAGATAAAGAGCTTCCCAGACAAGCAAAAATTAAAGGAGTTTATCACCAAGAAACCAGTTCTACAAGAAATGCTGAAGGGACTTATTTAAGTGGGAAAGCAATGACCACAAATAGAAGAAAAAAAATTATCAAAAAAACCCAAAACAACAACAAGAAAAAACAGGCAATAAAATCACTTGTAAGGTAAAAGTATAGTAAAGGCAGCAGATCAACTACTTGTGAAGATAATATGAAGGTTAAAACACAAATGTACTAAAATTACCTATTTCAATGATAAGAGGGTAATGGATAGACACACACTAAACAAAAGACTATATATGATGTGAAAAACATATAATGTGGGAGGAGGGGAGTGAAAAAGTAGAGCTTTCAGAAAGAGGTAAAGCTCAAGAGTCTATCTACTCAATATAGACTGTTATATGCATAGTATATTAAATAATATCCTCATGGTAACCACAAACTAGAAACCTATAACAAGCAGGAAAAAAAGTAAGACAAAAGAAATCAAACATATTACTAAAGATAGCCATCAGACCACAAGGGAAGAGAGCAAGAGAAAAAGAAAGTAACTGAGAAGAACTACTAAAACACCCCAAAAAAAGAAAAAGTGACAAAATGGCAATAAATACATATTTATCAAGAGCTACTTTAAATGTCAATGGACTACATGCTCCAATCAAATGCCATAGGGTGGCCAACTGGATAAAAAAACAAGATCCATGTATATGCTGCATACAAGAGACACACTTCAGACCTACAGACACTCACAAACTGAAAGCGAAAGGATGGAAAAAGATATTCCATGCAAATGGCAAAGAAAAGAAAGCGGGGGTAGCAATACTTGTATCAGACAAAATAGACTTTAAATCAAAAACTGTAATAAGAGACAAAGACGGGCACTACATTATGATAAAGAGAACAATCCAACAAGAAAACATAACACTTGTAAATATCTATGCACCCAACATAGGAGCACCTAAATATATGAAGCAATTATTAACAGACATAAGAGGAGAAATAGACAGTAACACAATAATAGTAGGGGACTTTAACACTCCACTTACACCAATGGATAGATCATCCAAACAGAAGATCAATAAGGAAACACTCGCCTTAAAGGACACATTAGACCAGATGGACTTCGTAGATATATACAGAACATTCCATCTAAAAACCACAGAATATACATTCTTTTCAAATGCCCATGGAACATTCTCCAGGATTGATCACATATTAGGCCACAAAACAAGTCTCAATAAATTTAAGAAGATCAAAATAATACCATGCATCTTTTCTGACCACAAAGGTATGAAACTGGAAATCAACTACAGAAAGAAAACCAGGAAAGCCACAAAAATGCGGAGATTGAACAAAATGCTACTGAACAATGATAGGGTCAATGAAGAAATCAAAGAAGAAATAAAAAAATTCCTGGAGACAAATGAAAATGAAAACACGACATGCCAAACTCTGTGGGATACAGCAAAAGCAGTTCTACGAGGGAAGTTTATAGCAATTCAGGCCTACCTCAACAAAGAAGAAAAATCCCAAATAGACAATCTAAAAGCGCACCTAAAGGTACTGGAAAAAGAAGAACAAACAAAGCCCAAAATAGCAGAAGGAAGGAAATAATAAAAATCAGAGCAGAAATAAAAGACTCAGAGACTAAAAAAAAAATAGAAAAAAATTAATGAAACCAAGAGCTGGTTCTTCGAAAAGATAAACAAAATTGACAAACCCTTAGCTAGACTCACCTAGAAAAAAAGAGAGAAGGCTCAAATAAATAAAATCAGAAATGAAAGAGGAGAGATTACAACGGACACCTCAGAAATACAAAAGATAATAACAGAATACTATGAAAAGCCATATGCCAACAAATTGGATAATCTAGAAGAAATGGATAAATTCTTAGAAACATACAACCTTCCAAAATTGGATCAAGAAGATGTAGAAAATTTGAATAGACCGATCACCAGTAAGGAGATCGAAACAGCAATTAAAAACCTCCCAAAAAATAAAAGTCCAGGACCAGATGGCTTCCCTGGTGAATTCTACCAAACATTCAAAGAAGACTTAATACCTATCCTTCTCAAACTCTTCCAAAAAACTGAAGAGGAGGGGAGGCTTCCTAACTCCGTCTACGAAGCAAATATCCTGATACCAAGACCAGACAAGGACAACACAAAAAAAGAAAATTACAGGCCAATATCACTGATGAACATTGATGCAAAAATCCTCAAAAAAATACTAGCAAATCGAATACAACAATACATTAAAAAGATCATACATCATGATCAAGTGGGTTTCATTCCAGGGATGCAGGGATGATTCAACATCCGCAAATCTATCAACGTGATACACCACATTAACAAAATGAAGAATAAAAATCACATGATCATCTCAATAGATGCAGAGAAAGCATATGACAAGACACAGCATCCATTTATGATAAAAACTCTAAATAAAATGGGTATAGAAGGAAAATACCTCAACATAATAAAGGCAATATATGACAAACCCACAGCAAATATCATTCTCAATGGAGAAAAACTGAAAGCTATCCCTCTAAGAACAGGAACCAGAAAAGGATGCCCACTGTCACCACTCTTATTTAACATAGTATTGGAAGTCCTAGCCAGAGTAATCAGGCAAGAAAAAGAAATAAAAGGGATCCACATTGGAAAAGAAGAAGTGAAACTGTCACTCTTTGCAGATGACGTGATTTCATATCTAGAAAACCCTAAAGAGTCCACTAAAAAACTTTTAGAAATAATAAAGGAATACAGTCAAGTTGCGGGATACAAAATCAATGTACAAAAATCGGTTGCATTTCTATACACTAACAACGAAGTAACAGAAAGAGAAATTAAGAATATAATCCCATTTACAATTGCAACAAAAAGAATAAAATACCTAGGAATAAACTTAACGAAAGACGTGAAAGATCTGTACACCGAAAACTATAAAACATTGTTGAAAGAAATCGAAGAAGACACAAAGACATGGAAAGATATTCCGTGCTCTTGGATTGGAAGAATTAACATTGTTAAAATGTCCATACTTCCTAAAGCAATCTACAGATTCAACGCAATTCCTATCAAAGTTCCAACAACACTTTTTACAGAAATAGGACAAAGAATCCTAAAATTTCTATGGAACAACAAAAGACCCCAAATAGCCAAAGGATTCCTGAGGAAAAAGAACAAACCTGGAGGTATCACACTCCCCGATTTCAAATTATGCTACAAAGCCATAGTAACCAAAACAGCATGGTACTGGCACAAAAACAGACACAGATCAATGGAACAAAATTGAGAGCCCAGAAGTAAACCCACACGTTTATGGACAGCTAATATTCGACAAGGGAGCCAAGACAATACGACGGAGAAAGGAGAGTCTCTTCAATAAATGGTGTTGGGAAAACTGGACAGCCACATGCAAAAGAATGAAAGTAGACCATTCCCTTACACCATGCACAGAAATCAACTCAAAATGGATTAAAGACTTGAACGTAAGACCTGAAATTATGAGACTTTTAGAAGAAACATAGGCAGTAAGCTCTATGACATTGGTCTGAGCAGCATATTTTCAAGTCCCATGTCTGACCAGGCAAGGGAAACAAAAGAAAAAATGAACAAATGGGACTACATCAAACTAAAAAGTTTCTGCACAGCAAAGGAAACCATCAACAAAACGAAAAGACAACCTAACAATTGGGAGAAGATATTTGCAAACCACATGTCAGATAAGGGGTTAATATCCAAAATATACAAAGAACTCATACAGCTCAATAACAAAAAAACCAACAATCCAATTAGAAAATGGGCAAAATTTCTGAACAGAAATTTCTCCAAAGAAGATATACAGATGGCCAACAGGCATATGAAAAGATGCTCAACATCATTAGCTATCAGGGAAACGCAAATCAAAACTACAATGAGGTATCACCTCACGCTGGTCAGAATGGCTATAATTAACAAGACAGGAAACAACAAATGTTAGAGAGGGTGTGGAGAGAAGGGAACCCTTGTTCACTGCTGGTGGCAGTGCAAACTGGTGCAGCCACTATGGAAAGCAGTTTGGAGTATCCTCAGAAAATTAAGGATAGATCTACCATATGATCCAGCTATTCCACTGCTGGGTATTTATCCAAAGAACCTGAAAACACAAAGGCATAAAGATACTTGCACCCCATGTTCATTGCGGCATTATACACAACAGCCAAGACTTGCAAGCAACCTAAGTGCCCAAGAAGGGACAAATGGATAAAGAAGATGTGGTATTTATACACGATGGACTACTACTCCGCCATAAGAAATGACGAAATCCAGCCATTTGTGACAACATGGATGGACCTTGAGGGTATTATGCTGAGTGAAATAAGCCAGAGGGAGAAAATCAAATACCATATGATCTCACTCATAAGCAGAAGATAAAAGACAACAACAACAACAAAAAAACCAAACACATAGCATTGGAGATTGGACTAGTGGTTACCATTGGGGAAGGGGGGAGGGCAAAAGGGGTGATTAGGGTCACATGTGAGGGGATGCACTATAATTAGTGTTCGGGTCGTGAACATGATGTAATGTATCCAGAATTTGAAATATGATGTACATCCAAAAAAAATAAAAATTAAAAAAAAAAGAAATCAAAAAAAAAAGAAAAAGGAAACCATGAAGTATTTGTTCAACTAAATAAAAATGAAAATACAACATATCAAAATGTGTAAGTGGTGCGTAGAACAAAGTTTGTAACATTAAATGCCTACATTAGCACTTCTGGATTGTGGTAGGGCACAGAAAAAACTTAGAAGTCTTCATTCCACCCTAACAAGTCAAAGGCTGAACAAACTGAAAAATCAATAACTATTCCTAGATTCAGCACAGAAGTGAGATCACAGTGCAAACCACTGCCCCCAAAATTAGAAAGACAGATGGACAGATACAGAGAATACAAGGTACCCAAGCAAAACTCTCCATGGGAACCAGTATCAGAGTAGGAAACCTCAAGTGTAATTGACAAATTGCTGAAGGCTCAGTGTGGACAAGCCTGAGAGAGAAAAACTCCAGAGGACCCAGGCATAAAGGAGCCCTCAAACTTTTTTGAGTTTTACCTCCAGGAGCTTTGTACAAGGTCTTCACAGTGAGTATCAGAAGAAAAACTAGACTCAGCCTTCTGGCAGGGGTGGGGGAGGGAACAATTCTGAAATATGCCAAGGTATTCCGTTCTTTTTAAGACCCGACCTCAGGAGAAACTATTTTACCAGAGCATAACTTGCCGGGGTTATACCAGAGCCTAAAGTACCGTGGGGATGGGAAATAAACCAACTCCCACCCCAGGACCATGCTGTCCCACCAAAGAGGGTAGGAGGAGGGTGGTGAGAATCACATGTGAAGTCTGCAGTACAGGGCCACAGACTACACAAAAGAGTGAGGACTAATCATAGGACTACAGAATGCTTCCCTTCCCCCCATGCCTCACTGCCACGTTACTAAAGGCCTAGTTACCACAGTTCCTTTTATCCAGTACATCATATCTGCCTTTCAACAAAAAATTACAAGGCATACTAAGAGGTGAATACACAGTTTGAAGAGAATGAACAAGCATCAGAACCAGAGACAGATATGGCTGGACTGTTGGAATGATCAGACCAGGAATTTTTAAAACCATGATCAATATGCTAAGGGCTTTAGTGTGAAAAGCAGACAGCATGCAAGAACAGATGGATGATATAAAGCAGAGAGAAGGAAATTCTAAGAAAGAATCAAAAGAGGAATGCTTGAGATCAAAAACAACATAACAGAAATGAGGAATTCCTTTGATGTGCTCATTAGTAGACTGGGCAAGGCTGAAGAAAAAAATCTCAGAGCTTGAGGATATACCAGTTCGGATCCCTGGTGTGGACATGGCACCGCCTGGCAAGCCATGCTGTGGTAGGCGTCCCACATATAAAGTGGAGGAAGATGGGCACGGATGTTAGCTCAGGGCCAGGCCTCCTCAGCAAAAAGAGGAGGATTGGCAGCAGATGTTAGCTCAGGGCTGATCTTCCTCAAAATAAAAAAGAACTTCCCCAAATTAATGTCAGAAACCAAACCACAGATCTAGGAAGCTCAGAGAATACGAAGCAAGAGAAAATCAAAGATAAAAAATAATCCTCAGGGGGCCGGCCCAGTGGCAGAGCTGTTAAGTAGACATGTTCAGCTTCAGTGGCCTGGGGTTCACTGGTTCAGATCCCAACTGCGGACATGGCACTGCTTGTGAAGCCATGCTGTAGTAGGTGCCCCACATATAAAGTCACGGAAGATGGGCACAGACGTTAGTTCAGGGCCAGTCTTCCTCAGCAAAAAGAGGAGGATTGGCAGCAGTTAGCTCAGGGCTAATCTTCCTCAAAAAATAATAATAACAATAATCATGAAAGAAGCTGGAGGAGAAAAGTCTTACCTATAAAAGAACAAAGAATTACATCTGACTCCTCCTCAGAAGCAATGCAAGCACAAAGAGAGCGGTGTGAAATACTTAATGTTGGGAGAGAGAAAAGAAAAACCACCCTAGAATTATGTACACTGTAAAATTATCCTTCCGAAGTGAAAGACAAAGACTTTCTCTGACAAACAAAAACTGAAGGAGTTTGTTGCCAGTGGGCCTGACCTGCAAGAAATGTGAAAAGAAGTTCTTCAGAGAGAAGAAAAATGATACAGGTCAGAAACACTAATTTACCTAAAGAAAAGAAGAGCATCAGAGAATGCATCAATGAAGGTATAATGAAAACTTTGATTTTTCTGATTCTTAATTGATCTAACTGTTCAAAGTAATAATGGCAACAATGTATTTGATTAGTCCTATGCATATATATGCTTATTATGTTTATGTATGAGTAAAATGAATGACAGAACTGACAGAAAAGAATGGAAGGGAGGAAATTAGAAACATCTTGTTATTATAAGGTACTTGTACCACTATGAAGCAGTATAGTGTTATTTGCAAGTGGACTTGGATTAGCTCTAAATACATATTGCAAACACTAGGGCAACCGTGAAGAAAAAAAAAGTATGAGTAATATGTTAAAAACTGAGAGAAAATGGAATTATATAAAATGTTCCATTAAAACTACAAAAGCTAGTAAATATGTGGAGACAAAAACACAAAGACCAAGGGCAACAAATAGAAAACAGAAACAGATTTGGTAGATAACAACTCAACTGTATCCATAAACATCTTAAACATAAATGGTCTAAATGTACCAATTAAAAGACAGAAATTGTCACAGTGAATCAAAAAACAAGACTCAACTATAGGTTGTCTACAAGAAACCCACTTACAATACAAAGACATATACTGATTAAAAATCAATGGATGGAGAAAGACATACCATGTCAGCACTGATCAAAACAAGGTGAGAATAGCTATATTAATTTCAGACACAGCAGACTTCAGAGCAAGGAAAGTTACCAGGATAAAGAGTGGCATTATATCATGGTAAAGGTGTCAATACCATCAGACACAGCAACTCTTAACATGTGTGTGCCTAAAACAGAGCATCAAAATATGTGAGGCAGAAACTGATAGAACTACAAGGAGAAATACATGAATCGACTCTTATAGTTGGAGACTTTAACACCTCTCTATCAGAAATGGACAGATCCAGTAGGTAGAAAATCAGTAAGGACATACTTGAACTGAACAGCACCATTAATCACCCGGATACAACATCTATAGACTGCTTTATCCAATAACAGCAGAATATACATTCATTTCAGGCTCACATGGAACATTCACCAAGATAGATCACATTTTGAGACATAAAACACACGTCAACAAATTTTAAATAATAGAAATCATATAATGTCTGCTCTCAAATCACAGAGAAACTGTAAAATATTATTAACTAAATGACAATGAAAATACAACTTATCAAGATTTGTGGGATGTAGCAAATGCAGCGCTTAGAGGGAATTTATATAGCACTGAATGCATATAGTAGAAAAGAAGAAAGACCTTATATCAATAATCTAAGCTTCCTCGTTAGGAAACTAGAAACAAAAAGCAAATTAAATCCAAATAAGCAGAAGAAAAGAAATAATAAAAATTAAACCAGAAATCAAAGAAATGAAACACAGACTCAATAGAGAAAAATAAACAGAACCAAAAGCTGGTTCTTTGAGAAAATGAATAAAATTAATAAACCTCTAGCCAGGACAACCAAGAGAAAACACAAATTACAAATAATCGGAAATGAAAGAGGAGATAACTACAGAACTCACAGACATTAAAAGGATAATCAACAAGTACTATGAACAAGTCTATGCCCACAAATTTAATAACCCAGATGAAACAGATCAATTCCTTGAAAGACACAAACTGCCAAAACTCACACATGAAGAAACAAGATAATCTGAATAGGCCTATATCTACTAAAGAAACTCAATCAATAATTAACAGCCTCCCAAAACAGAAAGCACCAGGCCCAGATAAGTTCACTGGCAAATTCTACCAAACATTTAAGTAAGAAATTATACTGCTTTCATACAATCTCTTTCAGAGGATATAAGCAGAGGGACCTGAAACCATAAAACTCCTAGAAGAAAATATAGGCAATACACTCTTTGACATGGGTCTTAGCAGCATCTTTTCAAATACCATGTCTACTAAAGCAAGGAAAAGAAAAGACAAAATACACAAATGGGACTATATCAGACTAAAGAGCTTCTACAAGGCAAGGGAAAACAGGATTGAAACAAAAACACAACCCACTAAGTGGGGGAAAAATATTTTCAAATCATATATCCAACAAAGGCTTAATCTCTATTAATATATAAACAACTCACACAACTCAACAACAAAAAATAAAACAACCCAATGAAAAAATGGGCAGGAGACAAGAACAGACATTTCTCCAAAGAAGATATACAGATGGCCAATAGGTACAGGAAAAGATGCTAATCATCACTGATCATCAGGGGAATGCCAATCAAAACTACACTAAGATAGCACCTTACATCCATTAGAATGGTTAAAGTAACCAAAACAAACAATAACAAATGCTGGAGGAGTTGTGGAGAAAAAGGAACCCTCACACACTGCTGGTGGGAATGCAAACTGGTGCAGCCACTATGGAAACAGTATGGAGATTTCTCAAAAAATTAAAAATAGAAATACCATATGACCCAGCCATCCCACTACTGGATATGTATCCAAAGAACATGAAATCAGCAATTCAAAGAGACCCATGGACCCCTATGTTCATTGCAGCATTATTCACAATAGCCAAGATGTGGAAGAAATCTAAGTGCCCATCAACTGATTACTGGATAAAGAAGATGTGGTGTACACACACACACACACACACACACACACACACACACAAACACTGGAATACTACTCAGCCATAAAAAATGATAAAATCGTCCCACTGACAACAACATGGATGGACCTTGAGGGTATTATGTTAAGCAAAATAAGGCAGATAGAGAAAGACAATCTTTGTATGACTCCACTCATATGTGGTAGACAAACAAACATGTGGACAAAGAGAAGAGGTTAGTGGTTACCAGGAGAAAGGCAGGGTGAGGGGTGGGCACAAAGGGTGAAGTGGTGCACCTATACTATGACTGACAAATAACAAGGTACAACTGAAATTTCACAAAGTTGTAAATTACCATAACCTCAATAAAAATTTTTAAAATTTTTAAAATTAAAAAAAAAAAAAAGAAAGGCTGGCCTGGTGGCATAGTAGTTAGGTTCACGCACTCCACTTCGGTAGTCTGAGGTTCACAGGTTCAGATCCCAGGCATGGACCTATATGCCACTCATCAAGCCATGCTTTATTCATAATTACCCAAACTTGGAAGCAACCAAGATGTCCTCCTGTAGGTGAATGAATAAATTAACTGTGGTACATTCAGACAATGGAATACTATTCAGTTCTAGAAAGAAATCAGCTATCAAGCCTCGAAAAGACATGGAAAAATCTTAAATGCATATTACTAGATGAAAAAAGCTAGTCTGAAAAGGCTACATATTATATAATTCCAACTATATGACATTCTGGAAAAGGGAAAACTATGGAAATGGTAAAAAGATCAGTGGTTGCTAGGGACCAGGGGGAGGGAGGGATGAATAAGTGGAAAACAGGAATTTTAGGGCAGTGAAACTATTATGTATGATGATACACAATGGTGGATACATGGCATTATACATTTGTCCAAACCCATAGAACATACAACATCAAGAGTGGACTCTAATGTGAACTACGGACTTTGGTGATAATGATGTGTCAATGTAGGTTCACTGATTGTAACAAATGTACCACCCTGGTGAGGGATGTTGATAATAGAAGAGGCTATACTTGCTTGGGAACATGGAGTATATAGGAAATCTCAGTACCTTCCTCTTAATTTTGCTGTGAACCTAAACCTGCTCTAAAAAGACAAATCTTAAAAAAAAAAAAAAAAAAAGGAGGAGGAAACAAATGCATACTACTATACTATGTGAAAGAAGCCAATCTGAATAGGCTACATACTGTATGATTCCAACAGTACACGACACTCAGGAAATGGCAAAACTACGGAGACAATAAAAAGATTAGTGGCTGTCAGGGTTACACAAACTCTTCCAAGAAAGTGATTAGGAGTGAATACTTGCAACTCATTCTATGAGGCCAGCATTGCTTTTGCTCCTCAAACCAAACAAAGACATTCTAAGAAAAGAAAACTACAGGTCAATATCTCTCATGAATACAGATGCAAAAATTCCTTTACAATTTAAAAAACTTGAACATATCAATATATACAAATGGTAATACATCACAACCAAGTGGAATTTATCCCAGGAATGCAAGGTTGGCTTAACATTGGAAAACAACCAATGTACTTCATTATATTAAAGAATAAAAAAGACATAAATATACATCAACATATTAAAAATATATGGAAAAATTATCTGGGAAAATCTAATATCAACAGCTAATAAAAACTCTCAGCAAACTAGGAATAGAAGGAAACCCCGTGACTTCAAATGTAATGTTAAAAGATTAAATACCTTTCCCCTAAAATCAAGAAGAAAGCAAAGATGCTCATTCTCACCACTTCTATTCAACATTGCACTGGGGGTTCTAGTAGGTATAATAAGAAATAAAAGGCATCTAGATTAGAAAGGATAAAGTAAGACTGTCTTATTCATAGTTGGCATGATTTTCTATTAAGAAAATCCTATGGAATCAACAAGCTACTAAAAATAATAAGAGGGGCCAGCCTCATGGCCGAGTGGTTAAGTCCACTGCAGCAGCCCAGGGTTTCATTGGTTCCAATCCTGGGTAGGGACATGGCACTGCTCATCAGGCCATGCTGAGGTGGCGTCCCACATGCCACAACTAGAAGGACCCACAACTAAGAATATACAACTATGTAGCAGGGGGCTTTGGGGAGAAAGAGGAAAAATTAAAATATTTTTTAAAAAGATAAGAAACTTTCAGCAAGGTTGCAGGATACCAGATCAACAAACAAAAATTACACTTTACAAAAGACTATAAGAGCACCAAAAAATATCAAATATTTAGAGATGAAGGTGAAGAAAGATGTACAAACACTGCATATTCATTGCTAAGATAAATTAAAGACTTAAATGAAGAGACAAACTACATTCATGGATCAGCAGACTAAATACGGTTAAGATATCAATTCTCCCCGAAAATGATGTGGGGATTAAAATGCAGTCTAAATAAAAAATACTAGCAGCTTTATTTCTACAACTTGACAATCTAATTCTAAAATTCATATAAAAATGTGAAGAATCTATAATGGCCAAAATGACTTTGAAAGAGAAGAACAAAGTTGAAGGACGGACCCCACCTGACCTAAATGGTTCTTATAAAGCTATAGTAATCAAGAATACTGTGGTACTCAAGTAAAGGCAGACAAAGAGATCAACGGAAGAGAACAGAGTCCATAAATAAACCCATATATATATATGGTCAACAGGTTTTCAGCAAATGGGTGGTAAAGGCAATTCAGCAGAGAAAGGACAGTCTGTTCCACAAACAGCTCTGGGAAAACTTGATATTTAAAATCAAGTAAGTAGCCTTTGATTGTGCAAAAACTACCTCAAATGGATCATCGACCTAAATGTAAAACATAAAAATATAAAACTTCTGGGAGAAAACATTATGTTCAACATAGTTCAGTTAAACAAATGCAAATTAAAACCACAAGGAGAAACCACTACAGACACACTTTAATTAAAATGTGTGATCATACCAAAATTAAAATGACTGATCATACCAAGTGCTGCAGAGAATGTTGAGAAACAGGAACTCTCGTAGACTGCTGGTAGAATTGTTAAATGGCACAAACACATTTTGCAAAATAGTTTGACAGTGTCTCAAAAAAATTAAGGATACATCTACCATGTGACTCAGCTAGTCCACTCTTTGGTATTTATGCAATAAAAATTAAAGCATACGTCCATACAAAGATTTGTATAATATTCCAAGCAGCTTTATTTGTAATAACCCAAAACTGGAAACAGCCTGAATGTTCATCAATTACAGAATGGATAAACAAATTATGGTACGTCCATACAATGGAACAGAGGTCAGCAATAAAAAGGAATGAACTACTGACACACACAAGATGGAAGAATCTCAAAATAATTATGCTGAGTGAAAGAAGGCAGATAAAAAAGTGTACATACTGGATGTATCCAATTTTTACATCCTAGAAAATTCAAACTAATTTACAGTGACAGAAAGCAGAACAGTAATTGCCTGGGCAAGGGTAGGGATGGGAAGACAAGGAAAAAGAGAGTACACTGAATCACAAGGAACTTTTGCTACTGAGTGTGGTGATGGTTTTAGAAACTTATCAAATTTTTCACTTTAAATATGTCCAATTTAGTGTATGTCAATTGTACCTCAAGAAAGTTTAACAGAAGGTCCGACATATTGAACACAAGTTTTTAATACCTTTATTGTCATAAGATTATTATGTGTGTGTGTTTCTTTAAAAATTAAGTTTACTAAAAAAATTTTTTTAAGAGTTAGCATTCAAACATGTTGTGTTGTTGAAGAGTACAGAGAAAAGAACAAAGGGAAGAGATTAGCATCGAGCAAAAACAGAGGATAAACCTGCACGTGGATTTCATTAGAACTTCTAAGTTCTAAAGTTTTCTTTAATAGTTAATCTTTAAGGAAACATACTAGAAATTTAAAAATTAAATATTAAAAAAACTACAACCTATTTTACAGAAAAATATTTTTGTTCTACAATCAAAAAGTCTTATAAAAACAGTATAGAATTTAACACCTAATTTAAAAGATACAGCTAGAATTAGGTCCTCATTTACCCTCTCCTAAAAATACCGCAAGGACAAAAGAAAAAATCTAATCAAATATCTTTGGTACACAGAAAACCCTTTAAAAAAGAAATCTGTAGTTTATAAGTTATATCATGCAAAAATTTAAAAGACTAAAGATTGTGAGCTATTTACAATGAAAGTCAGAAACAACTACTAAGTTTTTCAATAATGATAAAAAGTAGTATAATAAATAAAATATGACACCTAATAAGGTATCAGGGTCAATTTTATCACAAATTTAAAAATAGATCTTAACTGTGGCTTACACACATCCAGCAATTTTTTCAGAAAAATAACACTGATGTCTAACAAATCTGCACAAGGTCAAGAGCTAAGACTTTCTCCCCTTATCTTTCCTTGGCAATATCCCCTTCTACTAGTACCATGGAAAGAAGGAAACAGATTTGAAGTGCTCGGGAAGACTAAACTGAAGAAATTAGGGGAAGCAACCACAGCACCTACAAACACAAGGGGAGTCTCCTTTTCTGCTGTCTCAGCTTGTTTCATCCCATTAAAGGATTCCCTGCATCAAGTCTCTGCAGGTAGCTAATCCCATCTGCTGCACCTAATCCTCTTTTACCTAAAAATCTAAACCTCCCAATGACAGAAACAAGCTATGTTTTCTAGGAAAGATACTTAGACACTTACGGTAATTCTGGTAACAATCTTAATGATTAATATAAAATCCTACTTTGTTCCTAGCAACTTTTATGTATCTATTTATCACCAGTGGTCCACTATCATAGTTATCAAGGATTCACGTGAAAGTATCCTATGTCCTGATAAACTACAGTTGCAGTATTAAAAAATTACAGTGATACCACATTAATTTGACATATCAAGGTACTTACTTGTTGCCAATTTCTAGTTTTAAAAGACTTTACAGTCAAAAAGGGTTAAAAGATAGACACAGAAAAAGTACAATTAAAAATTTTAAGACCAGTGGAGTGAACTATAAGCTAATAGAAAAACAAATACATTTTGTATTAAGGTATAAGAAATGATGAAGCAAGCTTCAAAACTGTGCGTAACACAGGCATTTAAGCTACAACAGTGAATTAAAGTTCCCCATGACTTTCAATTTAAATGTGCTCTACTAATATTAACCATAGGGTCTAAAAAGGAGCCCTGAAGCTCAAAGTAAAACTCAGCCTTGCCTTCCCTGACCTATCCCTATGCTCCCATCAACAGAAGGTTAAAAAGAGTGTGGTGCGGAAATAGAACATAAAATCTTTTAAAACTCATATGGGGTAACAAAAGACCCCAAACAGCCAAAGCAATCCTGAGAAACAAGAACAAAGCTGGAGGCATCACAATCCCTGACTTCAAAATATACTACAAAGCTACAGTAATCAAAACAGCATGGCACTGGTACAAAAACAGACACACAGATCAAAGGAACAGAATTGAAAGCCCACAAATAAAGCCACACATCTACGGACAGCTCATCTTCAACAAAAAAACCAAGAACATACAATGGAGACAGGAAAGCCTCTTCAATAAATGGTGCTGGGAACACTGGCCACATGCAAAAGAATGAAAGTAGACCATTAGCTTTCTCCATACACAAAAGTAGACTCAAAATGGACCAAAGACTTGAAAGTAAGACCTGAAACCAAAAAATTTCCAGAAGAAAACATAGGCAGTACACTTCTTGACATCAGCCTTAAAAGGATCTTTTTGAATACCATGTCTTCTCCAGACAAGGGAAATAAAAGAAAAAATAAAGAAGTAGGACGTCATCAGACTAAAGAGCTTCTGGAAGGCAAAGGAAACCAGGATCAAAACGAAAAAACAACCCACCAACTGGGAGAAAATATTTACAAATCATATATCTGACAAAGGGTTAGTCTCCATAATATATAAAGAACTCACACAACTGAACTCCAAAAATCAAACAACCTGATCAAAAAGTGGGCAGAGGATATGAACAGACAATTTTGCAAAGAAGATATACAGATGGCCAATAGGCACATGAAAAGATGCTCAGTATCACTAATTAACAGGGAAATGCAAATCAGAACTACACTTAGATATCACCTTACACCTGTTAGAATGGCTATAGTCACCAAGATAAAAAATAACAAATGTTGGAGAGGTTGTGGAGAAAAGGGGACCTTCATACACTGCTGGTGGGAATGCAAACTGGTGCAGCCACTATGGAAAACAGTTAGGAGATTCCTCAAAAAACTAAAAATAGAACTACCATACGATCCAGCCATCCCACTACTGGGTATTTATCCAAAGAGCCTGAAGTCAGCAACCCCAAAAGTCCTGTGCACCCCAATGTTTATTGCAGCACTGTTTACAATAGCCAAGACGTGGAAGCAACCTAAGTGCCCATCAACAGACGAATGGATAAAGAAGATGTGGTACATATATACAATGGAATACTACTCAGCTGCAAAACAGAACAAAATCATTCCATTTGCAATAACGTGGATGGACCTTGAGAGAATTATGTTAAGTGAAATAAGCCAGCGAGAGAAAGATAATCTGTGTATGACTCCACTCATATGAGGAATTTAAAACTATGGACCAAGAACAGTTTAGTGGATACCAGGGGAAAGGTGGGGTGGGGGTGGGCACAAAGGATGAAGTGGTGCACCTACAACATGACTGAGAAACATTAATGTACAATTGAAATTTCACAAGATTGTAACCTATCAATAACTCAATTAAAAAAAAGCAAAAAAAATAAAAAAAATAAAAGCAAAAACATTAAAAATAGAAATACCATACAACCCATCTATCCACTACCAGGTATTTATCCAAAGGACTTGAAATCAACAATACAAAGAGATTTATGCACGCCTATGTTCACTGCAGCAGTATTATTCACAATAGCCAAGACATGGAAGCAACTTAAGTGCCAATCAACTGATGAGTGGATAAAGAAGATGTGGTATGTATGTATGTATGTATGTGTATCACACACACACACACACACACACAGTGGAATACTACTCAGCCATAAAAAAGACAAAATCATCCCATTCACAATGACTAGAATGGACCTTGAGGGTATTATGTTAAGCAAAATAAGCCAGACAGAGAAAAACAAACATCAAATAATTTCACTCATTTGTGGAAGATAAACAAACTTATGGACAAAGAGAATTGTTTAGTGGTTACCAGGGGAAAGGGGGGTGGGAAGAGGTGAAGGGGTACATTTATATGGTATCTGACAAACAATAATGTACAACTGAAATTTCACAATGTTATAAACTATTATGACCACAATAAAAAGAACAAGTAAGTAAAAGTTAAAATTAAAAAAAAAAAAAAAAAGATTGTGGTGAACCAAAGTAAAATGACCGTGTCCTCCTAAAAGGAATCTAGGACTCAAGTCTTCTACCATCCATGCACAGGATCAAGTAAGAGCCCATACTACTCATCCCTTTCAAACACTCTAAGCCTCACCAGATTATTTCCCTTAAATCTACCAGGATTAATCTAATTACGACTTTGCCCCTGTTCAAATCAGTCACCAAAAGAAACCCCAGACTCCAGGTCAATCCTCACCTACCTCTTTCTTACTCAGCTATGAATATCTCCTATTTTGTCCACACCTTCCATTCCTCCTCAACAGCAGAAACCATTTTCTTCCACTGTACTCTCTGGAACTCAGTATCAAAGAGCGGCTATATAACTCAAACTTTTCTCTAACATTCCCTTGAGCCTCTTGCTCTAACAAAATCCTAGATCACCCCTGAATATCCAGTTCACTCTGCAGCTATCTCAAGTAAATGTCGGCTTTTTTATGCCAACAGCTCTGGTTTCAGTGGGTATGAGGGTGGAGTGGGTTTTCTTGCTCCTCAATTCTAAACCACTCTCTCTAAAGCCCTCCGGGGACAAAATCTCCTATCACCAGACCTTATCACTCACTACAGTGATGTTACAGTGATGATCGATCCCATAGGGCAGGATCTGGCAAAGAACAAGCCCTCCAGCCATCTGCTTGTTTCTGAACAGCTCCAGAGCTAAGAATGATTTTAATGTTTTAAAATGGTTTTAAAAAATTCAAAAAAAGAATTTTTCATGACACGTGAAAATTAGGTAAAATTCAAATTTCCGTGTCCATAATAAAGTGTTATGGGAACACTGCAGCATCCATTTGTTTACAAACTGTCTACGGCTATTTCTGTGCTACAACAGCACAGAGTTGAGTATGAGACAGAGCCTGTATGGCCCACAAACCCTAAAATATTTACTATCTTGCCCCTGAGAGAAAAAGTTAGCACCTACATTAATGTCACTCTCCAACAATACTCCCATTTTACTTCTCTGAGATTTCAATACACAACTAGATGATCTTTTATAGCTTCCAATCTCAGTTCCTAGACAGCCTCTCTTCCAATGATCTTATCTTCAGCCCCTCCACCCCTGAACACATCCTAGACTCTGATATTACTAAAGATTTGCAACCCTTCAATAATCTCTATTGCATACATCCTACTCTCTGACTACCTCGCATATTTCCAATTCACTCTCTACTACTCCAACAATCCTTTCATTCTGCCAGGAACTACAATTTATTAACCATTAATTATTAGTGTCCTTCATCCTCTATTGTCCTCACTTCCCTATCTACTGAGCATAAATATGATTCATCTTTATAACCTCCCTTGCTCTCAACACTTTCACTGTACTCATATGGTAAAATAATAACCTGATTAAACCACACTCTGCAACCACATGCATACAGGTAAACAAGATTGGGGAAAAATAAAAAGCTGAGCGAACTGGTCACACTTTAAATTTTCGACCATGAACTTCAAGTGGAACCCTGTGGCCACTCAGCAATCATACCACATTTCCCTAGTAAATTTTCTTTCCCATTATTCTAGTTAACTCTCTTTTTTTTTTTTTTGCTTGACTCTCTACACTCCTCTCTCACCCTCACATCTGATAACTTTGTTCTCACTTCACTGAGAAAACCTAAAGTTGCCAGATTTACCACAAATTCCCACCACTACATCTATCTATGCCCAGTGCATACTCCCCCATCTTTTGCCTACCCTTCTGTTATTAAAGCCAACTTTTCTACTCGACAGTAGATCCCATCCCTTCTCATATTCTTAAGGACATCAATCCAACAATTTCCCTCTCTCTATTGGATCATTCCTCTAGCACACAAATATGCTATTCTCTCTCTCATTTAAAAAGCACCCTTTCTTATCTCTACTTCTCTGACCAGTTATCACCCATTTCTCTGCTCCCGTTTATAAGCAAAGCTCCTCAAAGCAATTATTTATACCCATTGTCTGACTTTTCTCCTATTTTCTCTCAAACCCATTCTTATCAGCCATTTGCCTCCACCAGTACATTAAAACTGCTCATCAAGGTTGCTAATGATCACCATACGACTAAATACAATGGCTAGTCCTCATATTATTACATGACACAATTTACTTATTTCCTCTTTTCTTTAACTTGGCCTCCAAGCATATCACATCCTCTTGGAATTCTTCCAAACTCTGGCCTCTTCTCACAGTCGTCTTTGCTGGTTGCACCCCAGATCTTTCAACATTGGAGCCTCTTCTCTTTACCTGCACTCACTCCTCCACTGGTGACTGCATCCACTCTCATGCCTTGAAATAGCTCTATATGCACACAACTCCAAAATTTACATCCAAAGTCTGGACCTCTTTCCTGCATGCCAGATTATGTAGCCAACTGGCTAATCAACATTTCTACTTGGATGTCTAACAAATGTCTCAATCCTAACATATGCAGAACAGCCACCCAAGATGTCCACGTTCTAATCCCTGAAAACTGTGATGTTACATGGCAAAAGGGACTTGGATAATATACTTAAGGTTACAGGCTTTAAAACAGGGAAATTATCCTGGATTTTCCAGGTAGGCACAATCTAATCACATGAACCCTTAAAAGAAGAGAACTTTCTCTGGCCAGAAGCAGAAGAGATGCAGCAGAGAGATTCCAAGTGTGGGAAAGATTCAACACACCACTGCTGGCTCTGAGATGGGGGGACAGATGTGCAAGGACTGAAGAAAGCCTCTAGGAGCTAACAGCAGACTGTCCTGACAGTCAGCAAGGAAATGGGCACGTTAGTCCTACAACTGCAAATCCAACCACCTGAATAAGCTTAGCAGATTCTCCCAGATGAGAATCCAAGTTATCCAAGACCTTGATTTCAGCTTTGAGAGACCCAGAGCAGAGAAACCAGCTGAGACCACCCAGACTCCTGGCATACAGAACAGTGAGACAATAGGTTTATATTGTTTTAAACTGCTAAATTTGTGGTAATTTGTTCTGGCAGCAATAGAACACTAGTACCATATCCAAAACTGAATTCCTCATCTTGCCCTCAACCTACCACATCCACAGTCTTTCCCATCTTTGTTAATAACAATTCCATTCCTTCTAGTTGTCTGGGCCAACACCCTTGGAATCATCTTTGGATCCTGTCTTTTCTCCCACACCTCTGATCTTACCTATAGGAAAGTCATGTGGGTTCTACTTTTAAATGTATTCAGAATCTGATCACCTCTCACTACGTCCACTGTTACCACTATGTCTCTCTAAATTATCTCAATAACCTCCTAATGACCTCCTTGTTTTCATTCCTGACTCTCTACAGTCTATCCACAATGAAACAGCCAAAGGACCTCTGGCTAGAGGTCCTTACAAAACCTAAGTCACAATATGTGACATTTCAGTTCAGAACCTTCCAAAGGCTCATTTTTCACTCAAACTAAAAAACAAAGTCCTTTCACTGGCTTATATAGCCCCACATGATTGGCCCCTCACCCTGGCCTCATCTCCTACTGCACTCCCCGCCTAGCTTATACTGTCCCAACCACCTGTCCCTGTCTCCATTTGTTTTCATATTAACCATATGATAATAATCTTAATATTTAACATTTACCAAGTAATGCTTACTATGAATCAGACATTGTTCTCATTGCTTTACATGTAATTGTCTCATTTAATTCCAGTAATTATTTCCCCCACTTTACAGATGATGAAACTGAGCTATAAGGAGAGAGGTTAATTAACTTGTCTAAAAGCTCAGTCAGTAAGTGGCAAAGCCAGAATTCAAAGTCATAGGTGGACAAATCCCACTCTATAGTCCAAATTCTTAACCTCAATGCCTCCCCACTTGTTATCCTTACTTAACATTCTTCACAAACAAGTATAGAATAAAGAGAAGGTAGGATGAAGAACTAAGAAATGGGAATTCTAAAGTGCTTATTGTAGGGTTAGAGAGGTGGGAAAAGTTAGAGGGAACTAGGACACTGGGAATGAAAATACTTCTCACAGTTAAAAGTCAGCACATAACTAGTTATTATATAAAACAAAATACGGCACTTAAAACTTACTTTTTCTGTAGTAACAGTCAAGGAAGGAACCAATGCAGGTGATGGTTCTGGTTGCTTCTTGTGTTTTTGTTTATGTTTGTCTTTTTCTTTATATTTCTAAAAATGAAGAGAAGTAAAATTCAATTTAAATCATAACATATATATACACACACACAATAAAGATGAGATTCTTTTATAATTTAGTAATTTAAAAAGGTAATGAATCTTGCCAAAAAATAACTTTAAAAATCACTTCTTCTACAACTCAACAAAAAAATCAAACAACCCGATCAAAAAATGGGCAGGAGACATGAACAAACATTTCTCCAGGGAAGATATATGGATGGCCAATAGACACATGAAAAGATACTCATCATCACTAACCATCAGGGAAATGCAAGTCAAAACCACACTAAGATATCACCTTACATCTGCTAGAATGGCAAAAATAACCAAAACAAAAACTAACAAATGTTGGAGAGGTTGTGGAGAAAAAGGAACCCTCATACACTGGTGGTGGGAATGCAAACTGGTGCAGCCACTATGGAAAACAGTATGGACATTTCTCAAAAGATTAAAAATAGAAATACTATATGACCCAGCCATCCCACTACTGGATATCTATCCAAACAACATGAAATCAGCAATTCCAAAAGTCCCATGCACTCCTGTGTTCACTGCAGCATTATTTACAATAGCCAAGACATGGAAGCAACCTAAGTGCCCATCAACTGATGATTGGATAAAGAAGATATGACATATGCATACAATGGAATAACACTCAGCCATAAAAAATGATAAAATTGTCCCATTGACAACAACATGGATGGACCTTGAGGGTATTATGTTAAGTAAAATAAGCCAGATAGAGAAGACGAGCTCTGTATGACTGCACTCATAGGTGGAAGTTAAACACGTAGACAAAGAGAACTGACTGGTGGTTACCAGGGGAAAGGGGGGGTAGGGGGTGGGCACAAAGGGTGAAGTATGCACACCAGTGAAAATGCGAATATATATGTCATTATGGAATAATACAGAACTCTGGTCCTATGCGATAGACACATCAAGAAACACATCCTGAGACGAGGACTGCAAATGTTCAGTAGAACAGACTGTGAACAGATTATATTCATATTATTAGCCTGTAAAATAGGAAATCTAATGACTTTCACTAAAGAGATTGGCTGATTTTAATAGATCAATAGAACAAAAGGAAATTCCAGGAAAAGACTCAATCATATATAAATACTTAGCATATGATAAGGAAGGGATTCCAAATCAGCAGTGAAAGACTGAAATCACTTAATAATGGTACTAGAAAACCTGGTAAATCATTTGGGGAAATGTTTCTTATACAAAATAAAATAAAATCCAGATGGATTAAAGAAATAAATAAAAATTAAAATAATCTGAGAGTCTGGAAGATTTCAAAAATCTTTAATTTTAAGGAAGGAAAAACTTTCCTAAGTGTAAAAACAAAGTAAAAAATCAGAAAGGGAAAAGGCAGGTTTAGCTATTCAAATATGAAATACTTCTACATCAGTTTAAAAACCATTAAAAAGCAAAAAACAAACTGAGAAATGAATAAAGTTAACATGTTCCATTTTTAGTGCTGTTTAAATTTTTTATAAATCAGTAAGAAAAAAATACATATATATGCCATAGAACAATGTACAAAGGGCAATTCACAAAGAAATGATCACTAAACAACAACAGCAGCAAATGTGCAACCCAGCTAATAAAGAGCTAAAGATATTTTTCTCTGACCTAGTGATCAAAGCTGTTGTTTTGTTTTTAATGATAAGATTCAATGTTGCCCAGGTTATAGTGAAATGAGCACTTGCACACATTACGAGAGAATGTAAATAGGTAAAGGACAAAAAAAAGCAAGAATCAGAAACCATATAAAGGGGCCAGCCCCGTGGCGAGTGGTTAAGTTCATGTGCTCTGCTTCGGCGGCCCAGGGTTTCGCCAGTTCAAATCCTGGACGCAGACATGGCACCACTCATCAAGCCACATGGAGGCAGCATCCCACATCCCACAACTAGAAGGACCTACAACTAAAACTACACAACTATGTACCGGGGGGCTTTGGGGACAAAAAGGAAAAATAAAATCTATAAAAAAAAAAAAAGAAAGAAAGAAAAGAAAC
Source organism: Equus przewalskii (assembly GCF_037783145.1). Taxonomy (NCBI): domain Eukaryota; kingdom Metazoa; phylum Chordata; class Mammalia; order Perissodactyla; family Equidae; genus Equus; species Equus przewalskii. The sequence goes on from NC_091860.1 coordinate 13,338,071, forward strand.
CATATAAAGTTCTGCATGCTGTGCTTCTGTGGTCCAGGTTCGTGGATTTGGATCCTGGGTATAGATATACTCCACTCATCAGCCACGCTGTGGAGGCATCCCACATAAAAAGATTAGAGGGAAACTGGCAAGGGATGTTAGCTCAGGGCGAATCTTCCTCACCAAAAAACCAAAAGAATTAGAAACCATAAAAATGTTGTCTGACCTAGTAATTTCTCCTCTAGGAGGTGAACAAAGGTTTAAATACAGTTTATTATACTACTATTTGCAACGAGAAAAAACCTGAAAACAATATGAATGTCCACGAAGACGTGGTTGAAAAAATTATTATACAACCATATAATGGCCATTAAAATAAGCAAGTTCTGAAGGAATATTTAAGAGATTTAGAAAAATGGTTAATAATGATATGAGTTTTACTTTAAAAATTTATGCAAGGAGAGAAAACAACCAGAAGGAAATAAACCATACTGGATATTTTTATGTAAAACCACAGGTCAAGATAACCAGTGTCACTCCAAACTGAATTAGTGTGTATAATTAACAATAAAAATAACCAGAATTGTAGCAGTTTGTAGTTTACAAATATATATAAAACATATATGATCTAATTTAATCCTTAAAACAGCGCTGTGAGGATCTATTTCTATAGATCAGAAAGATCAGAAAGGAATGGCTTAAACAAACACTAAGTGGACTCTTTTATGTATATTCCCCCAAGAAACTTAACTAAAACCTTTTAAAAAGCAGATTTCTAAAAATTGAAAGAAAAAAAAATAGGTAAGGTACCCATGATGAGAAATTCTAAAACTGAAATTGAAAAGAGTGAGGGAAGGAAGGAAGAGATAAGGAGAGAAAAGTTTAAATTCTAAAGCAGCTTTAGTTCCAGAATGAACTATTTTCCATGTAAAGAAGCTAGGACAATTACATAGGAGTTTTTAACCTAAATTTAGAGCAAGACAAATAACAAAGAGACAGTTGATCTTTCTAGTGTTCAAATTGGAATGAGTAAACAAATTGTTAAAGGAAAATTAAAGTACAAGACAATAGAGATAATACTTAAAATAAGCTCATGTCTTCAGATCCAATCTCAGAGTTTTGGAGAGTACACACGTAACCACTAAACCATTGACAGAAATGTTTGGGCTAAATTAGAAAGTGAATTCTGGAAAGAAGGCAATATTGACCTTGAGGTTACTTCTCAGAAGAATATTAGACTAAATTATTGACAAAGGTTTGCTAGCATCAAGGAAAGAATTTCATTATCACTATGTGCCAAGAAGGGTTCATCAGCAAAGCTCAATATCAGAAATTAATATTTAGCCATATTATAAGAAAGAAAATGAATATTAGTTGTTTTAAGATAACTCAATTCTCTGTGTTTGGATTGAGTGAATTTCTAAGTAAGAAAAGAATGCCTACGTCCCAGTAACTCCCAGTGCTTAAAAAGGTAATTCGAAATCACATCAAATCTTTCCACTGTTAATAAGTGAAAAAACAAATGGACAAAACTAGTGAAAGCAACATAGCAAACAACAACCCAACAGCAATCCAAACTGGAGGGATGGCAGGGGTAGACAATAATGCATTCAACAAAAACTGGTGACCAAGCAGGGAAACAGATTTTAGAAACACAGCAGTAATAGCCCTGGACTGAGCTGTAGGACTCAGCTCTTAATCCTTCTTCCGATTCCTTAAAATTCTGAGAATATCACAAAACCCCTCAAATCTGGAGAGAAGTAATATCCTCACACAGCTGAGAGATTAAAATCTAGTACACAACATTTAATCAAGTATTAGAAAAGAGAGCTGAGCCTGGGGTTCCATCAAAAACTGCATACTGCCCTAGCTGAGCTTTTATACTGCAACCTTGCCACTCCCTCTGGCTTCATAAAGAGGCAAAATACTTAGCTCTCCAATCCTAGTCTCAAAAATGGTGAGAAGAGATTCAAGAAATTACCTAAATTATAATGGAGCAAATGTCTAAAAAGAGCCTCTCAAAAATGAACAAGATGAAAAAAGTTGCACGGCAAAGAGACTACAGCCAAAAAGTAAACAACATAAAGAGCATGACATGTATAGGAAAACTAAAGACCTTAACCTAGGAGTAAATATAACTCAGCGTAAAGACAGTTCTCAGGGCCTACCTCACATACTAGGGGGCTCCAGAGTTTTATTTTTCCATTGGACAGGGAGCTGAGGCAATCTAGGTGCTGCTGGGACCTTGGCGGGTGGAAGGGACGCTACAGACATTGTTTTGAAGCTGTCTGACTGGCAAACACTGCTCCTACATGGATTGTATGCTGTAGATTAATAATCATAAAAAAGCAAAACTGCCCCCCAAAAAACCCTGCCCCGTGCAAATAAAACTTAATTCTTAATTCTAGGTTCAAACAAAGCTCAAGAATGAGATGATAAAACAGAAAAACGTAAAAAAGAAATTCGAGATTGCAGAACCAAAGTAACTTAAAAATTAAAACGGAAGTAGTAAATAGAAAGTGCAAGGAAAAGAATATACATCGTTGAAAATAAAAATACTGCTGAAAGAAAAACATGAAATGATCACAGTAATGCAAATGAAAAAAATAGCAGATATTAAAGCAATTAGAGAGAAACTCATACCTTTTAAGAAAACAAAGATGATCAAACTCAAGGATAACTTGTGTCCCTTAAGGTAGACAATCCAACAAATGGAGAACAGAAGATGTATTCAAACATAAAGGTCCATAAAATAAAAATTTTAAAAAAGCATTCTGAAAAGTAGACTATTTACCAGTGAGACTTACTGTAGTCAAACTCAGCAGAATGCAAGGGGTGGGGTGGGTGGGGTGGGGGGGGTGGGGGAGTCTTCAGTCCTCTCCACAGCAATATTCTAGGCCCACTGTCTACATTCTCAGGAGAAACAAAGTGTGACCCAATGATACTAAGCACAGCCAAGACATAGTTCAAAACTAAGGCAAGAAGGAAACATTTCCCATTATGAAGGAATTCAGAGAATACAGGTCCTAAGAACTTGCTCTTGAAAAAAGTTACTTGACAATAAAATTCAACCAATTTAAGAGATGACATAAAAAAGTTACTGGAGAAGCTGTGGTAAAAGGACTGGTAATAACCATCTAACAATTTTAAATTAAACAACAAATACCTAAACAACTCTGAGGATTACATTTACAGAAGAGAATGCCACAGACCTGAAAAATGTAACATACAGATCTTTAAAAACAAACAAACTGGACAGCAGGAAACAAGAGGAGCATGGGGATACTATTAGCCTTTAATAGCAGGAGCTCAGTACAGATTTTGAAGCATGTAATTAAAACAAAACATAAAAGTTTGCCCCCCAACAGTAACTACACATAAAGCCCTTCCTTGAAGACAAAGTCCCCCATTTTCTTTGGCTGATCCCGCTCGCATCCTCATAAAGTAGCCCCACAGTCCTGCACAGAGGTGAACACGGGTATGTCTAGTCAATTAAGATAAAACTATTCTCCTTAGCCACTAACTACTTTAGGTCTGGGATGGGTTTAGGTCCGAATAATAAAACAGAAGGGGTAATTTTCTGTGAGAGGCTGGGAATGTCTCTCTCTTAAAAAGGTACTCCCTTCCCACCTAGAGATGCTCAAGTATTAGGCCGTGACCCCTGAACAACTGCAGTGACCTGGCAACTATGCTAGGAAAAGCCACGAGAACCACAAAAACAACAATGCCTGGCCACTGCTGAATGGCTATCATTAAATTAAACAATCTGAGAAAAGCCTAGCCTCTGAACTTCTTATGCAAAACAAGAAATTTCCTATTTCTTTAGCAATATTCTGTTACAGCTAAAAGCATCCTAACTGGAAAGACAGTCTTACCTCTCAATGATTTTGTTTTCCTAATCTCTACTATTAAACTTAAAGGTATCTTTAAGGAAATAATATTTCTTGTGGTAAGGAAATTTGTTTTTTCTTTTCTTCTTTTTTTTGGTGAGCAAGATTGGCCCTGAGCTAACATCTGTTGCCAGTCTTTCCTCTTTTTGCTCAAGGAAGATCATCCCTGAGCTAACATCTGTGCCAATCTTCCTCTATTTTGTATGTGGGATGCCACCACAGCATGGCTTAACAAGTGATGTATAGGTCCACACCCAGGATCCAAATCCACGAACCCTGGGGCCAGCCGCCAAAGTGGAGTATGCAAACTGAACCACGTCGTCACTGGGCCAGCCCTAGGAAATTTTACTTTCAGTTCAATGTCACCTATTTTACTTCACTTTCTTTTTCTTCTATAAAGCCAAGAAAATGACCTTAATACATTTTTTTAACTTTTTATTAAGATTATACTTTACAACCTTGTGAAATTTCAGTTGTACATTATTGTTACTCATGTTGTAGGTACACCACTTCACCCTTTGTGCCCTCCCCCCAGACCCCCTTTTCCCTAGTAACCATCAATCAATTCTCTTTGTCTCTATGTTTAACTTCCACCTATGAGTGGAGTCATACAGAGTTTGTCTTTCTCTGTCTGGCTTATTTCACTTAACATAATACCTTCAAGGTCCATCCACACTGTTGTGAATGGGACGATTTTGTCTTTTTTGTGGCTGAGTAGTATTCCATTGTATATATATACCCTATCTTCTTTATCCAATCATCAGTTGATGGGCATTTAGGTTGCTTCCATGTCTTGGCTATTGTAAATAATGCTGCAATGAACATAGGGGTGCATGGAACTTCTGGAATTGCTGATTTCAGATTCTTAGGATAGATACCCAGTAGTGGGATGGCTGGGTCCTAAGGCATTTCTATTTCTAATTTTTTGAGAAATCTCCATACTGTTTTCCATAGTGGCTGCACCAGTTTGCATTCTGACTTTAATATTTTTTAAAAAGTTAGCATTACATCATTTAACAAAATAATTTTTATCTAACCATCCTTTTAATCTATCTATCTATGTGTGTGTGTGTGTATATATATATATATATGTATAAAAAAGAAAACATCTGGAATGTTTATTCCTTAGTAGTATTGATGGATACTCCTGGATGGTGAATTCTGGAGTACAGTTTTTTTTAATTAACTTGTATTTTTAAAAAATGTTCTGCCTTGTTTGAATTTTTAATAATTGAATACGGCTTAACAGAAAGAACAGGCTAAAATGAGGTAGAGACAGCTAGCTATTCACCAAACCCATTTCTTTTTCTTACTCAGAATATGACTAGACATTTCCCAGTTTCCTATGCAGTTAGATGTGGCCATTTAACTGGATTCTAGGCAAATGCAATCTGAATGAAAAATGATGTGTGTCACCTCTAGGCCTGGTCCTTAAAAGTCACAACTATTTAGTGTCCATGCTCCTTCCTCTTCCAGAGATTCATGCAAATGAGCATGGCAGCCTTGGAAGCAACACTGAAAAGAAGGCTGAGTCAAAGGGAAGGAAGCTAAGTTCCTGGTCCATGGCTTGGAAGAAAACTGTCTGCCAATCAAGAACACTTGTTTTAGACTTCACTGTGAATGAAAACTAAACACTGTATTAAGCCACTCTTAATTTGAGAATTATTATGTGTCGGGAGACAATTCTATGTGAGTCTACTGTTTCTGCATGTCTTGCAAGTGAGGCAATGACTTGCCCATTGTTCTGGACTATCTTTTCAAGTTTGTTTATATAATGAACAGACTTAGAAGACAGAGTGTCCGCCTTAAGACTAAAGGGCAGCCATGCTTACCACCCACTGCAAAAGATTCAAGTGCCCTAAGCTCAGGGTTCCTGTACAGCAATGCAAAAGACTGCATGAGCAGATGTCATCTGGCCCTCTTTGTGTTGCCCTTTGGAAACTGGGTCTCTACTGCTATCACACTAAGTAATAAACTGCCCTTCATCTCTTACCCAGAATTCTCCTGTCTCCTAAGTAGTTACCTTACAAGTAGGGTAAAAACCACAGACCTCTTTCACCATTCTTGACAGTTTGATGGTGAGAATGTGATACTGTCAGAGACACGGCTTTCTGGAAGAGGAAGGATAAGGGCCTCGCAGACCAATTAATGGGATTTGAGGGAAGTCTATGGGAATGGGTAAGAAACATATTGAGCAAACTGTATGGTCAATCAGGCAGTAAATGGTCCTTCATTTTATTGCTTGATAATGAGGAGGAATTGAGGACATGGTTGCAGGCTGAATACTAGGAAATACATTCTAAGAGAGTTGCCCAAATGATGTTCTGGTGGTTCTAAACCTCCTCCAGGTAAGAGGACTTCCTCACCAATCTGACAGGAAGCTTCAGTTCCATCCCAGTGTAATAATTAGTACTAAGATTCATCCTCCGTGGACAGAAGGTTCCAATCCTTTTCAGATAACAGCTACAGAGACACTTATCTATACTGAACGTGAAACTAACAAGCAACCACTATGGGCAGAAACCAAGCAAAGCTTAGGAACTCTGACCCACTTCCTTCATCTTTAAAGCCAGCAATGTTGCAACTCTCAGATCATTCTTCCATAGTCATATCTCCCTGAGTCTCTTCTGCTGCCTCCTTTCACTTTTAAGGACCCTTGTGATTACATTGTGCCCACTGGATAATCTAAGATAATCTCCCTATCTCAAGGTCCTTTATTTACTTATATTTGCAAAGTGCCTTTTGCCGTGTAAGGTAACATATTTATAGATTCTGGAGATTAAGACTTGGATATCTTTGGGTACTATTATTTCACCTACCACAGAAGTACTGTCTGGCACTGTGAGAATGGCCTGAGTTCTACCTCATAGTGCAGTGATGACATGCATTTTTGGATCAGTTTAGTAGGAGTGAGGTTAAATAGCTGCAGCCACCCAGTGTATGCCGTTGGGTTTCAGCTTAGTTGAACTGTCTGAATCAAGCCCAGCGCTCAGGGAAAGCTCTGTGAGTTGAGGGGGTGGGGCACTTAACGCCTTTTTTTTTTTTTTGAGGAAGATTAGCCATGAGCTAACTGCCACCAATCCTCCTCTTTTTGCTGAGGAAGACTAGCCCTGAGCTAACATCATGCCCATCTTCCTCTACTTTATACATGGGACGCCTACCACAGCATGGCGTGCCAAGCAGTACCATGTCCGCACCCAAGATCCGAACCCGTAAACCCCAGGCCGTCGAAGTGGAACGTGCGCCCTTAACCGCTGCATCACCGGGCTGGCCCCTTAATGTATGTTAAGGAAGAATGGCAACAGCTCAGCTGTCTTACAGTTCAACACCTCTTGCAGTTACCCTGCAAACTTCAAATTCACTTAGAGATGACAGTAAAAGATCTCAAAGTTTTTTGCAGTGAGTCCTGGTTGTGAGAAGGCAGCTTTGGTCTTCTAGGGAGATTTCCCAGAGATAGACCAACTCCCATGGGAAATTATAGTTGAGATCTTAAATAATATTCAGGCTCTTAATGCCCCAGATTGGCTTTCCAATGTTAATAAAGCATTTACAATGTGATAAAGGTGACCCACTGGAAAATGAGAAATCTAGATAAATTCTTACAACCAGCCAGCACTGCCACCCTGAAAAATTCTCCCAACCCTTATGAAACTAGCAGCTACCGAAACTAGATGAAAACCTGAGAGGTTATCTTAGTAATGGGGTAACAGAGGTCCCAGATTAAGCCAAGCTCTCCAAAACAGGTCCCTGCTGTGTGAGCCTAGATCCAGTCAACCAGAGGGTACAAACTGGCTGCTGAGTCAAGGGGTTCTCAGGGCTGAAATAAATGGTGTCACCCACGAGGACATCACAATATAGAGCATTAGGAGTGCTGAAAAAATGGGAAATTTATTTGGTTGACCCACAAACAGCCATCATGCCCTTTGCAATTGAAAGTAAATACAAAGACTCATTTAATGGTGTGGAGCCGCTTTCTACACCCACAATCTCTAAATCTTACTCAACCTCCTCACCCTTGAAGGTGACCACAGTTGCTTTAAGAAGAAAAATATTAGAGATGGAGATGAGGTTTCCCTATCCCAAGGAGGAATCAATGGCGATATGCACCCATCCAAGTATGGTGGGGAATTTGGAGAGAGGAGAGACACAAATTTTTATGGCTCTATCACTATCCTACCTAGACCCATGGAAGAAAAAGGCACCAGGATTCAGTGGACAGATTAACAGTGGGGTAAGAAAGCTAACATGACTTTGTAGGCCAGGCCTTTTGGCAACTAACTGTACTTTTGTTACTGCTTATACATCCGAAGATGTAGTAGGAAATGACGTGTTATACAGCAGTCAGCAAACTATGGCACCCAAGCTAGCAATGATTTTTACATTTTCAAAGAGCTTTTTTTAAAAAAAGGAAGAATATGTAGCAGAGACTGTATGGGGGTCTGCAAAGCCTAAAACATTTACTATCTGGTTCTTTGCAGAAAAAGGTTGCAAACCTCTGTGTTATATGCTTATCATTACCCATCCCGTGAGTGCCAGAGTATTCCCCCAATGAGGCAGGGGGTGCTAATAGGACATATAAATTTGCTCCTCTTTCCTTCCCAACCACTTCCCTTTCCAGTGAAAACACAATAGATGAATAGATGGGGACAAAGGGAAACCTCAACCTTGATTAAGAACTTAAAGTAGCAGGGGTAGTAAGAGATGCGCTATCTCAACACAAAAGCCCTGTACGGCCAGTGAAAAGCGGTTAACGGGAGCTGGAGGCTTATAGTGAATTACTGTCAAGTGAGTTTAGTTATTGCTCTTATAGCCACAGCTGTTACAGACTAAACCCAGTACACAAATTGATGGTACTTGTACTTGTCTTGGACATTGCCAACGGCGTCTTTGCTATACCATTCACACCCAAGGATCAAGATCAGTTCATATGCAGGTTGCAAGGCCTCCAATATAAGTTTGTAGTGCTTCCAGGAGAAGCAAAATTGCCTTGCCGTTTGCTGCCAATACGTATGTCAGGATTGAGTGCAAGTGCCTCTGTTGTCTGATTTCCAAAGCTTTCACTGTTGTTTGGTAAGTTAGTAGTAACATCAGTCTCAACAGCTCTGACTGCGATGTTATCACACGTCTCTCAACAGGGCTGGCTGGAAAACCCCAATAAAATCCAGGGAGCTGCTCACCAAGTACAGTTTCTTGGAACTATGTGAGCAGATTTACAATGTCTGATCCCTGTGGCAGGTCTCTTCAGACCCCCATCATCAAAAAGGAGGCCGATATTAAAGGCTCTATGTGACTCCCTTTGATATTCTACTTGGTCTTTTATATCAGCTATCCTGCAAATATGCATTCTTTGAGAGGAGCCCAAACCAACATGTTGTACTGAAATCTGTACAACAAGCTATAGACACTCTCTACCTTTAGGGCCCCACATCCTCATTACACATTTGAGCTACAAGTTTCTGTGACTGATAATTTTGCCAATTTGGACCTCTGGCAAAGAGCCTCCAGCCAGAGGCACCCACTGGGGTTTTCAGCTTGCCACCTCCCTGACACAGCTATCAGGTGCATCCCTTTCTGAAAAGCAGTTATTAGCTTGCCAGTGGGCTCTTGTCAAAACTAAACACCTGACCCATGGAGGCTTTGTAACTCTCCAGCCTAAGCCAGCTAACATTAAGTCAGACTTAACAACTAATGATGTGGGAAGGGCCCAAAATTCCTCACTTGTCAAATGGAAATGGTATATTCAAGATCGCAACTGGCTTTTGGCTCCAGCAGCATCTCAGCTTTATATTAAAAAGTGCCAGCTACTTCCACCACCACGTGATGCAAAGCTGTCGGCTTAATGTGGACGTCAACTCACAGAGCTTTCCCTGAGCGCTGGGCTTGATTCAGACAGTTCAACTAAGCTGAAACCCAACGGCATACACTGGGTGGCTGCAGCTATTTAACCTCACTCCTACTAAACTGATCCAAAAATGCATGTCATCACTGCACTATGAGGTAGAACTCAGGCCATTCTCACAGTGCCAGACAGTACTTCTGTGGTAGGTGAAATAATAGTACCCAAAGATATCCAAGTCTTAATCTCCAGAATCTATAAATATGTTACCTTACACGGCAAAAGGCACTTTGCAAATATAAGTAAATAAAGGACCTTGAGATAGGGAGATTATCTTAGATTATCCAGTGGGCACAATGTAATCACAAGGGTCCTTAAAAGTGAAAGGAGGCAGCAGAAGAGACTCAGGGAGATATGACTATGGAAGAATGATCTGAGAGTTGCAACATTGCTGGCTTTAAAGATGAAGGAAGTGGGTCACAAAGCAACGAATGTGGTTATACTGTAGAGTTGGAAAAGTTAAGGAAACAAACTATGCAAACACACAAAGGAATTAATAATAAGCGATTTAATAATCACTTTAACTTCTCTCTGCCTGATTAACAAGTATATCTATTTTCAACATTTAATACTAAAGCTTTTTCTTCCTCTAGGGATAAAAGTCCTCATCAGCCCTTCTCAACAGAGAGTCTCCCTTTTCACGACTTCAGCAAAGACTTCTTACTCCATTAACATCTCTTGCTCCAGCTTCATATTCCTATTTGCCTATAAATGTATATGTAACTACTACATTATATTCAATTCAAATAAAATTAGAATTTCTCCCAAATCAGTTCTTAATTACTCAAAAGTTGTCAACAACACTATCTCTATTCCATTACCCTCACACTTAAAACTTTAGGTTTGTAAAAATGTAAGCATTTTACATGGTTTCACTGTGTTCAAAAAACAGGAAGAACAGGAAGAACAGTAAGGTACAAAAGATAGGGATCAGCTTTGAGACACAGAGCCTGGCATTAAGACATATACTAATGACAACTAGCAGCATAGAGGTGAAATGAAAAAAGAAGAAAATCATGTAAAAGATATCCAAACCAAGAGCTACAGTGTGAGCGATACAAGACAGACAAAGTGCAGCTTCATCAGAAAGCTAGAACTAAGGAAGTGCTGGATGTGCACTGAGATGGAAATAAGAAAAGAGAAAAATGAAGACTGAAGAAAATCAATGTTTGACAGAATAACTGGAGCATGAAAAAAACCCAAAAAACCCCAAAATTTGCAATCCATATATCTGATAAGGGGTTAATATCCAAAATATACAAAGAACTCATACATTTCAACAACAAATAAACAACCCAATTAACAAAGGGCAAAAGATCTGAACAGACATTTCTCCAAAGAACATATACAGATGGTCAACAGGTACATGAAAAGATGTTCAACATTATTAACTATCAGGGAAATGCAAATCAAAACTACAATGAGATATCACCTCACTCCTGTCAGAACGGCTATAATTAACAAGACAGGAAACAACAAGTGTTGGAGAGGATGTGGAGAGAAGGGAACCTTCATAAGGGCTGGTGGGAGTACACACTGGTGCAACCACTATGGAAAACAGTATGGAGATTCCTCAAAAAATTAAGAATAGACCTACCATATGATCCAGCTATTCCACTGCTGGGTATTTTTCCAAAGAACACGAAAACACAAACGCATAAAGGTACAGGCACCCCCATGTTCACTGCAGCCTCATTCACAATAGCCAAGACTTGGAAGCAACCTGGGTGCCCATCAAAGGATGACTAGATTAAAGAAGATGTGGTATGTATACACAATGGAATACTACTCAGCCATAAGAAATGATGAAATTCAGCCACTTTGTGACAACATGCATGGACCTTGAGGGTATTATGCTAAATGAAGTAAGTCAGAGAGAAAAAGTCAAATACCATATGATCTCACTTATAATGTAGAAGATAAAAACAATGATGAAAACACACAAAAACAGAGATTGGACTGGCGGTTACCAGAGGGGAAGGGCGAAGTGTGGAGGGTGAACAGGGTAATTAGACACGTGTGTGGTGATGGATGGTAATTAGTCTTTGGGTGGTGTACATGATGTAATCTACAAAGAAATCAAAACACATAATGATGTACACCTGAAATTTATATAATGTTATAAACCAAGGTTACTGCAATAAAAATATATAAATAAATAAAAACATATTTCAGAGTCAAATAGATTAATTAATTGATAACTCTATACTAAAAAAAAAACTGGTCTAGACTCTTCAAAAATGTCAACGTCATGAGAGGCAGACTGAGATTAAAGGAGACTAAAAGACACAAGCACTAAATGCAATGGTTAATACCTGATTGAATCCCGCATCAATTTCCTTTTAAAGCAGCTACGAAGGATATTACTGAGACAACCAGGAGATATTTGCACATGGATTGTACACTAGATAGTGGTAGTAGTATATTAATGTTAAATTTCCTAAGTAAGATAACTACACTCTAGCAATGCAGAAGTATGTCCTTCTCAGAAGATACACGCTTAACCATTTAGAGATGAAGTGTCACAATGTGAGCAACTAATTCTCAAATGGCCATAGATTTTTTCAATGTCTATATATTTTATGTATATGTATAAGGATGAAGATAAATCAAATGTGGTAAAATGTGAAAAACTGTTGAATCCAGGTTAAACATATACAGTTGCTCTTTGTATTGCTCAGATAAATTTCCTATACTATTAAAATCTTTTAAAATAAAAAGGTGAAAATAAACTAATTATGGTATAACCATAATTGTTAACACTTTGGTAAATTTTCTTCCAGGCTTCTACATAAAAATCCTAAGCAAAATTGGGATTATACTAAATATACACTTTTGTATGCTGCATTTTTCACTTATATTAAAAATCCCTTTGCACATCATTTGTCTTCTAAATCATAATTTTAAATGTAATAATATTAACTAACACTAAGATGCTATTGAGTTTTCTGCCTAGACAACCAGATTTTCAAGAAGTACTTTACTATGTGCCAAGGCATTTTACATGTATTAAATTTAATTTTTACAACAACCCTATGAGGTTAGGTACTAATATCACCTTGATACAATGAGGAAACTGGGGCACAACATAATATCGCATTCTACTGATGTGCCAAAACTTTTTGTCTAGTATGGGCCATTTATATCATTTCTAAATGTTAGCTACTATAAACGGCTAAATAGTGACAAATAACAAAAATCTTAAAGTTTATATCTAATACTTATTAGGTAAAATGACAGAAACTTTAAGTTTCCTTGTCATACCATATTTAACGGATTCTAAGAAACTTATTTAAATCTCTAAAATTTGGGTGTATATTACAACAATCCTGTGTCCTCTTGGCATCCTTTTTTCTTTCTTAGAGGTACGTAAAATAAAGATGCATCTTACAATGAGTGGTAAATCAGATTAGATGAAACATAGTAGTTAAACAGCTTTTCAAAAAAGTCACACTTATTAACACTCATTGCTTGTAGCTACACTTCTGAAATATACAAAAGAAAAATCATATGGAAAGAGCACAAAAGTTTAAAAATATAAACTGGGCTCTCTCACTATTAATGCCCCCAAATATACAACTTTGGACGAACTGCTTAATGTCAATGTGACTCTGCAGATTTTCAATTTCTGGTTTTTTCCTTAGGAATTGAGCATGATGTCTTGAATTCAGTAGATGCTTCATAAACATTTATCAAATTCAATTAAATATTCATGTCCCTATTTATTCATCTATGAAAAAGGAAACTAAACTAGATAACAAATATATTAACAAATATTTGTATTATTAATGGAAAACAATTTGTTATAGTCACTTAATCTCCATAATGCTATGATTTTAGATAGCTGGAATGGAACAATGGAACACTAAAGACCTAAATGAATTTAAGCATTTCAGTCTTTACATTATGTGCAATCTCAACCTTACAAAAGATAATAACTCTGTTGAATAAAGAAGTTAGCCCTTGGTCAAATCGACTAATCGTAAAATTTCATTTCACGGACATGCCATTTAATCTACGCACTGTATTCATGTTTGTCTTCAATATTTGAATTCAAGCAAAATTTCAAAAAGGCTATTCAAATCTACTTGTAACTTTCATTTTTTATTCTCTTTTGACAAAGTATCTATCCCTTCTGAGTTAAAAGCTCTTCATAAATCTCTTCTCCCAAACAATAATCAGTCCAAAAGAGAACTTCTTGGAACAAAGTAAAGGATTCATAAGAGATTCTATGATTAGCATTCCTTTTAGAACATGTGAGGGCGAGCCTGGTGGCACAGTGGTTAAGTTCACACGTTCCACTTTGGCGGCCCAGGGTTTGCCGGTTAGGATCCTGGGTGAGGACCTATACACCACTTTCAACCCAGGCTGTGGCAGACGTCCCACATATCAAATAGAGGAAGATGGGCACAGATGTTAGCTCAGGGCCAGTCTTCGCCAGAAAAAAAGAGGAAGGTTGGTGGTGGATGTTAGCTCAGGGCTAATCTTCCTCAAAAAAAAAAAGAACATGTGAAAACTTCATCATTTGTACTAATACAAAAAAATTCAATTTGTAATACATCTGATTTGTCTAACTTTTAAAGAAATGTGATTATTAAACCTCCAAGTAAAAGCTAGAAAAATTTATGAAAAAAAAAATCCATGGACTTTGGAGTCAGGCATACTTGGTCTTTAATCCTGGCTCTGTCATTTATTAATGTATATCTCTTGCTTTTGTCTGTCCACTATTTTTCTTTAGATAACTCTTCCTACTCCATATGATCTTGATAAGACCTTCAATCACAGTATCCCAACATCCCTGACCACAACAGTGGATGTGTTACCCAGATAAAGACAATACAGTCCCCAAACATCCTCAATTCCAATGGCTCTCACTTAAATTCTCCTTCAGTATGCCTACAATTACATCTTGTGCCAAAAATCATGAAAGCTCTATGATCTTACCATACTTGCAAGCTAATAAGTTAGGCCACCAGTTGTAGGGATGCTGGAGGAAGATACAAGACTGCTGGGTTGGACACGAGGGCTTTATTACCCATAGGAACAGCAGTGGCCAGAGCGTCAGCATTTGCACCAACTCTGACAGGATGAGCTGAAGGGGGCCAGATGACACTTGCACACACACTGGGTTTCATTACATGAGAGGAACCTTGGGCTTACCGAACCCAATTCTGAACAGTAAGCATGCCTGCCAATTATCCCCGAACGAGATACTATCTATTTTCCCTGGCTGTAAGAAAATCTGCCCTTTGCTCTGGATGATGGTGCCTCCATTTTCCAAGGCTGTTCATTATACAAACAACTTTGAAAAGATAATCTGAAACAAAGGCAGTCAGGGCCTCTACTTACAAGATGTATTCATATGTGAGAGACCCACGAATTGTCTCCCAATAACTGATGCCAAAACACTCTGAAACATTACCACCACAATCTATTCTTTCTCCATAACCTTGCCGTTGATTCACACTCTTATTTGTTCTTGGACCTCACTGAGTTGCTCTAGGCCCTTGCTCCAACATTTCCTCCAAATCCCTATGCCCTCAATTCTCTAGTTTCACTTGCATCTATTATCCAACCTTGATCTCATGATCTACTGCTTGAAACATTTTTGTTTCCTTACCCTCCTCTGCTTCTTTTTGGTTTTCTTACCCTTATACCCAATCTGCCTAAGCTATCTCTCCCTTCTGCCCACACCTACTTTCTCTGCTGCTCTCCAGGTGACCAAGTTATTCACCTATGCGCCCCTTTTCTTCCTTCCCCCGCAAAACAGGGAGGGACAGAGTGTTCTTCTTGTCTGTTACTACACTTTAATCTCACATATTCCTCCCGTTATTGCCCTATTCCTCTCCTCTCCTTCATATCTTAGGTTTTTAGAAGAGTTAAGTACTCTCACTATCTACACTTCCTCATACTACTCTATTCATCTACCAATTTCAATTAGCTTCTCCTCTTACTACACTGAAACTCCTTCTCAACAACTTCTTTAACATTAATTCCAAAGGACATGTATTTATCTTCCTATTACTTGATATTTCATATGCATCTAACACTGCTGAGCACTGACCCTCCTTCTTGAAATATCCACTTCCCCTGGATTCGAAAATACCAATCTCTCCTAATTTTCTTCCTGTATTTATAGCTACTTCTTGATTCCTTTGTAGACTCCTCCCTTGCCCATTACTGATGAAGT
Organism: Equus przewalskii; assembly: GCF_037783145.1. Taxonomy (NCBI): domain Eukaryota; kingdom Metazoa; phylum Chordata; class Mammalia; order Perissodactyla; family Equidae; genus Equus; species Equus przewalskii. Next base: position 13,354,026 of record NC_091860.1, read on the forward strand.
AAAAAATGGAGAAAGGGAAGAAAGCTCTAATTTACAGTAGAATGCTAAATAATGGATACAGAATGAATGATGGAATTAGAAAATCACCTTTTGTCAGACATTATTTATTTCAGATAGAATCATCAATCAATGCTAAGACCTGTGGGTAAAAGTTGATAAGAAACAGGATATTTGTCCAATTCTTAGGGTATCATAGCCAGCTTCTAAGATAGTTCCCAATAGTCTTTGTTCCTAGGTAGTACCCACCCACACTGAACAGGCTGTCCTATGTAACCAACAGAATATTGCAAAAATGATTGTGTGCCTTACAAGTGGTTAAAATGGCAAATACTTTATATGTATCTTACAACCAAATAATAGTTTAGCAAAAAAGGCATTCAATTAGAGGGGAAAATAAAAGACACATGACATCTGAGGCAAGAACATAAAAAATATTGCAGCTTTCACCTTGCTCTCTCTTAGACCACTCACTCTGGGAAAAGCTAGGTGCCATGTCATAAGGACACTCAACTCAAGCGGCCCTAAGCGAAGGTTCATGCAGCAAGAAACTGAGGTTCCTGCACAGCCAGCACCAACTTGCCAGCCATGTGCATAAGCCATCTTAGAAGCATATCCTCCAGCCACAGTCAAGCCTTCAATGACTATAGTCCTGCCAACATCTTGACCGCAATCTGATGAGAGACCCTGAGCTAGAAATATCCAGCTAAGTCCAAATTCCTTACCCAAAGAAACTATGAGACAACAAATGTTTATTATAGTTTTAAGTCACTAAATTTTAGGGATGTGTTATGCTACAAAAGGTAACTGATAACATATTTTGTTACAACAAGTGGGATATAACAAAAAAAGTAAAAATGTGGGAGTTACTTGGAATTAGGCAGTAGGCAGAGGCTGGAAGGGCCATCGGCAGCTTATGAGTGAAAGCCCAGTAAGCATGGAAGAGACTCTTACTAGGAACCTCATGGCCTGTCGGGAGGCTGCTATCTAGGGCTCAGAAGAAAGTGAGAAATAGGTTAAAAAAAATTAGAAGCAAGGGAGTTCTTGTTATGTAGTAACTAGAAGTTTAGCAACATTGTTGCCTACGGAAACAGAAAATAGAAAATGTATTTAATGAATTGTATGATTTAACTAAGGAGATTTTCTAGGTAATATGTTGAAGTTGAAGGCGCAGTCTTATTTTTTGCTATTTACAGTAAAAAGCAGGAACATAAAGATAAACTAAATTAGGGAGGACTACTGACAAAAAGGAACCGAGACTTGCTGGTTTTGAAAATTCCCAGTCTCTTCAGACAGCAAACAGTACTAAAAGTAAGGAGTGGCTTCTAGAAAAAGATAAAATCGAAGCCACTGTCAGAAAATCATTGTATGAAGAGTAAAACAAAGACGTGCTATAAAGTCCACTGTGAAGATGTAAGAGAACCTGAAAGAATAGAGCTTTGGAGAGGTCAAGGTCATACCATAATAAAAAAGTCTCTTCCCAAATATTCCCAAGGCAATCAAACAAGCCTAACAATAATAATAAATTTACAGAACGTTTACCTCACAGCCTTTATAGATTATCAGAAAATCTTAGTTATTATAAAATAAAACGCACAAATTGATTTTGACAACAAAATCAATTTATATTAAACTTATATACATGCTGAAAGTAAAATCCAAATAGTATTTACATACTAATGAAAATACCAACTGCTAAAATTTAAAGCTAAGCAAGTTTGACTAAATACAATGTTTTTCAATCTAGTATTCAACAACTGCAAAAAAACTCATAAAACGAAAAATCAGGGGTTGGCCCCATGGCCAAGTGGTTAAGTTTGTGCGCTCTGCTTCGGTGGCCCAGGGATTCACCGGTTCCGATCCTGGTCACAGACATGGCACCTCTCATCAAGCCATGCTGAGGCAGCGTCCCACGTGGGACAATCAGAGAGGCACTCACAACTAGAATACACAACTATGTATTTGGGGACTTCGGGAAGAAGAAGAAGAAAAAAAAGAGGAGATTGGCAACAGTTGTTAGCTCAGGTGCCAATCTTTAAAAAAGAAAAAAAAGAAAAATCAAATTCATTCCTAGAGCAAAAAATAATGATTAATAAATAAACACAGTCATCACCACTGTATTTATTAAACACTGTACTACATTTAATAATTGTTCTTTAAAAATAAGATGACAGGGCATAGATTAAGATCATACAGTGAATACTTCTTTAAACAAGATAACGCTCATGAAATGGCAGAACAGGAGAACATCAATGGTAAGACTTCCCTCTTCACAATATATACTGAGCCCTACCTAAGAAGCCCTTGTTTGTGGATTAAAAAGCTTAAACGAAATCTCACAGGGCTTCTTACTAAAACTGCTAATTAAATCAAATCTGTCATTTTTTTCCATCAGTAATCCAAAAATAGACAACAAGATAGAACCCTACTATTGTCACTATCACAAAAGCACCTCATGAAAGAAATCACAATGAATATGTATACTTGCTGCCTAAGATCTACAAAACATATAAACCAAACAAGTGCTCTAAAGGTGAATCTCAAGTTATAATTATTATTTCACTCATAATTGGAAAATCAATGTCAAAACCAAAAATTTAAGTTTTTACAATATTTACCTTGAAAACAGCACAAATATAAATTCAAAACAAATTCGTTTTTAAATAACATTAGCATTTTAATCACCTTCCCAAATCTTAAGTATTTACAAACATGAAAATGTTAGGTGATTCAGTTTAACACAATCTGTGGAAATATTTTCCAAACTAGGTTACACCAACAGTTTAAGAGTAATATTTTTTTCTTAGTGAAGATGTACTTTGTATCCTCACTTTAACAACAAGTCATAGAAGTATGCTTTTCCTATGTTGGTAATATGTCCTACAAATAATTATACAGTACTTATTAGTTTACTATAAATTACTTAGATCCTTTTAAGTAAGTAAAAATGTAGGGAGAAAATAGGTAAGTCAGAAGAAGACAGATTAGTATTAGGCAAGCTTTTAGTGTTTTAATTAAAAGACAAAATATTCTCAAACAAATAGTAAGATATTTGGCCATTAAAAAAAATAATACAACATTAGCACTAGTGTGGAAAAAAACAGTCAGTATATACAGAACTTCAAAATTGTTCTATCATAAAGGGAAAAAGCTGACAAGATTTTTACTTATGTATGAAATAATCAGTTAATGATATATAGGAACAAACTATTATGGCTGAAGTCACCTAAAGGTTTCACAAGATGACCACAGTAACATATGCAAGAAATCCCTCTCGTCCTTTCAATCAAGTTGTATTTCAAATTTTCAATTGAAATATGTACGACAATATTCACAAATATGGCATTATTATAAACCTACTCTTTGACTTCATACTCTTGGTTAAAAATTTTCAGTATTTCAATGTCTCCATTCAGCTATTAAGAACTTTTATCTAAAAAAGGAAAAAAATTCTATTAAGTAGTGTGCTACATATTTAGCAACAACAAATCCACTTACTTTTTTCTCTTTCTCATGATGTTTATCCTGAGAGTGAGAGGAAGAATCACTTAAACTTTGATCATATGACCTATTAGATCCCCGTTTGCTCTTTTTCTAAAAAAGAAAATATATATACATATATGTATATGTATATAAAATTGTTTTAAATAATCTTTTTGTTAGGCTTAAATCAATTCAAGTGTATTTAAAAATGTCTATTGAAGTAAAAAAAAAAAAGTCTTACTATTTCAAACTATATAATCCAGTTCAGACACCATCCATATATATATTATCTACTGCATTATAAAGAAAAATCTAAACCTAAATTTAACATTAATGCCATAGTTTTGTACATTAAAATGTGTGACAATACACTATATTTTGAAATAAGCATTAGCTTGTCACTTTGTCACAAACCACCTCATTAAAGAAATCAACTATAATTTTCAATGTCTGCTTTAAAAAAGAAAAGAAGTTTCAACCAAAATAGAGAATGCCATATTGAAGAAAGATGCCAAGACTAGAAGAAAAGAAAAGATTTGAGGAGTTACTTTACGCCGCTAGGGAAAGCAAGAAGCCTTTTAATCTCATACTTTCTGAATTAAGGCATACAGTTTTCTAAAACTTGCCTGTGCAGTTCATTAAGAAAAAAATTAAAGGAAATGTCAGTATTAGACCCATGCATTTTTCAAAGCATTACTAAAAGCAGAGTCATCCCTCGGTATCCATGGCAATTGGTTCCAGGACCCCCTTGGATACCAAAATCCATGGATGCTCAAGTCCCTTATATAAAATGGCGTAGTATACACATATAACCTACACATACCCTCCTATATACTTTAAATCATCTCTTGATTACTTATAATACCTAATACAATGTAAATGCTATGTAAATAGCCATTATACTGTATTGTTTAGGGAATAAGGACAAGGAAAAGAGTCTGTACATGATCAGTACAGATGCAACTACCTAGGCCTTTCAGCTGGCAGTTGGTTGAATCCATGGATGCACAGCCTGCAGGTATGGAACCCACCCATGGATACGGAGGGCCAACTGTATTACAAATTTCTGTTTAAAATATTTACAGAATTTCATAATAAAGTATGACGGTGAGAGTTATTTGAGGTGTTTAAAACTTGGTGGTACCATAACTAATTAGTTTAAACTAGATAAAAATGACTATAAAGACGTTCAAATTCCATGCAAATGTAGAGCATACCCAATCATTAAATTATTAAACAGACTTTTTTTCTAAACTAGCAAATGAGATACCAGTATGTCAATAACCAGCCATGAGAGAATTCTATTTATACAAACTTGAAAATCCATTTTAATTATTTCTATATTTTATCTATATCATCAACTCACGTAGAAAATGAAGATTCCAATACACTTTTAACATCCAGAAGAAAAATTTTGAATTTTACTATCTCAAAATTTCTCTTAAACCACTTTAATATTGTCGGTCATTAAAATAAATCAAAGTCTTCAATATAAAATATATATACACACTCTTAAATATTTTACATCCATGAACCAGAATATTGGAGTCAAAAGCTGCTCATTTCATGAGAAACGAGTCCCTAACGACATTATTTGTTTTTTTAAAAAAGAGGAGAGAAATTCACCTGGGAAAAGCAACAATAAAAAAATAAGACACTAAAGAAAAACAAAGTAACCACAGACTTTCAGTACACAAATCTGATTGTTATCATTAAAGACTGAGAAATAAACACTTGGGAGTTAAGGAAATATTGATCCTTCAAAGGAACATGGACACAAAATACGTAACAGTTAATCAAATACCACTAACTCCATCATCCAGGCTACTGTGTAACAATAAAGACTGACCAAATCTAAAATAGTCGCAAAGTTGTAAATATATTTTTCTGAAGATCTTTAACCAAAACGTCACAAAACAGTCTTTAGTTTTACCATCTCCTAGTAAATAAAAATGAAAATAAAAAATTAAACGAGTAACAGTAATTAAGTGAAAAGATAAGAAGCAAGTGAGAATCACAAAAAGTATAATCAAATGTCAAAAATGATATTAACTAAATTATAAAGAGTTTCTTACACATTTATTTTTTCTACTAAATGTATACCAACATTTACTATTAATATATATTCTAAATTAGAATATTCACCTTTATAAACGAACCCAGGTAAAGCAAAATCTTTTAAATTTACCAGATCTTTTAATTCCCAATAAAGAACATGCTAAGCAAACAATCTCAAGCAAAAATCATGGAAAAAGAAAGAGATATTATGCCTTTTTCATACAACAGAGGCAACTCTATTGTCAAAACTAATTACCATTTTAATATGAAATTCAAGACAAATTCTTACCAGCTTACTAAAATGGTATTTACAGTAGCCACAGTACTGGACGTTATCTGCACCATTACCTTCTTCTTCACAGAGTAGTCCGGCAAACTGAGCACTGAAAATAAAAGCCAAGTATATTAATAAAATTTCAAATCACAGTAAACATATAAATAAATTAAAATCCACTTCCACATATATAAGGTTTGTAAGAAAATCTTACCTCTCCTTAAGATAAAAAGGGAAAATAGAAGGCTTTTATTCTAGCTGTGATCAAGTGCATTTCACTCCAACCTGCGACTGATTTCTTTTGTTGTTATATTTATGGTTTAAAATAAACTTTTCATCCAACTCTAACAAGGATGAAGAATTATGCATATTTTATGTCACCAAACAGATATTAAATTTCTTTAGGATAAACCCTCCCTCCCATAATTCACACTTCATCTTACTTTTTCAATCTGTATCACAGGTACAAAGGGAAAGGCTAGGCCTCTGAAGGGCTGAAATGACATGTGATGGTATTCGCCCACAGAGGCAGATCACACAGTTACAAGGAAAATGCTCCAAGTCACAGGACAGGACAGGAAGCAAGAAAAACAGAAGCCCTGTTTTTCAGTCAAAAACAATTGAAGAGATGAAACTAAAACCTAAAGTTATAATAATCGTGTTTTTTAAAAACACAAAACGCTAAGTGTATAATCATCATCTTGTCAATTTGACCTTCCATTTTTAACATTCCAAAATTACAGTATTAGTATATATCTCATACCCAAAAAGGATTTCATCTTTGGAAAATTAAGTACAGTATTAAGAGAATTTATAAAAACCAAAAATCTTTTCCATTCTCCAAAGGTAATCTAAAATAGACTTCATAAATCCACACACTAAAAGCTCAGGAAATAAAGTATGTGCCTATATAGAGGCTGCTAGACATAGCTAATTCTTAAAATTAATAAGTACATGGATTCTTTCCAAACTTTTATTTTGAACTATTGTCTATTATGTTGAATATTTTAAATTATCTAGGTAACCTTTGAAGAAGTAGCCACTATAATACTGAGAATAATGGTGATTGCTTTTTTTCCCCCTCAAAACAAAGACAGTGAAGAAACAGTGTCATTCACTAACTCCTTACTCATCTTTCAGGCTCTGCACTAAGTTTACCTACATCAGCTCTTTTAATCCTAGTAACAAACCAAAGGGTAGGTAACCAACACCAATATTTTAAACAAAATCAAAGTGAATAAGACACTAGAACTAGGGTTCACCTACTGAAAATTCACTGGTAAAAACAAGCAATTATTAGCATTATCTTCACTACAAATAAGTAAATCTAAACATAGAAACTATCCCAATAAAATTTAGTGTACATAATATTTGGGTACCTAACTAAGTCTTTAACTCCCAATTTCAATTCTGTACAATGAGGGAAAACATACTTACCATGTCACATGGAAAGCCTGTCGACATCCATGTTTATTACAGGTCATGCAAGCACCAGTGGCTGCTTTACTCTCTCTTCCCTGTTCATCACAAATGTAGCAAGTCTTAGGGTAGAGAAACAAAAACAAAAATGAAACAAATACCATGTAAGTGCTTTAAACAAATCTGAATTTTACAAGTATCTTCAGAAGTCAAATCAGCTTTACTATTTAACCATCTTTACTTCAAAACATGAATTCATTCTTTCTGACAGTAATCTAATTTTTACAAACATGAAAATATAAACAAGGACGTATAAGTAGTCCTAGCAAGACTTCATGAAGGCACTATTTTCTTTAGACTCAAAAACCCTGCAAGATAGGAAGAATTTTCACAGGCACTGAGGCAAGGGGCCAGGACATAGGCTACCATGCCTCTTAAAACCTCCTCACCAACATTCAACTGATTCCTGTAACAAGGGTGTGAAAAGAGGTTTGTCTTTCTGTTGGAAAGTAAGCATATCTAAGGGAGTCTGATACAGGGAGCTAAGAGATGAAGGACAGTCCTATACGAGTGAGGTTGAGGCCATTCCAACTGTGCACAAGAACCCCAAATGGGCTGTCATTCAGTCCTGCCACCCTGACATACTGAGCCTGGAGGAAGACACTTTAGCTACGGTGGTCAGAGGTTCCCCCAAGAGGTTTCAGCCAATGAACACTCCCAGCAACTCTGATTGGCATCTATCTGGTGCTTTTCCCAAGTGAAAACAGCTGATAGACAGTACACCTTTTCATGAAAGACTGAATTTTATAAAGTGCAATCTACAAGTATCAGTGCATAATGAATAAAATTATCAGCTGACTGGAAGTTGAGTATATAGAAATTAATGTCTAACTACGTATAATCATCAGGTGATACACTTCTAAAAAGAAACCAATTTCTGAACAGTAGTAAGGTATAACCTAGCCAACTTCAATAGGCCCACGTGTAAATTTTTTTTTTTTGGTAAGGAAAATTGGCCCTGAATTAACATCTGTTGCCAAGCTTCCTCTTTTTGCTTGAGAAAGATTGTTGCTGAGCTAACATCTGTGCCAATCTTCCTCTACTTTGTATGTGGGATGCCGCCACATCATGGTTTGATAAGCAGTGCAACTAAAGGGGAACTTGCAAACTTAACCACTATGCCACTGGGCTGGCCCATGACCACATGTATTTTTAAACCTAGAGAGGTTCCCTGCACTACACAGTGTGGTACCAGACAACACCATTCAACAACATTGACAAGAAGACAGTTCTTAAAGCAGCCTAATATCTAGCTAGATAAATGAATTCCAACTCCTCTGTTGAAAAACACAGATTCAGACTGAACTGGACTACAAAAATTATACCTCTAAAAAGTAAAATCTCAAGTTACAAGAAAATCAACCTGGACACACTGAATAAGAACAACTCTGTTCAAATGATAAGAAAGTATCAAACAATTACAACGGAAGAATTTAACACACACTTTTAACCTACAAATAATCAAGAAGATTAAAAAAGAAACGACAGAATACACTGAAACAGTAACATTTTATATCGCAAAATTCAGGGAAAATATGCAAACAGGCCTCAAAGAATATCTCAGTAACTTCCAAAAAGCTGACAGTAAAAGACATCATCATTTGACCATTCAATAAAACGAAATATTATGATGAATATTTAAAAAGAAAAAAAAGGAGGTAGAACTTCTAGACTTCTGGAATGGCCAAGTGAAGAATTTCATGAATCCACTTCCTAGTGAATTAACCATTTCACAGGTGAAAAATAACCACTTAAAGTCTCTGAAAATTGTCCTAAAGACATGTAGCAAACAGGAAAATTTATTCAAGAAAATCTACTAACCGTCTCTAAGAAAAGGGAGAGTCTGTGGCATCTGAGCCATGATCTATCTACCTTCTCCCGTCAACATCTCTCCCACATACAGTTCCCTATGATGGACGTTCTCCTCTGGGTGGGTGTGGTCCAAAAGATGAGGGCTTCCTCTCTCCCCAGCTTCTAGTCTAAGGCTATAGTTTTGCAATAGAGGGGCCAGGTCTCCAGGGACTCTCATCCTACTCAGCCCTGGTAGCTCCCACTCATAGACTCCCACCCTAACAACAAGCCAGGGGCCCTATCATCCCTTCCTCAGCTTGTCAGTAGAATGGAAGTTCTATACTAGGAAGGACAAGCTGAGAAAATGAGGGGTTATATACCTTTCCCTCCTCCCAGCACCCTGTCAGAGTACAGGAGTCTCTTTGGGAGAAGCAGGGTGCTGTCCCCATGCCCAGCAAAAGAGCAGCAGTGCAGAGGTTCTGCCCAGAGGGTGCCTTAAGAACAAAGAACTGAGTAGCTCTGCCTGAGAAGACTGACTTTCTTAGGAACAAGGCTTGGAGAAGTTCATTCCTTAAGGCACTGTCAAAAACACTTCCGTGGCAACCAATTAAGACAGAACTGATAGCTCCAGGATAGCACAAACAAGCAAAACAGTAGATCACTCAGAAAGGTAGCAAAGGCAAACAGAGAAAGAAGGCAAATAAGGGCCCTCCTAAGATCACACTCAACCTTGGGGGTCAAGAAGGCTAGGAACATGAAATAGGTTGCACCCAATCAGGGGAAACTGAAGTGGGATTTGGGACAGACTTAGAAGAATTCCCCAAAGCCACAGAGAAATCCATCAACAAATAAGGCTCAAGTGGCTTTAATCAAACCCACAATCAAAAACTGGCTGAACAATAGGTTACTCTGACACAGGGACAATTCCTAAGAAGCCAGACTTGAAAATAAAAGCATACTCATACCTGATGGTCTGAAAGACTGTGTGCACGCTCAAGGAACAACTGTAGAGAGAGCCTCGAATCTCCTTAGAACATAATCTAAGTCACACACATATCAAATGGCAAAAGGTGAAAAGCTAACTAGGTAAACTGGGCTTAAGCACAAACTTTGACTAATAAGTGGTTTATGTCAACCCAAGGGCAACCCTAAGAAGTCAGGCTTTTTTTAAAAAATGAAAAGGAAATACATTTGGCAGGGCCATCTGAGACTATACATTGTTGGGAAAACAGACATCAGAGAACTAGTCCAGTCAGGTCATTAAATAAACGATCCAACAAACAACAATAGAACACCGAGGGGAGGAAAGAATCATTCTCCAGAGCAGCTATAATTTATTATCTAAAAATTCGAGTTCCAACAAAAAATTAAAAGACATGCAAAGAAACAGGAAAGAGTGACCCATATACAAGAAAAAAGCAGCATTAAAACTGCCTTTGATGGGGACCCAGATATTGGACTTAGGAGACAAAGACTTCCACCAAAGGGAAATTCTGGAGTTTAAAGTTCACTAAAGGGCTCAACAGTAGATTTGAGTTGGTAATAGGAAAAAAAACCCAACAAACTTAATGATAGATCAATAGAGATGATACAACCTCAAGAGCAGATTTTTTAGATTACACTACCTAAAGAACAACTTCAGAGAAATGTGAGACACAATAAGTGCACCAATATATGTACGTATAATAAGAAAAGCAAGGGCTGGCCCTGTGGCCGAGTGGTTAAGTTCGTGCACTCTGATGCAGGCGGCCCAGTATTTCGTTGGTTCGAATCCTGGGCGTGGACATGACATTGCTTATCAAACCACGCTGAGGCAGCATCCCACATGCCATAACTAGAAGGACCCACAACTAAGAATATACAACTATGTACCAGGGGGCTTTGGGGAGAAAAAAAGGAAAAATTAAATCTTAAAAAAAAAAATAGAAAAGAAAAGCAGAAGAGGAAAGAAAGGGACACACACTGTATCTCAAAAAATAATGGTAGAAAACTTCCAAAACTTGATAAAAGAAAAACAATAATCTACATATCCAAAAAGCTCAACAAACTCCAATAAGGATAAAATCCACTCAAAATGATGAAAGTAAAAGAAAAGAGACAATCTTGAAAGCAACACAAGGAAATTGGCTTATCACACAGAAGAAAATTACAATAAAATTAACACGAGATCTCATGAGAAACAATGGCGGACAGAAGGCAATGGAGTAACATATGCAAAAATGCTGAGAAAACAAAACTATCAACCAAGAATCTTATATCCAGCAAAGCTATACTGCAGAAATAAAGGTGAAATAAAGACATTCTCAAACAAAAACTAGGACAGTTTGATGCTCCAAACCTAACAAGAAATACTAAAGGAAACTCTTTAGGTGAAAATCAAGTGACACTGGACAGTAATTACAATCCACACAAAAATCCTAACAGCTCCACTCAATTACAACTCAATAAAGCTAAAATTAAAAATAAATAAAATAGATCAATTAAAACACACACAATGAGCTCTGGCAAAGGTAATTATGTAGGAAATGATAAAAGACACTAGTTATTAGATACTTCTCATTCTCTTAATTTAAAAAGCAATCACATAAAACAATGTCCATAAATTGTATTGTTGGGACTATAATATACAGAAATGTAATATATTTGACAATGACAACACAATGAAAGAGAGGAGGAATAAAGCTATATTGGACTAAGGAAATGACACCAGAATGGTTAACTAGAACCCACAGGAAGAAATGAAGAGAAACAAAAATGGTAAATAGGAATACATACACACACACACACACACACACACACACACACACGCACACACACACACACTCTCTCTCTCTCTCTCTAAATATAATTGTTGTCTCCTTCTCTTAGCTTCTTTAAAAGATGTAAGATTATATAAAGCAATAAACTTTAACTGCATATTGTTGGGTTTCTAGTAAATACAGACATAACATCTGTAATAATAATAGGTACAAAAAGCGGCAAACGAATGGAGTTATACAGGAATGAATCTTCTATATATTACTGGAGTTAAATAGATGCTGGCAAGTTAAGATGAATATTGTAAGCCCTAAAGCAACCACTAAGAAAATAACCCAAAAAAATATAATTTAAAAATCAGGAGAGGAGTGACATGAGCAACATGGCTGAGTGAGCTGTTCCCTTTGTCTCTCTGCCTTCGAACCACAACTAAATGGACATTCATTGATCAGCAAAGGAGACCAACACAGCACACCAGGACACCTGAGAAATCCATGCAGCTATACATCTGAAGGTGGATGGACTACCCCCAGGGAGGTGGTGGAGATAGGTGAGCACTCTCCAGCCCCCAAGCAGCCCTGCACACACATGCGACTGCCCTCCCAGCTGGAGTGCCCATAGCACCACTGTGGCCCCAAGAGTGTGAGCATGCCTTTGTGTGAATGAGGAACAGGTGACGGCAGCTCTGAGCCCCCATGTGATCACTTTCTCACCCAGTGGGAGAGCCCAAGGTACAGCCGCAGTCCCAGGGAGTGGCTATGGCTTAGACCCAGTGGGGAGGACCCACCCATCAAGCACAACACCTGGTATTACCTAGGAGGAAGTGGCAGCGGATCTGAACATCCAGAAGAATGAGTTTCCACAAAAGCCCACGGTACCACTGTGGCCCCAAAAGAGAGAGCACATCTCAGCGGACTGTGGGAGCAGGAGGCAGCAGCCATGAGGCCCCAGAGCATCACTTCCCCATTCAATATGAGGGCCAGCAGGGCCAAGGAGTGGCCCAGGCTCAGAAAGGCACAGCTGATAGGGATCACGGCAGGCTTAGAATACACACCTCCTGACCCTCCCAGTGGCAGCAGATGGAATCTGTGACCAGATACTATCACTACACAAAGGCACAAATCCACTCCATCAAATAGTATGAAGAAGGATATTAATACTCCAGACCAGAAGGAGAAAGACAAACACACAGAAATCAGTCCTGAAGGCACAAAAATCTGCAATCTAAATGACAGAGAATTCAAAACAGCTATCATAATAACACTCAATGAATTACAAGAGAACTCAGAAAGGCAGTTCAATGAAATCAGGAACAAAATTAATGAACGCAGGGAATTCTTCACAAAAGAAACTGAAACTATAAAGAAAAACCAATCAGAAATGCTGGAGATGAAAAACACAACAAATGAGATAAAGAAAAATCTAGAATCCTTAAGTAAGAGAGCTGATATTATGGAGAATAGAATTAGCAATTTAGAGGATAGGAATACATAAATGGTTCAGATGGAGTAGGAGAAAAGAACTAAGACTAAAAAAAAATGAAGAAATTCTCCAAGAAATAGCTGACTCAATTAGGAAATGTAAGATAAGGATTTTAGGTATGTCAGAGGGAGAAGATGGAGAAAGGTGCAGAGAGATTGTACAAAGAAATAATACCTGAGAACTTCCCAGACCTAGGGAAGAAGGTGAAAATAAAAGTAAAAGAAGATAATAGAACTCTTAATTACATCAATGTAAAGAGACCTTCTCCAAGGCATATATTAGTAAAACTGGCAAAAATCAATGACAGAAAAATATTAAGGGCAGCAAGGCAGAAGAAAATAACTTACAAAGGAGCCCCTATCAGGCTTTCAGCAGATTTGTCAGCAGAAACCTTACAGGTGAGGAGAGAGTGGAACGATATGTTCAAAATTCTGAAAGACAAAAACTTTCAGCCAAGAATATTCTATCCAGCGAAAACATCCTTCAGATATGATGAAAAATAAAAACTTTCCCAGATAAACAAAAGCTGAGGGAGTTTATCACCACAAGAGCCCCAGACAAGAAATGATCAAGAAGGTTCTCATATCTGGGGGGAAAAAAGGGTTTACAAAGCCTTGAGCAAGAAGATAAACAGGCTGATAAAATCAGAAAATTGAAACTCACTATCAGAACAGATTAGCAAACACTTAATTATAGCAGTAAAGATAATGGAAAGGAAAACATCAAGAATAAATATAATCATTTCATTTTAAGCAAAAACTCCCAAGATGAAATAAGATGTGACAATAACAAATTTAGAAGAGGAAGAGGAGAGGGATAGAACCTGCTTAGACAAAGGGAATAAGAGGCTATCAGAAAATGGACTATCTCATCTACAAGACTGTTCATACAAACGTCATTGCAACCACTAAACAAAAACTCAGAATACAGAGGCTGGCCTGTTTGCCGAGTGATTAAGTTGACGCACTCCACTTTGGTAGCCCAAGACTCGCGGGTTTGGATCCCAGGTGTGGACCTACACAGCACTCATCAAGTCATGCTGTGACAGTGTCCTACATACAAAAAACAGAGGAAGACTGGCACAGATGTTAGCTCAGCAATGATCTTCCTTAAGCAAAAAGAGGAAGAGTGCCAAGAGATGGTAGCTCAGGGACAATCTTACTCACACACACACAAAAAAAATCAGAACAGACACACAAATAATAAATAAAGAGAAAACTGAGAAAAACCATTATAGAGAGAACTCAACTGGTAGTCTGAAATACACGGGATGAGAACCAAGGGAAGTACAGAACAACTGGAAAACAAGTGATAAAATGGCAGTACTAAGCCGTCATATATCAATAATCGCCTTAAATGTAAATGGATTGAGTTCTAGTAAAAGACAACAGAGTGGTGGGATGGATTAAAAAACAAGACCCAATAATATGCTTCCTCCAAGAATCACATCTCATCTCTCAAGATAAACCTAGGCTCGTGGTGAAGGGAGGGAAGAGATACTCCAAGCAAATGGCAAACAAAAGAAAGGAGGTGTTGCCACACTTATGTAAGACAAAACAGACTTCAAGATAAAAAAGACAATTAGGGACAAAGAGGGGCAGTATATAATGATAAAGGGACACTCCACCAGGAGGATATAACACTTATGAATATACATGCAACTAACACACAAGCACCTAAGTATACACAGCAACTATTAACAGACCTAAAAGGAAAAATTACCAGCAACACAATAATAGTAGAGGACCTTAACACCCAACTTACATCAATGGATAGATCATCCAGACAGAAAAGTCAACAAGGAAAGACTGGATTTAAATGAAACACTTGATCAGATGGACATAACAGAGAGAGAGAGATCCATTCCATCCAAAAACAGCAGAAAACACATTCTTCTCAAGTGCACAGGGAACATTCTCAAATACACACCCATATGTTGGGAACCAAGGCAAGCATCAATAAATTTAAGAAGATTAAAATAATTCTAGCAACTTTTCCAACAATAATGCTATGAAATTAGAAATCACCTACAAGAAAAAAGCTGGGAAAGTAACAAACATGGAGACAAAACAACAAGCAACCAAATAAGCAATGGATCGAGGAAATTAAAGTAGGTATCAAAACATATCTGAAGACAAATGAAAATGAAAATACACCATAACATCTCACATGGGATGCAGCAAAAGCATAAGAGGGAAATTCATAGCAATTCAGGCCCCCCTTAACAAGCAAGAAAAATCTCAACTAAGCAATCTTTAACTAAACCTAAAGAACTAGAAAAAGAGCAAACAAAGCCCAAACTCAGCAGGAGCAGGGAAATAATAAAAATCAGAGCAGACATAAATGAAAATTAAACCAAAAGAACAGCAGAAAGGATCAATGAAATTAAGAACTGATTCTTTGAGAAGATAGACAAAATTTACAAACCCCTAGCCAGACTTACAAAGACAAAAGAGAGAAAGCTCAAATAAAATTAGAAATGAAAGATGAGAAATAATAATGGATACCACAGAAATAAAACGGATAAGAGAATACTACAAAAAGCTATATGCCAACAAAATGGACAATCTATAAGAAATGGATAAATTCTTAGACTCTTACAACCTTCCAAAGCTGAATCAAGAAGAAATAGATAATCTGAATAGACCAATGACAAGTAAAGAGATTGAAACAGTAATCAAAAGCATCCCCCAAAATAAAAGCCCCGAACCAGATGGCTTCCCTGGGGAAATCTACCAAACTTTCAGAGAGGATTTAATACCGATCCTTCTCAAACTATTCCAAAAAATTAGGGAAGATGGAACACTTCCTAACACATTCTACAAGGCCAATATCACTCTGATACCAAAGCCTGACAAGGACAACACAAAAAAAGAAAACTACAAACCAAGAGTGCTGATAAACATAGATGCAAAAATCCTCAACAAAAAATTGGCAACCAGAATACAGCAACAGATCAAAAAAAACATACATCATGATCAAGTGGGATTTATACTAGGCACACAGGAATGGTTCAACATCTGCAGATCAATCAATGTGATACACCACATTAACAAAATGAGGAATAAAAACCACATGATCATCTCAATAGACACAGAGAGAGTACCTGACAAGATCCAACAGCCATTTATGATTAAAAAAAAAAAACTCCTAACAAAATGGGGATAGAAGAAAATTACCTCAACATAATAAAGGCCATATATGACAAACCCACAGCCAACAATATACTCAACGGGAAAAAACTGAACGCATCCCTGAGAACAGGAAGACGACAAGCATGCAGAAAATCATCACTCTTATTCAACATAGTACTGAAGCTTTTGGCCACAGCAATCAGGCAAAAGAAAGGAATAAAAGGAATCCAAATAGGGAGTGAAGAAGTGAAACTCTCACTGTTTGCAGATGACTTTATATAAAGAAAACCCTAAAGAATCCATCAGAAACCTACTAGAAATAATGAACAACTACAGTAAAGTTGCAAGGTACAAAATCAACCAAAATCAGTTGCATTTCTCTACTCTAATAACAAACTTACAAAAAGAGAACTTAAGAATACAATTCCATTTACGATCGCAACGAAAAGAATAAAATATCTAGGAATAAATTTAACCAAGGAGGTGAAGAACTTAACCATGCCAACTATGAGACGAAATAGATGACAACATAAAGAGATGGAAAAAGAATCCATGCACATGGATTGGAAGCATAAACATAGTTAAAGCGTCCATACTACCCAAAGCAATCTACAGATTCAATGCGATCCCAGTCAGAATCCCAATGACATTCTTCACGGAAATAGAACAAGGAATCCTAAAATTCACATGGGGCAACCAAAGACCGTGAATTGCTAAAGCAATCCTGAGAAAAAGAACAAAGCTGGAAGCATCGCAATCCCTGACTTCAAAATGAACTACAAAGCCATAGTAATCAAAACGGCATGGTACTGGTACAAAAACAGGCACAGAGATCAACGGGATAGAACTGAAAGCCCAGAAATAAAACCGCACATCTACAGACAGCTAATCTTCAACAAAGGTGTCAAGACATGCAATGGAGAAATAGTCTCTTCAAGAAATGGTGTTGGGAAATCTGGACAACCACTCACAAAAGAATGAAAGTAGACCATTATCTCACGCCATACCCAAAAATAAACTCAAAATGGATCAAAGATTTGAAGCTAAGTCCTGAAACCATAAAACTCCTGGAAGATAATATAGGTAGTACACTCTTTTACATGAAAGTCAAAAGAATCTTTTCAAATACCATGTCTTCTCAGACAAGGGAAACAAAAGAAAAAATAAAAAAGTGGGACTTCATAAGACTAAAGAGCTTCTGCAAGGCAAAAGAAACTAGGATCAAAACCAAAAGACATCCATCAATTGGGAGAACATATTTGCAAATCATATAACCAACAAGGAGTTAATCTCCACAATACATAAGGAACTCACACAACTGGACAACAAAAAAACAAACAGCTCGATCAAAAAACAGGCAGAGGATATGAACAGACATTTTCCCAAAGAAGATATACAGATGGCCAATTAACACATGAAAAGATGTTCAACATCACTGAATCAGTGAAATACAAATCAAAAGTACACTAAGATACCACCTTACACCTGTTAAAATGGCTATAATCACTAAGACTAAAAATAACAAATATTAGAGAGGGTGTGGAGAGAGGGGAACCCTCATACACTGCTGGTGGGAATGCAAACTGGTGCAGCCACTATGGAAAACAGTATGGAGAGTCCTCAAAAAACTAAAAATAGAAATACCATAAGACCCAGCTATCCAACTACCAGGTATCTACGCAAACAACTTGAAATCAACAATACAAAGTAACATATGTACCCCTATGTTCATTGGAAGCACTATTCACAATAGCCAAAACATGGAAACAATCCAATTGCCCACTGACTGATGACTGGATAAAGAGGATGTGGTACATATATACACAACGGAATACTACTCAGCCATAGAAAAAGACAAAATCATCCCATTTGCAACAACATGGATGGACCTGGAGGGTATTATGCTAAGCGAAATAAGCCAGAATGAGAACGACAATATATGGTTTCACTCATATATGTAGAATATAAACAAACACATGGACAAACAAAACAGTTCAGCGGTTACCAGGGGAAGGGGTGTTGGTACAGGAGGTGAAGGGGAGCACTTATGTGGTAAAAGACAAGAAATAACATACAACTGAAATTTCACAATGATGTAAACTATTATGAACTCAATTTTAAAAAATGGCTAAAATGGAAAAAAAACACAAAAGTTCCATATGCTCTCTACAGTAGGTATACTTTAGATTTGAAGGTACAAATAAGCAGAAGGATGAAAATATATACCATGCAAAGGGTAAGCACAAGACAACTGGAGTGGCTATCATTATATGAGACAAAAAAATATATATTTTGAAACAAAAATGTTATTAAAGATAAAGAGGAATATTCTATAATAAAAAGTTCAATCCATCAGGAAGATATAACACTTATAAGCATACATATGCATCTAACAACAGAGCCCCAAGACACATGAATCAAGGTAGGAAAACAAGTGATTTGATAATTTTTAAATTCTCACTAAATAGCTCTTGGATCAAGAACAAAAATTGTAAACTGAGGATTATTGAGAAAAAGCTCTCAAACAACAAAAGCACATCTAAATAGGTTTTCAAGTATATGAATAAAGCTATACACAGAGGCAAATTCACAGCCTAGAAGTTTTCACTTTTTTAAGAAAAAAAGAGAGAGACAGTGAATCATACTTTTACCTAATTTTTTTAAAACCAGGCACTTTGTTCACATCAAAAGGATTCAGAGGCAAATTCTAACCCTACCTAAGAAGTCTGCGTTGATATAGTGGACTAGTACGATGTTTTGCTGAATATTCAGACGTTCCACATTTTTTTTAGACTGTCTTAAAATAGCAGGCAGGGGCATTATCACAGTCTTGGGGCAAAATTATAAATGTACACCATTGTTTGTTCCAAGTGAAAGTATCTGGTTCTCTTTAGGGATAGAGATGGAAAAGAGCACAATGGCTAAACCACTGTCCACATGCCATGTGCCTGTGGCCATGTTAATCTGCTCTCTCAAAGAAAACCAGCCAGTATGGAGGCCACAGTTGGGGCTACTGCTTGCTTGTTTGTGGTGGTTCAGTGTCATCCCCCAGGATCCGTCTGGTTTTTGCAGGGGCTATATTGATGAATTAGATGGAGATATCATACAGACCACCCCCATATCCCTTAGGTTTTTAAGGGTAGTATTGATACTTGACATTCCTCCTGAGACGCTGTTTTGTTTTCCATTTTCTATCTTGGTGAGGGGAGAGGACAGTGTCAAATTCAGAGGCTTCCTCTTGGCTTTCCTCACTATGCTAGCTCTTACCCCACAGGCCAGTAACCCACTGTGAGGTTGTGCCAACTACCAAGTGACCACAGGAGGGTCCAGAATCCAGTGGACTCATTGAGCCAGAACATTTACTGCCTGGCCCCAGAGGCCTCACTGTAATACATGGGCTCAATGATACTTTGAGTTCCTGGGTAACAGCATCAACTTGGACCCTCTTTGAGCAGTCCCTGAAATATCTGGGCATTCCCCTTAGCCCAGTGTACATTTATCCCTTGGGAGAAGGACAGTGGGAAGCATTATTGAGTATAGTTTCTATGGTGTTGCAGAGGCCTTCTTCCTGGGGGCCTACTGTCTCCTAAAATCAGTAGGCTCCAGGTCTGGAAACTGGCTCAGGTCCAGAAAGTGGGCAAGGGATCTTGAATTTTCACTGGGGCAGCTGCCTGCAGCTTCCTGCTCATGACTTCTTGATTTCTTTTCATTGTGAGGACTGATCCAGTGCCCATGAGGCTAACTGTTTATTTTGACCCTTGGGATGCCACGTTCTCTCAACCAACTCCACTGATTCTGAGAGTCAGGCCCCTGGCCACCCACCCCCTCTAGCCTTCCTACTATCATGATGATTGTGTCCTATGGCTTTGCTGGCTAAGCACTCCCACCTCCCTCTGTACTTTGGGGATCTGTGCTTTCCTGTTGCTGTTCGCTCCGGCCAGCGGGGAGGCCAGTTGTGAACTTCTCAGTGATACTGGTGCCCCTCTCACAGAACACACCTGTTGGCCTTGGCAATGGTGTGTTCTTTGGGTTTCCAAGGAACATCATCATCTGCTGGGTTTTGGCTCTACATAGTTTTATTATCCACTCTACTAGGCCCACTTCTCAGAGTCTTTTAATCTTGTCTTCAAACGCTTGCCATAGAAGTCTTGGCAATTCTGCCTCACATAGTACAGGCTCGCACTTCTTCCTTGCTCTTGTAGCTGGAAAAGCATCATTCCAAACCTAACAAGAAAAAGCCATTTAAAGTACAAAACCACAACTCTTCTTGAAACTATGAAAGATTTACAGTTGCAAGGCAACCGAGTAGCATGAAACCTAAGGGGAGACGCACCCTCCCCCACAATCTCCTAAGAACCACAAGATGCTCAGACTATCCACCAAAGACAGAGCAAGGAAAGAAGAAATCAGCTAAAACTTTAATAAATTGCTAAAGGCTGATTGTGGGCTACTGTGATAGCACAGAACCACAGACAAATGAGTTCACACCCACTCACAGGCCTTATTCCATGAACTTTTACAAGAAGCTCATGGGGAAGATTGGAAGCAAGGAGACAACCAGCAAGAATCTCTCCTGGGTGGTACAGGCAGGAGGGAAGGGATCAGGCACCACAAAAGGGAAGATATGAAAACCCACCTCTTGCCCAGACAGTCCTGTCAAAAGGCTTAAGCATCTGGGGGATGGGTAGCAAACCCTGTCCTGCTCAGGACATGGGTAAAGACCAACCATGGTTAGGAGGACAAAGGAAAAAATCTTTTACCTCTAGACAAGGGGCAGGAAAAACTGCCACTCCCAGGATCTGTTAACAATACTATTAGAGATCTTCTAGGGTTGGAGGAGAGGCAGGAAGCTCTTTCCCGCACAATTCCTTCAACACACACAAAGCAAAGTTGGCCAGAGGGAGAAGGGGAAGGAACGGTGAAACTCTGAGGCCCAGATAAACAGAGCCCACCAAAGACCGAGGCTGTAACAAAACAACAGAGAAACTCCAGGCCCAAAATATCAAAGGAGAAACAAGAGCAATCTAACACTAAGGGAGGGGGCAAAAGTGTGGTAAAGAGAAGAGCACAGAGAGAAACCACCCTCTGTGACACAGGTGAACAGACAGAGCTGAAAGCAGGGGATGGAACACAAACATTGTAAAGCCAGAAAACTCAATACTTCAGCCCTCGATCTAACATAAGGTATGGTTAGAGGAGGACCAAGGGGCAGGGACACCCCAAAGGGCTCAGAGGACAGATCATCAAGCCACAGAGCATTGTTCTCAGAACTTGGAATCTAACGGAATTTATCCTTCTGAGTTACAAATCTGCTTTACACCAGTGGCCCCTTTCTTCCTTCCAATTTCTCCATTTTGTAATGGGAATGTCTACAATATACCCATCCCACCATTGTATCTTGAAAATAGGTAACTTTTCTATCTATATTTCACAGATGGAAAGGAATTTTGCCTCAAAATGGACCACACTCAGAGTCTCACCCATACCTGATTTAGATGATTCAGAAGATGAGATTCAGAACTTTTGAGATTATATTCATGAGTCCAGGATGGGGTTACATTGAGAAATGCATCATTGGGTTTTTTTATTGTTGTGAGAACAGCACTGAACATATTACACAAACCTAGATGGTACAGCCTTACCACACATCTAGGCTATAGGGTACTAATTTTACGAGACCACTGTCATATATGCGGTCCATCACTGCCTGAAATGTTATGTGGCACATGACTGTATTAAATTTAGATATGATTTTGAACTTAAGAGCTGACGTTAGAATGGATTAAGACTTGGGAAATACTGGGATGGAATACAAGTATTTTTGCATGTAGTAAGAGCATGAATTTGGGGGTGGGGGGTGCAGAGGGCAGACTACTACGAGTTGGATTGTGTCCTCCTCAAGAAAGTAAGTGAAGGGGCCAGCCTGGTGGCGCAGTGGTTAAGTTCACATGTTCTGCTTTGGCGGCCCGGGGTTTGCGAGTTCAGATCCCAGATGTGGGCCTACGCACCACTCGTCAAGCCATGCTGTGGCAGCATTCCACATATAAAGTAGGGAAGATGGGCATGGACATTAGCTCAGGGCCAGTCTTACTCAGCAAAAGGAGGAAGATTAGCAGCAGATGTCAGCTCAGGGCTAATCTTCCTCAAAAGAAAAAAACCAGTATGTGAAGTCCTAATAACCCCCAGCACCTCAGAATGTGACCTTATTTGGAAACAGGATCATCGCAGATATAATTTGTTAAGATGAGATCATACTGGGGTAAGGCGGGCCCCTAATCCAATTACAACTGGTGTCCTTACAACAAGACAGCCACATGAGGACACAGAGACAAAAGAACATCATGTGGACAGAGGCAGAGACTGGGGTGATAAATCTACAAGCCAAGGATGCCAAGCATTGCGAGCCATTACCAGAAGCTAGGAGAGAGGCATGGAACAGATTCTCCCTCAGAGTTCTCAGAAGGAGCCAATCCTGCCAGCACCTTGACTTCAGACTTCGAGCTTCCATTAACCGTGAGAAAATAAATTTCTGTTATTTTACGCCAGCCGATTTGTGGTACTTTGTTATGGAAGCCCTAGAAAACTAATAAAGAGGCTGTATGAAAAATTGGCTATGATTTGGCAATGTTTCGGAGTTAGCTGATGAATGGGATGGGGGTGGTTTCATTATATTATTGTTGGTTTTTGTTTTTAAGATTGGCACCTGAGCTAACAACTATTGCCAATCTCTTTTTTTTCCCCCTGCTTTTTCTCCCCAAATCCGCCCAGTACATAGTTGTATATTTTAGCTGTAGGTCCTTCTAGTTGTGGGATGTGGGATGCCGCCTCAGCATGGCCTAATGACTGGTGCCATGTCTGTGCCCAGGATCCAAACTGGTGAAGGGGCCGCCAAAGGCAAGCGTGCAAATTTAACCACTCGGCCACGGGGCCGGCCCCTTATATTATTGTTTATTTTATACATATGACAATTTCCAAAACAAATACTTAAAAATAAACAAAAGAAACAATATTACAGTAAGAAAAAAATTAAAACTTCATAGAAGAGGAAGTAAACAAATTAGAAAACATTTAAACAAAATTAGAAATAAACCCAAAAACTTCTTTATATTAAGCAAGAAAGAGGTCAATCAAGAGTTACATAATACACCCCTCCCAAAATAAATAAATAAATAAATAAAATCATCTGTAAAACACACACACACAAAATTATCAACCCTGTTGATTTCAAGAGAATAAAGACAAGGCAATGGGGGAAAACAGTTACATAAAGGTAAAAAAAAACCCGCTCAAACGTTTATGTGAAGAAAACCCAATGGAAATGAGGTCAGACAAAAAAATACTCAATACTTTTGAAAACTTAAAACTAATTTGTAAAGAAAACATCCAAGTTATTTTTATGCTCTTATAGAGAACTATATGCCCTTAGTGTCATAGCACACCAATCCAGTAGCCTACTTCAACCCAGGCTTTTTTGCAGCTAAGATACATTCCTTTGTTTCCTCATCATTGTGGGGAAAAGGGGGTACATACAAAGGGCACTTGACTTATGCCCTAAAAAAGAGGTCACATGGTGTGTTATCTGGGAATTTGGGTGGTCACAAGTCAGAGCAGATTGATGCTTTGGACTTTCAGAGGAAAAAAAATTGACCTATAATGGAACACAAAAAAATGGCAAACTGTGTACTCTACAACTTTGTAGCTTGAGAAAAATCCCTACCAACAGCAGTACCCTTCAAAATTAGAACTTGTTGCTAGCTGCTCTGCTGCTATTTGACACCGCTTTCTTGCTTTTCTATTACCTGCCACTGCTGAAAGTGACTGTTGGGGGATAAAACCTCATTATTCCACTTTCAGATCCAAAATGTATCCCTATCATCTTCTCCTTAGATGCCTTGGTTTTGCTTGTCTCTGGCACCTCTGATCATCCTATCACTCCTTGTAATTACAAATCTAGACTTGATATTCATATGACTGTGAAACAAAATTTCAAATTTTGTTACTTTTAAAATACTGATGTAAGCTGTCTCCCAACCTACATAACCCCTCCATTTCCGTCTCCCTCTGTGAACCTGCACATTCCATTGTCATCTTGCCGTTTCCCTCTCTAACAAATTAATAAATTTTACCTTGCATTCAACATAAATTTGCCTGAGAAAAAACTTTTTGACAGAACAGACTGCCTAATCCAGCAGTACAGAAGATGACCACGAAGAAACCCCCATGCTGCAGGATGGACGAAAGCAGAGGCCTAGCTTGCTATACTAGGTGTCAGTCTTTCCCACAGCTGTGAGAAAAACCACTCTGTCAACATATCCAGATATGTGATTTAACCACTACTTTCTTCATCAAAAGGAATGAAGCCTGTGTGTATTACAGCACAAAAGACATTAACTTCTGACACTCCTTACAGGTTTAATTTCAGCATTTTGGTTTTTAATGCTACAGATGTAACCATTATGGCAACTGGATTCTCTTCCTTAAAAGAGCCTTTGACAATGAACAAAGTGATTTTCATCTTCCACATAACTTTGAAAACTGCGGGAGAAGTTGTATCATCTTGCCTTATATGTCTCACTTACAGCACGCAGAAAATATCAGACTTTAGCCACCCATGGAGAATGAGCCAGAGTACGGGTTGCAGCTATTTCTCTTTCAATTTCCTAGAACTCTGCAGAATGGCAATGCGAATGTGATCTATAACAACTTCCTTAGTCCTATATAGCTGCTCTGTGCTTATGCGTAGAGACTTGTTCACACAGAGAATTATCTCAGCATTACAAGAGCAAGGAAAAAAAGAATAATACTATAATTTGGTACATCCTGTATATCCCTACATAACCTAATTACTCTTAAAAGATTCAATTTTTTTTTAAAGATTTTATTTTTTTTTCCTTTTTCTCCCCAAAGCCCCCGGGTACATAGTTGTGTATTCTTCGTTGTGGGTCCTTCTAGTTGTGGCATGTGGGACGCCGCCTCAGCGTGGTTTGATGAGCAGTGCCATGTCAGCGCCCAGGATTTGAACCAATGAAACACTGGGCCGCCTGCAGCGGAGCGTGCGAACTTAACCACTCGGCCACGAGGCCAGCCCCAAAAGATTCAATTTTTTAATCACCCTGTATATCTGATATTCGCTCCCCCCAAAAAACCTATAAAGCATAATTGTGAATCTATGAGTATTTTCTTTAAGTAACTAAAACTAAAAGGCAAAGTAGAAAAATACTTGTGGTATATGATGTGGATTAAGGCTGCCCCAGCCAGAGAAGCCCAAGGTGACCTGGCCTACATGCCAAACTATACAACCCAGTGGACTTTTTTTATGGTATGAATTAGGACCGCCCCAGGGAGAGAAGCCCAGGGCATCCTCACCTACATGCCGATCTATATGGCCAGATTCGTATCTAAAGTTATATGACCGCACAATAACCAGACCCCATCTGCACTGAAATCATTTAATGACTTTTTACATCATCTTTTCTTTTCTCCAGTAAAAATAAGTCACGTACCCATGCCTTATAAAATTAGCCCTAACCCTCAACTCGGGGCAGCAGCAGGAGCTCTGACTGCCCGTGGGTCTTGTCCCCACACACCAGCTCTGCCTGCCCATGGGTCCTGTCCCCATGCCAGCGGGGGCAGCAGCAGCGGCAGCAGCAGGAGCTCTGACTGCCCGTGGGTCCTGTCCCCACGCACCAGCTCTGCCTGCCCATGGGTCCTGTCCCCATGCCAGCGGGGGCAGCAGCAGCGGCAGCAGCAGGAGCTCTGGCTGCCCGTGGGTCTTGTCCCCACGCACCAGCTCTGCCTGCCCATGGGTCCTGTCCCCATGCCAGCAGGGGCAGCAGCAGGAGCTCTGCCTGCCCATGGGTCCTGTCCCCATGCCAGCGGGGGCAGCAGCAGCGGCTCTGCCTGCCCATGGGCTCTGTCCCCATGCCAGCGGGGGCAGCAGAGGCAGCAGCAGAAGCTCTGCCTGCCCATGGGTCCTGTCCCCATGCTATTCCACACTATTCTCTAAATAAAAGAGCACTACTGCCAGATCTTGAGAGTCTAAGAAATCTTTCTTTCGACTCCTCAGCTCACCGACCCCGCATCATTTCTGGTGGCCCATACGGGGACCTTGCTTCAGGGGACCTTCCGTACGGGGAACTTGCTTCAGGGGATCTCCCGTACGGGGAATTGCTTCATCGGCTTGTGAGCTCGAGTTCTGGTAAGTGCCCTTTTCTTCCTTGTGCCTTTCTCTTTTTCAAGGATGGATCTAAATTCACTTCTCCATCGGGAACTTTCTCGGACAGCTGTATGAATCCACATTTGCTGCCCATGGCTACTCTATGGGGCAAATTGTGGCATTCGGCCTGAAGAGAATCAGTACCTTAAGCCTGAGGGTGATGGAAAATGAATTAATCCATTCCTTCCTGCTCTTTTTCAAGAATGGATCTAGATTCACTGCTCCATCGGGAACTTTCTCGGACAGCTGTATGAATCCACGTTTGCTGCCATGGCTACTCTATGGGGCAAATTGTGGCATTCGGCCTGAAGAGAATCAGTACCTTAAGCCTGAGGGTGATGGAAAATGAATTAATCCATTCCTTCCTGCTCTTTTTCAAGGATGGATCTAGATTCACTGCTCCATCGGGAACGTTCTTAGATGGCTCTATGAATCCACGTTTGCTGCCCATGGCTACTCTATGGGGCAAATTGTGGCATTCAGCTTGAAGAGAATCAGTACCTTAAGCCTCAGGGTGATGGAGAATGAATTAATCCATTCCTTCCTGACTCTATCTCTAATAGACAAATTTTACGTGGGCACGGGTCGGCCACTTAAGTCATTAGGACGGCCGCCAATCTCCAAGACTCCCGTGGAAGGTTTCTTTTCCTAAGGCTGGATTGGGATCCCTCCCTCTGGCACCTGACCACGCTCTGAACTGCGAGGAAAGTCCCACTCGGGACTCCAGTTCAAGGAAAGTACCAAACTCTAACCTTTGGTGGAGTATGGGAACCCCTTCTTGGGAGAATGGCTCCAGGATGCAATTGGGTAGAATGTCCCCATGCGGCAGCAGCAGGAGCTCTGCCTGCCTGTGGGTCTTGTCCCCACACACTAGCTCTGCCTGCCCATGGGACCTGTCCCCATGCCAGCAGGGGCAGCAGCAGGAGCTCTGCCTGCCTGTGGGTCTTGTCCCCACACACTAGCTCTGCCTGCCCATGGGACCTGTCCCCATGCCAGCGGGGGCAGCAGCAGGAGCTCTGACTGCCCATGGGTCTTGTCCCCACACACCAGCTCTGCCTGCCCATGGGACCTGTCCCCATGCCAGCGGGGGCAGCAGCAGCGGCAGCAGCAGGAGCTCTGACTGCCCGTGGGTCCTGTCCCCACGCACCAGCTCTGCCTGCCCATGGGTCCTGTCCCCATGCCAGCGGGGGCAGCAGCAGGAGCTCTGACTGCCCGTGGGTCCTGTCCCCACGCACCAGCTCTGCCTGCCCATGGGTCCTGTCCCCATGCTATTCCACACTATTCTCTAAATAAAAGAGCACTACTGCCAGATCTTGAGAGTCTAAGAAATCTTTCTTTCGACTCCTCGGCTCACCGACCCCGCATCAGTATATACAAGCAAAAATTTAGTATCATTATTTAAAGAGTTCATAACTTTAAAAAACCTAAGTTTAAGAGATAAATAGGCAAAAAACACAGAAAATTCACAAGAAGAAATACCATTCTGTGACCTGACAAGTAATCAAACAAATGAAAATTAAAATAACTGGATATCATTTTTCGATTATCAAATTAACAAATATTAAAAACGATAACTCAGTATAGGCAATAGTATGGTGAAAATGTCATTTTCATAAATTATCTATATAAATTTGGGAAACAATGAGGCAATATTATCAGAACTTTAGAAACAGGTATAGTCTAT
This sequence comes from Equus przewalskii, assembly GCF_037783145.1. Taxonomy (NCBI): domain Eukaryota; kingdom Metazoa; phylum Chordata; class Mammalia; order Perissodactyla; family Equidae; genus Equus; species Equus przewalskii. The sequence continues at coordinate 13,382,381 of NC_091860.1, forward strand.
GACACAATAATTCTAATTCTAGATTTCTAGCCAAAGAGAATAACCCAAAGCACAGGAAAAAAGCTGGATGCAACCTCAACCTTTAGTAATATGTGAATGGTTAAGCAAATTATATCACAAATAAAACAGATACTAAAAATTAAGTAACAAGCCAGGAATAAAATCTGTATATTTGGTATAACTTTTTTCTTACTTATGGATCAAAAAACAGAAAAAAATATGCCAAAATATTAAAAACATGTTTACACATTTAACTTAAAATGCATTTTTTAAATAAATCAAATATTAAATTATTTATTATTTGATGTGATCTAAAATTTGGTAATCCTCTCATCATGACTGGGAAGCACAGTTTGAGAGTCTATCAAGGGATATTCCTATGATCAAACTATACATAAAATATTTTATATCCTATTTGGGGTGGATATTATTCTGGGGAAAGACTTCTTATGTTTTATCAGAATCCTGAAGACCAAAAAAGGGTAAAGAACACTAGTTTGAAAAAATCTGACAAGCCTTCAAAGTATGTCTCCCTGGTAACCACTTTGCTAAAACTTTACTGTTAATGCTATCAAGTCAATTCCAACTCCTAGCGACCCTGTGTGCAACCCTTCCCGGTCTTTCTGAGCCATCCTCTCACCTTCCAGAGTTCTATCAGACAATGTTCCACTCCTATTCACAGGGTTTTCACGGCCAATTTTTTCAGAAGTGGGTGGCCAGGTCCTTCTTCCTAGTCTGTCTTAGTCTGGAAGCTCTGATGAAACCTGTCCACCACGGATGACCCTGCTGGTATTGGAAATACCGGTGGTAGAGCTTTTAGAATCACAGCAACATGCAGTCGCCATGGTATGACAATGACAGATGGTTCCCTGACTAGGAAATGAACCTAGGCCACAGAGTTGAATCATCGGATGTGCTTTTGTGTGTGTGTGTATGTGAGAAAGATTGGCCCTCAGCTAACATCTGGTGCCAATCTTCCTCTTTTTGCTTGAGGAAGATTGTCACTGAGCTAACATCTGTGCCAATCTTCCTCTATTTTGTAAGTGGGATGCTGCCACAGCATGGCTTAGCATGGCTTGATGAACAGTGTGTAGGTCTATGCCCAGGACCCAAACCAGCCTGGGCCACCAAAGCAGAGCATGCGAACTTAACCACTATGCCACTAGGCCGGCCCCAAGAGTGCTGATTCTTAACTACTAGACCACCAGGGCTGACTTGCTATGACTTACTGTTTTAAAATCAAACAACTTACGCAAATCCCAGTTTACTCAATTTTAGGCAGATTATTTCAAGATGAAGTAGAGTAGGTCATTAATTTATGCCCTAATTCAACATGCTAATGTTATATAATGAGGAAAAAGAAGTTCCAACATACAGTTATCCCTGGATCTGTTTCTCAAGAACTCATCAAGTAACCTCAAATCACTTCTTTTAAAAGTTGCCAAAAAACTCCCTTCTGAATTATTAAATATGCTTTTAATTTATTGCAAAAAAAATGAGAGATTCTCCAGTTTATGCAGAACACTATTTTATTAAAATCAAAGAATCAGTATATATGTACATCCAGAACAGTTTACAGGCTTTTTTACAGCTGTTTAAATGGAACATTTAGGGGACAGGAGGGTAAAGAAGACAACCTAGATAACTCATATCTCTTTGGAGAAACTGTCCTCTATACTCAATTTCTAATGAAGGAGTTGTATCTAGGCACCCATGTTCTTCTAGGTGAAAAGCCAGTTTTCCTGGTTTCTAAACCCAGGTGCCTATACCAGAGTTGATGTTAGAAATTTAGAACTGGAACAGAGTCAGTTATCTATTGGGAACTCACATAAAATGGGAAACAAAATTAGAGATTACGTGGAAGCAGAAACAGACTATGGACAGAAGAGGAAAGAGACATGTAGGACCCTCCTCAAAGATGGAATGGGCAGTATTCACTCTCTGACCCTTTCAGCCAACCCCATTTGTAGTTTAGCTAATTTTAGCAAATTTAATTTCTGACTAGAATAAAGTCTTTGGTCTTAAATCTAATCCCGTTATAAGACTGTTTCTTTGAAATAACCAAATGTGTCAAATTTGACTTGCCTTAATATCATATTGCCTAGCAATGTGATTTCCCTTTAAATATGAGTTCTTATAAAATCTTATCTTTTAATCAATTATACTTAGCAGGTTATTACATAAACATCTATCATCTACCCAAGACACCAAGTGAAGAAGAAAAAAAACTGATAGAGGCAATCTGTACATTGGTGAGATTACAGAGTTTAATCCCCTGAACAATTTTAAGTTAACCACCGTGTACTGTCATTTCCAGAAGTTTAGATTGCAATGCTACCTTTGGAAGTAAGAGGAGCAAAGAAATAACAACGAACGAAATTATACCGCCATTCGTCCACAGTCCTCAGTAAACCCCATTTAATAAAACAGCTTCTGAGCCTCGGAGTTGAGAGAAAAAAGGCAATTAGAAGTTAAGTTGAACACAGAAGTACAAAACACACAAAGGACAATATTATGAAAAACAATTTACTATTCCCTGAGAAAAAGAGAAACAACACCAAATACAGCAGAATGTGTACATGTATGTATTGAGGAGAGGGAGGGAGGCAAAGACAACAGATAGAAGCCAACTAGGGAATTCAAATTGAGGGCCAGCTGAGGTAACAAAAAAGGGCAAAAGGATTTTTCGGTAGTTACAGTTACAAGATTGTTTTGCTTTTCCACATGATTCAACTGTCCAGAAAAGAAAAAAAGAATCTAAGCATTCAATTGAGTAACTAGGATAAAGTGCCAAAACAAATGTATATTAGATATACATAAAAGCAAATATTCAGTGCTTCACCAGAAATGAGAATTATATCTTGGAGCCTTATTATCATATTAATTAATATATGCTAGCTACCAACTTGTAGACCCAAGACTTGTTTTAGAAACAAAGTAATAAGTCCCACCAACATATGCCAACAATTTAAAACTTAGTGCCTTTGTTCTAAGCAATGAGTCAATTAACTTGACTCCTGTATAGATACTCTAGCTCAGGTGGTGATGATGCGCCTAGTCCGTATCTTCTTGAAACTGAAAAGCCATTCTGAATTTTCTTCCTCATCTTCTGTGTCACATAAACTGATCACCAAGTTCAGTCAATCAAACCTCTTATATATTACCTAAATGTCTCTGTCCCTTCTTCATTCCTACTACTCTCCTACTTCAGACTCCTCATTATTACCTCTCCGGGACACTGCAAAACTCTAAATACTTTCTATGTCACTACTGTCTTTTCTATCCTCTCTCTCCCAATCCTTCTTTCATCATCCATTAGAAAGGCAGACCTGAGCATTTCCCTCTCAAGTATAAAACCCCTTCAATAGAGATAAAATTCAAGCTCCTTAACATGATATATGAGGCCCGTGAAAATCTGGTCCTTGACAACCTCTCTCAGCGTTCCCTGTATCACATTCAAAGTCCTGGCAATACTGCCTTTCTCCCTTACCACCATCCCCTCTTCCCTCCCCCTTTATCCTCCCTGCTTTTTCCCACTTCAAAGCTTTTGCTCTGTCAGTCTGTAAAACTAATAGCCACTCATGCACTCCCTCCTTTCTCCTCCCCTCACTGCCAGCACCTGGAGGCCTCTTGCTCTTTAAAATTCAGAGAAGTTGTAACCTCTTCTAAGACACTTCCCTCTCGTTCTTCAGCTCTGTTAGACTTGGTTAAGCGAACACTCTCTGTGCTCTAAAATCCTTGCACACCCTCCATCGTTTAACAATCCTGATTTATGTGTGTCTATCCCACATATAGGAGCTCTACGCATTCCTCATGCTTCCCACAGTGCCTGGGACATATAATAAGACACGCCATGAACGGTGGCCAGATGAATGGATGGATACGCGGAATGTTTAGCTCCACTGTCTGAAACCTAGTTTTTTAAAAGGCACTAACATGAGTCCTAAAAGTCAGAGAGAATATTTAGTACTTTCAAACTTTTTCACCCAGATGCTAAACACATTGATAAAAACGTCTCTTAATAGCTACCTACCACTATTCCTTTTTCAAAAAGCTGAAGACAAGTTGGGCTAGCAGTCTCTTAAGTTTTCCTCTATCTTTAAGCTTTTACAATTCAACGACACCATGTTTCATGGTGTTTTTCATTTGTTTCTTTCTTTGCTCTATTATGATCCTTCCTATACTTATAAACTCTCATTCCTTCATGAACATTCAATAAATGTTCAAAAGGATATATTCAAAAGGATATATATAGGATATATATATACATCATCTGGCAACTGTTCTCTACGGAAATTGTAGCTTTCTAAAATAAATGCTCTCTTGACTCTGAAGAACACATGCTTCCACCCCAAAAAAGTTCACAAATCCTCTATGTTGCCCTAATCTTCACATTTCTTAAAAATTATTAAAAGGTAACTTAAAGGTAACATATGCCACTCATCATGTTCATTAACAAAATGTATTTGTCAGTGAAATGAGGAATTGATATAAGAAAATATGAAAGATCAAAAATTAAAAACAAGAATCTGATGACAAACGGTACAAAAACTGACCATTACACATTTAACGACATGTAGAAAATATAAGAACTTAACAGGTCAATAAAGTGAATTCTCTGCAATTTAGTTATGCTATACAAATATTCTAGAAATTTTCCTTTCCTATCACTCACAAAATTTCCTTTTATTTTTTTCTAAATGCCACCATGTTCCAGGCCCACACAGGACTGTGTATTATTTTCTGAACTACCTACCATGTCCCCTATGCATCTACTACCCTACTACCCTAGTTGATGTTACCTTCTCTGTTTGGAATTATTATTTGATCCTTTTTTCCCACAGGCCAAACTCTTAGTTATTCTGCAAAACCCTTATATCTTTGTATGCCTTACTCAATTCCTTAGGCAAATATAATCCTTCCTTTCATTATGTTCCATAACACCCATTCAGACTTTTTATTATTATTTATAATATATATTATTATTTTCATAGATTATATATTTACTTGACAATCTTTCTAACTGAGAGTATCACATGGAGAAAAATCCTACGTTTTATGAATCTCTGAACTCCTACTGTCTAGCACAATGCTTGATAGAAAGTAGGTTCATAGTAAGTGCCCAATACTTTAATAAATGTTCTCAAAATTATCCTTTACCACCACCCATTAAGGACTGATGTGTTCCAAAACTCAAAAATCAATTTTCCAGTTATTTGTATCATTTCAAAATTAGATGCCCCCATTAGCCATACTGAACATTCATGAACAGAATATTATTAAGGTTTTAAGGTTAACTATACAAAACAAGTCAACAATTATAAAAATCCAAAACCTATATCACAATCACATATAAGGAAAACTACAAAAAGGAAAGAAAAAACAAACTTGATGAATGGAGCAACACATGTTTCTGGAAGGCAAGATTCAATGTTGTAAAAAAAAATCAATTCTTCCCCCGACAATAAGATTTCATTGTAATGCCAGCATAATCAAAATTGTATTTGTTAGTCCTAATGTTCATCTGGAAATATAAATACATGACAACATTTGTTCTTCCATGTAATAAGACATATGTAAAGCCATAATAATTTAAAATAGTTGTGGTACCAGGATAAGAATAGACAGATGCATCAATAGAACAGAAAAATATGTCACAAATACCCAAGAATTTAATAGTGATTCAAACAGTATTTCAAGTCACTGTACAAAACATAGATTACTCAACAATAGTGTTGAAAAAGTTGACTAACCATGTGGGAGGGGAAACATTAGACACATTATCTCACCATTTTTGAAATTAACTCTAAAAGGATAAAAGATTAAAATCTAAATAATTCATTATTCCTTCTCCCCTCCCTCCCTTACTCCTTGAATACTTTAGTCTTAAAGCCATGAGCTGGGGCCAAGCATGGTAGCATCCATGCTGGGTGGAGTGGGCAGTCCAACACAAGTGTCAGAGCCCCAGTAAAATTGGCTTCCATGACAATGTTGGGGGAAAGCATGGAGGTAGTGTCAGAGTGAGGTGTCAGACCTGAGCAACACAAAGAGACCAACCGTGGAGGGGGAAAAGGGTAGTAGTGGACTGAAGCTGAGTGTCAAATCCCAAAAATGGTGAAAAAGGCAGCCCTGCAGGGAAGCAGCAACAACCCAGAGTGAGGTACGGAGCCTAAACAAGGTTAGGATGACCTCTGCATTGGGGGATGGCAGCAACAAATCTGTTTATACACAAGAGACTGACCAAATAAGTAAAGGTACTGAGGATAACAGGAGTCATGTTTCTCACCGTCTGGCACAAGGGTCATAAATATGGAAAGAAAAAATGAGAAGGAACCGTGTGTTGTTGAATTAGATTTGGAGAAATTATTAAGCATTTATGGTTCTCTCTGGATAGATACAGATATACATATAAATATGTGTGTATGCATATATATCCATATATTAAATCAGAAATATCATTGTGACCTCATAGTCTTCAATATATAGAGTTAAGTATAGAAAAAATATAGATGCGAAGGTGTTATCTCTGGATCTATACACATGCATATAATTCCTAGCAATCCCCAGCGAGAACATTATCTCAGTTAATGAGACAGTAATATCTCACTAACAGTGAGCACACCTGGTGCCTACTTTGGTTTCTAAACACCATCTCACCTAAAAGGAATCAAGGCTCCTTGGAGAGAGGGTGATTCTAGGGCCAGGGCAGGAATGATACAAGATGTGCCTGGAACATACTGTTGTGTCAGAAGTAAAGAAGTGTTCACAGAAGGACAAAAACATGTCAAAAGACACAGAAGCTGGCTTGAAAAAGTCCCACCTGTCAAACCTGAGACAAATGAGCATCAAAATAAATGACAGAAATTGGGAATGACCCATTAAAATAAAATGGTAACATGTAAGTCCATTTAGTCCATACTAATATAAATAATTGGGGAATGAAGAAAGTTTTTCCTCAAAGTGGAATGCCAACTGATGAAGGTAAAAGAAATAATGGAATTAGAAAACCACCACTTGCCATCGATCACAGTAATAAATTAAGCAAGAAAAAACAAGAGATGCTAAAATTACTGGGTAAAAGGCACAAGGAATAGGATGTTTGCATTCAAAGCACATCCCCACAAAATGCTTATTATAAAGAGAAAAAAGATTAACCTCCCAGTGAAGAAATGTTGCAGACATCACCTTAACCAAGTAATCAAGGTAACATCACCAATAAAGGGAAAATCTGAAATCATGTACCAACTGACAGGATGCAGTGAGCAGAACACAGCATGACTTCTGTGACAGTCCTGCCAGAAACACATAACCTGAATTTAATCATGAGGAAACATCAGAAAAGTCCAAAAAAAGGGGAATTCCACAAAACCACTGGCCTGTAATCTTCATAAGCATCGAAGTTATGAAAGTCAGGGAAAGACTGAGTTACTATATGAGATTAAAAGAGACCTAAAAACAAAATGCAACCTGTGATCTTTTTGCTATAAAAGACAGTATCGGGAAAATTGGGGAACAAGAATGAAAATTAGGTAAATAATGATGAAGTCCATGGATTAGGCAGTAATAATGCATAATGTTAATTTCCTGATTTTGATGGCTATATTCTGGTTATGTAGAAGAAAGTCCTTTTCTATAGGAAATACATACTAAAGCATTCAGGGCGTCAGTACTGATAAATTGCTGTCCAATGGTTGAGGGGAGGAAGAGGTCTTTTATTAATGCAACCTTTGCATTAGGTTTGAAATTATTTCAAAATTGAAAGGAAAAACAAGTATTTTTTAAAATTGAACTATGAAAGTACTAAAAAATATATATCAGTGTAGAGAAAGATTTTCTTTGTATGGCATCAAAGACAGAAACAATAAAGAGTAGCTGTGTAAATTTTTTATATTTTAAACTTCTAAACTAAAAAAATTAACCTGCAAGAATACCAAAAACAACGAAAAACATTAAGACACAATGAAATCTAAAAAGCAAATGTTACATTATGTGCAAAAGCATATGCAGCAAGTATACAATATAAAATAATATCTCTAATATAAAAAGCACTTTGTAAGAGAAAATAAAAACATTACAATATTAAAATTAACCAAATCTTCAAGATCAATTAACAAACATGAATAACCTTTAAAAATACTTTAAAATGTTTAACCTTACCAGTACTCAAAAAAAATCATTCAAATATTGTAATATTTTTCACTAAAAGAATAGCAAAGATTGTTTCAATGGTAATACACAGTGCACTTAACAGGATATAAGGTTATGAGTGATCTCACATATTACTAATGTAGTATAAATTAGAAAGAGCATTTTAGAGGACAATTTCACACAATAGATTAATTGAAGCCTCCAAAACGCCACCCCCTCTACAAAGAGATTCTGTTGGTATGTACATGCCAAACACCAAATGAGGCCCTTCAACAAAAAGGAGTTACTTAATTAAATTCCAGTTTATTGAAACTAATAACGCTCTGTATTACATGCTGAGTATCCATTAAAAATAATGGCAAAAATATAATTTACTGACACAAAGAGAGGTTCAGGATTAATAAGTTTCAAAAACAGACAAAACAATATAAGCAATATGATCCAAATTTTTTACAGGTATATATAGTATATGTAAAAATATACACCAAAAAATCCAGAAGGATCTGAATGGGAATAAATATTTAGAAAGATTTTTGTCTTGCATTTTTCAATTTCTTTTTCTGTATTTTCAATTTTTTTAAATAAATACTAATAATCTACATTACAAACATTTAACAAAAATATCTGAAACGTTATTATCAGCTGCAGTGATACTCATCCCAAAGACGGAATACATCAACAGGGACCTTCAGTTAAATGATAACGCTACTTAAAGGCACATTGGGCAATAGAAAAATCATCTATCACGTAAAAGAGAATGAAACAATAATATGTATACACTAAGTCAAGAAAGAGACAGAGAAAAAAGCAAACATTAACTATAACTTTTTAAAAAGGTAACAACAAAAATCCTATCTTGGGGGCAAAAAATAATTTGGGAAGGGAAGAGGGGCAAACAGTATACTGTAACAGAATTTTTTTTTAAGAAAGGATGTATGATATAGTAATGAATGTTATACCGAATAACGATTAATTCATATATGTCTGAAAGAACATAGGTCAGTAATTCTTAAAGGACAAATGTATAAGGATTAAAATGTCATGTAAATCTAAGAATCCTAAATACCTAGGTTTAGTATAAAAGGTAATATAATTTTGCTTGTTTGTTTTGTACTCCTGTGACCTCAGTAACATATTTTAATAACTGTAGTTTACGTTAGTAATTATACTTTGTCCAAATCTCCCTGGAATTTGATGGAGGTGTATAACGTGAATTTTTTAATGGAGGCCTGTAGTAAAAGAAAATACAAAAAAATCCTTCACACTTCCCAGATTTAAAACAAAACACCTATATTCAAATATCAACAAAATAATATCCACTATACCTTATTATAACGATCATGTGGAACAGACTGTAAAACGATTGGTTCCATTGTAGAAACATTGGCAAACTGAACCTCTGGAATATACAGGGCGCAAACCACATGAGCCCAACCTAAAAGTAAATAAATAAAAATAACGTTATTTTCTAGTTTTCAATAAAGCTTTTTCAAAGATAAATAAAATCATAACTTTCTAGAGAGATTCCTTAAACGCCTATTTAAGCAAATGCACAACAAAAACATTAACAAATTCTTGTTACTGACTGAGCAGTCAAACCACTATCGAGCACTCTCCAATTATTATGTACAGTAACACAAATAAAGGGAAACTCTTTTTTTTTTTTTTTTTTGAGGAAGATTAGCCCTGAACTAACATCTGCCACCAATTCTCCTCTTTTTGCTGAGGAAGACTGGCCCTGAGCTACCATCCATGCCCATCTTCCTCTACTTTGTATGTGGGACGCCTGCCACAGCATGGTGTGCCAAGTGGTGCCATGGCCGAACCCGGGATCCCAGCTGACAAACACCAGGCCACCAAAGCAGAACATGCAAACTTAACCACTGCACCACCGGGCCAACCCAGGAAACATTTTTAAATTCAGATGCTGGCACTGACACTTCTTACAAGAATAATTCAATCAACAATACTTCTGAGAATCACTATAAAAAAAAGTTTTACAGTTGAATACCTAAAATAAAAATTTTAATACTTTAGTCTTAAATGTCAATATTTTAAACTTTTATACTAATGTCGATATTTTAAATACTATTACTAACATTCATTATTTTACTTAAAATATTTTAACAAGTGACATTAAATGTTAATGTTTCTTTTATTTTCAAAATGTGACTGAAGGTATCAAAGAGCTGATGTGCTGGTGAGGAACTACTGGGCCCACACTGGGAAGGACCAAAGTCCAGGGAGGTGAGTACAGCCTTCGGCTGCTTGTGCCACCCAGGGGACATCTGTCTATTTCAGAGAAAGCTGCTGAGACGGTGAAAGGTGCTGTGACCAACTCAGAGGGCTGGCAGTACAGGGACGTATGTCCATAGACAACCAAGGGAGAAGGGGAGCTAATAACCCTCTCACCCACTCTCAGCTGCCACACTGCAGGGCTACGAGCCGGAAGCAACAACAAACGAAAAGCACACAGGCCCCAAAGACTGCACTGGGCTCTGACCGTCTCAAACTCTGAAATTTGACTCATGTACTCTAAATTACAAGTGCCCCCAGGCACCAGACAGAAGCAAATATACATCTTCTCTAGAGGAGAACAATGTCATCTTAGCTACAAATAATTTCTGCTATTAGTTCATTATCATTTTCAACACAATAAAAAATGCCAAATACATGAGAGACAAGACAACATGAATGAAAATCAGTAGAAACGAGAACAGATCTGTATTTTGGAGTTTCAGACATAGACGTTAAAATAAGTATGCTTGGGGGCCGGCCCGGTGGCGCAGCAGTTAAGTTCGCACGTTCCGCTTCTCGGCGGCCCGGGGTTCGCTGGTTCGGATCCAGGGTGCGGACATGGCACTGCTTGGCAGCCATGCTGTGGTAGGCGTCCCACATATAAACTAGAGGAAGATGGGCATGGATGTTAGCTCAGAGCCAGGCTTCCTCAGCAAAAAGAGGAGGACTTGCAGTAGTTAGCTGAGAGGTAATCTTCCTCAAAAAAAAAAAAAAAACGGTATGCTTGTTATGTTTGAATACATACAACACAGAATTGAAAATTTCTCCAAAGAACTGAAAACCATAAAAATAAATCAAATAAAGACTCCAGAAGTAAAAACAAAAATTTTTAAAAATCAATGGTGTGGGATTAACAATGGTTTAGACATAGATGGAAACAGAATTAGAGGGCAACAACAAAATAGGTCAGAAGAAAATATCCAGAATGTTAGCACAAAACACAAAAGTATTAACAGCACAAAAAGTGGACAGGAGGCATGAACAATATAATAAACAGGCCTAACACATATGTAATTAAGAATCCCAGAGAAATATGATAGAGGAAATGGCACAAAAGCAATATTTGAAGTGATAATACCTAAAAACTTCCCAAAACAGAAGAAAGATGGTCAAGTCATAGACTGAAGAGGCACAATAAATCCCAGGGTCAATAAAAATAAATCCACACCCAGGCATACTCCTTAGTGAAACCACAGAAAACCAAAAGTAGATAAAAATCTTAAAACAACCAAAAGGCAAGCTATTGTCAAAAGAACGCCTGGATAAATAAATAAAGCCCAAAAATATCTCTAAACAAATTTCCATTAAAGGGAACACCAAACAACTTTTCTCAGGCAACAGAAAAAAAGAGCCAAGAAGGAAGCTCCAAGATGGAAAAAAAAAAAAAAGAAAAGTGAAACATGATAAATATGTAGGTACTTTTAATGGATACTGACCGGATAAAGCAACATTAATACTGTCTTTCAGTTAAAATACATATGATTGTTTACATCAAAAATTAAAACGTTGTCTGGTAAAGTTTTCAATGTATGTAAATGTAACACATATTAAACGATAACAAAGATTGGGGAAGGAATGGATAAAAGAGATCTATATGGTTTCAGGGTTTCTACATTTTGTGTGAAGTGATACACACAGTAGACAGCACGAAAACTGTAATCCTGAGAGCAACCACAACATACATAAATATTAATATTTGTATATATAGAAAGATAGATGGCCAAAAAAGTAATGGAATGCAACTAATTAAATTTAAATGCAAGCCTAAAAAATATTCAAATAATCACAAAGAAAGAAGAAAAGAGGGAACAGAGGAACACTAAGAGAAAAAAAATCAAGGTTAAGAAGGAATAACAGGAGGGGCCAGCCCCGTGGCCGAGTGGTTAAGTTTGCGTACTCCGCTTCAGCGGCCCAGGGTTTCGCAGGTTTGGATCCTTGGTGCGGACATGGCACCGCTCATCAGGCCTCGCTGAGGTGGCATCCCACATGCCACAGCTAGAAAGACTCACAACTAAAATATACAACTGTGAACTGGGGGGCTTTAGGGAGAAGGAAAAATACAAAATAAAAATAAATAAAATCTTCCCCAAAAAAGTGATTATCATTTAAAAAAAAAAAAAGAAGGAATAGCAGATAGTAGGAGACTTCTGCTTCTGGTCAAGATGGAGTAACAGGGACCAAGTTTAGCCTCCTGCATGCAACAATGCACAATCTCCACTTAATTCAGACAATGTTTTTCAAGACACTGAATTATCAGGTGACAAAGGAGAGGAATCCCAAAGAGACAAGAAACAAATGAGATGAACTCTCAGTTTGCCCCAGCTTAATGTCTTGAGAGTTAGTCTAGGCCAAGCCCAAGATACCCAAAGTTTAAAAGATCTGGTGAGACCAAAGCAGCTAAAATTGGCAGGACAAAGTATCAGAAATGAAACCTCTCCACAGAGAGAACACTCAGAGAGAAAGAGAGATCCAGAAAGCACCACTTGAGTATTAAGCAGAGAACATGTGAGTGAAGAGATTACCTGAGGGTGGAAAAAGAACCATCCAAAAAGATTAGAGGAAACAGGATCTGGTAGGCACAAGGGCCAAGAACAGTGCCTGTTCCCCCTAGCCAGACGGGAAAAACTCATAACTCACAGGGCATCTGGTAGAATACTCAGAAAGGGCTTGCCCCAGTAGTAGCGAATAATTACCCCCAGGCTGAGCACTGCTCTGGACCTACCTAACAGATCATAACAGCAGGACTCAAAAGGATCAAACTGTTTCCAAGGAACATAACTGTATTTCAGAACAAAACTCAAGATTTATAGGAACGCAAAAATATCCAGATTTACGTCAGCAAAAATGGTGGAATAGGCAGTTCCAAAGATACCTTCTACCAAAGAATTATCAAAAAATCAAGCAGGAACTGTCGGAATCAATTTTGTCAGGACTCTGGAAAAGAGAATGAAAGGTTTGCAGCAACCAGACAAAGGCTAAGTCAAGAAAAAGGCACCTTAAAAATGGCAGGAGAGTTTTGGGCATATTTGCTTTCCCTTGACCCATGCTCAGCCTGGGTTCAGCAGAGGTCCTGAAGTGTGGAACCCTGGTTCCCGGTTTCAGAAGGAGCACAGCAAATCTTATTTGCAAAGAACTGTGTTTGTCTCTTCTAAAGTATCTGCAGGCTACCTTCTTTTGACAAGCTCAGGACTCGGGGCAAAAAACTGGTGGTTATTCCTCAAATCACTGTAAGGCAGACAAAAAACCCACAGGTGCTCGGGGCAACAGATTATGGTTCAAGCATACAAAGAAGGGCCAAAGGCCTGGGAGGAAAAGCTGGAGACAGTTTCTCTGGGAAATTGGGTATTCAAAAGCACCTGTGCATGTAGGGGACTTCAGAAAGCAACACATGCTCAGGGCAGGGTGCATCTTCAAGAAAGACCTGAGGAGACCCTGAACTTTTGTCTCTAGGTTATTTCGAAGTACAGGGCAAGCAGGAAGTGAAAGCTAAGTAGGGCACAGTTTTAAACAGACTGGCTAACCACTGAAGAAATGGACCCAGCACAGAGACAATCTGCAAAGACTAGAAGAGGTGTTTCTTTTCACTGTTCTTTTTGATTCTCTCGCTCTCTCACTATTTCGGCAAGTGGTATTCAAGCAAATCCTTGTTAAAACACTAGTTGATTACAAGCTAAAGAAACAAGGACTGTAGAGGTCGTAAGTGACAAAGAATACACACTTAAAAAAAAGTTTAGAAAGTCACTAAAAAGAAACAAACAGCTGCAGCTTTCAGCAAGCAACAAAATTGAACCAAGAGGAAAGAATCTACTTCCAGCATTAACACATCATAATATTCAATAAGTCCAGTTTTCAAAAAGAGTTACAAAGCACACAAAGCAAAGGATAGCCCTTTCAGAGGAGAAATTTACAGAATCTGTCCCTGCAGATGTACAGACATTGGACTTAACAGGCAAAGAGTTTAAATCAACTGTCTTACGTATGTTCAAAGAGCTAAAGGACAGCACGGACAAGGAACTAAAGGAAACCAGGACAATGACGTCTCAACAATTAGAGAATACCAATAAAGAAAAATTATAAAAAGTAACCAAACAGAAGTTCTGGAGCTGAAAATTATAACGAAAGTGAAAAATATACTAGAGGATTTCAACAGCAGGTGTGAATAGGTAAAGAAAAAAAAAATCAACAAACCTGAAGATATACCAACTGAAATTATCCAGTTTCTAGAGCATAAAAAAAAAAGAATGAGGAGGGGGAAAAAAAAGAGCGTCTATGAAACCTGTAAGACACAATCACACCCACCAACATAAACACAATGGGAACCCCAGAAGGAAAGGAGAAAGAGAAGCAGAAAGAGAGAATATTCGAAGAAAAAGTGGCCAAACACATCCTGATTTGATAAAAGACACGAATCTACACTTTCAAGAGGCTCAAGAAACCAGGAGAAGAACAAACAGAAAGAGATCCACACTGAGATACACAGTAATCACTGCTAAAAGACAAGGAAAAAGAGAATATTTAAAGCATTAAGAGGGAAGCAACTTGTCACATACAAGGAACCCTCAATAAGATTAACAAAAGGTTTCTCATCGAAGTCAATGGAGACCATTAGGGAGAGTAATGACATTTTTAAACTTCTAAAAGGAAAAAAACCTGTCACTCAAGAATTCTACATCAAGCAAGGCTATTCTTCAAATATGGAGAAAGTAAGACATTCCCAATGAAACAAAATGTGAGGGAGTCTGTTGCTAATAAACCTGCCCTACAAGAAATGATAAAGGGAGTCCTTCAGGCTAAAATGAAAGAATACTAGACAATAACTAAAACCCATACAAAAAATAAAGAATTCCAGTACAGGTAACTACAGGTAAAAGTTAAAGCCAGCAGTATGAAATTTTTTACTTGTAACTCTTCTTTTTCTTTCCTATGTGATTTAAAAGACAAATGCATGAAAAAAATAATTACAAACCTATGTTAATGGTCACATGATGTAGAGGGATGTATAAAGACACAAATTTTGATAGAAAGGGAAGGTGTAGCTGTACAGGAGCAGAGTTTTTGTATGCTATGGAAGCTGGTATCAATTAAAACAAAGTTATTACAAACTTAGGACGTTAATTCTAACCCCATGGAAACCAGCAAAGACATACCCAAAAGATCTACACAAAAGGAAAAGAAGGGTATCAAAAAGGAACAATACCCGAAAAATCTATTTAACAAAAACAAGGCAGGGTGCTGGCCCCGTGGCAGAGTGGTTAAGTTCGCACGCTCCTCTTTGGCAGCCCAGGGTTTCACCGGTTCGGATCCTGGGCATGGACATGGCACCGCTCATCAAGCCATTCTGAGGCAGCATCCCACACGCCACAAGTGGAAGGACCTACAACTAAAAACATACAACTATATAGGGGGGGCTTTGGGGAGAAAAAGGAAAAACAAAATCTTAAAGAAAAAGAAGGCAGTATTGGAGAACTAAAAAACAGAAAGGGAACAACTCATACAGGAAAAATAGTAAAATGGCATAAATTCTTATCAGTAACTACTTAAGTGGAAATGGGTTATACTCTCCAATCAAAAGATAGAGATTGGCTAAATGAATTAAAAATATAGCCCAACTATATAGTGTCTAAAAAAAACTCACTACGGATACATAGACACAAATAGTTTGAAAGTGAACTGATGGAAAAAGATATTCCACACAAATAGCAATCAAAAGAGACCTGGATGGCTACACAGGTAATATCACACAGAAAGACTTTAAGTCAAAAACTATAAAAAGAGACTAAGAAGGACATTATCTGTTGATTTAACAATCAATTCATCAGAGTGTAAAAATTATAAACATATACACACCAAATAACAGAGCCCCAAAATATACAAAGCAAAAATGTACAGAATTGAAAGGAAAAATAGACAGTTCTAAAATAGTATTTGGAGACTTTCACACCCCACTTTCAATAATGGACAGAACGTCTAGACAGAAGATAAATAAGGAAATAGAGGACCTGAACAACATTATAAATCAACCAAACCTAATAGGCCAATCAACTCAATGACAGCAGAATATACATTATTCTCAAGTGCACATGAAACATTCTCCAAGATAGATTCTATGATAGAACATAAATCTCAATAAATTTAAAAAGAATTAGGGGCCAGCTCGGTGGTGCAGCAGTTAAGTTCACACATTGCACTTCAGCGGCCCGGGTTTCACTGGTTCAGGTCCCAGGTGCGGACATGGCACTGCTTGGCACGCCATGCTGTGGTATGCATCCCACATACAAAGTAGAGGAAGATGGGCATGGATGTTAGCTCAGGGCCAGTCTCCCTCAGCAAAAAGAGGAGGACTGGCAGCAGTTAGCTCAGGGCTAATCTTCCTCAAAAAATAAACAAACAAACAAATAAATTTTAAAAAAATTAAATCATACCAAGTATCTTTCCCAAGTCCAGTGGAATGAAGCTACCAATCGTTAAGGGGAGGAAAATGGAAACACTGCAAATATTTAAAAATTAAACAACACAGTCTTAAACAACTAATGAGTAATAGAAAAAAATGAGGCTACTAGGAAGCAAATATTTAAAGGGTAAAGGGCTCCTTTTGAGATGATGAAAATGTTTAGGAATTATGTAGAGATGATGGTTGAACAACACTGTAAATATTCTAAGTGCCAGTGAATTGTTAATTTTAAAATGGTTAATTTTGTTACGCGCATGTCCCTTCAATTTTAAAATTTATATATATAGATATATCCACCCATCCATCCACCCATCCATAACAGTCAGCATCCAGAAAGGTATAATTCCCAATGTCTGGAATCCAATCAAAGATTACCATCATGCAAAGAAGTAGGAAAACACAACTTGTAATGAGAATAATCAATCAAAACCAACCAAGAACTGATATAAATGCTAAGATTAACAGGAAAAGACAAGAAAATAGTTATTATAACTTCATTCTATATGTTCAGAAAGTTAAATAGAGACATGGAAGATATAAAAGAGATCCACATTAAACAGTCAACAACCATTTAAACAAAAATGATAATTCATTGTAGTGTTTATAACAAAGATAAATGCACAACAACAACTGAATAAAGGCCAAAAAAGAGAAATGGAACTACATTATATTGAGGATTTTATCCTACACACCAAGTAATATAATAATATCACTTGATGGTAGACTGTACTGAGGAAAAAATGTATACTTTAAAACCTAAGACAATAATTAACACAACAAAATATATAGTTAATAACACAACAAAGAGGATTAAAGGCAATTATAAAAATCTCAAACCATAAGAAGGCCAAAAAATAAAAAAAGAGAACAAAAAACAGATGGCGCAAATAAAAAACAAGTATCAAGATGGCAGATTTAGATTTAAACATCATCAATCACACTAACTGTAAATGAACTAAACACCCCAGTTAAAACATACAGCTCGTGAGAATGAAGAAAAATAAGTGGTCGATAAGTGCTTGAAAAGATGCTCAACATCATTAGTCACTAGAGAAATGCAAATCAAAAATAAAATGAAATACCACTTCACATCCAAAAGGGGGTCTAAAACGAAAAAGACAAACATTAAAAAGTGTTGACAAGAATGTGGAGAAATAGGACACCTGACGCACTACAGGTAGGAATGTAAAATGGTACACCCACTTTGGAAAACAGACAGGCAGTTTCTCAAAACGGTAACAGAGTGAACACATGACCCAGGAAATCTACTCCCAAGAATAATCTGAAGGGAAATTAAAACATATTTCCACAGAAAAACATGTACACAAATATTAACAGCAGTATTATTCAAAGTAGACAAAAAGTTTACCCACAAATGGATAAACACAACTTGGGATATCCATATAGTGCAATATCATTTGGCAATTAAAACAACTGACGTTCTGATACAGGCTACAACACAGATGAACCTGGAGAACAGTATACTACTTAAAGAAGTCAGTCACAAAAGACCACATATTGTATTTTATACATTTAAAAGAAATATCCAGAATATGAAAATGGGCAGAGAGAAGGTTAATGGTTGCCTAGGGTGGAGGGACTGAGAGGAAATGGGAAGTGAATGCTAACGGTTACAGTCTGTCTTTTGGCATGACGAAAATGTTCTAAAATTGATTGTGATGATGGCTGTACTACACTTTGAATATTTTACAAACCACTGAATTGTACGCTTTAAATGAGTCAATTGTATGGTATGTGAAGAAAGTTGCTATATTAAAAAAATCAACAAGAAAGACTCAATTTTTTAAATGCACAAAAGACTGAGGGGCTGGCCCTGTGGCCAAGTGGTTAAGTTTATGCACTTCGCTTCGGTGGCCCAGGGTTTTGCCAGTTTTGATCCTGGGCATGGACATGGCACCGCTCATCACGCCACACTGAGGCAGCATCCCACATGCCACATCTAGAAAGAAGGACCCACAACTAAGAATATACAACTATGGGAGGAAGATCCAAGATGGCACCGTGAGTAGTCCTCTTTGCCTCTCCCCCTTCGAGTCTACAATTATTTGGACACTCATCGCTTAACAAAGGATATCCAGATAGCATCTCAGGATGTCGGAGAGACCCATGCAACTATACATCGGAAGGCGGACGGACTTCCCTCCAGGAGGAGGTGGAGATAGGTGAAAACTCTCCGACCCTGACAGAACAGCCTAGTACCTGCAAGCGGCTTTCTTCCAACAGATGCCCCCAGAAGATCAACACACACCTAGGGCAGGAGCGAGCGCACACCAGAGGAGCGACGGTGGAAACAGGTGACCAGAGCCCTACCTAAACCCCCTGCAATTACTCCTAAACGCAGAGGGAAACTCCAGAGTTACACACCTGAGGCCGCGGGGAGAGTCTCGCCCCGCCATCGGCGGGGAGATCCCGCCTAGTGTCCACGGCACCTGGAGGGTCCCAGAGAGAATCACAGAGGGCACGGCGACCCCCTGGATGCCACTGCCTGTACGGCGGGGCAAGGGATTGCCGGAGATCTCAGAGAGGACTGGGGATGGGTGGAGATCCAGTGGCCGGCTCCGTGGCTCATGTGGGAAGCTCCAGAGTTCTGCCGGGGCAGCAGACAAAACTCTGTCTGCCATTAGCGGAGGGGCTCCGCCCAGCATCCACAACACCAGGAGGGTCCCGGAGAGGAGAGTATCAGGCAGGGCAGGCAGCCAACCAGCTACCACTGAAATCAGGATCTCCGGCTATCCCCCAGACAGTGCAAAGGGCTCCCCGAGTTCCTGGGGAACAGGACTGTGGCTGGGTGGAATTCCAGCGACCTGGCTCCGTAGCCTAGGGGGAAACCCTACAGGCTCACAGCAGCCTCAGCGAAAGCCTCTGCACAGCACTAGTAGAGAGCACCCATCCAGTAGCCACAAGGCTGGAAGACCCCGGGACAAAAGTAGCATAGCTAGGCGAGCTAACCACAGACTGTAGAAGATGCCAATAGCTCTGCTGCGACCCATAGTGGACAAGTGAGATTTTGTGGATGCCGACAGTGACGAAGCAGCAAATCTAAGCGATCCTACCCCTGGCTGCTGGAAAAGCCCATAACACCATTGCAGACCCCAAGGAGGGAGCACGTCTAGGTGGGCTGCAACAATAGGCAGCAGCAGCCTGAAGCCCCCACATGACGGCCCCCACGGCAGAAGAGGGAATCCACAGGACCACTGTGACTACAAGGAGGGGCCCAGGCCCAGTTAGCAACTGTGGATAGGGTTCCCGGTTGGTGCAGTATAAACAGCTGCTCCTCCACCACACCAGCAGAAACAAGTGACAGGAGCAACTAAACTCTATCTCTATGATAAAATCTACACACATCTACAACATCAAGCAATATGAAAAAATACATTAAGTCTCCAGAACAGTAGGAAAATAACAAATACACAGAAAACAATCCCAAAGAAAATGATATATATAACCTAAATGACGATGACTTCAAAACAGCCATCATTAAAATACTCAATGAGTTAAGACAGAATTCAGATAGACAACTCAACGAGTTCAGGAGCTATGTCACAAAAGAGTTTGATACTATAAAGAAGAACCAAACAGAAATACTGGAAATGAAGAACACAATAGAGGAGATTAAGAAAAATCTAGATGCACTGAACAGTAGGGCCGATAATATGGAGGAAAGAATTACCAATTTGGAAGATGGGAATATAGAAATGTTGCAGGCAGAGGAGGAGAGAGAACTAAGACTAGCAAGAAATGAAGAAACTCTCCAAGAATTATCAGACACAATTAGGAGATGCAACGTAAGGATTATAGGTATACCAGAGGGAGAAGAGAAGGGGAAAGGGGCAGAAAGCCTATTCAAAAAAATAATGGCTGAGAACTTCCCAAATCTGGTGAGAGAGATGGATCTTCAGGTGACAGAAGCCAATAGATCTCCAAACTTTATCAATGTAAGAAGACCAACCCCACGGCATATAGTAGTGAAGCTAGCAAAAGTCAATGACAAGGAGAAAATACTAAGGACAGCCAGGCAGAAGAAACTAACCTACAAAGGAACCCCCATCAGGCTATCAGCAGATTTCTCAGCAGAAACTTTACAGGCTAGAAGAGAGTGGAATGATATGTTCAAAAATCTGAAGGACAAAAACCTACAGCCGAGAATTCTCTACCCAGCAAAAATATCCTTCAAATACGATGGAGAAATAAAAACTTTCCCAGATGAAGAAAAATTAAGGGAGTTCATTGCCACAAAACCTCCTCTTGAGGAAATCCTCAGGAAAACCCTCATTCCTGAAAAATCAAGAAAAGGAAAGGGGCTAAAAAACCAAGAGCAGAGGAGATAAGTAGAAGGACAACAACAGAGAGTAGCACCTCTTCATCAGAACAGATTAAACCATGGGACGAGAAACAAAGGAAATTGAAGAAAACTGGAAAACGAGACATAAAATGGCAGTGGTAGGCCCCCACATCTCAACAATCACTCTAAATGTAAATGGATTCAACTCCCCAATCAAAAGACACAGAGTGGCAGGATGGATCAAAGAACAACACCCAACAATACACTGCTCCAGGAAACACACCTCAGCCCCAAAGACAAACACAGACTCAGAGTGAAGGGATGGAGAACAATACTCCAAGCTAATAATGAACAAAAGAAAGCAGGTGTCGCTATTCTAATATCAGACAAGGTACACTTCAAAGCAAAACAGATAAAGAAAGACAAAGAGGAACAGTATATAATGATAAAAGGGACTCTCCACCAAGAAGACATAACACTTATAAATATATACGCACCCAACACAGGAGCACCAAAATTTGTAAAGCAACTCTTAATAGAACTAAAAGAAGACATCAACAACAATACAATAATAGTAGGGGACCTCAACACACCATTAACACCAATGGACAGAACATCCAGACAGAAAATCAACAAGGAAATAATAGCATTAAATGAAAAATTAGACGAGATGGACTTAATAGATATATATAGAACACTTCATCCAAAAACAGCAGGTTACACATTCTTCTCAAGTGCACATGGAACATTCTCAAGGATTGAGCATATTTTGGGAAACAAAGCAAGCATCAATAAATACAAGAGAGTTGAAATAATATCAAGCATCTTTTCAGATCATAATGCTATGAAACTAGAAATCAACAACAAGAAAGAAGCAGAGAAAGGTGCAAAAATGTAGAGACTAAACAACGCGCTTCTGAACAAACGATGGATTATTGAAGAAATTAAAGAAGAAATCAAATATTATCTGGAGACAAATGAAGATGAGAACACGACATACCAAATCATTTGGGATGCAGCAAAAGCAGTCCTAAGAGGGAAATTCATCGCAATACAGGCTCACCTCACTAAACAAGAAAAAGCTCACATAAGCAACCTCAAATGATACCTAACAGAACTAGAAAAAGAAGAACAAACAAAGCCCAGAGTCAGTAGAAGGAGGGAAATAATAAAAATAAGAGCAGAAATAAATGATATTGAAACAAAAAAGACAATAGAAAGGATCAATAAAACAAAGAGTTGGTTCTTCGAAAGAATTAACAAAATCGACAAACCTTTAGCCAGACTCACCAAGAAAAGAAGAGAGAAATCGCAAATAAATAAAATTAGGAATGAGAGAGGAGAAATCACAACAGATACCAGTGAAATAAAAGGGATCATAAGAGAATACTATGAAAAACTATATGCCAACAAATTGAACAACCTGGAAGAAATGGACAAATTCCTAGACTCCTACAACCTCCCCAAACTGAATCAGGAAGAAATGGAGACTCTGAATAGGCCAATCACAAGTAAGGAAATAGAAACGGTAATCAAAAACCTCCCCAAAAATAAGAGTCCAGGACCAGACGGCTTCTCTGGAGAATTCTACCAAACATTCAAAGAAGACCTAATACCTATTCTTCTCAAACTATTCCAGAAAATCGAGGAAGATGGAGTACTCCCTAACACATTCTATGAGGCCAACATCACTCTGATCCCCAAACCTGACAAGGACAACACAAAGAAGGAGAACTACAGGTCGATATCACTGATGAACATAGATGCAAAAATCCTCAACAAAATTCTGGCAAACCGAATACAGCAATACATCAAAAAGATTATACACCATGATCAAGTGGGATTTATACCAGGGACACAGGGATGGTTCAACATCCGCAAGTCAATCAACGTGATACACGACATCAACAAAATGAAAAACAAAAACCACATGATCGTCGCAATAGATGCAGAGAAAGCATTCAACAAGATCCAACACCCATTTATGATAAAAACCATCAATAAAATGGGTATAGAAGGAAAGTACCTCAACATAATAAAGGCCATATATGACAGACCCACAGCCAACATCATACTCAATGGACAAAAACTGAAAGCCATCCCTCTGAGGACAGGAACAAGACAAGGGTGCCCTCTTTCACCACTCCTATTCAACATAGTACTGGAGGTGTTGGCCAGAGCAATTCGGCAGGAAAAAGAAATAAAAGGAATCCAAATAGGTAATGAAGAAGTAAAACTCTTGCTGTTTGCAGACGACATGATCTTATATATAGAAAACCCCAAGAATCCATAGAAAAACTATTAGAAATAATCAACAACTACAGCAAAGTAGCAGGGTATAAAATCAACATACATAAATCAGTAGCATTTCTATACACTAACAATAAACTAACAGAAAAAGAACTCAAGAAGTCAATCCCACTCACAATCACAACGAAAAGAATAAAATACCTTGGGATAAACTTAACCAAGGAAGTGAAGGATCCATACAATGAAAACTACAAGACTTTCTTGAAAGAAATTGACGACGACATAAAGAGATGGAAAGACATTCCATGCACAAGGATTGGAAGAATAAACATAGTTAAAATGTCCATACTACCTAAAGCAATCTACAGATTCAATGCTATCCCAATCAGAATCCCAAGAACATTCTTCACAGAAATTGAACAAACAATCCTAAAATTCATATGGGGGAACAAAAGACCGCGAATTGCTAAAGCAATCCTGAGCAAGAAAAACAAAGCCGGCGGAATCACAATCCCCGATTTCAAAACATACTACAAAGCTACAGTGATCAAAACAGCATGGTACTGGTACAAAAACAGGTCCACAGATCAATGGAACAGAATTGAAAGCCCAGAGATAAAACCACACATCTGTGGACAGCTAATCTTCGACAAAGGAGCAGAGGGCCTACAATGGAGAAAAGAAAGTCTCTTCAACAAATGGTGCTGGGAAAACTGGACAGCCACATGCAAAAGATTGAAAATTGACCATTCTTTTTCACCACAAACCAAAATAAACTCAAAATGGATCAAAGACCTAAAGATTAGGCCTGAAACAATAAGTCTTCTAGAAGAGAATACAGGCAGTACACTCTTTGACATCAGTTTGAAAAGAATCTTTTCGGACACTGTAACTCCTCAGTTGAGGGAAACAATAGAAAGAATAAACAAATGGGACTTCATCAGACTAAAGAGCTTCTTCAAGGCAAGGGAAAACAGAATTGAAACAAAAAAACAGCTCACTAATTGGGAAAAAATATTTACAAGCCACTTATCCGACAAAGGGTTAATCTCCATAATATACAAAGAACTCACACAGCTTAACAACAAAAAAACAAACAACCCAATCAAAAAATAGGCAGAGGACATGAACAGACATTTCTCAAAAGAAGATATAAATATGGCCAATAGACACATGAAAAGATGTTCATCATCGCTAATCATCAGGGAAATGCAAATCAAAACTACACTAAGATATCACCTTACACCCGTTAGATTGGCAAAAACATCCAAAACCAAGAGCGACAAATGTTGGAGAGGTTGTGGAGAAAAAGGAACCCTCAAACACTGTTGGTGAGAATGCAAACTGGTACAGCCACTATGGAAAACAGTATGGAGATTTCTCAAAAAGTTAAAAGTAGAAATACCCTATGACCCAGCCATCCCATTACTGGGTATCTATCCTAAGAACCTGAAATCAGAAATCCCAAGAGTCCCTTGCACCCCTATGTTCATCGCAGCATTATTTACAATAGCCAAGACGTGGAACCAACCTACATGCACAGAAACTGATGATTGGATAAAGAAGATATGGTACATATACACAATGGAATACTACTCAGCCATAAAAAAAGACAAAATTGGCCCACTCGCAGCAACATGGATGGACCTCGAGGGTATTATGTTAAGCGAAATAAGCCAGTCAGAGAAAGACGAACTCTATATGACTCCACTCATAGGTGGAAGTTAGTAGATTGATAAGGAGATCTGATCGGTGGTTACCAGGGAAAAGGGGGGGTGGGGGGAGGGCACAGAGGGGGAAGTGGTGTACCCACAACATGACTAACAAAAATGTACAACTGAAATCTCACAAGGTTGTAATCTATCATAACATTAATAAAAAATAAAAAATAAAAAAAAAGAATATACAACTATGTACTAGGGGGCTTTGAGGAGAAAAAGGAAAAATAAAGTCTTTAAAAAAAAAAATTTAAACACACACACATCACCAAAGAAAACATAAAAATGACAAATAAGCACATGAAAAGGAGCTCAAATTTATTACTCATTAAGGAAATGCAAATTAAAACCACAGGGATACCACTAGACACCTGAAAGGATGGCAAAAATTAAAAAGACTGACCATACAAGTATCGAAGATGATGTAGCGTAATGAAACCTCACGTGCTGCTGGTGGGAATGTAAAATGTTACAACCACTTTAGAAAATAGTTTGTCAGTTCCTTAAAGAATTTAAATATGCACTTACATTACAAACTAGCCATTTCATGCCTAAATATTTTCCCAAGACAAATAAAAGCCAATGGTCATACAAAGACATGTACTCAAATGTTAACAGTAGCTTAACGATAGCTAAAAACTAAAAAACCTCTAATTATCAACAGGTAAATCAAAAAACTACTATATTCATACAAAGGAATAACAGTGAACAACAAAAATGAATGAAATATTGATATCTGTAACAAGAATGAATCTCACTATTTATAATCACGGAAATAAGCCAGACAAAAATAGTGTATGTACATGTTATATACATATTTGTGTATCTAGACACACATACATAAAATTACATATATAAATTCCATTTATATAAAACTCTAGAAAATGCAAATTAATCTATAGAAAGCAGATCAATGATTACCTGAGACAAGGCTGGGGAGAAGAAGCAGCGGTACAGATATAGGACAAAGGAGTAGGAGAAAAGTTTTTGGAGTAATGAATATGTCCACTAACTTGCTTGTGTTGCTGGTTTCATCGGTACGTGCATTAGTCAGGACTTATCAATTGTCACTTTAAATATATGCAGTATACTCATTGTCAATCATATCTGAACAAAGCTGTTTTAAGTTTTTTAAAAAGAACAAAAATCTTAAAATAGATCTCAATCCAAATTTTTACTTATATTAAATATCAATCATTTATACACACGATTAAAGGTAGACACTGAGAGGAGATTAAATAAAAATGACTATACTATATGCTGCCTATAAGAGACACACTTTTAATAAACATAAAGATTCTGATGAAAGTTTGAAGCAAATAAAGCAAATGGATGGAAAACGATACACCACGCTAACAGTAAGAATACAAGGGCTGGAGTGACTACTGTGATATCAGATATATACCACAAGACAAAGACTCCATAGATAAAAAGGGGCATTTCATAACAATAAAGGGATAATTCAACAGAAAGACATAACAACCAGAGAAATGTCTGCACCTAAAAATGAAACCTCAAAATAAACGAAGCAGGACTTGAGAGAATTAAAGGAAGAAACAATGTTCCAATCATAATAGATTTTTAACACATCATTCTCAGCAACCAATAGATGAAGAACAAAAAAAGTCAGTAAAGACATAAAAGAGCTCAACAATATCAACTCTTTGATCTAACTGACATAAAACACTATATTCAACTGCAGAATACATATTCCTTTTCAAATGTATATGGTACATTCACCAACACAAATCATATGCTGGGCTCTAAAATGTGCCTCAGGGAATTTTAAAGGACTAAAATCATCTACAGTGTAATCATTAACTACAATGAAATTAAATTAGCAACAAATAATAATTAGGTATCTAGGAAAACCCCTAACATACTTCCAAATAACTTATGGGTTGAAGAGAAAATCACAAATTAAACTGGAAAGCTTTTTGATTTGATTGGCAACAAAGATACAACATATCAAATTTTGTGGAATGCAGCAAAAGCAGTGCTAGGAGGGAAACTTACAGCTTTACCTGCTTTCATTAGAAAAAAAGATTTAAAATCCAAGACCTAAAGGTGCCACTGCGGAAGGTTAAGAGCTAAAAAGGAAGAGCTAAATATACACAAAGTAAGTTTAAGGAAGGAAATAATAAAGATAAAAGCAGCAATCATTAAAATAGAAAAGAAGCAGATGACTTAAAAAATTAACAAAGCCAGGGGCTGGCCTGGTGGCATAATGGTTATGTTCATGAATTCGACTTCAGTGGCCCAGGATTCACAGGTTCAGATACCAGGTGTGGACCTAGCAGAGCTTGTCAAGTCACACTGTTGTGGCATCCGCATAAAATAGAGGAAGACTGGCACAGATGTTAGCTCAGAGTGAATCTTCCTCACACACACACAACAATTAACAAAGCCACATGCTGTTTCTTTAAAAAGGTGAAGAAAACCGACAAATGCTAGGTATAATGGTCAAGGAAAAATCAAAACCTAAGAAACCTGAGAACACAAATCACCAATATCAAGAATAAACATGGGTTATGACTACCAACACTACTGATCCAACAAACATAAACAGGATAATAAGAAAATACCATGAACAACAGTATCCCAACAAATTCGACAACTTAGAAGTAGTCAAATTTCTTGAAAAACAGAGCTCACCAAAATTGACACAGAAATATCTCTGTACACAATTTCAAAAATTAATTTGCTATCAAAAATCTTCCCAGAAAGATTTCACTCTAACACCAGAAGGTTTCACTGGCAAATTCTATCAAACATTCAACCAGAAAGTAACACCTTTTACACAAACTTTTTCATTTTAAAGGATCATCATAGCCCTTGCACAACAAAATCTGCCAAAAACATTACAACTTTTAAAGAAATGGAGAATTAAGGTGCATGACAACACTAAGATGTATGTCACTAGTTGGATAAATAAATTTAAAGTTTTCTAAGAGTTTCACAGGGTTTAGAAAGAGGATAAAAGCATGTATTAATATTAAATTTTATCAAGCTAACAGAGAGTAGAACAGAATGATAAAAAGTAATCCAAGAGAAACGTTACAGGCCTATTAAAATGGCCAAAATCCAAAACACTGTATCATCAACTCCTGGCAAGGATGAGGAGTAAGAGTTACTCTGTCATTCATTGCTGATGGGTATGCAAAATGGTACAGCCACTTTGGAAGACATTTTTGTGGTTTATTACAAAACCTAAACATACCCATACCATACAATCCAACTTGCGCTCCTTAGAATTCACCCAAAGGAGCTGAAAACTTATGCCCATACAAAAACCTGTATATGAATGTTTATAGCAGCTTTATTCATGACTGTCAAAACTTGGAAGCAACCGAGATATCTTTCCATAGGTGAATGGATAAATAAACTGTGATACATCCAGACAAACAACAAATCAGCACTAACAATAAATGAGCTGTCAAGCCATAGAAAGATATGAAGGTTTAACTTAAAAGTGTATTACTAAGTGAAGAAAAGGCTATATACTGTATGACTACAACTATATAACATTCTGGAAAACGAAAAACTATAAAAACAGTAGAAAGATCAGTAGTTGTCAGGGATAAGGGAAAGGGAAGGATGAAAAGGCAGAAAACAGAGGATTTTTGTGGCAGTGAAAATACTCTGTACGATATTATAACGGTGAATACATGTCATTATAAATTTGACGAAACATATAGAATTACAATACCCAGAGAGAAATCTAACATAAATAAAGGACTGTGGATGATAACGATCGTCATTCTAGGTTCATCAACAGTAACAGACATTCCAGTCCAGCAAGGGATGTTCATAACAAGGGAGGCTATACATGAGTGGGGAACAAAGGTATATGGGAATTCTCTATACCTTCTGCTCAATATTCCTGCGAACCTAAAATTGCTCTAAAAAATAAAGCCTCCTAAGAAAAACAAACAAAACAAAAAACAGTAATCCAAAAAAAAGGCAAGAATGAAGAGAAAAGGAACACAGAACAAGAAAGACAAATAGAAAATTTTCTGTAAGATGCAAAGTTTAAATCCAAATCCAAATACACACACATACACAAAGCCATATACATACATTCAACGTAAATGGACTAAAATTAACTTCAATTGAAGACAAAACTCTTAGATTGGCTAAAAAGGCAACTACTTCCTGTTAACAAGAGACAAATCTAAAATATGAGAATACAGAAAAATTAAAACTAAAAGGATGAACATATACCATTTGAAAACAAAAACTAATAGAAAGCTAAGGTAGTTATATCAATAACAGTTGAAATATACCTTGAGGCAAAAAATACCACCAGAGAAAAAGAGAAGCACTCCACCACAAAAATTTCAACTTCATAAGAAAGAGATATAATTCTAAATGTGCATGCAACCTAATAACATCATCCAAAAAGATAAGGCAAAAATTGAGACTATACAATCACAATGAGAAATATTAACATACCTTCCTCAGTAAATGACAGAACAAATATTCAACAAATCAGCAAGGATACAGATGTTAACAAACCCAAATAGCAAATCCAACTTTATAAATATAGATAAAATACTACACTCCAAGACTACAGAATTTCTTTTTTAAAGATTTTATTTTTTTCCTTTTTCCTCCCCAAAGCCCCCTGGTACATAATTATATATTTTAGTTGTGGGTGCTTCTAGTTGTGGCATGTGGGACGCCACTTCAGCATGGCTTGATGAGCAGTACCATGTCCACTGAAGTAGAGCATGCAAACTTAATCACTGGGCCGGCCGGCCCCAGACTACAGAATTTTTTAAAGCACACTCAGAACTTCTTTAAAGCTGGCCCTAGACTACAGAATTTTTTAAAGCACATACAGAACTTCTTTAAAAACTGACCAGGGGCCGGCCCCGTGGCCGAATGGTTAAGTTCGCGCACTCTACTTTAGTGGCCAAGGGTTTCGCCGGTTTGGATCCTGGGCACAGACATGGCACCGCTCATGAAGCCATGCTGAGGCAGAGTCACACATGCCACAACTAGAAGGACCCACAACTAAAATATATAACTATGTACCAGGGGGCTTTGAGGAGAAAGTATACTTCCTCTCTTGGAGTAAGAATAAAAACATCTTATATTAACAACAACAAAAAAAATGACCATATCCTAGCCATAAACCAAGTCTCATAACACATCCCATAAGACTGAAATCAGACTTGAGTTTTCTGATAACAATAATTAAACCAGAAATGAATAATAAAAGTCCTCATGTATTTGGAAATTTAAAAATAAACAACTAGCAGTAGATCATAGTAGTAATTAGAAAAGAAATTATAAGAGAGTTTTTACTTAATTATAATGAAAATATCTAAATGACAAGATGAGCTAAATTTCTCCCCAGAAATATGCAGTTTTAAAAGCATATATTAGGAAGATTGCAAATTAATAAGCTAAATAAATTTCCATCTTAAAATTTTATAAAACACCTAAACAAACCCCCTAGAAAGTAGAAGAAAATAAATATGAATATGCCTTTTCATGTTCTTTGGCCATTTTAAATCAGTTCTTTGATATTTTCATTGTTGAGTAGAAGTTCTTTATATACTCTGAAGGTTAACCTCCTATCAGATAAATGATTTACAAAATTCTCTCCCATCCCATTACCTTTTCAGTCTGTTCACTGGGTCCTCCGATCCACAAGTTTGTAAGTTTGGTGTGGTCTCAATTGTCTATTTTTGGGTTTTTTGTTTGTTTGTTTGCCTGTGCTTTTAGTGTCATACCTGAGAAATCATCACCAAGTCCAAAGTCATGCAGCTTTTCCCCTGTTTTCTTCTAGAAATTTTATAGTTTTGGGTGTTAGTTACTTCAGTCTTTATTCAATTTTGAGCTGATTTCTGTATATGGTATAAGATAAAGGTTCAGTTTCATTTTCTGCACGTGGATATCAATTTTGCCAACATCATTTGTTGAAGAGCCTGCGCTTCCCTCATTGAGTGGTCTTGGCATTCTTGTCAAAGATCATTTGACCATATACACAAGGGCCTATCTTTGGGCTTTCCATTCTATTCCATTGGTCTATTTGTCTTTATGCCAGTACCACAGTGTTTTCATTACTGCGGCTTTGGAATATTTTTTGAAATCTGGGAGTGAGACTCCTCCAACTTTGCTCTTCATTTTCAAAATTGTTTTAGCTATTCAAGGTCCCTTGAGATTCCATATCAATTTTAGAATAAACTTTTCCATTTGCACAAAAATTGCTACCCAGATTTTGATAGGGATTGCATTCAGTCTGTATATGACTTTGCATACTATGGATACAGGATATCTTTCCATTTATTTATGTCTTCTTTAATTTCCTTCAGCCACATTTTGTCATTTTCAATGTACACATATTTCCCTCCTTGATTAGATTTATTCCTAAGAATTTTATTGTTTTTGGTGGCTTTGTAAAATGAATTATCTTAATTTCCCTTTTGAATTATTCATTGTTATTGTATGAAAACACAACTAACTTTTACATGTTGATTTTGTATCCTGCAACTTTGCTGAATTTGTTTTCTAGTGCTAACAGGCTTTTTTGCGGAATCTTTAGAATTCTTCTACATATAAGATCAAGTCAGCTGCAAACAGAGATAATTTTACTTCTTCCTTTCCAAATTGGATGCCTTCTATTCTTGTTTTTCCTAATTACCCTGGCTGTACTCCAACACTCCAATACCATGTTGAATAGAAGTGAAGAGAGCAAACACCCTTGCCTTGTTCTCCATCTTAGGAAAAAAGTTTGTCTTTCACTATTGAGTATGATATTAGCTGCGGGCTTTTCATATATGGCCTTTGTACATATATTGAGGTAATTCCCTTTTATTCTTAGCTTGTTGAGGGTATTTATCATGTAAGGGTGTTGAACTTCGTCAAATGTTTTTTCTCCATCATCGAAGACAACCACATGGGTTTGTTTTGTTCTTCATTCTGTTAATATGGTGTTACATTCACTGAATTTCATCTGTTAATCCATTCTTGCACTCCAGGAATAAATCCCACTTGGTCATTGTATACGATCATTTTAATGTGCTGTTGAATTCGGTTTGCTATTATTTTGTGGAGGATTTTTACATCAATATTTATCAATGATACTGGTCTGCAGTTTTCTTTTGTTCCTGTAATATATTTATCCGGCTTTTGGGATCAGGGTAATGCTGGCCTCATAAAATGAGCTTGGAAGTGTTGCCTCCTCATCAATTTTTTTGAAGAGTTTCCAGAGGATCAATTCTCTGATGAAGCCGTCTGACCCTGGAATTTTCTTGGTTGGGAGGTTTTTGAACAATGATTCAATCTCCTTACTAATTATTGGTCTGTTCAGATTTTCTATTTCTTCATGGCACAGTCTTGGTAGGTTGTGTGTTTCTAGGAATTTATCCATTTCTTTCAGGTTATTCAAGTGTTATTAAACTGTTCACAGTATTCTCTAACAATCCTTTTTATTTCTGTGGCATCAGTTGTAATGTCCTCCTTTTCTATTTCTAATTTTAACCATTTCAATCTTTTTTTGTTCTTGGTTAATTAAGCTAACAGTCTGTCAATTTTATTGATCTTTTCAAAAAAACCAACTCTTAGTTGCATTAATTTTTTTCTATCATTTTCCTATTCTCTATTTCATTTATCTCTACTCTAATCTTTATTATTTCCTTCCTTCTGCTTGCTTTGTGCTTAATTTGTTCTTCTTTTTCTACTTTCTTGAGATGTTAAGTTAGGTTCTTTGATATCTTCATGTCATATCCAAGAAAAGAGCAAAAGTCACAAAAAAGGGAAGAAATGTTACAAGACTAATTATGGAAGGGGTGGCAGGGGGAGAGTTGTAGTTTTATAAAGAAATGGAAAGACAG